>NC_134138.1:160446297-161803797 GCF_033958435.1 Carettochelys insculpta | reverse complement strand
ATTACATGTGGTGAGTTCAGTTGGTACAGCCATTATACAGTTAGGTTGTGCCACAACTGTTGTTAAACTTCAAAATATTCTTGACACATTAGATTATTAATTATTTGGATTTTTTTCCCCATGCTTGATTACATCTTACTCTACATCCTCAATATTATTATTCTTAAACAGTTCTCTTAGGGACTCCTTTTCTAAAATTAGAATGTGGGTCAGAGTAGGAGTATCTTTAGGAATTTCTGGTACTGCACAATAATACAGTTTTTACCTTCCAGCTTTTCAAACTATGTTTTACTTTTGCAATGCTGAGTAGTTTCAATTAATCTATCCATAGTTTAAACAGGAATATAAGTGCAAAATAATCTCTTCCTAGATGTTACGTTCCGTTTGATGGTTACTCAGTTTCTCTCTTCTTAATAATAAGGTAGCATTTGTGTAGCCTCACCCCAGCTCAAACCAGCTGGAGCAAGGGAGAAGCACCTATTTTGCCACCCCAACACCAGAGTTGCCACAACAGGGAGAAGTATCTTCCCTTCCTCACCCCAACACAGGTGCTGCTGTGAGGAGAAAGAACTGGGGTGCAAGTCCCCCCCGCATAACCCCGAGTACCCTCCTTCATCCCCTCCAGCGCCACTGTATAACCTACATCTCCAGCTGGAGCCTTCAGACCCCTGCCCTGCACCCTCTGTCTCTGCACTGAGCCCTTCTTCCCTGACCCCACCCTCACATGACAACCATCTGTCCCAGCCCTGAGCTCACACCCCACCATTTGAATTTGATTATGTGTACTATTGTGAATGTGAGGTATCAAATATCTCCATATTAGTGCAGGTAATAAAATTCATTCCACACAGGAGTGGGAAGTAATGGAGAGAACATGATATAGTTTAAAAAGCATTCTTCTCAAACACAAAAAAATTAAGCTTTATAAAATTTCATACAAAATAAGCTTAATTTTTGCAGACTTTCTCCTCCTGACCTGCAACACTTTAATAGAGGCTACCTGTCAAGACCTCCTTGTCCACAGAGGGGCAAGTCATTCCACTTACGTGTGATTTTACTTCAGTGTCATACACAAGGCTGTCCCAAAGACCATGGAATTCAACTGCAAAACAATATAGCCATTATGTATGTTTCTATTTCATTGATAACTAACAATTAACAAAGAACTGTGTTTAACTGAGATCAAAAAGAGTATGTTATAATGCTGGTAGATTTTGAGATTGGCCCTTAACAGACATAAGAAAGCATCTTAACCATAATTAAAGAGAAGAAACAAACAGCAGACAATTTTGAATGAGAAAAATACGTACGTTAATCCAATTGACCAGAAAATACAGTGGCAGTTTTACAACTTCTACTACCTCATGCTGTTTGGTTAACAGATGTAAGCTAGTGTGCATTCAATTATTTACTGGCTTCCACGTTCAGTAATATTTATGTATTGTTAAGAAACTAATTAATCGAATAAAATTTATTCCCAATCCTATTGTTTTCCACGTTAAATGTGTAAAAGTGAGTGAGATGCCAAGTAAGCTAAGAGTGAAATCAAACGAAAGCCAGGATATTGGTTTATTTAAAAATGCCAGTTTTATAATTCAATTTGTTTACAAGACTATTGTTGGCATGTGAGAGAAAAAGACAGAAAAAACAAGCAGTTGTAGAAAATAAGTGGGGGAAAAAAACCTGCTTGATTTTGGTTTGTGTTCATGTGTTCTGTTTTTGTTTTTTAAGAAAAAACTAAAAGTTTAATTTTAAATAAACAAACAAAAACAAAAAAAAGGCCACCTTCCCCTATACCATCCTTCCTAGGAAGTGGAGCCTGAATTACGTGTGCACTCAGAAAGCTCTCCACAGGGATTGGTGAAACGCAAGAGAATGCCATGGGACTTCTGTTTTCTTCCTTTCCATTTAAGTATGCCCAGTCTAGTTCCCCTGAAGATGTGGTAATAACAGAAAGGATCAGGCCCCAATTTCAACACATCAAGGGGCAAATATTCTTCCTGTTCTTCCAGAGTAAGAACTAGGAATAAAGCAACACAAAGCTCAAAACATTACTCACTGTCAGTAGTTGGGATGGCTGTCAGAACTCTCCAAAGATCTTAACATATACCATGTTTTCATCTGGCCTCACATCCCGAAAACCCTTCATTCCAGCACTATTTAATACTGGCTATATCCAATGACACAAGAATGTGCATACACAGAGCAAGAATGGGTGCCAAAAAGTTACTCAGAATGTACATGAACGAGACGAGAAGGCATTTTATTTGTGCAACGTTTTTGTAAAAGAAGTATTCATTTAGATCATGCATGTTCACTCATGACCACAAAAACACTTTCCTTCATCCACCAATTAGTATTTTTAAATTGTGTGCCATATCCCAGAAGCCTTTGTATTACTTCAGTCAAAAAAAAAAAAAAAACTTGACTAACAAAAATATTTTTCACTTCATTGGTCCCTCACATCTTTTGCGGAAGGACCAACCTTCATTTTATATAAAATTATAGGCAGAAAAGGACCTTGAGAGATCTTTTGAGTCCAGTACTTCACTCATGGCAGGACCAAGCACCATCAGGATCATCCATGACTGGTGTTGATCAATGCTCTTAAATATGTCCAGTGGTGGAGATTCAACAACCTTGCTAGGCGATTTATTTTAGTGCTTAACACTATGACAGGAAGTTTTTCCTAAGGTCCAGCCTAAACCTCCCTTGATGCAATGTCAGCCCATTGCTTCTTGTCCTATCATCAGGGATTAAGGAGAATAACTCTCCCTCCTCCTTGTAACAACTTTTTAGCCACCTCTACACCACAGAAATTTCTTGACAACACAGGCATTTTGTCGACAAAATCTCCGAAACGTCTACATCTAAAATGCATTATGTCAACATAACTCAGCACTTTTCTTGACTTCTGCCTCTCTCCCATGAGGCAAAACACCAGTTTCAACAGATTCTGTCTACAAAACTGAAATGTGGATGCTCTGGGGGTGGGACTTTTGTTGAGAGAAGTCCTCCACGGCGCCAGCCGGGGTGGGGGGGTGCCCTGGCTACTGCAATCAAAGCTCTATGTTCTCTGCCTCCAGCTGGTCTTAAAGCTACAGGGATGTCAGGGAACCCTGTGGCAGGAAGCAGAGAGCATACAAGCAGCATGAGCTGGGAGCAGACAGTTGGTGCTAAACAGGCACTCCCTGGACAGAGGTAAGGAATGTGGTAGTGAGCCAAGCACCCAACGACCCCCCAGGACCTCCAGGGAGCAAACTGAGGGCTCCCAGGACCCACCTTGGGGATCTAAAAGGCAGGCCCCATCATGAACACAGCCTGAGATCTGGGACTTGCTCAGCCTGTGGTCAGAAAAGGCCATCCTCCTTGACCCACATGCCAAGAAGTGGAATGTCCTGGGATACAGCCAGGTTGCCAGCACCCTGGTGGCACGTGGCCACCCCACCTTGACCACGGAATAGGTCCAGGCTAATGTCAGAGAACTAAGGCAGGGCTACACCCAGGCCTGGGACGATGCAAGGAGGTTGGGGGCAGGACAGGCAAGCTGCCTCGATTATGAGAAGGTGCACCAGCTCCTGTGGGTCAAGAACAGTTCCCCTTCAGCAGCGCCCCCAGACACATCTGAGGAGGGGCTCCCCCTCCCCCCCAGATCAAAAGACACAGCCGGAGGAGCAGCAGCCTAAGACCCAGGAGGAACTGGAGGGTGACACGGCCTCTGTGGCCGTCAGCAGCACCCTGGTCATCACCCTCGAGTTGGGCCCTTCCTCCAGCCAGGGCCCTGCCAGGGCATCCACGGACCTCTTTGTGGGACCCTCTGGTGAGTAATCAATGGGTCACACACCCCAGGGTATGCGGGGACATGTGCAGACAGGACATGCCGCAAGCCTCGCTGGGACCCCACGCTGTAGGCCCAGTGGGTGCAAACGTGTGCAAGGCAGCATGTCCCACTCGTACAAAGCAGGCAATCCCTGAGCACACTTTTTCCATTTGTCCACATTCTTCCTGAGATGTGGTGCCCAAAAATGGACAATGCTCCAGTTGAGGCCTAATCAGCACAGAGTAGAGCAGAGGAATTGCTTCTGGCTTTTTACTTGTAACTCTCCTTCTGATACACTCCAAATGTTTTGTTTTGAAATAGTATCACTGTTGAATCATATCTATTTGTGGTCTACTTTGACCCCAGCTCCATTTCTACAGTACTCCTTCCTATGCAGTCATTTCCCATTTTGTATATATGCAACTGATTGCTCCTTTCTAAGTAGAATGCTTGGCATTTTTCTGTGATGAATTTATCCAATTTGCCTCAGACAATTGTTCCAGATAATTCTGAATTATAACCCTATCCTTCAAAGCATCCTGTCCTTTCCCAACTTGGTATCGTCCACACACTGTAAGTGTGCTCTCTGTCCCATTATCTAAATCGTTGATGTTATAGAAATAACCTTTAACAAGCAGCTCTATGGAGACACCGAAACTACCAGGTGTCCTCTCAGTCACAAATTCTCCTTTCATCCCTGATGTTTTGGATCTCACAATAACCATTCCAGCTAGCTACCAAATACCAACCAAAAAAAAAAAAAAAAGTACCTGCAGGCAGCACCCAGTGGTTGGCTGCGACAATATCCTCATTCTCTTCCTCTAGATTTTCAGTGCTTGGTCCTTCATCATTCAGATGAAAAATATGAATTGATAGGTTGCATTTGCTCAAGTTAATGGGCTACAATGGATAGGGGGGAAAAAATCAGCTTTTATAAGCAAAGAATTTAAATCAATTAAACAACTCATTTTGGTAGGTTGTATTAAATAAGCTCTCTTTATAGAAAAGAAGTTTAAGGATTGGGCTAAACAGAAGCAATATGAGGTTTCTGGATCGACAGCTGCTTTTTTTTTTTTTTTTTAGAACCAATGCTGGAATTTTCGTTCAATTATTTTTAACACCAACAAAGAATACTAAGAATAAAATGATATTCATAGACCTATGCAACTTACAGTATTTCTATTCATTCGGTGGCTTTGAATATGGTAGATAGTGGGCTGAACATTGTACATTTCTACTATTTATCAGAGTAACTAGCAGCTGCAAAGCTCTCTGGAAGAAAGATCTTGGGAGGTCAGTGTCAGCGAACCACTTATGAACATTCATTCAGCTTTTTAAATTAAATCATCAAGAAGTGTGCTCACATGAAAAAAATTTCAATCTGAACTCTTAAGTTTACTTTTGGGGGAGCTATGTGGTTGGGTATTATTCTGGTGCAAAAAAATCACTGGCCAACTGATCAATCACATATTGTTGGAAAAAATATGATCATGAAGTTAAACATGGTCAAGTATTTATCAAAGCACTATTTTAACAGAACAGTAGCAATAAAAAATGGTCAACAATAGATTTAGCATAGACAGTAGTGTGCAATTGCAAAAACTGGGACAGTAGTTGAAGCACAAAAGGACATACAAATCTTTCGCACATCTGGCATTTAAATACCTTGCAGTGACAGCTACAAAAGTTCCATGAGCATGCCTGTGCTCACTTTCAGGTGACATAAATTAGGAGCGAGCTGCTCTATCTTCCGTAAACATAAACTTGTTTGTTTTAGCAGCTGGCAGAACAAGAAGTAGGACTGAGCAGAACTTTAAGTTCTGAAGTTTGACATGCTTTTGTTTGAGTGCAGGTACGTAACAAAAAACTACATCTGTAAGTTCCACTTTCAAGATAAAGAGATTGCACTATAGTACTTGTATGAAGTAACCTGAAAAATGCTATTTTTACAATGTTAATATTTGTAATAAAAAATAAAGTGAGCACTAAATACTTAACATACTGTACACTTCAGTCATTTGCATTTGAAAATGTGGAAAAACACCCAAAATTTAAAACTGAGATTATATGAGCATAATTGCACATAACTACCCATGCTGAATCTATTGTTGACCATTTTATTATTGCTGTGTCTCTGCTTGGGTAGTCTCCTAAGTTCATGGCACTTCAGTCTTTTTAAGAAAAAGTCATCATCTGTATAAAATTAATAGTTAAGTAGTGGCCAATAATTGTCACCATAGAATCTGAAGTCATTCCATTATTTTTTGGGATCCTAATTCATAATTAGAGTTGTTGTAATTGCAGTTAACTTGAGTGATTAACTGAGATTAATTTTTAAATCTAATTTTTCTATACATATGCTCCCACAAATTTGTTTGACTTCTTGAAACATTCCAAAAAAATTAGGAAGAAGAATGCATTCAAAAGCAGGGCTTCCTTTTGAAGGAACCCCGTCTACACAGCTATTTTGAATTTCAAAGCAGAACTTCTGACGCAGTAAGTGGTTGCCATTATGCAAATGAGGCACTGAATGGTCATGTCAGCACATTATCGTTTTCGATCTGCTGTATTTACATGCCCCTTCTGAAATGGAGGGGCAGTGTAGACGTAGCCTATGAGTCCTCATCGCAATTTTAAACTCAACAACATTCTCTGACACTCGATTAGAAAGGTTTAATACCTATTGTTTAAAACACTACAGTTTTTAACTTTTGCTAGTGTTCCATTATTCCAGTAGTATGTAAGAGGGTACATACAGTTTTGCCTGTTTAAATTTTGTCTGTCCCTGAAGAAGCATTTTTCTTTTTTTCCTGGTCAATTCATGGAAGAACCAAACACAGAATTAAATTTGAAACACCTGTTCAAAGCGTGCACATTTGCAGGATTTATTACTACTACTTATACTACTAACTGCACCATCTTTTCTACTCCAATGAAAGTATTGAAAGCAGCTGTACATGGAATATTTACATCGTTTGTTACACAGCAAAAGAGATGAATTTGTTTAATTGAAAATTAAAACTTGATGCTACTTGAAGTTTGTGGTTTTCTGATAGTATAGCTCAATGCCTGTTTTCTCCAGTTGAGATGCATTTTCTTTGTTACAACAGTATACACACTTGTTTGCCTCAGTGGAGTGAAAAAGAGAAATAGCTCAGTAGTTAGAACACTAGCCTTGTGAAACAGAGGTTGTGAGTTGGATCCTTGTTGGTGATCTGAAATGTATTCATGATAACATTCAAGTACCTAATGGGAGGTTAGAAAAATATCTGTTCTGCTTGTGAGTGCAGGGGACTGGACTCTAGGTCTTTTCCAGTTCTAAGATTCTGTTTTGGGAAATATGTATCTGTCTTTTGTTGTGCACAGTGATTACTGCTGAACTTGTCCCGACTCAGGTTATTTCACATGTAAAACTATGAACATTTTGAAAGAAATAAAACATACAATATGAGAAATATAGGTGACTGAGAATACAGGAGGCTAAAACTAAGAGTAAATTTAATTAAACATACTACAATTTAATCTGATTTAATAGTAAGTTGATGACATTTTTCTATAAAGTGTATCCTTTTTCATCTTTCCAAAATATTGGGTACCTGTCTTTCTTTCAGTTTTAGCTCTGTGTCCACGACTGACACGGATTGCACATTGTTGTTCAGAAAACCATCATCAAACTCAGTCCATGTGTAATCACCAAAAACGATGTTATG
Organism: Carettochelys insculpta; assembly: GCF_033958435.1. Lineage (NCBI taxonomy): Eukaryota > Metazoa > Chordata > Testudines > Carettochelyidae > Carettochelys > Carettochelys insculpta. Next base: position 161,796,267 of record NC_134138.1, on the reverse strand, counting down.
TCTGTTTAGTAGTTTTAAGACATTCAGCCTGATATCTTCTTTCTTTGCAGTACTAAAAAGAGAAACATTATTTAAGCACCAGTACTATGCTTGGCAGCATGCAAGATTAAAAGCTTATTTTTAAAAGACCTTTTCCCTGAAATGCTTGGAAGCAAGAAGGAAAATATTCACTTTTTCTTGGAAGAAGAAGAAGAAGTGTTCTAATAACCTGATACTTATGAAAAAAATGTTGAAAGAATACTAGCAGAAGCTACACTGACATAGCACACAGTTACTCCAGAAGGAATTTTGCACCAAAAATTTTTAAAATTTTTGCACAATATTTTAAAATCCTTCATATTTTGTCAAAATAACACTATATAGTCACTCTAGTTTCAATTACAACAGTAATTTATTTCAAAATAAATGGTCCTGCTTGATTTTTAAGAAAACCCTGTGTAGGACCAGAGCCAGGTAGTATGCTTATCTAAGATTATTTTCCCAGGATAACAAGAAATCATACATCAGAGAACGTAGGACTGTGACTTGCACATGAAGAAAATTGAGGACAATGCCTGTTGTGTTGAACTACAAATTGATCTTGTACTGAACCTCACCAGCCTGCAAAATTAGTCTGACTATAATCGGCCCGAGACACCACTCACAGTCACTGACGAAAGAGCAACTTGAACAATCTACCAAACAGTTCTGGACACCAAGGATGTGGGAGGATTCAAGATCATTTGCACTGGGAATAAGAAGCTTCCACAGCAGAACTGCCTCTTGGTATAGGAAATCCAATCTGACCCCTTCCTATCTTCACTGCTGCTGTATTACCCATAAGCAGCAATAAGTTCTTTCCCTTGACATGGGGAAGGAAAGGATAATCTAAATAAATGGTTCAACTCTCTCATGTTAATGTGAAGGGCCACTTCTTGAACAGACCAGAGACATTGTGTGAGCAGGGTTCTGAGATGTGTTCCCCAATCTAGAGCAGAAGTGTCTGCAACCAGAGTTAATACTGTTCATATGCGGGGGAAGGGGGACAAAAAGGTAGTCAGGCTGGATGGGTCCACCCACCACTCAATAGAAACTAAGACCACTCCAAACACTAGAACCAACTTCTCTATAGAGAGATAAGCTGGGGACTACACTGAACTCAGACAGGTCTGCAGCTGCCTGAGATGAAACCTGGTGCGTCAAAGTAAAAAAACAGTGCACAAGATCATGTATCCCAGAAGCCTAAGGCAGATCCTTATTCTCGGGGTAAGATGGGATTTCAGGTCCAACATGGACTAGAATCTGGTTTGCAAGAAGAAAGCTTTGATTACTGTAGAATCTAGAACTGCTTCTATAATTTTTATTCTTTGAGCTGGTGAATAGAACTTTTCATCTTTGACTAGTAGCCCCAGCATGTTGAATGTAGATTGTATCTTGACCACATTGAATGGTACATAGCTGTGAGATTAGCCCTCCAGACACAGAAGCACTCGTACTTCTAATTTCCTTGGAAAAGCAGCTACCACTGCCCTGGACTTCTTAAAAAGGGATAGGGCTACAAACAATGTGATTGGTTGTGCTGTGGCATCATCAAGGATACTGTTCTTGACGGCCTGCATCCTTCTTCGTGTAGACGTATCTACACAATCCTGCAGCAAGCGTGCAGAATTCTGCTCAAAATATTCCCTATCTGCACACTCACTGCAGAATTGTCTGGATATGCGGACTCTCTACTCAGACCCTATGCCACCAGCTCCTCTAGATATCTTCAAGACACCACCAATTTCCTGAGGAAGCTACAATGCATTGGTGGTTCCTGAAAACATGATCCTGGCCATGAAGGACACAGAGGCTCTCTACGCCAATATCCCACACGAAGATGGACTACAAGCTGTCAGGAACAGCATACCTAATGATGCCACGCCACAACCGGTGGAGCTTTGTGACTTTGCCCTCCCCACAACTATTTCAGATTTGGTGACAATTTATACTTTGAAATCAGTGGCACTGATGTGGACACCTGGCATGGCCCCAGAATATGCCAACATTTTTATGGCTGACCTCAAAAAATGCTTCCTCAGCTCTTGTCCCCTAGTGCCGCCCCTCTACTTGTGCTACACTGATGACATCTTCATCATCTAGACCCATGCGAAGAAGGCTCTGGAAGAATTCCAGCATGATTTCAACATTTTCCACCCCACCATCAACCTCAACCTGAGCCAGTCTACACAAGAGATCCACTTCTGGACAGTACCGTGAATGGTCACATAAACACCACCCTATATCAGAAACCTACTGACTGCTATGCTTACCTACTTGCCTCCAGCTGCCAACCAGGGCACATCACACAATCCATTGTCTACAGCCAAGCACTAAGGTACAATCACATTTACTCCAATCTCTCAAACAGACAAATACTTAACAAGAGTTTTACCAAGCATTCTTAAAACTACAATACCCACCTGAGGAAATGAGGAAATAGATTGACAGAGCCAGATGTGTTCCTAGAAGCCACCTGCTACAAGACAAGCTCAACAAGGAAAATAACAGAACACACTGACCATCACCTCCAGTCCCCAGCTAAAACCTCTCCAGAGCACCATCAGTGATCTACAACCCATCCTGGACAATGATCCCTCACTCCCACAGGCCTTAGGAGGCAGGTCAATCCTCACCTATAGACAGCCTGCCAACCTGAAGCAAATTCTCCCCAGCAACTATACACCACACCACAGTAACTCCAAGTCAGGAACCAATCCCTGCAACAAACCTTGGTGCCTACTCTGCCCACACATCTACACCAGCACTGTCACAGGACCCAAGCACATCAGCCACATCATCAGGGGCTCATTCACTTGCACATCTACTAATGTAATATAGATCATCATGTACCAGCAATGCCCCTCTGCCATATACATTGGCTAAACTGGACAGTAAAAGAATAAATGGACACAGATCAGGTATTAGGAATGGAAACGTAAAAAAACCTGTAAGAGAACACTTCAATTTCCCTGAACACTCAGCAGCAGATTTAGAAGCAGCCATCCTGCAACAAAAAAACTTCAAAAACGGATTGTAAAGAGAAATTACAGAGCTACAATTCATTTGCACATTTGACACCATTGATTTAGGATTGAACAAAGACTGGGAATGGCTGGCCAACTACATAAGCAGTTTTCTCTCTCCTGGTGTTCACACCTCCACATCAGCTGCTGGTAGTGCGCCACATCCTCCCTGACTAAATTAATCTCATTAGCTCTGACCTTCCTCTTGGTTGGTACTCCCTTATTTTCATAAGCCTGTATATTTATACCTGCCTCTGAAATTTCCACTCCATGCATCTGATGAAGTGGGTCATTGCCAATGAAAGCTTAAGCACCAATAAATCTGTTAATCTATAAGGTGCCACAGGATTTCTCATTGTTTTTGCAGATACAGACTAACACAGCTACCACTCAGATATCTAGTGTGGGTGTATCATTTGCTAGGAAAGGAAGAAAAGTGGACAGAAGGCTGTATATTTTGCTTGAAGATTAGGTCATCCCTTCCAGAAAAAACAAACATAAGAGAATCTCTATTTTATTAAGAGAAAAGTGTTGGGGAAAAGTAAACCTATTTTTAAAAATAGGTTAGCAATTTTAGTTAGAAAGCTTTAAGTAAACATTACTTTTTACAACATATGAACAGCCACACTGGATCAGATCATAGGTCCATCAAGCCTATCATCCTGTCTTCTGACAGCGGCCAATACCAGGTGCCCCAGAAGGAGTGAACAGAACAGGTGATCATCAAGTGATTGACTCCCTGTTGCCCATTTCCAGCCTCTTGCAAGCAAATAGAGGCTAGGGACACCATCCATGCCCATCCTGGCTAATAGCCATTGATGGACTTACCCCCATGAATTTATCTAGTTCTTTTTTAAACTCCACTATAGTCTTGGTCTTCACAACATTCTCCAGCAAGGAGTTCCACAGGTTAACTGTGCTTTGTGAGAAAAACTATTTCCTGTTGTTTGTTTTAAACCTGGCTGCCTATTAATTTTGTTTGGTGACCCCTAGTTCTTGTGCTGTGAGAAAGAGTAAATAACAATTCCTTATTAATTTTTTCCATGTGTCATGATTTTATACCTCTATTATATTCCCCCCTTAATCGTCTTTTTCCAAGCTAAAAAGTCCCAGTCTTATTAATCTTTCCTCATATGGCAGATGCTCCATACCCTTAATCTTTTTTGTTGCTCTTTTCTGAACCTTTTCCAATTCCAATATTTATCTTTTTTGAGATAAAGTGACCACATCTTCACAAAATATTCCAGATGTGGAGGTGTCATGGATTTATATAAAGGTAATAGGACATTGTGTGTTATTATCTATTCCTTTCTTAATGATTCCCCACATTTTGTTAGCTTTTTGACTGCCACCGCACACTGAGTGGATGTCTTCAGAGAACTATGAACAATAACTCCAAGATCTCTTTCTTGAGTGGTAACAGCTAAGTCAGACCCCATCATTTTATATGTATAGTTGGGATTATATTTTTAAGAGTTAACTTTTTTAAAAGCACAATATAATTTTTCTTTCTGTACTTTTATATTCATCCCTTTACACGTCAGAGTACATAGCATTGTGTTTGTATCAGTTTTCCTCTACTTGATGAAAAGTTCTGTGTTAGAACTAAGAGCAATAGAGTAAGCTCTTTATATCTAGCTGCCCCAGGACTGGAAGGTAGTGGCCATTCAAATATTCTGGATGATAGAGATGTATACCTAGCCATGCTTAACACTAACGAAAAATAAGATTAGATATTAAGAAACACAAAAATGTATGCAGAGTACTTTATTTACTACCAGTAGTATTATACACTACTAAATTTTACTGTATTTGTATTTATTTGTATTTACTTTTGCTATTCTCTATTTGTGAGCAACGTAACTGAAATTTACTTATGGTTAAAATGTTGGTTATTTGAGAGTTCCAGATCACAGTATACCAGATATGAAAGAATATACAGTAATATACATTTTGCTTTGTAATTTTTTGGTGTGTCCCTCTACTGGACTCTAAAATCACTTTTAAAATAATGAAGAAGCAATTTAAAACATGAGACACTCATTTTTAAAAATCCACATGTTTAGAGACCACTATCACAGCACTTTGTAAATTTCAATAGGTAGCTTTTATTATTGTTTGGTAGCACCCAGAGACATGCTAGCCAGTTCACAAAAGTCACAAAAAAAAAAAAAAAAAAAATCACACAGTCCTTGCTCCCTGTGTGAGCACATGCTTAACTTTAATACATGAATTCCTCAACACACAATAGAAAAACTTTGGGGAAAAAAAACAGTGCGAAGATACTAAGATAATGTATTGCATGTATACACAAATGATTATTTTCCATGTGCTTTATAAATATCCTAAGGTGATATCTCCTTTGTACAAAGTACATTTTCATTGACTTTTAAAAACAATTTCAGAACAAGTCAAGTAATATGGTCCCCAGCACCCCATGGGCAAGGGCACTCCAGCGCAGCCAGAGCAGCCGTCTGCTGCAGCAGCTTCCCCACCTCCCCACAGGGCCACTGCAGACGAAGCTTCCTCTGGCCCGGCTGAAGCACCCACTCCCGTGGCACTCCTGAGCTGGACCGCTGTGGATGGGAGCTGCTCAGGCCATGCTGTAGCACTCCCCTACTCACAGCAGCCCCAGGGGGCTGGAGCAGCCATCTGCCTGAGGCAAATGGGGGCTGCTCCAGCCCCTACCAGTTAACAGTAAACCTCATCCATTCAGGGTGAGGCTTACTGGTTAGTCGTTAACATCCCTATTTATCACCCTGATAGTTATGATTTATTATTAGACAACATATTATTGTACAAAAAAAGTTACATCTTTAATAGTTGATATCAGCTGATTGCAATAGTGTAAATATTGAGAGAGTAATATCAAGATAAAAATATATATTAGATAAAACCCAATGTCAGAGTTAAGTTTGTGGTGGTGAAATGCACATTTCTTAAAGGAATAAGTTTAGCATCCAGCTGGTGCAACATTTTATATTTCTTTAAGGAACTACGTGTGCTAGTGGTTCGATAGATAAGTACATATTTTTAAGTCACCTTTACATGAAATGAAGTTTGTAATTTGGAAAACCTAGTAAGTTCTTGTGATATGGGTTAGACTTCATCTACTGTTGAAATGATCAAAGATATACAACAAACCTGTTTGTTTTCTGATGAACTTCTACATGAATCTGCACTGAATCACACACGTTTGGAAGTGCTTGTTTTAAGTCATCAGCTGCCTCATCCATTTTATTCATTCCTAAAAAGAAAATAGTGTTTACTATGGGGGGAGGCTCCGATGGCGTTTAATTTGACAAATTGTGAAAACTTCAGAATGACAAAGCATTTGGCCAATGTTCTAATAATAATTAAGCTAATACTTATGGAATGCCAGTGTGAATATGGATCAGTAGCTAGAATGTTTTCTGGTGATGGACTGTTTTTAAAAAATTGAAAAAAGTGATGGAAAGTTTTTTTTTGTTTTTTTTTTAAACATAATTGGTCGAGCAGTTATACCCAAATCCTGGCAAATATAAACTTTCATACTGCAGACTACAAATCTACATAGATTACATTAACTTTCAGAAATTTACATGGTTTGCTTTAAAAGCTCTTTATTCAGTTGCACTAATTTAGATGACATATATGGGTTAAAAGGTGTTAATAATCCTGTCACTGTCCAACATTAAACAGGATTTAGGAAACAGACACCTCTGCTTAAGACTATAGCCAACACACCATTAACATTTCTTTAGCCTCTTATAAAAAAAGAAAAACACCATTTAAGCATTTGAAAAGTAAAGCATTAGGTGAGGCTTTCATATTAAACAATATTTTTTGTTCTTTCCCCTTACTTGGAGAGGGCTCTTCTCCTATTATATGAGAGTCTTGTAAGCTTGTATCAAAAGTGGTAACAACTATGCTTCTAGGGAGGAGAAAAGAAGTCACTTGAGATTGGCTGGAGCTTTTGTTAAAGTCTGATCCTGTTTTATCACAGCTAGTGTTTTTGATTCAGTTGGAACCAGCAGAAGTTGAGGTCATCTAGTTTCTTTCTTTGGACCAGTCTGACCAGGACATCTATAAGGATTAGGATGAAGATCCAGGGTCCCAAGAGATGTTGAGGATGAAGCCATGATGGTGAAGCTCACTTCAGCAGTCAGTTCCTTCCCACACCCCCGGAAGTCTCTTTTTTTTAAAAAAGGACTCAAAAAGAGACTGGTGGGTGAAACAGTCCAAACCCCCATTATTCTTCCATTGGTTAGGCCTAGCTCCCAACATGCTAATTTTGGCTCACTGGTTTCTGGTTCTACACTTGTCTTGTTTACCAGGCATGATCTTGACAAAATCCTTGAGTTATATCAGCATGTTTCATGCCAGGAATAACACAGTCTGTCGCCCTTTCATATATTTTCCCATCACTTTTTGTTACCGGTTTTTAAACTGAAAATTCTTACACACGTAAACCTTTAAATATCAACATTTGCTCGGCTTCATGACTGAAAATAATACAGATACATATATACTGCAGAATCTACTAAGAAACTTCAGCTGAACACAAAAGTTTTCCCCTGACGCTGTACGATTGAAAAGCAGCATTCTATATTAGAATTTATGGAGTCTCATTTATACAGTATATTTCAACGATTTTCATAGCTTATAGTAAGTTATCAAATTCAAACAGGTGAATTTTAAAAGGAAAAACGTACAGAAATGGCTTTTTTTAGGTTATCAGTTTGTATCTACACTGACAAACTGTGCCTCTCTGACAGACGCGTCAAGCACCCACAGCTTCCTCAGAGGCTGAAGCCGCTCTCCCTTTTGAAAGGAGAAATAATTTGCTCCACCAAGCACATCTGGCTGAACCATACTATTGCCGTACTCCTACTCGGAGCAACGCAACACGCCCCTGCTCAAACCAACTGCTTCATTAGACAAGAGGTCATCTCAGAACTGTACTCAGAGTGCATCTATAGAGCATTTTAAAACTCAGTGAAGTAAACATCAGAGCCCAAGACTACAAGCTTGTGCTCAGCCTAAAACCATAAGTACAGATACTCCGGCTCTGACAGAAACTTGGGCTCTTCGGTAGACATACTCCCGGAGGTTTTGAAGTGCAGTATAGATTCACCCAGAGAGAATACATCAATGCAGCAGCTTCTGCTCCTGAGAGAGAAGCTTGGAACTTACCCAGAGCTGTTCTTCAGGTCTCTATAAACCCAAAGGCTGTCTCTATAACCAACAGATGAGGGCTACAGGTGGGGGAGCACATGCACCCCCTTATGTCAGGGGTGGGAGGAACAGGGGCTGACCAGCAGCTGGCTGGGCAAGAGTCCCTTGGCATCTAGAGGGACCAGGTGGGAGACCTGGCACCTGTAGCAGTTGTTCTCCCCTAACTTCTACCTACCGACAGAGGCACGGAAAGCAGAGCAATGCAGCCCCAGCTTGCTCTGCTGTCCAGGTGCACCACATTGGGGAAGGGATTGTCTTGGCCCTGCCCCAGGCTGCAGGGACAGTCATTTGGCGGTTGGCTTCCAATTGTGTCCCCACTCACCAGTCACTCCTGTCAACAGAAACTAGTCCCGTAAAAGCCATCGTCTCAACCACCTTGTGTCTTTAATACTCTGGGGCCAACACAACTATAAAAATCCCAGCATACATTTCAAATAAAATCAGTCAGAAGATGTGACTTGAAACAGATATCAGGAAGCTCGACTGCACAACACACAGCCACACAAGCTCTTGTCTTCACTACACTTTGCATCTTAACACAGTGCTCATTAAATTGAAAAAGCCCCCATATCTTTGGCCTTGTATCTGCATTAAAGAAAAAAGTGATTAACAAATGATAAATATTTTAATCTTTGTCTTATGTAACAGGACAATTTGCATAGTTATCCATGTTAAACTTGTCCTACACTTGCATAATTAATATGTGGGAGGGGCAGCGTGGTTTTTACTGAAACAATTACACCACTGAAAGCTCCAGGGTTGGACACACAACAGCATAACGTTGCTTCATAGCAGGGGTAGGCAACGTGCAAACCATCAGGGGTCTACGTGGAGTCTCCGAGACAGTTTGTTTACTGATGCCCTCGTACAGGGTTGCCAGATGCCGCTGGTTTCCACCCACATACTTTATTTCCTGCCAGAGTTACGAAAGGGACGCAGGTGAAGCCATGGCGCGGGAGGTGAGGTGCGTGCTGACTGCACCCACCGACTGTCGAAGCCGGACGCTCCCACTGCCTCCAGTCACAGCGCTGCTACACTTCCATTGGCGCAGCCTGAACATTTAGCTACAAAAACGCCGTGCGCCAAAGCGCCCTACCCCGGGAGAACGTCGCTGCTTTACCCTCCTTAGCCATCGTCCTCCGCCGCCTAGCGGCCTTCGCTCCCCTCAGGGAGCAGCTGCGGGGGCCCAACGCACCTTCGTGCCAACGCAACCCGGCGCGCTAGGTCGCAGTCACGACCTTACCCGGCAGAGAAGCGGGTACCACGCGCAAGCAGGCAGCCCTGCCTCACTCGGGCCGGCCACGGGCCTGCGCGGCTGCAGCCTCAGACACAGGCCACTGCAGAGAGCCGAGGGGCGGCGCGGGCCGGGCCGGGCCGGCCACCGACCCGCTCTGTCAGGGAGGCGAAGGGTGCTTGGCTCCAGGAAGCCCCTTGCAGCCCCAGCGCCCGTCGCCAGGCAACGGGAACGTACCACTCCGCGCGCGCCGCCACCGCCGGGTTTGGAAGGGACCGAACTCACGCAGTGGACACAGCAGCTACCGCCGCCACCGTTTTTGGAAAAACGCGGGGAAGGAAATCCCGCCCCGGAGGTCGCCCTTCACCCGGAAGTGTATCTCTGGGCTGGTCGCTTCCGTTTCCGGTTGTGCCGGCAGCGGCGGGGCCGCCATGGGCAAGAAGCACAAAAAACACAAGACGGAGAAGGCGGAGTGGCGGTCGGCTGCCGCGCCCCCCACCTACAGCGGTGAGCGCCCGTGGCGCGGCCGGACCTCTCACTGCCTCTGCAGGCAGTGCCGGTTTTATGGCGGCATGGGGCTGAGGCCCGGGCTGGTGCTGCGGGGAGGGGGAGACGGAGACAGAGACTCCCCCAGTTCCCTGGCTTGCCGCCCTCCGTGCACAGGGAGCCTGGCCTCGCTCGCTGGGGAGGGTTGTCGGGGCAAATAGGTCCGAAGGCGGCCAAGTGCACAGCAGCAACTGGCATGCGAGACGGGAAACCCTGCTGCTAGCCCTGAGCCTGGCTCATGCCGCGGAGACGAGCGAGGAGTGACAGCCTCACCTGCTTGGCTAACACCTTCTGTGTGTCCTAAGTGTGCTAGTGAAACCCACATGCCTGTGTCTCGTGTAGAGGCTCCTAGACAACTTTGCAGAGAAAGAATGAGTGTTCTGTACAGCCCCAGCTGAGAGCCAGCTGGCCGTTAGCTCAGCCTGTGGAAGTGCCTGCACGAAGCTCTAGAGGTCCCAGGTTCGAGCCTTCCTGTAGGTAGTTACGCTGGGGCAAGCCCAGCAAGCTACTGTGGACTCTGCATAGCTCTGTACACAGCAGCACATTCACATACTTTTTCATGTATCACTGTGATCCTTTCTCATTCACCTTCTCTCTCTAATGGTAAGAGAGAGAGCCATGTTAGTCTAGATTCTATCAAAATTTAGGTTATGGTTATGGTCTGAAGAAGTGGGTCTGTCCCACAAAAGCTCACCACCTAATAAATTATTTTCTTCTCTCTCTAACATCCTGAGGTCAACACAAAACCTGCAAAGTATGGCCTTTGTGTATTTAGCTGCTTATCTCAGTTTCTTTTTGTTTTTGTCAAAGAAGAAAAAATAGTTTCCCTTTCCATCAAGTATTTGAACCCTAATATTTAAAAGAGAGATGTAGTGAATGATCACATTGCCCAATCTCTCCTTCCTTTCTTTGGGCTGCATTATTCAAAGTAGGTCAAGTTAAATTAGAGCAGATTAAATCACCACTATTAATCGTAATTTAAGTCAACAAGCATGAAACATTGATTTAAATAATTTGTCTTCAGCATGTGTTTGCATTTGTACTTGCTGTATTTTTCAAGAGAAATGTTGATTCTCATGGATTGGTAACCTTTAAAATATGTTGATTTTTTTTTTTTTTAGTAAAGGGAGCTCTGTGCTAAAATTGATTCTTCATTCTGCTAGCCAGGACAACATGCTACATCTATGCATTTTTAAGCAATTTCATAGATTGTCTTGTACAGCTAATTAGAGTCTTAATTATTTTTATTAGAAGATGGTGACTGTTGCATGTTGTATTTACTTAAATTAATATTTTACTTGTAATTTGTGACCAGCACTGTTGGGATGTATATTAGAATTGATTTTCTTATTTTTTAAAAATTAAGTGGTCCTAAATGTGTGCATAATATATTAAATAATTAAAACTCGTTTTTCATTTAACACTTATTTATAAAACAAGGAAGTAGTTAATAGTGGGCTGGTTGTGTCTGGTCACTGTTTTTTCAAGATTTTAAAAGTAAGGGCTGAGCTACACTAAAATTAGGTCAGTTTAACAACATCCATTAAGAGTGTAAAAAAACTATATGTAAGCAAAAAGTCCTAGTATAGACAGTGTTAGGTGATGGAATAATTCTTCTGTTAACATACCCACCTCCTTGGGGAGGTGTTTGAGAGGGAACCCTCTCATCTACATAGGTAGTGACTATTCTTATATGCTGCAGCATTTTAAGTATAGACAAGCCCTAATCGACCCCATCTCATACTTAGCTTTTTTCATAGATTGGAAGAGGAAAACAAGCTTTTCTGCATTTTCAGTTCCTGATTGGTTTCTTGGTTTGAGTGAACTAGTCATTTAACTGAGCTGGTGGAATTAACTGAAAGGGAAGAACACTCATCCCTCACTGTACGAGCACAATTGGTTCCCAAATTTCTGCTTGTATGTGAAAACTCCTAAGAGTGACATTAAATTTCCATTCAAATACATGTAAAAGTCTCCACTTCATTCCAAGTGCTTGTAACTTCACATAGACCAGTTGAGTTTAGGTACTTTTTTGATGTATTTGAATAGTTTGGCACAAGAAATACTAGGTAGTGTATCAAAACAAAAAGCAGTCAAGTAGCACTTTAAAGACTGGCAAAATGGTCTGTCCCACAAAAGCTCACCTAATATACCATTTTGCCAGTCTTTAAAGTGCTACTTGACTGCTTTTTGTTTTGATAGTGTATAGACTAGCACTGCTTCCTCTCTGTTACTATGTAGTGTATGTATGCAGAGCAGGGATTCCCAAACATGGGTCCCATTAGATTTGTTAAAGGTCACCAGCTGGGCAATTCCCAGCTGCATGTGGCTGTTAAAGAAGCCATTTGCAGTTTCTTAACACTGCTGCCTCAGGCAGATATCTATCAATAGAGATAGCTGCCATCTCCAGCAGCCCTCTCCATCACTAGAAATAGCAATTACCTTATGCCTAGGTGCTGAAAGCTTAACACTTGAGTTAATTGGATTTAACAACTGTTACCTGCTGGGAGCAGGAGGGCTGGGGGAGCCACCCAGCCTAGTAGTCCTGGTGAAGCGGCTGCCGGGGGGCAGGGGTGTCTAAGTCTGGGGCCATTTAGGGATGCAGGGGGCATCTAAGACTGGAGGGGATGTTTGGGGCTGCTGAGGGTGGTTTGGGGCTGCTGGGGGCTGAAAGCCTAGGGGCAGTGTGGGGCTGTCAGGGGAGTCTAAGGCTGAGGGCAGTTTGGGGCTGTGAGGGGCTCTAAGGCTGGGGGGTGGTTTGGGACCTTGTGGGGGTGTGTTAAAACCTGGTGGAGGGTGAGGTCTGTGGGGTAGGTGGGTGGCGGGTGGACTAATACAGTAAACCCTTGAGTTACCCAGGGGTTGTACCTATAATCCTTGCATAACTCAAATTTTCCTGCAAGGGGAGGGGAGCCAGGAACCACCAGGGATAGTCAGTTTCCTGGCTCTCAGAGTGGCAGGAGCTGGGAACAAGGGGAAGGCTGGTTCCAGTCTCCCCATGGCTTGTGGGACCCAATCAGCTCATGGCTGGTCAGTTTCACGTTCCCACCAGTGCTGGGGAGGGAACCAGGCTAAGAGCCTTCTCCCTCACTTCCCCCAGCCGCAGGGCTGTCAGACAGCTGCATGTCTGAGGGAAGGGTGGGAGAAGGCTCCAGCTGCAGGGCTGCGGGTCTCCCCGCCTGCCCCCCAGACAAGGTCCCCAAGGCTGGCTCCACTCCAGCTGCGGGTCTCCCTGTCCCCCAGCCAGGGACCCTGCGGCTGTCTCATATAAGTGGGGGAAGTTCACTTGTTTAGTGAACAAAGGTATGTGTGTCCCTTGTTTTAGCAAGTACTCATAAGTAAAGTACCTGTTAAATGAAGGATGAGTGTACTCTCTTGGCACCTGTAAAAAGGGTATTTGCTGTCAAAAACTGAGCATTTCAGTTGGATTATCTTCTAAAAAATTTGGTATCAAACACCTACTGCCTAATATTAATTGTATTTAATTTTAATAGAGGATAGTAAGTTTAGACTCTAATGTAGGTTAACATAGTTTCAAATTTAATTTTAAATAGTTTATTTTAAAACACCAAAACATTTACATGTCTAAGTTTTTATTTTTTAAATATCCTCAATTTCAATGGGTTCAAAGTAAAACCTCCATAAATGTTCAAATTACATCTAATTCAAGGGAAAATGGACCATTGAACATGCATAAAAACTTTGGAGTGCACAAGCTAAGGATCAATAAGCTATTCTGACACCAGTCCTTTTTATCTCATGTTTTTAAATGAGCCATTTTCATTTCAGCTGTAAATAGGATGGTGAATTTAATCTGATAAAGATTCAAATTACTGCAGTTTACTGTTTTGGGGATGTACTTTAAATATGGTTACAATTCTTTTGATCTCACATGAACACAGTATCAAAACAAAAAAGCAGTCAAGTAGCACTTTAAAGATTAACAAAATAATTTATTAGGTGAGCTTTCGATATTTGTTAGAAAGTTATAATCCATGGGACAGGCACTAGTACTTCAAAAGAGAATAATGTAATGTTTGCTGTTTTGTGGGGCAAGAGAAAATTCTTTAAGCAAATAGTTGACAGGTTGATTTTAAAAACACAGTCTGTGTAAATAGTTGCCACAACATTTGTTTTTGATTGATTTAATTTCTGGCGAGACAGTGAAATGTGGGGCTTTGTACTTTAGCAACTGATTCCCCAATACTGCAAACATTATTACCAGCGCTTTATATTACTCAGGTGAGTAAAGCTAGGCATGTGTGAGTTAGATAATTTTTCTGATGTTTTCTAGAACATAGCAAATTATTTTCTTGTATTATGAGGATTTATAAAAATCATAAAGTTAAATTTAAGCAGACCACCAGTTGTCTGTTTACTACAGCTGCTTTCTGCCTCATCTGTCAATTTGATTTTCTTTTAAAACTCCTTCATATACATTTCACAGTAATTATGCTAATTTGTAAATGGAATTTTCACTGAAAGAATACTGTATGAGAACTGCTGTTGTTTACAAGATAACTTTTCTGTGTTCTTATGGATTTTTTACTGTGTTTTAATTTAGATTATGTGGATAAGCCCCTGGAAAAGCCCTTGAAGCTGGTGCTTAAAGTTGGAGGAAGTGAGGTCACTGAATTGTCAGGATCAGGGCATGATTCAAGTTATTATGATGACAGGTCAGATCATGAGCGAGAGCGTCACAAAGAAAAGAAGAAAAAAAAGAAAAAGAAGTCTGAGAAAGAAAAGCATCTTGATGATGAAGAGAGAAGAAAGAGAAAGGTAAACAATGGCTCAAGAATACATGAATACAAATTCTTTACGTATTTGCTTGTCCCATCAGGAAAACGTGTCTGTTTTATGAAAAAGCATATTTCAGTTTAACATACATTTGACTGAACTAAAGCATCACTTTTCTTTCTTTCCACCACTTCTAATAAAATGAGGGTCCTTTTTCTTCTCACGTTAAAAAAATTTTTTTTTCTCGTTCAAGCTTTCTGTTGTCTTAAAAAATGAAATTGAGGTCTATATTTTATCAAATTAGTGCATTTAGAAGCTGGAGTAGGAGTAAGTTTTATAATCTCTAAATCTTTAATTATGCAAATGCTTATGCACACATTTTAAATTTGCTCATGTGAGCAGTCCCATTGAAGTATTCTGCAACTGGTGTAACTATTTTTCCTGGTATTCATTTATTATAGTCATTTATGCCTTTGCCTTTTACATGTTGAATGAATTCATATGTTGTAGTGGGACCTCTTTGGTATGGAATAAGGCTTAGCGCAGTGTTATGCAGGACACTAGCTTTGCCGCATGTTCTGATACTATATTGTCTTCCAGTTAACACTGCATGGCAATTTAGATCTACAAAGGCCTCTATAGCTACGTCTACACATGAATGCTACATCGAAATAGCTTATTTCGATGTAGCGACATCGAAATATCGTCTACACATCCTCCAGGGCTGGTGCCATTGACATTCAATGTCGACGTTGGGCAGCAGTACATTGAAGTATGCGCTGCAGGGGAGCGTCTACACACCAAAGTGGCCCACATTGAAATAAGGGTGCCAGGAACAGCTGCAGACAGGGTCACAGGGCGGACTCAACAGCAAGCCGCTCCGTTAAAGGGCCCCTCCCGCACACACTTGCACTAAACAGCACAAGATCCACAGAGCTGACAACTGGTTGCAGACTCTGTGCATGCAGCATGGATCCCCAACTGCAGCAGCAGCAGCCAGAAGCCCTGGGCTAAGGGCTGCTGCACACAGTGACCATAGAGCCCCGCAGGGGCTGGAGAGAGCGTCTCTCAACCCCTCAGCTGATGGCTGCCATGGCGGACCCCGCTATTTCAATGTTGCGGGACGTGGATCGGCTACACGTGCCCTACTTCGACGTTCAATGTCGAAGTAGCGCGCTATTCTCATCTCCTCATGAGGATAGCGACTTGGACGTCTCGCTGCCTTGTGTCGATTTCAACTTCGAAATAGCACTTGCCACGTGTAGACATTGCAGGCGCTATTTTGAAGTTGGCGCGGCTACTTCGAAGTAGCCAGCACGTGTAGACGCGGCTTATGTGGGCTTGGCAGAATTCAGCAACTTTGACAGATAACACGAATGTCTGTTTTTCATGTTTTTTAGCAATTTAAATTGTCACACTTGGAGGAAGTTATGGAAAGGGTCAGATTAACTATTTAATAATAGTAGCCATTGAGTTTCAAAGTGTCAAAACTTTATAAATCATTCAAAGATACTTTGTCAACGTGTCAAAATATACAATGTGAATATCCTTTTTAAGAGTTTGATTTAAGCCCTAAAACAGCACTTTTTATGTCTTTGTAGACTTCAGTTATTTGTATTGGGTTGGTTTGTTTTTTTTTTTTGTTCTGTGTGTATGATGAAATTTATAAATATTTACCAATTTGTAACATTTAATCCTTCCAAGCTTATTTGTGTGGCTTGGGTGCTAATGACTACTGCTCTCCTTGTTATTATCCAAATTATGTGAGGTGATAAATTAATACTACTTAGATTTAATTACTGGGAGTCTCTTAATGTTCTCTGAGACAAGAAGCGGTGTGCTCTTATAGTTTGTGAAACATCTGTGTACTTCTCACAAACATAAAAGGTATTCGTATGATTATTTGCCCAATATTGTAATAAATGATTTTATTATAAATCTTTTACTATATTATCCACTAGTCAATCACCATGACAGCTTGTCTGCTTTCAAAAATGTACTTTTTTTGCTTGTACCATACTATTATCAGTATAAAATGTCCCAGTTTTCAAGAATGATGTGTTGCATCTGATTGGCTTTATTACACTGAGAAGGGGAGAGTCCCAGCCTCTAAACTGAACCCAGCTTGTGATTCTTGTCCTGGAAGTTTCTGTGGTGTTGGGCTTCAGAACTAACATTCTCACATATAGAAAATCTGTTTCAAATCAATTTAAAGATTTCTGTGGCCTCTTTGAGACATGCACAGATACTCTTTATAACTAAGTTACTTAGCTTTACTGAATGGATGGAAGCTTATTTTTTTCTTTTAAAAAGTCTTTTGACATTTTGTACAATGCCCTAAAACTGCAGTGTCCAGTATGCTCCCCAATCACCATATGTGGCAAACGGGAGAGCGGAGTGTGGTGAACTGCAGATCAGCGGCTCAGGAGAGGCACACACGTGGAGTGCCCCTCAGGCTGCTCTGCGCGTGCACCCAAGTGTGTGGTGGCAGGGGGTGAGGCAGCTTCTGCCGTAGTTTCTCTAGCATGGTGCCTCCGGCTTCAGCTGGGAGCCGTGCAACTCCTTTAGCCCTGGTGCCTGGTTTGCTATGGGATTCTTTAATTAGCAACAGGATTTAAAAGCAGGCTGCAGGAGTTTTGCTCTGCTTTGGATCATGGGCAAAAAATCATTAAAAGTCACTGCAGTGACTCATGAAACTTCGCGTACCTTCCAGGTTGCCAAAGGAGACAGCCTCCTCAGAATAAGAAAAAGGAATAAGGAAAGCATGCTCGTGCTGTCTGGGTACAAGGCTGGAAAATATGCAAGAGTGCTCTGTGTTGCCATGATGCCAGGTTACTTAGTGGTGGCTTTCTGTGGAAAGGTGTCTTACCATGGCAGCAGGAATAAGTCAGGTCTCCCCAAAAATCTCATGAGGAGAATCCGAAAGTGCCTAAGACCTTCAGTGAGTTGTCCAAACAGGATCAGTGCTCCATCCCCAGAAATATCAACAAGTTGTTCTAGGGGAGATGGGCATAAATCCACCCCACCATGCTTGTACCATACTATTATCAGTATAAAAGAAGCATACTCACCAGAAGTGCCCTCTCCAGCATCACGGTTTGCCTCCAAAACCTCCTAGGATGAGGGGACCAGCTCCAGTGTTTAAAAAAAAAAAAAAACTCCAGGTTTGCAAGATCAGCTTCTGCAGTGGACTGCACTCTGCTGTCACCCTCCTCTTCCTCATCCACCACCTCAGACCCCATGCCATCCTCCTTGCTGCTGTTGCCAGAGGTCTTCTGAGCACCATTTATTGAGGAGTCCAGGCATTTTGGGGGGCGGAAAGTGGTTGGGTATGTCCCTTGAATAAGATGCAGCTGGTCATAAAAGCAGCATGCTTTGGAAGATGACCCAGACCGACCACTGGCTTCTTTGGTCTTTTGGTACACTTGCCTGAGCTCCTTAATTTTAATGCAGCAGTGCTGAGCATTCCTGGTATACCCTTTGTGAAGCTTCCCTGTGTTATTTTGGTATAAATGTCCACATTTCTTTTGCTCGTTTTGAGCTGCATCAGGACAGATTCATTACCCCACACAGTGACGAGTCCTGGGGATCTTTTGCAAACCTGTGAAGTCACGGCTGCTAGGTTTGCTGATGAGGTATACTCCTGAGGTATGCTCACTGTGCTGGCCGGAAAGGAAAGGAAATGAATTCAAAATTCCTGGGCTGATGACCTCTGCTTCCTATCACCTACTTCCTGCTCACCTAAAGAGCAGCAGAAGTGAAGCAATGACCAGAAGGGCTACATTGGGGGCATTGTGGAATACTTTTGGAGGCTACTAAAATCAATTTTTAATAACGCTGCCATCTGCACTAGCAAAAGGTTGATTTGAAAAATTGATTTTGGTGTTACTCCTCATGAAATCAGGTTTACAAAAGTTGACCTTTAGAGCCCCTTAAATTCAACCATATGAGCCCTGTTGTGAAGGCTGTTGCTTTACAAAATTGACCTAAGTGCCTTAAATTTGAATTGATCCCCTAGCGTAGACAAGGCCTTAGTTACTATGAATGAGGTGTGTCACAGCTAACAAGTTAAGACTTACAGAACTTTACAGTTAACTGTATTCTTTTATTGTGCAATTATTCTATACATTTTAATGCCATTTTTGCAATAGAAGCTTAGCAACTAGCAACCAAAAAGTAGCTAAATAGATGTAGAAATGGAAATTTATGTCCAAATAGGTAGTGTAAGCAATAGCAATCAATTTTAAGAAATCATGTGTAAGGTCACACTTTAAACCATAATTGTCCATTTTACAGTTTTTCAGCAGGCGTCTATATATATGTCTTGAATTTCTGATGTCATTTGGATACTTAGTATTATTTTGCAGAAAAGCCTTTTGTATGAGAGTATTTTATCTAAACCTGAGGTGCCATTTGTGAATATCTTCTAACTGTCTCTTAAACTTGCTATATTAGGAAGAAAAGAAGAGAAAGAGGGAGAAAGAGCAGTGTGACACTGAGGGAGAAATGGATGACTTTGATCCTGGGAAAAAAGTGGAAGTTGAGCCACCCCCAGATCGCCCAGTCAGAGCTTGTAGAACTCAGCCAGGTAAGTGACTAAGACTACGTGAGAAACACGGAAAATTTAAATTTCCTAGGATGTTCCTTAACATTTTTCATAACTGAGTGTTAAAATAGCACTTCTGATAATATATCAAGGTTTTAAGCTTTCAAACGTGGAGATTTCTGCGGAAGTGCCTGAATTTCAGCAGACTTTTCCAGGCTGGAAAGATACTGTGTGAAAAGCAGTTATTCCTCTGCACACCTTTGGGGCTTGATGAATACATTCCCCGATGCCGGTTTGAACATTTATTTTTATTGTTTGCAAGTTCACATCTGAGTTCATTTGCCTGTTTGAAGTATAAATAAGGATATTGAAATGTCATTTCTGTACTGCTGTTTGCAGTATGCACACTAGAGTATGGTGAAATCCAGCCACATGTAATTATTTTGATTGAGCATATAAAGGGCACCTGTGTGTTCTTCCAGTTTCATGATATATTAAAATGTAACTTATAATAAAATGCAAGACGCAAAAGAGCAGCAGAGCCCACACCAAAGAAGTGGTTGAGCAAAAACAAAACAAATAAATAAGTAACAAAATCCCTGTCCTTTAGGCCTCCCCAAGTTTCTCTTTCACCTCTATACCATGTCCTCCCCTCAGTGTCCTGTGCAAAAGTTGTTCTTTGCAGTATGCCTCAAGTGTGTGAACATTCACATTACTTTGAACCAATACAGGACAAGGTGGATTGATCTAAATCAATAAATTTTAAATCATTGATCTAAATCATAATTTAAATCCCCAGGAAAATAAATCATTGATTTAAATCAAGTTTCCCAATGGTACTTCTTCACATATTTCTTAAAATATAGTGCAAATCTGATTCCTGTAACGTGCTAATTTACAATTCAGTGCAGCATTTTTCAACATCTAAGAGGGTATACTTGGTGTAATTTAAGATAACTTGATTTTTATTGGTTTAGAAAAAGAGTACATAAGACTCATTACTTACAGCAAGCTGCAGATGCAGCAGCAGTGTGTCAGGACTGGTAAGAATTAAATCACACACCAACACAAAAGCATTTGTATTTGAATCATTAAACTAAATCTTAAGTGTTACATACATGTTTCACATTTGCAGTTCTATCAGTCTTCTGAGTTGCTGGCTGCTGGCTGTCCTGAAAACTTTTTCTTAATTTTCTAGTTTTATTAATTCTAACAAATACATCCTCACAACACTAAATGTACGGAGTCCTTAAGACTTCAATAACTAACTCTCATCTTCCCCACCCACTCTCACTGTCATTTTGATTCATAGACAAAAACAGAAATAGGAGTT
This sequence comes from Carettochelys insculpta, assembly GCF_033958435.1. Taxonomy (NCBI): domain Eukaryota; kingdom Metazoa; phylum Chordata; order Testudines; family Carettochelyidae; genus Carettochelys; species Carettochelys insculpta. The sequence continues at coordinate 161,775,610 of NC_134138.1, read as the reverse complement.
TTCCTGCTTTTTCAACTCCCAGTATCTTAGTTCTGAGTGAATCATATCAAAAGACAAAACTATTCTCTCTGCCTGCAGAGGAAGTGACTGCTGTAAAAAGTTGGCTTAGCAACTGGAGGAACTTTGTTTCCAGGTGCCTGGCTAATGATTCCCACCAGTTCAAGGAGTGACTTTGTTCAAAACTTCATCAGCAAACATAAACTAATTAAATGGTTTCACTCAACCGTGAAAGTTATTGTGACTGGCATAGCTGGGGAGTGATTTTGAGGTGCCCATGCCATGGCAGCAGCAGCACCTTCGGAAGTTAGGCATTTACATTTATATCTGGGGTTGAGAACGTTTGCAAGAAAATGAGGCAGCATTAGCGTTTGATCCATATACTTGTTTATTGCCTGCAGTTCAACTTTCTAGTGATGTATTTATTTAACCAGTGTCTATGGAAGGTGCCATCCAGATTTCAACCACATGAGCAACACAGCAGCAAATTCTAAGTTCATTTAAGGCGTGGCTATAGATGTTAGCTTTCCGTATACTGAGCATATAATCTGCATATCCTCTTTAATCCTATGTTAGGTACTTTGGGTGAGATGCATCCGTTTATTTAATTGTGTTTCTTCATAAAGTTTTATTAGAATAGGTCAATAAACTGTTCAAAACAACCACAGAATTCCACTGAAGATTTTGAGAGAGAATTGGTTTGGATCCTCCTGCTCTCTTCAGTGAAAACTAAATGATTGTGGAAGCATTCTGTGACTTCAACATTTGTTTTCATTCCCAAAAGATGACATACTTAAGTCTGCGGTTTAAAGATGCTGTAAATGGGCACTACAGCCATATGCTATTAAAGAGAATGCTTCTGTTTCTTAGTTCTAAGCATCTTCTTATCTTTGCCACACTTGAATCATGGTCTATGACAAAACTACACATGTAACAATTGAATTTTTGTTCACAATTTGTGAGTTTTCACTGCCATTTCTTTTACATATTCTGAGTGGTCATTTCCAAATGTATTTGTTCCTGAAAGATATGGAACCCCCTATTTTGCTATCACAAAGGCACACCTTACTGGGTCATTGTGTACATTCCTCCACCTATCCAAGGCTTAAACTGGTAAATTTCCCTTTTGTATTTTCTTGCATACTGTTCAAGTTCCTTCTCATACACCATGTCTATCAACCTTCCACCAATGTCTGTTCTACCAGGTGGAGTGTAGCCTAGTTATAAGGATTCAACCATGTTAAAGAAGATATTTATTGTTAACAAAGTGAAAAGGAGAATGTGCAGCATAAATGGGCTGAGCAGTCCTTGCATCCATGGTGTCTTGCTGGTATTGCATAGGCCTTACTACAAACCCATCCATGGTCGTGAAAGAAATCTTTCGCTTGCTGTTGATACTTGGTTACCTGAAATATGTTTAGTTGCAGCACTGCTGCTAAAATTAACAACCGGTTATTTTGAAGTTGTTGCAGATACACAGTGTAAGTCTCTGGCACTTATATGGGACCCTGAAACAAAATTCAGAAGTGACTTTGCGTCATTCTTCTCAGTCCTACTCACTCTCTCATTCAGTTAATCATTTACATTTTTTTCCAGCAAGCATGCAAACCCAATTCCAAATTACCAAGAAAGCCAAGACTTTGCTTAGCGTGCTCTTAATTTTGACATAAACCCCTTTGAACTCCCTGGCATTCTGTTTTTTGAGGAAGCAAGTATAGAATAGGGTTGCCTTTGGAAAGTGAATTATGCTGAAGTAAAAGCGGGACTAGACTCATAGCATCATTATTATGGTCTGTTGCCATGATGTTCCAAAATAAATGATCTGTATTATGTAATATAAAAGAAGGAAATGTGCCCCCCCCCCTTCCTGGTGACAACTGGTAACTCTAAATTTCTTTTCTTACTGCAGCTGTTTATACAGGATACTTGAGTGACACATTCTAAACCTGGTTAACTAAGTAAACAAGCCATCCGGGTTAGCTAAATTAAACCTTTTTTTCTAGTAATATCCAAAATAACAAACAGATTGGGAATTTACTTGTTAAATCACACTTATACTAAAAGGCATAGAATAAATCTTCAAGGAACGAAACATTGCAAAGAGACTTATTTAAATTAGTAAGCAGTTAATCCACATTGTTCTTCAGACGTATTCACAGCATTTTCTCCCAGTAGCAGTTTTCCTTACGATGTTTCATGCAACTAGGTCCTGCATCATCTTCTTGCATTGCTTACACTTGATGTATTTTCCTGTTTTACCCAGCGAACACATTTCTTCAAAATATTCCTAGATAGGGTCTCTCTTATGCCCAGAAGCCATGACAGTTTTTCCATGGCAAAAGTGTGAGGGAATATAGGAAGCTGTATGTGCTGAATAATGTTTTCCCTTTTTCTTTCTAATCCACTCCACTGTTCCTTTCTGTGCGCACTCCGTCCTTTCCTATAGATTGTCTTAAAGACAGAGACAATGTCTCAGCTAACTTTTCTGCCTTGATTGGCTGAGGTCCACATCAGCACAGAACAAAAACAGTTTTTTCTAGTCCATGTCTGTCTTTGCACATGATACTTTAGTCTGCTGAGAAACAGAAATTGAAAGCCTAGCACTTTCAAGAAGCAAGAGCTGCTAGTTGGGCTGGACATACTAGAACCATTAATTCCATTTTATGAGATTATAAACCTAGGCTCATCATGTTTGTGATAGCATTTAATTGACTGTTTATTTCTAAATGAGAAACTTAGCATGACATTGATTGGGGGAAAAAATCCAACTTAAATAAAAAAACTGATTTTTTTAAAATCATTGATTTTTTTTTTTTTTTTTTGTCCACCCTGATAAACATAAATGTTAGGAAAACTAAATGCAAAACATTTTGTAAGTGGAATACTAAGGTTGCACAAATACGGTCAGAAAATACAGAAATCAGCAGTATTTACACAGTGAGGTTTCACATATGAAATCATTTTCTTGTTAAACAGATCCCTGAATATATTACTCTTTGTTCTAAACGCTTCCCATAAAATATACGTTAGCTACGTCTATACCACAGTGCACTTTCAAAAGCCACCCTTCAAAAACTTGCCTTTTGAAAGTGCACATCCACACACGAAAGAGATTGAGGGGCCCCTGGGCAAGGGGAACCTTGGGTGGCTGGGGGCCCAGGAAGAGACACTGAGGAGGGTACTGGGCACGCCCCATTCCACCCTCACAAGAGCACATGCCCTCCATCCCATGCAGATCTTGCGTGCCGTCAGCACAATGGTGCTGCTGGGGTTGTCCTTCTGGGGAATGTGGATGCAGCAGTCGAGGGAGTCTCAGTGCTTGGCTTCCTGAATTGCTTTGGTGCCCATCCCACACACAGACACCTCCACCCCTCACCTCCCCGCCCCCCCGTGAGCCTGGGCCACAAGGGTGGTGCAAAAATAAAACTTTTAATGAAAACTATTAACTGTGTGGCTTGTAGGAACATCAAAACAAAACTACCTACCGGGGGAGCAGGGGCAAACTTAGTGCAATGGGGAGCTGGATGGGGGAGGCAGCACAACCTGGGGTGATACTTGATGGGGTGGGGAACTTTAACCTGGGGCAAAGAGGGGACCTCAACCCGGGGAGTGGGGGGTGCTGCTGTTCTGGGGCAGGGTGGAGAGGGATGGAGCTGCAGGGTTGGACAGGAAGACACTCAATCCTGTGTTACAGCAGGAGGGTCGTGCTGTCCCCCGTGGGCACCAGCCCCTGTCCAGCAGCAGGCAGCCTTGGGGTATTGCACATATTGCAGGGGTCTCTGCCCATGTGAGGTGGTCCCTGGCCACAGTCCGCCCCACTCCCCCCCACCTGGTGTGGGTCGCGGTGCTGGCCAGGGGGACAGCTGCTGGATGTTGCTGATGGCCATTGTGGCGTGCTGGGAGCCATGACCACCTGGGCTATGTCCAGCTCGGGTCCACTGAGCATGTGGCTGGCCTGCTGGCAGCTGTGGTGCCACTGCCCCCTGGGCTGGGGTGTGTGCTCTGCCGGACACTTACTGGAGGGTCCCTCGCCAAGGCCCGGCAATGCCTGGCTGCCTGTAAGCCGGCTCGATGACCAGGTGGGAGATTGATCACTAGGTTCCCCTCATTGCTGGAGACCTCAGTGGTGGCTTCTGGCTCCAGGTGCAAGGGGTGGTCCTTGTCCCCAGACTCCTCCTTGTCCCCGGCGTACAGCTCATCTGCTGCGGTGTCCAGGAGGAATGGTGGGGGTGAGCTGTCCTGGGCCCCAGGAGGCAGTGGGGCCCTATGTAGTAGGGGTGGGTCATGGGCCTTGCCCTGAGCAGCTGACAGAGGCCTGGGCATAACCCTACTGCAGCTCCTTACTCCTCACTTGATTGGGGTTGTGGGCAGGGTGTCCTTGGGCAGCCAGCCCTTTGGATAGGCAGGCGAACACAGCCACATTCTGCTGTTTGACCCCCATCTCCTTAAGCACCTTCTCCTCTTTCCAGAGCCTGAGCAGGTCCCTCAGCTCAGGTTCCGTCCATGAGGGTGCTCTTTTATTCGGGGGCTGATTAGTCCTCCATGGCTCCAGCCAGCTGGCACGCAGAGATGCCTTCGAGCCCTGAGGTCCTTCAAGCCCTGTGAAGCTCTGAGGGGCGACCTGGGACTCCTGGGGTGGGTGGCTGCTGGCCATCCATGTCAGTTGTTGTTCTGAGGCAGCTCAGAGGGCATGCTGCAAGTGCCCGTACTATGGCTGCTCATAGCATGATCTCAACTTCCTATCATGGGGTTTCTGGGTCTGCATGGCTTGAAACGCGATCCAACGCAGCTACCGTAGAGCCCTGCCAGGGCGTCTCTGCGCGCCAGCTGGCCGGAGCCGTGGAGGACTGTTCTTCCAAAAGAACAGCCCTGCAGAGTGTCTGTGCACGTTTCCTTCGGAAAGACTTTTCCGAACGGGAGTGCTCTTCTTATTACGGGATCGGCGGAGCACTTTTGAAAAGGACTGGCTTTCGAAAGGGCGAGGTGTGTGTGGAGACGCACCACATGCTCTTTCAAAAGAAGGCCTGATTTTCCAAACATACTTGCAAGTGTAGATGTGGCCGTTGTGTGTCTTGGATGATTATACAGTAAACCCGCGATTTAACAGATTAATGGGGGGGAATGGGTGTCCGTTAATGCTGAAAGTCCATTATATCCGGATATAATGTATGATGGTGTGCTGACCTTCCCAGCCCATCACTCACTACTGTCCTCTGCCCCATCTCTTTTCTTTCCCCCTCCTGCCCCATTCTTCCCATGCCATCTCCACCTCCCTCTCCCAATTACTGGGAGCTGAATGCCAGCCTGGCTCCTTCCTCCTCCTGCAGCTCTCAGCGCTGCGGCTCCTCCAGCCTCCAGCTCTGAGACACCTGCACAAAGGTGGAGCATGGCTGCCCCCCAGCCTGCCAGCGGGCTGCAGCCTCTGATGGCATGGCTGCTGCTCAGCGCCATTGCAAGCAGCAGCTGAGCGCCAACAAGCTCCATGCGCACAGGGCGGGGGAGGGGGTGGCTCCTGCACCCTGCCACAGCCCCCCTCTGACTCCTTTGGCCACGGTGGCCCCTCCAGCCATTCTGGCAGCTCTTCCAGCCCTGGTGGTGGCTCTGGTGAGTCTCCAGCATTTAATTTTTTTTTTTTGGGGGGGGGGGTGAGGGACAGGAGACAGGGTCCGTTATTTCCGAAATCCGTTATATTGGGGTCCATTAAATCAAGGGTTTACTGTATTGTTGTAGGCACTATAGTATACGTATTATTTTAATTCTGTGCTGCATGAACGTTTTTTATTTAATGTAATTAAATAACTCTGACATATAAGGGAATAAATGTTTCTTGCTCATAATGAATAGATTTGTTATGTGCTTTTGCCCCCCTTGGAAATTAAAAGGCTTATTGGCTTTTGGAGTGAGTTTGGGCTGCAGCTACAAATTAAAAACTCATTTAGGTATAAAACATGAACTTAGTTCTAACATAAATACTCTCATTTGATTGAACTTTATAAATACTTTTCACTCTTCAATTGCAGCTGAAAGTGAGAGCACGCCCATCCAACAGTTATTAGAGCATTTCCTTCGTCAGCTGCAAAGGTAGGTGTGTTATACACACAGCTGTCTAGATGGTAATTGATGCTTATTAACATACAGCTTTGGAACCTTTAATTTGGTCTTCATTTTAGGAGTAACAATTTCAAACAGGTTTACAAGTTGGTTTTCCACCATTACTACCCAGTGAGATAAACTGTTCAAGATAATTGCATTGAGAAAAGTAGGAATTAGAAGTTTGTGCTTTCATTTATAACTTGATTTTTGCTCTAGGGTTCTTTCTGTATGTTAGTTACTTATAGGGATCAAAAACAACAAACTTTATTCCACAAAAATAGTATAATCTCTGGTAAAATCTTGTAATTTGTTCTCAGTCTTTCTGATTCAAATGCAAATTCATAATTGATTAGCTGATAGCTCACTGATTGGAGGAGGTTTTTATTTTTCATTTTATTTTTTTAAGATATCAGCAAGCAGTGTAGTGCAAGTCTTGAAAAATCAATACTAAGATGTATTTTTTCTCCTTTGGTCATAAAACCATGCATACAAGCTGAGGCTATCAGTCCTCAAACTGGTTAATCAAGAGCAACACTCTAAGCTGTTTTAATAGAAGAAAAATCCCAATAAAAATTAAGAGTTAATTCTTCAAGGTGCTGAGTGACCACAATTTCCATTGATCTTTCATTGTTTAAGGGAAACTAATGCAAGTGTCAATGCCGAATGCATACCTGTAAGTCAGTAAACCAGCAATTTCAAGCACTGTCTTATAAATATATTCTCAGACTAAATATTTTAAATCAAGTAAAAATTCTGTCCCATATCAACAGAGGGATGCAGACACACTTTTTTAGGACAACTGGCACATGAAATAATGTGTTATAAGGAACAGTGATAATTTTGTTTTCTAACATAATAAAACATATTTTTATTCCATTTTTAGGAAAGATCCTCACGGGTTTTTTGCTTTTCCAGTCACGGATGCCATTGCTCCTGGATATTCTATGATAATAAAACATCCCATGGATTTTGGCACTATGAAGGACAAAATAGCAGCAAATGAATACAAATCAGTTACCGAATTCAAGGTGAATTGATAAAGATTTGGTTACTTCAAAACATTTTCAATAAAAATCTTCAATTTGAGTCAGAGTTTTAGGTGAAATTAGTTCATGCCAGTGAGTCTTTGATGAGCAATTCACTCATAAATAACTCATCAACATGCTACATCCTGTTAGTGGGATTATGTTCAGAATAGATCTGTCTGATTATACTCTGTAAATATCAGTGCAATTGCTTGCTCCACTGTTGATGGATCAAAACTAGGTGTTCGTAATGATTCTTTTTAGATCTGTGAGCTGCCTTGAATATTGTTGTTCATAAGGTGGTATAGATATACATCTTTAGAACGTCACAGAAATTGGTGGTGTTGCTTTTGGTTGGTTTTGTTCCTTTCTTTAAGTGGCCCAACAGTGTGATATTGGGCAAACAATTACTTGTCTTTCACAAAGGTGCTCTCTTTCAGGGTTGCTCAAGTATTCTCTCTTGTTGAGTGGAAATATGAGGCCATTAAGAGATTGGAAAGAAAGGTTTGGTTTGCAGAGTCTTCAGTGTACTAATACTGAAGTTTTATTTCTGTCTTTTACAACTCCATGGCTGTTGCCACACTTGGCCAAAACTTCGAAATGGCCATTTCGAAGATTACTAATGAGGCGCTGAATTGAATATTCAGCGCCTCATTAGCATTAGGACACTTCTGGCCGCGGCACTTCGAAAGCGCGCAGCTTGGCGCAGCTACACGGGGGTCTTTCTCGAAAGGACCCGCACCTTTCGAAATTCCCTTAGTCCGATCAGTGATCGGGATAAGGGGATTTCAGAAGGTGCGGGGTCCTTTTGAAAAGGACCCCTGTGTAGCCGCGCCGAGCCGTGCGCTTTTGAAAGCGGTGCTTTCAAAGCGCCGCAGCCAGAAGTGTCCTAATGCTAATGAGGTGCTGAATATTCAATTCAGCGCCTCATTAGTAATCTTCGAAATGGCGATTAGCATGGCTGTTTTGAAGATTTGTGCCCGTGTAGAGACACCCCATGGGTTCACTGAAGCAAGCTATTCAGCATCTGAACAGAAAGGTGTGGGTTAGAGTTGGGAGGCTGACTTTCAACACAGGCCAAACAGTGTTAGTGGTTGTAAGCAGGGGGAAGCAACCCCAGAAATTATGACTATTATATTATCACCCCATTAACAGAGTGGTTGGGTCATTTGTTTCCAAAGTCTTCACCTGGGTTTCTTTTTGGCGCTCCAGTTTCTACTGGATACCATGGAATAGAGGTTGGAGGCTTTCACCATTGTGGCTCATACTTTGTCATTTGAAAGTTAGCTTTGTGCGGTACATTCTATATTGCTTATGGGTATAGTCCCACATGGAAATTGTAGCTGGTGCAAAAGGTGATGGTTCCCCTATTAAATGTACAGAAAGCACCTTACAACAGTAGTCTGTTGTAAGCCCTACCTGGTTTTTGAGTTTGAGATGGAGGTTGTGCTGTTGATTTTTACTCATAAAACCATAAATGTTTATTCTAGTTCTGTTTACAGGAGTGAACTCTGTTAGGGTTTTCTGAGGTGCTTGACCTGCATAAATAGTTCTGTGTAAGAGAAAAGTCATTCAGAAACACACACGTCATCTAAGGAAAGAGAATGGGTAAGGGGAGCCTGCTATAGCTTTGTTGCCAAGGAGTGGAGCTTATTCCAAAGCTAGTAGCTTAGGAAAAGACTTTTGTCCTCTTTCCCACATAGCTCTTCAGAAGCAATCATGTCACGTACATCCCAAATCTCTTACTTCATTTGCTGTTTCACTTATGCATTCATGTTCACAGTCCTCCATATCTGTCCCTCAAGTTCTTTCTCCAGTTGATGTGGCAAGAGGCAAGTGACTTAACTACACATAGTCAGAGCCATTGTGTGCCCCTCTGCTTCTTTAACATTGCATTGATGGCTTCTGCCCTGGGTATTGGAGCAGTATGTTCATGAAAAATGACGAAGACAATATGATTTCCATGGTAGCTACCTGATATTTGTGCAGAAAATAATTCAGATCTAATGGTTTGAACAGCCACCTTGTAAATATATAAAGCATTAGTGGCAATTCCTTTCAGGAACCAGCACACTCAAGCTAGTGCTGATCTAAACACGCACTGACCAAATTTAAAGAAGGGAGAGGGACATCGGTATTTGTTTGATTCTTGCTCCGCAGACATCTGAAACATTCACATCCATTTCTAGTGTACAGAAATAGTAAATAATTCATAGATCTTATGTAAAACTGCTAATACTTTCTATTGGACAATAATGAATAATGTTCTTTTTAATGTACATGGAAAGGAATCATGCATTTGAAAGGCCTTCCCAGTTTAGACCAGACTATAGCTCTGTTACTGATGCCTGTAGAGGGCTACGGCTGCACATGCTGCTTCTTCCAGAAGTGGCATGGTAATGAGCCTTCAGGAAGATGCTAATGAGGCACGGATGTAAATTTCCCATGCCTCATTAGCATATGGGCACATTGTTCGGAGTCCAGAAGACGCTCTTCTGGACTCCAAAATACACATGTGGACGCACGACCCACAAGATCATCCAGAAGAAAACCCTCCTGCTGGAAGTTCCCTCTTCCTCAAAATTTTGAAAGATACTACGGAAGTGGATGGAATAGTAACATCATAGATGTCATGCAATTAAACCAGATTGAGAGAAGTCGTATTTATACAGGCTGCTTTAAAATTCTTTGTCCTGTGCTTTTGTTCATTGTTTTCATTTAATTTGGAATAAACGATTGGGAGTGGGGGAGAATGTCTCTTAAAGATTCAGTTACCCAAAAACCCAAAGGAGTGAGAGAGCGTACATATCTGTGTCTACTCTCTTCCCTACTTCCACCCACTCAGGGAATCCTCCTGCAAAATCAATGAAAACTAGACTTTATAGTCCAGCTACTTCTGAGTTTAACAAACGAACAAGGAAAGAATTGTATGTTCATTAAATAAATAAAGCTTAACCTTTCAGGACTTTGCTGAACATCGTAAGGAAGCAAAAAATGCAGCTCTTTGCAAGTCACTTTTGGGCTTTTGACTCATTCACTTACCATCTGTGAACACCTCATGGTGTTCTCACAATGTCTTCGCGTTAAATGCTTTTTAAGGTGGTTGTCTCCACAGGATCTATCTGGCGCTTTTTTGTTCAGTTACTGAAGAAGCTATGAAGTTTTGGCAACTTCTGTGTTCTGTATTTTTCAGGCAGATTTTAAACTGATGTGTGATAATGCAATGACGTACAACAGACCAGATACTGTGTACTACAAGCTAGCCAAGAAGATACTCCACACAGGCTTTAAGATGATGAGCAAAGTAAGAGATCTATTAAAAACAAAAAGCAGAAAAGGTTTATAGAAAGGACTATAATCAGTCACAGTGATAAACATTATTTCATCCATCTGTCATTAATTGTAGCAGTGCCCACCCATGCTGCTACATTTAAGAGTTTGTCGGCATTTCCATTGTAAATCTACTTTCTTTTAGGTCCTGATTATATACTATTGAAATCAGCATGAGCTTTGCCACCAACTTTAATTGAAGCATAAACAGATCTAAATGTATATAACCCAACTACAAAATTTGTTTCAGGCACTTGGTCACTCTCCAGAAACAAATTTAATTTACTATGTTGGTTTTAAAGAAGCAGAACTCTTTTACAGATTTTATGACTGTAAAAAGATAGAATTTGAGGGACTTTTCCCAGGTCTGCTACTCTAAAATAGACATTAATGTGGAGTAGTATTTATAGATTACCTTGTACACGTGTTGCAGTTCAATTATGGTAAGTCTGTATGTAAAATAGGCAGCTGTATGTGCATGTGCAGCTCTTATTTGTTTCTTGATGCTCAGGCTTCAGGAATTCTGGTGCCATGCTACCATGACCAAATTATGTTGCATCGCCATTGGAAATTAGACAGTACAAGCAAAATAGGGCCATGGCCATTCCCATCCCATCCCATTATCATAGCATCTTGGCTATGAGGGAAAGGTAAAGTCCCTGCCGCTCTGTCCTTTCTGATTCTAGGAACGGCTGTTAGCTTTGAAGCGCAGCATGTCGTTTATGCAGGACATGGATTTTTCTCAGCAGGCAGCTCTTTTGGGTGATGAAGACACAGCTGTTGAGGAGCCTGTTCCTGAAGTCGTTCCTGTACAAGTAGAGACTGCCAAGAAATCCAAAAAGCCAAGTAAAGAAGTTATTAGGTAAAGGTCTTAATGGAAATGCATATTGCTTTGTAGCAGCTTTTGTACTCTTAGTCAATGCAGCAGCACAGACTTGGGTAAGGAGCTGGGAGCAACTTACAGTAGTGTTGTGTTTTATCCTTTAAGTAATACAGTGTTAATGTGAAATTTGATCATGCCATAGTTTCACAGCTTGGTGATTCCAAATCCATAACAAACCACGTTGCTTCTAAGTACGAATGTAGCTCCCTGTTTAAACTAACTTGGCTTGATTACTGATGAATAGATGCATATTTTCTTCTCCTCTTTTAGCTGCTTTAAAATTGAGATCTGAATTATTTTGATAGCATCTTAAAGACGCTTTCACCTCTGAGGCTATCTCTAGATTGCAGGGTTTTATCGGCAGAAGTTCGTGTCGGAAGATATCTTGTGATAACACTTCTGTCGACAGAGCGTATCCAGACAGCAAGGCACATCAAAAGAGTGGTCCGCTCTGTCGACAAAATGTGGCCAAACAGCCCGGCTGCGCACTCAAAAAAACTGCCATCCGAAACCACCTCAGCCAGGGTTGATGGTCAGCCATTCCTTCTGGGAGCTGATGACGGAGCCGTGCTTATCTGGGCACTTAAAGGGACTGCTCTGGACAGCCGTTCCCTGACTCTGCTGCGGGCTCGCCTACCCCGGATAGTGACAGCAGAGTCCATGGGTGCCATGCCATTGGAGCTGCCCCAGGGATTGAGATGGGTCCACATGGACTTGCTGTTGCTGGGGCTGAGCTTTTTGGAAGCCATCTCCTTGTTCCTCACTGAGAGAGAACCTGAGAGCACCTTTGGCTGCAGAACTTCCACACCCACGTGCACGCACACACATGGCGTACAGGCAGTGCTGGAGGCCACACCAGTTGGGACTGGTTGGTCATGGAGCAGTGGGATGACTGTCAGTGGCTCCAAAACTTCCGCACATGGAAGGCCACCTTCTTGGAGCTCTGTGCCTGGCTCGCCCATGCCCTCTGGACACACAACACCCAGCTGCAGCTTGCCCTTCCTGTGGAGAAGTGGGTCGCAATCGCCCTCGAGAAGCTTGCCACCCCGACATCTACCGGTCAGTGGGCAACAAGTTTAGCATGGGGAAGTCTGCTGTTGGGGCCTTCCTCATGGAGGTATTGCACTCTCAGGTAGTGATCTCAGCACAGAGAGGGGCTGTCTCACCGAAGGGGGACCCTCAGGAATCAGGGTTAAGGGTGTGGGTGGGGGTTGGGATGTGGGGGAGCCCCATTCCCAGGGGACCTTGCTGTCCTGCCTTCATACAGGCCTACTGCTGGGAGGGGAGAGGTGGCTTCACAGGGGGTTGCTCTGGGAGAGCTCAGGGGGTGGGAGAGAGGATGGGAAGGGGACAGGGACTACCCACGGGCCCAGGTACTCCCTACCTCAGTCCCTGTTATGTGTGTTCGATTGCCTCCCTCTGCAGGTCATGAGGGACATCAACATGATCCTTCTGCGGTGGGTAATCCGTCTGGGAAACCTTGACGGATCGTGGCCAGATTTGCTGCCTTGGGGCTCTTGAATTACACTGGGGCCATCATTGGGACCCACATCCCGTTCCATGCCCCAAAGCATCTTGAGGCCCAGTACATCAACCTGAAGGGCTACTTCTCCATGGTAGTGCAGGCCCTGGTCAACCAGCACAGACATTTACATCGAGTGGGAGGGCCAGGCACATGATGCCCTTGTGTTCTGGAACTCCACCCTTTGTTGGAGGCAGGCATGTTCGTCCCCTGCTGTGATCTGGCGGTTAGGGATGTGCAGATGCCACTCTGCATTGTGGTGGACCCGGCCTACCCTCTCATGCCATGGCTAATGAAGCCCTATACTAGTCAGTGCTCACCTAAATCACACCACAATGTAGGCCGAGTGTGCCTTCAGGTGCCGGCTCACCCACCTTGATGTTGGGGAGCACAACATCCCCCTAGGCTGTGGGGGCTTGTGCCCTGCACAGCATTGTGCAAAGGTTCCGCCTTCCTCCTGCGATGGGGAGTGGACACCAGCTGTGAGAGGCGTACCTTCAAGCAGCCAGCACATTTGCCATTCTCCAGGTCCATCAGGACGGGCTGTGGATGTAGGAGGCCCTGAGGGAGAGCTTCTCACATGGACCCCAATAACCCTCTCCAGGACCCAAAATGGGGGCCTTGGGCCCACAGCCCTACCCTGCCTCCTCACCCCTCCCTGACCCCCACACAATAATGATGGGCAATATTACTTTTACTGAACAAAAAATTAAAGTGTGCAAAACAAATATTGAGCGATTCTAGACTATTTACAAAGAAGCGACATTGTGCAACCATAACTATTTACAGTGGGGCAGGGGGATTCAGAACTTGGACAGGGGGGCGTGGGACAAGGGATGGGAGTGCTGCAAACCCAAGGGGTTTACCTCCTGTTGTCCAGCAACTTCTTTTGTCCAGCACCAGTCAGGTCCCAAGGGTGCTAGATGAGAGAGGTTCAACCTGTACGAAGTTGTGAGGTTTTATATTTTTCTATAAATGTGTGCTGTCCGCCCTGCCCTACCCCCGCTCCCTGCTAATATCTGCCGTTACCTCATATCTGAATTTGGCCCACTCGACTTAATGGATTCTGTGCTAATAGAACCTGCATACTGAGTGATTGGAAGGATCACAGAATGTAAAATATTGATGCAGGTAGACTGAAAGGAATATTAGTACAGGTTGAACCTCTAGTCCAGCACTGGCACTGTTAGGACCTGACCCGTGCTGTACAAAATAATTTGCCATACCACAAGAGGTCAATATTTTCTAGCACATTACCAACCCTTCCACTGCTTACTGGGCTCTTAGAAGACATTTCTGGGTATATTATAGCTAAGTAACAGCACAGAACACTGAGAGTCAGAACTGGTGGTTGTAAACAAACTTCATGGGACCATGCGAAACTTGGCCACAATCAGAGTAAGTGGTCATCCGGCTTACTAAAGTCATGTTGGATTACGGATGTTGCTGGATGAGAGAGTTCTAGATTAGAGAGGTTCAAACTGTATAAGGAAATCTAAATTATGTAGCACTTTATAAAGCACCTTTGAACTTGCTCACGGTACCTATGATCTCGTAATTCTTAAGCCTCTTAGTCTCAACATTATTCTTTTAAAATTTATGATACAGAGATGGTATATTCAATCAATATCTTCTCATCATTCTCCACAACATTCCCTTCCTACACTTTTTTGCATTTCTGTATGAAATAGTTCAAAGGATATGTCTTTTCCCGTTAGTGTATGGTTTGTGGTTCTTCCATTTATATTTAGCTGCTTGTGTTTTAGTTAAAAGGATTTAGCTGAAAAATAGTATTAAAATTTCAACTTGACATCAGAAACCAGAGTTTGTGATGGATGTTAATATGATTCTGTTACTGGTGTTAGATGTTGCACTTGCTCATACTAATATAGAAATGACTGAAATTGTGAGGGAAGTTCTTTTTTCTCCACTCAATTATTGTTTCATTATGTTGAAGTTACGTAGGATTTTTATCACATGTGAGACTTAAACGTATAGACAAATTGACATTATGAAGATGGTGTTTTAAAATGCGTATTAAGTAAAAGCTGGATTTTCCAGAGTTTGGATAACCAGCACTTTCAGTGAACCAGCCTCTTGTTTCACTGGTGGTTGCCCAGTTAGGACAGTCAGAGCACAGCCAGTGGCCATGGGGCCAGGGCAGCTGGTTAACCAGATGGTGGTGGTGGCAGCAGAGCCCAGGGGTAAGCTATCTGGCCAGCAGTGGCAGCAGCAGAGTCAGGCCTTACTCCAGTATCTGGCACATGTGAATATCTGGCTCCCCCAGTTCCCAAAGGGTGTTGGATAGTACCGCTTTTACTGCACTATTTAGCTGTCAGTCACAAAACTCAGCATGCTATTGTTTTGAAAACAGGTTTGGTTTCATTTTTATTTCAGCAATTTGTACTCTGTTTTAGTTGCATATTTGAACCTGAAGGAAATGCATGCAGTCTGACAGACAGCACAGCTGAAGAACATGTCCTAGCCTTGGTGGAGCATGCAGCCGATGAAGCTCGAGACAGGATCAACAGATATCTACCAAATAGCAAGGTCTACAACATGGTCAAGTCTACCATTTTATATAGTGTTAGGCTTATAAATATTTGTCTTATCACAGGAAGTAGGTTCTGTGGATATTACTTACATTTCTGAAGTGTCACGAAATCTGACAGGTGAAATTTATCTTTTATGGAAGGCCAGCAGAAGGACTGTGTATCACTTAAGTCCCATTTAATTTAATGATGGTTTAAGTGCTTTTGAGTGCTATGTAGGTTTCATGTCAAATCTTGGCAGAATTGCCCTGTCCCATTCCATCTTGCTCCTCCACATTTGGTGGTTGTTGCAAGGGGTTTGCTGAAGAACTGGGATGGTGAGGATGAGGAATATAATTGGTAACTTTACTTTGTTTCCTGCATCTTATCTTCCTGACAAGAGGAATTGAGTTGGGGGCAGTTGATTCAACAATGGGGAAAGAGGGGAGAAGCTGTAATTTCCTACTGGACATGCTGGGAGTTGAGGCTGTTTTGGAAGCCTCCTCCAAATAGACTGGGGGTCGGCAACCTGTAGCTCTGGAGCCGCTTGTGGCTCCTTAAGGACTTCTTTGTGGCTCCCAACACTATAATTGCAAAATTTAAAAAAACAAAACAAAACAAAAAACCCCTCCTGATTATTTTCAATAAATAGTGAATGTCTAAAAGCCCAAAAATGAACGACTCATATCTAAATAGCAAACAACATGTGGTCTCAAATGTTGGAAAACTCCCCCAAGCATCCTCCAGAGAGAGAAGGGAGTGAAAGTCAGGAAGACAGTCATACAAACACACCCACAAAGTCTGAGGAAATAGAATATCTCCAAAGTTTGTGAATGTTCTGCAGTAAATATAGCAAATTACCAATTGTTGTGTGTGCACTGTTCTTAAAATAGGGGTTACAAAAAGTATGGTTTGACATAAGGACAGTCTCATATTCACATGCATTGTGGCTCTTGAGTTAGTGACTTTTTTTGTCTAATTGGAAAAAATGGCTGCTTTTGCTATTTTGGTTGCCAACCCCTGAAATAGACTTTTGAAACAAACAGTCATGTGTGAAACAGCCCATTGGCAAACTCTGAAGTGGGCCAGTTGATGCAGAATATAACTAGCTCATGGAACAGGGGGTGGGCATGTGGAGAACTAAGTTGTTCCTATGTGCAAATTTTGAGGTGCAGGCTTTAATACAGCTAAGCAGCCTAGTACAGAGCCAGTGGCTGCAGCTAATGGTTGCTCACCCTCAAATCCTCTCCTGGTGTAAGTTGCTCCTCTTTTGTGACATGGAGGTATTGTTCTTGTGCATTCCCTCTTCCAAATGTACACCACTCATTTTATTGGGTGTAATGTGGCGTTTAATACATTTTTTACAAATAATTTCCTTCATGGCACTTATGAGAAGTGTCAGGTGCCTTAAGAAGAAAAATCAGGAGCTGGAAAGAGGGAGATTTAATGTGAGATTTAAAGTAGCAGCAGCTGGTAAGTTACAAGTAGAAGAATGAAAGCACTCCCATTCCTCAGATATGGGGAAAAGGCAGTTTATGGGCCTTTTGGCTCAGATCAAGCATAGCAATTTAATTTCTGCTTTACGCTGTTGTCAGTGTCTGGTTATCGGAGGGGTAGGTGTGTTACGTCTGTATCTGTAAAAACAATGAGAAGTCCCATGGCACCTTATAGACTTACAGATTTTTTGGAGCTTAAGCTTGTGTGGGGCAAAGATGCAATTCGTCAGATGCATGTAGTGGAGATTATGGTTGTGTCTCTGCACATCATATTTATCCATCCTCCTCCTGATCTTAGCTTGTCTTTAGATAGCCAGGAGTGTGCACACAAACAGTCATCTTCCTTTCAGGCCCCCTTCCCCCGAAATGCCTGATACAGCACTCATTGAAGTAATTGAAAGTTCGCCGTTTCCTTTAAGTCCTAACTTTAGATAGAGTCAGAAAGATGAAATAGTTCATCTCATTCCTGTGAGTCTGTAGATACTGGGTGAAGCGAGAGGCAAGGGAGCAGGAAGATGTAATGTCCCAGATTCAGGATGAATCAAGTGTTGGAGAGATTTGAAAACAAGCAGTTCATACTGGATTTGAAAATGGATGTAATAGAGGATGGTCACATGTACTGGAACTAAAGCTATGTCTACACTATGGGAAAATTTCGAAATGGCCGTGCTAATGGACAAATCGGAGAATACTAACGAGGTGCTGAAATAAATATTCAGCACCTCATTAGCATGCTGCTAGCTGCGGAACTTTGAAAGTGCCAGGTTTCGCTCCCGCATGGCTCATCTATATGGGCGTCCTTTTCGAAGGACCCTGCAAACGTCGAAATCCCCTTAGTCCTATCAGCTGGGAATAAGGGGATTTCGACGTTTGCAGGGTCCTTTCAAAAAGGACCCTCGTGTAGACAAGCCACACGCGAGCAAAAGGCAGCATTTTTGAAGTGCCGCGGCTGGCAGCATGCTAATGAGGTGCTGAATATTCATTTCAGCACCTCATTAGTATTCTCCGATTTGGTCATTAGCATGGCCATTTCAAAGTTTTCCCTTAGTGTAGATGTAGCGTAAGTGTGGTCTAGCTTTGGCAGCATGGACAAATAGGATAAAATTCTGGCTCCTGTGGTATCATTAGGAGAACTCTAATTGACTTTGTTGGGACCAGGATTTCACTTCTACACATTATGAGGAGGAATTTAGAAAGCTCATGAAGGGGGTGTTAGTTCTCCTGCTGATAGTTAAAAATCTTTTTTAGAAAATGAGACAGGTTCAGAATGAATATGGGGTTTCTTGCCTAGAGAGCAAGGTTTGGTCTGAGTTAAGAATCATAAGGCATCAAAGAAGGGATGAAGAATCATTTGTTCCAAAGTGTTCAATCTTTGAAGCATTCATTAGAAGAAAGTTACCGTACAGCCAGGATCTATATTCCTTTTAATTGAAAAAAAGACTATAAAAGTGCATGATAAGAGAGACCAAGTTCAGCTAAGAATTTTTTTTTCAAAGCCTGTGTAAAAACTGAAATATCAGTGTATTGAGCTACCACAGTGTGTGTAAGAGTCATTCCTTAATCCAAAAACTTCTATTTGCAGATGGGGTATCTGAAAAAAAACGGAGATGGATCTTTATTATTCAGTGTGGTCAATTCATCAGATCCAGAAGCAGAAGGTAAGTGTTTTGTTCTTTTTATAATACAATACAGTAAATATGGTTATAACAAGGTAGTTGGCCCCTCAAATTAAATGGAGCCCAATTTCAGTCCCGTTGCACCCTAGTTTGGTGAAAGGAGACTTTCTAATGACGCAGGTCAAAGGCAGGGGAGAGTTCAGAATCCAGAGTCCAGAAACTGGGAGAAAGCCAGAGTCTGGAAACAGCTGAGAAGAATAGCAGAGCTGGGTTGAAAGCTTCTGGAAGGGGAATCCCAGATGGAAGGAGCTGTGAGAGTTTGCTGGTGAGCAGTGAAGCCAGATTAGGCTGCTGGTGAAAGCAGGTGGCAGGAAGGCCTGGTTGGGGTGGGCGGGAGTCACCTGCCAACTTTCCCTAGACAGAGAGCTGTGGCCAGAGATGGCTGAAGACTCAGAGCAGCAGGGGGAGATGCTTTCTGGCTCTCTGAGCTAGAGAGAGCTGACAGCTGGCGAATGATGGAGGGGTTCATGCACTGATGTCTCTAGACAAAACCTGGGAAGGAAGCAGGATGGCAAAGCTAGAGGGGCTGAAGTGAGGCATGGTGAGAGATGCTGAAATTATACCTGGTTGGTGAGGCATGGTGAAAGAGACACTGGAGTTAGGGGATAGGTATGGCGAGAGATGCTAAATCTTTACTTGGCTTTGATGGACTGCTGGCACTTGAAAGAGTGAATGTACTGTTCAGCTGTGCTGGGAGAGGCTGAATTTTAGGACCTTGTATAGTAAATTAACCCACAAAGGACTATAGTCTGAAAGCGTGTGTGGAATTACTGGGTCGAGGAGGAGGGGGAAATTGAGGCAGGTACAGGGGTCATACCTCAGCCTTACCCAGGAGGATGCCCTGTTGGGACACTGAAAGAGAGAAACTGAGGGGAAAGGATGGCTTGCAGGGCCATTCTGAGGTGCTTTGGAGACAGCCACCCTCTGACATTTCATCATCATCAGCAACCACGTGCCTGTTGATATCTGATGCCTTTCTCACTGTTTCCTTCCATCTTTCCCTGTCCAGTGTAGAGTGGCTTAGTTTCTGTAGACTAGCTCCACACCAGTCTACTATATTGTCTTCCCGTTCTCTGTGGGGCCTGACTCTCATGTTCGAACCATCCATTACGCCGAATACCAGGGTCTTGATTTTTTGTTCATTGTTCATTCTGCAAATATGCCTAAATAGCTAAAACTTAGTCATGTGAGAGAGTTAGAAAATAGGACTTAATCCTGGTCTGCACGTACAAGTTTACTTGGCACAGCTGCGTTGGTTAGTGTGTGATTTAGTTCATCTTTCCTCATTGTAATTGTTACCAAAAATGCTACATTTTTACAGTTGTGTACAGTTGTCTGGAAAGTAATAAAAGCTAACATTGACAATGTTATTTTACATCTTTTCAACATTATAAAGGAGACTGCCATTGTCGGGCCATGCCAGATGTAATTTAATTAGGCTGCAACTTTATCCCTAAGTGCATGGGACTGCTCAGTAGATGACACTTCTGCTGTCTATTTTAATTAAACAATTTTTATGGAACTTGAGCATAAAATCCCCTTAATCACAATTACAATTTGTACATTAACTTGGGATTCTTATTTTTTTCTTTGTAGCCTTGTTCTCTGTAAACATATGGCTGGTTACATGAGTCATTCTACTGGATTTTTTTTAAGCCTAAAAACTTGAAGCATGATGTAATACCTTGCTGCTACAGCTCGTGTTTGATGAGGGAGTGTTAAGATGATACTGTGCACTTAAAAAAAAATAATAAAACAAGCCAAAATTCTGGTTGAGAGATTGAAATTTAGCTATATTGAATTGAATGTGTTTGAAAATTAGAACAAGAACTTGAATTGTGGCTGTACTTCATGCATGTCATTTAATATTGTTTTACTTTTATTAAGTTCTATGGCATCTTCCATCATTGTGAAAAGCATCCAAATACTCATTAAGGTTACTTAATCTTAATTCCATAATCAGGAATATATTAAATTTACACTAAGATATTTTGAAAAGATCATTAAATTTATCATATGTATTTTTTATGCAATTTTGTAGAGGAAGAAACTCACCCAGTGGATCTGAGCTCTTTATCAAGCAAGCTCTTACCTGGCTTCACTACACTGGGCTTTAAAGACGAACGAAGAAACAAAGGTAAATGTGTAGAAAGAAAATAGCTAAATTTGAGTGTATGTGCTTGATTAGACTTTAGAACTGCAGTGTCCAGTATGGTTGCCACTCGCCACATGTGGCAAATACGATACTGCATTGGGGCGAATATGCCGCTTCAGCCATTTGCCACAATGTGGTCATGTGGCTCCTCCTGAGAGCAGCGTACGGGGAATGCTGTTCATCAGCTCTTCACACATGCTCTACCACTTGGTGGGAGAAGCGCGTGGTGGCCTGGCAGTGGTTCTGGCGGCTCTGATGAATCACCAGCATTTAGAATAAAGGGATTGGAGGCGCCTTTCTCTGGCGGGGGTGGGGTGCCTGTGGCGAATATGAAAAGAGGACAACCACAGGTGTGGTGATCTTTGAATTCCTATTGGAGACTGCTGCTATAGAAAGCAAATAATTCAAGATTATCTCTGTCTCCAAATTGTTGGTACATTCAGCTATTTTTAATAATTATAGTATTTGCATTTGCAAGTCAATGCAATGTTAATTTTCAAAACAAAAATGAAAACAGTAGTATTAAAATGGGATGTTGATTCAATTATTGTTCAGTTGAATGTAATCTTTGCAATAGATTTTTTTTTTCTAAAGCTACATACATTTGGATGTTTTCTTGGGGATTAAAAATAATTTCTTCTTAAACTAGTGTCCCCATGAGTGCTCCACTGTAGGTGTACCTGCTTGCCTACACTGCTAATCAGAGAACTTTGGTATCAGTGTCCATCAGGCCCATACATGCACCTTCTCTCTTCATGCTTCACAACACAGCTAGCCAGCACCGGTGATCTGGCCATCCTCAGTTCCTTCTCAACCTGGTGAGAGATGGAGTCTAAGGTGGTTGTCTGCGATTAATGCTCTCTTTTGCTAAATGTCAGCTTTCTTTGAAACCGCTTTAGTTCCTTTCTTTGTTTTGGTTATTTGGTGGGCCATGCACTTCCTCCCTTCCTAAAAAAGAAGAAAGGATTATGTTCTTTTGTCAACCCCTGGACAAGAGTATACCCAGCTCTCTGGACTTTGAAAAGGGCCGCACTTGCAGCAAGCTGATCCCAGCTGCAACAAGCACTCCCAGTGCAGCAGTGGTGAGGCTGCATCCAGTAGAAGTATTCCTTCTTGCATTTCCACCTGAGATCCCTCAAGGATAGAAAACTGCGCCCAGAAATTATCTTTATGGAGGCAGCTCTCTGATCCTTGCCCTCCAGTGGGTGTGAGCCTTCCCCTCAACCTTTGAAGGACAATGGGTCGAAGAAAACATCAGAAGTCACTCCAAGAAAGAGTGGGAAGTCACCTCAGTAAACTCGGGGATAGCCAAAAGTGATCAACATCTCAGTATCTTCAGCACTACCAGCACCAAGTCCACAATTCTCTGGCACCCACACCTCATGGACATTGTCAATATCCAACATGGCTGAGAGGGGTCCTCAGACCCTTTGGGCACAGGCACTGAAATTTTAGTATTGAGAGAGCTGGTCCAATGCCCTAAGATATGAGTTGACACTGATAGTACCTGTGATAGTAGCCCACCTGAGACCAGAGAAACCAGTATATATGAGGTGTCCATCTTCATCAGGATGCTCAGTGGCAGCAGAATTCCATAAAACCAGCAACCTAGGCATGGAGGTATTTGACTTTCTACCCCTCAATTCAGAGAACATGTCACAGAGCCTTTGCCAGTCATGTGGCACACCTCCACACTCACTCTCCGGATGTCACGTTGTCATGGTGAGTTGGCTTGCGTGTTCCAGTGAACCTGAGAGCGATACCACAGGGAGTCTCATACTCCCAGCAGGGTCACCCATGGCAGCAAGGTCAAGGGGGAGGGTCCAGACGAAGAACGATCATAAAAGTTCTCAACAGCAGAACAAGCAGAGGATACCAAAGGTATTGCTACAATAGCTGTGAAGGTAGATGAAGGCTGCAGCAGACAAGAGACTCCCAGTCCTTGTTTACCTGAGTATCAGTGAAGAACCATGTGGTGGCTGCAGTGGAACAGCCCCCAGTCCATTAAAAGAAGTCACATACAGGCATCTTCCTCTGCATTCTACTCTCCAAAACTTCAGCCCTACAGTGACTAGCTAAGGGCAATGGGAGCATGACATCTGGAAGCTTTAAGTCATGGACCAGCACATAAGCAGTGGATGTATGCATCAGTCATTCCATTTCAAGGATTGAGGCAGTAGAATGGTCCAGCTGCTGCATCTACAACTGAGCAGCCCTAATTGGGATTTGTTCTGCTCACCCCACGTGGGGACGGGGCTAGAAAAGGTGCCCTAAGTATAGTTCACCTCTCCCCACCGACTGGATAACTGTGGTCAGTGGGTTCACCTCTATGTAGTCAAAATCCAACAGTAAACTTTGGAACAAGGACATGGAACATGGAATATTTAGACTTCAATGGACAACCCAGAGAGTGACAGACACGAAAGACATATGGCAATTACCGCCCACCAGCTGTGACAATTCAACATTGATATAGCTGCCCTGGCAGAAACACATAGACGAGAAGAAGGTGGAGGGTACACATTTTTCTGGAAAGGAACCCTAAAAGAAGAAAAACGAATTTATGGAGTAGGATTTACTATCAAAAAATCAACTGATAAAGATCCTGTCTGAAGTCCCTGTTGGCATCAATAAGCGTCTCATGACACTCCACCTGAAGCTTGCTAAAAACCAACCGGCAACTGTCGTATGTGCTTATGCACCAACTCTGCATGCCAAAGGTGATGAGAAGAAGTTCAACATCCAATTGCATGCAGTCCTGGAAGACATCCCGAAAGAAGACAAGGTTATTCTCTTGGTGGATTTCAGTGCCAGGGTTGGAAGAGACACGGACCTCTGGAAGACGACCACTGGGAAAGGAGTTGGCAACAGCAACTCCAGTGGAGTGCTCCGTCTTACAAAATGTGCAGAACACAAGGTTGTCATCACAAACACCCTCTTCTGCCAAAAAAAGCAAATTTAAGACTTCATGGCAACATCCTCAGTCCAAGCACTGGCACCTCATAGACTGTGTCATCATCCATGCTTGGGATCGGCGTGATGTCCTCACACGTGCAATGACTAGTGCTGATGACTCTCAGATCGATCACTGACTTATTCCAGCCACACTGGGAATTAGGATTGTCACTAAATGGAGAAGTTAGAGGAAACGGATCTGACAAAAGATCAACATACAAGGCTTGAAGGATCCTGTAAGATGAAGTGACTTCCAGATAGCGCTCCAAAGGAAGCTGCCAACAGTACACCCTGAAGATGTGGAAGAACACGTATGTCAACTGAAAAATACCATCATTGGAGCTTGTGAAGAAACCACTGGCTACCAGTCCAGAAAGCATCAGGACTGAGTTGATGAGAACGATGTGGAAATTGAACACCTGATTGAGGCAAAAAGGAAAGCCGTTCGGGCCTGGCAAAATATCAACTGCACAATGAAGAGAGGAATGCACGCCAAGGTTCAGAAAAACGCAGTTGTGGACTGAGAAGGCATGAGAACTCCAGCATCTTGCAGACATCAACAATACAATAGGTTTCTTTAATGCTACCAATGCTGTTTATGGACCAAGGAACCATGGAATCAGTCCCCTGAGGTCAAAGGATGGTACCCATCTCTCGACAGACCATTAAGCCATTGCTTCTCACGAGAGGGAGCACTATAATGAGCTCTTGAACTGTGCCTCCACAGTGGTCCTAGAATCCCTTGAGCAAACCCCTCAGCAACTGCCTAGGGACAATCTTGCAACACGTCCTACCTTGAATGAGGTCCAATTTGCCATCAAAGCAATGAAGTGCAACAAGGCAACTGGATTAGATGGAATCCCCACCAAAGTCTTTAAAGAAGGTGGACCAGAGCGCCACAAACAACTCCACTGTTTGATCCTCAAGATCTAGGACAGGGAACAGATGCTGTGAGATTTCAGAGAGACACTGATTGTCAGCCTCTTCAAGTAGGGCGACAAGTCAGACTGTGGAAACTATCCTGGTATCTCCCTCTTGGCAATGGCAGGGAAAATCTTAGCTTGAATCCTCGCAAACTGACTCCTGCCACACTCAGAAGAAATTCTCCCAGAATTCCAGTGTGGCTTCCGAACAGTCCGAGGAACAGCGGACATGATCTTCATCACCTGGCAATGGCAAGGAAAATGTCATGAACAAAACCAAGCCTTATACATGAGTTTCATCGATCTTACCAAAGCATTCAACTCATTCAGTCATAGCGCCCTGTGGACCATCCTCTTAAAGATCAGCTGCCTCAAAAAATTCATTCACATCTTGAGGCTGCTTCATGACAACATGACTGCCACAGTATTGAACCCCTTTGAGGTCAAAATGGGAGTCAAACAAGGCTGCGTCATTGCTTCTTCACTGTTCTGCATTTTCATCACCATGACCCTTCACTGTATTGAGGGTAAGCTTCCAGCTGGTGAGAAGACTGTCTATAAAACGAACATGAAGCTTTTCAATCTTAGGAGACTGAAGGCTAAAAGCAAGACCTCCGCAACCTCAAACATGGAGCTCCAGTACGCAAATGACAACATGGTTGTTGGTCTTTCTTCCGCAGGCCTTCAGAACATCTTAAGTGCCTTCACTGAGGCATATGAGACTCTTGGCCTCCCACTGAATATCAAGTATCAGAGGGGTAGCCATGTTAGTCTGGATCTGTAACAGCAATGAAGGGTCCTGTGGCATCTTATAGACTAACAGAAAAGTTTTGAGCATAAGCTTTCGTGAGCACAGACTCACTTCATCAGATGCTGGTCATCAGCATCTGATGAAGTGAGTCTGTGCTCATGAAAACTCATGCTCAAAACTTTTCTGTTAGTCTATATAAGGTGCCACAGGACCCTTCGTTGCTGTTACTGAATATCAAGAAGACCAAGGTGCTCCACCTACCCTCGCTGATGGAGCAATCTTATGTACCTTTTATTGAAGTTAGTGAAGAATTGCTGGAAAATGTGGAGCACTTCCCATACCTTGGAAGTAATCTTTCTGTTAAATTCAACATTGATGTGGAAATCCAGCATCATCTGAGCTGTGCTAGCTTCCCCCACCCCCGCCCCGACCACCTGAGACAAAGGGTCTTCATGAACCGAGACATCTATCCCAAAACAAAGCTCCTTATATACCATGCAGTGGTTGTTCCAGTGCTACTGTGTGCATGTGAAAACTGGACAACATACAAGGCACTTGAACAATATCATCAACACTGCCTCAGGAGAATGCTAAATATCTCTTGGGAGGATAGGTGCATACTAGTGGAAGAGTCAAACATGACCAGGATTGAAGCCATTATCGTTCATCAACAACTTCGTTCATGTGGTTTGGATGTCTGATCGGTGCCTCCCAAAATAGATGCTGTTTTCTGAGTTGGAGGAAGGATGGAGGAGCACTGGGGATACAAGGACCTACTGAAGGCACACATGAAAAAGTGCAGCATCGGTGTTGACCCTTGGGAGAACTTTGCCCAACACTGTCCGTCCCCAGTGGAGAACGGTAATCCATGAGGGGGTGGCACAATTTGAGAGGTCCCACTACAGTGCAGATGAGGCGAGATGGAGAAGAAGAAAGAAGTGCCCTGTGCCCCTCCAACAGCTACCAACACCTGCCTCTTCTGTTGTAAGATCTGGAGGTCCAGAATCAGGCTGATCAGCTATCAACAGACTCACAAATAGGAGGGTGACATGAAGACTTCTTACTCGTTATCAAGTGACCGCCAAGAAGACATCTCCACAGTGTCAGGTTACTGGAATTCTTGTCTCTTTCCAAACAGACTAAGACATAACCTCTGACTTCCTGAGGTCCACAGTGAATCCAAAATTGTGAACAGAGGTAGCAAAATGATCGGAAAGCTCCTGTGCTTCTATAACTGAACAAGCCAACATTCATCAGCAAACAGGAGGTCACAGAGTTGTAGCGAATACTTTGGTGCAAGCTCAAAGTCTTTGGAGGTTTAAAATGCTGCCATCAGTTTGTAATTAAACCAATATGACCAACTTGCAGTCCTTGAAAGCAACTAACAGCATCATCAAAAAGTAGATGTTGAACAGGAGAGGAGAAAATACACATCCTTGCTTTGTACAATTTGATATTCCAAATGGTACTTATGCCTCTCCAAAGTCAAGGACACAATCCAGCATATCATCATGAACTAACACTTCATAATATTTTTGTTATGTTGCTGTAGTCCAGAATCAAAGTTATTGTTGTCAGATAAAAACACAGGGTTTCAGTCTAAATCATAGTGGAATTACATTAGCAAAAGAATGCTAAGTGGTGGTATATGGTGGTATATCTTATGAATGGCCCATTCCAAAATATAAATGTTTTATTCCACTGCATAACAAAAACTTCCTTGCTTTCTAGTGGCATAATTGTGATTTCCCAGTGGTTCTGTGATCTTGCAGTGCTGCTTTGGTATTAGTCTCAGGCAGGACTGGAAATAATAGTACTGGACCTTGGACCCGGGCAGCATTCTGCACTTTCCTCAGAGGAAGATAACAGAACTTTTTTTTCCTTTCCAAGTGAGCTTTTACACTGAAGAATACTTTATCTTTTTCTCTTTTTTTTCATCCTAGTCACATTTCTCACAAGTGCTAGTACAGCATTGTCAATGCAAAACAACTCTATCTTCCATGATCTGAAATCAGATGAAATGGAGCTGCTGTATTCAGCATATGGTGATGAAACTGGGATCCAGTGTGCCTTAAGGTAAGCGTTTCTTTCACAGGGAAATCTATGCCTGTCTTAATTCCTTTGTGAAGAGAAAAATTTTTCCTTAGATTAGCAGAGAATATTCCATATTGCTTTTTCACAGTAAATTACATGGAGGCAATGTTGACTAATGGGCCAAGCTTAAAAGTCGGAACCCAGAGCTCCTGGATTTCCAATACATGGTCTTTATCAATGGTTCACACTCATGCTGGAAGGACATAAAAACTGGGGTTCCACAGGCATCAGTTTTGAGACTGGTTCTTTTCAATATCTTCATCGGCAATTTAGATAATGGCATAAGTGGGGCGGGCAATAATTTTGGATGAGGTGCAGTGGCTACTCCAAGATTTTGGTAAGTGATCAGGGGCCATACTTTTCTATTGAGAGGATGCAGGTCTGGGATGGAGGTTGGGTGCAGAAGAGCGTTCAGGGTGGGGGACTGGGGTGCAGGAGAGGGTATGGGTGAAGGAGGGGGTTTTGACCAGCTTTTCCCCTAATTTTTTTCCATCTGTGCAGAACAAATTTTGTTGTGTGGCTGTGCATCACCAGTGAAAATGCAAGCTGCCAGCTGTGGATTCTGTGGGTGCTCTGCTAATCAGCTAGGTGGCATTTGATTCTCTCCTAGCTGGCTGCCCATGGACACAGCTTGCAGGGAACACTAGTTGTGACCTGGGGGCAGGGTCTGAGAGGGAGTATGGGTACAGGAGAAGGTTCTGGGCTGGGGAATGGGTGCATGTGGGGTTGCAGAGTCTGGGAGGGAGTTATGAAGTGAGGAGGGAGATGCAGAGGATGTGCGTGGTGACCTGGGGCAGGAAGTTGGTGTGCAGGAGGGGGTGCCAAAGGCAGGCTCTGGCCTGGAGGCACTTATGTAGGTGGCTCCAGCCAGTAGCCCAGCAGGACCTTGAGGCAGGCTCCCTGCTAGCTGCAGCTCCAGACTGCTCAAAATGGCTGGAGAATACCTCCATGTGCCTCTCTGTGCTGCAGGCCTCTTGCAGGGGGACTTTGCAGCCCAATGGGAGCTACGATGATCGGGCTGGGGGTAGGGACAGCGTGCCAAGTCTCCCTCCCACCCCACACAAGGGAAGTGTGGCACATAAAGGGAGCTGCTGGCCATTTTGAGCAGATTTGGGCTGCAGCAGACACAAGGCCTGCCTCAGGGTTCCAGCTTGGCGGGCCAGATGCGGCCCATAGGTCACATCTTGTCCTTCCTGGCATAGAAATTACACTTACAAAGTTTGCAGATAATAACAAGCTGGGAAGGTCTGCAAGTGGTTTGGACGATAGGATCAGAGTTCAAAATCATCTGGAGAAATGGTCTGAGGTAAACAGGATGAAGTTAAATAAGAACAAATGCAAAGCACTCCACTTAGGGAGGAACAATCAGTTTCAAACATACAAAATGGGAAGTGACTGCTTAGGAAGGAGTACTGCAGAAAGAGATCTTGGAAGTCATAGTGGACCACAAGCTAAATCTGAGTCAACAGTGTGGCACTGGTGCAAGAAAGCAAACATGATTCTGGGATGCATTAACAGGAGTGTCAGAAGCAAGACACAAGAATTAATTCTTCTACTGTGCTGTGCACTGATTAGGTGTCAAATGGAGTATTGTACCTAGTTCTGGGCTCCACATTTCAGGAAAGAGGTGGAGAAATTGGAGACAGTCCAGAGAAGAGCAACAAGAAAGATTAAAGGTCTAGAAAACAACCTGTGAGGGTCGACTGAGAACTGGGTTTGTTTAGTTTGGAGGAGAGAAAACAGAGGGGATGTAACAGATTTCAGATACCTAAAAGGGTGTTACAATGAGGAGAGAGAGAAATTATTCTCCTTTATCTCTGAGGATAGGACAAGAAGCAATGGGCTTAAAGTGCACGAAGGGAGGTTTAGGTTGGACTTTAGGGAGAAACTGCCTAACTGCCAGAGTGGTTAAACACTGGAATAAATTGCCTCGGGAGGTTGTGGAATCTGTGAAACTAGAGGTGTTTCAGAGCAGGTTAGACAAACATCTGTCAGGGATGATCTAGATTAGGGGTCAACAGTCTTTCTGAGGTGGAGTGCTGATACTCGACCTTCTGATCTCTGTGTATGGGCCCAGTGCCGGTGATCCTATTTACAACAGCTTTTTTAATAAATAAGATGCAGAGCGTTACCATTTAGGTGGTGCTTGGTAGCATTAGCCTGTCTTTTGATAATCCACAGAGGGCATGGCTTTGAGCAAGCTCTCGGCTCTCTGGGGGAGGATAGGTGTGGCTGAGCTCCCACTTTGCATGCTAGTGAAAATCAGATCACATGCCACTCTTGGCACCCATGCCAGGGATTGCTGACCCCTGATGTAGATGGTGCTTGGCCCTGCTGTGAGTGCAGAGGACTGGCCTCGATGACTTCTCAAGGTCCTTTCCAGTTCTTGGAGTTTGTGATTCTAAAACTGACTTACTGTGCAACATTGAACAAACTCTTGGCCTAAATTTTCTCAAGTTTAAAGCGGCGCTTTGCAGATGACTTAGCCCTGCTTGCAGACAAACTAGAGCATATGCAGAGAAGACAGATGCCCTACAGGAAACAGCTGAGCAAGTGGGCCTCAAGATCAGTCAAGAGAAGACCAAGTCGATGTGCATTAATAATAGGCAGGAAAGTGAAATTACAATTGAAGGAAAAACAGTGCAAGATGTTGACCAGTTTGTATACTTGGGGAGTGTTATCAGCAAGAATGGGGGCACCGAAGAGGACATCAGTGTGAGAACACAAAAGGTGCAACAAACCTTTATGATATTACGACCAGACTGAAGTACAAGAGGCATTTCAACAAGAACCAAACTATGTATTTTCACTGCCAATGTGAAATCAGCTGCTGTATGGCTCAGAGACATGGCACTTTGTCCATAGCAACACTAAGAAAATTCAGATGTTTGTCAATAAATGCCTTAGACATATTCTCCAGCTAAAGTGGTTCGATAGAATGCCAGATGAAACCTTGTGGACCAGAACAAACCAGAAGCCAATGGAGGTCCAGATCAAGAAGAGAAAATGGCAATGGGCAGGCCATATGCTGCATAAGGACTGCAAGGAATGCATCACGAGACAAGCGCTAGAGTGGAGTCCACAGGGAAGGAGGAAAAGGGGACGACCCAAACAAACAGGGTGACCAAGTTGCCTGCATGAAGTAAAAGCAGCTGGCTGAATGTGGGATCAAATCGAGACTATAGCCAAGGATCACAAGAGATGGAGAATGACAGTGGAGGACCTGTGCTCCACCAGGAGCCCAAAGGATTAATCATCATCATCATCATCATTTATTAACCTATATTGCTGGGCAGCTACAAGGCCTTCTTACTTAAGGGTTGCTCACATTTTAAAGATGTAAACTGGTAATGGTTAAAGTTTGTTGTTAGAATGCTGAAATAAAGGTTTTTTCAGGGTCACACTGGCAAGTATTTCTATGACTTTAAATAATGGGGTCTAGAAATTATTTATCAGTGAACAAGTATTTAAAGCTTTAACAACATTTTGTATTAAAAGTTGTTAAATTCTGTGCAGGTGGGAAGAAACATTTAGGCTACATCTACACTTAGTAAAAACTTCAAAATGGCCATGCCAATGGCCAGAGCGAAGAATACTAATGAGGTGCTGAAATTCATATTCAGCACCTCATTAGCACGCCGACGGCCACAGCACTTTGAAATTGCTGCTCTTCGCTGCCGTGCAGCTTGTTCAGACGAGGTCCTTTTCGAAAGGACCCCACCAACTTCGAAATCCCGTTATTCCTATCAGCACAAGGCCCTAATGTCCAGAGATCAGGGTAAAATTTCTGAACTCATGGTATCAATACTGCCCAGCATATCTATTCTGTGACAGTACACGTGATCTGGCAAAGTAATGAATTAATTCATTGCATAAATATCACTGTTCTTTCTTTTTCTATTGCTAGAAGAGTACTGTGGGAAAAATAAAAAAATACATTGTGGGTCAGTTTTGCATACTTATTTAGTGAAGCCACATGCAAGAGCTAACTATTTTACATGCTACTCTCAGACCTTTTCAGGTTTCTGATGCTGGTACATGAAACAACTAGAATTTTTTTAGTCTGTTACAACAGAGTATTATTTCAATTTGTACAGTCTTGTGTGGTAAGCAGTAGCAAATCCCTCACTTTCTGGAGAGGGAAACTGCTACTTTCTATTAAACCACAAGCTTTCTAATACTTCAGATAGTGGGGTTGGGCCAGAAGAAGAATTAGCATTAATTGTGAAAATTGTGCAAGAAAACGTGTTCAAACGTAGCTACTGTAAAAGGTGTCTGACTGTAAAATGATTTTCTGGGGGAAAAAAACATGGAAGTAAAAAGTAAAGATGAAAAGTAACAAGATGGGAAATTTAAATTTAATTTAGAGCTTAGTAAATGCAACCATTTTGAGTTTGATTAAATATGCCTCATCTTCATTTCCTCTAGCTTACAAGAATTTGTGAAAGATTCGGGAAGTTACAGTAAGAAAATAGTGGATGATATTCTGGATCAGATCACTGGTGGTGATCATTCCAAAACCATTTATCAGCTAAAGCAGGTATGTCAGAGTTATGGAGAAGTCAAGGTAATCAGTTTAATCAGCAAAAGGAAGGTCCTATCCTTCTGAGTATCATTAAGAGCTTTTTAATTTGTCAGAAGAATTGTTACCTGTTTTAAACACAATATTTTGTGGAAAAATTAGTTATTCCTAGTGCTAAAAGAGGATAAGAATCTGCTTGGAAAATAAATAAATCAAATCTATCTCATCCAGCACCCTTGGGACCAGACTGATGTCGAATGAGAGAATTTGCCAGATCACAGGAGGTCAATATTGTCTATCATGTTACCAACACTTCCACTGCTTACTGAGCTCTTAAAGGACATTTAGGGGGTCTATTTAGAGCTAAATAACAGCACAGAGCACTGAGAGCCAGGACTGATGACTGTAAACAAACTTGACGGGACCAGGGAAAACTTGGCTTCATTCATGATAAATGGCTGACCGGCTAATTGAAATCATGCCGGATTCCGCATGCTGCCGGATGAGTGTGCAAGATCAGAGAGGTTCAGCCTGCACTAGGTTAATATTGTGCTCTGTACTACTAGGGTTACGAACAAAGTCCATTTTTAAGCAACATAAAATGTCTAAAGAAATTTTACTTGTGTTCCAAATGGACCATATTGCATAGGTGCATAAAATTTATTCCAAATTTAATTGTTTCATGTGAATATATCATTAGTAGGAAGTGAGAGTCACATACCCATGAGAAACCAGTCTAACAAGGAATTGCAAAACTTGATTTCCTGTTATCTGTATTCAAAAAACCACTTTTCTTTCAAGAATTGCCCATTTGAATGCAGAGTTCTAAGACACACATTTACTGTGCAAGCACAGATGTTTGCAGCAAGCAGTCTTTATTAAAATCCTCTTCCCTCCTATTCCTAGCACAGGAACTGAGTTTACCGACCAAATTAAGTGAGCAATTCTCTATTGGTCTGTAAAGTGCTAACTTTTGAATACAGCATCTAATCAATTCCAAAATTTCAGGTAACTTTCTTGGCATCATTGGTCAGAACCCTGTTGATTTTGGCAAAAATGAGAACAGGGAAGTGAGGGATCATGCAGAGCCTCTGGCGTGGGAATAGAAAAGTGGTGGATCCTGGCATGGGGCATTTGGGAAGGGCACAGAGCACCCTGGCATGAGGAGGTGTGGGGCATGGACAGAGTCCCTGAAAGAGAGGAAGGTGGGAGAATGGCATATAGGGAGCTTTCTTGGGGTGGGGCAGAGGTAATGGAGGAGTGTGAGCCCCTAGTACAGGCAATGAGTTTGGCCTATAGATGTGATAAAGTATGAGACCATCTACAGAAAAGGGGTGCAGCTTCAAATAGGTTGGTTAGAGTCATGACACAATTCATTGTCTTGAACCCCAACTGGGAGGGGATTGGAGCAAGTGGCAGTACTGGGAACTGTTTGTTAGAAGCTTCCATGGTTGCTTATTATGGGTATGTGTTTCCCCAGATTGTGGAGCCAGGTGGGTATTCTGTGAAGGAACCCTAATAGTAAACAGAACTTTTCCCTTGAGGATTCTGCCAATGTAGGACATAAGAATGTTTCTGTATGTCTGCGTTATCTAGTCTAGAACGCTATTATCAAAAGTTTGTGATCGTGATCTCCAGGAGGGTGGGGATGCAAGTGCTTGAAAAATTAGCTTCTGAAGCCATCGTTTTAAAGCAAAGTCAACTAGAAATGTTTTTCTGTGTTTAAAAAGAAACCGTTCAGTATAAGCATTTAAAAAGTCCATTTGGGCTTTTAACTTGTACATCAAGGTGAAATCTTTTTGCCAGTGAGAATTGCTATACCCTTATACTTCATGATCAGTTTACATTATAAACACTGTTCAACAATAACTGTGCCAGTGGATACAGTTTTAATACTACTAAATTGCTTCAAAATTGTAGTAGTATAATCACTTGTAGCTGTGGTGCATGACAAAAGGATGTTCTTTCTAGTTTAGTACAGGTTGGGCCTCCCTGGTATGGCAACCTCGGGATGGGACCAGTTCCAAATGAGGGAATTTGCCTGACCGGGGTGGTCCCCTCCTGCCTGTCCCTGACTCCTCTTCTAGCCCTAGCAGACATCTTGTTGCTGGACCAGCTGGGCTGCTGCAGACTGCCCTGGCTCCCCAGCCCTGCTATGGTGATTATGACAGCTATGACCCCTGGCTCTGGCTGTTCCCCTGCCACTGCATGTCCACTGCTTCCAGCCAGCCCCTACTCTGGGCTGCCAGGCTTTCTGATCCAGCAACATTAATTGTCCTGCCAGACCACAGATGTTGCCAGACCAGAGAGTACTAGATTTCAGAGGTGCAACCTGTACGACAGAAGTCAGCAGCTGATTTATTATTGGATAAAGTGTAAATACATGTGGATGTGGTACATGGGGAAGAGAAATGGCATGAAAAGAATTCAGTCATAATTCAAATAAATGACAAATTGTAACACACCCAGATGTTATGGCAGGTGTGTGAAAAATGTTTAAACTACTGAATCCACATTTTCTGTAAGGGACTTAGAAATACTCTAATATTACACACAAAAATCTCTGCCTGTTCTGAATATAATATTTTGTTTTGTTTGCAGAGAAGAAACATCCCAGTGAAACCACCAGATGAAGTTAAAGTAAGTTACACTGAGACACAGTTAAAAAAATTTATTGGGAGAACATAGAGTAACATCCCAGGAAGTTATTTCCACCCTGTAATTTAGAAAATAACTTAGTGTAACATTCTCTTGTATTCCAAATTCTTTCTTTATGATTTGTTCAGCTGTCTATTTACTATACAGCAAGCTTGAAAGAGAAAGTGTTTTATGAGGTGGGGCCATACATTTGTTGGGGGGAGAGGGTTGAAAGTAAAGTTGAAGCCTATTGATTTAAAACATTGTGCCTACCAAAGAAATCACAAAATGCTAGAATGCTGTGTAGGGACACAAGTCCTGACCCCCATGAAGTTGTTCACTATTTGATGGAATCCTCAGGAAACAGAATGCAAAATTGTGAAGTTGTAACTAGACTGTAATTTGGTGCTTTAGGTTCTGCCAGTTCTCATAAAGGAAGAACACAGATTGCGCAATACCTGCCCTGACTCCTCCAAACAGATTATGGTAAGATTGCCTTTCCCTTTTCATATGAGCAGAACATGGGTGAGTGCACTCTCTACTTTGTCTGTCTCTCTGTCTCTGTCTCTCTCTCTCTGTTGAGGGAATTTAAATGTGTTATTTAGGTAAGAAATTCCACACCCCTTTAACGGGAGAGAAATATGATTGGTTTTCCTTCACTCATCTCCAATGTTCCTTCAACTTTTTTTCTGTTGTGTGTGGAACAGATTTTGTTATTTGCACTGAGGCATGTGCAATGTGTACCACCAGTAGAAACATATGCTGTTGGCTGTGGGTACTGTGTTGATCTGTTGGGTGGCCTTTGAATCTCTCCTGGGTGGCTGCCCAAGCACTCACCTTACTGATGAGGGAATATTGATGATATCCTAGAATTCCCCTTTTTTAATTCAGATTTATGTTATCTGAAATTGGTATAAAAAGAATGCAATAAATAATGTTCAAACTTACATAATATTTATGTAATTTACATTTCATAACCACACATTTTATTAAATAAATCTTTTTGAGCGAAAGAGTATTGGTCTGCTCACTTAAATCTCGGGGATCAGCCACTGATTTATGTTTAGTTTCCATCCCATTATAGCAATATGTACATATTTTAGTTTTTACAGTGTGGGTGGTGATTTTGTTTTAAAAAAAAATTCTTGTGGAAATATTGAATATGGTTGGGGGAATTACAGAACATAGTCTTTACCAGATTACTGCAATATGAACTTGAACACCAAATCTTGAATTTGATACAGTTATCGGCTGAAAAGAGTTAACTTTTTATACATTAGTTTGCATTGTAGGTTTTTAAACTACAGGTTGAACCTCTCTAGTTTAGCGCCCTTGGGACCTGCCTGGTGCTGAACCAGAGAATTTGCTGACTCACAGGTCAATATTATCTAGCACATTACCAACACTTCCATTGCTTACTGGGCTCTTACAAGACATTTAGTGGTAAATTAAAGCTGAAAAACAGCACAGAACACAGAGAGCCAGGACTGGTGGCTGTAAGCAAAGTCTATGGGACCACAGGAAAATGGGCCACATCCATGGTAAGGGAATATCTGGCTAACTAAAATCATGCTGGACTATGGATATTGTGAGATCAGAGTGCTGGATTAGAGAGATTATACGGGATATCTCCAACAATTTTGCACAAAACTTTGTAATCGCTTTTGGGACTTTCTGATTGACTGTACTGTGCAGGGGAGACTCAGATGTGGACTTGACTCTTTATATATAATTCCAATACTTACTATGAGGTCCAGGTGCTGAAGCTGCTTTGGGCCCCCCACTCCCATTGGCCTGCAGTCAGGACAAGCTCTGCCCTGGGACTTAACCTGTTCTGCCAGTGTGGGTCGTGCATAGGCTGCAGTAAAGCGAGAAACAGAATTGTTTTAGCTTTTGAAAACTTAGAACAGTCCAAAAGTGAGGACCCTATGGCCATTAATGGAAGACGAATTGCACTGTATTTCTTAATGTCTATAAATCCGTGTAATTCTGTTTCCAAACACATGCCTAACTGTGTTTTCCTTTCTTTAAAAAAGTTGCATTTGCAGCCCAACACTTATAACCAGCCACTACACACACGCTAGCTGTGCTTCATCAAACATGTTTATACAGTAGCAGTGGGACTATAGCGCCAGCCTGGCTCTCTGGGTGCGTTTTTGGATATCTAACTCCAGCAGTTAGTTACATGTCTATCTGCATTTCCATCTGCAGTGTAGATATATATACCCATGGTGACAACAAATAATAATGTTGTATTCCTTGGCAGTCAGCACTGAAGGGTATTGCTAAGGATTTCATTTGAAGGTGGTGGAAATGATCATTCTCTAGTCAACTTTAGAATATATTCTGTGAACCAGTCTGCATCACTGAAGGTAATACATACAAGTTTCACCTGTCTGTCAGATTTACAAAATAAATGTTGAAATGGCTGTCTTGAAACACAGGATGCCATGGTTCCCATTGTAGGTGAAACGTTCATCCTCAGAGCTCTCTGGATAGCAGCCTTCATTGGGCCTGCACTCCTTTTCCTTTTATCTCCCTTCTGAGATTAAATGATTAATGTATTAAAACCAGCTACAATGTTACTACTTCATTGCTGTGATACCTGATTAAATTACTTCATTTTGGTTTTGCTGTTTATGTTGCTGTTTTGGTTTTGTTTTGGTCTGACAACCATTTTTTGAAGAAAATTTTCAGAGGTGTTCCACATTAAAAATATTATTGTTTGGTGTTCTGTGGTCTCAAAGTTTAAGAAACATGGCTGTCAACAGTGCAAATGTCATGCACTGTTGCAGGCTTCTAAAGTGAGGATCTGTGCAAGTAGTCACTTTGAAGAACCACACTTGGTGTGGTAGTCGTTATCATCGTTTGAGTCTTTTTCTCCTCTTTACTATATTTTAATCAGGTTGGAGAATCAATTGGAGACAACACTTCTGTTTTGGATTTTTTGTCTGTGAAACCATATTCAGATGTGTCTCTTGATATTTCCATGTTAAGTTCACTGGGTAAGTGATCTAATGCCATTGTCCTTTAAGCATTCTGCTATGGTTTAGCTATGTGTTTTGCTGGACTATCATTGCGGGTTGCTGAAGTGTTTGAGAAGTTCTAAGCTACATAGATGTTGTCTTAGTCCAGCACAGGAGATTCACCAAGCTTCTTTTTTTACCTCTGTCTATCAAACCACCCACCCACTGTTCACAGCCATTCTTTTTTAAGCGGCACAGAAATGTTGACCGCAATTGAAATATTTTGAAAGGATGATTGTAGAATCTCTTCCAACACACCATTGTCAGTGAAACAAGTTCTGCTTATCATTTTAAGGTATTGTTAATTAATCGTGTGAGAAGATTCACTGTGCTTCATAATTAGTAGAATTAAAAGTGGGAGCAAGGCTGCAGAAGGTCAAAAAATAGACTGAATGTTTTACTAGACTTTTGCATTTTTTTAAGTAGAAGATACTGCCTTTGGAAAAGCAGTAACTAGTTGTGATTATGATTGCTCCAAAAATGTTTTTCTAGCAGTAACAACATACACTTATCTTCTGACACAACTTAAACAAAAGTTTTTTTAAGGCCTCTAGGTGTTTATCTTGCTATCAGTTGCACTATTCCTAAACTATTTCTATATTGTACAGGGATTTTGGTGTGTCACATTTCTCATTTACAGGGGAAGTTCTCAGTGTCTGTTTTTCCAAAGCACAGTTTTGCTAGAAGTGAGTTCATTTTTTTCCTATTTAAGGTGTAACAGGAATTTCTCTTTAAACCCTCAGATAAAAATGGAACACCCACTGCCTTGTACATTCAGCAGGTTCCAAGTGTGTGACTTTCCCTAGCTTTATTCTATAATGCGTTTTATTGGGAAATGTCTCTTTTCTTAAAAATTAACTTTTTTCTAATCATTCATTTGGGAATATGCTGAATCTGTACCTGTTGTTCTTTTTTGTTGTTTGGTGTTCCTAGGGAAAGTGAAGAAGGAGCTTGATCATGATGATAATCATTTACATTTGGATGAAACCACTAAACTATTGCAGGACCTTCATGAGGCTCAAACTGACAGAGTGGGATCCAGGCCTTCATCTAACCTCAGCTCCCTCTCCAACACCTCTGAAAGAGATCAGCATCATCTAGGTAATCCTAACCATTGCAACACCACTATTCTAATTTAAATTCCCTAATTTTCAGACAAAATAATACCTTACTGGAAATATATGTTCTAATTTTATAAACTCCCATTTAAATATTAGTTGGATAAAGCATAGTGTGCAGACTGCTATACCAGATTTTAGTCCTAAAATGTCTATATAGGTATGTGAGCATTAAGACTTTTTATTTGCCTATGAACTCCTGAGTGTTAAAAATAATTTAATTAAACTGACTCAAGTTTCAGATTAAGCATAAATAAAATGACCTGTAAATCAAACTGATGTTTGAATAACATTCACAGTATATCCCTCAGCTCTGTGTTTAAAATGTTAAGGCCTACATTATCTTTAGATAGCTATGGGACAGTGCTGAAATGAAGCAGACCATTTTATTAAGAGTTGAGCAAGAAAACTGTTCTATAAGAATTGAGATGAGAAAATAAATAATCCACAAATTTCCATTTGAATGCATATAAAGAAGATATTTTAGAACTGAAAT
Organism: Carettochelys insculpta; assembly: GCF_033958435.1. NCBI lineage: Eukaryota > Metazoa > Chordata > Testudines > Carettochelyidae > Carettochelys > Carettochelys insculpta. Next base: position 161,736,380 of record NC_134138.1, on the reverse strand, counting down.
GGAAGTGAATTATTATTAACGAATGAGATAGTTACCAAATCACCATCGGACAGAGCAAAATATTTTTTACAGAGAATCTGATCGTATGTAATGAAATGAAATAATGAGACCTAATTAAATATGCATTGGTTTGCAAAATCTACTAAGAGTTTAAAAAAACAACAAAAATCAGATTTGATGAGGTACTAACATAATCCTGTTAAACTGATGGGCACTTACTATTTTAACAACTTGGTTACATCAAGTACTAAATAATCAGAGTTGATGTTTATCTTGCTTAATTGAGGAAGCAATCTTAAATCATATAATAAACAAAACTTTCTTATTTCCTCTCCTAGCAACAAAACAATCATAAACGAGACAAGCATTCCTTTCAGTTATGTGTCTCTCCACTGATTCAAGCGTTAGTCCATAGGAAATCCACTTCTGCTGGGTCTTTTTAATAACTTCTGCATTATTAGTTGTAAAGGTTAAGGGGGTAAGAAAGTTATATGCTGATACCACATCTTAATAATTTTCTGCAGTTTTATTTAAAAGAGGGTAAGGAACTTTCCATAGATATTTTAATTACATCATTTTAGCAAGTTACAATAATAGAATAGAGACAGACTTTTCCAAGCACCTAAGTTCTGATTTCACAAGCCTGTACTCCCACTGACTTTTGTTATGACTCATGCTTTTAGAGACTAAATCACTTTTTAAAATAGGATTTAGGTATGTATATCATTTAGGTCTTCCGAAAATATTACTTTAGGCCATGAGGGAAGGGTGGAAAGGACATATTAAATAACCAGTGTTGTTTTACATCTTTAAAACTCCCCTTTTAGATTTCTCTGACTACTATTTTTCTTTTACAACAGGAAGTCCTTCTCATCTGAGTGTAGGAGAACAACAGGACATGGTACATGACCCCTATGAATTTCTTCAATCTCCTGAACCTGCAAATGCCACCAGTAACTAATGTGTACAATATTTTTTTTTTGTTTTACTTTTGTAACATCTTTATAAAGTTTTTGTCAAGTGGCAGAAACCTCAATTTTGTCCTCTTTTCTGTGAGGATATTTGTATAATACTACCATGCACATTTGTAAAATTTGCCTAGCTACCATATCATGTTGTCAACATCAATGCCAAATATTGCCTTCATTTTTAAAAAAAAATATAGCAGCGAATAACTTTCAATAGGAAAATCACAAATTGTGTTATAGAACCATATTAGAAGTAGGATGTGTGCTGTTATTAATATATAGAACATCCTTAAGGAGGGATATTTATTTTTTAGCAATGACACAGCTTCATGAATTGTGATTGTTTTCGTGTTTTGGCTCCCCTGACATCCTGGTCTGTAGAGAGGGGCTATTGTTCTCTGTATCTTAAAATATTGTTTCTTAACACACCAAAAACACTTAATTTGGAAACAACAAAGGATCTTAACTGTCATATCAGATAGTTCACTGCAGGAGTTCTGCCCTTAACTGAACGGAGATAAATTTATTATAGTCCCTTTTATTGATGGACAGTAAGGGGTCCAAATACCTATTTTTTTTAAATGTAGTATGTATATTTACTTGAATGAAAGTACAACTGAAAGAAAGGGTATGCTTTTATGTAATTAAGTTTTTGTAATTCAGGACTGATATGATGGGCTTTTTAACATTGATATTATGTGTAAACTAGCTGAATGTTATGCATTTACTATATTTTGTAAATATTAATTTAATAAAAGTCATGCAAAAATCAACTTTTAAAGTTTGCTGTTGCCGAAACGTAAGTGCCTTGCTGCCTCTTGCTATACCTAGCATATCCTAAGTTGTTGGTGTTATTACAGTATTTCTAGAAAGGGGACATGACCATATTGCAAACACCATACAAGTTGGAAATATTTTGAAAACAGTTAAGAAGCCTGGCTGAGATTTGGGATTAGGGACAGAAATACTTGGAATTTCCCAGTTGTGATCTATTCATATGTCTGAGTCATATGCTTATGTATATTTGTAACTGAACATTCCATGTGTGCATTACATTTGGTCTTGAACTCTCTGTAAAGTTATACTTTTTGCAGACAATAGTATCTCCATAATTAGAGTTGTAAATAATTTAAAAGTTACATCTGACAAATCTGAGGGGTTCCCCCTGCCCCTTTCTCTCTTTTTTTCTACATTGAGCCAGTCAACCTGAAATTTTCTGTGCTCCTCTTGGGTTGGGGGTGGGGAACTTTTTAGAGACAGACAGTTGGGTGGTAAAGAGATGAATCTGAAATATTAGAGATCTTTCACACTTTGAAAATTAACATTTGTAACACTGTCTCAAAAACAGCTTGGCCTACAGTCTTTATCCTAATATAAACTGTATCTTTGACTGGCTTACTCTCCCTCTGTAAGGGCACCTTTCCAGGTACCATACCCAGCACCTGTATTTTTCTGAATGGAATTCTGCCATTCCACCCCAGACAGTTGATCAGTGTGGTAGGCATAAACTTTCAAAGGAACTTACCTCTGCGTTTAAGTACATCGGTGATTGGATTACCCAAAGCTATTGTCTGCCTTCCTACAGATGTGCGAAGCCATCCTCAGCTGACTTAACTCTGCACCTTTATACCAAACAGCATTATAGTAAACAAATAGGGCTGCACTTGACAGTTATAAGTCAGATACCTCATGTTATTCATAAGTAGAAACCACAAATGTGGCTTAATTTTTGTAGTCTGTAATAGGTCTATTTTTGTAAGAACTCAAAAAATTTCATGCACACCATAAAAATAAAAAATAGAAATTGCATGTCTATGTACTCTGGGGTAGAACAACAATAGGGTGGGTGGGGAAAGGAGAAGAGGTAGCCACCAAAGAAATTAATATGTCCAGCTTACTGAGAAAGGGCTCCTGGCTCTTGCCCTCTTTACACCTAATACAAAAAGAACTGAGAAGTGATGGCCCTGCAGTCAGCTGTACAAAACATAGCTGCACCTGACCAGTAATAACCCAATGGAGCTTTTAGAATGGAAGAAAGCCATAATGGCCATTGATATTTGGCGTTATGGACCTATACTGTGTAATCATGGCATAGGGTTTGAAGGTTGTCAGGTCAAATCTTTAAAATTCACTTGACTGATTCAAAAAAAAAAAATCCTCTGCCACTATTAAAGGAGTTGAGTCTAACCTTGGTGACCGTGGAATTCATTAGAGAGTAACTTTCAGACTACAGAAAAACAGGGACAAAAAGAGAATCTTAACTTTTCCAGCACTAGTTGAAATTAGTTGTCAGGTGAAAAATAGAGCACTATATTGTACAGAAAGCAAATTTACACCATGTATTTCTTCCTTTCTATTCCTTTCTCAATTCTGGTTTCTGTCCTTCTGTTTAATAAAAAGCATGCACACACCTTTCTATGCTGCAGCAGGGAAAGTGGGTGGTGGAGTGCAGTGTGGCCCAGGCAGCACTGAGGGCTGGCTGCCTATAGCCTGCCCCTTCCAGGGGTCCAGAAGCCAAGCACCCCAGTGCCTGGTGAAGTCTGTCGCTAGCCCTGCATTTTACTGTGTGCGTATAAATGCATACCTATTCAGGTTCATTGTTCTGAAAGCTCAAAACAATTTTAATTCTACAAAACAGCAGTCTTACGAGTAGGGAAATAACGTCATCATCATCATCAACCATGGGCTCAGCGCCCATTGGTACCTGATACCTCTCTCACTGTTTCCTTCCATCTTTCTCTGTCCAGTGTGGAGCTGCTTAGTTTCTGTAGACTAGTTCTGCACCAATCTACTGTATCATCTACCCATTCTCTGTGGGGTCTGCCTCTCCTATTTGAACCTTCCATTATGCCGAATACCAGGGTCTTGATTTTTCATTCATTGTTCATTCTGCAAATATGCCCAAATAGCTGTAACTTGCATTGCATAACCTTCTGTAGTAGGTTCTCTTTTGGCTGTACCATCCCATATAATTCGTTGTTTGTTCTGCCAATATGCCCGAATAGCTGTAACTTATGTTGTATAACCTTCCACAGTAGGTTCTCTTTCAGCTGTATCTTCGTATAGAATTCCTCATTGGTGCATCCGTCCAATTCTCAGGATCTTTCTCTAACAGCTCCTCTGAATGCCAATATTCTTCTCTTTGAATCTTTCTTTATCACCCACATCTCACATCTGTACAACATGCTGCCGAATACACATTTTCAAGATGTCCATCTTCATTCCTAAGTTAATTGCTTTGTTTTTCCAGATCTTATCCATCACCTTCCAACTCGCTCTTGCTTTCACTATGCTAGTCTCTATCTCCTTCTTACAATCTAGATCAGTGGTTCCCAAACTTTTCAGCATCATGTCCCCACTTTTGATTTTTGAGAAACCCTCATACCCCCACCTCTTCTTTACCATCATCCAACTCCGCCTTTCAACAAAAAATTCAATTTGTAATTTAAAATAAACACAAAAACTTGATATAAAAGTGTTACTTAAAATTAAAAAGAAGCACAAATGGTTTTCCTTGGCTCTTGTGGATGCCTGGTGCAGCCCTATCTGGCCAGCTGCCTGAGCCCCATGCTAGCCACCAGAGCTGCCCACACCACCCGCCTGAGACCTGTGCTGCCAGAGCTGCCTGCCCAAGCCCTGCGCTGCTGGGGCCAGCTACTCACCCACCCGCCGGCCGCCTGAGCCCTGCACATCCGAGCCAGCTGCCTGCAGCAGCTGTGGGCCAGCCACCTAAGCTGCCCACCTGCCAGGCCACGCTCTCAGAGCCCTGCAATGCTGGGACCAGCCACCAGCCCCAGCTGCTCAAGCCTTGCGATGCTGGGGCCAGCTGCCCACCTGCCAGCCTGAGCCTGCGATGCCAGGGCCAGCTGACCAAGCCCCACAAGTCCCATAAGCCAGCCAGCCAACCAAGCCCCACAAGCCCCAGGAGAATCTACCCATCTGAGCCCCTCCCTTCCCACAAAGCCAGGCACCTCCAGCTCCCCAACTCTTACCCCATCCCCCTCACCTGAGCCAGGCACACTCATCCCCTCATCTAACCCCATCCTCTTCCTCCTCACCCCCCGCAACACACATGCACTCACCTTTGCATGTGGGTCTTTACCAGCTGCCTGCTTTTTATAGCGGCTGTGCCGGGTCACCCATGTAAAATGACGGGCTGAGAGCCAGAAGCAAAGGCTGGCTCTTTCTTGGAGGGGAATGATGGGGCAGGTGGGTCATCTCACACGCCCCCCTAGAATTTCTTCAAGCCCCCCCAGTTAGGGAAACCATGGTCTAGATCGTATGTTATGTTCCTCCCCAGATACGTGAACCTCTCTATGTTCTTTAGTTCAATCCCATCTACACTGATCTTCCTTTCTATTTCCTTATCTCCAAATAGCATTTTTTCTTTTATCCATGTTCATAATCAGTCCGTACTGCTTCCCTTCTTCGTTTAGCACCTGTACCATTTTCGCTGACTTCTCCTCACCTCCCTCAATAATAACTATATCATCTGCAAATCTCAAGTTGTTAATTCTTATCCCGTGCAGATATCCCTTCTACCACTTCCTTAATTTTATCCCTCTCTCCCTCTCTAGATGCATGATGAGAATACTTGTCAATATCGGATGTCCTTGTCTCGTACCTCTGCTCGTTCTAAACCAACTTGCCAACTCTCCACATGTTCTCACCATAGCATCTGCATTGTCATTGATATCCTTTAACAACCATATCAGTCTGCTATCTACTCCATACAAGTCCAGGATAACGAGCCTTGTGGCTAGGGGAGAAGTGGTAGATGTGGTATACCTAGACTTTAGTAAAGCATTTGATACGGTGTTGCATGATATTCTTGTCAAAAAACTAGGCAAATATAATTTAGATGAGGCTACTATAAGGTGGGCGTGTAACTCACTGGATAACCGTCCCCAGAGAGTAGTTCTTAATGGTTCCCAATCCTGCTGGGAAAGTATAACAAGTGGGGTTCCGCAGGGGTCTGTTTTAGGACCGGTTCTGTTCAATATCTTAATTAATGATTTAGATATTAGCATAGAAAGTATGCTTATTAAGTTTGCAGATGATACCAAGCTGGGAGGGGTTGCAACTGCTTTGGAGGATAGGGTAAAAATTCAAAATGATTTGGAGAAATGGTCTGAGGTAGACAGGATGAAGTTTAATAAGGACAAATGCAAAGTGCTTCACTTGGGAAGGAACAATCAGTTTCACACATACAGAATGGGGAGAGACTGTCTAGGAATGACTGTAGGAGAAAGAGATCTAGGGGTTATAGTGGACCACAAGCTAAATATGACTCAACTGTGCTGTTGCGAAAAAAAAAGCAAACGTGATTCTGGGATGCATTAATAGGTGTGTTGTGAACAAGACATGAGAAGTCATTCTTCCGCTCTACTCTGTGCTGGTTAGGCCTCAGCTGGAGTAATGTGTCCAGTTCTGGGCACCGCAGTTCAAGAAAGACGTGGAGAAATTAAAGAGGGTCCAGCAAAGAGCAACAAGAATGATTAAAGGTCTAGAGAATGTGACCTATGAAGAAAGGCTGAAAGAAGTGGGCTTCTTCAGTTTGGAAAAGAGAAGATTGAGGGGAAACATGGTAGCGGTTTTCAGGTATCTAAAAGGGAGTCATGAGGAGGAAGGAGAAAACTTGTTCTTCTTGGCCTCTGAGGATAGAACAAGAGGCAATGGGCTTAAACTGTGGCAAGGGAGGTTTAGGGTGGACATTAGGAAAAAGTTCCTAACCGTCAGGGTAGTCAAACTGGAATAAATTGCCAAGGGAGGTTGTGGAATCTCCATCGCTGGATATGTTTAAGAACAGGTTAGATAGATGTCTATCAGGGATGGTTTACACAGTACTTGGTCCTGCCATTCGAGCAGGGGGATTGGACTCGATGGCCTCTCAAGGTCCCTTCCAGTCCTAGTGTTCTATGAGTCTATGGTTCTAAGTCCAACATCACCCAAGTCACTTTCTGATTTATACTGTCAAATGCCTTCTGCAAATCGACAAAGCAAATGTAGATGTTCTTTCATCAAGCTTTCTCTGCTATCAGTTTTAGTGCCAATATCTTCTGTATGGGACTTCTATCTTTCCTGAACCCTGCTTGCTCATCCCCTAGATATTCTTTTATCTGTGATTTTAGTCTTTCCATCAGAATCATCATCAGCATCTTGCCAAGATGACTTGTAAGGGCAATCATTCTGTAGTTCTTGCACCCCAATGCACTTCCTTTTTTGTGTACTGTCACTAGCACACATCTTGTTCATTTTTTAGGTACCTTCCCTTCTTTCCATGCTATATTACGTAGTAGGTGTATTTCCTGAATCATACTTTCTCTGCTATATTTAATCATCTCTCCCGTGATCTTATCATTTCCAGGGCTCTTATTGCTGTTTAGTCATTTCACTGGTCTTTCTACTTCCTCCTTCAAAATATCCCTCTCACTCTTGATGCTCAGTGGAGAGATCTCTTTCAGTTCTTTGATCAGTCTCTGAGACACTTGAGTCCAACTGTGCTTTGTACAGATCGGTGCAATATCTCGTCCATCACTGTGCAATCTTCTCTTTGCTCATGAGTACCTCTTAGTTCCCGTCTTTGATCACCATCTGCTTCGGCTGCCACTTCCTATTAATACTCCTAATCATCTTACACACCTCTTTGGTCTTACATTTGCTGTAATACCTCTGTATATCTTCACACTGCTCCTCTAATGATTTCACCTTATCCCTTCTGGCCACTTTCCTTACCTCATTGCATTTCACCCTATATATTGCTGTCCCACCCGCTCGGAAACACCCCTTCTGATCTTCAATGTTCTCTTTCCTTGGACCAACTTTGGTGTCTCCTGTGTAATCCACTTCTTATTGATCTTTTCTTCTGGAATAGTCTGTTCAATTGCTGATATCACCGTGGCTATCCCTCAGACTCTCTTATCTAGATCTTTCTCTGTGGCAATATTCTTAATCTTCTCTTTGAGTGCTGCTCTGTATGCATTCCCTGTTTCTCCCTCACCTAGCCTCACCACATCTCTTCTTTTCTTAAACTGTGTCTTACACTTTCTTCTGAGTTTTATCTTGATGTTTGCAATTACTAGACTGTGGTCCGAGTCTATATGCGCTCCTTTGAAAGTTCGGCACTGCTGTACTGATGTTACTCATCTTATCAAAATCGTATCTAGCATGTTCTTGGACTTCCTGTCATTCAATCGCCATGTCCACTTCCTACTTTCTACAGTCTTTCTGTTGGAATCTCGTGTTGCAGATCACCATCTGGTGATCCATAGCAAACTCTAGTAGTTTCTCACCTCGTTCGTTTCTTTCTCTGTATCCAAACCTTCCCAACCTTCGTTATCTGTTCCAATCTTCGCGTTTCCAATCTCGTACAATGATCAAGACATCTCTCTTCGGTATCTCCTCCAGCGTCTTTGTCAAGTCTTTATGGAGTAGCTCAGTCTCTTCTTCCCTACTCTTTTGTGTGGGTGCATACACCTGAATGACTGAGATGTTGAACAGTTTTGCTTCGACTCTGGCTACCATCGTTTTTGAACCTCCTGATTTCTATCCTAACAATGCTCCTCTAGTTCTTTTGCTAAGAAGGATCTGACTCCTACCTCATGCTTTGTTTCATTCTCTGACCAAATGACTTCATAACCACACATCTCTCCTGATGCCGTCCAACGCATCTCCGCCAGTCCAAGTATATTGCACCGGTATCTCTCCATCGCCTTCCAATGCAGCTGTAATTTTCCAGTTGCCCACAATGTTCGGACATTCCATGTTCCAATTGATAGTATGTGTGTCAGTTGGAATTTTTTTTTTCAGTAGCTAACTTATTGACCCAACCCAACTCCGCCATGAAGACTCTGGAGGTTCCATGCCAGCCCCAAGCCTGGCTAATGGAGGAGGGTTGGTTGGCTGAATGGCCATGCACTGACCGTGACACAACAGTAGAAATGAAATATCATGCCAATATGACTAAATGATAAAAGATGCTGGCTCGGACATTGCCTGGATAAACAAGGTCCATGACACCAATTGAGCGATCAGGGTTAGGCTGATAAATTGGCTACTGGAAAAAAAATAAAATAAAACAACCTTAAGCTTTCTAATGAATACACAAAATACATAGCTATAATTTGCAATAGAGGTTGGATCTTTACAGTTCTGGACCCGACTGGTGCCGAATAAGAGAATTTGTCAGACCATGAAGATCAATATTGTCTAGAAGCATTACCAATAATTCTACTGCTTAGAAGACATTTAGGGGTAAATTATAGCTAAACAACAGCACAGAACACTGGGAGCCATGACTGGTGGCTGTAAACAAACTCATAGCACCACAGGAAACTTGGGTACACCCATGATAAGTGGTCATCCATCTAAAATCATGCCAGATTATGGATGTTTGCTGGATGAGGTAGTGCTAGATTAGAGAGGTTCAACCTGTAGCTGTTCTGTAGTCTGTCTAAGGCAGACTGAATTGACTGTGGTTGCAGTTTGTATCAAGATAAAAAATTTATCCCAGTACTGAAAAACACTTTTTAACTTCACCATCAAGGGAACACTTTCCCAACATGCGAAACTCTCATACCTCAGACACTCCCACACGTACAAGCAAACAACTGGGCTACTCTTTGTTTCTCACTCAAAGGAATTTGTTAATTTACGGATTAAGTTTCTTTAAAAAAAATACAAATGTGCCATAACATTCAGACCTATGAGAAGGTTCTGCAACTGGAACCTTAAATTTTCCCATGTCTATATGTGGAATTAACTGATTCCTGAATACATCTAGGTGTGCACACTTATTGTGAAATAAGAGTGCCTTGTTCATTTTTATATGAAGCTTTTAGAATAGGAAAAGGTGAGTGACAAAAGCAATAGCTTTAATTAGAGTAATCTAAGGTAAATATTTTCAGGCGCTTTTAACTAGGATTGCCAACTTTATAATTGTATAAACCTAACCCAAACCCTTGCTCTTCCCCTGCCCTGGCCCTTCTCTGATGCTTTACCCACTGCATGCCTCTTCTTCATTCATTCTCCCGCCTCCTCACTCACTTTCACTGGGGTGGGACAGAGGGATTCAGTATGGAAGGGGGTTCTGGGCTGAGCCTGCAGCAGGGGGATGAGGTGTGGCGTGGGGGAAGGGGTGTGGGTTCTGGGGGGGATTTTGGATATAGGAGTGGGCTCTCATGGGAGAACGACATGAGGGCAACACAGAGACAGACCCTCAAACACCCCTAAGCCTAGAATCTGCATATGCTAGTTGCTTCTGGGAGCTGTGCACAGCTAGGGCCAGTAGGGAGCCTGCCTTAGCCCTGCTGTGCCATGGACTGGGCTTTTCAGCCTTTTTATATATCCCAGATTTGTTTCAATTCCAGGGCACATCTGGCCAATGTGGGAAGGTGGCAACCCTACTCTAAACTGATTAAGTTCCTTTTAAAAAAAAAAAAAAAAGAAAGATGCTTTCGAAATTATTAGTGCTGCTGCCAGTGTGCTTGGCATTGAACTAAATGTTCTTTTTTAAAAAACTGTACAGATAATCCTTTATTAAATTATGGTATTGAAAAAATGTAAATATTTTTCAGTTGTGGTCTCTACTATTTACTTATAAATGCTGAGGTGCAGAAGTAGAAGTATAGCAAAAACTTGCATATTATTAAACTTATTGAAGTTACTCTATAGAAACCCCTTTACTAGCTTATAAGCCTATGGAAAATCAAGATTACTTCCGTGACATAGAAATTTCATTTAAAAAAAAGACTTTATAGATGTTGCAATATGTTTCAAGTATGCAATACACTCCAATCCATTGAAACTATAAAGATTTTAAACAAAAATTGGCTCTGAAGATTATTATTACATCTGGATAGGTTTAAGATATGGTTACAGGCTGAATCCTGATTAGGCCTATCAGTGAACTTGAAATTTAAATTAAGATGAACTAATTCACATCATGTAATAACATTTTAATATCCAGTTTGTAAATCAAGCCAATCTGTAATCCAGACAGATAAAATAATTTCTCCACCATTCGACCTGCTTTTCAGAGGCTGGAATTGTTCTCTGAAGTAGCTACATTTGCCTATTGTATTATTGTTACATAAGATCTTTACACATGACAGATTTAGATGCTGACCCATGCCTTCTTCCTCTATTTAGTAATAACTAAATATTCTATATTACACAGAAGTTTGAGTCCCAGAAGTCTGACAATTCTAATTCTAATCATTAGACTCAAAAAGCCATCTTTTTCAAAAAGGTCCATATGTAATTTGCATTTTACAAAAAATTACTGAGTGCACTTGCAAAGTGAGTGAGTAGGAGTTAAGATATTTATACACTCTTGCAAGTGAGTGTTTGATCAAGCTTCACTTCCCCCTCAACCTGTCTTGCCATGTTACAGTCATCAGCACTTACACCCCCACTCTGACCAGCAGCAATGAAGAAAAAGAGAATTTCTATGAGGACCTTGACTGTCTTGCGAAAGCAACTCCTCCTAGTGACAAGTTTCTCCTGTTGGGTGACTTCAATGCCAGAGTCTGCAAGGACTGTAGGAACTGGAAAGGGGTGCTGGGGCATCATGGTGTTGGTTACATGAATGCCAATGGCCTTCTTCTGCTGAGCTCGTGTACAGAAAATGACCTGACGATTACCAACACTCTCTTCAGGCAGGCTGATAAATACAAGACCACATGGACGCATCCGAGATCAAAACAGTGACACCTGATTGACTATGTCATCAGTTGCAGGTGGGACATTCGTGATGTTAAGATCACCAGTGACATGCGGAGAGCTGAGTGCTGGACTGATTATAGACTCGTCAGATTTGTCCTTATGCTGCACATCACACCACTGCACCACTTAAAGCTCAAGGTTGTCAGACCCTCCTTCAACATCAGGAAGCTGCAACATACCGGTCATCATGAGCAATTTGCAGCCCACCTTGACAACTTGCTGATGTCCCATGGACCTCTGACTGGAGACTCAACACAAAAGTGGGACCAATTTAAAACCCTGGTGATGGAGTCAGCCAAGTCGACACTAGGACTAAAAAAGAGAGTTCACCAAGACCGGTTTGACAAAAACGACAAGACCATTATGAAGATCTTAGAGAAAAACCAGAGCACGTTTCTGGTATGGCAAAACAATCAGTCCTCAATCTCCAAACATGACGTTTTCAAGCACCTTCAGAATCAGGCGCAGACTGCACTTCACAAAATGCAAGGTCAGTGGTAGGAGAGAAAAGCTGATGAAGTCGAATACTACGGTGACACCAAGAACTAGATGTTCTTTAGTGCTATCAAAGCTGTACATGGACCTTCAAAGCCAAGTACTACACCCCTCCTGTCTGCAGATGGCACAGCCCTCCTGAGGGAGAAAAGCAGCATCAGTGATAGGTGGAGAGAGCACTTCAGCAACCTTCTCAACAGGCCCTCCATTGTAGACCCTGCAGCCGTAGACCAGATTCCTCAGAAACCCATGAAGTACAGTCTTGACCTGCCCCCTACAATGGATTAGGTCAAACAGGCAATCAGCCAGACCAGCTCTGGCAGAGCCCCGGAGATGGATGGTATCCCTGCTGAAATTTTCAAGGCAGCAGGACCAGTGTCACTTGAAACCTTTCACAGCATTTTGACCAGCATCTGGGAAGAAGAAGACATGCCCAGAGAGTTTAAGGATGCCACAGTCGTCTCACTCCTCAAGAACAAGGGCAACAAAGCTGACTGTGAAAATTACCAGGGCATCTCCCTTCTCTGTACTGCTGGGAAGACCTTGACTCAAGTCATCCTCAACCATCTGATCACCAGCATCTCAGAGGAGAACCTACCAGAGGCACAGTGTGGTTTCCACCCAGGCTGCAGCACCATTGACATGATCTTTGCTGTTCGTCAGGTCCAGGAAAAGTGCATAGAGCAGAACTTGGATCTGTACGCCGTCTTTATAAACTGGACAAAGGCGTTTCATACCATCAAGAGAGAAGCCCTGTGGATCATCCTATCAAAATCTGGCTGCCCAAGAAGATTAGTTAACTTCATACGCCTGTTCCATGACGACGTGACTGGCTTTGTTCTTTCAAATGGCGAGTCCTCAGATCCATCTGAGATATCCAAGGGCGTGAAGCAAGGGTGCGTGCTGGCCCCAGTGCTATTCAACCTTTTTTTCATGTGCATCCTCAGCCACTCACTTAGGAACCCAGACCATGGAGTCTACATAAAGTACAGGCTTGATGGGTCGCTTTTCGACCTACATTGTTTGAATGATAATACCAAGACACTTGAGAGACTCATTCTTGAAGCCCTTTTTGCTGACGACTGTGCATTTATAGCACGTAAGGAATCTGATCTCCAGCTCATCGTCAACAAATATGCTGAAGCCACTCGCCTCTTTAGTTTGACCATCAGCCGAGGAAAGACGGAGGTGCTGTCTCAGCCTGCTCCAGGATCTGCTGCTCTCCCCGCTTCAATCTCTATTGAAGGAACAGAGTTAAAAACAGTGGACAAGTTCAAGTACCTTGGCAGTGTGATAGCCAATGATGGCTCCCCTGGCAAAGAAATCAGTGCCAGGATCTGCCAGACCAACCAGGCGCTAGGACATCTGAGAGCACGAGTGTTGAATCAGCACAATATCCAACAGTCCACTAAAACGAAAGTGCTCAAGGCTGTAGTCCTGACCTGTCTCCTGTATGGATATGAAACCTGGACCTTGTACAGAAAACATATGAAACTGCTGGAGCGCTTCCACGCACGCAGCCTGAGGTCAATACGGCACATTCGATGGCAGCACAGAGTCACAAACCTGGAAGTCCTTAACAGAGCAGAACCACAAGCACTGAAGCCATGATTCTGAAAGCCCAGCTTTGCTGGACAGGGCACATCATACAAATGAAGGAGTCAAGAATCCCTAAGCAACTCCTCTATGGTGAACTCTCCCAGGGCAAAAGGAATCAAGGTAGGCCTCACGAGAGGTATAAAGACTGGGGGAAGGCCAACGTTGCTCATGCTAGATTAAAGCCAAAGCAGCCAGAGCAGCATGAAGAAGACCAAACAGGCTGGGGTGCTCTTGTACGACATGCGTATGACAACTTTGAGGAGCAGCAACACATACACCTGATTGATGCTTGTGAGAGGAGGAAAGAGACAGCAGCAGCCACACTGACAGGGCCAGGACAATTCCCTTATCCCCACTGTGAATGCCCATGCTGTTCAAGGCTTGGACCCCTCAGCCACATGCAAGTCCACAACTGATGAGCCTGTGCAAGCTCAAAATGTCGTTAGACACGATGTACTACCAAGGACACTCTTGCAAAATGTACAACCAAGCATAAGAATGCTTTTGAAAATAAACATAGTTTATTAAGAGCGCTATAACATTTTTAATAATATACATCTGAGCATACATTACAGTCCAACATTCCTCACTGACATTATCAGTAACATACAGAAAACAGGAAGGCAATCACTTTTATGCTTTAACTCTCAAAACACAGAATGCAAAAATCAAAGCAAGTACTTGCAGTTCCATCACCTTGGCTGTGCTCCTGTCAAATCTCGCAAGCTAAACAATATCACTTGGTAGCAGCTGGAATTAGCATTGGTAGTGTGACAGAGAACATTCTTTTCCAGTCAATACTGAAATCAATGGGTGTCTGCAGACACAATGCTGCAGAACTGTACTTTCATTAACAAGACAAAGCACTGGGACAAGGGCTGCAGGTCACAAGTAAAATGATCTGAGCAATGTCCATTCCATCAGGTTTATAAATATTTAGTTTAACCGTACTTGCCTGTTAGATGACAGTGTTTGCACTTCATTTTTAAAGACAAAATTAACTTCTGGCAGGAAAAATCCTAGATCTGATATACAGAAGAGAACTGCACTATCTTAACTAAAGGTGTGATTTTTTTCAAACAGATTTAGTTGAAATATTGTAAGTCCCTGTGAACCTGTTATTTTCAATCAATTAGGAATCAGTTTAAGCTAAAACCAAGCAAGCATGTTCACACAGGGTTTGCACCAGTTTAACTAAACTCTCTTGCGTATCATGCATCTAGTTAAAACAATGCAACTTTTTTGTGTAGACGAGGTAGGGCAACCATATCTCCCTGTCCCAAGTACGGGACAGGGAGATATGGGGCAGAGAGGCGGCTCCTCCAAGCCCCGGGGAGCTGGGGTGGGGGAGTAGTGGCAGCTGCTTGTGATCCCCTGGGAGCCCTGGGAAAGCAGCAGCCACCAGTGATCCCTCAGAGCCCTTGGGAAGCTGCAGCTATGGGCGATCCCTTGGTGCCCCAGGAAAGCCACAGCTGCTGGTGATCCCCAAGCTCTGGGGAAGCGGCAGGTGCCCATGCTCCCCCTGCTTCCCCAAGACTCAGGGAAGTGAAGGGGGCAGGGCACAGCCCAAATATGGGACAATGAGTCCCTTTGAAAAAATAAGTTGGGACGCCTTTTTGGCATCCCAAATACAGGACCGTCACACCCAGTACAGGACGGATGATCACCCTAAGAGAAGGCCTCATTCACATGTGCTAGTTTCTCTTTACACTGGATGTTTGAACGCTGCCTAGACTGTAAGAGGTGAAAAATTATACACTCAAATTCTAATGGTGTTTTTTTGTCCTTCATCTGCTGCAAATTCAAGCTGATATCAGTTGTTAATCCCATTAGAACAAAACCACATCTGGTACCTTCCCTTTTGATTTCTATATCTGCCAATGAATATCTTAGCCTGTGTGGCTAACGGTCGTCTTTTTACCCACTCACACTGGAGAGCAGAGCTGTTTGCTATGGTGTTGTAACCTCATTCCAGCCACAGTTCTTAGGGCTCCCCTACTGAGGGCCATCAACAATACGTAATGAGTTTTTTCAAAACTGTGTACCCAGATTTCTTCAGGCCAACAAATAGTGTGTGTGGTGGGGGTAACAGCCCCAAAGGAAAAACTATATATAACTTTTCCGTTGGGGGCAGCTAAGCCACTACCTCACTCACAAATACTAGAACATAAATTCCAAATAAGATGGCTCTTGCCTCAATTATGCTTCCCTGGCAGGTTGCTTCTTTAGAGAGACACACCCAGATTCTCAGAGGCATTAGGTGCCTAGCTCCTGCTGATCTGAGGACATAGCACGCCCATCTACCAGCTAAGGGAGCCACAGTAGGGCAATGATTGTAAGGCCCCACGCTGCACAAAGTAAGGACCTTTATGAGAGGGACCAGGTATTAGTATTACCATATTAAAAAAGCAAATCCCCCAGAGCAGGAGTGTATCTGCGTCAGTCTCTACCTGCTCACCTTGCAGCCATGTGTTGTAGTGTCTGTAGCACACGAATACAGCCTGAGTGGGTAGCGACTGATACAAACACACTCCTGCTCTGGAGTGGCATCTTTTTTTGAAAGGTTAAATAGGGTAAGCCTAGAGAAGGCTTTTACAAGCAGGGGCCCAATGCTCAGAGCTTTGTCCTACATCATCACCTATGATGTACACCGCCCCTGTGATCTACTCCCTCCTAAACCCAGAGTTGGAAGTTCAATCCTTGAGGGGACCATTTACAGGTGTGGGGCAAATAAATTTAAAAAAAAAGTGTGTGGGGGGGGGGGTGCTCGACCCCGCCAAGAAGCACCCATGACCTCCCGAGGTCCCCTCCAGCTCTACGAGATATGCGTGTGTGTATATATCTCACCCCGTCTCCGGATGCAGCAGCGGGCGGCTGCTCCGGCACGTTCCGGTCCTGCTGCCCGGGGGCGGCAGCCCCGCCCCGCCCCGCGGCGCGTATACCCGGGAGCCGCTGCGGCCGGGCAGAGAACTTGCCGCGGTTTCCATAGCGGCGCCGGCCGCGCGGACAGTAACCAGCCTTGCCCTGAAGTGGGCCCCGGGTTCCAGCCATGGCTGGGCGGCGGCGGCGGCTCCCGGCATGAGCCCTGCGGGCCGCGCCGCGTGCCTGCAGCAGGTGGGGCGCGGGCATGAGGGCCGGGGTGGCCCGGCGGGAAGGGCGGGGGCTGCTGAGCGGCCCTTGCAGCCCGCCTCGCTGGGGGGAGTTACGCGGGGTCTCGAGCTGGTGAGCCAGGTGCGGGCGAGCGCCGGGGAGCCGAGCTGGGCGCCGGGGCGGGAGACGTCGCCTGGGGCATAATTGTGGGTTGTGGTCCCCGCTGGCTGGCAGGTGCCCCTTGGAGCAACTTTGGGGGCTGCTACGAGGGGGTGGGGCAGCCCTGTTTCCAGCCGCCTCCTTTTTCCTACAGGGGCTGGGCAGGTGCGGAAACACTTGCTAAGTGCAGGGGAGGGCTGCCAGCAGCCAGTGGTTACAGGGCTGGGACCTCCATCCCTAGAGGGGGGGTTAAGTCCCGGCTGGACAAAGCCATGGCCCAGATGATTTAATTGGGGATGATCCTAGACAGAAGGGCAAGACATAGTCAGGAAATCTGAATTGGTGGGCTTTTTTGTGCGCCATCATGCACCAGCAGTGCCCCTCTGCCAGGTACGTTGGACAGACCAGACAGTCTCTGCGCTAAAGGATGAACGCACATAAGTCTGAAATTAGGAATTGGGATACACAAACTATAAGGCAGCGGTTCCCAACTTTTTCCAGATGAGGACCCATTTTGACAGTTCCAGAAGACTTGGTGACCCAAGGCAATTGAAAATCGGGGGTGGGGGCAGCTGTGGTGTAACTAGCTAATTTTATGCCTGAGGCAAGAATATAAAATTGTGCCCTCATGTTTATAGAAAGTTATTCCATAATAAAGGGAGAATGTTATTAAAATAACGTAGTTTATATTTAGGCATATTCTGAGTTGTGGTGAGGGAATGACTCATCCTTAAACCTCTGCCCCCAGCTTAAACCCCATACTCAGAGGCTTGAGGGAAGTCAAACAAAAAAAAAATCAAAACTGAGATATCAGCTACATAGAAAGGGGGGGGGGGCAAAAGGGGGAAGAGACACAGTGGAGGGGCAAAAATTACTGCCAAGTGGCTTACCTGGAATCACTATGAACATCAAAGACACGGAAGCTGCCTTTGTAATGTATAAGGTAGGGTGTCCAACTTTTTTTTCACTGGGGGCCAAACAGCAATTTTTTAAGTGTTCCAGGGGCTGAACACAAAATAGTCGGAAGCAGCAGCAGCAGCTGCCACTGCCATCACCATCACCACCTCCTTCCCCCACCCCCAGCCTTTGAGCCTCCCACAACCCCAAACTGCTCCCAGCCTTAGATCCCCTGCAGCCCCAAACTGCCCCCAGCCTTAGATCCCCCTCCTGCAGCCCTAAGCATCCTCCAGCCTTAGAGTCTCTTCCCCCATGCTGCAGCCTTATATGGCCTCAGCCTTGGACACTCCCACTCCTCCTATAGATTTCTTCATCTGGGCAGCTCCCCCAGCCTTCCTGCTTCCAGCAGGTAACAGTCGTTAACTCAAGTGTTAAGCTTTCAGCAGCTAGGCATAAGGTAACTTTTTGTCTAGTGATAGAGATACCTGCAGTCTCTAGCAGCTATCTGTATCAATAGACAGTTACCTGAGGCAGCAGTATTAAGAAACTGTAAATGGTTTCTTTAACAGGCACATGCAACTCAGAACTGCCCAGCTGGTGGCCCTTAACACATCTAATGGGACCTATGCATATCTCTATTATGCACATTTGGTCAAGGAAGCCGATTCTTACTACTAGGGCTTGCATTAACTCCTGGGGCAGTGCATTCAGTAACTGAGGAACTTTCAGTGATTAATACTTACTAGTAACAAAAATACAATTATTTATTAATAGCTGTAATATTGTAACAGCCTTCATCCAGTATTCTAAGCAACAAATAGGGAGGCTTTTTAATTCATTCTGTAAGGACTGGCTGCCAGTAAAATAGATCCATTTTAAGAGCATCTAGGCAGACTTCACCATTGTTTGTTGCTATTAATCTGTCAGTCACAGGCACAGTGAGAGACATATCTGTAAGTAATTATATTTATCTGCTGTTGTTTTGACTTGCTAAAGAAAAAATATGCATAATCTCTCCTGGTTGTCATAAAGAGTCCTGATTGCAGATCAACAGCAAACCATGACTGCACACAAGTGCGTGACTTGTCTGAGATTTCACAGGAAGTCACTTCATAGTTGGTGTGTTACAATCTAATGATTTAACCAGCAGACCATTCTTCCTCTCAATTGTCTGTATTTATGCCTGTAGAAGTTTGAACCAGAGGAATGGACTTGCTTTGTTTCCTTTACGCATCAGAATATTGGTAAGTAACTGTTGTGGGGAGGAGGGAAGGAAACACAAATTTAATATATATATTACCGTGATCCAGTAACTACACATTCAGAGCATGACTTAAAGAAAACAATTGCTATTTATGTTCTAGAAGACCCAATGTTCTTGATGCAGACCTATGCTGAACTACAGATGTAACTTGTGAACACACAAATGATTGAAAATATCTTATATTATAGCTTTGTTGGTTGCAGGGTATTAGGGAGACATGGGTTAGGAAGCATCTTTTTTTTAATTTATTCATTTTTGGTTATTACAACCATCTGTAACCCACTAGTCCCTACAACCTCCATCATCACTACTTTCCCACCTCTCCCTGGAGTGTTGGTGTATTAACTAGCCACTTCACCTTGAAAGGTCCTCTTTGAAATCTATGTTAAGTATATGTGCTAAACAATCTGTTCCACCTTGTACTTAGCTGTGAAACTCAGATTGTTTCCCAGACCTGAAGAAGAACTCTGTTTAAGTTTGTGTCTCCCTCCGACAGAACTTGGCCCAATAAAGGATATTCACTCACCCATTTTGTCTCTTGAAAATGTCTTAAGCATTGATTCCTTGAATGGAGACTCCATAGTATCTTGGCCTGTATGTAGGATCATGTTGGTTGTAATTAGCACTGTCCCATATATTTTGTTTAGTATTTGCTGTTGCTTAAGTAGTATTACAACTTATTCCTCATAAATGTCCATCTAAATCATAGGGATAGTACTGGAGTTGCCACTTGCCCAGGTTTTGTCTAGATAGTCCATTTTTTTTGTTTCTGTGCCCTGATGTTGGGGTTCCCCGATGCCCAGTTTCCAACCAGAAAGTCCCATGAAACATGGGAATCTGGCAATCCTATGGCACCTGAACTAATAGTCCGGTTCCTGAGTGAAAGGGAAGGTGGCAGGTCATTAAACCTCACCTGCACAGCCTGTGCTGCCTCTTGTCTGCTGGTTGGCTCCTTAAGATAGTCCAGCAAGTGACGGGGTGGAACGAAGACTGCACAATAGGTGTGCGGCCGAGAGGAAGAGGCAGGGTGGGGCCTTAGAAATCCAGTTACCCGCAATTAGAAAGGTGGAAGCCCTAGGTATTACAAAGTCAACAGTAGAGAAGAGTGAGCAAAGTGGGAAACTTTTTTTTGGGTCAGGGGCCACTGACTCACAGAAAAATCTGTTGGCAGGGGCACATAAAATGAGAAGCAAATAAAAAACCCACCCTGGTGTGGCCCCTGACTGAGACATCTCACTCCCATCTTGCTCCAGTCCCACAGGTGGAGGTTGGAGGTGGGGACCAAGGTTCAGGGCTTCCCCAAGCCAGATTAACTTTTCTGGGGGTCCCAGGTTGGGAACAAAAATGGGTGGTGCAGTGTGCAGGAGAGGGCTGCTAGGGAGTAGGTATGGGAATGGGTGGAAGGGAAGGTGCAGGAGTGGGCTGAAGGCGGGGGCCCTGGGTGGAAGGGTGTGTGCAGAAGTGGGCTGGGGGCACTTACCTGGCTCAGCTCCTCACGGCTCCTAGACACTGCCCCCACTGCTCTCATCAGCTGCAACTGTGGCCGATTGTAGTCGCAGAGGAAAGCCTCGGGAAGCACTGGGGTGCTGTTCCCCCAACCAGGAGAGGGAGAGTGGAGGTGGCAGCGGCACAGGCACAAGTGGTGGCAGTGCGCAAAGCTGCTGCATGTTCTCCCCAGCCAGAGCCTTTGGGACAGATCCGGCCCTGGCTTGTCTGACAGCTCATGGGGCTCAAGGCTCCACACCTGCCACAGGCCAGATGCTGGAGAGAGGAGCCTCAGAGTTCAGATTCAGGCAAGCTGTGGTCTGGATCCGGACCGTGGACAGGGGTTCCCAATCTCTGGCGTAGAGGCTAAGTTTGAATTAGAGGCGTGAGGAGTTGGGCCACAGAAAGGAGTGTAGTTCCAGGGGTACGCAGAAGCAGGAGAAGGAGACAAAGTGAAGAAGGAGGGTGGGTAGGGGCAAGGGGAGACCCTTGAGTTGGGACTGGAAACCTGAAATTCCCATGGAAAGAGACAGGGACATGAGGGAGTGTGACGTGGTCAGGCAGCAAAAATAGAGTTTATTTTAACTCTTTAGCATTGGGTGGTTTCCCTGCCTCAACAAAAAAAAGAGTTTATTTGTTGAAAACTGTACAGAGAAAGGCAACAAGTTACTAGGGATATGGAACAGCTTTCCTATGAGGAGAGGTTAAAAAGACTGGGTCTGTTCACTATAGAAAAGAGATGAATAAGGGGGCAACATGACAGAGATTTATAAAATCCTAACTGATGTGGAGAAAGCAAATAAAGCATTATCTACTCATTCCCATAGCATTAGAATCAATAATCACTCAATGAACTTAATAGGGAACAGATTTAAAGCAAGCAAAATGCAGTCCTTCTTCACACAGCTACTGTCAGCCTGTGGAACTTGTTGCCAGGACATGTGAAGGCCAAAAGCATAACTGGGTTAAAAAAATAAATAAAAGAAAAGTTAGTGGGTGATAGATCTATCAACAGCTATTAATTAAGAAGGGCAGGAATGCAGCCCCAGATTCTCTGAGTCCCTAAACTCCCAACTGCCAGAAGATAGGGCTGGAAGCTGGGGAATAGGTCAGCTGATAATTATCCTGTGTACTCCCTCTGAAGCATCTTTCACAGCCACTGGCTGAAGACAGTTTAGTGGTCTTGGTGAAGCACTGGGCTGACCCAGTATGCCCATAC
This sequence comes from Carettochelys insculpta, assembly GCF_033958435.1. Classification (NCBI taxonomy): domain Eukaryota; kingdom Metazoa; phylum Chordata; order Testudines; family Carettochelyidae; genus Carettochelys; species Carettochelys insculpta. Next base: position 161,714,479 of record NC_134138.1, on the reverse strand, counting down.
TTAAAGAGCAGAGTGAATAATCAGGGAGGCTAAAGAAAAGGATGTTGCAAACCAAGGCAGAACTATGATATGCATGAGAGTTTTGGCAGACAGGACAGAGAGGAAGGCATGTTAAGATTGCTAGATGGAGGCAGAAGCTAGATAAGCTCAAGGGAAAAAAGGTCTCAAAAACCAAAATGGTGATGGTTGGGGGAGCTGCAGTTGACATGGGGACCTTGACATGAGCTGGCACCTGCTCTGCCAGCGTCACAAGTTCCAAGTAAACATTAACAAATGCGTAGGTGAGCCAGACTGATTGCAGCTGTTTGTTAGGGCTGGAAATGTCAGACAGTGTAGAAATTTCAGTTGGAGTATGGAAAAAAAAAAATCCCACTAGCTCTAGTGTAGACAGCGCTAGGTCAGTGGAAGAATTCTCTGTCAACCAAACTACTGCTTCTTGGTAGGTGGATTACCTATGCTGATAGGAGAACTGCTCCTGTCAGTATATGTGGTATCTACTCAAGCTCTACGGTAGTGCAGGTGCAGTAGTTGAAGCGTAGACATACCCTGAGCATTGTTTACAATAGCTCTTAGAATTGTAAGGATGGGTTTAGTGTTTGCACTTCAGTTTATGCTTCTAAGTTGCTACATGCACTAATTTCACTAGCAGCATCTGTATCTCATACTACATAAAGTAACATGTGAATGGTAGTATGGTGAGCCTCTGAGATTGTGTAGATCACCAGACAGGAGAGAGACATCAGTGTGATGAGACCCTTTGCAACAGAAGATGTTGCATCCTGTCCAACAGGAAAGACCCATTGCCACTGGTTAGGCTGTGGTGGAATTTGAAACAGTACAAAGACTTTGTAGCTCTGTACTCGCCTTCCCTTCCCTCCCCTCCCCACAACCTCCGAAGATGAGTCATGCAAGTGGGTTCCCCTGTCAGCTGAATTTGCTGCTCTGAGCACAATGGAGGAGGGAAATAGATACCCCAACAAGAAGAAACTGGATCTTGATGCTGCTTGGACTCTGGTGGGCAAGGTTACTAGGCATATGTGAGAGATCCCCAGTGCTTAGTCTGGTTTGGCACTAAAGGTCACAGGGAGCTTGCTTGTTATAGAAAATGGTATTACATTTTGAACCTTAAGATTGTGCCTCGTGTGTATATTACCTGCTTTAACCTTATAAAAAACTCTCTTCGTGGACCTTTGGTCTGGCGCTTGTATGGTCATTCTTATGTTCTTTTCCTACTTAATAACCCTATATAGTTTTTTATAGGATTGGCTACAATTTTTGTCCCATAGACTAAGGCTACGTCTACGTTACAAGGTAAATTTGACTTTATTAAAATTAATTTTTTTAATGCTGGGTTTTATAAATTCGAATTTGAGCATCCTCACCTTCCCACAGGTTCCCCACAAATGCGATTTATTGCTGCCACAGACAAGTCGCCAAACATCGACTGTTGCAGCACTGTATTGTGGGAGCCTATCCCAGAGTTTCCTGAGCCCCGTAGCATTCTGGGTATTTTCACTGGTGCAGCATGGGAAAAAATGTCCTGCAAGTGGCTGTGAGTATCTGATGATGTCTTCCTATGTTTCATTTCCCTCATTCTCTTGCCGTGTTAAACAAAGGTCCCTCTTTCCAGGCAGAATCTTGCTGTGTAAGTGGTTTGCTTTTTATAAATGAGAGGAGGGGAGGGGTGGGGTAGCAAAGCAGTTAGTGCATTTGCCTGCTGAATGCAGGGCTCAGTGTTTTTCATAAGAAGGTCTTCCCACTCCAGATCAGTGATCTGGAATGGATTAACCCATAACTCTGAAAAGGAATTCTGTGTCACTGAAGGCCTGAGCCAAAACCTATTGAAATCAATGGAATTCTTTTCATTTACTTCAATTGTGTTTGGATCAAACCCATACTGAGGTAATTCTAGAGCTAATACGTGGACTTCAGTGAGCTTTGAATCAAGCCCATACTGAGCTATTGCTCTGTCACATTCATTTCTTGATGACCCATAATCTAGAAATGTATTACACTGAATGTCTGTCCTCTCAACTTTTGATGGCCCTTTTTTGTGCCTGCTGTGCTGCAAGCCCCCGAATATCTTAGCTGCTGGGGGGAGACTTCCCATCAACAGCAGCAAGCCCCTGGAAATCTTTCCTGCCCTTGGAGCCTTAACCACATGCAATCTAGGACGTGGTACTGCCTGGCAGCATGGTCAGCAGCAAATGGCAGGCATGTCCTTTTATTGGGTCAGGGGCGGGAAAGACCCTGAATGCATGGTGCCTGTGGGGGAGGGCAGGGGGTTCTTGCACAAATGTAAACCACTGAGAAGGAGTTTCTCAGCCTCTTAGGCAAGCACAACCCCCACAACAGCCTTGCTGCCACTTGGTGCGGTGGAGCAATGGCTGGTGCCAGGCAGCACCGAAAAAAATACCAAGTGTAGAGACAGACCCACAAACTCTGTACTCGGGCTATTTGTCATGGGCAGATGCGCTCACAGCACTAATAGGAAAGAAAGAAAGACATTTCTCAGGCTCTGATACAAACATGGTCCCACAGCCATGGGCTTCCTAGTCCCGATGTGAAATTCAGTCTTCCTGTTACCTAATTCCTGGACATCCAAGAGCAGCGGCCAGAGTGCATCACTGAGGGGCACTGTGGGTTACATATGGGATACCTCTGGAGAATAATAAATTTGATTTTAAGACTTGGTGCTTCCACCCTGGCCTTTAATTGAACTTCTGAATTCAAGCTTGAGGCTACACCCAGCAGGTACCAACAACATTGTGGTATCGACATTAATACTTCCTAAATTGAGCTAATGGTATTTAGAATGAAGACAGTCATGTGGCAATATCGAGCTATCTGCCTTAAATTTGAATTTATCTTGTAGTGTAGACATAGCCTAAGGGACTACCTGTCCTTGGTGGCAAGGCAGATCAGACTGTCTGTGATTCCATTCATTCTAAGGCTGTTGTAGGGCCTCAGGACTTTAGCCTTCACAGTTGGTTGGTGAAATCTAAATATGAAATTCACAACCAATTTCAGCTTTGGGTCCTGCTTCTTATGTCTGCCCTGAGATCTTTATTCATGCTGTTGAGTCACTGCAAGAAGGTTTTCATAATGCTATGAGAGCAATGGAAGCAAAGTATAGAAAAGGTCCCTTGGAGTTGGGAAGGAAGAGGATTGTGCTCTGGGGAAGGCAGAAGCCACAATGGCAAGGGATTAACAATGTAAGGTTAGCACACTGGTAATAGATGGCCCGCTTGAGGAGCTTTGACTTAGAGGGGATGAGGGGCAGTAGAGTGAAAGTTGAAAAGAAGTGGAGCTCAGTGGGCAGCCCTTTAGAATAGGGAAAACAGCATGGTTTAAGGGAGAGGGGTGGACAAAAAGTTATCAAGACAGCAAGGGAGTGAGTGAGATTAAAATGTGGGATGAAGACGGTTTGATGAGTCAAATCATGCTTGAGACCAGAGTAGCCAAAAGAATTACCAAGCTCCTGTGCCAGTTAGGGGTATTCTGCTCCTACATGCTCCCGGGAGGGGTGGAGTTAGGACTAGCCTCCCTGCACCTGCCCTTCTGCATTGCCTGGATCATCCTGCATGGGACTCCAGCAGTGATTTAAAAGGCTCCCTTTGTCAGCTCCCCGCATATCCCCCCGGCATTGACAAGCCTGCTTGAGACCTCCGTAGGACACAGGGCTAACAGAAAGGAAAATCAGAGGAGCAAATGATGGTGTAAAGCAGTGTTTTTCAACCGGTGTGCCGCAAGAACTCTCTAAGTGTGCTGCAGAAAATTCATCAATTTCCCCTCCCCCCCAGCTCTTTGCAGAGTTAAGAGGGGTGGGGAATCGATGAAATTTCACAGCACACTTAGATGGCCCCACACCAACTGGGGGCTCAAGCAGCAAGGCTTCCTGATTCCTAGCTGGTGCAGGGCTGGTCAATTTCCCTTCTCAGAGGCTTTGCAAAGAAGCTGCAGGAGGGAAATTGATGACCCCACAACAGCTAGGACTGGGGGAACCTTGCTGCTTGAGCCCTCAGCGGGCACTTGGTGATCAATTTCTTCTCCCCACCTCTGCAAAGAGCGGGGAAGGAAAATTGCAAACCTCTCTGGTAAGACTTTTAACTATAATAAATGTGAGTCAACATAACATTTCTGAGCAATTGATTCAGCTGGAAAAAGTGGGTGAGCTGTGGAATTGTTTGTTTCATAAAAGTGTGCCATGTTACTGAAAAGGTTGGGAACTACTGGTATAAGGGATGGAGATATGCTCCTGTAGGTTATACCTTAATTTACGTGGGTTGTGTGTTCCTATAAGATGTGTGATACTACAAAGTTTTGAGCTGTTTGCTAGGTAGGAATGAACTTCTACCAATCCTGTGGTGATGTCTAGCAAGTAAAAAAAAATGAAGGTAACAGTCTTGAAGCTTGGAATGGGCAACAGGCTGGATCACTAATTGATTTATCTATTCTGTTCATTCCCTTAGTGGCATTAGCTGCTGTTGAAAGAGAGGATAGTCTGACCCAGTATGACTGTTCTTATGTTCTAAGCATATAGTATAGTGCAGGGATGATCAAACTTTTTATGTTGGGCCACACTTTTCATCCCTGCAATTAGCAGCCCCCACCCCACCTGTCCAATGTAATCCAAACCATCAGAAATTTTGATTATGTTCATAATAAAAATGAAAAAAAAAATCTTTTAGGAATATGTAAGAAAATAAGTGTACAGAATGTAAAACCTTCATTAATGGGTATATATAAATGTGACTACACAAAACTAAAATCAGTAACATATTTCAACACTGTTTATGAGATGGATGAGCCTGGCACCCAGCAGCCGATCATGCTGCACCCCCTGGGGGGGGGCAACCCCCCACTTTGTGCACCTCTGATCTAGCGCAACTAGGTGAAGTCATGACTGCACAATTACTTTGTGGTCTGACAGCAAACACTTTCCCAACATTTCCTTTCTGAGCAATGTTAGGTTGCTGGCTGAGCAGCTAGAGTAGCTGAAGATGGTCACAAAGACAAAATAAACTCATGGCCATTAAATATAGCTGGTTTTTATTTTCAGCATCCTGTCTGCACCCATTTGGTTTCATGTGTAAATTCAGATTGGTCTTGGCTCCATCCTCTGTGTCCCCACTCATAGTTTTAACCAAGGCCCAGATCCAACAAGTGGATCCATGCAGGCAAATCCCCTGCCTATGCAGAGTAACTAGTGATTCTGGAGTGCTCAGCTGGAGATGCCACAAAGGCAATAATTTTGAGAAATTGCTGAGTTATCTACTCTCTGAATATTAATATTGGTACAAGGGGGTCTTAGAAGCATGAGGCGTTGTGTAACTGCAGGGCAGTGGAGCTGTTCCATAGCTTCTATTGCAACTTCAGCACAGCAGTGGCATCTGCAGCATTTCATGATTGCTCCATGAATGTGGGGAATGGCTGCTAGTTTTGCAAAATCGCAGAAATGTCGAAGCAATCTGTGGTGTAGTAAGTCTTGTAGAGTGGAGCTCTGCAGAGTTCAAGGTCCTTAACATGTAGATTCCTTCAGTGCTGCCCTTTTCCTATTTCTTCTCTCTTTGTCACAGAGCCACCATCCAACCTGGGTGATAGTTGTAGTAGGTTGTTGTAGGTGTTGGATCCTGTAGCCCTTGCTACTTCGGCAGCCCTGAGGGAGTTGAGGGGTTAACTCACCAGCAAGTATGATGGCTGCTGCCTGACAGAAAGAATAGAGGAAGGTGTTGGGAGTGGGAATAATCTAAATTCCTCATATTCTATGATTAAAAAAAAAATCCATACTGGGTAAAACTTGAGGTATAAGGACTTCAGAATCTTTGTCACAAGACTCCCTGACAGAGCTGGAAAGAACCAACACTCAGCTCAGTGACATTTCTCTGCGTGGTTGTAACCAGCTAATTCTGGAGCAGCACATCTCATCAAACCCCAAATTCCCACTAATATTCTAGGCATCAAGGGGCAGAAGACTGTTTACTCTGGAGGGGAAAAAATGGAAAATCAAATGAAGGAAGTGAGGGACCCAACCCACCCCCCATTTGTTTTTCAGAGCCAGCAGTTTCAGCCACTTCTGTAAATGGATTTAAATCAAAGAACCAGAGGATGGTAGTCATTGACACCTTCCATTATAATAATGCCACCTGGCATGTCCCAACCGAATTTACTGTATTGACACCCTAAATGAGAAAAAGGAAGGAAATAAGAATGAGAACTGGGGAGACTAACAGTACTCACGGGACACCTGATGGGGAGAGTGAATGGACTCTCTAGAATGAAAGGGTATAGAACAACTAGAATGGGAAAAGGGGCAAATGGAGGGGTTAAGTAGAATCTTTAGATGGGAGACAATGGGGATGCCCTGGTATAGTAAGAAGAATGGAGGCACACAGAGTGCCTGATGAGAGGAAGAGGATTTAGGTGGGAGGTTTTGGGAATGACTGAAATAGAACAAGGTGGCCCCCACAAATCTTGTAGAGTGGAATGGAGGAACATAGGGTGTGTCTGGTGTGTATAATGCACTCAGCTGTAGAAACAACAAAGTGTGCAACTCTGGTTGATTTTGGTGTGTGCATGAGAAGGGAACTGAAGCAATGTGTATGCAGTGCAGTATTAGAACTGCCTTTGAAGTCCTTTTATTTTCAATTTTCTCCTGAAAATTGTTAACCTTTCACTCAGATGTGTGAACAGTTGGTGAGAACGGTCATTTCCTCCTTGTGGTTTCCTCTTCCTTCAGCTCCAATTCTTAGAACACTGAGTTTCTCTTTTAAAATTGAGCTGAGAAAGACCAGCGTTACTGTTCGTCTTATTTGACAGTGTTCTTGGTGCTCTGAAGAGCCTTTAACATAATGGATGGCTGGAATCCTGCATCAATCTAGTCAAAAGTCAGAGACTTCATGAAAGCAGGGAAGGATAATTTTTCTTGTGGTTAAAGAAGACGTGACATGAGTTCACCTACTTGCTGCAGTTCTGATGTTTGCAATCCACAAAAGTCTAGATTATCAAGAGGCTGTCAAAGCATCCTGTTATACCATTATAAACCTTTGGGATTTGTTGATCATTATTGTCAATGCTGCTGCATATTTTGGTACTGGGTAAGTTGGATATTTGTTTCATTTTGTTGTATACCTAAATTTGTTTCAGATGGACTTGGAGACCTTTTTCCTTATTCCCCTCAAAATCTGTAATAATTTAGTGAGAACAGGATAAAAAAATGAAACGAGTAGAATTTAGGATATAGCAATTTGGCAGGGGGACTGGATTAAGTGTCTAGTGCTTTGCAGCTCCAGGCTGAATACGAATATGAATATCACTCATTATTTTCATGGCATGGACACATTTCTAAAGACCACCCATAGGAATATAATTTATATCTCTTTCTGAAATCTTGAAAACCTTTTTCTTATTTCTACCCATTAACATCAGTCAGTAGTTCACAAGGTGTGCTGTTGGAGGCTGGAGCTTTTTCGGCAATTGCCTATTCCTCTGAGGATGACCTGCATTTCCATTAACAGGGTGTATCTGAACTGGCAACAGAATAAATGTTGGGATCAGACTGGTTGCAAAAGTGCCATATCAGAAGTAGTTTGTAAACATTTTGGACCTTCATTCTCTTTCACTGTTACTAGAATTTCAATGTATCTTTGGTTCTTTATAAATGTGTGTTCTATGGCAAGGTAGTATGTATACCGTGCTTGATTACTTTCAGGGTCTTGTTTTCAACATACTCAAGTCCATACCACGCCAAGTAAGAACAAAAATCACAAAACAGAAAAAGCGTTTGATGCCTTAAAATCCAATTGCATAAATATGTCTGCCCATCTTGTATCTTTCATGTACATTATAAGCAACAAAACACTTCTTTTTTTATACTGCAAAACTATTGAAGATGATTTAAAAACCCTGCTATGGAAGAGCCTGTCTATTTACATGAAAATCAAAATAATGGTCCATGTCTAGAGCTCCTCGTACCCTGGATTTCCCAAAGTTCTGTGTGAACACTATCATATTTTCATCAGTGACTGGTCTGGGGGCGGACACTGAACATTTTATTTGAGAATAGTAACAGAGAGGGAGCCGTGCTAGTCTATACACTATCAAAACAAAAAGCAGTCAAGTAGCACTTTAAAGACTAGCAAAATAGTTTATTAGATGAGCTTTCATGGGACAGACCTACTTCTTCAGACCATAGCCAGACCAGAACAGACTCAATATTGCTGCTGCTGCTGCAACACTGACCTACAAGTAAGATAGTGGCAACAATATTATTGACATTGAAATAAAGATAGCAAGAACCCTGACCAAAATGAAAAATGAAGGGCAGTATTACTGAGTGCTTGAGAACGGCCTAGTCCTTACGGCTTACTTACATCTACGTTCATCAAACTGTTTCCATAAGAATTTCTTTTGGATCCACTAGTCCGGTATTAGCTAAGTTCAAAGTATGCCGATGATCGTGTTACTAGATGAAGACTGCCCAGGCAGTGCCAATTTGCTGTGCTGCTTTTGCTTTTATTAGTTGCCTTAGAAGAATCTTGAGGAGGTGGTATGATGATCGCTAGGTAAGGGAGAAAAGAGTTTCAATAACTTTTCAAGGGTAACAAGCTTTAGTTTCCTATGACATTTGTAGGTGTGTTGGCATTTTATATACTAACACCTCTTGAGAGTCTCCTGATGCTGTAACCTATGAAAATTCATAGCCCCTCTCCTGGCAAGAAAAAGGAAGGTGCGTGGCTGTTGCAGCTCAAACTTTTGTTCACTTTTAGAGTCAGGTGGTAACAGTGTAACCTTAAAGAAATGAAACTGATTCTGTTTCATCTTTGGCCATGCACAATTAAAGTCCAAATTAAAAATGAGGCAATAATATGAAGATATGCATAAACCCTTTCCTTTAACTTGTACTGGTTGTGAGGCATTGAACTTGTGAAGAAGCAATAAAGTGGCCTTTTTCATATACCCTAAGTTAGCCATATATTAGTTCAGCATATTGCTGGGAAACCTCTTAAGGAAATAGGTTTTTTTGAAGTAAGGTTACCGCTTAAAAGAAACGAAAGAGAACTGCTAGTGTAAAGTGTGGCTTTAATTGAACAGAAGGATCTTTTTGCTCCTGTGTCGGAGGAAATTACTGAAGAGCAGAAACCACTAAAAGTAATCCCTCTGATCCCAACACTGAAACTGTCGGCTAGCGTTTCTCTTTGGGAGAAAGAATACATTTGTCAAGAGATGGAAACCTCTTCTTCAAACCAAGTTATGATTTATTTTGTGCAGTGCTTAGAAAGGTAGATTGAGAACAACAAAGAGACTTGCATGTGTATTCCTTTACCTAAGATTAGCATCTGTGGCCATATCCCAGGCAGGTCTGGTTGATTCCCTGTCTCTGAGTTGGAGAACAAGTTTCCAGTGCTTGCGTTGCTGACCAGTCTTTTTGCCTCTGTGTCTATCAGGCTTTTCATTGACACGTCTGGCCAGCCTCTCTCCACTCGCCCCCAAAAACTCCTTTCTTTCTGGCAGAGATACCTTTTGAACTGGTAAGGGCCTTTTGATCTCGGGCTTCACATGGGCATAAGCAAAATATCCTAGCTTCAGTGGAGGCAAGGGGATAAATTGTCCCATCAGCTGACATTCTAATCAGTGCTACCCAGCTTCAAAGGAGTCTGTCTTTGATTTACCTGTCTTGCTAGGTTCTCTAACATCCCATTTACAGATTTCTTTGATTCAGCCAGACTGGGCAATACACAATTGAATAGGGAAGCTGAGTCACACATAACATTAATAAAAATTAATAGTTTCACTGTTGGGCTCTGATGTGACAGGTGAATATCCTGTTCTTGAAGATCATCTGTAGCCTTCTTTAGGGATAATGCTTCTGGTAAGGGTTACTTGTTTACAGACTTACATAGAAGTTTGCCACCAGAACATATGTGAGTAGGAGGGGTACAGGAGGACCTGTATATTGCCATAAGATGAAACTCAATATTCCCTTCAACTACCTCACTACCTTGCTCCACAAGTGTGCAGCTGCTGGGGGCATAAGGGCTACGTCTACACGTGCACGCTACATCGAAATAGCTAATTTCGAAGTAGCGACATCGAAATAGCCTATTTCGATGAATAACGTCTACACGTCCTCCAGGGCCGGCAACGTCGATGTTCAACTTCGACGTTGCTCAGCCCAACATCGAAATAGGCGCAGCGAGGGAACGTCTACACGCCAAAGTAGCACACATCGAAATAAGGGAGCCAGGCACAGCTGCAGACAGGGTCACGGGGCGGACTCAACAGCAAGTCGCTCCCTTAAAGGGCCCCTCCCAGACACACTTTCATTAAACAGTGCAAGATACACAGAGCCAACAACTAGTTGCAGACCCTGTATATGCAGCACGGACCCCCAGCTGCAGCAGCAGCAGCCAGAAGCCCTGGGCTTAGGGCTGCTGCACACGGTGACCACAGAGCCCCGCAAGGGCTGGAGAGAGAGTATCTCTCAACCCCCCAGCTGATGGCCGCCATGGAGGACCCCGCTATTTCGATGTTGCGGGACGCGGATCGTCTACACGTCCCTACTTCGATGTTGAACGTCGAAGTAGGGCGCTATTCCCATCCCCTCATGGGGTTAGCGACTTCGACGTCTCGCCGCCTAACGTCGATTTCAACTTCGAAATAGCGCCCAACACGTGTAGCCGCGACGGGCGCTATTTCGAAGTTACTGCCGCTACTTCGAAGTAGTGTGCACGTGTAGACGCAGCTAAGGTATTCCTGGGTCCCATCTCCTGACTCCACCAGATGCCAAGACAACAGGAACTGAATTTTAAGAAGAATTGTTGAGGTCCCAACTGAACAGCAGATGTGACTCTAGAGGCTGTAGACGTCTCTCTTCTAGCATAATGACATGTTTGCTCCCATCCCTGAGTTGCCTCATTTAGACATTGTGCTGACTTCCCATTTCCTTGCATCACTTGATTTCTGTACTATGTGCTACCACTTCTTAACTGTATGTTTTCTCTTACTGCTCTACCTGTGCCATCTCGCCTACTCCTTGCCTTCCGTGACCTTCTTTCTCCCCTCTCACGTGCCCCCTAGTCCCTGCCTTCCTTACTTTTACTGCTGATCTCCTACCGATCCATCCTACCATGACCAGATGTCCTGATTTTATAGGGACAATCCTGATATTTGGGGCTTTTGTCTTATGCCTATTACCCCGTCCCACCCCCCCTGCATCCCAGTCCTGATTTTTCACATTTCGCTACCTGGTCACCCTAAGCCATCCACAGCCACAGCTCCCTCCTTTTGGCCTCTGTGCTCTTTGAAATATCCAATCTATCAACAAACAGTAAAAATCTGACCTTTCTACCTTCTGTCCATTCAGTGTGTGCCAGAACTGACATAACTGGGCCCCCCGGTCCCCCTCCTGTACCATTCCCATGTCTTAGTGCTTTCTTCCTCTGTGTTTCCCCCCAACCCCCTGTCCTCCTGGCAGTGGATCTGAGATTGTGCCTTCCTGTGCCTGCCACTTCCAGACTTTTGCTCCTTCTATTTCCTCTTCCTTTCCCTTCTCCTTCTTTAGAGTATGCACTATCTGGATGTTGTCTCATTCTTTGTACACACACAGGGAGCAATGGATTCATGTTACACACTCCCTAATTTTTCTCTTCTTCCAGTCCCCACCTTCACCCTGTGGGACTACAGCCTCTATGGTGACCCTTCTGATCTCCTTGTCCAGGTTTCTGCACTTCATCAAAGCCCCTGCTAATTGCAATATTATTTATTATTTAATCTTATAAATGTGCATTTGGATGGAAAGCTCTCTTGGGCAGGATTCATTCCCTTACTTTTTACTGTAAGGCACCCAGCATACTTTAGGCTAGACAAAAATAATGCCTAGATTGTGGCTCTGGGTATGTCTATACCATAAGTAGACATCTGCAGCTGGCCTGTGCCAGCTGTCTTGGGTTATGGGGCTCAGGCTGCAGGGTTGTTTCTTTGCTGACTATATTTCCAGAGGTGGGCTGCAGCCTGAGCTCTGGGGCTCCCACCTCACAGCATCCTAGAGCCTGAGCTGCAGGCTCAGAAGTGTAGACAGCAGTGAAACAGGCCTGCAGCCCAGTCCCTGCAAGCCCAAGCTGCTTGGTACAGGCCAGCTGCAGGTATCTAGTTGCCATGTAGACATATCCTGAGTATAAAATGCTGAGGAAACAAATCAGTTGTAATGCCTGTAGTTCTCTGCAGTTCATCACTGTATCTTGTTCCTTGTGAGGCAGTACTGGATTTTAATAGCCTCTTCCTTCTGCTTCCCCAAGAACAAGATCTCAGGAGGAACATTTTCTAAGTTTGGCTGTTCTGTTGCTACAAGTGGACATCCAGAAATTTACAGGAAGCTGCTAGATATTCAAGTTCAGTATTATGGTATATCACATTTATTTATTCTTGCTGCAGTATCTTCCAAAGCCAAATAATATAATGGTCAAAGTCAGCAATACGCAAACTAGGCTAGTGAGTGGGTCACATGAATGGCCCTCCTTCGTCTCAGTAGGCTGCAAAATTGTCATAAACAAGATGGTCTCCCTGGAGGGGGCAGTTTGGTAACTGTGCTTGTACGTCTAGAATTTGCAGGATGTGCTAATTGAACCATAGAAGCTGTTTAGCTGCAGAAGGAGCATACAGCTTTCATAGTGAATGAGTGCAGTCAGCATGCACTTCTCTTCACGTGGCCTTCGTGTCACTTTTATAGTACCAATGGGAGGAAGAACCTACATGGAAGGAAATCAGCGGGATGTAGCAAACCTGTGTGTGGGCAACAGTAAACAAAATGTCTTGCAGGCCACTCACAGAACCCTGAAAAGCTGCATGTGGCACGCAGGCAACAGGCTGCCCACCTCTGGTCAAAGTTCATATCTTTTAGATTTCATGTCTTGGAGAGGTGCTTCTTTCCGTCCTATTCGCTGTTGTTTTCTGTATTTATTTGGCAGGGTTTTGAATACACTAGAAACTCAGAGTTAAACACCAACTTTACAAACTGACCAGGCAACCGCACACCTCATTTGGAACTGGAAGTACACCATCAGGCAGGAGCGGAAACAAACTATGAGGCTGTGTCTACACTACAAAAATAACTTTGAAGTTGCTTACTTTGAAGTTGAGCATCTACACACACCCTGCTCGAAGTTAAACTTCAAAGTAGGGCACCATTCCATTCCTGGCAATGGAGTAAGGACTTCAAAGTTGGGCTCCCTAACTTCGAAGTAACAGAAAATGTGTGCAAACTTTCCGCTGGCTACTTCAAAGTAGTACCTAACTTAGAAGTTAGTTCCTAGTGTAGACGCACCCTTAGAAAAATAAAACTTTTTAACAATACAATGACAAGGAAACTTTCTCTGTTTCATTAAAAGGTGCATTAAGGGCAGTATTTTTCTTCTGAATAATAAAGTTTCAAAGCTGTATTAAGTCAATGTTCACATCTAAACTTTTGAAAGAACAACCATAATATTTTGTTCTGAGTTATCAACATTTCAGAGTTATAAATGACGTCCATTCCTGAGGTGTTAGTGACTAAGGCTCTTCCTTTTTCCAGCAGAATATAAAAGGATAGCGTGCTTTATATCAATGATCATTTTATTTCATTATTATAGTTAAGTTTCATTCTAGTTAATACTGACCCACGGAGAGAGTTGGAATTGCACAGAAAACATTTGGGATTGTGTGGTTTGGTGACTGTTCAAAATAGAGCATTTTGGGGGCTTAGGTTGTTTGTTGTTATGCTGTACTTTATCTTTTAAAAACTACAGAAGTGATATGAAAAGCTTCCTTCATTTTTTCACTTTATAAAATGGTGTTTCAAGAATCATGATGTTCAGCCACGCTTTTAATGTTGTTTGAATGGAGAGCAGCCACATTTGAATAGTGTGTCTTTGTGGTACCCTCAGTTTTCATGTTCCTGGCATTTGGAAGAAAAACAATTCTAACTCCTGTGCTGTAGAAAGAGAGAGGGGAAGTCAGGTTAAACATCAGGTCAATGTACAGTACCCAGAGTAAGCTTTGCTTTTGTTGTCTCAGGATATGTCTGCATTTGCCAGTAGATCAGCACTGCTGCAGTCTTTGTAGTGAATATTGATTTAGTGGATCTGGTGAAGGCTTGCTAAATCAATGGCAGACTACTCTCCAATTGATTTTTATATATTCCATTTCCCGGAGAAGCATAAGGGAAGTTGATGGGAGACACTCTCCCATTGATGTAGCACAATGTAGCCACTGCAGTAAGTGGCTCTAACAATGTAGTCTTCAGTTATGTGAAGAAGGTAACTGAAGTTCTGTAAATTGGATTGATTGACTCTGAAAGTGCAGACCAGCACACTTTGTTTTGTCCCTAGAGCTGGTTTTGTTATCACAGCCAGTTCCTGTTTACTCACTGTTCTGCTTTTTTTTTTTTTTTTTTTTTTTTTTTTATAAGTTTCTGGTTATTTTGTTGCTCCTGCTGCTGCCACTTTTCCCTAACTTTAATTAGGTAAGATTCAGGTTCTATAGTTTTCATTTCCCATACAGGTACAGATTACCTGAGAATGTATTTGTTACTTAATTGAGTCAAGTCTTCACATTTACTTATCAGCTTCATTGAACAGGCCTACACTTCATAGAATCATAAAATACTAGGACTGGAAGGGACCTCAAGAGGCCATCGGGTCCAGTCCCCCTGCCCTAATGGCAGGACTAAGTACTGTCTAAACTATCCCTGACAGACATCTATCTAACCTGCTCTTAAATATCTCTGGCAATGGAAATTCCACAGCCTCCATTGGCAATTTATTCCATTGTTTGACCACCCTGACAGTTAGGAACTTTTTCCTCATGTCCAACCTAAACCTCCCTTGCTGCAGTTTTAGTCCATTGCCTCTTGTTCTATCCTCAGAGGCCAAAGAGAACAAGTTTTCTCCCTCTTCCTTATGACACCTTTTTAGATACCTGAAAACTGCTATCATGTCTCCTCTCAATCGTCTCTTTTCCAAACTAAGCAAGCCCAGTTCTTTCAGCCTTTCTTCGTAGGTCACATTCTCTAGACCTTTAATCATTCTTGTTGCTCTTTTCTGGACCCTCTCTAATTTCTCCACGTCTTTCTTGAACTGCGGTGCCCAGAACTGGACACATTACTCCAGCTGAGGCCTAACCAGCGCAGAGTAGAGTGGAAGAATGACTTCTCGTGTTTTGTTCACAACACACCTGGTAATGCATCCCAGAATCATGTTTGCTTTTTTTTTTTTTGCAACAGCATCACACTGTTGACTCATATTTAGCTTGTGGTCCACTATAACCCCTAGACCCTTTCTGCTGTAGTCATTCCTAGACAGTCTCTCCCCATTCTGTATGTGTGAAACTGATTGTTCCTTCTCAAGTGGAACACTTTGCATTTGTCCTTATTAAACTTCATCCTGTTTACCTCAGACCGTTTCTCCAATTTATCCAGATCATTTTGAATTATGACCCTATCCTCCAAAGCGGTTGCAACCCCTCCCAGCTTGGTATCATCTGCAAACATAATAAGTGTACTTTCTATGCCAATATCTATATCGTTGATGAAGATATTGAACAGAACCAGTCCTAAAACAGACCCCTGCAGAACTCCACTTGTTATACTTTTCCAGCAGGATTGAGAACCATTAAGAACTACTCTCTGAGTACAGTCATCCAGCCAGTTATGCACCCACCTTTATAGTAGCCTCATCTAAGTTGTATTTGCCTAGTTTTTTTTGTAAGTGTAACCCTTTTATTAATGCCAGATGCCTGCCAGAAGGGCCGGGTTCAACTCTTGTGGGGTTTTCCTGTCAAGGATACAACCAACCGGCTCGAGCCCCCACCCAGTGGCCTGGGACAATTTCACCCCCGTGCCGGGTGCCTGTAAGGCGGTTCTGCCCCCCCCCCCCCCCCACAAGCACAGAGTCTGAGATGGAAATGGCTTGTTTAATGACCATAACCTACCCCATGGCTAGAACCCTGTACTCGGTTGGTAGTACCAGTTGTGTTTGTCGATTTTTGCAATGGATCTACGGTGACCCGGTGCAGCACACCTTGTATCAGTCTCAGTTTGCCCCACTCCCTGAGTAGTATTTTACTTCCCGGAGTGGAGAGAACAATGGTCCGAGGGTCTTGCCCCTCTGTTTTTGTGAGTAGGGTGTCACGGATGTCAGCATCTTGCAACTGGGCTTTTTGCCAGTCCGCCGCATTGAGCCTAGGCAATGGCGATTGATCCAATGCAATATAATTTACAGAGGCCAACGGCACGCTCTCAGGTGGTAAAGCCAGAGTTTCAGCAATGCAACTCTCAGGGGCCTGGGACTTGTGATAACTTCCATTGCAAATGGCTCTTACTCCATCTACAGGAATCTCAGCAATCTCCGGTGGCTGTGGGCGTCGTGACAATGCATCGGTGTCAATGTTGCTTCTCTCTGATCGGTACTGTAGGCTGAACTCGTAGCTGGCCAAGGCAGCCACCCATCTCTGCCCAGTAGCGTCCAGCTTAGCACTTGTCAATACATATGTCAATGGATTGTTGTCTGTCCATACTTGGAACTTAGCACCATATAGGTAGTCACGAAACTTCTCAGTGATGGCCCACTTTAAGGCCAAGAACACTAGCTTGTGGATGGGGTAACGGGTCTCACTGTCAGACAGTCCTCGGCTAGCAAAGGCCACAGGCCTATGTTTGCCGTCCACATCTTGGTATAACACTGCCCCTAACCCTTCCAAACTGGCATCCGTATGCAAGATAAAGGGTTTGTTTGGATTGGCAAACACTAGGACTGGAGCATGAGTTAGGCAGTTAATGATCTCTCGGAAAGCTTTCTCACACCTCTCATCCCATTGTGATCCAAAAGGCTCTAGAGGACCACGGCACTTCTGCCCTGGAAGTCTTGAGGGCCCCCCCTTACCCTTGGTCTTAGCCTTGCTCTTGTTGAGTGGGTATCCGCAAGTGAGATCATTCAAAGGCTTGATAATGGACGCATAATGTTCCACAAATCTACGGTAATATCCACTAAATCCAAGAAAGGTTTTAAGCTCTCGGTAATTGTTGGGACGTGGCCATGTGACAAGTGCCTCTATTTTGTCTGGATTAGTACTTACACCTTCCTGGGACACAATGTGACCCACATACTTCACCGATGTTCTACAAAACTGGCATTTGTCAATAGAAAGTTTCAACCCATAGTCCTCCAACTGGTCAAGGACCTTAAGAAGTCTTTCTTCATGTTCCTCCAATGTTCTTCCGAATACGATCAGGTCATCCAAGTAAACCAAGACTTGCGGTAGGTTTATGTCTCCCACAACTTTCTCCATAAGACGCTGGAATGTGGCTGGTGCCCCGGAAATCCCTTGTGGCATGCGTTCGAACTGGTAGAACCCTAATGGGCAGATGAAGGCT
Organism: Carettochelys insculpta; assembly: GCF_033958435.1. Lineage (NCBI taxonomy): Eukaryota > Metazoa > Chordata > Testudines > Carettochelyidae > Carettochelys > Carettochelys insculpta. The sequence goes on along the minus strand of NC_134138.1, from coordinate 161,697,075 downwards.
GTCTTCTCTTTATCTTCTGCCCCCAGAGGAATCTGATAGTATCCGCTTTGAAGGTCTAAAACTGAGAACCACTGGCTTCCTAGCAGGCAGTCTAAGGCATCTTGGATCCGAGGCATAGTGTACTGGTCAGTCACTGTACAGCTGTTTAGGGTGCGGTAATCAATACACATCCGGATTTTTCCATTCTTTTTACGGACCACAACAATGGATGAAGCATATGGGCTGTGGGACTCTGTAATGATGCCATTCTCTGCCAGCTCTTGAAGATGCTGTCGCACATTTTCCATCTTAGAAAGGGCGATCTTCCTAGATCTCTCCCGGAAGGGTCGAGAATCATGCAGCCTGATGTTATGTTCAACCTCTTTTGCACATCCCACTCATGCAGTGAGAATACCTTCGTTCTCTTGCAAAGCTTTTCCCTTAACCGCGTCTTCCGTTCCTCAGACAGTGGTGAATCTCCAAAGTCAAATTTTTCTGGATCTATCGTTGGGGCCGGAGTACCACACTGGGGCTTTACCACTGCATCAGGCTCAAAAAGGTCTGCTATCTTTTGCCCTCGCTTTACAACAATATCACAACTCGTCTCATTAGAGATTAGTATAGTCACCTCTTCCTGTGCTTCAGCAGGTAAGGCTATAACTCCACTGGGAACCAACACTCCTTCAGGAAGGCCTCCGTCAGCTGGTTGCTTTACCATAGGTAGAGTCCCTCCGCTGCTCTTTAGCCAGGTACTCCTAGTGAGCACCTCTTGCTCTGTCCTTGCAGGCACTACTATGGGAGTTGTGCCCGCATACCTTAGGGCACCCATTGGTAGTTTAGGCAACTCCTGTTTAGAATCCTCAATTTTCTTGTAGGCTTCAGCACAAAATGCATGAATCATCAGGGTGCTCAGGTATTGGTCCCCAGCCCGTCGTCTGCAGTATTCTGCCAGTACTTTAAAGAGACTGGAGTTGGTCCCTATTAGCACCGACACATCGGAGATCCCCTTGGGGTCGGGGCATATTAAGGCAACTGTGTTTACCTCTTCTCTTACCCCTGCCACTTCTTCCAGGAACTCTAGGTGCACTATGATATATCCCGCATAGGGGTATTCATTCGTGCTGAGTCCACACAGGCCGAGACCTGTCAGTGGCTGGATAGGTAGGTGCCCAAGCCTTTGTTGATAGAATGACTGGAATATGATAGTCACCTTGAGATCCTGTATCAAGTACGGCTCTACATTCCACCCCTTCTATCTTCACATTGACTTCTGCTCTAGGCCTTATTAGTTCTTGTGGGAAGGCCGTGGGTCTCTCTCTTCTAAGGGAGCCTTCAATTTCAGAGGGTGTGTGCGGCTCCTTTCCCCAAACCCTGTAGCCATTTCCCGACTTTTCCCAGGTGACCCTCAGCTTTTGGTACACCAGTGTTGGATTTTCTCTATTTCGACATCTTGCTGCAGTGTGTCCTTCCCGACCACCTTTGTAGTAGAAGAATGATCCTATACTTGGCCGACCTGTAGAAGTAGTGGTCCTGAGCCCAGTCTTATGGACCACTGCTGCTAGCTGTTCACCACTCTCTGGTGACCGGGCTGGACCTACAGCGCCCCTCAGTTCGTCTACCTGCACCATCAGGTCTTGCACCTTCTGGGCGAGCTCCTCTCCACTGTTCACCATCAATGTTGTTGGGGGTTGTGAGAAGGCTGTACCGCCATGTTTGGACGGTTGAGTGCCCCAACTCTCACTAGTGGCCTGCCTTTCTTCCTCTTCTCGGATCTCTCTAATCAATTGCGAATAGCTGGGTAGGGCCACCAGTCGTTCTCTTAACCGAAGGTAGAATAGGATTGGGTGCTGGTATTGAGCTCCCCTCACAATTTGGGATACTTGAGTTCGATCCATTTGTTCCGCTGTGATGGCTCCATGCAAAACAACTCTCTGCAGTAGTTTCTCCAACCTCTGAACATAGGTTGACAACTTTTTGCCCCTCTGTTGTCTGGTACTCAGGAACTTGCAATAAACTTCCTCCGAATCTTCAATCCTCCCAAAAGCATGATTGAGAGCTTCTAAGCAGTCATTTGCACTAGCCTCCAGATTACCCAGCTTCACCGTGCGAATGACATCCAGCGCGGGACCCCGGAGACTCCCTATCGGTCGCCTTCTCTTCCTGGTTTCAGGTACTGCCCACTCTCGGAGCATTTCAGTGGTATGTTCTAACCAGGGTTCAAACGCTTCTTCCCCTGGTAGTGGGACCGCACCACTAGAAAATAAGCGTAACTTACGGTATGAACTAGACTCATGATGAGGTCGCAGGACCTTCTCCAATGCTTGTCCCAAAGCTTTGGCCCATACATCCATAGAAGGGCCAGGGGCCGATGGTTCAGCACTCAGTAGACTCGACACATCTGCCATAGTCTTTCCTTCCTGTGCCAAGAAGGCTGTCATCTTCTCCTCAAATACTGCATGTGTGGTGGGGCCTGTTGCAAAGGCCTTGGCAATCACAACTTTCAAGGTGCCAGTGGGAATCTTTATCTCACTTGGGATCTGCAAAGAGTCCACAGCTACTGGCAATTCACATAGCACCACAAATGCTTTGTCGTCTACTTGAGGTCTACGCCCCCGTATGCGACACCTCGTTAGAGAATCAATGGCTTTTGTTAGAAGGGCCTGAATTGGGCCATCTTCCATACCCTCAGGTATCCCTAAAACTAATAGACAATTTCTAGGATCGATACTCAACTCCTCACACCAGTCTTCTAGCATACGGCCAGCCATGGTATAAACTCTAACTTATCCTGCAACAACAGAACTGCTTCTTACAATGTTATATATATATATATGTGTGTGTGTGTGCTTGCAAGGGGTACTACCCAGCAAAAGAGATCCCGGATGAGCCCCCACTTATGTAACCCTCCTATTAATGCCAGATGCCTGCCAGAAGGGCCGGGTTCAACTCTTGTGGGGTTTTCCTGTCAAGGATACAACCAACCGGCTCGAGCCCCCACCCAGTGGCCTGGGACAATTTCACCCCCGTGCTGGGTGCCTGTAAGGCGGTTCTGCCCCACCCCTCGCAAGCACAGAGTCTGAGATAGAAGTGGCTTGTTTAATGACCATAACCTACCCCAAGGTTACAGTGACAGATGCAGTATATCTAAGCAAAGAAGAGACAAACCCCCTTCACCCAGATACCATCCCCATATGCAGTAGAACCCAGTCTCTTGCTGGGGCTCTTGGCCCTTTACGCCACACACAGTTACAGGGTGTACCTTCTGTGATCCCAAACCCAAAGCCCGCAGATACATCACCAGGGCAGTACTAGCTGTCCACTTGTCTGCAGCCTCCCCTTGCTGCCACCAGCTGTAGCCTGCCGGTCGCCGTCGGCTGTCGTCCACCACCGCTCCTCCTACCGGCCGCCCGCCTGTCGCCATCGTCCGCCACCACTCCTACTAGCCGCCCGCCGTCATCGCTCCTACTGGCTGCCCGCTGGTCGCTGTCATCACTCCCAACCCCACTGCTTGGGATCACCCTGAGGCAGAACCCTGTGATTTCAGCTCTGCGTGGCCTCAGCTGCCACTCTGTGATTTCAGCTCCCGGTATGTCTCATATGGGGTTTCACAAACACCCTAGTATCCAGCTCTATCTTTCAACAGGTGGGGAAGGTTAGTCAAGCCAGGCTTATAGCTATATGGCCAAGGCATAGGCAGGGCCATAGCACTCAGCAAGCTAGCTCAACCAGTGCACCTCCCCTTCCTTCTCACAATGCTTTAAACCAGGGAGCCCTGTGTAATCAATGTCTTACACAGCTAAGGCGACTGCCCTGTCCCCCACAACAACCCAGAGCATTGGTGAGATCTTACAACTCCCGCATTAAGTGTCAGCTGAAATTGTGATTTTACAGCTACATGTTTACAATAGACCAAATCTCATGGCTTACTTGCTACCCATTAGGCTTTGCCTGAAAAGGTATCACACATGCACACCTTTGCATTCTGTTGCAAATGATCAGTGGGAGACACACTCCTCCCAGCCTCAGTATCACACCTGCCGCCCTTTGCATTCTCATGCAGATGACCTCTGGGGGAGACATTCCACCCAGCCTTCAGCAGCATTGCGTTCCTTCTGCCACATTCCCTGCATAAGAATATCATGCGAGGCCATATCAAATGCTTTACTACAGTCTAGGTAAACCACATCCACCGCTTCTCCCCATCCACAAGGCTTGTTATCCTATCAAATAAAGCTATCAGATTGGTTTGACATAATTTGTTCTTTACAAATCCATGCTGGCTGTTCCCTATCACCTTACCACCTTCCAAGTGCTTGCAGATGATTTTCTTTAATTACCTGCTCCATTATCTTTCTTGGCACAGAAGTTAAGCTGACTGGCCTGTAGTTTCCTGGGTTATTCTTATTCCCCTTTTTATAGATGGGCACTATATTTGCCCTTCTCCAGTCTTCTGGAATCTCTCCTGTCTCCCATGATTTTCCAAAGATGATAGCTAAAGGCTCAGATACCTCCTCTATCAGCTCCTTGAGTATTCTAGGATGCATTTCATCAGGCCCTGGTGACTTGCAGACATCTAATTTTTCTAAGTGATTTTTAACTTGTTCTTTTTTTATTTCAACTTCTAACCCTACCCCTTTCCCACTAGCATCCACTATGTTAGGCATTCCTTCATCAGACTTCTCAGTGAAGACCGGAACAAAGAAGTCATTAAGCATCTGTGCCATTTCCAAGTTCCCTGTTACTGTTTCTCCCTCCTCACTGAGCAATGGCCCTACCCTATCCCTGGTCTTCCTCTTCTTTCTAATGTATTTATAAAAAGCCTCCTTGTTTCCCTTTATGCCTGTAGCTAGTTTGAGCTCATTTTGTGCCTTAGCCTTTCTAATCTTGCTCCTGCATTCCTGTGTTGCCTATATTCATCCTTTGTAACTTGTCCTTGTTTCCATTTTTTATATGATTCCTTTTTAATTTTGAGATCATGCAAGATCTCCTGGTTAAGCCAAGGCAGTCTTTTGGCATATTTTCTCTCTTTCCTACGCAGCGGGATAGCTTGCTTTTGGGCCCTTAATAATGTCCCTTTGAAAAACTGCCAACTCTCCTCAGCTGTTTTTCCCCTCAGTTTTGCTTCCCATGGGACCTTACCTACCAGCTCTCTGAGTTTACCAAAATCTGCCCTCCTGAAATCCATTATCTCTATTTTGCTGTTTTCCCTTCTACCCTTCCTTAGAATTGTGAACTCTATGATTTCATGATCACTTTCACCCAAGCTGCCTTCTACTTTCAAATTCTCCACCAATTCCTCCCTATTTGTTAAAATCAAATTTAGAACAGCTTCCCCCAGTATCTTTTTCAACCTTTGGAATAAAAAATTGTCTCCAGTGCAATCCAAGAACTTACTGGATAGTCTGTGCTCTGCTGTATTAGTTTCCCAACATATATCTGGATAGTTGAACTCCCCCATCACCACCAAATCCGGGGCCCTGCATGACTTTGTTAGTTGTTTAAAAAAAGCCTCATCCACCTCTTCCACCTGGGTAGGTGACCTGTAGTAGACTCCTAGCAGGACATCACCCTTGTTTTTTACCCCTCTTAGTCTAACCCAGAGACTCTCAACACATTCATCTCCACCTGGTTCAAGAATCTATAGTCACTAGAATCTATTGTGCGAGCTACATTTACAAGATCCTGTCTTGACACACGATGTAGCTAGTGTAAATTGTGGATGGAATCATTGGGAGTTGGCTTCTTGTCAGTTGCTTCCAAGTGAAGGTCAGCAATCAGAAAGGATCAGCATAAAATGTGTAACTTCCAAAAAGTGGTGATCTTTGTCTTACTTCATGGCCATTTTCCTGTCAACTTCCTTCCGTTACTTCATAACAACACCAAGAGAGGAGTCAATCAGAGAATAAAGCGTTCTTCTTAATTAGTTTAGTTGGTGTCTGCTAAGCCACAAGATAGGTTTGTTTCCACATTTTATGGCTCTGGGAGCTAAGGGTAGGTCTAGCTAAATGTTCTGCATAACTACACAGGCTTCTCAAGAGCATTTCAAGTGCTTTTGAACTTCATTGAGGCAGGTTGTTGTACAAGATTCACTGAAAGAAATGTGATAACGTATGGCAAAAAACTGGCAGACATACTGGAATATGGTTGATCTTCCCAGCTTTTAGAAATGTTTAACAAGGTTGAAGCAGACTCCAAAGTTTGTGAAAGAGCCAGAATGGTTGCAGGGAGAATCTGCATCAGAGATCACACCTGAGACGCTTTTAAGAAGCTACACAAAGTATTTTTGTGAAACCCAGTGCTTTTTTTGTGCTGGTACTTGCCCATACTGAGTACCCACAGCTCAGCAGCCCCTGCCATGGGATTGGCTGGAGGAAAGGGGTGGTGAGCCAGCTGAGTACCAGCACCTCTATTTTTACAAAAAAGGCGCTAATGAAACCTACCATAAGAATGGCAGTGAGTCAGACAATCTCTCTGTACTGTGAAAATTGGAGTCCCAGGATCCAGGACTTTCAGATTTACAAGTATGAGAGTTCATGAGACAGGGAAGCTGAAAACGAAATGTGTTGTTCTTTTGCAATATTTCTTCATAGTGAGACAACTTGATTATGAACATATCTGAGTAAACAGGATATTTAGACATTGCAGAGTAAGTATTAATGACTGCCTGTGTGCATATGGCTACATAAATAATGAACTTTGTGAGAAACAAAAATAATACTGGAAATAACTTCTTTGCAGTATATGAATGTAAACAGAGTTCATGGAAAAATAGGAAGCGGTTTTCTGCTTCTGTTTCTACATCTTAACAAAGTGTCTAAAATGACTAATGCTCCAGTGTAGCTCCGATTGTGAATATTTTAAAATACTTCCTCAATGAATATGAATAAAATAATTATAAATTAATATTTTCCACCTTATTTCATGTTCATGGATTGCAGCCATCAAAGATACAGCATGGCACTGACATGGGTGAAGAGCAGCTGGGTTACACTGCATGATAAAAAGGGCAGTTGTGTTTACCTGCCTCCAGAAGTTCTGGCAGTTAGTGAAAAACTGTCTCAGTCAGAAGCTTCTTTAAAAATGTGATGGCAGGGCTATTGATAGCATAGGGTGGGGACATAGAGGATGATGCCGTGGGGCCCTGCAATTGAAAAGGAACGGGGCCCCCGGTCACCACTACCTCAGCAGCGGCTGGAGCACTGGGCCCTTTACATTGCCCCCAGAGTCCCCCAGCAACATGTGCCCTGCAGCCCTGATCGTATCGAAGTGCTGTCTGGGGGAGGTTAGCCGACAGTCCCAACCATTCTGCCTTGAACCACCCCTTCTGGGGGGCCCATGCTGGCTCCCTGCAGGGCCCAGTGAAGACACTCATCTGCCCTGTTTTGATACTGTGAAATCAGGAAAAAATATGTTACATATTTCTGATCATGCAGTATAACATACTGAAGCATTCAGATATTCAGAAATAGGTATGTTATAGATCTTCACATGAAATTGTTGCATTGTTTTCATGTATTCAACTTGAGTTCCATTCACAAGAAAGGTCTGTAGCATTTCTGAAATAGTAGCTGTGAGAGCCCAGGTATTCCAGTCATTCACTGACTCACTCGTGAATGTAGCCAGTGTTTTGTACAAATGTAAAAACAGGGCTAGTTGCGTAAAGCCCTTAACATGCCAAATGGGGATGGTACCTATGCATGGAAACTCAGTCTTCTTGTATAATGGCTTCTGAATTTTTCTTTAAAGACATCTAGGGTCTGTTCTGAAGTCACTATTGTATAACAGGAGAATTCCTTTTCTCTTACTTTCCTGGGTCATGTTCATCCTTTGGTGAAACAAAATTATTTTCAAACAAGAAGAGGAAATCTCACAAGCTATAGTCAGTCCCCAAACAAGAAGACCACTGTTGATGTTTCAGAAACATGACAGAGGCTGTCTATAGATGCTGCCAAGGAAAAGAACTTCTTCAAATTCTTCTCAGTTTCTTTTATCACTGGTTTAAATACAGCCATTTGAACTTTCACCTTCTTAATATCTAATCCAAGCAAGTCAATTAAAATATCCAGTAATTCCAACTTCAAGAAGCCTAGAGAAATAGTGGAGTACGTTGCTGACAAGCATTTGTGAGTGATGTCTTCAGACTCACTGGTCTTGTTCTCCTCTTCATTGCTCATGGAACTATTCTCCATGGGAAGAGATGGGGATGAAGATGGTTCTGTTCTCAGACACGGCTATGTAGCCCAGCTGGAACAGGTTATCTAACTCAGGGTATTGCAACACATGGGCTGAGACATAATGTTGGGTCATGATAATGTGTTTAAAGGATGAATTGGGAAGCCTGGGGGTGTATATTGGGTCCTGCCTCTTGGAGGAGACTAAATCCCAGGAGGATGGGGGTTGCAGATTCCACCCACTGCAGTGCCATTGCTGGGCTGGCTAGGCACAGCTTGGCACTCAGGGCCTTGCATGCTGGTGCATCGTTACAGTGCCTCCCTAATGATGGGAAGGGGAGAAGAAGGCAGAGACAGAAATAGAATGAGTGGTACTGTGACCCCATTTACCAGGCCACAACACAACTCTCACAAATCTACTCATTGGGCCAGCGCTGTATGGTGCTGCAACCTCTTGGATTAGGAAACAGCTGTGCCAACTCTGCAGGGCAGAGGCAGCCATTATGCCATGTGTGGGGTCCTTGCTTAGTACTTATTATATTATTCAGAAACAGTAAGAAGTCTTGTAGCACCTTATAGACTAACTGATAATTTGGAGCGTAAGTTTTCGTGGGCAAAGATGCATGAGTGTGGGAGTTTCAGAGGAAGATTTAAAGAAGGAGTCTCAGCAAAGGGGAGGGCCAGAGCTGACTAGGTCTATTCAGTCAGGGTGGATGTTGCCCATTTTCGGCAGTTAATGTGGAGTTGTGAACATCAAGAGAGGAGAAATCAAGTCAGTTCAGAGGGGATGTGGCCCATTGTCAATTGCTAATGTGGAAGTGTGAACATCAAAAGTGGAAAAACTGCTTTGTAATGGGCCAACCACTCCCAGTGGTTGTTCAATCCTTGGTTGATGGAGTCAAATTTGCAAATGAATTGCAGCTCTGAAATATCTCTTAGCATTTTATTTTCAGAATTTTTTTGTTTTAGGACTGCTACTTTTTAAATCTGTTACTGAGTTTCCTGGGGGATTGAAATGTTCTCCTGCAGGTTTTTGTATGTCTGCTGTCTGATTTATGTCCATTTATTCTTTTACAAAGAGGCTGTACAGTTTGGCCAATGTAAGTTGCAATGGGACATTGCTGGCACATGATGGCATATATTAGATTAGTAGATGTGCAGATGAAAGAGCCCCTGATGGTATGGTTCATGTTAAGTCCTGTGATGGTATCACTGGTGTAGATATGTGAGCAGAGATGGCACAAGGTTTGTTGCAGGGTTTAGTTCCAGGTTTAGAGTTACTGTGTTGTGGTCTATAGTTGCTGTTGAGAATTTGTTTAAGGTTGGCAGCCTGTCTGTAGGCGAGGACAGGCCTGCCTCCCAAGGTCTGTGAGAGTGAAGGATTGTTGTCCAGGATGGGTTGCAGATCACTGATGATGCGCTGGGGAAGCCTTAGGTGGGGGCTGTCAGTGATGGCCAGTGGTGTTCTCTTGTTTTCCTTGTTGAGCCTGTCTTGTAGCAGGTGGCTTCTGGGTACCCGTCTGGTTCTGTCAATCTGTTTCTTCCTTAGGTGGGTGTTGTAGTTTTAAGAAAGCTTGGTAAAGGTCTTGTAGATGTTTGTCTCTGTCTGAGGGATTGGGGCAAATGCGGTTGTACCTTAGTGCCTGGCTGTGTACAATGGATTCTGTAGAGTGCCCTAAATGGAAACTGGTGGTGTATAGATAAGCATAGGGGTCTGTGGGTTTTCAGCATAGGGTGGTATTTATGTGACCATCGCTTATCTGCACAGTAGTGTCGAGGAAGTGAATCTCTTGTGTCGACTGGTCCAGGCTAAGGTTGATGGTGGGATGGAAACTGTTGAAATCATGGTGGAGCTCCTTCCCATGGGTCCAGATGATGATGATGTCATCAGTGTAGTGCAAGTAGAGGAGGGGCACTAGGGGAGAAGAGCTGAGGAAGCATTGTTCCAGGTCAGCCATAATGTTGGCATACTGTGGGGCCATGTGGGTGCCCATAGCAGTGCCACTGATTTGAAGGTATAAATTGTCCTCCAATCTGTAACAGTTGTGGGTGAGGACAAAGTCAGAAACCTCTGCCACCATTTGTGCCTTGGTCTCATCAGGGATAATGTTCCTAACAGCTTGGAGTCCATCATCATGTGGGATATTGGTGTAAAGGGCCTCTACATCCATGGTGGCTAAGCCTGGTTGGGGTTCTAGGGGTGTATCTGTATAGATTTGTTCCTGTGTTTTTATAGGGACGGTCTTGAGCAGATGCTGTAGTTTCTTTGTGCACTCCTCACTGGGGCCCTACAGCATCTGCTCAAGACCCTCCCTATAAAAACACAGAAGCAAATCTACACAGACACACCCCTAGAACTCCAACCGGGTTTATTTTATCCGCTACCCAAAATCCATAAACCTGGGAATCCTGGACGCCCCATCATCTCAGGCGTTGGCACTCTCACTACAGAATTGTCTGGATATGTGGACTCTCTACTCAGACCCTATGCTACCAGTGCTCCCAGCCTTCTTCGATATACAACCGACTTCCTTAGGAAACTACAATTCACTGGTGACCTTCCTGAAAACACCATCCTAGCCAGCTGAGGAATTTTGACTGAGCTGTTGCCATTTATGCAACTGGCCACCAGAGGCCTCTGTCCAACTAGCTGAGCATGCAGAACTCTGGGGAAAGTATTTTCCTGTCCTGTGGCACAGCAGTGTTTGTTTTGATTTTTACTTTTTGAAGGCCAGAACCTGGCTAGCCTGGGGTCCTGTTAACTTAGACAGGCTGGAGACTGTTCCCACACAGCCTGGATTCCCTTTGTGAATGGGGGTGGAAGGACGTAAATAAAAGTTCGTAAGCTAATATTTATTTTGAGTCTGTTCCTGATATGGCAGAGAGAAACCTTTGCATAGTGGTTATGATGGCATCACCCAAGAGGAGAAGTCTGTGCTTTTTTCCTGCCCATCATGGGCAGGTAGGTGGAGCGTGCTTTAAGAGAGGATAGCACTAGGGTAAGAGCTGGCGTTTCCCCTGAATGCAGGCTAGCATACTGATGTTGGTGGGAATGTTACAGATGTGGAGGCTCAGATACTGAAAGGATGTTATGTCAGTGATTAGAATGAATGAAGCCCTTCTCTGGAGGAAGTGGTCCCCAGCTCTATTTTTGTGAGCACTTTATGCTGGTTAAAGATTTACCGTGATGCATGCACAGCAATACAGCGGGGATTGCAGGAGGATTTTTCCATTGCAGGTTCAAAAGTCAGAAAAACTCCCTAAATAACTCCGAGTAAGTATTGCTTTAACTTGCATTGTGCGGGGCGGGGGGGAAAGTTGCATGATCTTTTTAACTGGAGATTAGCGATGCTGAGTCCACCTACCCTTGTTATCTCCCTTCTGTCTCGTCCTCCAAGGTTTTTTACTATAGGGAGACTTCAGATATATCTTCAATTAAAACACCACAAGGCCACAGCTGCAGCTGCACTGCAGTATTGCTTCAGCATAGACACAATAGGGATAAGAGAGGTTCTCCCATTTCCATAGTTAATCTACCTCCCTGCAACCCAGTAGTCAGGTTAACAGATGAATGCTTCCCTTGATCTAGTGCTGTTCACACTGGTGTAAGGTCAGCTTAGTTACAGCTTTCCAGAGGTGGATATTTCACACCCCTCTGACAGAGCAATGCCAAAGTAAGCTCTCAGTGCAGACCAGCCCCTACTTTGTGAGTGTCTCTGATGGAACTGAGTTTTCCTAAGAAGCTGAATGGGATGAAATATAAAATTTTTTTAAAAAAATTTCTCCATTAGTTCTAATTTCATCTGACTGCTCTTATCTCTTTCTTTGGTATCGCATCGTTCCTTCCATCAGTCTTCACTTTTAGCGTATGTGGCAGTAAGTTCTGGTTGATGTTGAATGGCAATAAATGTTGGGGAGTGGCTCCTCTCTCTATTTTAAGTTTGGAAGGAGGGTTTATAAATTATAAGGGCATATTAGTCTTTTGGGTGCTGCTGTTTTTGTGTAGTCTAGATCTTGCTTATAGGCTTTGACTTTCAAGTGAGCTGCTAATAGATTTCTGATACACTTGAAGCCCCAGCCCTTTTTAGTTTCTGAAGGAAGAATGGACTTTTTTTTCTCTCTCTCTCTTGCCCTGCTTTTGACTCTGCTTTTCAGCCAAATTACATTTCTCCACAGAATTTTATTGCTGCTCCAACTGGAAAGTTTGAGGAAAAAGTCCCTGATGCTTTATCGGTCTCCCAGCCTACGCTGTTAGGGGGATTTCTTCTTGTCAAATAACTCCAGTGCTTCTGACACTTCTACTCATAGTTTCCTTTTTCCCCACCAGACACAGCAGCATTTTGAAATGGACATGATTTTTAAAAGTTCACTGCTGCCCGCATGTTTCTGAATAACAGGAAAGAATCTCTGTTTAAATGTACCATAAATAACAAGTGGTGTGATCTGCTGCTGTTTGGCAAAGCTCTTACCTGCAGCAGAGAATTTGCAGGGGGTTTTATGCAGACTCAGGAAGGTAGTGGTGCATAACCAGTGCTTTTTTTGTGCTGATACTCTGGTACTTGCCAGTACTCGGTACTGGCATCTCGGCAGGCCCAGCTATGGGATTGGCTGGGGTGGGGAGCAAGCTGAGGACTGGCAGCTCTTTTTTTTTTTTTTTTGTACAAAAAGGCACTGTGCATAACCTTCACGCTTGGAAGGCTTTTAAACAAAAGTGGAAATTGTACAGAAAACAGTGGGTTAGACTCTTCATTTACTGTTTACCAGTAAGCAAGTGAGTTACCAGCTTATCAGTGGTGAGTGTACAGCCAAGTGGGTTTTCCAGCCCTGCTTATTACCTCTGTAGCACCAACAGCATTCTAGGTGCTATACAGACAAGTATGAAAAGTATTTGCTCCCTAAAATTTGGAGGTCCTCTTTTTAGGCAGATGTGTGAGCAAACATTCATTTAGTTCTGTCGGTCTAGACAGCAAAACTGAAACAACCATTGCTGGGTGGTAATGCAGAACATAGCCAACTATGACTACATACAACAGATACACAAGTTGTATACGTGTTAATATAAGTTCATGTTTGTGCCTGTATGCTATTGTTAAATAAGAGCCTCCTCAGCCTTTAATACAGTGCATTTGAAATTTGTGTAAGATAGGTACAACTGAAATACTCTGTTTACTTTATGCATACATGTGATCATTTGGGAGTAGGTCTCTAACTACCAGAAGCCTTTAGGGAAGGGGTTCTTTAAAAGTGTTTAGTGGTGCAATAACTTGCATGGAAATGTATGTTAGTGCACCCACTTAAGTCAAATTTGTTAGGCCGATGCTTAGCACTTTCTAGATTCCCACTCTAAAGTTTTACTAAGTGGCTAGAACACAACAAAATAATAGCTGTTAAGCATTCCTCCAGAGGCATGTGGTGGTTTCTGTCTGTAGACTAAGGTTTGTGTGAAATTACACAACCCTGGAATACAATGCTTTGGGTTGTGTTTTTGTTTTGTTTTTTTATCATCTTAGCCACTGAAATTGTTTGAAATCTATCTATAGAAGCCGTAAGGACTCCTTGGGGCACGCAGGCAGATGAGTATTGACAATGTTAGGTATTTGTTGTATGACCACTGCATTAAGATGCTCTGTGCCTGGAGGAGATTCTCCTATTAATAATTCAAAGACTTTGGTACTCAAGCTTTGTCAGTTTTGCCAAGCATTATATAACTGCAGGTTTTAAATGTGCTGGCCAGTCCTTTGACAAACATTTGCTAGCAGTTTCCAGGAGAAAGCTGTTTTTAAGGCAACATTGCTTCCCTGAAGCTAATGGAGATTATTCCCGTATGCTGTAATACCTAACATGAATGGAGACCAGTGGCTTGAAATCTGCGTGTGAAATGCACTAATGTACATTGGTCAGCAGCACAGCATGCTGCAAGACAAGCTTTGTTTTCATCATTGAGAAATTCTGATGCTGTCATGTTTGAAAGGGTTTGAGTCTTTCTTTAAAAAGAAAGGTTTCAGCATTCCTCAAGAAAAGCTTCAAATGTAAACATAAGGGGAAATGGTTGAAGTGAGTACTCTGTATCTGTTAGTTGCATTTGTTTTGTTTTTACATATTTATACGGGTTGGTTAAGATTTATCTTTTAGGCTTGAAAAGAATCTGTTAACTCTCTCACTCTCCTTAGCATGATGTCAGTAGGAGTGAATTTGTATCTGTTTAATCAAACGAAAACTCTTATCAGCATAGATAGAATTCTTGGTTATTAGCTTGTTATTGAAGAAAAACAAATCTTCCTATCTTTCACTACTGGCTTATGTTTTAAACTATGCACCTAACTTTTTCATAGCATATGACTCTTTTAAAAAGAGAATATATGTATGTGTGTTTTTAAAAATGTAGGTACACTTGCTTGCAGACATTAAACAGCCCGTAATCACATACTCTAGAATGAACATCCTTTCAGTTTACACTTGATACATATCATAGAAAATTCCATGTCTTCCTTTTGTGGCATTTCACTTAATAGCTGTCTTAATGTATAGGAAAGGTAGGCTTGTTTTGCTCACTAGCGCTTTACCTTCCTGTTTTCTGTTTAGCCATTCTGGATAGGTGATCACAGCTGTTAACAAGCCATTCATGCTATGTGTTGTGTGACTGCATGTTTCCCATAGTGCCATGTAATGCAAAGAAATACCCTCAGACTTGCCAGAAGAGCTTTCTTAAAGGAGGCTTATATACTGGGGTGAGAAATCCATCTGCTTCTGAATGCTCCAAACAGACTATGGAAGGGATATTGAGCACACACTTACAGGGCTTGTGGGCTTTTCTTTATTCTATTTGTGGCTTAATTATAAGAATACATTGTAGCAATGACAAAATAAGCAGGTGAAAAAGAAGGTAGGGAAGTCCTCATACAAACAGAACTATCCAGAATATTAGCACAACACTTGTTAGTGAGGACAGGGAGTTGTCGATACAGCTTGCATAGTTAAGATCACTACCATCAGTGTCATGCTATAGCTTAGCTGCTTTGCTTATCAAAGGTTTATGATTAAGTTGTTGAATGAACTGTCTTCCTTCACAAGAGACTTAGATGATATATCACATGGTAAACAAGGGAATCAGTGCAATGTAATTTGCATGTTGGGACTAGATGGAAATGTGCTCGTTTGTACAAGAATAGAATTAACAAGAAAATGTTCAAGCACAACAGAGAAATGTTGAGAAAATGCTACAGCATTTTTGTCTGCATCCCTTCCTCTTATGTTGTAGCACTTTGTTTGTTTCTGAAAAGCACGGACGGTACTTATAACAGGGAATATAAAGTTCTTTGTGCTTTCTTGCAGATGAGCTGCTATGACAGGAAGCTAAGGCGGACAGGACCGGAACAGCTGAGCAGTAGAAATGACTTGGTTTCTCCACCCCAGCATGCCAGGGTGAATGGCTGGTCTTTACCACTCCACACCTTTCAGTTTGTTGCTCTGCTGTTTTACACATACCTGGCCATTGTAGGATTTGGAATCTACATACCTTTGCTTCCATCTGGATGGAAGTATGCTGCCTATGCTGTATCCTTTCTTCCCCTCTCCCTTTTCAAGACATTCATTGCATAGGGTCTGGGTTAAAATGACATGTACTCTGCTTATGCTATAGATCAGTGTTAGTGCATCCCCAATCGTATATATCACCATGCTTGCATGTTGCGGGTGCTTTTGTTATAGTAGTTTTTGTATAAGTTCACTTTGTGCAAATGACCACATTTTTAAAAAAAGTCTGTTTTTGCCAGCTACTGTTGGACATGATCCGTGGCTCATTAGTCAATGGGGACTCTAGCCATTAGTCAATGGAGAACCTGTCCATTGACTTCAGTGAGCTTTGGATCATGCCATTGATGTGAACCTTGTGCTAAACCCATGGGCCAAAGCCTTTGCATCCAGCTCACAAAGCCAGCAGTGGTGCCATTTTGTCCAAGCCACCAAAGTGAGCGTGCGGTGTGGGGTCAACAACCTGCGGCTATGAGCCATTTGCGGCTCTGGACGCTACCGCCGCTAACTCCTCCTCCAGCTCCCTGCCCCGCCGCGCTGAAATAATGTAACTAAATGTAATTGGTTTAACAGACAGCAGGGCAGTGGGAGGGATCCAACTATTAAACCAATTAACTTTAGTTCCATTATTTCAGTGTGGCAGGGCAGGGAGCCACCTGCACTGCAGGTGGAGAAGTAAGCAGAGAAGCTGGGGGGAGCCACCCAGCCATGCTGAGGAAGAGGTGGTGGCCAGCACAAAGGAGCAGCAAGGGGAAGCAGGTGTTGTCTGAGGTAGTTTCATCCTGGGTTTGGGGCTGAGAGGGGTTAAACCTGGGGATGTGGGGTGGGGAGGTTTGGGGCTATTTTGTGTTTGGGTCCCCGAAACATGTAAAAAATTCCCATGTGGCCCCCGATGGGGAAAAAAAAGTTTAGCCACCCCTGTTCTAAACTATGAGCTGCTCAGCAGCCAGATGGGTTTCCCCAGAGCTTTGAAAGCCTCCCTGGTGTGTTGATAAGTACTTGCAGTTGGACATCTCGCTTCAGCCCCAGTTACCTGCATTCCACATAAATTCAGTGTTCCATCACTTTTCATTGTATTTTTCAAAAATGATTGACATTGGAAATAACCATAAAACTATTCACAGTGAAGGAACAATGGACTATCGTGATCCTTGGATGTATAAAGAGGGCAGTAGTGAGCTAATTTTACCTCAGTGGAAGCATTGGTGAGATCGATGTATACCTCCCACCATTTCTGGTGGCTAAAGGGGTGGCTGCTGCCCCCAGGAGGTGGGAATAGGAGGCCCAAGGAGAAGAATTCCAGAAGAAACCCACCTCACACTTAGCCTACACTGGTGGCTCCTGACCCCTGGGCTGGCTTAGGTCAGCTCTAATGTTCTGAATGAGTATCAGGCTAGGAGAGGAGAGGGGGCTGAAGCCAGACGCTCAGTTTAGAAACTGTGATCTTTGAGACTCTAATCAGTGGTCCTAGAAGGTGAACATATCAAACATATCACATGCATTTGATTGAATTTCAAATGTGTTCCTCAAACAGCAGTGAAGTTCCTTGATTCATCCCAGTCACAAGTAGTAGGTAACACTGGGAGTGTATCAGGTTAGAGATGGGAGAATTTTTTATAGGTTTTTTTTTTTTTTTTGTTCACTGGCAATTCTAAACTTTTAAAAAAAGTTAATTTTGGATTGTGACGCGACTCTCTTGACGGACAGGTATTTAAATATTTAAATGAGTCCCTGAACAAGGAGGTGCGTGAACCTCCTGTGCACAGATCCCAGGACCTGAACCAGAACCCTGCTGCAACCCCAAGACAGGAGAATGCCACCCTGGTATGCTCTGGTCCCCGCTAAGGCTTCCTGGAAAGAAGTGGCTAGCAGAGACAACGAGACCAGGACAAGGGTTACGTTTAAAAAAAAAAAGTAACTAATATCTTTATTGGGTAACACAAATTAGATTTTAAAAGTATCAACACTTAAAAGCTAACTATTACTAACATTTTATCAGTAACCAAAACTTACAATTAACACTGTTTCCATGTTGTTCCTTGACTGGTGTCTTAAAATTTTATTATTCTGGAAGGCAAAATGGGTTAGGTTAATAAATATAGGTGAGTGTGTTTAGGTATGGGCATTTAAATCCCTGTTGCTTTCTTTAAGAGGAGGGGTGAGGTTGCTAGGCCTCACCTCCTGCCAGGGGCAGGGTGCTAACCTGCCCCGAAAGGACTGGAGCCTAGGAGGTGGTTGAGGCTGTTCCTCTTTTGGGAGGCCCCCCCGCTACTCCCAATAGGCCCAACTAAATAGGGTCCTGGGAGGCAACTTGCTCTACCACAAGCCACGTGAAGTAAGCAACAATGGGGAGACAGGGAGGCTGCACCTGCAATATATAAAAGGATGGGCAAGAGGGTAAGGGAGGTAAAACCTTCACCTTATTACTAAAACTACTATAGACAACAATTATGACAACTAAATCTACTATACTTAACTCATGAACACTAATTATTAATTAAATGTGCTTTCTATGTAAGAACCCAACCTGGGATTATAGGCCCGGCCCTGAGGGTCAAGCCCTCGGGTGCTGTGCCTCCCCTGCCAAGGAAGCCCACAGTTGGGGTGCGGCCCCTACTCCCCCACTGGGGGTCCCGATGTCCCAGGAGGATATGTGTTAGTGTATGTATGGCCAGGTAATTTTACGTGTCTTGTACGGTAGCAATCACAATCAGGTGAGTTAAGGTCCAGCCTGGTGTGTGAGTCCAGTCCAGTAGTGACGTAGCAGGTAGGTTGTGAACCGGTGTGGGCAATGTTAAGGCTGGAGCGACGACAGTGGTGTTGGCAGACCCCTGGTTGCGCGCCGGGTACGCAGTACCCCCCACCGAAGTGGGGGGCCAGTTCACCACCCGGCGGCCTGGCCAAAGGGTCTGCTTGCCACTCCTCGATGCAAGCGTGAGATAGCGTGCGGTGGGACGCGCTGGTGTGATGACGCCGCTTCAGGCCGCAAGAGCGGCACAGGCTCCAATTAGAGATAGCTGGCGCTGCTAGATATTGCAAGCGCGGCAATGATTCAGCTCAGTGCCGCAAGTGTGGCTGTGATTCAGCTCTTCTTCGGCTTTGCACCTGGGCTAGGGATCAGCGGATGCCTATTGGGCCACGCTTTCCCGTGTAGAGTCTGCAGAATCCTTGCCTGCAGTACCCAAGGGCCCCAAATGCCAGGACCAGCCTGACTTATATAGACAGAGTTCATGCATAATTCATGAGGTGATTATCATATGAAAGTTCTGAGCACCTGTTCTCAAACAGGTCCCCCGGGCCAGGAAGTTTCCAGAAACTGCCCACCTGTGCCCAATCAGGAGCCCGGAATTCAAATCCATGATCATGAATTATTCATGAGTTCAAGTTACCGGGGGAACCAACTGACACAGAGTGACCGTTGCAGGGGGCTGCTAAATGGCAGCTTATGTATCTTTAGATTCTACCTGTACCTGCATTGATGTTTAATGGCCAAAGGCTTGTTTCCCCTGGCCCACGGGGATGATAATGCCCGAGGGATAAAAATCCCTGACAGATTGGTCCAAAATTGCCGATTTTTTAAAAAAAGTTTTAATCAAAAAGTTTAAAGTTTTAGTTTTGACTTCAACTATTTTTAACTTTCAACAACATATTTTAAATAACATTAAAGGAAATTTTTAAACAAAATGTTGTTAAGAGCCAAAAAATCAAAATTTCATTACCAACATACCAAAAACTAACATTTCAGTTATTTGGGGAAGGGGCTTCTTAAGATACTTTATTGACCAGAATAATCACAAAGGATGTGTCTACACTAGCAAGTTCTTTTGAAAGGGGCTCTTTCGAAATATCCAGTAGAGCACATACACACAAAAAGCCTCCTTTCAAATTAAATTGAAAGAATGCAGAAGCAACTTTCAAAATGTTAGCATTTTTCATAGCGAGCTTTGCAGTAATACATAGTGGATTGTAATCAGATTACTTTCTGCAGTGCTTGTTTTTCAGTAAAATTATGAATCAGTGTATTGATTTCTATCGAACCTCCAAACAGGGACAACTGTTTTGAAATTGCTGTGACTGAGATGGCAAGAATAGAAGTGAGAGGAAAGTTAACTAATGTTATGAAAGGGAAAGCATAAATATACCAGTCATTTATGCACTGTTTATATGCTAAACACTGATTGTTGCTAGGATGTGATACAGTGTCAATACAGTAATCCTATAACAGCATAATAACTCTTACAGTAAGGAAGAAAGTACTTATAGTCAAATCCTGTTTTTTATAATAAAAATAATGATTTCATGGTGCCATTTATCTCCAGTACTAATCAATATCAGATTTACATTGGAAACACAATATAATGTTAAAACAAAGATTTTTGTGGGTGTTTTCCTACTTCATAGGAAAAAAATCCTATTTTTAGAAAGGAAGGCTGCTAAACTCAATTTGCATACCATGTTCACACATGTTTGAAAAGAATAAAGGCCTTGCTAAAGTCCACTCTGCTGAGGTCTTACTGGGTTCTGCTGGTGCTGTCATTGTCAGTGGATAGGGTCCCTGGAACAAAGTGATTAAGGGCCTTTTTTTGGTGGTGGTGGTGGTTGTTAAGGATATTGATATTGCATGCAGCATTGGACAATTTTATAAAACTTGTTTGGGGAAAGGGAGGGTTACTGCTCATAGGAATAAGGGGATTTCGAAGTAGGCGGTGTCCTTTCGAAAAGGAGCCCCACCTGCATGAGCCGCGCAGTGGCGAGCCACGTCAATTTCGAAGTGCCGCAGCCACCCGCATGCTAATGAGGTGCTGAATATGTATTTCAGCGCTTCATTAGTAAACTTTGAAATGGCCATTTGCATGGCCATTTCGAAGTTTGGGGCTAGTGTAGACACGGCCTTATGGTCCTGTGTATATTATTAACAGCTTTAAATGTGGAAGTTAAACCTTTCTTAACCATGGAAGAAGCTTCTTGTTCCCCGCATATAGAAATGCTAGAGGGGTGCACAGACCAAGTGGCTTCTTAGAATGTTGTTTTGTTTTTTTTTTGCAATCTTATAAAAATTTGTGTGTTTATAAGCAAGTTCAAAACTAAAATAATATTGATTTAAGTGTCATCATACTATGTTTCTTGATGAGGTCCAGGAAATGCAAACTAGGAGATAAAGATTTCAGACGTCTAATGGAAAAATGGTCAAATATTAGTAGCAAACTTTGGGTAAATATGGAAAATAAAACATATCTCTCATTCATATATTTCATGTATTCACATATATTGTATATTAAAATACACATCTGTATAACAAAGTGCTGCAATTACATAAACTATAGGGAAGTAAAATATTTTTCATCTTCAATAGAAGCAATCTTAAGATAATAGCACATAACTGCACATTCTGCATATCTCAGAGATGAAAAGTGTACCTATATAAAGCATACTTCATAGCTCTCAGATGCACACATGCATTCTAGCATGCTTTTTGTGGCAATAGCTTGTGCTAAGGCAGGCTACAGATCATTCTCATGAATTGTCCTTGCAACCTTCCCAGTTGTTTCCTTCTGGTAAGCAAGAAACTGTGTGTGGGGGTTGATCCGGAGTTCAAACTGCCCTTTACATAGGGGGTGTGTACTGAGGGGTGCATATCGTGCTCTATATGTTAGGTTAAAAACAAATAAAGACCTATTTTGTATGTACATTTCTTGGCCTGTGCACTTGGGGTTCAGTCTCTGCTTTTTGAAGAATGCTTAGTTTATATCTATCACCAATTGGATGTAGAAAACCTACTTCCTCCTGAACCCAGAAACCTCCCATACAGTAGGGCAGAGAGAATAAGAATTGCTCTAGTGGAAAGCAGCTGCAACAACTGCTTCTTGGCGAGCCCTCTTCCTGGTCCAACCCTCACTGAACTCGTGTATTGGAGAAAGATAGTGAGGGTGGAAAAGGCTCCCATCAGCTGCAAAGGTTTGGGGAGGGGAAACTCTGAAGGGAATTACTCTTGCTTTTTCTAAATGAAAATACCATGGGTAGGAATCTACTTTTTTACAGAGTATGACTCTCGTTACTTTTAGGGTTGAATTAAGATAGATGTGAACAACTGAAATATTAATAAATACATTAGCATAGATATGGCTGCATTACTGGGCAGTGTGGGGACCCTGGAAAATGAACCAACAGTGTCCAAACACTATGCAGAATGCTGTGTAGGGTTGGGGGAGGAAAGGGGATAATCCTACACATCATTGAGAAAATTACTATTTGAAGAACTGTTGGGTGAAAAATTGATCAAGTTACGCATACGCAAAGGGCTTTTCGTTTATCTCCTCCTTGAGGCAAGAAGAATTACATGTTGGGGCACTTCAGAATTCTGCTGGTTAAGTCTTGACAGTATATCATTTTCAAAATAATTATATCCTGTAGCATGTCATGGTATTACCTCAGAGACTCAGATTTAAACCTCTGAAAGAAGATCCAACCAAAGTTGGTGCTCTGTTAGAAATATTGTACCCAAATTCTGTATTACAGCAAAAATATTTCTATATTACGCTGTTTCCTTGCTTTCTGCTCTCAAAGTTTAAGCTGTTGTGCACACTTATGAAGAGGCAAAGTCTTATAATTTCTTTTCTAGCTCACGGAGTTTGTTTACTCTTGAATCAGATCAAGCACTCTGATACAGTGCTTGTTCTGTTCCTAATGGAGAATTCTGCTTTAAACAATGTAGGAAATTATTGCTTTGAGCACACAATGAGACTTCCTGCTCTGGTCAAGAAAACACACCTTTCCATTGTCCTTCTTTGTCATGTCACTGAGTGTTCATTCTCTTCAATGGTATTGGTAATTGTCACCATGGTAACAAAACAAAAACATGGTGTGGCAGCTCTTCTCAGTGTTTTGTATATGAATTCTGCTTGTTTACGAAATTACTGCACTTGGATGACTCTGTAACAGGGGTCAGCAACCTTTCTGAGCCCAAGTGCCAAAATTCGACCTGTTGACCTCTATGTACTGTCGGAATGCTGGTGATACTTTTTATAGTCACTAATAGTTCTGCTTACAACAGCTTCATTAATAAATAGATGAAAACGCAGAACTTTACTGTGTAAGTGGTGGTTGGTAGCATTAGCTAGTCTCTTGTAAATCCCCAGGCGGTGTGGCTTTGAGCAAGCTCCCGGCTGCATAGGCGAGGAGTGGTGGGGCTGAGCTCCCACCTCTCATACTGATGATAATTGGTTTGCGTGCCACTCTTGGCACCCATACCAGGGGTTGCTGACCCCTGCTCTATAACTTAAGCTGAGCACAAAGAAATCTGTTTGCTGCATGGTTCCCAAGTGCAGGGTGTCTGACTTTTTTCGGCATGTGGAGCACAATTAAGACTAAGCATCAGCCAGGATGAAAAGAAAATCTATTTGCCTCTTGCTATTGTATTAGTACTTAAGTACAAAAGCCCAATTAACTTCTGTGGCAAGAGGTGAATTCTGTGGAATACCTGAGGATCTGCTTATATAGTATTGGTCTCCTATGTTGCTAAGTGTCTAGACAAAGTGCTTAATGTTCAGCCTCACCTGAACTAACTCATACTCTCTGTTTGGAATTTTAATGGTCATATCATGTGATTTGTGCTGATAAGTTTGCCAGGAGAAAGAGTTGGGAGATGTGGAGAAGGCAGCGTGCAGAGAGTGGGACACAGATCAAGTTAAGGGTTACAAAGGGAGCTGCTTTCCCAGGCAGTAGTTTGAGTTGGGTTTTTTGCAAGTAAACTACTTGGAACTGGTTGCTTCCCTCTACCCACGTAAATGAGACTTGTGTGAACCCTGTAAATACATAAACAGCAATAAGAAATACCCTGAATTTTGTCACTTTACATGCTAGAGCCTGATATCGCTGCCTCTTACGAAAGGGGTACAGTAGGTTTGTAACTGCCAGTTTATGACCTATATAGAGGAGGTCCTTGGTTTGGGGCTTCCAACCCATTCTTGTAGACTCTCTTACAATCTAATGGCTCGAAGAGCTCAGGCTTCAAGGGGAGAGGAAAAAAAACAGTATCACAAGACTTATGATAAAATTGAAAGTTGGCAGTCTTGGAGTATAATCCTATCAGGGCAATGTACAGAAATCCTCTTGGAGTTTTTCCTCCCAAGAATTCCTCTGTGGCTTTTATCGTGAGGTGGGGGTAAAAAGTCTAAAAAGTTTTCAAGAGTAACTTGAATCGAATCCAAGAAGTGGGTCTGTCCCGTGAAAGCTCATCACTGAATAAATCATTTTGTTAGTCTTTAAAGTGCTACATTTCTGCTGCTTTGTTTTATTGAATAGAATGCAGTTAGTTTGTACCCTGATATATCTAGAGTATTTCTCCATGTTAAAGTCTGACAGTATGGCTATTTATAAATATTAGGCTTTAATTACAGCACCTGCCACAGCTTATAGGTAAGGAATAGAAATGGTAAGATAAGTAAAATTATACTGAATTAGGAAAAAATCTGAGGATGAAATGTGTTAGACTATGGAATAGTCTAGTTTCTCAAAGGAATTAATGGTGGCCCCATTGCTTTGGGACTTACAAAAACAGCTTGACAAAACACCAAAAAATATGGAGCCAAGAACAATCCTATATTGTCAGGGTGATTGAACTACTTTAGCAGATAAAGCTGGTATCTTCCATTTCTAACTCTTTCGATATTGTGGCATGTCACTTATTAGTTAAAACTGGGGCAGTGGGCCATAACTGTCCCTTTTTGTTAAGATAAAGTAAAACTGAAATGCATTTTTCTCATTTATAGTATTGAAAATATGTTTAGGCAATTGGGAGGCGAGGGAGAAACAGCACATAGACCATGTAAGTTAGACCTACATTTCTTCCATTTTACAGTCATAGTGCAGTTTATTCTTCCTTTGTCATCAAAAATACAAGTACTGGTGAAAGTGGGGAGGGAGACTTTTAAATGGCACAGGAATATGTATTGAGCAAAAGCTCTTGAAAGGGGTGTATCCTTGATCTTCATTTTTTTGTGGCTTCTTTGTCCTAAATACTTACTTCCTCCTTGACTAACAATAATACAGGTGATTGGTGTCCTTTTTGGGCATCATTTGGTTACTCATCTTGTTGCCATCACCATTGACCCAGCAGATCAGAATGTGCTGGCCAAGAAAAGCTACAGCAGCCCGATGCCAGTCTTTGACAGAAGCAAGCACAAACATGTCATTCAGAACCAGCACTGTTATCTCTGTGAAGTTGATGTGTAAGTTATGCAATAAAAAAATACCAGAGAGATCAGGAGTTTTTTTTTTTTTTTGTTTAAATTCAGAGGCATTTTATATTTTTCTTTACTGCTGTGAAGTTCCTGCTGGCCAGTTTGAAGAGAAAATGACCTATTAGTAAGAAATTTGTGGCTTTGACTTAATACTACCAATAGTTAAAGTTGCCTGACACTTCCCATCTTAAGATCCTGTTTTCAGTTGCTTTTAGCTTTCACAGATGTCACCTTTCAGGCTGAAATTTTCCATACCTGGGTTTGCTCTAGGGTGATTTTAATGTTTTAGCTATGTGATTTGGCTGTTTTTGAGAACAAGATAAGGCAAAGATATAGTTCCATGCTTTTTAGGGAAAAAAACCCTCAAAACTCTTCTCCAGAGAAGCCATAGCACATCCATTCGTTCAGAGCAGGGACTTGAAATTTGGCAGGAGAGTTGCTCTGGATGTGCTTTTTGCCATCGCTGTGAAAATGAGCCCATATCTAGCCAAGTTACATACTTCTGAATAACCTCTGTTTGCAAACACTTAGTGGAGACTTACATTTGTCAGCTAAATTCGTACAGTCTTTCTGCCATGAGCAAGCGCCATCCACTCATAGCTCCCACTGTACATCTTCAGAGTGACCACATGCTCTGTCCCAGCTCTGCAGGGATGTAGGGCATGGCTGCACCGGAGAGTTTACAGTAGCGCAGCTGCAAGTATGGTCTCTGTGCTCAGCCAATGGGAGAAGCTGTCTACCCAGTCCACGCTGGTCTGTGTAACTTACGTTGTTTGGGAGGATGGAGGAGGAGATTTATTTACACACACGAGCGACATCAGTTATGCGAAATAAGCTGTAGTGTAGACATAGCCTTAGAGAGACGTTACCTGCAGTTGCTTCTCCCATCCTAGGCATGCTGGGATATCAGACATGAACTGGGAGCAGGGAGACTGTTTCTTCTGTGCTCTCCTTGTTGGTGCTCAGGATGCATGGAATGACAGCCAGAGGAATCCTGATTAGAATGCAGTGGGGGTGAGGAATTGTCATGGGGCTATGGGAAAGAGCTGTGTGCCTTGGACTGCTTGTGAATTCTTTGTTTTTGTGTAGTAAACCTGACATCTGTGTCTCAGAGACTGTTTGCCCGTAAGAGTTGCCAGTTTTCCTGACTAATTCTTATTCCATTTTATTTATATCTTTTTTGTTTTAGAGGGCCAAAAGCCAAACACTGTAGCGCCTGTAATAAGTGCATTGCGGACTTCGATCACCACTGTAAGTGGCTCAATAACTGTGTGGGAGGCAGAAATTACTGGTAAGCCAATACAGGCTAGCT
Source organism: Carettochelys insculpta (assembly GCF_033958435.1). Classification (NCBI taxonomy): domain Eukaryota; kingdom Metazoa; phylum Chordata; order Testudines; family Carettochelyidae; genus Carettochelys; species Carettochelys insculpta. Next base: position 161,670,844 of record NC_134138.1, on the reverse strand, counting down.
TTGATAATATTGATTTGTCCTTGAATAAATCAGTGGGAGCTAAGCGTACTTTACAGTGAACTAGCTGCTCTTCCCATCTGCCCCTTTTGAGGATATTTAACTACTTGTCATGGATTGGCTGATTTGCGGGGGAACATTCCTCTGTCATCAGCCTTTCATTCAACCGTCAGAAAGTAAGGTGAAGTTAATGACTCACTGGGAGATCAGTTTTAAATGTATCCCTTTCCTTTCCTATGTAACCCAGTGACTTCCATTTTCACTATTATTGGAGTTTGTTTCTAATAAGTCTGTTGTACCAGTCTATGTGGTTGTCATGAAGTTTTTTGACCACTGTGTCTAGTCACAATAACTGTAGCAAATATATGTTCACCGACCACTTTGAGAGTTAATTCTTATGTTATAAGCATTTATCTTTTAATTAAATAAAAAGTGTTCTTAGTTGGTATTGTTTGTTGCTATACTGTAATTTAATAAAATTTGTGTTTGTAAAAATTTATTTTGTTGTACTGTAAGCATTTCAGGTTTTTTCAAATTTTTACTATCAGTCCAAAAAGCATACAGTAAAGAAATAAATGTCCTTATTTCTTCATTGGATATTTATACTACCTAGAACAAAGGGAATAAAAGAAGTGCATAAAATATTAATTAGAATATTCCATGCCTAATTATATGTTGTAAGGAAGATAAAATGGACTGAAGCAAACCCATGTGATATTTGTTTTCCAAAAATGTCCTTGTTTTTGAATTCTGCATGTTAGTCTTCAGTTTGTAAAGTAGCCAACAATGTATGAAGAATGCAGCTCTAAAGGGAGAGCCCACTATGGCTATGTAAAGACACTGTGAACACTTACGAAAAGAATAGAAAACAATGTGAGCTGCTTCAGACCCTGAATATGATTTTTGGTGAAAATTGTGTTAATTCTTCACATTTAAAATGCCATAGAAAAAGGCACAGAAATAGCTGAATTGTTTGGTTAGAAGAGTAACAAAAGGAGCGTGAGAGGAAAATGGGAAATGACTAAAAAGTTTACATTTTGTAGTGAAACCACAGTAACCTGAGTGATTCTTTGTTTTGCCGCACTTTAAAACAGACTCTAGGAAATGAGAAGTAGGTGAGGTTCTTTAGTGTATGTTAGGGAGATGATTGGGGCAGGGACGCTATGGTTAGAGAGATTTTGTAATTTAGTGGGTGGGTGGAACAATCTTCTGGCTTTGTCCCATCACCCTGGCTTTTAGTAGCACCGAGCTGCTCTTACAGCCTGTGACAGAGGCAATAGATAGAGAAGAGCACATTGCTGAATGTTGGCGACAGAAACCAAGCCCCAAATCTCACTGATTATTTCATAAATCATTTTTGAAATCTTATGCATTGGTTGTAATGCAACAAAAAAGTTTTCTTCTCTCCTGTCGTAGCCACTGATGTTATAATTGACATTGCAGGTAAACATGTATTCTCTTAAAACAAAAAGCAGTCAAGTAGCACTTTAAAGACTAGCAAAATAGTTTATTAGGTGAGCTTTCGTGGGACAGACCCACTTCTTCAGACCATAGCCAGCCCAGAACAGACTCAATATTTAAGGCACAGAGAACCAAAAACAGTAAGCAAGGAGGACAAATCAGAAAAAGATAACCAAGGTGAGCAAATCAGAGAGTGGAGGGGTGGGGGGGAAGGTCAAGAATTAGATTGAGCTCATCTGCATACTTGGCTCAATCTAATTCTTGACCTTCCCCCCCCACCCCTCCGCTCTCTGATTTGCTCACCTTGATCATTTTTTTCTGATTTGTCCTCCTTGATTACTGTTTTTGGTTCTCTGTGCCTTAAATATTGAGTCTGTTCTGGTCTAGCTATGGTCTGAAGAAGTGGGTCTGTCCCACGAAAGCTCACCCAATAAACTATTTTGCTAGTCTTTAGAAGTGCTACTTGACTGCTTTTTGTTTTGATAGTGTATAGACTAGCACGGCTCCCTCTCTGTATGTATTCTCTTCTCACAGTACAACCAAATTGTCTGTCTGTCTGTCATCTGTGGAAGTTCTATGTTGTTTGGTTCCTTCTTGGTAATTTACACACTTGCCTGTTTTATTCCAATGGTTTGGGTCATTTGAGAAACACAAGCTCCCAGGTTTAAACGTCCGAATGCTGGAGACAGGCTATGTTTGGTAAGCAGCCAGAGATGCTGAAATTCATATCCTTGGACCAACAGAGTCCAATTATATATTTGATCTTCAGTGGATGCCTATAGGCATATGTTTACACAGTCTTTTGCTAGAGAGGGTGGGTAGTGGGGTGTGGAAGAAGTTAAGCACTCATTTGTGCATGGCTGTGTGTTTTGGGATGTGAATGGAGTATTTTAACTGAGATTGATGTAATTTCATACTTGTATTTTTTACTTGAAAGGTATTTTAGGAATAAACAAATATTTTAAAACAGTGAAAGTTCATGAAAGCTTCATTTCTGTGAAGCTGTATGCCTGGCTCATCTGAGTATAGAACTCTGTTTCTCTCATGTACCTAGGTTTTTCTTCAATGCTGTTGCCTCTGCTGTTCTGGGTGTCTTCCTCCTGATACTGGTGATTCTTTACGTCTTCATCCAGTTCTTTGTGAATCCAGCAGATCTACGCACGGCACCTCAGTTTGAAAGTATTTTTCTGCTGACTTAAAATATATTATTGTGCTCTTTTTACATAGTTGCTCTAATTGGATGTTTAGAAGCACTACTGTTATGTATGCAGTTAATTAAAAGAAGATGTCAGTAAGACTTCTTGATCAAAAGGTTGTTGGTTGACACTCCGTGCAGTGCTTCGAAGGTGCTGTGTTGTTAAAGGTGTCATTCTTTAGATTAGACATTGAAGTGAGTTCTTTTCTGCCTTTGTCTCACGGTTTTCCTGCTGAAAGGTAAAGATTTTGTATCCTTTCCCAAGATTAGGGAATGTAACCTTTGCATACAGACCATCATACTCCTGGACCTGGTTCTTTAATAAAACAAGTCCCTATATATGATGGACTACTGAATCCAACAATGGCTGCTGTGTTGTCAATATAACCAGCTAACTTACTGTGTGAGGTACATGAAATTAAGCTGTCTTCATGCTCAACGAGAGGAGTTTTGATGCATACAGACATGTCTTAGGTGTACACACTGATATGTGTGTAAAGTAAAGTTTCTTTTAAATACCCTTTATTACTCAGATATTTTACTGGTCCTAATTTTGTGAATTTTGGTTCTGTCTATATGAGGAATACACTTAACTATAAATATTTTAAAAGGTGTTTATATCAATTCTCCTGTCTTCCACAACACAGAGAAGATTTATTTAAATACGAAGCTGTTTTAAATGGTTTGCCCCATGTTTATTGGACTCAGAGAGATGTATGACTTCTAGACTTCCAGAAATTAATTGATGGAGGTGAGGGAAGGTCGAGGAAAAGAATAAGCCACTCATTCAAGATGGAGTCATTGGATCCAGATGGAGTATCAGCAAGTGTGATACAAAGCTTTCCTTTGTAGTTCTTTTAGTTATATCTTGATCCTGATCTCGAATCATGTTCTACCATTGCATTTCTGAGAATCTGTTTGGGCAGGGAGTAATTGTGCCACACTTAGCCAGACCTTTCTCAGGGAGATTTGGCTCAGACAGATAAATTTGTGACCTGAACCAAGATGTGAATACAGGTCTCTGGAATGCTGGGCCAGTGCTCTAGGGTAAAATTGTCAAAAGCACCATTCAGTACCATTTTCAAAAGTGATAAAGTACTTAGCCTTCTATGTCCCATTGGCTCTCAGTGAGACGTAGACTCCTAATTCACTTACTCACTTTGGAAAAATTTACCCCTAGTCTGTTAAATTTCCCAGCTTTTTGAGGAATCATGAGTAGTCCAAGTAAACAGAGCTAGGAAGTCTATTTATCCTTCTGATTCTGTTTTACAAATAGCTTTTTCTTTTTTTAAATCAAAATAAATAAGAGGCAAATAGTCTTGTGAAAGGAACAGTCAAACAGCCCAGTTGTTAAGAGAGTGTTAGCTGAGCTGTAGGAAAGACCATAGATAGCTTGGTTTTTCCTGTTTCTATTTCTGGAAGGATGAAATATTTTATTTTCCCCCTTTATTTTGCTCTTATAGGAGTCAATGGAAACAATACCTGGTTGGCTTTTCTTCCTGTTGCTCCTGCGGAGACTACGGCAACTGGAATCCTGGCTGTAGCAGTGATCACGGTGCTCTTGGGAATTGCATCTCTCCTGCTACTGGGACACTTGTTGCTCTTTCACCTTTACCTCTGTATGTAATATTTCTCTATAAGCAGGTGGGCAATGATTGTTTCAGAAAAATCCTCCGTTTGTTGTGATCAATGACTGTAATGGTTCCACCCTTTAATTTGTTTTCAGTAACTGTAAACCCAAGTGTGGAAAACTTCACCCTCAATAGCTGAAGCTCATTTAGTTATAAGGAGCCAAGAACAGAGAGTTATAACAAGAATGTGTTTGGCAATTCTGCCTGTGGTAATGCATTACGTTTTGCATTCTGAAATGCAGCCTGGCCAGGAAATTTACCAATAACAGAAAAAGATGAAGACTGATTATTTGAATAAGCTTAATTACATCAACAGAATGAAATGTATGCTCTACCTGTAAAGCAGAAAGAATAAGTTCTGCTTCCTTTTTAAATGGTTTAGTTTTAGAGAGTTTAAAGAGCGATCAAGAATTCAAAACAGTTTATTTGTTACGTTAAAATCAAATTTGTGGGTCTTTTCCTAAGATATAGTTTAGTAAGAAGTTTTGAGCTTAATGAGTAATGGGGTGATATTGTAGTCTGTGACTAGATAACCATAATTTCTGCTGAAAATTTGTTAATTTAAAAGAGTGTGTGCGCGTGCGTGCGTGCGTGTGTGTGTGTGTGTGTGACTGTCTTTCAGTATTCTACTTTTGTGACTAACAGACCAATATTTGTAATCTTGTGTCATTTGAACTTCTCAGTTTTCCAGAGGTGAATTTGATTATTTGCATGTTGTTTGACATGCAGACATTCAGAAGAGTTGGAAGAATGTTTTCTTTACTATTTATTGTTCATTTCAGTTGCCCAGTGCTTTAGCGGATATGTATTGAAGTATGTTAACAATAAAGTGCTAATGCATCCAAGATATGTTTTGAAGTACAGTGAAGTAGAAAATGTCTATATCCTACTGCAGTGGGGGAGAACAAATAGGTTATATTTGGTCCCCAACGCATCACTTAAAGCATCCTCTTCAATTACAAAATAAATGCAACTATTTAAATTGTCAATTCTTTTTTAAAAAATGGTTTCCCTAACTGGTTTTCAGAATGATTTGAGCTACATGTAATTTCAAAGTTTCTGAATGGAACCTGCCTAGATGGCCTCTCTGCTCCTTTTTTTAACACTTTATAGTTATTTCTCCCCTTCCCACCCTCTCTTGATCATCACCTCTTCCTGCCTCACTTCCACAAATGCGCTTCAGCTGAAGTGATACAAGAGGTAATGGTGTTTTGATCTGGTTCATATGGCAAAATTATCTTGTTAGTTGTGCTTTGTTTTTGAAAGTATGCACAGTGCGAAGAACCAGCCTGCTTATGCTAAGTAAAAGGACAGGAGTGGCACAAAAGAGCCCTAAAAACCCTGCTTCTGGCTAAGGGGAGGAGTCTCCCAGTGTAGACACTCCGAAAGAGAACCAGGGACCCTTTCACAAGCTCTGGCATGGGGAGTGTACTGGGAGTGGGGCCTCAGTACCCAGCGTTGCAGAAATTCTGAGAACCACTGTGGCCCTGAAAGCAGACCAGGGCAGCTGCTGTAAATGTAGTGAGCCCAGGGGCTTCTCCGGTCTGGATGGATATGCCCTGGAAGAGCACAAAGGTGGCTTTAATACCACTACAGGCCCTCCCTCACCCTGGAATGCAAGTTTTGTTCCATGACTTTTTGAGACATAGCACTGAATCTCTGCCCCGGTGTGTACACAACCAGCTTCAAGTCTTTCCATTCCCAGAGCAAAACTGCCTTCTGTGCTTTCATTTTAGTGGTTTTTTTCCTGTCTAGATATTTTTACCTCAGTAAAGAAAATTGGGATCTTGTTATTGGTGCTTTTTTTTCCCCAAGACGGAAACTGATTGATTACCAGTGATGTGGCTGCATCTTTATTGAAATCCACAGCATTCTGTTCTTTTTGTTGGGACTTATTGTATTTGATCAGGTTAAAGGTTTCAGGTTACTTTGGTGGTAGCCAAACCTTCTTCATTATTTTTTTAAAGCCAGAGTAAGGGATAGTACTAAAATAATTATTTCCGAGATATTTGACTTTTTAAAATGTGCTTCTTGCCAGTACTTTTCCATAGTCATGTGATTATTCCACAAGTCAGACTTTGACTTTTGTATTATTTTTTTTTATCATCCTTTGATGATTTTGGCAATATATCATATATTTAAAATTGTCCTTACCTGTTGAAGCAGATATTCACATGTTTTTTGAAAATTAACTGTTTAGACTCTGGAGGCAGGTTAGAGGATATAATTAAACATCAATGATATTCACACCATTCTAAGTATTCTTTGAACTTCTTAGCCACAAAACTTCTGTTTCTAGAAAAAGCTTTAACTTAGTAAAGGTGATAGAGATTTATTTATTTTATTCTAAGATTTTTAGAATGGCAGAATTCCAAACAAACATTTGAAACTTGGGAAAGATGTATGTTTCCACAATCAGCCATTGAAATCACTTGCTATAAATGAAAATACAACACCATACTTCATTTTTTTTATGTCAGTTTTCCTTTGTAGAAGAGATGGAACTGACTTATAGTGTCATCAGATAGAACTCCTTGGCAGTACAGGATTTGTCACTATAGTTTATGATTTAATCTTAAATGTCTCTCCATGCATAAAAGTTGCTTAGATGCTCATAACTACCCATGGTTCTTCATCAAAGCTATAATTCTTTGTGCAGAATTTCAGATTTACTTTAGACTGTTTTTCTCCGTTAACACTCCAGCATAGTTTTTATTAAAACTTTGTAGCTAACTTCCCTTAAAGATTAGTAAATTAAACATATTTGGAATTCGTAGACTAATGTTGTTAGCTGGTTGGTTGACATGAGATGGCTAGTCATTTTTGGAGATTGCACATCTTAATTGGCCAGTGTGTTGCTCACCTCTAACTTCAGAATACATGATTCTTCTCTGGCCAGGACATCAAACATTCAAAAATTCTATTGGAAAGACGCTTTTTGATGGATGTTAGAGGACAGACTGTATAATATTAGCTTTATGAAAAAGTCTTTAACATCTTAACTATGGAATTGCTACTGAGACTACATAATTCCACTCTGTTTTGAAGCCCTGAGGTATGTGCACTTAGCTGTTGCAATTCCCCCATAAAGAGTAAACTAGCATATGTAGAGAGCTTTGACAAAGATAAGCACTAAAATATAAATCGTTAACTTAGTAACACTGTCAGATACTTTGCATTTATTACTGCTTTTCTCAGCCAGACAATGTTCAGAAAGAAGTTTGCTGATTCTTGCTCCATCTGTGCCAGTGTTTGGAAATAATATCTCCCAGCTATCAAGTGGGGGTAGTACAGTAAACACTTTTGATGGTGTCATCCATCAATATCAGGGGCTTGCTTGTTCACCATAGTCCAGTTTTCTCTCAAGCAGACAGAGAAAGCTCTGAAAAAAGGCAAATGTGTCTGGAGTCACTCACCCGGTACTCCTGTAGCTGGCTGGCTACCCCAGGCAGGGTATGGGCTGCTCTGTGACCCTTTCTTCTGCATTTGTGGTCAGTTTGTTTCCAAGCCAGGAATCCCCATCATGAGTCACCTGAATCTCATACCCTCAAAAAGGCTTTTTTTCCCTGCCACAGGGCATCATCTGTGCCTTCAGACATCAAGAGCCGACCAAACCTTTAAACCTGCCTCAGCTCCTGTTTCTCTGCTCCCAGAGTTAGGAGACAAATCTGGGGCTGCTTCTGCAGCTGTTTCCCTCACATGGCTCTCCTCCTAGAAGCCTGCTTTCTTTCACAATCTTATCTGGATCCAGTTATAATTTTTGGCCTTTACAACACCCCCTGGCGATGAGTTTCACTGGTTGCCCATGCTTTGTGCCATGTTGGGTTCTTTCTAACTGGGAATTCTGAAATGAAGCTTTAAAGTTTCCATCAGCATGGACTGAAATTGTAGAGAGGGTTCACACATAAACAAGGCCAGAATGAAACCGCTCATTGCAAACAGCCCTACTTGCTATTCAAAGCTTAGATGGAAGCTGGTAAACTCTGTGTTTTCCCTTGTTTCGTGAGCAACTAGTATTTCTTTCGGCATTTTCAGGACTTCCTGCAGTCTAAATATGGTATTACTGCAGCCTCTTGAAAACTTGTCTGTCCTTCTGCCAGTAACAACTGGCTGTAGCTTCATTGCACTGTGCAACATTTCAGGGACACATCTCCACTGTTACATAATTTTAAGTGTGTTGATATACAGTTTCTAATGCCAAATCCCACATGGTGATGATCATGAAGCTGAAGTTCATCACAAATAAGGAAATATAATTCCACCAAGTGCTATGATGTTTAGTTGAGATAAAACAAAATGGGCATATCTTAGCCTTTCTAGTGTACTAAATGTAATTGCAGAAACAAAGAAATACATATTGTCAATCCTTGATTGATGTAGTGCAGGGAGGTTGGATAATTACACACACACACACACACACACACACACAAAAAAAATATGGTGTTTTTTGGTTTTTTTTGTGCTGTAAATTGCACAGATACATGGGATACATTTAAATTAAATGTTAGTGTCTGTTCTTTGTTATATATAGTGGGTAAGAAGCTGAGTACTTTTGACTACATAACAGAGCAGCGGCGCACACAGAATACCAGAGACCTGGAAAGTGATGTGGAAGTAACAGGAAATTCATCTTCCAGAATGGCTGCCCTACAGGTAAAAGCTTGCATCCCGTCTTGCATCTAGAAATCCATCTTTCTGGTGCTCCCCGTGGCCGCGTCTGTACTAGCAAGTTCTTTCAGAAAATCAGGCCCTTTTTCAAAAGAACACACAGTGCATCCATACACAAAATGCGCTCTTTCGATCGCCCTCTTCCGCTCCTGGAGCAGGAAGAGCGCCTCCTTTCGAAACCTTCTTTTGGAAAAATGCTTGTGTAGATGTTCCACTGGCCCTTTTTTCGAAAGAGCAGTCATCTTGGCGCCTGATTTTTTGATCCCTGGCCCATTCTTTCAAAAGAGCAGCAGCTGTGTGAATGCTCTCTCAAAAGAGCAGATAAATCTTTCGATTTGCTTCTTTGTGTGTGGATGCTGTCTTTCAAAAGAAGTTATTTCGGAAGAGATCTTCTGGAAGAGATCTTCTTTCGAAAGATCACTGTAGTATAGATGCAGCCTAAGAGTTCTGCAAAACTCGTGTTGGACATTGATATGATGGGTCAGTAATCTAGGATTCCATCATGTGAGAAGGAAGGTTTATTTTATAGATAACAGAGGAGTTCAGGAGAAGCTTTCACCAAGTCAGCTAAAATGCCTGGCTCCAGGCTCCCCTTCACTCATTGGAGCCAGGAAACTGACCAGGGCTGCTGGTAGAGGGGAGCCTGGAGCCATGCTGCTGCCTGGTTCCCAGCTTCCCACTGCTCCAGGGACAGGGAGACCACTCCTGTCAGGGGTGGCAACCAAGAGTCAGGCTGCTGCCCCTGACAGGAGCAGTTTTCCCTGCTCCTGTCAGGGACGGCAGCCTGACTCTCTGCTGCTGCCCCTGACAGGAGCAGGAAACAGGTTTCCTGTTCCAGTCAAGGGCGGCAGTCGTGTTAACCCAAGTTGTGCGTATCTCAAGGGTTTACTGTATAGCGTTTAATTGTTTAATAAATTAGTATACCATTTAAAAAATGTATTTTAGTAGCATTATACAAAGACATGTTTTACCTCATTTGCTAAAAATACTGCTTCCAAAAATACTATCTAGAGCCACATTGTCCAGTATACTTCCCGTTTGCCAAATGTGGTAAATGGGGCAGTGCATTGTGGTGAAATGCTGCTCAGTAGAGCCACACACCTGGGCCCCCTTCCGCCCACTCCATGCACGCACGCACCCCACCACAAGCTCATAGTGGCAGTGGAGGAAGCACTCCCTGCAGCCCTTTCCCCAGCGCAGCTCCTGAGGCTTTGGCCAGGAGCCGTGCATTGTGCCCCTGGACACTGCCCAGGTGCAGCTACTTCTTGGCGCAGCTCTTGGGACTGCGCGGCTCTGGTGGGGTGGCTCTGGTGAGTTGTGGGGGGTTGGAGGGTAGGGTGCCTGGCTGCGAAGGGCCAGGGGGATATGGCACCTGGCTGGGAGGGCAGTGCCTGGTTTGAGGATCCTTCTGGCAATTGGTGGACTTCTTTTTGGACACCATTGGTCTAGGGGTACAAGATTCTAACATGGTATTTTTTTTATTTTGGGGGGGATTTTTTAGGATTTGTCTTTAATAAGTCGACAAAAGGAGCATGAGGTTACAGCTTCATCACAATCTGGGTAAGCTGAATACAAAATTAAACAGAATATATCCATATTTAACGTGTTCCTTAGCTGTGCATAACGACAGTTAGCAGCTTTTGACATTTGATTCAAATTAGCTTGTGATCTGTGGGGCAAACATAATGTGTGTGGAGTAACACCACGCTCATTAGTAGCCCTAACATATGTAAAATAAAGCCATATCGTGGAGAAGGTGGTAGCAGCTCCATAGTAAAGGCAGCACTGAGATTTGGAGGAAATTTGGGAGTAAAATCCCTCTTTTTAAATACCTTAAAGATTAGATTGCTTCACTAAATTTAACATATTAATTTCCAGAGGACTGTTGAATTTTCTGTGATGTTTTCAGACCATCATCTTGCCAGATTTGAAAAGGAAGCATTGAAAGGTGTCCTTTCTTCACCATTTGGTCCTAGGAGCCTAACACTTTCTTGGTGGTTCAGATTTAACACACTAGAGCCCATGCCCACTCCAGACTTCACAGGAACTTTGTAGTAACATCTCGAGTAGATCTGCATGTAAAAAACATATCAAATGACTCCCCTTTTCTCATAATTTACTTCTCTACAGTGGGATCTTACTGGAAATAGTTGTGTCCATTCTTGGAAAGCTGTCAGCCTGCTTTCCTGGCTACATCTGTGCTCAGCACAGGACTAACTGCTTGGCTAGGCTGGTCAGAAGGTAGGCTATGAGGGAGGGACTTCTGAGGCACAAGGGGTAGAAGAAGGATAGCTGTCCAGGATGGTAAGCCCAGCAGAGTATACTCCATAAAGCTCTTTGCTGGAGGGCTTTCCCTTTCTCTCCCAAATGAGTAACCAGTTTGTTTTCCTAGCCCTTTCCTCACCCCCAACATGATTAACATCTCCGTGCTGTCTGCAGTCTGTGGTTGGCCTTACGTTCCACTTCCTCACACCATATAGTCAGATCCTGGTCCTATTGAAATCCATGCTGCAACTCCCATTGACTTCACTGAGGTCGGGATTTCAACCCACATCTCCCCTTTCCTGCCTTCTGCCTGACCTCTGATATAACCCAGCTCCCCATTACTGGTTCTCATTTTAAGGGAGGACTGAAATAAGCAGTGAGGGAGGCAGATTACCTCTATGAAAAACTACAAAATGTTGTGAACGAAAAAGCAGAGGAGGATATATTGATATTGATGGGCAACTTCAGTGCAAAAATGGGAAGCATAAATACAGGCAGAGAACAGACCATGGGAAAAGAAGGCCTGGGCTATATGAATAAAAATGGAGAGCAGTTCAGTGACTTCTGTTCCTTCAACGGATTGGTGATAGGTGGGAGTATTTTTTCCACACAAAAGTATCCATAAGGTCACTTGGGTTTCACCGGGCCACGAGTCGGAAAACCAGATGGATCACATCTGTGTCAGTAGTTCTTTCAGAAGATCGATTCAGGACATCTGTGTTAGAAGAGGAGCAGATATAGGTTCAGACCACCATTTGGTCACAATAAAACTCAAGCTCAAGCTCAAGAGGTACACCACAAAAGCAACCAAGCCAGGATTGAGATTCAACACAGAGCAGCTGAAGGATATAGGAACGAGCCAGTTTTCAAGTGGAGCTGTCCAACAGATGTGCAATTCTGACAAACTTCATCCTGAAAGATGCTACCATGGAACAAATTTGGGAACACACCAAAGCTGCCTGGAAAGAGACCTGTGGTAAAACACTGGGAAAGAGGACAACGCGTCACAAAGAATGGATCACAGCAGAAACTCTGGAAAAAGTAAAGAAACGAAAGGACAGAAAAGGAGCAGTCAACAAGAGTAAAACGAGAGCAGCCAAGGTGGAAGTTCAGAGACTGTATTCAGAAGCCAACAAAGAAGTTAAAAAGCCTGTAAAAAGGGACAAGAAGAACTCTGTAGAAAACCTTGCACAACAAGCTGAACAAGCTGCAGGACAGAGAAACTTGAAAGAGTTGTGTAAGATCACATGGAAGCTACCTGGGTCACAGTGGATCAGCTAGTACAGGATAAGGAGGGGCATCTGCTAACAAACCCAAGTGAGCAGCTCAGTAGATGGAATGAACATTTTGAAGAGCTACTGAACTGCCCTGCTCACCATGGAACCTCCCAAGTTACCACCTGCAAATATACCTCTACAAATTAACGGCAACAGACCTACAAAAGGAGAAATCAGAAAAGCCATTGCCCATCCAAGAAATGGAAAAGCATCTGGTCCAGACAATGTCCTCACAAAAGCAATTAAGGCAGGTAGTGAGACATGAGTCAATATGATGTATAATCTAGTGGGAATATCTGGGACACTGAAGAGATTGCACAAGACTGGAAACATGGCTACCTTATCAAACTTCCCAAAGAAAGGCAACCTGAAGGAATGTGAGACCTGGAGGGGCACCACATTACTGTCTATTCCAGGAAAAGGTATTCAATAGGATTCTCTTGGAGAGAATGAAAACAGGAATTGATAGACAGCTCAGGGAAGAACAGGCCGGCCTCTGAAGTGAGAGATCTACTGACGAAATAGCAACTCTCAGAGTGATTGTAGAACAGTTGCTTGAGTGGAATTTTCCCTCTGTACGTAACCTTAATAGATTTTGAAAAAGCTTTTGACAGCACTGATGAAGGCATTTTGTGGAAACTGCTGCAACACCATGGTATCCCATCCAAAACATTAACCGGATCCATTCAACATACGAACCCTCAACATGCCAAGTTGTTCACCATGATGACGGAATCCTTCAGCATATGCTCAGGAGTGAGACAAGGGTGCCTACTGTCACCTTTCCTGTTCTTGATCACAATGGACTGGATTATGAACAGGACGACAGATGGCCATGAATGGAGCATTCAGTGGACACTTCTCAAACAGGGCATTGATCTTCCTAATGATGTCTCCGTGCTTTCACACTGACATGAAAGCATGGAAGAAAAGGTTGCAACACTAGACAAAACCGCCTCAGTGACTGGACTGAGCATTAACAAGAGAAAAAACAAGACAATGAGGATCAACCAGTCTAACAACACCATCAGATTTGTAGGGGATGACCTGGAAGATGTGCAGCATTTCACCTACTTGGGGGGTATTAGGTGCAGAGATGGAGGAACAGATAAGGATATCAGTGCCGGGATAGGGAAAGCAACAGCTGCATTCAAGACTCTCCATCCCATATGGAGTTCACAAATAATATCTGTGAAGACAAAGCTGTGGCTCATCAACACAAATGTGAAGAGTGTGCTTTTGTATGGATGTGAGACGTGGTGTACTGAAGTCTTCAAATCACAAGCTACAGACACTCATAAATAAATGCATAAGATACATCTTTCACATCAAATGGCAAGACTGTCACAAATGAGGAGCTTTGGAACAGAGCAGGACAATAATCACTTGATATTCAAATCAAGAGAAGAAAGTGGGGGTGGCAGGGCACATTCTCTGAAAACCATCATCCAGTATAGTCTGTCAAGCTCTCCCATGGAACCCACAAGGAAAATGCAAAAGAGGAAGACCTCGGACAACGTGGAGGAGAATACTGAGATCGAGGGACAAGAACTGGGATACTCCTTGAGTCAGCTAGAAGTTTTGTCTTGAGGCAGGGTGAAGTGGAGGAGACTTGTAGATGACCTATGCTCCACTCAGAGTATACGGGTTTAAGTACAATAAGAAGTCCTGTGGCACCTTATAGACTAACGGATATTTTGGAGCGTAAGCTTTCGTGGGCAAAGACCCGCTTCATCAGATGCAATGCAAGCGTTTAAGTAATAGAGGCAGCTTACATTGGGAGCACACATTAAAGTAAATGATTTCTTGAAGTAGAGGGGGCAAGCTGAGACTAACTTCGTCCATGATTTATTCCTGATTTATCTTGCTTGCCTGGAGCTAGAAACCATCCCTCTTTTTATTAAGGCAAGTATACAAAAATTAACATATTACCATGTATGTTACATGTTTAGGGTCAGGTTAATAGTCAAATTACCTGGCTAAATTTTCTGCCTTACTAGCAGTGGAACTTCCCTCCTTTGAATACACTAGAAAGGGTGACCAAATTTCTAAGTACACTTGAACTTCCCTAATTCGGGTGTCCCTGATCCGGGGATGCCTGTGGTTCGGACCCTGGCAAAGGGAGGAGGGAGCTTTGTGCATCTGCTAGGGGAACAGCAGCACAGCAAAGCACTTGTCTGGAGGCTTTTCACCCACTGCTACCATAGCAAGGGAGAGTTGAGGTGGCACCATGGGTGCCCCCAGGAGTGGGCCATCAGGTAAGTATCCCACCCCATCCTCCTCACACCGCCTATATCCCACCCTCACCCCATTCCTGCTCCCACCCTCCCACACCCTGCACCCCCAATCCCAGCATGCATCTGAACCTTCCATCTCTTCCAGGCCCCATATGTATTGTTGTCTATGTTGTGTGAAATAAAAATGCAATAATTTGCAGAATATTTTTATTTTCACCTTCAAAACAAAATGTATACATGAACATCCATGGTCTAAAAAAATTCCATAATCCCACATAACGCATTTCCTGAGGTTGCCGAATTAAAAAAGTCCAAGTGTACCTATCTTCTTGTTGGTGGGTCTCTTGTGTTTATGTTTGGCATGAAAATATTTCTGTTATCAGGACAGTGCATATTTTATTTACCTTAAATCCATAGGAGGAGGAATCATTTCTGAGTAATGTGCAATACAAAGTCTAGCTGCGAACAATATAGATGTTAGTTTGTTGCTCTGTTTAAAATGTAGGTCCTTTACTGTAGCATTAAATAAACAGATCAGGGAATTTTTGTCATAAGATGAATCTTTTAATAATTGCCTTCCCAAGCCATCTTATGCCTGAACATAAACACCATAGCCGTGTCTACACTATAGAGTTTGGTATTTCTCGACAGAACCTCTGATTACAGAACATGCCCACACCTACTAGGGGCTCCCCTTGTCGACACCCTCTGTCCGGAGAGAGCGGCCAGACTGCACAGCCCTCTTGACAGAACAGCTATCCGGAAGCTCTGCAAGTGGGGCTGCCCAGTGATCAGGAAGCCCTCTCTGTCGACAGAGGGGCCTTGAAGCATCTGTATTCTTTTTGTGTCAACAGAATCGGTTGACAGAGGCACTTGTGCTTCAAACTTTCAAGACATAACTGTCGGGAAAAGGTTGTGTTCTGTTGACAGATTCTAGACAGAATGCATTTGTAGCGTGGATGCTGTCGACAAAATTTTGTAGTGTAGCCACAGCTCATGTGTTCCCATGTTTTCCCCTTTCCATACAACTCCTCCAGCAGAGCACTTCCAGAGTAGCAATAATTTGATAACTCTTAACTAAAGTCAAATACCCTCTATCTAGCAATTTATAAAAATTTTCTTTGAGTTATACAAATTGAAGCAGTGTATCTCCTTAACAATATAATCACTAATACAGATCAATTTCTTTGTCCAAACCCCTCACCTTTGTATTTAGGTTGTTTTCTCATTAACATCTTTTTCAGTCAAAATTGTATATATTTTAGAAATGAAATATTTTGTTCCAGCTTGCTCCTCCAATGTGTTTAAAAGTCTAGATAGAACTGCCTCATATCCTGATTTCACAGTAAAATGTTTGACTTGTAAATACTAAAACATGGGAATTTTTATATTAACATTATTACATATCACTTGGTATGATTTAAAATCGGGTCCCATAAGCAGCTGTTTGAGTTGAGTAATCTTAGCTGTTACAATGAATAATCACTGTGGTGATCAGGAATTTATTTCAAGGAGATACACTTGAAGCTCTATTATCCAGCACCCCGGGCAACTGAGGGTGCCGGATAATCAAATATGCCGAGGGCTCTGCTCCACCGGCCCTACTGTTGCTTGCTGAGCAGCCGGCTCCCAGCCCCACTGCTGCCCAGAGAATCAGCCTCACGGACGCTGGCCCCATCTGAACAGCCGGTACATGGCTGCATGGCCACCAGCCCCAACCCCTGCAGAGCAACTGGCTCCCAGCTTTACTACCCTGCTGCCAGCCAGACAGCTGGTCTCGCAGCTGCTGCCCATAGCTGGGTAGTTGGCTGGCCTGGCCCCACGACAACTGGCCCCAGTCAAGTGGCCACTGGCAGAGTAGATGCCAGTTAACTGAGCGTTCCGGGTTTCCAAATTCTGGATAATCCAGTCTTTTACTGTATTCATTAAGTAGCTAAGCGAGAGGCTTTTGGTAACAAGAAATGTAAAAAGTGTCCTAAAGTCAGCTGGATGAATAGACAATTGATTTTCTAAATTTTTATTTTAGTGACCTAAGTTTCTTTTTAACCCAGGAATTACCATAAATAGCTATATGCAATCTTCAAGTTTCACTCAGTATTTGGATGGTCTATTGTTAATCCAGCTGATCACATCTTTTAATTGTGATCTATAATAATAATAATTAATAATAAGCCAAATTAGGGAAAGCTAGTCCACCCAATTTTGTAAACTTATACATGACTTTAAGCAGAACTAGCCTTTTTTTCTTTCTTTTTTCCCATATGGATTTTAACAGTGCATCTTGCCATATTTTTGATATCAGAGATACAGGTTGGGACAGACTGAAACAAAAATAACTTTGAGAGGATGTTCATCTTTACCAAGGTCACCTTACCTAGCAGAGAAATTTCAGATTTGTTCCATTCCTGAAAGCAATTTATTCCATATTGGAGAGTAATTTGTCATAAATGTTAATTTGTTCCTCCACAATATTTATTCCTAAATATTTCTTTATCAATTTGAAGTTACATTGCTGAACACAGTGTTTTTTGTATTCTTTCAGAAATATTAATTACTGCCATTTCAGTTTTACTGTAGTTTTATTCTGAATATTGATGCAGGCCCAGGTTCCAAAGTCAATTGTTTTGTCATTTTGAATGAAATTTGTGGATCTTGCAAATACAAGACACCCTCCGTATACAAAACTGTGCTGTGTTCTAATCCAGAAGGTATTTTCATGGCCTTTATCAAGGGGTCTGTTTCTAACTTGCATTGCAAAAGCAAACAGGGTCTCCTATTCTTCTCCCCCACACCATCTTGTACCCTCTTCAAATTAAAAAGAGGGGATTGATGACCATTAACTAGAACATCCTATGGAGGATGATTTATACAGGGCCAATATGCCCTATAAAACTGATTTCCAAAATTAAATCTTACCAGTATCTGCCTGAGGTATTCCTACTCCAGCTGGTCAAAGGCTTTTTCAGCATTCAAGGAAAGCAGTGCATATTTGAACTGACAGAATTAACATTATAGATCAAATTCAGAGTTCTTCTGATATTATTAGATAGATGCCAGCTATAAATAGACCCAGCCTGATTAGAATGAACATTTTTGATGAGATTCCATCTGTTTGCTAGTACTGTGGCCTGAACTTTAGCATCCACACAAATTAAAGAAATGAAGATACATAACTGGTAGGATCATTGCCTTCTTCAGGAATGACAGGCTTTGCCCCTTGTCCATGAATCTGAAATCTCATTTCCCTTCTGTATGCCATTAAACAACACTTGTTTTAGAGCTGTGCAATATGCTGCAAAAAAATCAATCAGAATCTGGAATCTTATTGGATTTTAAATTCTTATTTACAACGTCAGCGCTTTCTGCAGCAATTTGCCTATCAAGAGCTGGCACCTCATCTCAGAGAGCTTAATTTAAAAAAAAAAAGGGGGGGGAGAGAAATTCTAGAATCAAAGTTATTAATTCATTTATTTGTGCCACTGGTCCAGACTGTTGCTGAGTAAGGATAATTATGCCCATGGTCTCCAGCAGTATAACTCCTGTTGGTTTGATTTAACTCTCCAATAAGCTCCAACAAAATCTAAAGAAGCATTGTTAGGGGGTGAAATAACAGCAGTACTTTGAACAATTACTGTTTTAGCTGCTTGCAAAAGATAAAATAGGCTATTAACAATGTGAATTATACAACAGCCTGGTGTTCAGAAGTGTGTGCAGAAACATGCTCTGTAATTAGGCATGTGTAACTCTTTCGTCACTGATGTCAATAGCCAAATTAACTGCTATTTTAAAGTTTTGCTTTTAAGGCATTTCTTTGTCTTAAGGCTTGGAAAGTATGTATGAAAATCCAAACATTGTGTCCTGACTGCCTTTGAACTGTTAATTGACTCAAGCTATAGCTA
Source organism: Carettochelys insculpta (assembly GCF_033958435.1). Lineage (NCBI taxonomy): Eukaryota > Metazoa > Chordata > Testudines > Carettochelyidae > Carettochelys > Carettochelys insculpta. The sequence continues at coordinate 161,652,214 of NC_134138.1, read as the reverse complement.
AGCAACAGAGAATAACACTAAATGAAAATGGCACTTTTATAATGTTAACTGTGATGTAATGTTCTCCTGCAGCAATAGTACATGTAAGAGCAGAATGCTATGAAACCAGGTATTCCCGTAGCACATTCTATCTCACTGGGATTTAAACCAACCTTGATCTTTTCCACTAAACTATTGGTTCCCAGGTTTCATAGGAATGCTTTTTCATAGGCTTTTGAAAACATTACAAAGTTAGGGCTTGTCTACACTTGTCCCCGACTTCGAAGGGGACATGTTAATCAGGGTGATGGGAGATTACTAATGAAGTGCTGGGGTGAATATGCAGCTCTTCATTAGGCTTATTCTCCCCCAAACTTTGAAGTGTCTAACTTCGAAGTGCTGGCATGTATGTAGCTGCGGGCACTTCGAAGTGCCTTTACTCCCCAAGGGAGTATGTCTTTGACACTCTGAAGCTGCTGCAGGGGAGAATTAGCCTAATTCAGTGCTGCATATTCACCGCAGCACTTCATTAGTAATCTCCCATCACCCTGATGAACATGCCCCCTTTGAAGTTGGGGGCAAGTGTAGACTCAGCCGAAGTTATCCTTGTTAATTCAGGAAAGTATTGTGTAACTTAAAACGAATTGAATGAATAGAACATCACTGCTAAAATAACACAAATTTGCACCCTCATGAACAATGCAATACAGTGGAGGTCAGTGCCAAGAGCTGGTGTAAATTAGCATCACTCCATAGACTTAATGAACCCGTGCCAGTTTACACCAGGATGTGGCCCTCTATGCAAGGAAAATCTTATTTTGTTCACACTTACTAATTCTAATTTTAAAATTACTTTAAAGTTATTTAATTGCAACAGGCTTTGCTTGGTTTTATTCTTGACAAAATTTTTTCCCTCCTCGTCTGTTACATGGAATTTTTTTTCACAAAGTTTCATTTCTCATTATGGTTGCTTAAGTTGATGATTCTAATCTTGCTTTAAATGAATAGTGTCTTCTTGGCATAGCTCATAAATCGATAATTGTCAACAAGGTTGATGATTTGGCTTTCTGTTCCTTTTTTATTGTATCAATAATAAATTAGTACTAAATTTAGTAAATAAGGTCTATTTTTAAAATGAGAGCCTGCATTTCCTTGTTTTGCTTGCGAAGGCAAATGTAAAAGTTTTATTAACAGCAGTTTTATTTGTTAGAAAATTCCAGTGAAGCAGACCTGAAGCTAAGGAAATATAAGAGAACAACAGGAACAACAAAAAAGAATTAAGTAATAACCAGAGGGCATATTAGGAAGAAATATTAAATTATTGCAGAGGGAACTAGCTAGCCATGCTCATCAATAAGACTTATTTATGATTGATAAAACACATTTTAAAAAGCTGCAAAAATGGAATTTTACAAATATGTGCCCTAATTCAGATATAAGCATCTTAGTGGTATGAAGAATTCTTTTCTGGAAGAGAGGCATATGTTAACTGATCCCCTAATGAAACCACTGGCTTAAAGAAAGGTTACTTCCTGTAGAGAAATCCACAGTCAAGGAAGTACAGAGACCATACTTCTAACTATACTTATCAAATTACGTTATATTAAACTATCTCTGATGGGGGAAGTGTGTTTTGCAGTTGGAGAACTGCAGAGATTTTTGCTGACATTAATAAGATGTGGTACTGCACAGATTGTCTCACAATCCACAATTCTGCCAGATTCTGTTCTGCATCACTACTCCCAGTAAGATAGGGATTTTAGCTTTCCACTAAATGGCTGGCAGAATATCTCTGTGATAAGGCCAGCAGTGGATACTGTGCATGTGATGGTATCAGCATGTCACAATGTGCTAAAAACTGTTAGCGGGAGAGTGATCCTCTGCACAAATCACTAGATCAGGAGTCAGGACTTCTGGGTTCTCCCTCTGGCTTTGTAAGCTTGAACTATTCAATTTTTCTGTCCCCATATACCAGTTTGTAAAGTGGATGTAATGCTTCCGTAAGGTGTTAGGAAACTTAATGAGTGTGTAGGCAAAGAACATAAAGACCAGTTGACAAAAGATGCTGTTGAAGTGCAAAGCAGCCAGATTTTTTAAACAGATTCTGCCTAAATTATCCAGGTACATAAATGGTCTGATTTTCAGAGTTAAACATTTACAATTCCTGGTGAGTTTAAGCAGAAGTATTAATATTTAGCCCTTCTAAAAATTAAACAACTTACAAGGGACCTTAAATATGGATTTTAGTGCCTAACTTTAGGAACCCAGTTGTAGAAATATTGGCCAGTGTGCTGTGTATTATTAGAATTTCCCCTCTTCTCTTCGATACATCTACTATCCAGTAGCTGTAAAAATTGTAATTTTAATTAGTGGCCTCATGCAGTGCTGCTCTGCTTTAAGCTTATCTTGTTCTTTCATATTTATAGCACGTGGTTTGTTTCCCCATGAAATTTCTTACCTTTTTAGAACCATTGAATCATATTGCCAGAGAGTGAAAATGGGGAAAAATCAAATGATTTGTTTTGTCATCATGACAAAGACCTTTCAGATTAGTCATTTCAGAAATTATAATTTAGTAAAAATATTTTGGAGTTTATGGGTTTAAAAGATGAAGTTAATTTATCTTAGCTTCGTTTTTTATGTCTGAGTATGAGCTCCTCTGGCTGATGGTGTCATGTTTTAAAAGGCATTTCTTCTTCCAGACTTGTTATATGTTATGCAACTCTGAAATACCACTGAAATTTCACTATAGATGCTGAGAACCATTTAGCTAAAAGTAGTAAATACCCAGAAGCTTGCACATAAGCCACTTTCCACAATAAGGGTTCCGTCTTCTAGGCCTGCATAGAAAGTCAATAGAAATATTGCCTGAGTGTAGCAACTGTGAAATCAGAGTGAAATGGAATTCATAATTGACTTTGTTTTAGCTGATTTCCTTATTTCCTCTTGCTTTTTTTTTTCTTTAGTGCTCTACGGCATCAGGAAACTGGACAGCTGTCCATTAAACATACAAGCATCTTATGTACTGAAGCATCTGATGTTGCTTCCTTTAACAGTTTGTCTCCTGGTCCAGAGGTAATGATGAGAGGCTTATTACATACAAGCAAAATGTTATATCTTAATTTATCAGCCACAAATCTTACTATCGGAATTCGAACCAGCTTAAAAAGATGGAGCAGATGGAAGTCATGTGGGAATAAAAGAGCAGGAGCACATTGTACTAATTTTTAGCACAGTTAGAATTATGAAAGTAGCACATAATCCAGTGCTGCTGACTTCACATTCAAATATTTCGAGCTGAACACAATACTTTTAATCACAGAGATGAAAACCAGTTAATAAAATTACTGGATTCTCCTTATGAAACCCTTAATCCCATTATCCTCTCTCATAATTGCATCAGAAGGGTTTTGGTGAAATTGGCAGTCACTGTAGCAATTCAGCAAAAAAAATCCTAATAAGCAGAGATGAACTAAATTATCCATAAATAACTTCATTAGCCAGTCAACCCTATGACCCAAACAGAGTAAAGTGAGTAATTATTTGCTCTGATTACATGCAAATTAAATGGTGAAGGTTACCTAACACTGTCCACCTTGCAGTCTCCATTTAGTAAGCCTTCTACTTAAACTGCAGGCTTTTATTTTAGGAATATTTTTATTTATAGCTCAATGTTTTAGATAGAGGGACTGAAGCTGAAAAATTGACATCTAACTGATCCCTCCATCATTTGGCCTTTTATCTAATGGCCTTTTATCTGGCAGAGTTCCCAGCCCTTTTCTCTCTGGCTGTGTCTACACGGCATTGTTATCTTGAAATACCAGCAGTCCGGATAATGGACGCGCTATTTACAAATAAAATCAAAATAGCAGGGGCGTTATTCCAGTTCTGGTAAACCCTTTTCCACAAGGAATAACACTTATTTTGATATCAATATTTTAAAATAGGCACTATTAAGACAATGACTAGCATTATTTCGAAATAAGCCATAATGGGCACAGGTGGCACTATTTTGAAATAGCGACATGGACCCAGCAATGCTACTTTGAAATAGCTGCGTGCTATTTCAAAATGCATTTTGTGTGTGAATCTGTTATTTTAAAATAGCTATTTTGAAATACACTGTCATGTAGACATAGGCTCTGACACCTCCCTCAACATGCTATAAAAATTCCAGGGCCCACCGTTGCTGGGGAAAGCAGAGAGGGGCTTGTGTATAGCTGTAGCTTGACTTCTATGTGCTGGGGTGGGGTGGGGGGTGCAGACAAGGGCCTGCTCTGCACAAGGCATCTGGGGAGCAAGTGCCACCTCTATCTCAACAGGCCACGCAGTGGGGACACAACCAAAAGCTATAACTTAAAGGAGAAACTCAATTCAAAAGTTTGAATACCACTCAGGTTGCAAGGAGGGAATAGATAGGACTTCTGTGCAGGCAAGGGGTAGCTCAGAGTGAAGGCAGCAGGTAGCTTGGGGCTGGGTACAGGCAGTGGATAGCTTAGGGCTGTGTGCAGGCAGGGTGCAGGGCAGTGGATAGCTTGGGGTGCAGGCAAGGGCTAGGTAGGGGCTGTGTGCTGAGCACAGAGAGCTTGTGGTGCAGAGGGAGTAGCTAGGGACTGTGTGTTTTGGAGGGCGCTCTCTGCTGGGACTGCTCCCTGAAAACTCTGCCATCCTGGAACCCTGTTCTCCGACCCAGGCAGGTCTGACTGGCTGCATGAGTAGTCAGAGGCGCTGGGAACTTAGGTGCAGCTGAAACCCCAGGCAACGCCAGCACATGGGGAAATGCCCCATCTGCCCACTCCATGGCACCATCAGCCAGAGGAGCAGCTGCCCCACACCACCTGGCTCTGGCTTCTAGCCTGTGACATGCCCAAAGGGTGGGGGCTGGGCAGGACTGTGGAAGAGGAGATGGGAGGAGGACTAAAGCAGCCCCAGGAACTGCTCTGCTCTAATGAAAGGCACTGCAGTTTAGGGGGCAGCATCCTTGTACCCCCAACTCTATCCAGGGGCTTGAGGCTTCTGTCCATGGGGAGAACCAGGGCTTAGGGTTAGTTGTGCACTGCTCATGGGTTTAGCTTGGTGGGGGGCAGCCTGGGGATCTTCAGGAAGTGGAGGGTGCTAGAGGCCCCCCTGCTGCTCCCAGCTTCAGTGTGGGTGGCGGGGGGAAGAAGCTGGGCTCCCAGCTTCTGACTCATGCCCCTGCTGGCTTTAGACTAGGGGAGCAGCCAGGGTTCCCAGCTGCTCTCCCTCAACACTGCCAAGGCTCAGGGAACTGAGTTTCAGCCTTGGGGCCCTGCAGCTCCCCTGAGAGTTCTCACTGACCTCTGGGGTGTCATGGGCCCCTGATTAAGAACTGCTAATCTAAATGATTTACCTGTGTGTGTGTGTGTGTGTGTGTGTGTGTGTAAGGAGCTTTGTCCTGTTTGCAGTATTAGTGTAATAACAAAGATTAGGAGAGCATTAATCTTCTAGAGCATGGGTGTCCAACCTTTTGGCTTGCCTGGGCCGCATTAAGTGAAGAGGAATTGTCTTGGGCCACATATAAAATATGCAATATAGTTAATGTATATAAATCACACAATAATGTTAAAAGTTTATGATCTTGTGGGGCTGCATTACTAGCTGTCCAGGGCCGCATGCGGCCCGTGGGCCGCAGGTTGGACACGCCTGTTCTAGAGTCTTAAACTGATGTATATTTTTCTGTGGATTATTTAAAGAAGATAAAGACTTATCTGAAGCCAAAGGGCTGGGGCTCTGCGTATTTTAGTTTGGGCAATACATTCAACAAAGCTTGTGTTACTTGGCTGCTTGTGAATACCTAGGGGACACTATGGCAGAATATCTCAATCTGTCCAGGAAGTTCTTCAGAAGATAAACAATGACCAACCTTATGCATCTGTGTTCTAAGATGTACAGCAGGCAGGAGCATTGCTTATAGGTCATTCTGAAAATACAGATGTGTCAGATACTGCCTGTGATCTTTCGGTACTATAAATTCTCTCAGTGGCATCTCCTTGCAGCACAGCTGGCTGCCCCTCCACTGGCAGGTAACAAATAAATTGGGTGTCAAGTTCCTTGTTCTGGTCTCTCCGGAAGGATGACAGGAACCATGATCTGTCAGGGATAGTCAGCAAAACCTACACTGCTTCAAAATATTGGAGCCGGTTGTGTGAGGGAACCAAGAGGCAGGTGTTGGCTGAGAAAGCATTAATGCAGAGGCAAAGGGAGAGATTGGGATACGTCCATATAGAGTTTCAATGAACAAGGATGAATATTTTGATCTGACACCTGAAACGAACCGGGAGACTGTGGAAGCACTTGAGGAAAGTGGAGAGATGAATTGGTGCTGCTTGGTACGTGAAGAATAAGAAAGCATCAGAAATCTCTGTGGTGGAGTTTGGAGAGCTGGGACTTGGGTAGGTCATGGATAATGGAGTGCAGTAGTTATGTCAGTGGCATGGATGAGGGTTTCAGCAGAGGTGGAACAGAGATAATGGCATAGATGGGCTTTTCTCCTGAGGTAGTGATCTGTTTTGAACCAGATATGTCAGTCATGCATTTAAGTAAATGCAAATTACTTCAACTAGAGTACAAAACAATTGTAACAAAGTGAACTCAGTTTGCACAGCAGTGGGGCCCTTATTCTAAAGAGCAGCAAGTCTGTTCCATTCCTACATTCATTCTCCGGCTGCAGCTAACAGGACTTTTAAGATCTGGAACAATCTGTAAAAGGAAAGAGAACATGGAGCAGCAGTCACTGCAGTGATGAGGCAGATTTTCAGAAGGGAGTTCAGAGTCAAGGATGATTCCAGAGTAACGGACCAGAAAGGTAAATGGCACATATGTGTTTTGCAAGACAGGAAAGGAGATTGATGGTGGTTGAGGGTACTCTTCTAGCCACAGAGAAGAATTGCTGTCTGTGAGTTGGTTAGCTTATGGAATTAGAAGCCTGGTACAGGCTTTAGAAAAAAACAGAAGTAATACACACTACACAAAGAGGCTGTTCTTCAGGGCTTATTCTAGGCCTCTAATCCTCACACAACAGCAAACGCTTGACAGTACCGGGAAATCATAAAACATCTTACCTATGCAAGCATTACTGACTGGACATCATCTTTGAGATACTGGTTGCACAAAACAAAAATTGTGACAGAAAAGTAAACATGATCTCATGAGACCCCAGAAGTTTCAATAGCAAAGGACTGTCAGTGAGTGGCCACAAGAAAACACTCTAACCTGTAGCGGAGTGGATAGTAAGGTGGAAAATACGCAAAACTCTCCTCGTCTTTCTTGGCTCACTTTTCTTTGGTCTTCATCAAATAATGGCAAATTGTATGGCTCCCTCCTACAGAGGGTGAAATTGACAAATTTAGTGTTTCCCTGGGGCCTGCAGCTATTCTTACATTCACATTAACCTTTGAGAATTGCTGCGTGCAACCTAACATTATTTTAGATTATGGATGGCTACGTCCAAAGTGTGCTACACACTTTCAGGCGAAGACACAATCACTGCCCTAAGAGTTTATAATCTGGTATGTTAATTTATACATAGTTTCAAATTTTGCCTTTATCAGACGCTAATGTTATTGAAGAGAAGTGGAAAGGGAGAAAGGATAAGCAAACAGTCTGTTCGTTGTCACAACAAATCTACTGTAGGTAGTCCCTTTCCCCAATTAAACAAACATAAAGTGTTCCAGACTTTGCTATAAAAGAACTGTTCATTGTTCACTAATTTATTCACAGCGCTTTATTTTTGCAGCCACACGTTTTTCTGACGACTGTTCAGATAAGGAAAGGTAGAAGTCTGTGGACAGCTCTTTATTGGAAATATGTGAAGATTAAAAAATTACAAAGTATTACAGCAAAAGTGGTAACCATGCAAGTAATACTATCACTTAATTCTGAGTATGACAGTTCTGATATTTTTAAAAAAAACTTTGCATAGATAAACATCCCATATATTAATAGAACATGAAAAATCCACTCATTTGCTTGCCACACCTTTCTCCAGAACTTAATTTTCATAACCATAAGGACCTTTTAAAAATGAAAACAATTCTCCAAATATCATCTGCACACAGCAAAGGTAACGTTGCTCACAAGCAGCTTCAAGGTATCTGCTGGTGCTCATAGTTCTGTAGGCAGCAACTGCATGAAGCTGAGAAGACATTGGGCAGTTTCACTTCTGCTACTCAGATTCTTGTGGGCAAGAGTGTCAAAACTGGAGAATCATGTGGACCTCCTACTGCTTCTGGAAATAGCCCTGGCTAGTTGTGAAGGCTGACACTGGTGATATTCTTGAGAGGTGACAATACTAACAGTGGAAGGCAGTCCGCAGTATAGTGGAGAGCTTTCCACATAGCCTCTCGCAGCAGCCCAACAGGGATGGGACAGGATTAGACCTTTATATTACTAATGAGAACCTCTGACATTATGTTCGTTAGGCTGTTAGAAGGAGATCTAAAAGCCCAGGCTGTGATGTCTACTGGCTATTTTTAGTGCAGTTGCCTGAATCCTACAGGCCCACATCTGTCGTCTTGGGTTCTGAAACTCGCTGCTGCTTGCTGTATCCTAAAAAGCTGATCAGACACTACTGAATCCAGTAACTTAACGGGGAGCAAAATTGGTCCCTAACTGCCAAGGGCTCCAATGAAATTTTCCTGTTGAGCAAATTATTTTATAATTATCTACAGCAGTTGCTCACTGGGTCTTCATGTACAACACTAAGTATTGGTCACTCTCAGAGAGGAATTCCCATAGTAGACCCAACCAGTGGTCCAACTAGCCAAATACCCTGTGCTCTTATTTAATTAATGTGCTCTAACTTGTGGAGATCACCATTGTGCAAAAAAGTAGTGTTAGTGGGCATACTGGGTAAAAGGTCAATTTAAAATTTAAGTCAAGGTGACTCCTATTTTTGCACACTCAGTGAATCTCTTGAAAAACTTCTGAGAGGGGAGTGGAGGAGAGAACAGTGGCGTGCCATATTGGCATTTGACTCAGCCCACCTGACCTGGCAGCCTCTAGTTGGAATTAATTTACAAATGTTGATTATTTTTGTAGAATGTGCCAAAAACTACTAAAGAAACGCTGTGTGAGAATATGCATCAGAACAAGGAAGTAAGTGATACAGAAATGGCAGACTTTGGAGGTAAGACCTCCCTCACATTGATTTTAATTATAGAACAGTTACTGCACAGGCTTTTCCCCTAAGGTCTAAGTATTCATTTACCCCAATCTTAAGCAGGATATACACTGACAACATAAAAAATGTATGCATATACATACTGTATCCTTACATTATATTCTGATCACAGTTACCCATTACAATCATTGCTGAGGAACCTGCTAGCATCTCTATAGTTAATTATCGGTCAGGGTCTGTGAACATTTTTTTTAAAAACAAACCAAGTTTTCAGCTTGTATAACTTGGCCATAATATTTTCTGCAAGGTACCACCTTTCTTATACGGCTTAGTCAAGAAGGATTTTTTCTTCGTAGAAACTCCATTATTGTAATAACGTCAGAGTAAATTGGATATTGACTTGGCCAATAGATTTTCAGTGACAGTCCCTGCACAATGCATTCATTTGTAATATGTATTTAAATCATCACTACACGCTACTTGCTGTGTTGCACTAATAACAGTGAGAATTATGAGTGTGTAGCAAAGCTCATATCAAAAAATCTGCATTATAAGATTTGTTATGAAAATAATTCTAAAGTGGTGTAATTTTATCAAACATTTTGATTCTGAAAATTAAAAATTTATATTTGATTATATTTCTATCACAGCTCAGTTTTACCATTGTAAACAGAACAACTTTTTTTTTCCAAAACACAGTGGAGAAATAAACACTAAATTAGACACATACATTTTAAGATCAGAAGAGAACATCATTATCATCTAGTCTGATCTCTGGCACATTGCAGACCACAGAAGCTCACCTAGCCACTCCTGTAATAGACCCCCAATCTCTGGCTGAGTTACTAAAGTCCTCAAATCACGATTTAAAGACCTCAGGGTACAGACAATCCACCATTAACTTTAGTTCAAACCAACAAATGATTGATGCTCCATTCTGCAGAGAGGTGAAAATCCTCCAGGATCTCTGCCAATCTGACCTGATGGAAAATTGATTCCAAATATGGTGATCAGTGAGATCCTGAGTGTGTAGGCAAGATCCACCAGCTGGACACTTGGGGAAAAAAATTAATGTACTAACTCAGAGCTCTTTCCATCTTGAGTCCCATTCCCAGCTAACAGAGATATCTGCTGCAAGTCGTTGCAGATGGGCCACATATCAATATAGGCAGCCTTCTCATCCCTCCCTTCCCCCCAGAAAACTTACTACACTCCATCTTTAAACCTGTTAGATTCCCCTGCTCCTCAGCCCCCTACGGAAGGCTGTTCCAGAACTTCACTCCTCCATAACCTTCATCTAATTTCCAGTCTAACCTGGCTGCTGGCCAATTTGTCTGCATTTGCTCTTGTACCAACATGAACCCTTAACTTAAATAACTCCCTGGTATTGAGCCCTCTGACCTATAGAGAACAATCACATTTCCTCTTATCCTTCATTTGGGTATAATAAACAAGCCAAACTCCTTGAGTCCTGTCATGTAAGGTGGGGTTTTCCAGTCCTCTGATTATCCTAGTAGCCTCTCCTTGCACCTGTTTCAAGTTGAATTCAACTTCCTTAAACATGGGTGACCAGAGCTGCACACAGTATTCCAGATGAGGTCTCACCAGTGCCCTTGTATAATGGTACTTACACTTCCCTTTCTCCATTAGAAATACCTAGTCTGTTGCATCCTATGATTGAATTAGCCTTTTTTCATGGCTGCATCACACTGGTGGCACATAGTTATCCTGTGATTTCTCAATCCCCAGCTTAAAATGTGTGCTGTTAGTCCCTAAGTGCACTTTGCACTCTACAACTTTATCCCATTTGTATTATTCCAGTTTTCAAAGTTGTCCAAGTTCTGTTACATAGTCCAGTCCTCCTTCCTGTTGGCAGTATTCCCCTACTTTGTGTCATCTGCAAATTCTGTTAGTGCACTCCCACATTTTGTGCCAAAGTCACTAAAGAAAATGTTGAATAAGATTGGTCACAAGACTGATCCCTAAGGAGCTCCACTAGCAACCTCCTTTCAGCCTGACAATTCACCTAGCAGTCTGACCTCCTGTCTCCCCTTTTACCAGTTCCTTATCCACCTTTCTGTTCTCGTATAAATCCCCATCTTCTCTAATTGAGCTAATAATTTCACATGTGGAACTGTATCAGATGCCTTACTGAAACCCAATTTGTTCTAAGACCTTGCATACCACTGAGGTCGACCTGAGAGCGCTATAGTTTTCTAGATCACCTTTTTTCCTTTTCTTAAAAGGTATTATATTAGCGATGCTTTAGTCACTGGGTATAATCCTTGAATTCACAAATTCATTAAAAAAATCTTACTGTTGGGCTTGCAACTTCATGAGCCCATTCCTTTAATATTGTGGGGTGGACATTATCATCTCGTTTCCTCCTCCACCCCCACTACTTCCGATTGTTCCTATTACCCTGTTTAAGAAAGACTTTGATCTTGGGCTGTAGTAATTTCTACTTCCTCACTCTCATTCCATTAGCCACCCTCCTACTCCCCTGAGCTCTTCGTTACCCTTATTAAAAACAGTCTACATCCCATCCTCAGCACTAAGCAGTATCTCTTCTTTCCTTGTTTTCTTCTTATTAATATGGCTAAAGAATCTTTTACTACTGATTTTTACTTTCCTTTGCAAGGTCCTATGTTGCTTGGATTTTGGTGGTGCTCACTTTAGCTCTCCACTTTCTGATCTTTAAGAGGTAGCTTTCCTTGTTGGCCTATCCCATCTTCCATTCCTTGTAGCCTTTTTGCTTTCTCTTAACCCATTTGGCATGCTTGTTCATTCTGTTTGGTCTGCAACCTTTCCTGTGTGTATTTTCCCCTTGCTTGTGATGCAGGCTTCATACAGGTTCTGCAGCACTGACCTGGAGTAATTCCAAGCCTCTTCCACATTCAGATCCTGTGCATTTCCCTTGTTACTTAGCTTAAATTTTACAAATTGCCCTTTTGAGATCAAGGACCCTAACTGCTGACCTATTTTTGTTTCTTTCCATTTAGTTTAAACTGAATTACATGTGATTATTTGAAACAATCAGTTATTCCATGAGGTCCTAGCAAATTATTTATATTAAATCTAAAATACTGTTTTGGTGACTTTTTGGTAAAGAAATCTGTAAGGTATCAAATCCAGGAATATTTGGGCCCTACCATTCTTAGCAAAACTTTGTTCTCTAATCTATATCTGGGAAGTAAGTCACTCATAATCACAGGATTCCCAGTTGTATTTCTTTCATTAAAGATATTAAAGGTCATTATCCATATCCCAGATTGGATCCTGGGGAACTGTAGCATACTCCAAACACTATCATACTGGAGCCTCTTCTATTTTTCTTTTCCAAGACAATTTTACCCTAATGGATACCACTTCATCCATTCCATCATTTCTAATTCTTTTCAGCCTACCTTGTCACTGATATACAATGCTGTTGCTACACATTTACCTTTATGTCTGCCTTTCCTGAACAGCACATGCCAAGCCATACATGGTTGTACTCTAATCATGAATGCTATTCTACCATATTTCTGTTATGTCTATAATATCTGGTTTTACTGCACCAGTAATTCTAGTTCCTACATTTTGTTACCCAGGCTCCTTGTATTGGTGTCTTAGTGTTTTTCTACTTGGTTTCATCCAGATTCCCTGCCCCAGTTAGGTACATTCTTCTGCCAGTGTCGTCTACCTGACAGTCCCAATTCCACTGTCTTTCCTCTTGATATCTGTTCTCCTGCCCTCTGTCATTTGTTTCTCAATTGCTGTATCCTCTCTTTAATTATCCTTCCACTCAATGTTAAAATCAGATGTGAAGATTACATGTACATCTCCTAGCAGTCTCTCCTGAGATCCTAATTTAAAGGTCTTTCAATCAGTTGTGCCAACTTCCACCCCAGAAGTCCATTTCCTTCCCTACTCAGGTGGAGCCCATCCCATGAGATCTCTCCTCTGTCTATGAATGTGTCCCAGTGATTGAGGATATCAAAGCCCTCCTTATAGCTCCACTTCCTTTAGGTATCTGTTGATCATTATAATTCTGTCTGACCTTCATTCTCCTTCTCTAGGAACAGGTAGATTCCCACTGAAGATCACTTGAGCCTCCATTTCTTTCAATGTCTTCCCCAGCTTGGCATAGTCTCCACTGATGTGTTCCAGTGAGAAACAGTGGATTTTTTCCTGCTTGAGCTAGGAACCTCTTCAACCTCAGGTCCACATGCCATGTCTTAACTCCCTGTAGACAGCACACCCTTCTGTTCTTCAGATCAGCTCTGGTGACAGGCCTCTCTGTTCTTGGTAGGCAGTCCTCAGGCATGTAGGCCTGCCTTCTCCTAGCATAGTTCTTCGACTTTCCTCTTTGTTTTTTCTGGCTCCAAGTCCTCTTGTCTTTTATTGTCACATGCAATCTTATGCAACTCATCCTCTGTCCTTCTGTGACTCTGAACTCTGGCTGTCTCCATTGACTCTTCCCCTGTTAAATAAGTCACACAGTATTTTAATATAATGTTCTGAAAAGAGCTACAGGAGACAATTGAAGAGTCACCTGCACCAAACAAGCCACAGTCTGAGTGTCACTAGATCAGATTACCTTACATTGAAATGCTGTTAGATTTTTCTTGTGACACTCTAACTAAAACAGAATGAAGATATTCTTCACTTCTGACTGTGTATTTTGTTCTGCTTTTTAAATTAAAATGTAAAAAGTTAAGTAAAAATTAAATCACTGCTATTTGATGTCAGGGACTGAATCTCACTTTTGAAAGCTAGCCCACAGAGCCCTTTAAACACTCATTTTCACTTTGCTTCCAAGCAGACTTACAGTCTAACTGCAACCAGTCATTAGAAGAATCTCACTGGGAAAGACGTGGCTCCATGACGCAGAGGCCATCTCTGCAAAATCTCCAGGAGGAATCTACGAGGAACAGCACTCTTCTAATGTGTTCTGTGAATGCAAACAGGTTGGCCGTTTCTGGCCAAGTACTGAGTCCCCCTGAAAGTGGCAGGCTGGGTGCTTTTTTAGAGGAACCTGCCAGTCATGTCAATAGGACAGCACTGGTGAAAGAGGGCATTGAAATGACACAAAGTGGCTCCTCAGAGCCAATTTTGACACAAAGTTCCCTTGCCGTTTGATGCATCACATCTTCCACTCTGAGAAACAGCAGTAGCACAATATACCGAAGGCAGACTGCTCCAAGAACTATTCAAGATTCTAATATGAAGACTTCAGCAACTGGAATCTTTTTCAGATTGGGAAGTAGCCAAAAGTACAGCTTTAGAAAGGCGGACATGATGGCCTTCAGGAAAGCAGACTTGTGAGAGATGAACAGGCTTGATACACAGTCTCTTCACATAGTGTCTATCACAATATCGTCTGGGGAGTGGCTGAATTCCTCATTCTATGCCGTCTGTTTAAGGAGTACTAAAGAAGCAGCAGAAGAGGTGTAGCCACTTGAGGACCAAGGTGGAATAGCTACATATGGTTATTGGTTATTTAGCTCTGCTGCCCCCTGTTCAGAGTCACCCTGTCTTCCTGCCTGCACTCTTCACATGAGTGATCATTTCCTACTTCCGGTCCCTACCCCATCATCCACTGGTCGCAACAACAGGTGGGTGGCCACTGAGGCTAAGAGAGGACTTTGCAGCATGGTGATCATAGCAGCTCTTTCTGAATAAGTAGCCAAAGGGCAATAGCAGCTGGGCATTGAGAATCAGACTGTTCACCTGCTGAAGTGACCCTAACTGAAGCAGCAAGGAACACTTTGAAGAGGACGTGAGAGAGCAGCAGACAAAAGAGGGGGATGGGTTTGGGGGGATAGGATGAGTTAAGGCAGACAGGGTGGATGATCATCCTTTGGGAAATGTGACAGGCCGTCAAGATACTAGAAGTCTGTTATTGAGAAGCACCTTTCAAACAACTTTAAAGATGATAACTTGTTTTTCAAAATTACGGGTATAAATTGCCAAAAGTCCAGTTAGACACATTTGCCCCAGGCTAGCCTCTATCCCAAAAAACCAGTTTTTGGAAGAAAATGGTGGAAGATCTTTGTACTTGTGTTTTGAACTATTTCAAACGGACTTGTTTTATTTATACAAAAAGTGATTTTTTTTCCTAATTTGTTTGTCATATTGAAACATTTTAATGAATTCTCAATTAGCATGGTTGTCTCTAAACTCCAGTTTTCCTTTTTAAGGTCAATCTTCATTCTGAAAATGTACATCTACCTATATTTTTCACAGGGAAAGGGGCATATTCTGAATTTTGCTGTATAGAGACAACATATACTTTATTTACACTGATGAGTTTTGCAGATTATTTAATTTTCATCGTTTGTGTGAGTTGAAGTGAATTGATCTAAAGGAAGAAGGCCCTCTAATAAATTTGATTTTTTCATATGAATTGTAAAAATATTTTAATGTTTAAACTTATTTTATTAAACCACATTCTTGTTACAGAAAGGGGGAATACAATTTTTAAATGTTGGTAATATCTAAAATACTAGACAAGTCTGCCACAAACACATTAGTGCAAAGTGTAATCTAACTGTTCCATGACTGTTCTGCAGCCATTTCACTAAGTGGATAGAGCAAAACCCGGGCACGGGGTGAGATTCAGGAAATCAGGGTTCTCTTTCCAGTTACATCAGTGGTCTGGTTGATGACCTTGGGCAAGTCACTTCCTCTCTCTGTCAAACAGGGATAATGATTCTGGCCTGTGCGGCAAAGTGCATTGGGAGCTATTGATGAAACACGCCTCTAGAAGAGGTAGGCGTTCTTATTAGGCATACTTTGAAGACACACTTTGTGCTTGTCTTTAAAAAAATAAAAACAAAAGAAGTTGTAGAGTCACATATGGGTCAATTTCTTTAGAAGGTTGTTATGTGTTTTCTCAGATTTAATATTTTATTATGTACTTTTAGGATATTTTAGTCTTGATTTCAGAAGGATACATTAAAAACAGAAAATAACCACTAGTCAGACATCTGTGGCCTGTAACCACTCCCAGCACTTATTCTCAGAAACACTTTAAAAATGCTCTCTCAACTGTGAATTGCTTAAAATTGTCAACTCAAATGTGTGCACAGACACTGGAATAAAAAGGGAAATTTTCTGGCAAGTATTTTGTTCTCCTGAGCTATCAGACTAGATGGTCTGAAGCTGTACTGGCTTTCAATTGGATTCCAGGTGCAGCTCAGTGGGTTTTCTTAGTTTAATTCTGTATGGTGTGAATGAATATTGGTGGTTAGAGTTTATCTGTGTCCTTCTGAAGACAAGCTGGTTGACGGTATTGTTATTTTTACTACTGCAGGAACATAGTCAGAATCAGAACCACATTGGATTGTAAGTTGAGAGTCTTACATACTCACGTCTCCAGGAGATCAAGGTTTTAAAATAAATAATTGAAATAAAAAACAAGAAATAAGTTATTAAAGCAAAAGTATGGCTCATAGGCATGGGTTTCTTCCTCAGCCAGGGGGAGCTTACCCTTCCACTCTGCTCAGGCCCTGGCTTCACTCAGTGCCTTCCCCCAAGACCTTGCCCTGCCTCTTCCACTTCAGCTCTGCCACCCAATTTTTTGGGGAAGAAGGGTGCTTTTGAAATCAGGGTTTCCTTTCAAAGGAACCCCACCTACATGGTTAGTTTTCAATTCAAAAGCAGCACTTTCAACACTCCAGGTGGTGGCCATTATGTAAATGAGATGCTAAATATTCATATCAACACTTCATTAGCATTTCTGATCTGTGGCATTTACATACCCCTTCCGAAAGGGAGGGATAGTGTAGACGCAGCCAATGTGTATTGAAATAGCACTCAGCTATTTCAAAATAGCCCCTATTCCCTGTCTATCCAGCCCCTACTCTAAAATATCTATTTCAGAATGGCTATGTCTACACTAGCCCAAAACTTCGAAATGGCCATGCAGCAGATAGGAATAAGGGGATTTTGAAGTTGCCAGGGTCCTTTCGAAAAGGACCCCTGTTTGGACAAGCCGCGCGGCAGCGAGCCAAGGCAATTTCGAAGTGCTGCAGCTGCCGGCATGCTAATGAGGTGCTGAATATGTATTTCAGAGCTTCATTAGTAAACTTCAGAATGGCCATTTCAAAGTTTTGGGCTAGTGTAGACACAGCCAATAGGAGCTATTACTCGTAGAATGAGATCTACAGAACTCACAATAAGCACCCACTAATTTTTCCCAGTGGATGCACCATTCCTAGAGCATCGGTGGAGTCAGTGCCTATAGTATTAATATAACTTAGCTAGCCATATTGTCTGTCTTAGCCTTTCCAGTTGGTCTCTGTCTATGTGTAACATGGTCTGTAAGAACTTCCAGGAGGAAGTTTGGCACTACATAGGGTACGTCTTCATGGCAGAGTTAACTTGGTCTCTTTCCCGGGTGCTGCCACTAACCCTCCTCCTGTCCAGACACCAAACAATTTCCAGAGTATAGTGGTGTCTTAAATACTCACTACCTGGCTCACCTGGGCATGCAGGTTAGAGTCTGAGTTCAGCTTTCACTGGTAACCTTCCAGTTTTGCAGTGTGGAAATGGGCTGAATCACTTAATCTCACTGCCTTCCCAGATGTCTCCCTGTTTGCTCAGAAAGCACAAGAGTTCTTCTACAATTCACTGAGTGTGAGTGGCTCAGTTTACTTCAGCACAAAGAACCATGGACCCCCAGAGGTCCCAGTGACACACACACTGCTGAATGCAGCCCCAGTAAGGAGTTATAACTCAGAGACAGCTTTGTAGCTGCTCATGTTCAAGCTACAGTGGAGCCATTCCCACAGAATCCTGCATGCTGTATGTCGGGGTTAAATTTCCTGATGACACTTCTCCCCTCACAGCACTCCGGCCCACTGCAATGGTTGTTTACTCAGTCTTTGGCCCAAGGTGGTGGATTCAGGTACGTTTTCTGGGGGGGTTAATGTCTCCAGGTTTCTTTGCTAGTGTATCTGCCATTTTTGACTGTATGTTGTAGTTGTGTCTAGCCGTGTGATCAGATATATATTAAAGGCATAAAACATTTTCAACACTTTGGAGGAATAAAACACATTAAGTCAATAATATAATAGCTTTCTGTCACATCAGCGACATGCAAAACAGTGCTGATACATTGTCAAATATGCTCAGTATAGAAGTAATTACATGAAATGCAATGGCCTCTGATATACAGCAGGTCAGAGCAGAAGAGGTAATACATTTCAAGATCTATTAATCTAAAACTAGAATTGAGGAAACCATTGAAGTGATTTCCTCCTCTAGTCATTTATACATTTTAAGTTTGAGAAGATCACCTTATTGGAAATGCATGAGGAGCTCATGACAACTTTGCTCTCAATGTGCACATTTGTAATACACATAGAAATCTTACTTGCTGTTAGGTTTTTCCATTGCTATTATGATTTTGTAAAACAGCCACAGCTTCAAGGGCTAATTTCCTGCAGTAGAGAACACAAACCAGAAGCACTCTACAACCTCTGTGTACTCCAGACTTTCTGGATCCATTCCAATTTCATTTGTATTAAATTAATAGCAAAATCTCTTCTATTTTGAGAGCCTAGTAACCCCTAATTTTGGTTAGGGCTGCCACTCCAGGAGAAGTATTTGACACTCTCTCAATCTAAAAATTAACTTTCAATTTAAAAATAAATCAGTGATTCTTAGCAATCAGCAAATTGATCTAAGTTAGCAAACTCTTTCTCTCTCTCAAGCTGGAAATACAATCACATAGGACTATTGCCACCTTTTTTTAATGGGCCACTTTTTTCTTAATAAAGAATAAATGCAGTGATAGAAATTTAGGTAATGTTTTCTGGCATCACACACAGATGTAAATGAGTGATGCACCA
The DNA here is from genome assembly GCF_033958435.1 of Carettochelys insculpta. Lineage (NCBI taxonomy): Eukaryota > Metazoa > Chordata > Testudines > Carettochelyidae > Carettochelys > Carettochelys insculpta. The sequence continues at coordinate 161,633,251 of NC_134138.1, read as the reverse complement.
TTCCTCCTCTGTTTCACAGAGGGTATGGGACTGCAGATGCTTGAGAGATGGTCTCCCTGCTTTCAAGGAGAGTTGCAGGTTAGGGGGCTTTCCTGAAACAACTTGATCACTACAGCTTTGATTCAGGAAAACATCTCCACTCAGGACTGCACCTAATGCTTCAAGTTAAGTCATCTTGAAATCTAAGGAAATTAATCAAGTGCTGAAAAACAAGTGTGTGCTTTCTTGAATCCGGGCCCAGATACAGGATTGGAACCATGTGGTCACAGAGAATTCCCATATGTGAGCTTGTATGAGATGGAGACAAATCAAGGTTAATAGCAGATTGAATCTAGATCTACTAGTATTCCTACAAACATAAACAGGTTTATTTTAGAAGGACTGTGTCATGTGATAAACTGGCATAACTCCAGTTGAGTGAAATGCAGTAGAAACCAAAAGCATAAATTGTAGTATGCAATACACAACTGTGATCAAAATCATTTGAAACTGTGAACCTATATTATGTTCATGTCTCCTTAAACATATGCACTCACTCGTGTCATTTAGAAGAACAAATGAGATGTTTATATTGCAATAGTCTAGGTAACAATAGAATCACTCCAGTACACAAATAAATGTTCATCCTGACTTACTGGACTATATAAAATGTTTTAAAAATAAATAATAGTGGTTTAGACAGCAGTGGGTTGAAGTAAAGGAGAGGGTTGGAGAAGTCAGTGAAATAACTACTTTTGGGGATTTTCAAAAAACAGAGTTTATTCTGAATAAACGTGTGTTCATTTTAAAAAAATAAATGACATGATATAGCTATGTGATTCTAACAAGAAATCAAATTCTGTTAAATCCTTATAGTCCTTTCATGGTATCATGTTCCGAGGAAAGGGGGCATCTTAAGAGAGAGAACTTGTTCAGCTCATCCAAGCTGCGTCTACACATGCCCCCTTCTTTCAGAGGGGGCATGTTAATCAGGCACTTTGGAAGATGCTAATGAGGCGCTGACAGGAATATGCAGCACCTCATTAGCATAATGACTGCACACGATTCTAAAGTGCCACTTTATCTGTGTACCCTGTTCTTGAGCATTCAAAATTCAAGTTGCTTTACTCTTGCTTGGGTAAGTTTAACCTTTAAAGTCCAGTTACAAATCTGAAATGTACTTTGGGTGACTACTCTGCGTTCAAGGCTTAAAATCCACTCTTTCGACAAGCAGTCCTTCCAGGAAGCTAATTGGTTAAATAGTTACACACAAAAGGGCTGAACAAATTCAGTTATCTTGTTTAAATAGGTGAGTGAATAGTTGCTGTGAAGATTTGCAGTATTTGCCTAACTAATGCTTACGGACATTTCAGCCTACATGCCAGCCACAGCCCTATTTGCCATCCTCCTCAATCAGGAATGTGGCACAAGGGAGGGACAGAGTTCACTTAAGGAAATCCTGCACATGCTATCACCCATGTGGTACCTGGATCTAGCAGATAAGTGGATCCAACAGGTACCAGGATACAATTCAGACGAGTACATGTATGGCAGGGGGTGGGAGGTAGGGGTATATCACCCTACCCTTCAACCTTGTGTGCCTTACAAAGCCTTGCTGAAGTAGCTCCCACCTGGGTTGCTCAGACAGACTTCCAGCAGGCAAGCCACGCTCTGAAGGACTGGCTGTACTTCCCGTGATCAATGGCCAAAGCTGCACAATGCAATTGTGCCACTAGAATACTCTTTGAAAACACTATCTATACCAAAGGAATAGCTTCATCTGTCATCCTAAGTAATCCCCCTCCCTTAGCACCAGTGGCTCTGTCACTAGGAAGAGCCCTCCTAGTGGCATAGGGCTGGTTACACCCAGGTGTAGGTCAGAATAACTGTTACTCAAGGATGTGGATTTTCCACGCCCCGAGTGACACAGGGATCCTGACATACATTGGGATTGTGAACCAAGACTATGTGTAATTGCAGCTTGCCAGATATATACTCTCACCAGCCTTGGTTCTACTATACTGTGAACACAACATACATTTCTGTGGGGGAAAACCATGGACAGAAGGTATGTCATATTGCCCAGCCCTTCTCTTAAGGCAAATAATTTGAGTCCATTGTGCCTTTCAAGGAATATTATACTTTCTCATCTTAACTGCAGTTACCCAGAGATTTCAATTTACACCTGCTCAATTAGATGAAACTATAAAACAAGTTAATTAAATATAAAAGAGATTTTAAGTGAGTACAGGCAATGAGGCATACGTCAGAAATGGTTACGAGAAAATTAAAGTACAAAGTACTTGAGTGCGTAATTTAAACTATATTAGAGTCAAGTAGAATTTTTCACCATGTTTCCAACAAGGTTACTGACCGTATTCTTCAGGTCAGGACCTGCCTCCTGCCCCAGAGTCCAGTGACTGTTTTCCTTTGTCATTTTAGGTGCAATGCCAGAGACAAAAACTGAGAGGTTATGTGGGGTAGGGTTGCCCTTTCTTTTGATAATTTCAAGCCCTATCTTGTAAATATTTCCACCTTGAAACTAGATGATAAAATATCTATGTGGAAGTGGAAGGATGTGCCCTGCTGTTTTTTTCCACCTATTCAAAATTCCTTATGTTTTTTTCCCTTTCTACTTGATGACTGCTAAATGTAAATTAAGGCAAGCATACAGTCCTTTGTTCAAGACTGACCCGTCTTCTGCCCTGTCTTCAGGGCTATGGGCTTTGGAACATGTTAATAGCATCACACAGGGAAATCATAACTTCACATACAATGTTCTCACACATTTTATCAGGACAATACTGACCAGCAAATAGAGTGTTCAAATATCTGTCAAGGCAAACCCAGTAGAAGGATGAATACAATAGTGTGTAGGGTCTGGAAAGAGGGATGTCTTCTGTCACAGGCACTTCAAGTTAAAGATGAGTTTCAGTGCTTTCTTGGATTGGGATATTTCCTTGAATCAGGCATCAATTTACTTAGGCCCAGTCTAGCTATGAAATCCTACTCTGTTTAAGTGGACTTCTGTCATGCATAAAATAACCTATTAGTGTCTTGCAGTGAAGTCCTAATTACTTTTATTTTTAAATGCTAATTATTTCAACTGTTAGACCCTGAGGAAATAAATCCATAATCCTGACTGAGGGTTCTTTTTTTAAATATGAGCTAAAGTCTTTAGCGTTTTAGCCTCACCTTTAAACATGATGTATACTCTGACGCAGACCTTTTGGAAGGCAGATATGTTAGGAAGAAAAAAACCCTCGGCTAGTGATTTGAAGGAATTTTTGGCAGCATCTCAAGTAAACATACCATGCAGTCATTTGCTCAAAGTATTTGGGTTTGCAGTGTGCACACCTTTGATAGCACATGGAATAATTCTGTGACCCTTGTACATTCTGATGAACATGACACTGCAGACTGAAGATTGTTCACCCACTTAAGCTACTTTTCAATATTCTTGAAGAAGAGACAAAGATATCACAAAACATATCCTTCACTGGTACTATACATGTGCATGTGAAAAGCCGAGCTACCTACGTATTATATCTGCAGAGGTACTGGACTTTGCGAGGGGCAGGAAAAAAAAGAAAACTTCACACCATTAGCTGTTGCCCATAACCTGATGTTCAGAAATTTGCAGTTGGATTGTAACACTGCTGTCTCCTACCTGAGGAGGAATTCAGATTCTAGTATGATATTTAATGACTACTGTGGGTGACAAGTACGAATGACTCATTGATTGATTTAGTTTTAAGGTTGCAGCCAAATGAAAATGCCAAGAATTAAGGGCACAATCTTCACTCTTACTTGATGACAAGAGATGCTATCCCTGTGCCTTGGTGGTGGCACGCTGTATATGCAGCTCAAGTGGCAAACCGATCAGAACTGTGGCACTAAGCAGTACTGCATAATCACAATGCCTTCTCTGAGCACCTTTCTACTGGTTTCCAGATGCTTATTAGTATTGCCTGTAAAAGCAACAACTTGCTCCTGAGATACAGTAGTATTAGCCATGAAGATGTAACGCACCAGGGAGAGAACAGTGTTAACAATCTGAAAAGGATACAATGAGCTGAGAAATATGAGGTGCGGAGTCCTAGACGTTTTTGAAGAACTGGCTGCTGAAAGAGGAGGGAGTGAGGACAGAATTCTTTTTCTACATGAATGGCAACTATTATTAGTCGCATGCTGTGCAGTGACCTAATTAGAGCATAGGTGTTTTGTCTTTCCAGCAAGGCACTCTGTGCAAAATTTCACATACACAGTCCTGTCAGCACATCTAAGCCCTGACCCCACGTACAGCACCTCTTACGTTATATGGTGAGAGCCTATCTGCAATGCCTGTGACCTCAGTAGCATTGGGGAAAGGATGCGATATGGGGTATGTATGAGGTTTATAAATCTCTCTGCCATGATAAAATCTGTAGCTAGTATGATCCTGTAGTCTTTCCCACTCTTGTGTTTTCCCCAACAAAAGCAATTAATTTTTTTTTAAACAAACAGCTGTTCTGATAGCATCAGCCTCTATTCCTCAGTTATTCAATTGTTTGGGTCATGTTTACTGGTCATTATTGACCTCTTTGTTAACACAGCTACTGTTGACATCATTCCTTATCCAAAGGAGATAAGGCCTTGTGTTCTCTGACATCTGCACAGGGCAACACTCCAAGACCAAATTATCCATCTATAGCTGAAATGTTTGTTTTACGAGCTTTTGAATGATATTTGTTTACACTGGGAAAAATTCCCTATAAACGTGTGCAGTATTCTTTGTGCTTAAAAACAAATCAATAATTCAATGAAAAATAATGAAAGAATGCTTTCCAGCTGCTGTTTGTAGGTTTCAGTTGCTAGGGTACTGGTATCACAGTACAACCTTGTCCCATGGTTACGCTCTGAATATCCTGACTGTTCTTGACAACGAGGTTAAAGAGTATACCCCCATCAGCTCTCCTATTAGAGCTGGCTTGGGAAATGAATGCAAGAACAAACCTGAGCAGCCAATGTAACCATTTTAAAAATTCTCTTTTCAACAAGGCAGGATCTTGATTCTGTTATGGAAGAACACAAAGCAGTCTGCTTATAAACATGTTATTATTTATTAGATAAAAAACACCCCTACCCTGCCGTGCCCTGCATTCATTCTGTTGACCCCCCCAAAGGAACATTTGTCCTAGCACACAGTTTCTCCAGACTTGCTGCTGGTGGCATTATGACACTTGCGTATGAAAGAGCAGTTTCTGCAGACTTAAAAAAAAGTTTGCTTTCTTGTGAATATATGATTTAACAAGACAATTCCTTAACGGCCCAAAGTAAAACCATAGCCACCGCCTGTGACGCAAGATTGAGGTTTCCCCAGACAATGAATATCCCTTGTTTTCAAGATACATCAGCAGATGCCTTAAATCACCCAAATATGCTTCTGACCCCCAGAAGTGTGCTTAGGACTTCACAAACAAAGGCAAAGAGGCATGCTGTTGTCCTGAATGTTTCTACAAACTGACAAGATAAGACTAAACATGTGAGAGGAACAAACATCTGCATGTGTTTAAGGCATGAGGGACCAATAGGTGGAAGGATGACACATTGCCACAATCTGGTTTGTATTGTTAAGTAGCTAAGACATACACATTTTGTTTCCACTCTTCCTGCTGACACAATCCCATGTTTTCCCACCAATCCCCATTCATTCATTACAATCTTATTCAAGTGTTCCCTCCCACCCCACTAATGTAGTATGTCAAGTAGCTAACCACCTCCTCAGTTACCCCTTTTGCCCCTACTACCAACAGTCAATCTCAGACAAGTTTACAAAGCCTGGAACTCCAATGGAAAGATCTTCAGTATGTTAAGGTATAAATAATCTCTGTATTACTAGTCCCTCCTTGTTCTGGGCTCCCAGATGACTCAATGCATCCTGCCTCTAAGGATCATGGCTGGTGCTCTTAGGAAGTTGAGAAATACACAGCCCGAACTGGTAGACAGTCCAGTTCAGGCGAATACTGTTAGATGCTTCTTCAAACCACCTAAAATGCCTGGTGGCACTGAAGTAAGATTTACATTTATTCTGAACTGTAAACTGCAGCCTCTTATCACACTTCCAGTCCTTCCCACATCTGGTCAGGCTGGAGATACTGTGAGAACAACCCTTCTTGCAGCACTTAAATATCTGGTCCCTGTCAGATTCCAAAAATGCAGGGAAGTTAAATTATTATCTATATGTAAATTTGTTAATCAAACTTTTTTGAACCTTAAAACTCATTCCATTTAAGTTTCAGGCAATAGTTTGGGTTGATTCTTGTTTTTCCTAAGCCATTAAAGATTTTTGACTAATGAACAGGACACTAGAATGGGTCAAGCAGCATAGCTGTGCTTTCACCTTTTCAATGAAGAGACACAGTTTGATATTTTTGGCATTTTCCCTAATATGCCTGTATTATTCTATAAAGATGTTTGTGTGTGCAAGTGCATGCTGTTAAATCTGATCTCAACAGCGAGGAAGATCTTATATGTGGAGGGGGATGAGAGGAAGGCAAACAGATTGAGAATGAATGTATTCTACAGGTCACCGCTAATAAACATATGACGAGTGTGGCAATTTCTAAGTTACTGTGTGCTTTTGCTGCCAGCAGCTATTCCTAAATGAAATATAATAGAATTAAAATGTTCGGATAGATGTAGTCTGTCCAGACTCTCAGACATACATCTCTAACTGCCTTATCCCTCTGCTTTATTTATTTCTCAGGAATGGCTCAAACCTAGTAATTTGAAATAAGCCTGGATTCAGAAGTCCACCACTGGTCTTGTAACTGGAAATCATTTACTATACTTATTCATCTGTGATTCTGATTGGGATTATAGAAAATAACTAAATCCAATTTAATCTTAGCCTTAAAAATCCAGTTGTAATTAAGTCTAACTCTTCCGCTTAAAGATGTCCATAATGCTGCTGCTGTGAAAGCTGAATTAGTGTTCTGGAGAACCGGATTATTTTGTCAGGGACTGGAATGACTAATGAAAAATAGATTAATGACATCAAGACCCGTGTTGTGTACTGGGCCTTAATGCTGGGAAATTAGTGTGCACTGCAACAAACCAACTCACCCCACATAATGGGCCTTTATAAGCAATTTAATGATGGCCTTTCAAAAGAAGCCAAGGTGGAGAGGAGGAGGAGATTAAGGGAGAATAATAATTTAGAGAGCTCACTTCAAGCCACTGAATTGCTTAGGAATAAAGATTTTTAGCTTACTTTGGCTACAGTATAAATTCAGAACTAACTGATCTAATTTTGTTAGATAGAAGAATGTTGCATCTTTTCAGATCACAATGGTAAACGGGCCCTCCTCCATGCTGACTGTATTATCTGGAGGGCTGGGAAAGAGCAGATTTGCCTACAAACTTCTCAAAATAAGAACAATCATAAAATCCACCAGGGGCATAGTACAGCGTCACACCATTCTAACAGGCCTGTCCTGGTCTAGGTGCCAATCACTCTGCCAACTGAGATGTAGGGACAGAATCTATGAATACTTTGCACAGGCAAATCCTACACCTGTGACATATCAATATAGGTAAAATACTATAAGGAGAATCTCATAAAATTTCCTTCACTTAGGCTATGTCTACACCACAGGTATTTTTTTTTTCCAAAAAAGCCAGGCTTTTCTTAAACCAGCAGAGCCACTATGCACAAAATGTGCTCTTTCAATATGAAATCGAAGGAACATAACCCTTCCGGCAGCTCTCTTCTACTCCTGGCTGGGTAAGAACACCTTTTATTGAAAGATTCTTTCGAAAAAAAAGCATGTTTAGATGCGCCGGGGGCCCTTCTTTTGAAAGAGGAGTCCTCCATGGCACTGGCCAGTGTTATCAGAACTCTATGCGCCCTGTATCCGGCCGCCTTAAAGGTGAAGGGAACCCTGGAAGCCCTGTGGCAGGAAGCTGTAAACAGAGGTAGCAAGGAGTGGAGCTCAGCAGTGGGGGGGCAGGATGGGGCTGCTGGCTGGAGAAGCCTGCGGGGTGTTCCTGGGGGGAGGGTCACTGGAGTCCTCGGGCAAAGCTCTCCCAGAGGGCCTCCTGGATCAGCAGCCTGCCACAGTGGGCTTGGTGTTTGGGGTCTGCAGCCAGCTGGTAATGCCTGGGGCCACCCTCAGACATCCAGGCTGGGAAGATCTTGTCCTTTGCCTCCACAATGTTTTGGAGGACACAGCATGCCCTCGCAACCTGGGAGACATTATACACCCTGACGTCCAGGCATGCGAGGAGGCACCTGAACCATGCCTTCAGGCCCCTGAAGGCACGCTCAACTGGGTAGCAGGCTCAGTTGAGGCGGCCATTGAAGGGGTCCTGGGTGGGGTCTGGGAGGCCTGCGTGTGGCCACATGAGCCAGGCCTGCAGGGGGCAGCCTGCATCCCCCACCATGTACAAGGGCATGGTGACGTCCCCCATAGCGAGCTCCCACTGGGGGATGTAGGTCTCCACCTCCATCTGCCAGCAGAGGCTGGAGTTGCGGAAGACCCGCACGTTTGTGGCCCTGGCCCGACCAGCCCATGTAGATGTCCATAAAGTGTCCCCTATGGTCCCCCAGGGCCTGCAGTATAACCAAATGTTATTCCTTCCAGTTGATGTAGCGGGCCATGCTGTGGTCCAGGGCATGGATGTCAGCGTGTGTGCGACTGATGGTGCCAAAACAGTGTGGGAAACCGAGAGTGGTGGATCCAGCAACGGTCCAGGTCCCCGATCTAGACAACCCTCCAGAGCAGCAGTGAACCCTCATGATCTGCAGGGGATGGAGAGCGAGCACACTTGGGAGTGCATGAAGGGGTGCCCCAGCCCCATCGGGCTCTCCTGCCCCCTCCCTGCCCCCTTCTAACCTCCAGGCCCTTCAGACCCCCTTCCGATGAGGCCGCCCCTCTGGCGGAAGGCCTGTGTAAGAGTGGGACGTCACAGTCCCCTGGGGCTATGTCTCCCCACTCCCCCTGCCCTAACCCTTGCACCCCTGTTCACATCCCCCAACAGTCCCCCTTACCCAGGAACCCCTTCCTCCCCTCCCTTCCTGTGCTGGGCCTGCAAGCCAAGCTTGCCTTACCATGAGGACAGCCCCAGTGGTCAGCTTGCCCACCCCAAATTGCTGTCCCACAGAGCAGTAGCTGTCCATGGAGGTCAGCATTCATACAGTGATGGCTACACACTTCTCGAGGGGGAGGGTGGGCTGCATGCAGGTGTCCTGGCATTGGAGGGCACGGGTAGGCCAGCTGCAGAGCTCCAAGAATGTCTCCTTCCACATGTGGAAGTTCTGGTGCCACTGCATGTCATCCCACTTGCCCATGACCAGCTGGTCCCACCAGTCAGAGGCAGTCGGGTAGCTCCACATGCAGCTGATCACCTGGGAGGAGGTACAGCTGGGGCCCTGGTGGGTTGAGCTCCTCAGCCACAGTGCCAGGTCTCTGCCATCACAGAAACTGGACAGCAGCTGCGATGATGGAGCCAGCAGCCCAACCAGGGTGTGGATGCGGTGCTGGAACTGCTCTGGGTCCATGGCTCCCAGGTGTGAGCTTGGGGTTCCTGCACCAGCTCTGCTGTGCTGTGTGCAGCAAGACAGGCCTTAGCACGTGCAGGAGGGGTGTTTGGTATGGGCCCTTTAAGGGAGCATGTGGCAGGAGCCACGCGACCCTGTCCAAGGTGTTTCCTGGTCCGTTCTTTCGAAAGAGCAGCCAGGGCTGTATGGCTGCTCTTTCAAAATTGCAGAGCAATCTGCTTTTGGTGTATGGCTGTGGTCTTCTGAAAGAGTTTTTTTTGGAAGAGATCTTCTGGAAGAACTTTTTTTGATGGACCTCTGTAGTTTAGCCCTACCCTTAGTTTTCATACCTGCGATGATTACTCTTCATGGGTTCAGTAGAAGGTTCACCATTCCTATTCCTATCATCCAGTGAGAAGGCCAGCAGCAAATATTGGTGATGGGACACTAGATGCAGAGGGCTCTGAGTTTTTATCGAGAATTCTTTCTCAGGTGTCCGGCTAGTAGATTTTGTTCACATGCTCATGATCTAACTCATTACCATAGTTGAGGTCAGGGAGGAATTTTTTCCTGGGTCTGACTGGCAAAGAACTTGGGAGCTTTAACCTTCCTCTGAATCTTGGGTCATGTACAGGTATAAACTGGTGTGAATGGTGAATCCTCTATAACTGAAATCAACATACTACACAGATTACAGTGAAAGATTGTGCCACACACTCTCTAAGAAACTGAGGAACCACCTGATCAGCATCCTGTACAGCAAACAGGAAAACATCAAAAGAGAGCTCTCTAATCTGGAGACCCTCATAAATGAGCAATCCTCCACGCAAACATCCACATGGCTGGACTTCACTAGAACAAGACAGGAGATTTACAAACACACATTTCTCTTCTCTAGAGAAGAAAAAGGACTGTAAACTATCTAAACTCCTACTTTCCACACGGGGCTACAATAGTGGTACCCTTAATTCACCCAACGATATTGTCAATCCATCCAACTACACACTCAGCCCAGCAGAAGAATCTGCCCGTTCTCAAGGACTCTCTTTCTGCTGCACCACCCCACAAACTTGATACAGTTCTGTGGTGATCTAGAAGCCTTCTTTCGCCATCTACGACTCAAGGAATACTTCCAACATGACACGGGAACAGCGCACTGACCCACAGGTACCCTCCCACCTACGGTACAAGAAAAAGAATTCCTCATGGACTCCCCCGATGGTCAAAATGACAAACTGGACCTTTACATACAGTGCTTCCACCAGCGTGCACAGGCAGAAATTGTGGGAAAGCGGCATCACTTACCCCATAACCTCAGCCATGCAGAATACAACGCCATCAACAGCCTCATAAACAACTCTGACATTGTCATCCAAGAAGCTGACAAGGGAGGTGCTGTTGTCATCATGAATAGGACAGACCACCAAAAGGAGGCTGCCAGGCAACTCTCCAATACCACATTCTACAGGCCTCTGTCTGAGGATCTCACTGAGGAATACACAAAGAAAATACAGCATCTGCTCAAGACCCTCCCTATAAAAACACAGGAACAGTTTAAACAGATACAACCCTGGAACTCAAACCAGGTTTATTCTACCTGCTACCCAAGATCCATAAACCTGGGGACACTGGAAGCCCCATCAACTCAGGAACTGGCACCTTCACCACAGGATTGTCTGGATATGTTGACACTCTGCTTAGACTCTATGGTACCAGCACCCCCAGCTTTCTTCGAGATACCACTGACTTCCTCAGGAAACTACAATCCATTGGTGACCTTCCTGAAAATACCATCCTGGCCACCATAGATGTAGAGGCCCTTTACACCTATATCCAACACGAAGATGGACTCCAGGCTGTTAGGAACGTTATCCCTGATGAGACCAAGGCACAAATGGTGGCAGAGCTTTGTGACTTTGTCCTCACCCACAACTATTTCAGATTTGAGGACAAATTATGCCTTCAAATCAGTGTCATTGCTATGGGCACCCACATGGCCCCACAGTATGCCAACATTATGGCTGAGCTGGAACAACACTTTCTCAGTTCTCGTACCCTAGCGCTCCTCCTCTACCTGCGCTACACTGATGACTTCATCATCATCTGGACCCACGGGAAGGAGGCTCTTGAAGAGCTCCACCATGATTTCAACAGTTTCCACCCCACCATCAACCTTAGCCTGGACCAGTCCACACAAGAGATTCACTTCCTCAACACTACTGTACAGATAAGTGACGGTCACATAAATACCACCCTATACCGAAAACCCACAGACCGTTACGCTTATCTGAACGCCTCCAGCTTCCATCCAGGGCACACTATACAATCTATTGTTTACAGTCAGGCACTAAGGTACAACTGTATTTTCTCTGATCCATCAGACAGAGACAAACATCTACAAGACCTTTACCAAGCTTTCCTCAAACTACAATACCCGCCTAAGGAAGTGAGAAAACAGATTGACAGAGCCAGACAGGTACCCAGAAGCCACCTGCTACAAGACAGGCCTCACAAGGAAAACAAGAGAATACCACTGACCATCAGATACAGCCCCCACCTAAGGCCTCTCCAACGCATCATCAGTGATCTGCAACCCATGCTGAACAACGATCTTTCACTCCCACAGACATTGGGAGGCAGGCCTGTCCTCACCTACAGATGGCCTGCCAACCTTAAACAAATCCTCACCAGCCACTATAAATCACAAACCACTGACTCTAGGCCTGGAACCAGCCCCTACAACAGTCCTCGCTGCCAACTCTGCTCACATATCTACACCAGTGACATCATCACAGGACCTAACATCAATCATACCATCAGGGGCTCCTTTACCTGCACATCTGCTAATATAATATATGCCATTATGTGCCAGCAATGCCCCACTGCAATTTACATTGGCCAAACTGGACAGTCTCTATGTAAAAGAATAAATGGACACAAATCAGACATCAGGAACAGTAATGTACAGAAGCCTGTGGGGGAACACTTCAATCTCCCTGGACACTCAGTAGCAGATCTAAGGGTGGCAGTCCTGAAACAAAGAAATTTTAAAAATCAAATGGAGAGAGAGGTCTCTGAGCTGCAATTTATTTCCAAATTTGACTCCATTCACCAAGGATTAAACAGAGACTGGGAGTGGCTCGCAGTTTACAAAGCCAGCTTCTCCGCCCTGGGTGTTAAGATCTCCCCACTAGACTCTGACAATGGCTCACATCCCCCTGTCTGATCCGACTTGTTTTTTCCTCTTTTGATACCTGCTGTTAATAATGGGCCATTTCCACCTTGCTGAATAGACCTTTTCAGCTCTGGCCCTCCCTTCTTCTGGGACCCCATTCTTTAAATACCCCTCTCAAACCACCGCCCCCCCCCCCACTCATGCATCTTAAGAAGCGGGTCTTTGCCCACGAAAGCTTATGCTCCAAAATATCTGTTAGTCTATAAGGTGCCACAAGCCTTCTTCTTGTTCTTGAAGTCTTTGTGACTTCAAGACTTCAGTAACTCAACCAGAGTTATGGGTCTGTTACAGGAGTGGGTGGGTGAGGTTCTCTGGCCTGAAATGTACAGTTCATAATGGTCCCATCTGCCCTTAGTATCTCTGAGAGCAGGCTGAGCACACCAATTATAAATGACAGGGAAAATCTGGGTCCCCCAAGCACCTGATTCAGAGTGTTATTAAAATGCCAGTGTGGTAAAGACAATGTTGCCAGTCAAGTGCAAGTGCTCTAGTAGCGGTTGGTAATAGTGAAGTGGATGGCTTGATTTAGAGCAGAATGACTTTGGAGTTCAGAAATTTTTTTAGGAATCATCATCCTCTCTTGTTAAGGTAAGCAGAGCGTGTATTGCTATTTTGGCTTAGAAATCAGTATAAAGCAGTACAATCCTCCTAGCTTGGACACAGTTATACACGTATAAAGGGGCTTATATTCCTATGACTTACTTCCATTCTAGAATATGGACAATATAAGCACCTTGATCCTGGTATAGCTGTGTCCACACTAGGGGATTGTAACGCTTAGAATCATGGGGTTGGAAGAGACCTCAGGAGATCATCAAATTCAAGCCCCTAATAAAAGCAGGCACAATCACAACTAAATCATCCCAGCCAGGACTTTGTCAAGATGGGACTTACAAACTTATAGGGATGGAGTTTTCACCACCTTCCCACGTAACCTAGTTAGTGCTTTAGCACCTTCCTAATTTTTTTTTTTCTAATACCCAACTTAGACCTCCTGCACTGCAACTTGAAACCACTGCTCCTTGTTCTATCATGTCAGCACTGAGAACAGCCCTGCTTCATTCTCTTTAGAACCTCCTTCAGGTAGTTGGAGGTTGCTGTCAAATCTCCCTTTACTCCTCTTCTGAAGACTAAATAAGCCGAAATCCCTCAGCCTCTCCTCATAAGTCATGTGCTCCAGCAGCCTAATCATTTTTGTTGCCCTCCACTGGACTTTCTCCAATGCATCCACAACCTTTCTGTAATGAGAGGCCTAGAATTGAACACAGTACTCCAGATGTGGCCTCACCCATGCTGAATAAATGGAAATAATCACTTCCCTAGATCTGCTGGCAATGCTCCTACTAATGCACCCCAATATGCTATTATCCTTCTTGGCTAAAAGGGCACACCATTGACTCACATCCAGATTCTCATCCTCTGTAACCGCCCACATCCTGCTGCTTAGCCAATCAGTCCCCAGCCTGTAGCAGTGCTTAGGCTTCTTTGGTCCCAAGTGCAGGACTCTGCATTTGTCCTTTTTGAACCTCTTCAGATTTCTTTTGACCCAATCCCCCAATATGTCTAGATTACTTATCCCTACCCTCCAGTGTATCTACCTTCCTCCTAGCTTAGTGTCACAAACTTGCTGAGGGTGCAGTCTATTCCCTCATCCAAGTCATTAATAAAGATGTTGAACAAAAGCAGCCTCAGAACCAACCCTTGGGTCTGGTTGCTTGATGCCAATCAGACATTGAGCCATTGATCACTCTCTGTTGAGCTCTATGAGCTAGCCAGCTTTCTATTCATTTTACAGTCCATTTATCCAATCCACACTTCTTTAACTTCCTGGCAAGAATACTGTGGAAGGCGATATGAAAGGCTTTGATAAAGTCAAAGTATATCACATCCATTGCTTTTCCCTTATTTGCAGAGCCAGTTACCACATCAGAAAAAAGCAGTTAGGTTGGTCAGACATGACTTGCCCTTGGTCAATCCATTTGGACTATTCATGATCACTTTCTCCTCTTCCAAATGCTTCAAGATGGATTCCATGAGGATCCCATGATATTTCTGGGGTCTAATGTCAGCAGTTCGCTAAATTCATCTTCCCTTTTCTAAAGATGGGCACTACATTTGCCTTTTTCCAGTCGCCACAAGTTTTCGTAGATAATGGTCAATGATTCTGTAATCACATCATCCAACTTTTTCAGCATCCTCAGATGCATTCCATCTGGCCTCATAGAGTTGTGTATGTGCACCTTTTCTAAATAGGTTGTAAACTGTTCTTTTCCCACTGAGAGTTGCCCATCTCCTTCCTATACTGTGCTGCCTAGTGTAGCAGTCTAGGAGCTGACCTTCTCTGTGAAGACAGAGGCAAAAAAAGCATTGAGTCCTTCAGCTTTTTTGACACCATCTGTCACCTCATTCAGTAAAGGTCCCACATATTCCCTGACCACCTTCTTAATGCTAATGCTAACATGCCTGTAGAAACCTTTCTTGTTACCTTTCACATCCCTTGGTATCTGCAATTCCAGTTGTGGTTTGGCCTTCATGATTACACCCCTGTATACCGCATGCTTGTCTTGGTTTGCCTTTGCTGCTCCTCACAGTTAGTATAACATAGTCTAGCCTAGCCAGATCCCTGCACAGCAACCCTGAAAATCTGGCCATTTATTTAGGAGCTCAAATCTAGGATCATGGGGCCAGTTATTTAAAGCTATTTAGGCACGTAAAGAGAAAGCTAGATAGAGGGTTAGTTGGATACCTTTTGAAAATCCTACTGCAAGCATCAGCATTTGAACATTTGGCCTAAATCAAATAATGCTATAACGCATTAGAAGATTTTCAACATGTATATACACTTTTTTGTGTACAATTTTCTGATTCTTATGATATGGGACCACAGAGTCTCTGAGTAGGATACTTTGTCGTAAAAGATGGAATCAGCTTTTTAATACTTGGCTTTCCTCTGAATTACATTTAATATTAATGCACATCACTGAAATAAAATGTCATTGTAGTACATGAGCCAAGCCCATACAGGTTCATAATGTCACTGACCTACTTAAAATCCATAAAAAATCACTAATGTTAAAACCTGGTAAAGCCTTCCACAGATGTGGAAGTAGGGGGCAGCTTCCTGTGAAGGATGAAATCCTGGTTCCACTGAAATCAATAGTGCTACTCCCACAAACTTCAAGGGGCCAGGATTTCACCTCTAATATATCTAGTTTCACCTAAAATAAACCCACTTGCTGTATCAGGATATAGTCACACTGAATGGATGAGCCCTAACAAAGCTCTATTTGTTTTACCTCAAAGAATGCCTGCCAAAAAAGACATTGAAAACTGGAGTAAAGTACAGAACAGCTTAGCTAAGAGTTCTGGAGGTGACAGCATGGGATACCTTAAAAAGGGGAGGTGGTAGGGAAATGTGACCAGACAGTTGCTCTCAGAACTATGCATGATTTAGCATAAAAAGTACCTCCACTCATTTCATCCCAGCTCATTAGAACAAGGAGCACTCAATAACAATTGTCTGCTACCAAATGTAATAGTGAAAGGAAACTTATTCACACATCATTTATGAATAGTTACAGAAGTCAGTGTCAAGGAAAATTATATTTGAGGAAAAAATTAAACAACATGGTTTGGTATGTATCATAAAAACAGCTTAATGTTGGCTATGAAGTTGAATAAAAAGGCAGCAACCACAGTCATCTACTCCTCTCATGCTTCAGGGTATAGTAGCTAATTGCTGACAGTGGGCCAAAACAACTTTTTTTCCCCCTCTCTTGTATATGTAAGTACAATTAAATTCTCTTTTCCACCATCCTTTGAAGCATCACATATAGGTCACTGTCAGAGCAAGGTTACTGTATGCATGTCTCAACTACTGTGGGAAGCTTGGTGTGTTCATTTGCATATGAATACTCCACATATTTGTCCAAGTTTAGTCTATTGTCCTAATACAGCTGATGCCTGAGCTCTGGCCAGGGGAATTTCTGTTGATATCTACTTTCCCCTCGCAGGTCTCTTGGATTTGGCAAAATACAGGACTGGCCATTTCTCTTTCCAGAAATAGGACTGCAGGGGCAGACATTTGTGGCTTGTTTCTCTCTAACTGATGATAGTCTGAGAACTGCAAATCATAAACTCTGATGAGAATAAATCAAAAATGTGAGGGCACACTTGCAAGTGTGCATAATAAATCAGATCTAATTCTCTATCAAAAAGCTACACTGAAAGATCCTTAAGGTTGCAAAGTGAAGCATTCAGATATCAGAACTTTGTAAAGTTAAAATAGCTGGTGCAAACTTAACCATAACCCTTTGTGAAATATGACAAAAGGTCTGATTTTCAAAATGTTGAAGTGACCAAGGAGCACAAATTCCATGGAAAGATGTGTTCCTAATTCAATAAGTGCTTTTGTAATTTTACCTACAATCTTTAGATTCATAGCCATGCTGTTTCCCCCCCAAAGGATGCCTGCCATATTCAGAGCACAACATGAACAATCTCAACAAATGAAGCAGCTGTCCAATATTTATTTTTATTCTCATTATTCAGTGTCTGATCTCATACTCTGCACAATAGCCAAGTTCTCCCTTGAATGAGATTTTTCTTCTTCTATAGACTTTTCTGTAGCATCCCTGCTGGTAGTATCTAAGTGTCTCAACCAACATTAATACCCTACCCTCACCAGATCCAAGGGAAATAAGGAAGGATTATTCTTGTATTACAGGACGTCCAAAGCTGAGAGATTTAAGTCTAAAGCCCATATTTAGGCTACCTACGTCCCAGTTTGCTTCCACTGCCACACAAAAAACTACCACCTGAACCCTGTGGTACCTAAACTCATTCAGCACATAAGTTTCCAGTATAAAAGATCCCTTGGCGCCTACGTTTCTGCCTCTGGCTCATGCATTGCTGCCTCACTATAGGCTTCCAGATGCCTATCTCCTGCCTAACCCCCAAAGTGATTCACAAATGGAGGAAAGACAAGCATTCATCTGTCAAAGTCATATTTGGGGCCGTGTATGTATGGCATGCATCCTCAATGGGTGCCTACCCAGAGCGGGTCCCATTCGAAATCTGGTTGGAGGAGGAGGTAACGATGGTGACATTACAATTTTTAACCAAACAGATGTGCTAAGTCTTAGTTCAATTCTCTCATCCCTGGCAGAGAGGGAGAGAGGATTTGAAAAAGGGTCCTTCATCTCTCCCACGAGTGCTCTAACCACCGAGTTTTGGGATATTCTGATGTGGGGTTCCCTCAGTGTATCTTGGGCTGTGTGTACACTACAAAAATAACTTCGAAGGTCAGCGTCTACACACACCCTACTTTAAAGTTAAACTTTGAAGTAGGGCACTACCCCATTCCTGGGAATGGAGTAAGGACTGCGAAGTTTGGCTCCCTACTTCAAAGTTAACTTCAAAGTAAGGGAAATGTGTGTAGACTCTCTGGTGGCTACTTTGAAGTTAGTTCTTAGTGCAGATGCACCATTGGTGAAGCTGTTCTTCTGGATAACTAATGAAACAGTCAATGTGCCAGAGAGAGAGAGAGAGACACCACTTAGTGGATCTGAATCTTAGTGACTTGCTTAAGGAAGTCTGTGGAAGATGAAGCACTAGAATTCAGATCTTCTGATCCCACAGTAGTGTCTGAGTCACAAGATGATCTTTCCTTCTCTAAAGGGTCTCTGCCTTGCTCAGTGCACATGACAACAATCCAGACTATTTAGTTACACAAGCATACCTCGTTCTGTTTCAGGGTACTCGATGAATTAGACAGGTCACTAAGGAAACAAAGCATGTGTTCATACACTCACATCAAAATTACATTTGTCATATGTACATATAACACAGGCAACACTGTCAATTTCCAATTTTTGCATGCTTCACTATTTTAATGTCATTTTTGTATGGACATTCCAACATTTGTTTACAAAGAATATTAATTAACCAGAAATTCCACCATGTTCAACTATCAGGCTTTCCATTACTCAGTATGTGCAATGAGTGAAATAGAGACCACTAACTTATGCTGTAGAAGAAAACAAGACTTCTTCACAGCTCTTCTCTAAGAGCTCTTCGCAGCTCCAGCTCCCTCATATTCACCTTTATTATTATTAATGAAGTAATTACAGTAGTTACCTATTTGCATTACAGTACTACCGAGGTTCCAATTATAAGCAAGGCCTCCTTGTGCTAGCTGCTGTACAAAAACATAGGTAGATGCAGTCCCATTATGAACTACCTGATACTCCAAATCCTGCTGCTTAGGAAAACTGCAATTCTATTCCATTTTGTTACAAACGAATATCTATTCAAATCCTCAGATGCTAGTAAATAAAAATTCCCATTCAGTTTACATGTTTACTGCAAACTGTTAGTTTTACTATTTAGCTTAGTCCAGAACTCATATTTAAAAACCCTTACAGCTTGGCCACAACATACCCAATTTCACCAGATCAGTAAAAAATGTAGAAACCCAGGGACTGCTTCTGATAATTTTCAAGTTTATATCACTATTGCCAGAGTTGCTAGGAGTTTTCATAAACTGCTTGTAACACCTCTTGTTAGCAGAAGAACTACATATTTGTTTTTCACTACCTCTGTGGTTTAAAATGTCTCAACCATTTTGATGGAGCTGGCACAAAAACATGTGCTCCCCAACTCATCCATAACAAATTTTAGTTTTAAAGGTAAAACTTGGAGAAAGTTACAAGAAACTGAAAATTACTCTTTGGAACAGAAATACTTATGCAAGCATCACTACACGTCCATAACTGTCTGCATTTCAAAAAGACTATTTAGAAAACGAAAACAGAACGTAAAGTACTAGAGCAGACCAATGAACCATCAAGTTCTGTTATCTTGATTTGTGCAAAGGCCAATGAATCAGAGAAAACATTTAGACTCCAGCTACATCTGTGGCCTACCAACTCAGCTGTGCTTCTCTTGGAAAATGCATCTCACAGAGCCCATGCTGAAGCTGGGAAGAGCAAAAGACTGTTGGTCCTGGGTTCCGGCTATGGAATAGACTACCAGACGAGATCAGACTAATCCAGGATCTTACCACTTTCAGGGCTTGCTGCAAGATTCTCTTCTTTGATAAATCATTTCCATCTGAATTAGCATAAAACTAAATACTTTCCTCCCGGCATAGTGAAACATTCTTCCTACCTTAGGCAGGGAAGGGAGAACAGAAAATTCACAGACATTTCAGGGACTTCACCATATTTGTAGACTTAATTTTGCTGAAAATATTTGGATACTAACACAGTGGGTGCTGCAGAAAACCATTAAAATACATGAGTTTGCTGTTGGATGTATATGTATTCTTTTGAGCTTTTTAAGAAATATGAAAGGCACATAAAGCCTAGGCTGGCAGCCTCCTTATAGTCTAAATCTTAAGGACTAAATAGGAAATGTAACTGCTTCTTTTGCCTTTTCTAGATTTAGAAAGACTGTCTAATCTTCTGGCATCAAGGAAGGGAGAAGTTAATCTGTTTAGGATGGAAATGATCCCAAACATTACATCATTTATTGTTTCAGCAAACTTTGAGATATCCTGAAAATGGATTTTCTGGAGTTTTCTATATTGACTTGGAGGGGGCAGAAGACCAGGCCTAAATATTAACAAATGTGGGTCCTATCTATTTTATTATGAATATTAATTGTAAAGTTTCTGTCCCCTGAGGATTAGCTATTTGGCTAGATGGATGAAAGAGGAGTGGGAGCTAACTAGGATTATACTGGCAGAACATGTTTGCCCTCAGGTACCTTTGATCACTCTCCTGTTGATGACTCACCTATATTCTTCTAAAAAATTGGCTGATGGCACACCCTACAATACTAAATACTCTTAAAATTTGCCTTGTGAAAGGAGGGAGGCTACCTTCCTTGTATGGCAACTTCTAGAATCCTCCATGTTTGTGGGTTGGAATCTTTGAGAATGGTCAGAAAGTAAGCTTTTTTTGTTTGTTTGTTTGTTTGTTTTTAAATGGTTTTAATGCCAAAAAACTACTTAGCAGTGACAAAGTGAAATAAGGCCTATGATCTTAATGTAGGTTCAAGTATACAGGTTGGAACAGATTCAAGCCTGGCAGGTCTTAAGCAGCCCAATGCACTACACTTCTATGGTTGACTCTAGACGCTAAGGCCACAAACCTCTGCATGCTATGGACAGTCTTATTAGAGACATATAATTTACCATAAGATCAGATATACTGACATCTGTCCAGGATCAATCCCAAAGTCAATCAAGTAACAAAATCTAAAGGAATGAGACTGTCAGGGTCTTCACCTGGGAATTCACTAGGGAATTACTGCTAGCCTGACTGCTATAGCATTACTTTCCCTTGCTGCAACAGCAAGGCTCTCAGCAATTCTAAGAATCATGTC
Organism: Carettochelys insculpta; assembly: GCF_033958435.1. Classification (NCBI taxonomy): domain Eukaryota; kingdom Metazoa; phylum Chordata; order Testudines; family Carettochelyidae; genus Carettochelys; species Carettochelys insculpta. Next base: position 161,612,123 of record NC_134138.1, on the reverse strand, counting down.
CTCCCTTTTATTATTCCTTTAGTTCCACTTTTACACTCTAAATAATAGAAGAAAACTTTGGAGAGCAGAATGAGGGTTTACTGGCTCACTTCTAGCAAGCTATACTCTGCAGTTATAGCAGATTAGAACTAGAGGGGCATCTCTCACACTACTAGCTGATGGATAGGCAGACATGCAAGGCAGCACTGCTTACCCAACCCAGATTTTAGTAGAGAAGGTAGAACTGTTCTGCACGTGCCTTCCCTGACTCACCTTACTTCAACTCTTGCCTGTCTCAGAGTCTGCTCAGTGGCCTATCGAAGGATCTTCAATGCAGTTTTGGAGAAATTAGCGGCCAGTCTGCCTGGTAGGGAAGAGAACTTTGCTCAACAGGGTACAGAGGCATCTGAGATTTTATTAAGCATTAAGAGATCACCCCCTTCAAGTGCGTATCCCATAACATGTCTCTCTGCTATTCAGTGGCATTTTTATAGGAACCATATGGCCCAGTAGCTTCATTATGTAGACTTGCACTACACTTGTCCCCTTTCCTGCTTTTTCATTTAAGAGCTCCACCTCCATCATGCTTCTCCAGGAGTAACCATGCCTATGATATATGATCTCTTCTTACCCTTAGCTAGTGCCCCTGAGGCAAGGTACGACGTGCCCATGATGTGAGGAAGAGAGGTATAATCTAGAGCTAACTAGATCCTGCCAAAATTTGGACCAAAGTCCTCAAATTATACAGTTGAAAAGAGAAACCAAGTAGCTGCCCCCAGCTGCATCCCAGCACACCACCACCACAAAAGCCAGGATGTAACAGCTGAATCCTGCCAATTTTTGGCCTGAGTCTCCTAACTTCCACTGCTTAAACAGACGGTTCAGGGACTCCTGCTGCAGCTTAAAAATCCCAACCCAAGGGCACTGACTCCAGATCGGCCCCTTGCCCACCTTCCAGGCACCCAAATTGTGCTGGGGGTGGGAGGCTGGCGATCTGCGGAGAAGCAGCACTTGTTCTCGATACCAATGGTACCTGTTTGGCTACCTGTGGCCAAAAGCCGCCAGGCCCCGGGGTGTGGGGCTGAAGGGAGGGGCGCCTCCAGCCCCAGACGGCCAGCCAGGCTTCAGGGAGGCCAGGGGGAAGGGAGGGAGAGCTGGACCAAGAGCCCGAGGCCCCTCAGGGCGGGAGCCGTCTGGCGCAGTCTGAGGGCTGGGACGCGCCCAGCTCCCGCCCCCAGCAGAGCCGCGCCCCTCGGCGGCGTGACTGGCCCCCCCCGCTCGCTCCCGGCGCCCCACCTGCGGGCACCTGCCGCCGGGCCGGGGCTCACCTCCGCAGCCCAGCCTGCAACCTGCCATGTAAGGCAGCACCTCCAGCCGCGCTAATTCGTTACCTCACACCCGAGCGGCGCCCGCCCCGCGCAGCCTATAGGGGCCGGGGGCGGGCGCGGGCGCCGGGCCGCTCACCAATGCCAGCCGCGCGGGGGCGGGCCGGTGGCGGAGCGGCGGCGCCCGGCTCGTCGTGCCTGGGTGTCCCTGCGGCGCGCGTCGGCTCGCGGGTGGCTGCCAGGCTGGGCTGGGGGACGCGCGCCCGCTCCGAGCCGAGGGGTAAGTGGGCGCCCGCGCCTGGGGGCAGCGCGAGGCATCCCCGCGGGGCGCTGCCGGTGCCCCTGGGGCGTAGCGCGGAGCCGCAGCGCCGCTCGCTCGGCTCCCGGGCGGCTTCTCGCGGGCTGTGCCCGCGTCGGGGAGCGGGCGGCGGCGGCGGGATGTGATCACTGCGCAACCTGCCCGCGGCGCCTGTGCTAGAGCCAGGTGCGCCTCTGGCGCGTTCGCCTTATATAACCAGCCCCGCCGGCGGGAGAGAAACGGGCCGGGACCTCTCCGTGCCAGCCTCCCCGCCCGGCCTCGTGTCCTCTTCCTCCGGGCAAGAGGAGAGAGGCGCCGCGCAGAGCTGCTCCCCCTTCTCAGGAGCGGCCGTCAGCCCAGCGCCATGAAGCTGGGATCCTTCCCTAGCTGCGTCGTGTCTAACCCTGAAGGATGGAGCAGCCGCTGCGCCCTGGCAGCCGCATCCTCGTGTAGGACTCCTCCTCCCGCTCCCCGGCTCGGAGGACGTGCAACAGCACCTGCCTTGGGAGAGCTGGGTTCTTGCGTGGTTGATGTTAGTGAGCACCCCGGGGTGTTCAGTCTGAGCCCAGCAGTGCTCCCTTCATTCCAACCATGCAGAAGCGAGTGTGGCCTTCACCCGACTTGTTCACACCAGCGTTTCAGGTGATAGCTGGCTCTGGGTTAATTATGGAAATGTTTTAATTTTAGTCCACCTTATTAATTTAAACTGTCTGGGCTGTTTACTGAGAGCTTCTTTAGTCTCTCTTTATGGCTATGTCTAGGCTATGGGGATCTGTCGACAGATATTACTGTCCGAAGAGATCAGATTGCATCCACGCACAATCTGCTCTGTTGCCAGAGAGCAGCCAGACTGCCCAGCTGCTCTCTCGATAGAATGGCCATCTGGAATCTCAGCAAACAGAGCTGCCTGGTGAACTGGAAGCCCTGTCTCTTGACAGAGAGCTCCCGCCCCAGAAATTGTCAACAAAGCCAAGTTTTGTCAACAGAGTGCCAGCAAAACACATTCTGTGTGTAGACGCTTCTCAAATTTTGTCAGCAAAACCCTCTAGTGTAGTTGCAGCCTATGTGTTTTGATACAGAACTGTTATATTTGTATCCCTACTAGCTCTTTCTTTTTCTGTCATGTCATGTATCTTAGGATGTGAGTTGCAATTCATGAAAGCTTTATGCCATGATAAAATTTTTAGTCTTTAAGGTGACACTGGACTCTTTGTTTCTAGTAAAACTGGTGGTTTGTGAGTGGCTGCAGCTCTACCATGGACAAATAGCTTTTTCTCTCATTATCACTACAAAATGGTAGTGTTTGAATACACAATTATAAAAACAGATTTTTTTTATTTAGAAATTTGGTACAGTGTATAGTTTTGTAATTGTTCCCTATACTGGCCTAAATACAAACAATTCTCTTTACATGCCAACATGCAATACTATGCTGTTCTGTAGATGTGTGTGGATATAAAATTCCTTTGAGTTCTCTACAACCATTAGTTTTGCTCACTGGATTTATGAATGGCAGGACACCGTCTAAAGAAGTACATCTATTTAAAAACTGTCCCTGATTTCCAATCACCAGAAGCACTAATTACACACTGTTAATGGGTTTTGGGGAAGAAGAACTTCAGGTATGTTAAAAATACACTTTAAGAATCCTGCCTGAACCTTGAAAATTCATCTTCCAGTGGCTCACCATTAATCAAAGGCAATGATACCTCATTAAAATTCAGTAGGAACCCCAGCTTTTCACCACAAATGTCACTGGAGAAGTTTGTATAAAAACTTGCCTTCCATTTTCACATAAACAAGGAACACTTTGAAATATGACTACAAACTTCAATTTAACTCTTACTGGTCTTGCTGCCAGAATCTTTTTATACAGCTTTATTTATGTTCTTTATAATATTTTTACATCTCAGAGGGACTTTAAAAGATTTTTTACTGTTAAAATGAAAAATTGAGAACAAATGAAGAAGGGTAGAGAATTTTCATAGTAGTCTGTGTTGTCAGACTTCAGAGATGATTGTTAAGAAAAGCACAGATATGAAAAGATTCCGTTTGTTTGGCTCTTAAAATTTGAGCGGTCATTGTTGTTTCTTCTTGCCAGTAGCTAAATACTATTCAAGATTAGTTGCAGCTTTTTTCTCTAATGGTTGTACTGAGCTCTTTTGTGTCTGTTTGTGGGCCACAGCCATGTGACTGCAGCCGGTGTATCACTTGTGACTGCCTAAGTGCAATGTCCACTGTTGAGTATTAAAATAGCATGAGGTTTTATGGAGCCATGTATGGAACAGTTTACAGATAAAGTAGATCCTCCTCCTGCGGACAATTATTTATAACATCTAAGATTATTGTAATTGGGAAAAAGGCTGTATACAATGACGTTTGTGTGGCAGTTATTTATTTCATTTCTTAATGCGTGTTTTAGGCTGCAAATAGACTGTGCTAGTCTGATTTATGATATTCCAGCTACTTTACATAGAGCCAATTGCAGTGTGGCTTTTCCTAAACATTGTTTTGTTGGAGTCCTCAACTTTGTATTAAAACAAGACAACCTAGTTCTCTTAGGAAAGAGAGATAATTAAGTCTGTCTGGTTATGAGTATCCCCTGTGCACAGACTAACAGACTTTACTGTATGCCCAGGTGTAGACTGAGTGACTAAAGGATAAGCCATCTAATATTTTAATTTGGGATAACAGACTGGACTGAAACGAGGGCTTTGAGAGGAAAAGCTATTGCAGTTGCAATGTAGAACAACAGTGTGCCATAAAAACTCAAGCATTCTCTTGAATTACATAGTTTATTTGTCATACAGCTCTGATTTTTCTGCAGGATAAGGATGTGCCAATATTTGCAAACAATTCTGATTTTCTTTGTGATGGCTCCCATAAAAATCACTTTATTCAGCATAATGATTGGCCTTACTTATTCATCTTACTCATGCATATCTGCTGAATCTATTTAAGGAACAGTCTCAGAGGAGTAGCCATGTTAGTCTGTGGTTTCACAAATAACAAGCAATCATGTAGTACCTTAGAGACTAACACATTAATTAGGTCAAGTATCGGAGGGGTAGCCGTGTTAGTCTGGATCTGTAACAGCAACGAAGGGTCCTGTGGCACCTTATAGACTAACAGAAAAGTTTTGAGCATGAGCTTTCGTGAGCATAGACTCACTTCATCAGGTGCTGGTCTTGGAAATCTGCAGGGCCAGGTATACATAAGCCAGAGCAAGGGTGGGGATAACAAGGTTAGCTCAGTCAGCAAGGGTGAGGCTTACTACCAGCAGTTGATCTGGAGGTGTGAACACCAAGGGAGGGGAAGCTGCTTTTGTATTTAGCCAGCCATTCACAGTCTTTGTTTAAGCCAGAGCTGAGGGCGTCGAATTTGCAGATGAATTGTAGCTCAGAAATTTCTCTTTGGAGTCTGGTCCTGAACTTTCTTTGCTGTAGGATAGCTACTTTTAAGTCTGCTACTGTGTGGCCTGGGAGATTGAAGTGCTCTCCTACGGGTTTTTGTATATTGCTATTTCTGATATCTGATTTGTGTGTGTTTATTCTTTTACGTAGAGACTGTCCAATTTGTCCAATGTATATAGCAGAGGGGCATTGCTGGCACATTATGGCATAAATTATATTGGTAGATGTGCAGGTGAATGAACCCACGATGGTGTGGCTGATCTGGTTAGGTCCTGTAATGGTGTTGCTGGTGTAGATATGTGGGCAGAGCTGGCAACGAGATTTGTTGCATGGATGGGTCCCTGAGTTAGAGTGACTGTGGTGCAGTGTATAGTTGCTGGTTAGGATTTGCTTCAGGTTGGCAGGTTGTCTGTGGGCAAGGACTGGTCTGCCTCCCAAGGCCTGTGAAAGTGGGGGATCATTGTCCAGGATGTGTTGTAAATCCCTGATGATGCGCTGTAGAGGTTTTAGCTGAGGATGGTAGGTGATGGCTAGTGGTGTTCTGTTGGTTTCTCTCTTGGGCTTGTCCTGTAGTAAGAGGCTTCGTGGCACGTCTGGCTCTGTTGATCTGTTTTTTCACTTCCTCAGGTGGGTATTGCAGTTTCAAGAATGCTTGGTAGAGATCCTATGGGTGTTTGTCTCTGTCGGAGGGGTTGGAGCAAATGCAGTTATATCGTAGTGCTTGGCTGTAGACAATGGATCGTGTGGTGTGCCTGGGATGGAAGCTGGAGGCATGAAGGTAGGCGTAGCGGTCAGTAGGTTTACGGTACAGGGTGGTATTGATGTGGCCATCGTGTGTTAGCACCGTGGTGTCCAGGAAGTGGATCTCCTGTGTGGACTGTTCCAGGCTGAGGTTGATGTTGGGGTGAAAGTTGTTGAAGTCCCAGTGGAATTCCTCCAGAGTCTCCTTCCCATGCGTCCAGATGATGAAGATGTTATCAATGTAGCGTAAGTAGAGATGGGGTGTTAGTGGACAAGAGCTAAGGAAGTGCTGTTCCAGGTCAGCCATGAAAATATCGGCATATTGAGGGGCCGTGCGGGTACCCATAGCTGTGCCGCTGATTTGAAGGTATATATCGTTGCCAAATCTGAAATGGTTGTGTGTGAGGATAAAGTTACAGAGCTCAGCCATCAGATGTGCTGTAGCATCATCAGGGATACTGTTCCGGACAGCATTTATTCCATCGTTGTGTGGGATGTTGGGAAAGAGAGCCTCTACATCCATGGTGGCTAGGATAGTGTTTTCTGGAAGGTCATCAATGTATTGCAGTTTTCTCAGGAAGTCAGTGGTGTTTCGGAGATAGCTGGGAGTGCTGGTGGCATAGGGTCTGAGGAGAGAGTCCACATAACCAGATAGTCCTTTAGTGAGATTGCCAATGCCCGAGATGATGGGGCATCCAGGATTTCCAGGTTTGTGGATCTTGGGTAGTATTTAGAATAGACCTGGACGGTATCCCCCACTTTCACAGGCCTTGGGAGGCAGACCAGTCCTTGCCCACAGACAACCTGCCAACCTGAAGCAAATCCTAACCAGCAACTATACACCGCACCACAGTCACTCTAACTCAGGGACCCATCCATGCAACAAATCTCGTTGCCAGCTCTGCCCACATATCTACACCAGCAACACCATTACAGGACCTAACCAGATCAGCCACACCATCGTGGGTTCATTCACCTGCACATCTACCAATATAATTTATGCCATAATGTGCCAGCAATGCCCCTCTGCTATATACATTGGACAAATTGGACAGTCTCTACGTAAAAGAATAAACACACACAAATCAGATATCAGAAATGGCAATATACAAAAAACCCGTAGGAAAGCACTTCAATCTCCCAGGCCACACAGTAGCAGACTTAAAAGTAGCTATCCTACAGCAAAGAAAGTTCAGGACCAGACTCCAAAGAGAAATTTCTGAGCTACAATTCATCTGCAAATTCGACGCCCTCAGCTCTGGCTTAAACAAAGACTGTGAATGGCTGGCTAAATACAAAAGCAGCTTCCCCTCCCTTGGTGTTCACACCTCCAGATCAACTGCTGGTAGTAAGCCTCACCCTTGCTGACTGAGCTAACCTTATTATCCCCACCCTTGCTCTGGCTTATTTATACCTGGCCCTGCAGATTTCCAAGACCAGCATCTGATGAAGTGAGTCTGTGCTCACGAAAGCTCATGCTCAGAACTTTTCTGTTAGTCTATGAGGTGCCACAGGACCCTTCGTTGCTATTAATTAGGTCATGAGCTTTCACGAGTAAGACCCACATCTTCAGACTAGAAAAAGGAATAGAATCCAGGGTACATCTAGGCAGGAGAGGTTCCTATGTGCTTCCACTTTCCAGTTAAAATTCTTGAGCTTAACAGCTTTCACGATGGGGATGTGCATGTGCTAGAATCCAAGTGGCTCTGCCATCCTTCACTCCATTTCTGTTTTGTGGTTGGTGGTGGTATTTGCTTTGAGATTGTTGGCTGCTTTGGCCCTGGAAATGAGATCTGCTTGTTTTCTGGGTTGGAAGGGTGACTGAACAGTGGAATACACAAGTGCTAGCAGTTCTTCCTAGGCTGCAAGGGCCTGTTTTGTGATACATCAGCTAGTGGTATTCCCAGAGGGATTTACTGGGACCAATCATAGTCAACATATTCATAAATGTTATGGAGAAAGGGGTCATCAGTGAGGTGGCCAAAATTACTCAGGATAGTTAAGTCCACAGTAGACTGCAAAGAGTGTCAAAAGAAACTCGCAAAATTGGGTAAGTGGGTAACAAAATGGCAGATGAAATTCAAGGTTGACAGATGCAAAGTAAGGCATATTGGAAAACATAATCACAACTCTACATATAAAAAGAGGGGTCTAAATTAGCTGTTACTACTCAAGGGAGTGATCTTAGTCATTGTGGGTAGTTCTCTGAAAACATCTCAGTTTGTAGTGCTAGTCAAAAAAGAAACTAATGTTGGGAATCATTAAGAAAGAGATAATGAGACAGAAAATGTCATATTGCCTTTATATACATACATTCATGGTACCCTGCATCTTGATTACTGTGTGAAGAAATGGTCACCACATGTCAAAAATATATATATTGGAATTGGTAAAGGTTCATAAAAGAGCAGCAAAAATGATTAGGAGTATAGAACAGCTGCCATACGAAGCAAAACTAAGTAGACTGGAACATTTCAGCTTTGTAAAGAGATGACAAAGGCAGGATATGATAGAGGTCTATAAAATCATGACTGGTGCAGAGAAAGTAAATGGAAAAGTATTTTCCTCTTAACACATGAATCATCATCATCAATAACTATGGGCTCAGTGTCTGTTGGTGTCTTATGCCTCTGGTCACTACTTCCTTCCATCTTTCACTGTCCAGCACGGAGTAGCTTAGTTTCTGTAGACTAGCTCTGCACCAATCTACTATATCATCTACCCATTCTCTGTGGGGTCTGCCTCTCTTATTCGAACCATCCATTATTCTGAATACCAGGGTCTTGACTTTTTGTTGGTTGTTCGTTCTGCCAATATGCCCAAATAGTTGTAACTTATGTTGTATAACCTTCTGCAGTAGGTTCTCTTTCAGCTGTATCTTCCTACATGATTCCTTGTTGGTGACCTTCTGCATCCATCCTATTCTCAGAATATTTCTATAACAACTCCTCCCAAAGGCCAATATTCTTCTCTTTGAATCTTTTGTTACCACCTATGTCTCACATACGTACAGCATGCTGCTGAATACACGTTTTCAAGATGTTCATCTTCATTCCTAAGCTAATCACTGTGCTTTTCCAGCTCTTATCCGTCTCCTTCAAACTTGCTCTTGCTTTCGCTGTTCTAGTCGCTATTTCCTTCTTACAGTCTAGATTATATATTACGTTTCTCCCCAGATACGCAAACTTCTCTACATTCTCTAGTTCAATCCCATCTACACCGATCTTCCTTCCTATTTCCGTATCTCCAAATACCATTTGTTTTGTTTTATCAATGTTCATAATCAGTTCAGATAGCTTCCTTTCCTTGTTTAGCACCTGCACCGTTTTTGCTAACATCTCACCTTCCTCAGTGATAACCTTGATATCATTTGTGAGCTTTAACCTAATTCTTATTCCATGCACAGACATCCCTTCTACCTCTTTCTTGAACTTGTCCATCACTCTCTTTAGATGCGTAATGAAGATACGCAGTGATATCAGATCTCCTTGTCTTGTACGTCTATTCATTCTAAACCAACTTCCCAACTCTGCACATGTTCTCACTGCTGTCTCTGCATTGCCACTGATATCCTTCAACAACCGTATCAGTCTGCTAGCCACTCTGTACGACTTCTACACCGCCCCAGTCACTTTCTGGTCTATACTGTCAAATGCCTTCTGAATATCGATGAAGCAACTGTAGATGCTCTTTTTCTTTCAGCGAGGTTTCTCCACTATCCATCTTAGTGCCAATATCTGCGGTATGGTACTTCTGTCTTTCCTGAACCCCACTTGCCCGTCTGCTACATGTTCTTCTATCTGTGATCTTAATCTTTCTGTCAGTATGATCATTAGCACCTTGCCTAGATGATTTATTAGGGCAATCACTCTGTAGTTCTTGCACATGAATGAGGGTCACCAAGTTAAATTAATAGGCCGCAGGTTTAAAACAAATAAAAGGAATTATTTTTTCATGCAACACAGAGTCAGTCTGTGGAGCTCCCTGACAGAAAATGTTGTGAAGGCGAGAACTTTAACAGGGTTCAAAAAGAACTAGATAAATGAATGAAGGATAGGTCCATCAGTGGCTGTTAGGATGGGCAGGGATGGTGTCTCTGTTTGTCAGAAGCTGAAAGTGGGTGACCAGGGATGGTCACTTGATTACCTGTTCTTCCTCCAAAGGCACCTGTCATTGCCACTGTCAGAAGACAAGATACTGGGCTACATGGACCTTTGGTCTGATCCAGTATGGCTGTTCTTATGTTCTTACACTCTGAGGTTTATACCTTTTATAGTGTTGTGCCAGAGCACCCCTAGGGTAGACACAGCTTACAGTGATGGGCAGGATTTACACCCACGTAGAGACACACACTATTCTGAACAGCAGTCAGCTCAATGCAAGCATTCTTCTGTTCACTTTATTTCTCTACACTGAGGGCTAAGTCAGCAGACCTTCGTCATTCGGGAATGGAGTTCTCACACCCTGGGCAATGTAGCTGTTGACCTAATTTAAAATGTAGACCAGACCTAAGCTCATGTTCATCTGAACAGGTGGAAAATCATTAGCAGTGCATTCACACAAGACAGAAAGGAGAGTAGGGCAGTTATATTTGCTTTTCATAAGAAGAAGAGCTGTTTCAGGACTTTAGATCAGGCAGCAGATATGCAATTGATTTTTTTTAAGAAAAAGATAAATACGTGAGTGGATAGGGAGCCTAAATCAGTGGTTTTCAACCAGTGTGCCATGAGAACTGTCCATGTGTTCCATGAAATTTCATCAATCTTGCATCACTGTGACTCTTTTCAGAACTGTGGGGCAGGGAATGGGGAGGAAAATTGATGATCCCACACCAGCTAGGACTCAAGCAGTATGGCTGCTTGAGTTGCAGCTGGTGTGGGGTTCATCAATTTCCCGCCTGCAGTGGCTCCACCATGAGAGGAAGTACTGACCCCTGTGGACCCCATTAGTGCTGGGAGGCAGCTGAACTGCTCCTTCCTGGCCCAAATGGGCTGGTGGGAAGCCTGCTCCCACTCTGTCCTGTGGCAGAGGGAAACAGGGAGGGCAAGAGTCTGTAGGAGCTGGGACAAGATTTAAATGCTGCATCCTGGCTCCAACAGGCTGGCAGGGAGTAGAGCCTCCTTTCACCGGTTACTTGTTTACTCAACGTCCTTAGCAAGACGTTGAGCAGATTTTGAAAATGTGTCTGGGCTCACTGTCTAAGATGGTGTGTTCTGTGGGGGATTTGAAACATTAATGCATTTGATGCTTGTTTAGCTTGTTGTATACCGTATTGGCTGGGTCTACATTTGCCCCCAACTTCGAAGGGGGCCTGGTAATCAGGGTGATGGGCGATAACTAATGAAGTGCTGTGGTGAATATGCAGCACTGAATTAGGCTAATTCTCCCCCACGGCAACTTCAAAGCGTCAGACTTCAAAGTGGTGGCATGCGTGCAGCTGCGAGCACTTCAAAGTGCCCATACTATTTCGAAGGGCCTTTACTCCTCAAAATTTTGGAGAATAAAGGCACTTTGAAGTAGCGCTGGCACTTCGAAGTGCCCGTGGCTACATGCATGTCGGCACTTCCAAGTTTGATGCTTTGAAGTTGCCACAGGGGAAAATTAGACTAATGAAGTGCTGCATATTCAACACAACCCTTCATTAGTAATCTCCTGTCACCCTGATTACCAGGCCCCCTTCGAAGTTGGGGGCAAATGTAGACGAGCCCATTATGTTGCAAACCTCTCTAGTAAGACTGTAACCATAGTACACATAAGTAAGTGTTGTATTTACGAGCAATATATTGAGCTAAAAAAAGTGGATGTGCCTTTGAAATGTTTGTCTCATTGAAGTGTGCGTGCTACTGTAAAGGCTGGGAACCACTGGCCGAAGTTGCTGGTCTTACGTGTTCCTTTTTTGTTCCTTCTTTTCTAATACTCTTTTTGCACATATGTCTGTTTACATGCACATGTGTCTTTTGTGAGGTCTGGAAACATTTAAAAATGAACTCAATCTGATCCTGGAATAATATCAAAGACCAAGAATGACAGTCCAGACAGACTTCTTCAAGGTCCATGTAGTTAATATAGATGTTGAAGCTCTCCCTGCATCTACAATGCTACTTTCCTCTAAAGCAGTGCTCACTGAGCTAATTGCTAGCAAATATGACTTGGTTCAGTGTACTTCTGCCTTTCAAATATAGGGAACCTCAATTTAAAACTAGCTCACTAGAGACATGTTTGAAGAAAATTGACCATATAGGTAAACCCTCTGAAGGTAACAGCTTGTTTCCCTGAGGGAAGTGCCTGTTCCTGACAAGATATTAAAGGCAAATTTAAAGTACAGCATTGAATGGCATATTTAGCCAAATGAGTGCTTTGAACTCTGCTGACAAAGGAATCCCTGTATTGGAAGGACCTGAGACATTTTGTTTTTAAAGTTACATGTTAAGGACTCTTTATCTTGAAAATGCTTAAAGGGCCACCTAGGAGAGAGAGTGTCTGCAACGGGTAACAGTCTGATTTCCCTCTCAGAGGAGAAGGACTGGAACAGAATGCTTCAGGCAGACAGTATTAGGCTGTGTCTGTACAAGTAACCCAGGTAGTCATGACCATGCTATTCTTAATTTAGCTAGCACAGGTAATGGTAGCATAGACACAGTGGTACGGGCTAGCAACCAGAGTAAATACTCATGGTTGCTGGAGGGCTTAATACTTGCATAGCTAGCTTGCATTGAAGCCTGTGCCAACACAGCTGCACAATGTTGTTATCTACACTCGCTAGGCTAAAGCTAAGACAGGCTATACTTACTCGTACTGTGATCATGCCTTCACTTGTAGTGCAGACGTGCTCTCCAATATCCCAAGCTAAACCAGTTGGGATGCACCAGTACGTGAATGGCTGGCCTTAAGTAAATTCTCAGATGGTTTCCAAAATCACTGCTTATGATTCAGCAATCATTTTTCCCCATCTTATTTGGTACTAAATCACTGTCTGCATGTTATGCTTCTAGATGTACTTACTCTTATGGAGTAGAGGTAAAATTGATGAAGCTGTTCAGTCTTAGAGTTTAAGTCCTAAAAGGAGCTTTAGATTATATATTCTGACTTTGGTTACCCTACCTGTGACAGATACAAAGAGCAAGTATGGAAAATCAGAAGGGGTGGGGAGTAACAGGCATCTATATAAACCCAGGATCGTCTCCATAAAATTGGGACACCCTAATCATGGGCCATTAAATTTCATCCACTTCCACTTTCTACCCTCACTAGTAGAAATGCATCCCTGATTTTTAATTTGAATTTGTCTGGCTCCAGTTTCTAGCCATTGGTTTTTGGTAGGCCATTCTCCACTATGTTAAAGAGCCGTGTGAACTTAGTGACTTCTTCCAGCAATGGTACTTGTACATTGTGATCAGTTGCCTCTTGATCTTCTTTTTGATAAACTAAACAGATTAACCTCTTAGTCTCTCACTGTAAGGCATTTTCTCTGGCCCTCAAGTTATTTTTCTCTTTTTTTTTTTCTGCATCCTGACCAGTTTTTCAACAGGGTATGACTGTTTGTGGCCATTAAAAATCCCATGGTATTTCTTGTACTACTAAGGTGTCAGCTCCATTTTCCTGACCAAATTCCATTTCTGTTAACTACATTCTGATTGATTTCCTGCTAGATTTTTAGTTGTTAGAGTACTCCTTGTGCTAAATTGTTGAAGAGAATCACAGCATGCTTTTGAACCACTGCTGGGCTCCTCCCTGTTTTAGTGGTTGGTGAAATGGTCTGTTCCCTTTCTCATGGAGTGCTGCATCCTTGTTAGGGGCAATGTTTCAGAGAAGTACTTTAAATCCGTGCATTAAAAGGTGCTGTAGAAATTTAAAATAGTGATATACTGCAGAAAAGAGGTCATAAATGAGGTTTAGGCTGATACAGAAGCTCAACCAAGGTTAGTAGGTTGACTTAATTTGACTCAGGGATTTTATCTAGAATTAAAGTCTAATGTTTCTGGAACTGTGGAGCTGTTTGTTTAATGCAACATAGGAGACAGTTGAGAAGAGCTACTAGGTTAAAATAGAAAAAGAAAATTATCACTTTGTCCAGTCACTTCCTCACATTATAGAAAGGAAATGACTGGACTGAACAGTTCTGGTTCTTTTCATGCTGTATTTTAATTCAAGTGAATTTGGACTGAGTCTTTTCATTGTAAATAATGGAATATTATTCATACATTTCTGTGAAACCTGTGGTGGACCTGTTGGCTTGCATCCATGGACAATTGCAGAATATTGCGGGCTTGCTTCTTTGTTTCATTGGTCTATTGGAACTACTCTGCCAGCAAATGGCAACCCAGCAGATGCAGGGATTGACTCAAGTATCAGAGGAATACTCAGGTGATATAGAGATAGTAGGGCAGAAAATAACTGATTGTACTGTTCACCTTCATACAGACATGCTGATGCTATCAGGTTGGAGTAGAAATTTTTGCGTTACTGTATGATTGTGAGGAATGTTCTGTGTGTATTACAGTGCTGTATATGCCAGAGGGCTATGTGAAGCATCTGTCTACAGAAGGTCCCGTCAGAAAAGACATTATGACAAAACTTCTGTCGACAGATCGCATCCACACCTAAATGTGGATCAATCATTTGATCCACTCTGTTGACAGAAGGGCTTCCTGGAGCATATACACAGTTTTTTTTGTTGACAGCTTCTGTCTGCAAAATGCATTTTGTGTTTTAGATGCTCTGCAAGTTTTGTCTACAAAACTTTCTAGTGTAGACTTAGCCATAGAAAGGCGGAGTTTGTGTGTGTGTGTTGTGTTAAGGTGCATTAAAGGATATAAATTGGATATATGGTTGTTTTTAGAGGTTTACACTGAGTTGTGTTCTCTGGGGGAGATATCTGTTTTCTTTTTATGATGAAGCAATAACTGAACTTACTTTATGTAATCAACAGTCTTGCAATATTCATCCATTATGAAGCTTTGATTTTTGTAATAAAACAATAATGACCATTTGGTTCTCAGATGAAAACCAAGTCTCCTTTTTGTTGCTTTTATCTAAGGTAGTTCTCTTGAGTGGCGTGTGTAACTTTAAAAAAAGAAGCATTAGGAAAGCTGTGTAATCAATTTTATTATTTTATTCTTGTGTATGCAAATTGGTGGGAGTGAGCATTTCAGCAGGTCTTTATGCAGCTCCATATAATCTACAATTCCTTGCCCTGTCCATAGTGCTAGGCACAAGAACACTTTAAGCCATACAGTTCTTCTTAAAGCCAATTAAGTGAATGAACCCTTTACAGCACCTGGAAAAAATTTGTGGAAAAAATCTTTACGCTTCACTCTGCAATGAACGGGATGTTGCCTACATCTTCTAGGTGTTGTATCACTTGCTGCCCAAGCTGAGTGCTCACCCCTTGCAGTATTTGGCTCTAATGGAAGAAATGTGGCAAAGAGCAGAGCTCAAAAAGGGACTGCATTAACATACTAATCACTGCAGTGGCACTGAAAGGAAAGCTTGCACTAAATTGCCCCAAGCAACTGCATCAGAATAAGGAGATGATTTCATTTCTCTATCTGCTAATCAATTTACTCCATATAAATGTTGACCCAAAATGAGGAAAAAAATTCCACTTGTTGAGTTTTGTTCCTGATGCTTTAATGTCCTATACAGTGCAGTTATGGAATGGTTGTGAAATAGCAAGATAGATCACATTTTGTCTGGGCAAAACAGAGATACAATCAAGAAAAAATGAAAGGATTTAGTGTTTTGTGCTAAAGTTGGGGGTTAGAGAGCATGACCCCTTTAAAACCTTCTTCTCTTGGTCCAGGGGAGAGGGAGGAGGTTCAACAATGAACAGACCTTCATGTATTGAGGAGCCCAAGAACCAGTTTGAGTCCCAGAAGGGACTGGGCACAGGAGCCTAGGAGGAGCACCATGCCAGAGAGAAATCCACTTAGAAGGACAAAGTAAAGCCAGACCCAGTATCACTGCTACCCAAAGCTGTATGGGGCCCTGACTACTGAGGCTTGTGACTTTGCAGTGGTAATAATGAAGGAGGCTGTAGTTAGGTAAGTGTGAAGATTGTCACTCTATGGCTGTGGCCACGCTAGCCCCTCCTTTCGGAGGGGGCATGGTAATGAGGCACTTTGGCAGATGCTAATGAGGCACTTGTCCTGAATATGCAGCATCCTATTAGCATAATGGTAGCCGCTCATGCTTCAAAAGTGCCGCTCTCAAAATTCACTCCACCAATGTAGCTAGGGGGCTTTCAAAACAACCCAGTGATTTCAAACGCTCTTTCCTCCCACTTAGTTTTAGGAAGAAGGGGCTTTCAAAATCGGGGTCATTTCGAAAGGCCCCTCGCTGTATGGGCAGCGTGCCTTTTGAAAGCGGCACTTTCAAAGTGCACACAGCTGTCGTTATGCTAATGAGGCACTGCATATTCATAGCAGCACCTCATTAGCATCTGCTGAAGTGCCTCATTATCATGCCCACTCCAAAAGGAGGGGCTAGTGTGGACACAACCTATGTGGGTTTGCAGAGGGCAGAAGAAGGGGGCCATGGAGAGGTGTATTTTTTTCTGGCGCTGAAAATGACCAGGAGCACCCATGACTCTCACTACTGGACTGGAAGTCTGCCCAAAATTCCTGAATAATACGTTCCTGAATGTTTTGATACAGTGCTTGGGCTTTCATGGTTCCTTGTCTTGGACATAACCCTATTCTGCTTCTACCCAAGTTGCTTTTTTCACTATTCATCACTCTGTAAACAAATATTTCCCTTCTTTATATTTGGGGTGCATACATGTGTGGGCATGAATTTACTGCAGGGGGTCACAGTTGGAGCCCCTACAGTGCTGCATCCAGGACATGTCTTTTCTTGCCCAGAGCACCCACAGAACAAACTTCATCCTAGTCCACAAGAGTGCTGTCGTTCCATTCGGTAACTCATATTGGAATTACAATTGGGAAGTCTCTGAAGCTCAGGATGTGCATCCCTATCCTTGGTGTAGCAATCCATCCCCCTGTAGTGGTGGCTAGGCCAGCTAGAGTTTGATGAGACTGGTACAGCCTTGGCTAATGGAGGAGTGTTTTTTAGCTCATGTATTAAGGGCCCAGGTTAGATCCCTGCTTCTGCTGACCCTGCATGAAATGTGCAGCATACAGATGCATTCAGGTGCATTATGACCCTGAGCACTACTTTATGGTTCAAAAGACACCTGGCTGACCTTTCTCAGTTGAAAACACAGAGTGGGGATTACAAGAAGAATTGTGCTGAGGGGTGCAGATCACAGAAATCAAGGGGTGTAGGTGGCAGGGTTTCTGGAAGAGATGGAACCCACTGAAATTGAGGAGAGCTGAGACGTGGTGGGAATGCTGGAGAGAGTGAAGATCCGCAACCATATTTACAGCCATGTAGTAAAGGGCCTGGAATCTATGTACTCACTTCAAGGAAGCATCTGGATAAGGCTCCCAAAGAGGTACAGGTGGGAGTAGGAGCAGGAGCAGAGGGCAGTCATGGCCCCACCAGAGCTCTCTGCCAGAAGCATTGGTTACTTCTGGGACAAGTACTGTTCCCTATTGTGGCTGTTTCCATGGATTCTGAGCCTCTCAGCCCCACAAATCAGTTGCAGTCCTGATCATGGATATCTATCTGGTTTGTCTAGATGGCCAGCTCCTGGAGGAGTCAGGATGAAGTGGAGTATGGCACACATCCTCTTTTGGGAAGCTCTCACCATATTGGTCTGGCTCATAGTTTTACAAAGGGAGGGTGAAGGTTGAGAATTCATGCTAATCATCCCAAGGGTTCCACTGGAAGGAGTCTGTTACTCTGGCTAGAGCTGCAGGACTCCCCAGAGGGAGAAGGGATGAGAACCCAGTACTTTTGAATGGCCACCCTACACCTTTTTGCCCTTGATTTCATGCCTTAGGGACCTGTTACTTTGCCTCCATGTTGCATTTTAGAGCCTCAGCTGATGCCCAACAGCAGCCTAGCTGTTCCTTCAAGGAAGAATGGCCCAGGCATGCACTGGTGCATGATTGCTTGCCAGAATCCAGTGACTGACAGATCTGTAAGATCCAGGGAGGGGGGAGTGCAAACAGACTCATGGGAAACCTGTCCACTCCCAGGGGCCTAAGGGAGTAAGGATCCAAGGACTAGAACCTGTATCTGTGGGTTGAGAGCCTGTTATTCCCACAATGCTACCAGAAGCCCAAGCAGAAGTACAGCCAGGGAGTACTTGAGAGCAGGCACTGCAGGAAATATCACCCAAGACACCCAGAGTAATGGTACACTGTGACCCTCTGGTTATCCAAGTGCCTCTGCTAACCCTGATGCTGACCCAGCCACGGGACGAGGCCTTGTCATTCCTCCACTTCCTGCCTGGTGATTCCCTCCCTGGTGGTCAGACCTTCACCCAGCTGAGACTTCTAATGCCAGATCACCTACAACTTTGTCCCTTAAAGGGGATTGGATGCTGGGGCTGCTCTCAGCCAGTATGAGTCCTGGGGATCTGCTGTTTAGAATTGCCCACATTGCTGGGAACAACAAGGATTATTTTTGGGGGCGGAGGGGGGGTCATGGGTCCTTTAAAGCCTCATTCTGAGGGAGAGGAGGGGCTGGGTATTCCAAGTGGAGGGGAGGAGAGAGAGGAAGAACGACAGACAGGGACGTGTGTGCCAGGTGCTGCTGACACGAGGGCCACAATAAGCAGATCCTCATTTAGCAAAGTACTGGGTATTGTAATCTAAGGAAGGCTTAGCCCCAACCATGCTCCAGCCTTAGGCTCTGCCCTTACTTACCTGTAAGGTGGCTCCAGCAGACAGGCCAGCCAGGGCTCCTCTGGGTTCAGCGGCACTCCTCTGTGGGGGTAGGTTTTGGCAAAAAGAGGGGCTGGGGGCTACCCTCCTCAAAGAAAGAGTTCACCCACCACCCATGCAGCCGAGAACTGGCCCAGACCCCAAGAGGGACAACGTAGTTGACCAGAGATGCCCCATGACGAGAGACAAATGAGTACTGTGCCAGGGAAGGGAGTGCGAATGACACACTGGAGCTGGACACAGTATCACTGTTTCCCACTGCTGTAGGGGGCTGTGAGTACAGTGTTTGAGAGATGACTGTGGGCATAACTGTGGACAGGTGAGAGGGCTCAATTTAAAGTGGCAGTTTTCAAGCCTCCCTTCTGCATTACAATTTTTGGTTATTCCCCTCCAACTCAGATACAAAGAGGTGAGTTGCAGGGGGTGAATGTGGTGCTCCCTCCCTGAGCCCTGTCGTGCCGGGCTAAAGCCCAAGCCAGCCAATATTGCTGTCGGCCTCTCTGAGTTTTCCTATGTGCCTCCCTTGGAGGGGCACTTGACTAACATTTTAAAAACCTCTGATTAAAGGTTCTGGTGGTATGCAGTGTGGTTCAGGGCAATGGGAATGAACACTCCCAGAAAACAGGGTGAGGAGGGTTGGGTGGGCATGCGACTCTGTGTTCCTCCAGGCAGTGCCTCCAAGGGAGACTATAGCTAGCTAAATGGGGAGATTGTTGCTGTGTGTGCGTTTGCCAAGGGTGTTGAAAGAGGGTATTGGAAGGGTTTATTGGAGAATGTTTACTGTCATGGAAGACCACCAGGAACACCCAAGACTGGTTGCAGGACTGCCGAGGATTCCAAAACTCTGAGTCTCAAGGCAGTGCCTGGCCCTTGTGGGTCCTTGTATTGGGTGTAACCCTGTTCTTTCTGTCCCTTTATCTTCTCCTGCTCTTGTTTTTTACCTCCATTCACCAATCTGCAAATACACATTTTCTTTCCTTGTATTTGTTGCACTGTTCTGGATTGTGTATTTAGTGTTGGGGAAAAAGGGAGTATCTTGGGGAGGAGCTACACTCAGAGCAGACTTTATCTTGGCCTTGTGGGCACAATAGTTTCATACAAACAAAACTCTTTCTTGTATAAACAGCATCTAGTATGTCCTACTCAAAATTTTGGTTTTGCTTTTTTGCTTAGATTGCTTGGAAGGATGTAGGAAGTGTTGGATGCATCTGCTAATTGTGCCTAATATTTTTTTAAATGAGGATGAATAAATGAGATGTTTTGATCACTATTGTGCTTCAAAATTTGAAAATTCTGGCTCATGTGCTCCACAAATTGCCCAGAAATATCGGTTCCTAGTTTAGCTGCACTGGTATATCTGCCAATGACTGAAAACCAGCATAAAATGAGAGACGTGCAAACTTTGCTACTGATGAAGGCTGAGCGCTGTGTTATGCAATTTAAGTACGAATGGCCTTTCAAGTTTAAGGATCATCTGAGAATGTCCTTGTACAGGCAGAAATCTTTGCTTGGCTGGCCTCAGCAATTGAAAGTGTAGCTGTGGAAGGTGAGAAAGAACTGTTGCAATTATGAAATTAGACAAGGAGAGGAAAATTCCACACAGGCTTGGAGGGGCGTAAAATTGATTTGTGAAGGTGAGGTGAAGAAAATGCTCTGACAGAAAATCATGCATGCCTTTTTTGCTTCTGTAGGCTGAGCTTATTGCATGCGTGAGAGTTCTTTGCTTCTATTCATTCCATGCACCTCCCCCGCCCCATCTTCCTGTATTTCGGGGCTTCCCTGCATTTTCCCTCATCTCCAGCCATCAGGATGTCTGTGTGTCCAGCATTCCACCCGCTCCCTCATTTCCTCCATCCCATTACTCTCCTCCCTGCCACACACAGGGGGTTCTGTGTGCCCACATGTCCCCCCACCCCCATACCATTATACCCTATTCATACTATCCTAGAACTGGAAAGAAGCTCGTGAAGTCCTCATGTCCTGTCCCCTGCTCTCATGGCAAGACTAATAATTATCTAGATTACCAGATAGGTGTTTACCTAACTTGTTCTTAAATATCGCCAAAGATGGAGGTTCTACAACCTCCTTTGGAATTTATTCCAGTGCTTAACCATCCTGATAGTTAGGAAGCTTTTCTTGCTGTCCAAGCTAAGCCTCTCTTGCTGCAAAAACCCATTGTTTCATGTCCTATCATCAGAAGTTATTTCCCATTTTGTATGTGTGCAACTGATTATTCCTTTCTCAGTGGAGTACTTCACATTTGTTCTTATTGAATTCCATCTTATTACTCTCAGACCACTTCTCCGGTTTGCCCAGATGACTTTGAACTTTCATCCTACCCTCCAAAGCACTTGCAATCCCACCCAGCTTGGTTTCATCTACAGACTTTGTAAGAGTACTTTCTATGCCATTATCTAAATTCAGCAACGAAGGGTCCTGTGGCACCTTATAGACTAACAGAAAAGTTTAGAGCATGAGCTTTCGTGAGCACAGACTCACTTCTTCAGATGAGTTAACTCACGAAAGCTCATGCTCTAAACTTTTCTGTTAGTCTATAAGGTGCCACAGGACCCTTCGTTGCTGCTACAGATCCAGACTAACACGGCTACCCCTCTGATAATTATTGATGATGATATTGAGCAGAACCATTCTAAAACTGATCCCTATGGAACTCCACTTGTTTATAACTCTCCCATGAAGACTGCGAGCCATTGATTACTATGCTTTGGGAATGATTATCCAACCAGTTACGCACCCACCTGATCATAGCTCCATCTAGCTTGTTTTTCTTTAAGTTAATGAAAAAAAATCACTTGAGACTGTATCAACTGCTTTAGTAAAGTCTATTTATACCATGCCTACTCCTTCTCCCGTATCCACAAGAAAGTTATCAGGTTTATTTGACAGGATTTGTTGTTTACAAATCCATGAAGATTGTTACTTATCACCTTATTATCTTAGATGTTTGCACATGGATTCTTTAATTATTTCCTCCATTATCTTTCCTGGCACAGAAATTAAGTTGTTTGGTCTGTAGATTCATCCCTATTTTCCTTCATACCAGGCCTACTTATTTGTCCTCTGCCCCGTGCTCTTTGTATGCTTGCCATCTCACACTTTCGCACCCCACTTTACTCCTACCAATTTTTAAATGGTATTTGGGGAGAGAAATGTTTTATGGTGTCAACATGTTAAAAAATCTGTTGGAAGAAAACAAGCAAGCAGTCATGTTGCACTTTGAAGACTAACCAAATAATTTATTAGGTGATGAGATTTTGTGGGGCAGGCCCACTTCAGCTCTGGAGATGTGGATCAGTTCAGTATGTTTCTGGAAAACTGGAGACAAACTGAATAAGGCACTTGGAAAGGAAAGAAGGATGTTCCAAAATGTAGGCAATCTCACTTCAGAGATTTTTCTAATGCTGTTTTGTAACTTTGTAACTTAAAAATGGGTTGGGTTAGATACCTTTCCCTTGGGTTTATAGGCTACCATTAGGTAGGAATGATACATTTGCCTGGTTCTGTATGGGATGATTGAATGAACAGTACTTGCATTAGGAGCAGCAATGTTCTGAACACTTCATGCTGGTTCAAATGTTTTATGCAAAATATACTGACGTGTTCTGCTGCTGACTAAACAATGTGACAGACCCTTGGTGAAGCAGCTCACAAGGGGTTGGGCTTTAAAACATGCAAAATCCGCATGTTTCTGCAGGGCTTGTAAACTACTGAAATTCTAAACCCCGCGTGATATTTCAAGCCAGTGAAGCTGGCAGGTTTTCCTTATTTGAGGATCGGTAACTATAAGGCAATCTCTGCTTTCGCTTAAAAAAACCCTTAGGCTCTAGAAGTAAGTGTATAGTTCTTTTCCTTGCAAAATGAACAGATGTGAATCATTGCAAACTGATCACTACATCTGAAAATTTGTCAGTGTCCTAAAAGATCACAGGTCGTTTGTGCATCCTCTGTGACTACCTAGCACTGGCAGTTGGGATGCATGGAAATGTTAGCAGTAAGTTCCTGCATGTTTGGGAGGATTCTGAAGCATTGTGTTGTTTCCATTGATGATAGTAGGACAACTGTGCTTTGGGCTGGTTGCTGCTGAGTTTGCTCAGGCTAACAGAGGTACCATCTGGCTACAAGGAAAGGTGACTCAGTAATGTGGAGTGAACATGATCCAGTGGACTAGGGTTGGAACTATGAATAAAAGACTTTTTACATTATAATTCCAGTTCTAATGTGAATTTTTGGGGGTTCTTGGTCAAACCTTTAACTTTCCTTTTTGCAGCTCCCATAATGGGTGTGTGAGAGGGAGGCCAGGCAAGGCAGGGGTTAAACAAGGCCTGTTAGCCCAATCATCCCCACCCCCATTTGCCTGCAGCCAGTGTCAGGCCTGGAGGGTATAAAGGGAGGGAGCTAGCTCAGTTTGAGGCTGACCAGCGAAGAGGCAGGAGGCCCCAGGCCAGAGCTGCCACCTGGTTAGCCGCCAGAGGGCACAGCCCAGGACCCTCCCCCAGGTACTGAGAGCGGGGAGCCCCTCCCCGGGGAACCTCTCTCCCACCAAAAGGGGAACTAGATTCTGGGGCCACGCCCCAAACTCAACTCACAGGCGCTTGGGTGGGGGCTGCGGACCCACCCAACAGGCCCTGGCCAGGGGGCCTAGCCACTAGGCCATCCAGGCCCAGGTGCGAGCCTCTCACAGGTAATAATGTTTGTCTACTTCAAACCAGGAAGGAGTAGACTCATACTCTTATAAAACCAAATACCCTTGCCCTGCTCCTTCTGAAGCCCTGTGTCCACTCACTCCATCACTCTTCCTTCTGTCACACACTCTCCACACCCTCCCTTCTTCCCTTTCTCTGATCAGGCTGGGTAGGAGGGGGGCTCCAGAAGGGTAGGGTGGGGTGGAGGCTCTGGGCAGGAGGTTGGCATATGGAGGTGTGTGAGGGCTCTGGCTGGAGGTACAGACTCTGGGGTAGCAATAAGGGGTTTGGAGGGCAGGAAGGGGATTAGGGTTGGTTTGGAGTGTGAGGGACTTGAGGCTGCAGATGGAGGTCTAGGCTCTGGTGTGGGGTGAGGGGCTTGAGGTACAAGAGGGTGCTGGGATAGAAGGGTTCAGAGGGTCAGATGGGTATTGGGTACGGGCTTTGGGTGGCTTTTACCTCAAGCAGCTCCTGGTCAGTGATGCTGACCAGAGTCACCCACATCCCTTTTCAGCTGAGCATTCCTGTTGAAATCGGATACGTGAAAAACGTTGGAAGGGGAGCAACAGTTAGTGAGAATGAAATCGAATTTATAAAGCACAAAGTGTGTTATTCTCTAGGCTGCATGCACAGTCCTCCAGTTGTTTGGGAGTAGGACTTCTTGGATCTCCAGTTCTTTTTAACAGTTGCCCCTTTACAAAATTGTTCATCTGGCAACATATTTTAAATGTGGGAATTTATGTAAAGGTCTCAGCACAGAGATGGATCCAGCAATGGGAGGCTTGAAGGAGCAAAGACCTAAATGCACATACTAGCTTTTATGAACATGAGTCTATTACATTTGGGGTGCGTCTCCAAAACTGGCCTGGTTCCCTCTCCTCCTCCTCCTCCTCCTCCTCCCCCCCCACCCCATAAAAGAAGGGGAAAATATCCTAAGGTCAGGTTTGTGGTATAGCAGTCCACCATCTTCATACTGCTATTAAATTGGGGTTGGGTAGAAGAGAGTGATGGTAAAACATTGCTGCTCAGATGGGCTTTGTGAAGTTGCTCAGTTTTAGGTGACACGTTCTTTCCCGCCCTCAATTCATTGAGCTTTTAGGGTGGTATTGATGGAAGAAAGGAAGACTGCAGGTTTTGCGTAACCTTAGTTGTATGTTTTCATAGTTTGTACGTGTGTGTGAATTCCACCGTTATTTAGAATTTCTTGACTTTCTAATGTTTACATTTTTAAATATATGGTGTTCTCAAGTTTTTCTTCCCTTAACATTACACAAAAGCTGATGGTTTTGTCTTTCCTATCTCCCTTTTTTGCTACTTTATAGTTAATCGACAATTAATAATCAGGCTTGACTTTTTAATAAAACAGAACTGGTCCATATTCACTTTGGAATATACATCTCTTAATCGTGGGGTGGAGAACATGCTATGTGCTGGGTTAATAGTGTTTGATAAATTTAAATTCTTGTTTTGATTAATGGAAAATAATTTAAAATTAATGGAGCTGGTTTCTTAGTTTTCATGTTTTGTTGTGCTATTCTGTGCCTGATTAAAAACAAAAATTAAAAGAAATGTAAGAGGTTTGTGAACACTTGTCTTTGAAAGATTACAGAAGTATTTTATTTGTATTGCCTGGAACGATGTAACTTCAGTTTATGATGAATCCGTGTTTTTCATAAATAAGATACAAAATCCATTTTTGCTAAGCTTCCTAGTGTAATCCAAGGATTTGTACAGATAAATTATAAACAGGCTGTTAAATGATTACAAATGTAATTGTAGTTAATTGCACAACTAAAATTAATTGCAGTTTTAATTGTGTGATTAAACAATAGCATACCAAATTAAATTTAAAAAAATATTTTGAATGTTTTTCTATATCTTAAATATTTTAATTACAATACAGAATACTAAGTGTACAGTGCTCAGTGTATCTTTTCATTTTATTACAGATATTTGCACTGTCAAAATAAACAAAAGAAATAGATTTTTTTCATTTCACCTAATACAAATACTATAGTGCAATTTCTTTATTTTGAAAGTGCAATTTACAAATATAGTGGTTTTTGTTACATAACTGCACTCCAAAACAAAACAATATAACATTTTAGTGCCTACAAGTTCACTCAGTCCTGTTTCTTATTTACTTATTCGCTAAGAGAAACAAATTTGTTTACATGTACAAGAGATAATGTTGCCTGCTTATTTTGTCATCGAAAAATCAGATCAAGCATTCACATGGTACTTTTTGTAGCTAGTGTCACAAGATCTTTATGTACCAGATGCACATAAGATTCATATGTCCCTTCATGTTTCACCCCATTCCAGAAGACATGCATCCATGCTGAAGATGGGTTTTGCTCAATAACAATCCAAAGCAGCATGGAATGACACATTCATTTTCATCATCTGAGTCGTATGCTACAAGACAAAGGTTGATTTTTCCTTTTTGGTGGTTCAGGTTCTGTAGTTCCCACATTGGAATGTTGCACTTTGAACACTTCTGAAAGTATGTTCCACGCTTCGTTCCTTTCAAATTTTGGATGGCACTTCAGATTGTTAAACCTTGGTTTGAGTGCTATAGCTATCTTTAGAAATCTCATATTGATACCTTGTCTGTGTTTTGTCAAATCTGTGGTGAAAATGATTCTGAAAACAAACATGAGCTGGGTCATCATCCAATACTGCTATAACATTAAATATATTGAAGAATGTGGCTAAAAGATCAGGAGACGTGCATTTCTCCTTACAGGAGTTCCATCACAAATTTAATTAAAACATTTTTTAAGAAGCGTCATCAACATAGAAACATGTTCTCTGGAATGATGGCCAAAGCACAAAGCGACATACTAGCATCAAGAAGCAGACAGCATTACCTTCTGCAAATATAAACAAATATATTTGTCTGAGCAAATGTCCGAACAAGAAGTAGAAATGAATGGAATTGTAGGTGGCACTAAAATTTTCCATTTTTTAAATTTTGAATATAATATTGTACATAAGTTTAACTTTCATGGTAAAGAGATTACAGTATAGTATTTGTATGAAGTGAGTTGAAAAATACTATTTATCATTTTTAGAGTACAAATATAATAAAAATAGAGAGAGCACTGCACAATTTGTATTCTTGTTGTAACCAACATCAATATATTTGCAACTGTAGGTTAACATCCAAAGTTATTTAATAAATTTCAAATGGTATTCTATTACTGTTTAATAGTGGTTAAAACTGTGATTATTTTTAAATCACTTAATTTTTTAATCATGTGAGTTAACTGTGATAAATGGAGAGCTCTGTTTATAGCTATGTGGTGCTCTAAGCAAAAAGGGAATTGCCGTGGAAATATCTGACAGCCATGAGAAAAGGCATAACTGTTTATAAGGTCTTGGATCTTGTGTTTTAGATAGCTTGCTTTTCATCTGAATTGGACTTTAAAAGAGCTGTTTTAGATTCACTGAAAAATACTGTGGCATGAGGCTGATTTGTGTATGGGCGAGAAATAGCACTCACCTCAAAAAGGAAAAACTATGAGAAGCCCTGTGTCACCTTCTAGACCAACAGATTTTTTGGAGCATAAACTTTTGTGGGCAAAGCTGCATGTATCTGATGAAGTGGGTCTTTCTTTGCCCACGAAAGTTTATGTTCCATAACATCTGCTAGTCTCTAAGGCTCTACAGGCCTTCTCATTGTTTTTGCAGATACAGACTAACATGGCTACCCCTGTGATACTCAAAAAGGAATTATTTGAAGTCCATGAATAGTCTTTCATTTAGCTATGCCAATCAGTTGGTAATTTATTAAGTGTATTTTATCTACAATTTGCCCACAGAACAATCCCCAGTATGATTTTCTCAGAGTCATGTAAGAAATAGTTTTATAACTCATTCTTGGGGCCGCATTCTTCGGAACAAGTTAGACTCTGAAATGCACATATGCAAGTTTGCCAACATGTGCAAAAGGGTCTAAGTAAGTGTAAACAGATTGAAAAGGTGGCAAGTTAAAGGAACACTACAGACTTTAAAAAAAAATCATGCTTGTTTCAGAAAACGGTGAACATTTGGTTTCTGAAAAGTCAGCCTCTTGGAACTGTTTCAGTTGGGTACCCAGCATTACTAATCACTGTTCAGGCTGTAGGCAAAAACCTTAGCTGTAGTGTTTGTGCTTGCTTAGTGCTAGGTTGACATGATACTCCATGTGGAAAGAATGAGAGCAGTGCTGGTCAGTTGGGGAAGCAGTTTGTGAGTGATTTGAGGTCTGGCTTCCCTTTGTCCAAGAGAATATCAGTGTTTTATGGAGTTTGGAGTCTCAGACTGGTTCTGAACTGGCAAATGGCTTCATTGGCCAATAAAAGGTGCTCTTTGTAATCTGTTTTTTAAATTGACACACTCACTTTGATGCACATGGGAACCTTACGTTACTTCTCAGAATCTTTATGGTTTTTAGACAGGATTTTCTGCCATGTTCTCAATTATGGGATAACCATAGAAAACCTTTTGGTAGCATCAATTGGTCCAAAATGGGGCTGCTGAATGACATCAGCTGCTAGTGTCCTACCATAGCAGATCTTTGACAACTTTATACTTCTCTGCTCTTTTCTTAGGCTACACCAACATTGTGGTTTTTCTTGAAATCTGGCACCCTGGTTCTAACATCAGCAGAAACATGAGAGTAGGCTGGTGTCCGGTGTGTTTTTAACAACATGAAACTTAATTCTTTTTAGAACGCTCCAGGCAGTGTGTTGGTACAACTGCTTACCGGTGCTCTAAACTAGTGCTATGTGACCCATGTGCAGACTTAGCATGTCTCAGAGCTCTGTGCTGGGAGTGCTGTGTGCTGCTCTACGTACATGCCCCACCACTAGGTGGGAGAAGCACATGGTGGCGGTGGTGGCTCTGGGGTGGCAGCATCCCAGGTGCAGTGGCAGAGGTGGCGATGCCTCTGGTGAGTCATTGGCATCGAATTAGTGTGAGGAGGGAGCTGGGCGTGTCTGGTTCTGGGGGCGGGGGTGGGGGGTGAGGGATTGGGTTATATTGGGGAACTGAGGGTGCCTGGCTCTGGGGGAGTGGAGAGGGATTGGGTCAGAACAGGGGGCTGGAGGTGCCTGGCTCTGGGGGAGCCGGAGGGCATTGAGTTAGACTGGGGTGGTGGGGCTGCCTCTGGGTGAAGGGATTGGGTTACTTATATTGGGTGTGCTGTGAAATTATAATGCGTGCTGAAGCATACCATGAGGTGCTAAAGGTTGCTGAGCACTGGTCTAAACTAGTGGCCCCACAGGTGGATCTGCTGGGGTCTGGGAACTTCATTGTAGGAAAGGTTTCATTCTTGTGACTTTTCTAACTAACTCTATCGGTCTGGTTTCTGCCCTTTTTTCCTATTTTATTTGTGCCCGGATAACTTGCATTAGGGTACATTTTATAAATCAAAAATAAAATAAGGGAAATTTAATATTTCTTTTTAGATATTTGGGATTTATGCTATTAGTATCAAGACGTCATTTTAATGTAACTTATTTGGATCTCTGAGTCTTTAAGCCTTTAAAAATATACAGTCTTCACAGTCTGAGCTCTGTCACTTATGGATACATTACATGGTGAATGTGTGTTGGGTAATGGCAATATAAAGCTCCTTAGTTGTAACAGTCTTTGTACCAAAATTGCCTGTAATGTAGAGCTATAAAATTCTAGCTTCAAGAAGTTCATTATAAATTCTTACCTCACATTTTGAGTGCTCTCTCAAAAAAGGTAATGATAGAGACTATGCACTCTGTTGAAAACAGGTAAAAATATCTGCAATAGTTGTATATGATTTTGTTAGAGCCAAAGTGATGACTGGGAAAACAAGGATCTTAAAAGTTGTGTAGAACTAACTGAGGTCCTTCATTTAGAGTATGAATTCTGCAGATATATTGTCCGACTAGTAAACATGAAATAATATAGTGACTTCTTAAAGAATTTGTCTGGGAAGTTAAATTTAAGAATGAGTTTGAGTAGAGAATTCACATGAAAATTACAATAGTATAGTTTGAACCAGTGTTTAGCAACTTTTATCACTTTGTGGCACACTTCAGCACTCATCATAATTTCATGGCACACCCAATACATATAACCCAATATCCTTCCCCCCCCCCAGAGCCAGCCCCCAGAACCCCCACTATAATCCAATTCTGCACCCCACCTCCAGAGCCAGGCACACACCCCGTCCCCCACACTAACTTCTGCCACTGCCCCAGAGCTGCCACCAGCACCACATCACTGCTCCAGAGCTGTGTCTGTTGCCATGTGCTTCCCCCATCAAGTGGTGGAGCACATGGATTGTACTCTTCCTATTCTGATACTAAATTCTGTCCTGTTTTCTCCCCCCTTCAATCTAAGGGTTTGAGGTGTTAATCATTGGCTATATGAAATTTGTGTGTCTTGTTGAGAGTGTGAATTCCAGTGGTATGGATTTTCAATGCATGATGTTGCAACCTGTACGCACACTAGGAATGTAAAATCCTGTTTAGTCAACTGGTTAAATATTAAGTTTAACCAATTAAGTGCTTGGGAGGAGGCCGCTCCAGTCCCCTGCTGCAATCACGGGCTGTTTCAGCTGGGGTCCCAGTCTGGACCCACTGTGGATGCAGGCTGCTCCAGCTGCATTGAAGCACCCTGTAGCCACAGCAGGACGTGTAGGGCTAGACCAACCCCCTGCTTGCAGTGAATGGGGGGTGGTGGGGCTGCTCTAGTCCCCACCAGTCAACCATAACTGGTAACCTTTAGGGCAAGATTTGCTGGTTAAACATCAATATCCCTAGCTCTCATTTCTGAGATTGAGTACTGTCTGGTATCTGGCGGATATTGGGGCAGGTTAAGGACATGTCCTTGGGACCCAGGCTTCTACTCTGGAAGACTCCTGGCCAATAGGAAATGGTCAGCTGCTGCTGCAGTGTTCAGGACCTGGACTGAGTAAGAAAAAGGAGAAAAGTGAGTATGTCTGAGTCCTCTGAGATTACATCAGATAATCTGGGGACTGTCCTGAGGGGAGGCAGAAGCTGAACCTAAATCTAACCTAGGCATTGTATCATATTCATTGCTGTCATGTGCGAGCTCTGGGGTCAGCTGAAAAGAGTCTCCCTTGTCATTGAGGAGTAAAACGCACACTTGGACACAGGTGCTATTTTCTATACAAGCTAAACTGTGTTACAAGAATATGGTCCCTTACCCATTTCAGAAGCTAACAGAGTTTGTGCACAGAGTTTTCCACCCTATCTCCAGAAAAGGTTGCACTGGATTGGAGTTGGGTATTGTCCCTTGACCACTAGTGAATGTCCTGAATCAGTAGCTCTCAGACTTATGCACTATTGACCCCTTTCACAAAGCAAGCTTCTGAGTGAAATGCCCCCTCAAATTAAAAATACTTTAAAATATTTAACTGTTTTAAATGCTGGGTTTGGATGGAGGCCAACAGCTCTCAATCTCCCCCCCATATAATAATCTCATACCCCGTGAGGGGTCACAACACCCTTTTTGAGAACCCCCGCTCGGTGTTGGAGGGTTCAAACTGTGAGGATTCTACTGCTCTTTTGTAGTCTTGCTTCATCATGATGCTGCCTGTAAACAGGTGTTATGCTAAAGTTTCTCCAGTAGGGCCAGTCAGAGATAGGTGCTGAACTAGAAGTGCTGGGGGTGCCGACAAACCTCTTCTTTGAAGTATGAGAGGGGTAGCTGTGTTAGTCTGTATCTTCAAAGAAAAAAAACAGGAAGTCCTGTGGCACCTTGTAGACTAAGATATTTTGGAGCATAAGCTTTTGTGGGTAAAGACCCTACTTCGTCAGATGCTCCAAAATATCTTAGTCTACAAGGTGCCACAGGATTTCTTGCTTTTCTTTGAAGTAGTAATCAAAACCCAAATATGTGGTTTCTTTTTCAGTCTCCTCTCCATCAGTATTGTTCCAGCTCTAAATCAAATCAAAATACTGAGGGTGAAAAGAAGGTAAAACAGATGAATCAGTTAAAATCAAATCACAGAATCATAGAATTCTAGGGCTGGGAGGGCCCTCAAGAGGTCAAATAGTTCAGCCTCCTGCCTAAAGCAGGCCCAACCCCATCTAAATCATCCCAGCCATCACTATGTCAATCTGGGATTTAAAAATCTCTAGGGATGGAGATTCCACCATCTCTCTTGGTAACACATTCCAGTGCTTAATAGTTTTTCCCAATATCCAACCTACACCCCCCTCTCTCTCTCTCTAACTCCAGACCATTGCTCCTTGTTCTGTCATATGACTAGCACCATCTGGAAAGGGAACACGCTTTTCCAGTGCTATTACTTCCGGCAGGTGTTGTCTCCAATTTACTGTAGCAGATCAGTTTTTATTTTTACTTCATTGTTAGTTTTGCTAAGAGAGCATAATGCGAATCCCTGGCCATGTGCAGGTTGCTGTCAGGCACTGAAAGTTCCACATGGGTTTTGATATAATGCTATTTCAAACGTTTAGGCTAAGGGTACGTGTGCTATGATTTCTGTTCTGGGATACGTTTGTATCCCAAAATCAGCACTTATTTTGAACTCCGGTGCACTGTAGCTGTCGTCGGGTTTGAAACAAGGGACCTCAAAATAAATTACACAATTTGCACAAGTTATTTGGAGAGAGGCCTGCAGTGTAGCCGTGGCCTTATTGTGCAACATCAGGATGAATGCGACAATCCTGCGTGCGGCAAGTGTGCTGGATTCAGTGTGCACCCTGGATTGCCACACAGTCTCCATGTAGACAAACCCTAATACATTACGTAGCCAGTTTGGGCTCCCAGAAGGGCTTCTCCCCTTCCAGTCAGTGGGCGGCCATCCTGCCCCACTGCCACGAATCTCCAGCTACCCCCAAGTCACTCGTTTGGGGGGCAGGGGGTTCCCACCTTCCCTCGGGTGGGTGAGAGGCAACAGTTCAAAAGCCCTTGCCTTACCTCAGGCAGGGGCTGGGGGAAACTAGCTGAAGTCAGGGCCTAGCCCTAGATCAGGGTGATACAGCAAGCCCACAGTCTTTGGTGGCCCCTGGCCCTAGCTCAGGGCAGGGCGGCGAGCATCCATGAAAGCCCAAGCCCTGGAGTGAGGCAGGGCTGGCCCAGACCCTGGTGCAGGTGGGGCAACAATACCACAGTCCTTTAGGTGGCCCAGGGCCCTGGCTCAGGGCGGGGCAGCACACATGAAAAGGAGCCCAGGCCCTGGTGCAAGGCAGGGGAACACAACAGTTTCGGGAGCCCAGGCTCTAACTCAGGCCAGTGCAATAAACATCCCAAAAAGAGCCCAAGCCCTGGAGCAAGGCAGGGCAGCAAACACTCTTCAGGTGGCCCCCGGTCCTAGCTCAGGGCGGGGCAGCAAACAAACACAACAAACACTCTGCCCATGCTGGCAGAGAGGGGGGATACTGCCACCCAGCAAGTGATTGGCAGGGGGATGGGACACAGGCCAACCCGCTTCACTGCATCCCAGCCCAGGGGCCCTGGTGGCAGCAGTGCAGTCTGCTGCATAGGTCAGTGGGGAATCCGGACCGCAACATGCCGACCCTTGGACCTTTAACGGTCCTTTCTATCCCCTGGGCCACTCCCGGTTTCTCTCCCCTGCCCTGCACCCAAGCACCTACCCAAAGTGTGTCTGACATCTTAGGGCTCACGGGGTATCAGGTCCAGCTGGGCTCCAGGTGGCCCAAATCCAGGTCTATCCAGCCTATTGATTCCACTGCCTCAGACTGGCTCGGGGTACAGGCTGCAATGGATACTCCAGTCAGCCCTCCAGCTCTGGGTGGTCTGCTCTAGCAGGCAGGTTCCTCTGGGGTTGGTAAGGTGTCAGGACCAGCAGGGGCCCAAGAGGCCCAATCCAGGCCTTGGCCTCACTTAGCTGGCCCTGAGCCACCAAGGCAGAGTGCCTAGGGCTGTCCCCTGGCTTCTCTTGGGGCTCAGTCTCAACTGAACCCTCAGCCACCCAGACAAGGAGCACAGGGCTGTCCCCTGGGGCCTCAGCCTCCCAGGTGGGGAGCCCAGAGCCATCCTCAGGAGGCTCCACCCCAGCTGAGCCCTCAGGATGGGCTTTTCTAGGCCTGGCCCCACCTCCTGACTCCTGGTCAGGTGACTGGGAGGGGCCAGGCTCTTTACAAAATGGCTGCCAGAAGAGAAGGGGTCTTCCCCTTCCAGGTAGTGGGGTGGCCGTCCCACCCCACTACCCATTAAAATTCCTTTAATCCAGCCTCTGATGGTCTGGAAATCCTGGTGGTCCAGCATCCCCTGAGATACACATACCTCAAAATTTGCACAAGTTGGGGTGGTTTGGTTGTTGGGTTTGGACCACAGGATGGGGGCTGTGGGTTTAAGCCTGAGATGGGTTAGGGGTGCCGGGGGGGTGGAGTTGAGCTGGGGCATGTGGGGGTTGGAGCCAGGGCATGCAGGGGAGTTGAAGCTGCAGGAGCATGGGAGGGTGGGTGAAGAACCTGAGAAGCTCAGGGTGGTGAAGCTGGAGACGCATGGGGGTGGTGAAGAAGCTGCAGGAACACAGGGTAGAGAAGAAGCTGGAGTGGTGAGCTGCAGCTGGGCTCTGGGGTGGTGAGCCGCAACGGGGGGTTTGAACTAGGGTGTGGGAGTTAGGATGACGTCCAATAGTCTGGAAAATTTGGTAATCCGGCACCTGTCTGGTCCCAGACGTGCCAAATTAAAGCAATTTTACTGTATCAAGTATGAAGTTACTAACAGTAGGTGTAAACTCCCTTTACTGACTATACCCTGGACTGTAACATGTGGAAAACATACTTCTCAAGGTACAACCTATTAAAGAGGGTAAACTACACAAATTAATCTGCAAGTAATGCACTGATCTTTTTTCCCTCATCTTTACAGCATGATGGCTGACAATAAAGCAAAGTCTACTAAACCTGCAAACAAGACGCCTCCAAAATCTCCTGCCGATCCGGCAAAAGAGAGAGCTGCGAAAAGGCTATCTTACGAGTCAAACAGCTCCCACGAGGGGGCAATGGCAGCAGAGCTTAGTGCTCTGGAAGAGGCTTTTAGAAAATTTGCCATCCACGGAGATACCAGAGCCACAGGAAAAGAAATGCATGGGAAAAACTGGTCAAAATTATGTAAGGACTGTCACGTTATAGATGGGAAGAATGTGACGATCACAGATGTTGACATTGTCTTCAGTAAAATCAAGTAAGTTCCTTTCCTCTTTTTGCTCCCTTGTCTTGTTATACTTTGCACCCTGTGTCATGTTTATATTTATATCCCACCCCCCGCAAAGCTGGAATGACTCTGAGAATTAACATTTTTGAGCAATAGCAACTACAGCATGCAACACCCTTTGGCATCCTTGGGACCTGACTGGTCCTGAACGAGAGAATTAGCTGGACAAAGGGAGGTCCCCTATCTCTAACCCCTCCACCCATTCTGCTGCCCCATCCTGCTGCTAACCCCACTTCCTCCCTGCCGGACCACGGATGTTGGCGGACCAGAGAATCCTGAATTTCTGAGGTGCAACCTGTACTGCTGTGATCATTACACCCTTCCGTATTTGCTTTATGGCACTTTGTTTGAAAATGTCTTTCAGACTTCTGAGCAGCTATATGTAGTTGAATTGAATGTTTCATGTCTTAAGCCACACCATGTTCTGGACAGGTGCATGTTTATCAACACAAACTGCTAGCTTTTTAAAAAAGCATTAAAGTCTTGGGTAATGAATGTCATGAATGCCACTACTAAAGGAGCTCTGGCTCAAGTCAGACTATTGTAGTTTTGGTGAGTGAGGGGTAAAGAATGCATAGTTCTACAGTTTTAAACACACTTGTGAACCAGAGAGCTGATTCACCAGCTGGGAAAGTCCAAATAGTAGCTACAGACTCTCAATTGCTTTTCCTCTTGCAGGCTACGAATTCAAATTGAGAGAGTTAATAAATAAGATTTTCTTGAAGGTCCCATTCTTTTGCAGCATAGAATGACTCTGCATCACAAACGTCATCCTCTTTTTGTGGCTGAAGGCTTCTAATTATCAGCCATAAAAATGAATGGTGTACTGGTGATGTAGATATGTGTCCATGTTGCCCATAGATTAGCACTGCCAAGCAAATCTTATGAATTACCTCAGCTAACGTGGAATCTTACCTCCAAGTGAAAAAGTCATAAAGACCTGATCCAAAACCCATTGAATTCAATGGAAAGAAAATTTAGTTCAGCACACTTGGCATTAAACCATAACGTCGCTATGTTGCTTCCCCCTCCAAAGTACTTAAGTCTAATCAAATGTGGGACACAAGCATATCAGCTAATTAGACCCTCTGCTCTTTTTTACCTTAGAAATTGGGTAAGTTGTACAATACAATTTTTTTGGGGACAAATTTTCAGCAAGATTCCTTAATTTTGCTAATAGTCTGAAGAAACATACGTTAGCACATGC
The DNA here is from genome assembly GCF_033958435.1 of Carettochelys insculpta. Classification (NCBI taxonomy): domain Eukaryota; kingdom Metazoa; phylum Chordata; order Testudines; family Carettochelyidae; genus Carettochelys; species Carettochelys insculpta. The sequence goes on along the minus strand of NC_134138.1, from coordinate 161,576,461 downwards.
ACTAACCCAGGGTGACCAAACTTTTTAGCTACGGTTACAGAACTCATGGAGCATGTATACACAAAATGCATTTTGTCGACAGTATCTGGACAAAACACAGCACTTTTGCTGGCAGCGCTCTGCTTCAAAGCTTTGAGTCATAATGCTGCTGTCAACAGGTTCTGTCAGTAAAAAGGCTGTGTGGACGCTCTGGGGGTCCTTCTCTTGACAGACCAGGCATCCTCCACAATGAGCAGCCCCGGTCTGCTGTGCTTCCAGGTGCCTGTTTTGTCAAGAGGAGCAGCAGGCAGTCTAGCTGCTCTGTTGACAGAGCTGATAAAAAGATGAATCCACTTTTATGCATAGACACAATCTGTCAACAGAACATCTCTTCTGACAGTAACTTCTGTAGACAAATTGCTGTAGTGTAACCATAGCCTCAATGTCAGGCCTCACTTTTCGTCCTGGCCATTGCAGAACACGTGCAACTTCTCTAATGTAATCCAAACCAACAGAATTTCGGTTATGTTCATGTGAAGAAAAGCCCCTTTCAGCAGGTGTAAGAAAATAAGTATGTAGAGTGTGTGTGTATATATATGAATTATACATACATAAAACAGTAACATATTTCAACATTTTAAAAGAGATAGATGAGCCTGAGGCCCAGTAGCTGATTGTGCTGCGCCCCGCCACTTAAGAAATCTCATGCCCCCTTAGGGGGCCAACCCCTCACTTTGCTCACCCTTGCTCTAACCCACAGTTTCATGTGTAAACACCCATTTGAGGCCATGCAAATTGAGGCAGCTGCACATTCAGTTAAGTAGGCTTGCTGAAAATCTGAACCTTAGAGCCCATCAAAGATACATAGAGAGAAGAAAGGACCCTTTACCCTTCACAGATTGTCCAGTGTTCACTAATCTTGGGATATCGTGCCATTAATTCTTGAATGACTCCACTGTTTATGCTTGAACCACCTCATCCACTGGCCTTTTCCTAACATTTGTCTTTTACTGAGTGGGGGAAAATACGCTCTTTGCAGTGAGTGTTTCCTCTCATGGCTATTTGATTCTTGCTCTGTCTTCAGCTGACAAGCCTCTGTAGCCACTCTGGCCCTTTTGTTCTTGGGTCAGTCTGTCATCATTTCTGCTCCCATGACAGTATTTTTCCAGAGGGTCTGTTGCCATAGCCAAGCTCTGTATTTCAACCGGAATCTAGCCAATGCACTACCCCATTGTAGTAGATGGCTAAGCTTAGAGGAGTTTGGGCTTTAATTTTTGTGTTTTAGTGAATGCTGATGGATGAAGTCAATGTTTATTTTTAAGTATTCTTTGCTTTTATGAACATAAATATTTGTTTGTAGCTAGCCTAACAGGAAATCACAAATCCTCGGGCTCCTTTTGCAGGCCATTTTCCATGCAGTAAATGATCTGATAGGCCCTTAGTATTGCAAAAACTGGCTGTGCACTAGACTGATGGATCTGGAGGACTCAGACTTGATGCTTTTGGCAGTGGATTCACTTTTGCTCTGTGGGAGTGTAGTGAGGAGCCCTTGGGACATGGGACTAGCAGGAGAATGAACTGATACAAACACAATCTGCTTTTAGTTTCCAGTGATCCCTCTTCCCGAGGAGGTAACCTGTACATTTTTGTTGTTTGAAAATAACCCAGGAATTCCTGATGTCTCAGCCTTTGTTGGAACTACAGACCTGCAGTAACGCCCAGGCAGCTACTACAGGGATAATTGTTTTCCCTCCTTTAGGCAATGGGATCTCCAGTTTCTTCCTTTCATGAATGCCCTGGGGTGTTGGCTCTTCTTCCTGATAGAACCCTGTATTTTGTCTTTTCTCCTGGCTGTCTGCTTCCTTTTGGAGTTATGTGGTATAATGGTAGCAATGCTGATCCCAAACCTGTTCAGTGTGGATGAAAAGAGACACATGTTATGCTGTCAAACTCACACAGAAAAAAGGTAAAAGTCAAAAACACCACTTCACCTGTACATGAACACATTCCACTTCATAGATGACTTCAGTTTTCATCCACAACACTCTCAAAATACAAGCCAGGGAGCTTAAAATTATAACTGTGCTAGATACTAAACTTATAACTCTGCTAGACACTAAAAACCACGGGCTGAACAGAGATTTGTGATTTATCACAACATTCTGTAACTCACCAACTGCTTCTTTTCATCCTATTAGTGCAGAAGTGTTAATGAGTAAGTCGACACAATGCTCCCTTAGCATCTTTGCTGACTCCTTATGCCAAACAGTCTGTTCCATCTTGCATTTAGCGGTAATGCTCTCAATTCCTTTCCCATGTGGAGAGCTTTGTGTCATTCAAAAACCTCTCTCTCACCAACAGAATTTGGATCAATAAAGGATATAACCTCACCCATATGTCTCCTTTTGGAGCTGTCAGCCAAGGAGGGTGCTGAAACAAGGGAACTTTGGCCTGTTACCCACCTCTGCCCTGTCAATCAATTGCAGAACTCAGTCTTCCATTATTAGTATGCATGCTCATTTCCTGTTAAATGTCATTCTCCAGGGCCCAGGTAGGGTGGAGTCATGAGTAGGATGTATGACTTGAGTAGCTTCTGTTGGTGGTGTGGTTTTCAGAGCCTTCTACACAAATGTCCCAGGATTAGCCTTCAGGTACTCTTTGTTGATACCTGAAGTCACTGCATGTATAATAGTTGAAAGATAAACTAGTTCATTTAAGAATATTAATTTCATATTAACTAATTGCCTGTCTATTGCTGGCAAGTGCAACATAAGTTTTTATGCATACATTTTCTATGTAAATTATTTTAGTTATGATTTTTTTTGTATTTTACTGGTGAAGAGAAAAATGGGGCAATAAATGACACAACTGTAAAAAATTTCAGTATTTCAAGCTTCCTTTAAAATGCCATCACTTCCTTTGTATCTTTTTTTCAATAGATATTTTTCCAAGCTGCTTTTGTTTTCCTTTTTTGTTTTGTTTTGAGCAGTTGGATTATTGTGATGGAAGCTGTTATTTTCACTAGCGATTATATATTTCATGTGGCATTTTAATTATGACAGGCGCATTAATGGCATCAGTGAAATCCTCGGAAGTGCTGAACAGTGCACACATTTAAAAAGAGAAATAAAAACCAGAATGAAATCTTATATGTGTAGAAGGTTAACAGGGTCAACTGCTGGAACATTAGCAAAGTATTTATTCCCTTTGGTATTTGGTAGACATGCATATGCTTGGTATATACCAAATGTACTGGCCTGTGCTCAAACAGTTGGAATGTCTCCTTCCCTTCTTCCCTACACACCCGACCACCCATTTTCTCCCCAGCAGAATTATTTCTAGAGTAAAGTAATAATCATGTAAGGTAACTGCATTCTAGGTAGGGTTGGCTGAAACATTTTCATCAAAACTTTTTGTAACAGAAAATTTTCAACATCAAATACTTGAAAATGGAAAAAAGTGTTATAATCTCAATGTCTGCAACTGCATGCTTTACACATCAATTCACTCCCAACTGTTTGCAATCTGTAACTAGTCATCTCTGCTTATGTTCTGTGACAGGTAACTAACTGAAAGTTTGTAAATTGGAGAATAATGAATGGTGGCCAAATAGCAAATAATTAAGCACTACTTGAATTGCAGGGTGATTGTCCAATAACGGTGGCTGAGTTGTGGACAAGGTGTGAATTGCAGAAAAGTAATAGTGGATCTTAAAGTCTATTTAAGAAAAAACTGCTGGAATTATATAAACACTCACATATTATGTCAGACCTGTTAATTGTTTTGATAATCAAACATTTTGTTTCAGCTGTATTTAGTTATTAGTGCATGGGGCTGACAACTCAAGCCCCAGCCACTGTCTGTTTAGGTAAATGGAATTCTGCTACACAAATGGAGTAAAACTGTGTATTTCAAACCTCAAAATGTATGCAAAAGTGTGGACTGAAAATAATGCTACTTAAATATTGAAGAATCTGCAGTTTCTGCACTATCACAGATTAAGTAAGAACTTACAAATCATGGATTTCCAGAATGAAATTTTAGAGTCTAGTAATGTATGCTAAAATCCATCAAACATATGGGATGTATGGGTGTTTTCTTAGGCATCTGCAGATATTTGGATGACTATCAAACAAAAATACCTCCACATAAATAACAATGAATTCAGCTCACCTCTTCTGGCAACACACACGCACACACCCTTGTTTTTTGTATTTTTCCAATAATTTCTAGTTGTGTGTGTTCTTCCTATCTAGTTACTCTTCCCCTTACCCTAATTTACATTCAGAAGCTATACATTCTCAGATCGGTTCAATTTATCATCAACCCTGGACATCAGCCATGATATAAGGCCACCAACATAAGTACAGTTCAGTCTGAATCTAAGTCCTCACACAAAGACTGATAGTGACCCTTCTCATTAACTCTTGATGGTGTGATAAGTCCAGTCCCTTCTTCAGGTGGGAACTGTGGGGAGTTTCCCATTCACTCGCAAGAAAGGGGTTTATTTCCACTATTTTTTAATCCCGGAAGTCATAGGTAATCTCGGTCCCATTATATATCTATGGTGCCTCAACCAATATGTTGAGAATCTGTAGTTACACGTGGTCTCCTTGGTTTCCATCAGTCCCTAGCTGGATCACAGAGAGTGGTATGCTCAATCTAAAGGATGTCAATTTCCATATTTTAGTTTTTTCCTGGTCACACACATTTTCTATGATTCATAGTGGCCCATAAAGACTACTAGTCTGTGGTGCTCCTGTTTAGCTGGTCAGCTGTCCCAAAGGCCTAGTGATCAGTAGAAGGGGAATCCACATGTTCCCATATCTTAGTGACTGGCTGGTCTACAGCTGAAGTGGAGGCTGACATCCATCTCATCCCATCAACCTTCAAATCATTGGGCCTTCTGTTAAATGTCCAAAAGTCCATTTTGATCCCAGTGCAGAGGATAGAGTTAATATGAGACAGCCACAGTGTGCTTCTCCTCCCACCCTCACCCGGACTCAGTGCTCATAGTTATGGTACAAGTACTCAGCTTCCTGATATGGTGCCTGGCGACCCAGATGGTATGTGTGGGTACCTTTCTCACGTACCCAGCCATCCTTGTCTCTGGTATGCAATGTGTTGGCCCTTGCCTGGGGAGCCTACCAGAGGTTCCTCAGTATTCAAGATCTTGGGACCCATCACATCAATCCATTTTGACCTTCATGGATAATATGACTGTTACAAAAGGCAGCGTGTGGCATATTCTTTTCTTTGTCCCAGGAAGCAATCCACCTGTGAGAGCTCTGTATCAGTTACTCCAGCCAAGCACCATGTTATCGTCCTGGAACTCAAACCAAAAAACACCCAAAGAGCAACATATACAGCAGTACCAAAGTGAACAATTTAATCAGGTATCACCACAATGAAGAAGTAACATATCTGGTGTTAATAACAGAAGATATACACATGCACTGGACGTTGTTGGTGATTGCTTCGTGGTTGCAGCACACCTGTGAGTTGTTCACAGAACATCAGTGTCCTGCAGAACATAGTTTAAGAAACACTGGTCTCATCCAATCCCATGCTCAAAGTAGGACCATCCCCAACTAAATAATTCCAGCCAGGGCTTTATCAAGCCTAGAGAAATATTTTTTTTTCCTGATAGCCAACTTGGACCTCACCCACTGCAACTTGAGAACGCTGCTTCTTGTTCTGTCATCTGCCACCAATGAGAATAGCCTAGCTCAGTACTCTTTGGAACACCTCCATCAAGTAGTTGAAGACTGCTGTTAAATCCCCGCTCGTTGTTCTCTTCTGCAAATTAAACAGGCCCAGTTCCCTCAACCTTTCCTCACAAGTTATGTGCTCCAGCCCCCTAATCATTTTTGTTGCCCTTCACTGGGACAATCTGCCATTCGTCTATATCCTTTCTGTATCAGGGCCCCCAAAATGGATACGGTACTGTAGATGCTGCCTCACCAGTGCCAAATACAGGGGAATAGTCAGTTCTCTCAATACGCTGGCAATGCTTCTACTACTACAGCCCAATATGCCATTAGCCTTCTTGGAACCCAGAGTGCACTGTTAAATCATATCCAGCTTCTCATCTATTCTAATCCCCAGGTGCTTTTCTGCAAAACTACCAAGTGGCAAATCTGTCCCCTTCCTGTAGCAGTGCATGGGATTCTTCCATCCTAAGTGCAAAACTCTGCATTTGTCTTTGTTGAAGCTCCTCAGATTTCTTTTGGCCTAATCCTCCAATTTATCTAGGTTGCTCTGGGTCTCATCCCTACGAGGGCTGTAAAATTACTCTCCTGGACTCCTTTCCATGTCACATTAGCCTCCAGTATGGCCACTGAGTTCAAAAAGAGTTCAAAAAAGGCATACCCAAAAGTTAGGATCCTACATGGGACATAACCATTTTCCTGTCAAAGCTCAAATTCCATTTGAACCTCTGGTAACATGTTCACTGTTACTCCTCTCCTGGAAAGTAGCTTTTCTGGTGGCCATAACATTGGCCAGGCAGGTTTCAAATATCAGAGCACTGACCTTAGAGATACCATATACAGCCATTTTCAGAGACAAGGTCTGGTTGAGGCCACACTCATTGTCCAAAAGTGGACTTGCAGTTCTATTGCAATCAAGCATTTTTTCTGCCATTGTCCTATGCTAAGTCACATGCGAATAGAGAAGAACAGCGCTTTCATTTGTTGAATATGCAATGTGCCCTGTCTTTTTACATATAAACAAATTATTCCTTGGATCTGTTCATAGTGATGGTAGAAAGAATTAAATTTCTTTCACAGAGACTCTCAATGTGGATTACTTTCTGTATCAGAGCATGTTAGGAGCTCATTGATATTTTGTTTCCAGCTAACCTAACTGTGTATTCCACAAGGCCTCCTTCTGCCTTTTTGTTATAAATTGCAAATCAAGATATCTGCACAGTGGCAACTTGGCTGGTGGTTTACACGTTCATGACACATTAAGCCATTATGCAACAGGCCAGAGACAATGCCATGTTATGGTTGGCCTGTCCTTAATCTCGGAGCCTGCCTTGCTGTGGAATAGACATGTGCAAGTGCTTGAAGCAGGAAAAGACTGTTGCTAACTTTTCTGTAACTATTGTTTTTCAAGATGCATTGTATATGCCCCTTCCAAACCCCACTCTGTCACCTCTCTCAGAGATGGCTGGCAAGAAGATGATGAAGGGGAGCAGGGTCAGCAGGGCTCTTTATATCAACAGCATGAGTGTGTGATGCAAGGGGTGCTGGAGCTGACACTTGTAAGGGACAGCTGAGGGGAAAAAAAGATTGGTATCTGAGCTCAGGGCATGCGCACTCCTACGTTGGAATGGCTAAGTGCAACACATCTAAAAGGGTAACATTATGGCAAGGTTAGTAATCGTTTTTTCATGAATTTTTTTTCTAGTCTTATGTCACTTCCTAGTTGTTGACGGCTAATCTTGTAAAGTTTGTTCATCTGCATTTCTTGTAATAGCTACACGTGTACCAGCAGAGAAGTAGGATGAGTTTGGTGAGTCTTGTGGCCATAGAGAAAGCTGTCCAATTGACTATCTAGAAGTGGAAAGATACAAACTGTGTCTGAATTTTCATGTTAGTCCACCAGCATATTGAGGCTGTGACAGAGCAGGTCTGGGAGTGTTACTTTTTCGTTCTATGGAAAGCAAAATATCTAGGAAGAATAGATGTGATTGCCCTCTGACCAGCATTCCAACGTCTTGCTTTGGGAACATAAATTTCTTTGTTTATTGGGGTCAGCAACTGCTCAGGGGAATTTGATACAGTAGATATGCCATACACATGTTCCACTTGTTGGATGCAGTTAATGTGGTAATAATAGCCTTGATAAAAATATCTTTGCCCTTATTTTAGAAGTGAAAGCACTAAACACTGTAAGAAAATGGTTTATGCACTGCCATAAAATTGCTAATTCTATGACATTACTTTATAGAAAAAATCAAATATTTCTGTTTATACTGGCATGTTACTATGGATGCAGGCAGCTCTGGGTGACGTCATGGCTTGGATCTCTTTTGAGCATTTATTTAGGTAGTTGTCTCCATAGAAACATTTGTTTGTTTTGATGTTACTATGTGTTAAATTTTAAACGGGGTGGGTTTTTTTCGTGGTTCTATACCACTGGTTTGTTACTGAAGACTCCTATTTAAACTAATAAAACCCTGTAAATATATTTGGTACATACCTCTCCTGCCCTCCAAAAATACTGGGCATCAAAAAAGTCAATCAGAGGCATAATTGTACTCTTAAATTCCAGTAATAGCTTCTTGCATTGCTTTGACATGTTTCTTTGTTGCTGAGGAAGTGATGTATTCTAAAGGCCAGAAAACTCTCCTCCATGTTTTTAAGAAAGGAATCTTTTATTCCCACGGACAACCTTTACAACATATGCTGTGTTGTTTTGTTCTGACCTGAACAGATCCATCCATGTCCTAACATACTTGCATGTCAGCTGTTTAGCCTAGTTCCCACAGTCTGGGTCAACTAAGTCTTACAAGGGATGCTTCTACCTGAGGCCAGCTGGGTTTCAGTTCAGCAGTAGCAAACTGCTGTGGTAAGATCATAGAAGAATTAAACCAGATGCAATCAGCCTGCAGCTACTTAGTTTTAACTCCTGGCAAAGACAAGAGTATGTTTGTCCCATTTGACAATCAGAACACAAACCGCAGCTCTCATTTGTTTGCATTGAAAAACATTACTTCAAACACTTGTAAAAGAGCAGCACTTTAAAACCTGTGCTCATTTAAAAGTCCTCACAAGAAGTTGGACTGAACTATGTCCTGTTTAATAAACACTTTTTATTCATAGAAAGCCACAAGAGGCATCATATTGTGCAATGCAGTGAGACTTCCACATCAACTCTCCTAGGTAAATGAAGCATAATACAGTAGTGCACAACTGAAATATCATCGTTTTTTATTGGAGGAGGGCATGGAATTCTTCTGAAATTGGCATTAGTGTTTTGATTCCCACTCGATAACTCTTCTACCAGTTGTATGGGAGTTTTGCACCCTACCACTGACTGTATGGGGAGATGAGTACTAATTGGATTTAGAACAATACCTAGGGAATTGTCTGTGTTAATCTTCAACTTTCAGGCTCACTGAAAAAGGCCAGAACCTAAGGCTGAAAAAGCAGGTAAATGACCGCAGGAAGTGATTCACTGAAGTTATTTCTTTGTTCAGCAAACATCCTTTATTTGTCTGTTAATCGAAATCGAAACTACAGTTCAAATGGGGCTGCCTAATGCAAAGACCTGCATTAAAGTTGCTATTTTTTATGTATGCCAATAAATGTTAGTGTTTGGTGGTGGAGGTGATTGTTTAAAATAAAAAGCCAAACAACCTAGTATTTACAAATCTAGAAGTGGGATGTTCTGGGAAAGTAGATTAATATTCGGATAACACAGTCTAATTTGTGCAAATGTAAAAGTTACAAATCAGTAATGTGTGGTAGTTAGGATTTTTAAAAATAGTATTTTGTGTAAACGTACTTCACATGAATACTTACCTCTGGTAGTATTTGTGTTTTCTTAGAACTTCCCCGCTCCTTTGCGTGCTCACATGGCACCACATTTGGCATATATTGTCCAAAAAATTTGCTGTCCAGTACTGTTTGCATGAAGCAATTTTGGATTATCAGGGCTTTGTTGTTTGTTTGAAATAAGAATAGGGCCATGTATCAGTCTCTCCTACAGGTCTCATTACTTCAAGTAGAACTGCATTTCCATACCACTCCACTTGGACTATAATGTTTTTTCTTACCAGTTTAAGCAACCAAATTAACTGTGCCTTTAACGATAAAAGCTAAAACTGGAACCTGGTTTACTGATGATAAATATTTTCTAGATCAGTAGCAAGGGGTATGTCCCTCCCTTTCTCCATGGAAACAAAACCAAAACAAAAGAAGGTATTGGTCAATAAGGAACCTAGCAGGATTAGTCTACCTATAAGGAATTTAGCAAAGCAAACTCTGCCTGGATGGCCTGTCTCTAACATTTTGCTCCTTTCTTAAGCACCTTTTTTCACTGTTTTATGGATAAAATGTAGGTAGAATTTGTTTACCTAGAAACGGAGAATTCCTAAGAACTCATTGCTCATGAATTCAGATCAGTCTTAATAAAAATGCTTGTTGCTAAAATCCCTACAGGCTTGCTGAGGACCTCCAAAAGGTCTGACTGGTGGGATTTATTATTAGCGAAATTAAATCTTGGATTTATACCTAAACCTAATAATCCAGAACCGCTTCATACAGAAAACTGGTAGCTACAAACTAAATATGCTGAATGGTATTGTACTGCATGTGCAACCAAAGTTGCAAGCATTCCTGATTGCATAGGTCATACAACTCCTGAAGGTTTGTAATAAAGATTGAGTACTGTCCTGAAGTTATAGGAGGGACACACAAGTAATTTTTTAGAGGGGGAAACATTGATGTAAGTAAGCTAATGTTTATACATAGTAAAATAACTAGATCAGCTATTGTAATCCAACTGTCTATAACTTAGAATACTTAGATCAGCTGTAACCACCTGGAACAGCTACAGTAACATCCTCATTAAAGCAGTAACATGGAATTTATTTAATATGTCTTTGGCCAGATAATCACTTAAAAATTAAAAAGTGTGGCCCTTCTCTGTGAGAAAAGTATGCTACTGTACAAGGGGAAAAATGCATGTGCTAACCTGAGTCAGTGGCTGTGATGTGCTGTTCCTGTTATCCAGAGCTGCTTAGGGTGTTCGTAATAGGACCAGATCAAGCTGCAGTACTAAGCTCTGTGAGGGTAGTTGTATTTTGTCTCTATTTTCAAAGGTATTTGTGAACCCATCTTTATATATCAATAGCATTAGTAAACTGAGGAAAGGTTAGCCAAAAATCTAGCTTCAGTGGCTTCTGAAGCTTCTATGTTACATGGTGCCTTGCTTCCGTTGTTGTCACCCGTAGATGTTTTAGGTTCTCTTGTGGCAATAGGTTGGCAGAACATTTTCAGCTGTATATAAGCTCACGTTAATCATGCTGTTGGATCCCTTGGTTTGTAACTGGTTGGGATCCTGGGATGCCTGAGAGGAGGAATCTGGAGCTAGTGTTACAGAGGAGGAATGGAAAAGTTCATTTGTAAATGCTAACTGTGCAGCACATGATTCAGCCCTTAGAGTGGCACACTGCCTAATCTTACATTGGCAGTGTTGGATCATATCCAAATGAGTACATGGTAATTGACTGATTTCACCATGTTAGTAGAAGTGATGCCATCAGGAAGATAGCTTCTTTTCATACCTTAGTCATGTCCTAGCTTGGCTTACTTATTGGAGAGAAATTTTGGAGCCTATGTATACAGTTACATGCAGTGCTGAAATACCAAAATTAATGTTACTTGAAACCAGTCTTCCGATGGTGTTTGCAGTGGCTTTTAGTAAAATGGTTTATTTTTTAAAAAGCCTGTCCATCTTTTCCATGGCACCCTGATAGTCCAAAAACAAAAACAAAAAAAAGAAAAATTTCACAAAGTTTTCATCAGCACAAACCTTTCCCATTTTTTGACCAATTTTAGGCCCTAGTCATTCACAAGGGCCCTCCTAGTTGTTGTTATAGTATAAATAATTTAGTACTAATAATGCCAATATTGCTTGCATTTACATAGCGATAGTAATCCTGATAGGTCCCAAAATACTTACAGGATATATATATGAGTCTCCATGGCAACTCTTCCAAGGGTAAAATACAGCAGATGTTTCGCCACTGCTAAACAACAGGTGAAGGCAGCAAACAGAGGAAGCTATGAATTTAAACTTAATGAGGAATTTAGATAAGTTGAGTGTAATTGCTAGAGTTGGAGTGTAGCGAGGACACCTGGATTAGCAGCCCTCCTCTTATGGAAAAAGTGCTGTGGGGTTTTTAATGATCGTGTTATCAAAAACTCAGCATTTTCAGCAACAGTGTCCCTACTAGCACCAAGCTGTTGTTGTTCAATACAGCACTGCTCCTGGGGTAAGTGCCGTTTTGGGCATGTCTACGCAACTCCTGGCAGTGACCCTCCCAGCCTGGCTTGACAGATTTGAGCATGTCTGGTTTGAACTAGCACTGTACAGACAATGCTTTGACAATGGGACTCCAAGTGCTCAACTTTTTTATTAGACTTTCAAGCCTGAGCTCCGGACCAATATGAAGCATCGACGCAGTTATTTTTAGTGCAGTTGCATGAGGCCCACAAGCATGCGTTAGTCGACCTGGGCTGGGAGGCTCACTGCTGCAGGCTGCTTTAGAGGAATAAAACTACCTATTGAAGAACTGCAGGTTGAACCTCTCTAGTCTGTCACTATGTGGTCTGGCAACGTACATAATCTGGCATGGTTTTAGTTAGCTGGATGACCACTTACCATCGGTGTGGCCAAGTTTCCTGTGGTCCCATAAAGTTTGTTTACAGCCATGAGTCCTGGCTCTCAGTGTTCTGTGCTGTTATATAGCTCTAGTTTACCCTGACGTGTTCTAAGAGCCCAATGAGCAGTGGAAGCGTTGCTAATGCTGCTAGACAGTGCTGACCTCCCATGGTCTGGCAAATTCTCTCATCTGCACTGGTCAGATCTGAAGAGTACCTGATTAGAGAGGTTCAGCCTGTAGTACTATATCCTGCAGCTTTCCCATCCAAATTCTAATTTACACAACCCCCTTTATGCTGTATTTAATTTTATATTTTCATTCTATCCCAGAAGCTAAAGTTAAAAAGGTGGTATATACACAAGCTATTCTTTCAGTCCGATTGTAATTTTCACCTCAGCTACTCCATAGTTAGTCTCATTCTTATGAAATTAAAATGACATTCGCAGATATTTATTTTCTTTAAGGCCCGAAGGAACCATGATGGTCATATAATCTGATGATCTGCTTAATTTAAGCCAGAGGATGTCTCCCAGTAATCACTGAATCAAGCCCATAGCTTTGGAGAGAGTTTTCCATCTGGACTTAGGTACAAGCGGTAGAGAAGGTACCACATCCCCATGGCTATTACTTTAATGGTTACATACCCTCACTGAATAAAAAATGTGCCTTATTTCTAGCTTTCAAGTATAATATTACTGTAATCCAACAACTTCCAGCTTTACATATCTGAATTAGTTGCACAAGAACTAACTTCTCAGTTACATTGTGCAATTTACTTTGGAAGATTACCCGATTAAGATGTACTGAAATCAGGAGAATATCTTTTCCTCACAAATCCCCTCTTGCTGTTCCATCTCCATTCTTTTTACCTTAAGTCCCTTTGCAGTGAACCTTTAAGCACATTTCCCAAAGCTGATAAAAACTGAATCTTTCTCACCCTGCTCTTCCTTTACAGCCTCCTCCGCCTCTGTTTGTTTATATGATGCCTAGCGGTGGAGAAGATAACAAGGAGGGATTCTTGAAGCTGAATCCCACATACAGGAGGGCAGGAGTCGGGGAATGTCTATGACACAGTTGTAAATGTATCTCGTTATAAACTTCTTCTAGTTGTGTCCTTGTCGTCCGCTTCCAGCTTCTGGCAAACAGAAACTAGGGGCATCAGTAGTAGTAGGCATCCTTCAGTCTGCATAGACTATGGATCGCGCCCTTTAAAGTTTCAATTGAGGACTTCATTTACAGCGTCTATTGTGACTATGAAGACCCACACGAGAGTGACAGTCCTTGCTGCATAGGGGCATCAGAGTATGGTGTTACACCCCTGACGGTTCTTTTAGTTTAGAGTTGTTGTTAGTTGCAAGAGGAGTGCTTTTCTTCTCTTTTCCCTGAGAGACTTGACCTCTCCTGGCAGGACGTACCTGGTTTGCCAGGCCTCAAATGCTGCCTGTCTTGTCAGAAACCTATTCTAATGAGTGATGAACACTTCAAGTGTGTCTGTTCCCCAGGGTAATCCCACAGCACTTAGAAGTGCTCCTTTTGTGTAGCTCTCAAATCCAGAGATAGGGAGAAGAGGGAGATGAAGCTCAGACTGTGATGGAACATTTCCTACCCTAGTGCGAGGATGTGGAGGAAGAAGAGGACTCCCTGTCAGTGTTCCCTCTAAGTTGAGTGCATGGGTGGCTGCCCAAGAGAGATTCAGGTGCTACCCAGTTGATTAGTAGAGCACCTAAAGCCCATCTACAGTGGGCATCATGTGTTCGTATTGGTGGTGCCCATCTTCACATGCCTTGGTGCATGTAACAAAATTTATTCTACCCATGGATGGCAAAAATTGGAGGGAACACTGCTCCCAGCCAGTGTCCTTGATTTCTGTTAGTGGTGCTCCTACATACCCCCTTGGGAATGCGCCCTTCCACGAGGAGGGGTTCCAGTGCATCGAGGATGGTGGAGCCAACTCTGCACGATCCCTTTGCTCCTTTATTCATCTTGGCAACAGCCATATTGTGACCTGTGGTTTACCTACTCGGAGCAATTCAGTAGAACACCATCACCAACGGGGACGGCATCCTCCTCCTTCCCTGTTGTGTCAAGAGGAGATGTTCGAGAAGCTGGAGGCTGGTGTAGATGAGGAAAACACCTCAGAGATTCCTAGTTCGTATCCTGTTGCTGGATGATGCAGTAAAGCCTCCACCACCTTCCGCTGCTGATGACATTGAGGACCTCTAAAAGAAGTCAAAGGTTAGCAGCACAGACTGCTTGATATTTGGAAATCACCAGCACCCTCCCGAATGGCAACACCTAATAACAAGGCTCACCTGGATCCAGCAAAGATTCTATGGCACATGCTGGTGACCATTCAAATAACATACAAAGGGCAGATATGAAGTACTGTGTGCCATCTCAGGACTCTGGCATTTTGCTTCCCCACCTCCCACCTAGCTCCTTTGTGATGGATGCTATGTATGAATGGGATAGGCAGCACTTTTTGACAACTAACCCTACAGCGAGGACCAAAATCAACTGGATCTCTTCAGGTGGAAATCTTATCATCAACAGCCCTGCTCTTTCAGGTTGTGAACTGTCAGGCAGTAATGGCCAAATGTAACTTTTTCTATTGCAACAAGCTTGGCCTTTATGGAATAGCTGTCACTGGACTGCAGGAACGAATTCCAGTCTTTTGTTGCAGAGGGGCAGCTGCTGTCCAGAACAGCTCTCCAGGCATTACTAGATGCTCTAGATATTGCTCTCACATCCATTTCCATGACACTAGTTATGAACAGGACATCCTGGCTCAAGCTTTCAGGGGTTCTTGAGAGAATTCCAAAACACTGCAGTGGACCTCCGCTTTGATGATCACAGGATCTTCTTGGAGACCACAGAAGACCCCCTGAATATGCTCAAGGATGCCAGAGCTGTTTTCCTTGAGCATTTACAGGCCTATGAGAAAGAAGTGTCTCAGTAAGTCACAGACTGTAACAGATAATGTCCTGCTCAGTTCTTGGGGTGCCAAAGACCAACAGAACTTAAAAGAGAGACAAGTTTCAGAGGAAGAGGTCATCCAGCTGCCCTCCATGATCATCAAGAATCATCTAAATGGAACTTTTGATGTGTTTGGTTGAAGGTTCAAATACCCACATTCCTCTAATTTTACAGTTGAACTCTTTAGCACATCTCCCTTCCTTTGAGGACTGGCTGGGCTGTTTCCACCAGGTTTGGGAGCAGATCACCGTGGACTTATGGGTCTTGGAGTTCATAACATCACGCTAAGACACCCAGTTTTTGTTACTCTCTCCTTTCCATTTCCCTTCCGTGACTCTGTTCCAGGACTCCTCTTATGAGCTTCTATGAAAGCAAGAGGTATACTTTTTTTCTCTGACTAGTAGCAATAGAACCAGTCCCTCCCCCTTACGGCAGCTGGGATCGTACACATAGAAATTCCTAGTATCAAAAAAAAAAATTACTGAGGTTAGAGGCCAATCTTAGATTTAAACCCACTGAACAAGTTTGTGAAGCCTCAAAAGTTCATAATGGTGCTTCTAACAACTCTTAATTCCTCCTGTAGAGGAAGGGGTTTGCTTTACATCCCTAGAGCTACAAAATGCCTACTTCCATATACAGCCATTACGCAGCAAATACGTACAATTCATGGTAGGCCAAGATCTTTTCGAGTACTGAGTGCTTCACTTTGGTCTGCCTTTGGCCCCAATGGTGTTCTCGAAGGTTCTAGCAGTAGTGGCAGCTTACCTAGTACAGGAAGCAGCTTTTGTCCTCCCTTACCTAAATGACTGGCTTCTCAAAGGCTGTTCTTCTGATGCCATGGTCTTATCCACTCAGAAGGCCATTGCTTTGTTTCAGGAGTTGGGTCTACAGCTGAATGCAAAGAAATCCATGTGTCAGTGCAAAGTTTATAATAGTGTACTGGGACACAGAGACAGCCAGAGGACACCTCCCTTTAGACAGATTTGTGATTCTGGTAGTACTGGTTGGGATGATTCAGAGAAGTCTTAAAACATCAGTAAGGAAGTGTCTTCAATACAGTAGCTGTATGGCAGTGTGCACCCTGTTTTACCAATCATGCAAAGCTTCACTCTGTTGTTTCCAAGGTTGGTTGATAACTGCCTATTCTCTGACCAAGGATGCCTGAGACAAGGTGGTGGTGATCCCCTTGTGCATAAAGAACTCCCTACACTGGTGGACGGAACAACTTCTCCTGTACATGGGTGCCCCTTTCTGCCACCAAATGCCATTAGTGACTCTATCAATCAGTGCATCCCTGTTAGGATGGGGAGCCCAACTTGGAACCTTTATGGTTCAGGACAAGTGGACAGCTTGCACCCGTCTCTGCATCAGCATGTCAGAGCTCACAGTGGTCAGAAATGCTTGCCTCCATTTCCTGCCCTTCATCGGGGCAAAATGATCAGTGTTATAACAATATGTCCTTCACGTTTTACATAAACAAGCAATGGTCAGAGGAAAGAGGAGGCCATGTCTGGGATGCTGAATCTTTTTGTTTACTCAGAAAAAGTTTCATGTATGAAATTGGAGAGGCTTTCTGCTCTGGTACCTAGCTGATTTCTCAGCCCCAGCTCTGGCTGCCTGTTTTCAGCAAAGGGGTCTGGACTTCAGACTTTGCTGAACAAGAGCACAGGGGGACCTATAAGAGGACAGAGTCATAACAATGAAAGAGAAATTAATCTTCCCAACTCATTTATTTCTTTGTCTTGGCCACGACTACTAACAAGGATGCTGGTTTGTGCCATTTGTGATGGTTAGCAAGCTGGGATACAGAGGCATCAGTGACTATGGATCCAAGGTTGTACATCTCATTGCAGCTACTCATTGCACTATCCAGAGCTCTAACAAAACAGCTTTATTCCCATGCCCTACATCTGCAAATATTGTATTTCAAAATAATGCACACTAATAAGAGAAGTAGTTGTTGTACAGTCAATGGATGTATTTTTCTTAGGTCCTGTGGACCCTTGCTAATAAAGATGGAGAGTTCTAACATCATGAGCAAAGTTTGTCACAGGATAATTTTTTTTTCCAGCAAGCAAAAGCAAAGATGAATCTCTGGAGTGGTACTATAATGTGACAGATGCTCATTGTACCATTATTGAAAATCTGAGTTCTGATTGGTTTAGAAAACAGACTGGCTATATGATTAATACTCAGAAGCAAGATTATGCACAGAAGTACAGTATTGTACAGTTACTGTTAAAGCACAACAGGCCAGAGGATAATGCCAGTTAACCCATAGTTGGACTGCCTGCTGTACATCAGAGGATTTTATTATCTGGCATTATTCAGTACTACCCAGACAACCCTTTACTTGCTAACTACACTTTCCACTAATAACTGAATGTGAAATTATGACTTCGAGACCCAGAGAAGAGAGGGTGTGACATGCGGCAGTGTAGCACAAGCATAGTGGCCGGAGGCATTTGGCCTGCAGAGGCCAGAGATGGGCAGATGGCTCTGAGTACTGGGGGCAGCTATAGGATTTTTGTGAGATTTGTACTATTCCTTTAAAAAATGGTGTAGTAGGATCTCCTTCCTCATTGCAGCCTCTTAGCATTGTGTGTGTGTGTGTGTGTGCACACGTTGATGCAGGACAGACACGTACGTGAACTTGTGACCAGCCTACCTCATCTCTGCCGCTTTAGAGTGCTGAGTACTGTATAGTCCTGCCATGCTTGCTCCTCCTGCTGGGAGAACACAGCCTGCCCCATTCTCCTGCCCTTGTGGGTGCACTAGGCAAGAGCCCCTTGTGCTCTGACCTCGTTGTTAGCCAGTCGGAACAGCAAATACATAGCCTTTCTTCCAGCTGTGCAGTTTCAATTTGGTTCTCATTTCAGAGTGGATGGCACCTGGATGTTGGGGTCATGAGAGATGTGTTAAGTACATGGCAGCTAGGAGGGGATCAATGTGTGGTGCGGGTAGGTAAGTGGGATGTGTAGCTCAGGGTATCTGGTTCCAATGTGGTTGAGGGAAGGTTTAGCAGCTGGAAGGATGTGATGTATTAATTGATACTGGTTACTTTTAGGAGACTTTTTAGAAATGATTACTGCTTTACCCAATCACAAATCAGGATTTTTAGATCAACTTAAAGTATGCCTCTTTGAAGAAGCTGTTTCCTTCAGTTTTACCAACTTAATAATCTCGGACAAGTTAGGAATTTTAATTGAAGACACTGATTTCATTTAGTATAATCATAACTGCACCTGCTCTCCCTTTGAATTACAAACCACCTGCCTGTATTCATTACCACTCGCAATGCTTGTGTGGTCACGTCCCTTAAGTTTTTCCTTGGCACATCCCAAGGCTTTCCTTGTGTGAAATCAGAGAGGAAGTATGAGTTGCCAAATTTTAGATTGCCTTTTTTCCAGCTTTGGCTCTCTGCAGTGAGTGTTTTTAATATCTCCCTTGGGCACTTAATAGATTAGGCCTTGAAACATGGATCTGTTCCTATCTCATAGAGCTGGAAGAGACCGCAAGAAGTGACTGAGTCCAGTCCCCTGCACTCACAGCAGGACCTATCACCATCTCTGACAGATTTTTTTAATCTAACCTGCCCCAGACCCTTGAAAGTGTCCCTCAGTGATTGAGCTCACAACCCTGGGTTTACAAGGCCAATGCTCTAACCACTGAGCTATCCCGCCATCAGAGTACACGATGCATGCTGTGATTCTGGCAGAACTCATTAGCTGCTTAAAGATGACGTAGGGTGACCATCCGTCCTGTATTGGGTGGGATGGTCCTGTATTTGGGATGCCAAAAAGGCGTCTCAACTTATTTTTTAAAAGGAACTCATTGCCCATATCTGGGCCATCCCCTGGCCCCCCTCACTTCCCTGAGCCTTGGGGAAGCAGAGGGACCACGGGCAGCTGCTGCTTCCCCAGGGCTCCAGAGGATCGCCCACAGCTGTGGCTGTCCCACAGCTCCCGGGGATCACCAGCAGCTGCGGCTTCCCCAGGGCTCTGGGGGATCGCTGGCAGCTGTGGCTTCCTCGGGGCTCTGGTGAGGGGTGGCAGTTGTCACTTTCCTGGGGCTCCCAGGGAGCACCAGCAGCTGCAGCCTCTTTTCTAGGTCCCTAGGGCTTGGAGGAGCCACCCCTCACTCTGCCCCATATCTTCCTGTCCCGTATTTGGGACAGGGAGAGATGGTCACCTTAAGTTGACAGGACAGAGCTCTCCCGTTGAGTTACATAATCTACCCCACTGAGCAGTGGGAAAAGCTCTCCTGCTGACACAGGGCTGTCCACACCAGTGGTTAGGTTGGTGTAACATATCACTCGCAGTGGTGGTGGTGGTGGTGGTGGTGTGTGTGTGTGTGTGTGTGTGTGTGTGTGTGTCTTTTTCGTGTCCCTGAACAGCATAAGTTGTACTGATATAAGTGGTAATGTAGACATAGATGTAGCATTCCATAGCAGCAGTTACCTAACAAACAATGCCAGTAGGGAAAGGAGGCACCAAAATATTGAATCCATAGAAATTTGTTAGTTACTACAGCTGTGCACATGCCTGCTGACAGCCCCAATAATGCCACAGTGCTAGTGCCTGGGTATGTTTGTGTCTGCCACAGTAATAAAATAAATTCCCAATTCATTTTTGTCTAAGCTTCTGTTGACATAAAGAAAAAACCATGGAAATGTTATTATTGTGTTAGACTTCAAAGAGGATTTTGCAAACGTTATTAAGATTTTGAAAATATTCATAGTTTTAAATAAAAAATTTAAGTGTAGTTCATAGTTATTTTTAGTGAAGATGGGAGATTCTGCTCTAACTTTAAACAAAGACCCGTTATTAAAAGAATACTGCTGCAATAATTTTTAGCAATGTAGCCAAGACTTCCTAAAATGTCTACAATTTTAAGTTCCTAAAGTCACATTTAGACGTGCAGATAAGAAGCCTGATTTTTAAAAGTGCTGAACACCTAGCAGTATCCCTAAGAGGAGTGGGAATAACAGCTGAAAACTTCCACTAATCTGGGTCAGATTCTGATAGGTACTGAGCATTTGCAACTTCCATATTGTCATTTGAAAATCATAGGTGCTCCGCATCTTTCAGAATTGTGTATTTACAGTTTTACTGTGGGCATCTCCAGGAAAAATACTTTCCTTTACAGAGATGTGCTGATTTAAAAGGGCAAATTAAGACACAGGTAAAGGAGTTCAAAAGTGGGACTGAACTGCTTTTTTGTTTTGACAGTATATAGACTAGAACGGCTATCTCTCTGTTACTATTAAGAAGTTCAGAAGGCAATGCTGAGATCTTTTGTATTTCTGGAAAAAGAGAGGCCTTGTGTATATGAATTACAATTGGATGCTATTCATGAATGCATCCAGGCCCACGATTAATTGGTTGTAAAACTTCTAGCTAATTAGTAAATGGTATCCAGCAAAAGTAAGCAGAAAAGACAAGGATGCAAGCCTAGATTGTAGATTAAAAGGTAGTATTAATTACAATTAAGTAGACTGGGGAGAGAAATGGATCCGTTCATCAGAAAAAGGATTTTCTGGGGATAGCTTTTGGGAATCTAAGGCCCGTAAACCCAGAGGGCATTGAGCTCATACTTTTCTAGTTTGTAGGATGGATATATTTTTCTGTGCATTGGAGATCTGAATCTAATGAGCAACAGTTCAGCAAAGAATAAATTGTAGGGAACAAAATCTGTTGAAATCTGTTTTGTGTGGAGAGCTTCTTTATTATCAGCCCAGCAGATATGATATCCTACATCATGGTTTCCCAAACTGGGGGGGCATGTGAAGAAATTCTGGAGGGGCACAAGCTGACCCAGCCCCCCCCCCCATCATTGCCCCCACCTGAAGGAAGATCCGGCCTTTACTTCTGGCTCTCAGCCCCTGCCATTTTATGTGGGTGACCTGGCGCAGCCACTATAAAAAGCGGGCAGCCAGCAAAGACCCATGTGTAGCTAGCTGCCTTCTGCAAATGAGTGAGTGTGGGTTGGGGAGGAGGATGATGGGGTTAGAAGGGAGGCTGGGGGTGTCTGGCTTTGTGGGAGGGTAGGGCAGGGGCTTGGGTGGGCAGCTTGTGGGGCTGGGGCGGCCAGCCAGCTTGTAGGACACATGGGACTCAGGCAGCTGGCCCCGGCAGAGCAGGGCTTGGGAGTCTGGCCCCAGGAGCATAGGCTTGGGCGGCTCAGCCTGATGGCGGGCCCCAGCAGCATGGGGCTCAGGCAGTGTGGGATGGCGGGTGGGTGGATGGCCCTGCCAGTGTGGGGCTTGAGCAGGTGGCTTGAGCAGCTGGGAGGCAGCTGAGGTGGGTGGTTGGTCCCAGCAGCGCAGGGCTTGGGCAGTCGGCAGGCAGGAGGATGCCTGGCCCCGGCAGTTGGTGAGTAAGTGGGTGGCTGGCCCCAGCAGTGTGGGGCTCAGGTAGGCAGCTTTGGCAGCGCAGATCTCAGGTTGGTGGGTGGCTGGCACAGGCAGCTCTGGAGGCTGGCGAGCTGGGGCTGCACCAGGCAACCACCAGGGGCTAAGAAAAATTATCTGTGCTTATTTTTAATTTTAAATAACATTTTTATATTGAGCTTTTGTGTTTATTTCAAATTACAAATTGATTTTTTTTTTTGTTAAGGAGGTTGGATGATCTAAAGAAGAGGTCGGGGGGCATGAGGGTTTCTCAAAAATGAAAAGGGCAGCATGATGCCAAAAAGTTTGGGAACCACCGTCTTAGATGAACGAGAAATGTTAAAGAACAAAGTAGCAGAGGATGACTGTTGACTGGGGTTAAGGAGGGAGGCCTGCCAGTGAAATTTTAGTTGTACCCTATGCAACTGATTCTGCATTTCTTTGCACTTTCAAGTGATTTACTCCTATGCAAAGTGGGTGCAAAATGCTGCTGAAGAAGAAAGTCACAAAATTAGAAAAGCTTCAAGGTTTAAAACAAAGACAAAAATAGTGAAAAGTAGAGTTAATAAAAAGTCCCACAAAGTCACATTAAAATTCACTTTTTTCACTTTTCTTGCCAAAAACATTCTAAATAAAATTTTAAAATAATAAACATCATTTCAAATTTTGAGTCCCCTTTCTTCCTTTTTAATTTCAAAATTTTGGGGAAAAATCACACTTCTAAAAGTTATTTTTATTATTTCCTCCCCTTTTTTCAAGTGGAGAAGTATGTGTGTGTATGTGTATTTGAAGTCTATCAAAATACAAATGATAAGAGAAAGTACTGCTATTATCTCTCTTCCCCTTTGGAAATCATTTTAAAAATAGTGTGGGAATTTTTTGCAAATTTCAAAAATTTTCACCCAACATTTCACATGAAACTGCAAATTAGTAAAATTCACCTTTTTCTGAGATGGAAGCTTTTTTTTTTTCTTCAGCAGAAGTGTTTGAAAAACCCTAGTTAAAAAACAAACAAACACATTGATTCAGTGCGCTGGAGAATCCTAGAAAGCTTTTGCTGAAATGTTTCCACGAGGAGGGTTAGCAAGAAATAAATTTTTAAAAATAATTTGAAACTTGAATTCACAGTTTTAAAAATGTTAATTATGGACTGCATATAAAGCTGTCCTTACTTGTCTAGTTGGATTCCAGCTGGAATCTTAGTTGTTTCTTAAAACTATAATATTACAAGGAAACTGTCAAATTAGAAGCTATTTAGATAAGAGCAACAAAAATTACTGGTGAATCGAGAGGGCCTAAGTTATGGAAAGAAGAAAAAGTTGAGCGTCGTATTTATCTGACTAGATGACTAATGGAAGAGTGGACAGTTTGGCATTTCAGGACGTTATATTATCAAGGATGGTATGTACATTGGTGACTAAGAACCACTTCCTCCAAAGAAAACACACGCTGTGAATTTCATCTGATTTGAAAGTTAAGTTTGAATGAGTAGGTACTACAAAGCAGATGAGATGGAGGGAAATAAATACCCCATAACTGATCACCATAGTGGATGATATTCCTGAATATACCCAAAGGTTAACAGATAAGATTTTCAGGCATTTTGACGAAACCCCTTGTCCCCCCACCCCCTTTTTTTTTTAAATAGGGATTATATAAAGGTGGGTGATTATTTATCGATTGTTTTGGATTTGTGGCTTTTTGTTCCATCAATTAAAGACTGCAAGGCGATTGATGAACAAATGTGAAAATCTGTCGGGGTGTGGGGGGCATTAAGTGGCTAAATAGACAGCAATCTGCCTGTTGCTGACATTACAAAATAGAAGTGCTGGTGCTACTTGAGCATGCATTGCAGTTTGATAATGGATGTGATTCTGACAAAACCAGTCAAAACATTCTGTTCAAGTAGGTGACGTTTTGCTAGTGTGACCATAAATGGTTTTGGTCTTCAAGCTGTTAGTTACATTTTAGTTACTACTCTTATCATAAAGATAAACAGAATTGTTGACAATATATTGAGTCTGTTCTGGTAAGGCCATAGATCTGAAGAAGTGGGTCTGTCCCACAAAAGCTCATCATTTTATAAGTTATTTTGTTACTCTTTAAAGTGCTACCTGCTTGCTTTTTTGTTTGGATAGAATTGTTGACAGTATAAATTATTTCTTTACAAACACAGATAAGAGAAGTGTCAGATCCTCTTCCAAGCTCACATCTCCCCCTTTATCAGCTCTTAAAACAGTTCTGAATAATCAAAAAAAGAAATCATCTACTCGTGTTTAGAAGACACATTTGGCAATTTAGACTGAAACTATGTTTTCCTATTAATTGCTACTGCAAACACCTTTACACTAATTGACCCATCTCCAGAGAAGAATGACATGGCAACATTTAATTTATTAGGAGAATTACACTTCACAACATGATGAGTTTGATAAAGTGGTGGGTGGTTATTAAAGCAAAATGTGCCCTATACAAAATTAGTTTGGTCACGGTTTTTACCAAGACAACCGTTTCCAACTTACTGACTCTCTTCCAGCCCAGTAAAGAGGGTTTGCAGAAAGGCCCCAAACCAATCAGTTAAAAAAGATTGTTTGCTCTTACCCTGTCTCACTACTGAGAAGTCAGAGCTCTGTGCTTTGATTTCTCAGTCTGTGTTTTGAGTTTGACCTCCTGACCCCTTTGGCTCATCCCCAAAATTACAACTTGGTC
Organism: Carettochelys insculpta; assembly: GCF_033958435.1. NCBI lineage: Eukaryota > Metazoa > Chordata > Testudines > Carettochelyidae > Carettochelys > Carettochelys insculpta. Next base: position 161,552,003 of record NC_134138.1, on the reverse strand, counting down.
ACTTTAAACAAAGCCATTTTGCCTGGTTTGAATCATTCCTGTTAAAATGTGCTACTTTATTCTAAAGCCAACAGCACAGATGTCCAGCCACTACACACAGGTCAGCCATTGGTTGGCTTTGCCCTCATTCTAAGAAGAAATATGAACATTGAAATGTATGGTAGAAAAAGGAGCATCTTGAGTAAGAGGAAGGTCTGAATTTCTTCTGTATTAGAGTTACTATGTGTTTCTGCTGTGGAAAACAAACAGACAAAAGATTGTTCACAGGCAATCCTTATACTATGGGCAGTTAATGAATCTGTGAACTATGTTTTTTTTTTTTAAAAAAAAAACAGGGGAGGCATTCACCATCAGTGAAGCAGCTATAAACTTAGAAGTTGAACAAGTTGAAGCTGATTTTATTTTATAAACATGTTATTGAGCCATCTTATATACAAGGCATTTTTCATTTTATGAGTTTGACTTTGTGTGGTGTAAATATCCTGGCATTTTGAAATTTTAAAAAGTGTTTTCATCTGCACTTGTCCATGCTGAGGTAATGAGATGATGCACCCAAATGCTTTCTTCTGTAATAACCTCAAATATTGTGTCATTTCCTACATACAGTTGCTGCAAGTACTGCTTTTAATCCTAGAAAAACATAGTCACGTTTACTGAACAGCACAGCTTCCCTAGGACATGACAGGAAATTCAAATAGGAATTTTTGGTGGCTAACTATCCCGTTAGCAGCTTGTCTTTGGGTTTCTCTTCGTAAATGCTGCCAGAGAGAATGATGATCAGCCCAGAATTAGATTTTGGAAGCAGGCAATCAGGAGGTTCCACATTCAGACAATTTAATTGAATCAGGTATTCAAATTTGTAAGTATTAAGAATAAAGGGCCATATTCTCCTGTCAGTTACCCTGGAATAAATATAGAACAACTCCACTGATGACAGCGGAGTTACTTCAGACTTACAGCAGTGTAATTGACAGTTTGGCCCAATGTATCCAGTCCTTCCAGTGCCTATCATTTTATATCTGACACTCATATACATAGAATGAGAATGATCCAACTGAAGTGTTCAGTTCTGAACAGCTATATATATAACATTGAATAGAATGAGACTTACAGTGGAAAACTACTGGTGGCAGACTTAAGTGAACAAGAGGACAATGGAATCATTACCTTGGTTAAAAAGAAAAAAAAAAAAAAGCAGTGTTTGCAATCTAAAATGAAGTTGGGTAGGTTTAGGATTTTATTTTATTGTATTTTTACAATACCAATCTCTCTCATAATTCCCGGAAAGAGTTACTTTTTGGTGTTGCTGTTCAGCATGTACCTGTGTTCATAAACCTTTGCCTGATACTGTATCTCAAAAGAACACACAGAGATTCATGACTGATGTTACCACTTCTAATTTGGTCTTTCCAATATGAACTGAATGCAACCTTATGTTTTATCTTTATAATTTTATTTTGCTTTAACTGCAAAACACAATTATGGGTTATGATGATCTCATTCTAAAATTCAGTGAAACATAAAACAGCTGCAGCATTTAGGGCCTGAACAGTTTGGCCAGGTTTGCAAAACTAGAAACTACTTTACTTTTCATCCTGGGATTTTGAATTACAGTTAATTTGCATAGAAAAAGACATGCATGCGTGGTGTCAGAACGTAAAAGGAAAAGATAGGCTTGGAAATTAAAAGGCAAATTTTGCATTTGCTTGTATGCATGCACATAATTTCAAATTAATTCAGTGGCCGTAACACCTGTGCATCCACACGAGGGCAAAAATTGGCACGTCAAATTGTAGGAAACCACAATATATTTTAAAGCCTAACTGTGAAAAGTATACTAGGCCATAAAAACTTTCCTTCTTTCTAACAGAAAAAAGACTCATCCTATTAATGGTGCGTATAGCAAGGGCCACATTTTTCTCGAGAAACAGTGTGGGGTCTTGGACAGAGGCTGGATGAAGAAGGGAGCTTGGGGCATTGGACTAAGATGCAGGAGACAGTGAGGGGTCTAAGAGGGAGTTGAGGTGAAGGAGGGGCTTGTGGCCTGGGACAGGGGATTAGAACGCAGGGTCCAGGAGGGGGTGTGGGTGCAGGCGAGGATTGTAGCTTGGGAAGAGGTGTGGGGCAGGGGCAGGGTCTGGAGAGGGTGTTGTGACCTGGGAGAGAGGAGGTGCAAAGGGCTTGGAGGGTGACCTGGGTGGGGCAGGGAGTTGTGGGGGAAGGAGGGACTGGAGTACCAGAGGCAGGCTGTGGCTGGGAGGTGCTTACATAGGCTGCTCCTGATCAGCAGTCCTCTGACGCAGGGCTCCCTGCCTGCTGCAGCCCCAGATCAGTCAAACCTGTTCTGTGTGGCACTCTGCTCCAGATGACAATAGGAGGGGGAGCTTTGCACCCTGCTCCCTGCCCACCCCCCAGGAAAATCACTGAGCTCCCACTGGGCAGAAACCAGAAATTGTCCCATGCAATCTGGGAGATTTTTGCTGGGGACGGCAGGGGCAGCTCGCAAGGCCTCCCACTCCCCATGGGGTCTAGTGCTGAGAGCTGCATGAAGCCGGAGACCACTTAAAGCAGGATAGAGCTGCCCTGCGCTGCCTTAAGCAGCTTGCTGCCCGAGAGTCTGGCCTGGTGGTCCAGATCCAGCCTGCGGGCTAAACCCTGCCTACCCCTGTTCTATGGACTATCTGGATCTCTCCATGCCACCACCCCCATTTCCACACATCCACCTGACATTTAAGCAGCAGTTTCTCTTCTGGCAATCAGTTTTAAGTCAGTCTGTTACAAAATTTAATTTCTGAATATTGAAAATCTCCCTGGTTAGCTTTTTCCCTAGAAAATGAGTTAAAAGCAGCTGAAAGGAAAACATGCTTGAGGTAAGTGCTTTGTGGTGGGGGGGCAATGTCACATGCTAACCTCTTTCATACCCTCACCAGAGGCTGACACAATGTTCGCATATTTTAAATCACAGTTTAGAGAATTAATATTTCACTAGTGTCATCTGTGCCCCAAAGCTGCTTCTCGCAGGTGATTGTGGGAAATCCTCCATCTTTAGAGACCACGTCTCAAATTTTTTTAAAGCTTTTCTTTCTGATTTGGCTGGGGAGGAAGCAACCAAGAGTTGTTGAATACTGCTTACAGCTCCATGGCAACCAAACAGGAAGTGCCCCTTATGAAAGCCATAAGTGGCGAGGGCACTCAAATATCCTGTCAGTTGGACTAAAAAACATGTTCTCCTTTTGGGAGATGAAGCCTGAAGAGCAGTTTGTGCTCCTCCTCCATATTTTTCTTTTGAGGTGGGTAATTCCTGACCAGCCACCAGGGTGCTGTTAAGGTCCTAAGGATACTTAATAGCAATGAAAATAAAACAAAATGATTGTAGAAATGTGTTCAGTTTGACTCTTGGAGCCTCTGCTTCAAGCCTACTCACTGTCTCTCAGTACATTTGACAGCAGATGTAACAAGGAGGCTAAACTTGTCAGAAATTTCCCGTAATAGTTCAGTAACCCTAGCTGCTTCCTCAGTGCAGACACTGAAGTCATGTTAGACGCCTTCAAAATTGTTGAAATCTTTTCTGGCATTGACTTGATACCTTCCTTCATTTAGTGGTGTCCTAAATAAGTCACAGGCTCCAACAAGAATGTGCACTTGTCCTTCCACAGGCTCACCCCTACTTCCAGAATGCATTCCAGCATCTTTTTGGAGGCTTCCAGGTGTTCCTTGTCATCAAAGGAGATGTCTATATGATTTAACCTTTGTTATCCTTTCAAATGCATGCATGTGATTCTGAGAGGCTTTCTCATATAAAAAGACCATTTTCTGTGTTTAGTTGTAAATTTCCACAATACTTTGTCCAACTTTACTTACAACTGTTCATAGTTCAGCTCCAGATGGAATAGTAAACAAGCATTGAATCCAAAGGAGGAGGATTTACAACTGGGACTAGACCAGAGTGCATTAACGAACTATCAAGCAGGTCTGCACAGTTAATCCCCAGTAACCTGGTGTGGGTTGCTTCCCAAACCTGGCTTGCCACAAACTAAATGCTTGTACGGGTGCACCTTTAGAGAATCTTGTTCACCGCCTGTTTGTAATCCTCAGCAAGTGTCACAGCCATCATTTCCAAATTCTCTTTGTACAAGGCTGCCTTCCATTATGAATCTATGAATTTGTTTCCTTCTTTGTCCAGAAAGAAGACAGACCTCTGCTTAAAAAATTCCAAAGACTGTACCAGAATCCAGATTATTTTTGAAAAGACTTTGGGCTTTAAATGGTCCCAAACTTGATCTTGAAATAGGGTCCAGGATAGATTCTGCCTTTCTATTTTTATCTGATAAACTCTTTTTCATATCATGTCTCAGATTTTTAACTATGCCTAGCCATACAGAGTTTGCTCCTAATGAGTGAAAAGGACTTTGGAAAAGTCTTTGAAAGCAGTAGAAAGGTCATAATGCGGCAGGGGTTGGGAAAGTTTACAGGAAGCAGTCTCACTGAACAACAATCTCCCTTTGAATTGTGTCAGTCTCATAGTTTGAGTACCTGTTCTTGGAGCTTGTGGCCTAGGTTGTGCACCATAAAGCAGTCTATCCTGCTTATAATAGTTTGTGTCTTTAGCTATTTCAGTTGAAGTGTTCCATGTCAACTTTTTATCATTACATTATTTGGAGGTGAGAAGTCCATATAAATGAGCAGCTGGCTGCTGAAATAAATATAGTAACTAAGTGGGCATATTTGTTAAAAGAAATTGTCCAAGTATTTCTGAAAAAGTGGTTGTCTTAAGGAGACATTCAAATGGGGAGAAATGTTGATGACTTTGTGGAATAAGTCAGTAAGTAAGTCATCTGTCCTTGGTGGGAGGATGGACGAAAGGGCACAGACAGTAGTGGGAGAAGTGGGGAAATGGGAAAACAAAGTGAGCATCATTAGCAGCGCAGAAGGTGATATGGGAAGAGTTGAAGGCAGATGAGTTAGATCATTTCTGTTACATATGTGATTCAGAGAGAGCTGGAAATGTCTCCATATGTAATGATAACAGGTGCTCACTGCTACTTTTAAGGACTCATTCTTCCACATCCAGAATCACATACATTCCAGCTATCCTGAGGTAACGCTCATGAGGTTCTCTTAATACAAGGGTGACCATCCCTCCCGTATTGGTTGGGATGGTCCCGAATTTGGGACACCAAAAAGGCGCCCCTACTTATTTTTTAAAAGGGACTCATCGTCCCATAGTTGAGCCCTCCCCCCCAACTGACATTTTCCACCAGCAGTTGCTGGCCAGAGAGGACATGGGTCACTTCCCCGAGACGTGGGGGAGCGTGGGCAGCTGCTGTATCCCTGCTGCTTCCCCAGGGTTCCAGTGGAGCAGTGGGGGCTGCCACTTTCCCAGGGCTCCAGGGGAGGGCCAGCAACTGCAGCTTCCCCAGGCCTCCCAGAGGGCACCAGTGGCTGCTGCTTCCCCGGGACTCCCGCTCCCCGGGGCTCAGGGAGGGCTGACAGCTGCTGTCTCCTTCCCGGCTCCCCAAGGCGTGGTGGAGCTGGGTGGAGCCACCCCCTCCTCCATATCTCACTGTCCCGTATTTGGTACAGGGAGACATGGTCACCCTACTGAGTACGGCCCCTGCAGATGAAGGGTGGGATTTTTCAAAAATACTCATTCTTGCCCTAATGCTATTTGTCATTGATGATAGGACTCCCATTAATTTTAATAGGAGCAGTTGGGCCAATGCTGAATGCTCCAGAAAAGCCCACTCTGGATACGTGTACACATACTTTGTAACACAGTTCAGTTAAGGTTTTCCAGGGTGTACAGCACATACCTAACTTCAAAACAAACAAAGCCAAATTTGTTTCTGGTCTAGAAAAGAGCTAAACACCAGAGCAGTTTAATGACAAAATAAGTCTCCATTTGACGTTGTCCACAGACTTTGCTCCAGTCCTTGACTTGACCTACCAATTTTTAGGTTAATCTGACTTTTGCAATGGTGGGCTTTAAGGATCTTGCAAAATTCAAGTATAAACAGAAGGTCAGTTACATTCTTAACTATGAAATCTTTTTCTTTTATCTGGAAACAGCAACATTTATAAGAAAACAGAAAAGCTTGACATCCATTTGAGGGCTTCAGAAAGTGCAGAGTGCACCTTTTGCTATACTTCCCAGAAAAGAAAAGAGGGTCTGTTTGTTGACAATGGTTTGGTTTTGAGGTCTCAGCATTTGTATTCTGGTGAATAGTGGATTCTTCCATTGCTTATCAGGTGCACACATCTTCCATGTAACATCCTAATGGTTGTCCACTGTCTTTATTGGAGCAGGAAATGAAGCCATTTGATGGTGACATTTTCTTTGAGATGCTTGTTGTTTATATCAGCCTGCCCACTGCATACACCAGATATCTTCTGGGTTGAAGTTGAATGGCAGAGTTCCTCCAGCTGCCCACAGTGGGTGGAGAGACCTAAGATGAACACGGGGCAAATGAACAAGGTGATCATGGTGCAGGAATTTTTGTTTAATGAGAGGCTTCTTGTACTCTCCAAACATAGCCGTCTCTCGCACAATGGTTGGAGGAAGGATGTTTGCGGGAATTGGAAGTCCAGGCACCAGAGTGGACTTCAAGGTGCTAGTTACAAGTCTCATTGCCACATTTAACTCGATATTGAAGCGGTCCATGTGTGGTTTCCTTTCCCAAATATATGTGCAGTACTCAGCCATGGAGTAAACTAAAGCCAGCATTGCCATTTGTGGCATTTGAGTGTCATGATGCCAGCACAGAACCTGTTAGCTTTTGGATGGTATTGATGCAACTCTTCATCATATGGCTCACCTGCTTCAGGAGTTGTTGATAGGTAAGGCCACAAGTAAGAGTGATTCATTTTGGTAGTTACAATTAGAATCATGGGTAATAGCCTGGCTACAGAAGTTTACATTGAGCGTCCTCTTAGCTTCGAACTGCTGAAATGGAAGCCAGCACCATAGTTTTTAGTGGACTGGGTCTGAGCAAATAGGTTTTCAGACAGTGCCCTAAGCTGATGACAAGTCCATAGATTCTGTGGCCATTTAAAGCTTCTCCTGTAAACTAGTTTCAAAGTCTGGAGTCAGTACAAGCATTTGCCAGGCCCTCAGACCTGCCTACACTGGGGAAATTGCAGATACCATAATGAAGATCAGCCTCATCAGGACCACCTTCTCCAATAATTTGTGTGATGTGCAAAGGAGATACATAGAGCAGTAGATTTTGGAGACATTGGGCAGCTTTCCAGGTTTTAAAATGGCCATTACTTTTGATTAACTCCACGTTGTTGGGGAATTTGCTGGTGGTGATCAGTTCTGTGATGAGTGCAGCCATCTGGTTGTGCCCTCTGGGCCTGAGATATTTACGGAAGTCCAGAAGGATGGCGTCACTGCCAGCCGCTTTTCCTGTTTGGTAGCAGAGAGGACTGTGTCAATCTCAGCGCTTGTGAAGGGTTGACAGAGATGATGGAGGGCCACCTTGTATGCAGAATTCCTCAGAAGCAGTTTTCACCTCTCTTTCTGTTTGTCAGCTAAGAGTCATCTTTGAATTTCTTAGCAGGAGTCTGGTAATGCTGTCGGCAATGACTTGCGATGTTAGTTCACGTGATGGCCCTGCTTCACGTGGGAGGCACAGAAAGTCCCAGGCATTCTGACATCTATAGCCTAGCCCATTTCCATCCATCATTGTTGGCTTGTAGAGTGCAGTGACTGAAGGGGAGCAGTGGCTAAGTCCAGGTCACTAGTAGCATCATGCTTTCATGTGAGTGTTTTGCTTTGACTTCTGGTGGCAAATAAAGAAGCTCTCATAACCATAGAGTTGGCTCACAGAGCAGTGGTGGCAACCTTTATGTGGTCCTACCTGTCAAGTTCACTTTAACCTCTATCAGAGGGATAGCCAAGTTAGTCTGTACCCACAAAAACAAGAAGTCCTGTGGCACCTTATAGACTAACAGGTAGTCTGTTAGTCCATAGGATGCCACAGGACTTCTCGTTGTTTTTTAGTTTAACTTCTGTGTCCAACGTAATGCCATCTCTGTAAAGAAGGAGGATCATTCATTAGCTCCTGATCAAAATAGCAACTATACCCAGAAAGGCTGTTTTCAGAGCCACACTAATCAGCTAATAGGCCCATTGATTTGTCTATGCCAACAAAATAGAAGGCCCATCTCATTCAAAGGCTGATGTCCTTGTGAGGCTGCTGATGGACAGTAACATCAGTGCTGCAAGAAATGTGCATTGTGGAAGAAGATTCAGCATGCCTCATAATAACAGGAGACCTCCTTCCTTCTAAACAAAATTATCTAGAACAGAATGGCCACCTAAAAGACATAGCCCCAGCACTGCCAGTAATAGACAACAGTTTCACAGTGGGACTCCCAGCCAGTGAGCTGGAGTATGTAATGTGTGTAAGCTGGCCAGCTGTCAGTTGACTTTACGAGCCCTACCAAAACCACAGCATCTGTATGTGTACCGTAGTGATTTCAACAGTCACTGTAAAGCCTGGGGCTATTCAGCTATTGATGTTTCTTGTGAACAGTTTGCTAAGAGGGCTTTGGCACAGGATCAGTACCTGCTGTTTGATGCAGGGCAAAAACGTACATTCCACTCAGTTGACGACAGGAAAGAATGCACATCTGGCCTGTATTTTATGCCCACAGCCTCCGGTGCATCACTGTTTGTTGCATCTTGAACTGCCCTGGACCCCTTCTTGCACAGTCAACATAGGCCAGTAGCAGTATGCTTCCATCTCAAACTTTCATTACCTACATACCAGTTCCACATTAGAACCTGAGGTGGGTAGACTGGCTGGGTGTGTTCACCACTGTCAAAAAAACCTGCCCATGAATAGCATGACAACAAAGCAAAGCAATTTGGTCAGGGTACCCATCTGGACTGATGGACAACAGTGTTCCCTCAATTCCCCAAACTAGGGTACCTTTAATATTTCTTAGGTGTGAGAACAGCCACTCCTGTTCTGCTCAGATATAATCTCAAGCACAAGGGTTCACAAACTTTTCAGCATCATGTCCCCCTTTTGATTTTTGAGAAACCCTTATGCCCCCCAACTTCTTCTTTACTATGATCCAACCTCTCTCTAACAAAAAATTCAATTCATAATTTAAAATAAACAAAAAATCTTGATATAAAAATGTTACTTAAAATTAAAAATAAGCACAAATAACTTTTCTTGGCCCTTTGCGGGTGCCTGGTGCAGCCCCATCTGACCAGCTGCCTGAGTCCCATGCCAGCTGCCAGAGCTGCCCAAGCCAGTGTCCTCATGAAACCTGCACTACCAGAGCTGCCTGCCCACGCCCCACACCAGCAGGGTCAGCCACCCGCCTGCCTGCCTGCCCAGTGGCCGCCCACCCCAGCTGTGGGCCAGCAGCCTAAGCTGCCCAGCCAAGCTCCATGCTGCCAGTACCAGCCTCCTGCCTGCCATCCTGAGTCACCCGAGCCCAATGCTGGCAGGGCCAGCCACCAGCCTACCATGCCAAGCTGCCCGAATCCCACACTGCTGGCGTCAGCCGCCCACCCACCAGCCTGAGTCGCTGGAGCCTGATGCTGCCAGGGTCAGCCACCAGCCTGAGCTGCTTGAGCCCTGCAATGCTGGAGCCAGTCACCAAAGCCCCATGAGTCCCACAAGCCAGCTGCCCGCCCGAGACCCTTCCCTCCCACAAACTCAGGTACCACCAGCCTCCCACTCTTATCCTATCCCCATCCCCCTCACCCAAGCCAGGCTGTCCAGCCCCCCATCTACCCCATCCTCCTCCTCCCCCACCAACCCACACTCACTCCCCTCTGCAGGAGGCAGATAGCTCCACGTGGGGTCTTCACCAGCTGCCTGCTTTTTATAGCGGCTGTGCTGGGTCATAGTGGCTGCGCCGGAAGCAAAGGTTGGCTCTTTCTTTGGGTGGGGGGGATCATGGGGGCATGGGGGGGCTGGGTTACCTTGCACCCCCCCAGAATTTCTTCAGGCCTACCAAGGGGGCATGCCCCCCCAGTTTCGGAAACCATGCTGTAGCAAGTAAATTACTCCCAACTATACTGTATGAGTGCTATAGCCACCCACTTGCAGAACACCACCAGCAAACCCTCCAGTCCCAGACTGTCCCCCAAAACTATATGTGTCATAGTGCCCAGTGCTTGCCTGGACAGTACAAGGTCAATGTCTGTCATTTGTTAATAGAAAATAATGTGCATAAATTTTATGTCAAATGGAGCATCCCAAACACACTGTTTTAGATAAAACAACAAAACAGCTTTTAACTACAGAAAGATATATTTTGTGTCCCTAAATGTCGAGGCATACAAATCTGAATTAGTCATGAGAAAATAAATATAGAACAACTAACATCTAACGTAAGCTAAATGAAAACAAAGCAAAGGTCTCTCTCACTCACCACATGTTGCAGCAGTCTGACTCTCTGAACCCTGGGGCTGGGGTCCTGAGTCCAGTGGCGCTGCCCTTGTTCTTCAGGGGTTGATGATACTGTGCATAGAAAGCAAGGGAAAGATGATTCAGTGCATCTGCCCTTTCCCCTTCTAGCCCTTTCTCTTGTGCGAGAATTGTCTCTAGGTGATGTTCAGGAGTAAGTCTGTGGCCAGGAACTTTACGATCTTGCATTGTCAAAATATAGGTGTTCCACCCACAGCCTCTCCGCTGCAGAAGAGCGGGCACTTAATCAGGTGATCTTGTTGACACCTGCTTGAGCTCATGGCTAGCCTTTTGGCTCCTGAAGAACTTGTTCGTGATTGCCCTAAGGAACATGTTGGAACATATTAAACAGTGGAGTCTTGTATCTTTGCATACAAATATTGCCATGCATGTTTTACTGGGCAATGATCAGCAAATCATGAGTTTTCAAATGATACCTTACACATGGGTTGTACAAAATGTAATATAGTCTTGTAGTCTTTCACCTCTTCAGTGGCATTTTTTTTAAAGGAATGGGAATGAATTTTGGCATAAAGGGAGAGAAATAAAAAATGAACTCCCATAACCTTCTGGACTGTTTTTTTTTTAAAAGAGTTCCTTTTCTACACACGCAGATCAACAAGAATTTTGGCATTTTCAAAAATTATCATGAAAAATCTCTACCATATTCTAACCAGCTGGAGGTGGTTTGCAGGGGAACTAATCTGTTAATGGGACTTAACTTTAAGAGTTGGGGGACCTGAGATGAGCTACGTCTCTGGCTCATTTTCTATTCTTACATAGTCAAATATTTTTCAATGAGCTCACATTGTTGACTGAAGAGAGAAGAGCCTCTCTCTCTCTCTGTGTGTGTGTGTGTGTGTGTGTGTGTGTGTGTGTAAAATCAGTAAAATATGACAACCAATAAGCCTCAGACAAACTGTTCCTCTTGTGCCTCAGATTCACCTTTGCAATCCAAAGAGGAGAGGGCCTTTTTCAGCTGTTTTGTTGCTGTGCCTGCTTAGTGCACTGGTCATGTTGGAGAGGTGGCCTTCTGCTTTGAGCCCGGCCAGCCCTGTTTTGATCTGACCCAGTATGGAAGAGGTTGGGTGATCTTTACAAGGGTGAAGGGCATCAGTGAAGGAGAGCTGCAGGAGAGAAGTTGGGTCCCTGGATTGCCCCAGGAACAGAGAGAAGGGGACCACATGAAAGGCCTCTGGGTCCCTGAATCCCTCTGTTCATTGGAAATGGCTTTGTTTTGTGTGACTTCGGGAGTTTTTTTGTTTGATTTAATAGACTACCCTGCGGGAAGGAGCAGAAAGAGAGCAGGGCATGGCCTTATTCCTTCCTCGGCTAGGCTATCTAGTAGCCAGACATGAATGTTCATAATGTTCTTCAGCTATACCATGCTCTTTGGCTATTTAAAAGCACACATGGCGCTCAGCTGAAGATCCACTTGGGAAGTAAATCATAGCTGAATCCACCTGACAGCAGCTGTGCTTGTGAGTTTTGTCTTTTGACCATGCTCCGTACCTCCCAGCCTTACGCTGCATGAATAATTTTTTGAAGGAAGCTCTTGAGATATCCCCAGAACAACATGGTTTCTGGGCCTGGACCAGGACCACCATTTACCTTCTTCCCTCACCACATATAGCAAACACAATTTCACATCCCTCTTTCTTTATCCAGTATGAAGGATACCCTTGGCTATGGCAACCATATCTCCGTGTCTCAAATACCGGGAGTGGGGGCAGCTCCTCCTGGCTGCACCAAGCCCTGGGGAAGCAGCAGCTGTGGGTGCTCCTGGCCCCACCCCCAGCCCCCGGGAGCCTAAATATGGGACTACTGGTCCTTTTTTAAAAATAAGTTGGGACGCCTTTTTGGCGTCCCAAATGCTGGACCATCCCACCACATACGGGTCACCCTACCCTTGGCTTTAACACTCCGATGCCTTTCTCTGTCATCAGCTACCCATGCTATCTCCCCTTTCCCCCCTCCTCCTGTCTACTTTTCCCTGTTGTATCACAAACAGAATGTGCTTTCAGTCATACATATAACAGTTCCCACTGCCATCTCTTTCCTAAACCATACACAACCAAAAAGTAGTCAAAGAAGGCCATAATCCCATGTATTATTTTGGGAGCATTTTGTTCAGAAGTGTGTTTTCATGCTTCCATGTGATTTTTATATGGGAAAAAAAAATCCATTCATTTGACATCATGTGAAATGGTGTAGATGTAAAATTAGCTGGAGCAGAGATGCTTCTTATGTAAAACTTACTTAAAAATAATTTTGTACCACTACAAGGTATTTTACTTCAGGATAGAGGTAACTAAATTTTAAAACGGGTGGGGAATCGCTAGCCTGTGGTCCAGACATGATTCATCAGAGCTAGTCCTGATGGGCCATCAAATGGTCTGTTTACCTGAGCATCCACAGCTATACTCAGGCTACCAATTGCCACATCTGTTATTGTCTGGGAACAGTGAATCGTGGAGCAGCAAACAGGAGAGCCCTCAGATGCTCAGGTAAAGAAAGCATCTGGCAGCATGCCAACAGCCCACCCTGGCAAGCTGCTTGCAGTTGGAGCTCCAAAGTTTCTGCACCTTTGTTTTACAAGGAAATCCACTGTTGGATTTGACCAAAATACTTTAGTTTTGGCGTTTTGGCCACAATGTTTGTTATAGGCAATGAACTTCCAAAAATATGACCTGTGGGAGTCACTCCATGATAATTCATTGGTGTGTGAAATTTTCAAACAATGATATACTGTGGAGTATTTGGGGAAGGATGGTTATTATTTTACATGTAGGCTATGTCTACACTAGCACACGACATCGAAGTAGCCTGTTTCAAAGTAAGAACATTGAAATAGGCTACTTCGACGTGTATCATCTACACGTCCTCCAGGGCTCGTGCCATCGAGTTTCAGCATTGAAGTAGCGATGGGGAACGTCGAAAGGAGCCGCCCCAGAAGGAAATGTGGAGCATCCACACACACAAGCATCTCCATTGAAATAAGGGGCCAGCAAAGCCTGCAGACGGGGTCACAGGCTGGACTAGCCCTTCAGGGGCAAGAGCAAGCCGCTGCCTTAAAGGGTCCCTCCCAGACACACTCGTCCTGCACAACCAACAACTGGTTGCAGACCCCATGCACACAGCATGGACCCCCAGCTGCAGCAGCCAGAAGCCCTGGGCTAAGGGCTGCTGCATGCGGTGACCATAGAGCCCTGCAGGGGCTGGACAGAGCGTCTCTCAACCCGTCAGCTGATGGCTGCCATGGAGCACCCCGCTATTTTGATATAGCAGGACGCGGATCATCTGCACACGCCCCACTTCGACGTTGAACATCAAAATAGGGCGCTATTCCCATCTTCAGATAGGAATAGCAATTTCAACGTCTCGCCGCTTAACGTCGATTTCAACATCGAAATAGCGCATGGCACGTGTAGATGCTACACATGCTATTTCAACGTTGTGCCAGCTACTTCGAAGTAGCTGACTAGTGTAGATGCACCCGTAAAGTTTATCATGTGCTTAGAGTTATGCTCTCAAACAAAAGATGGAAGATTAAAAGAAAATTAAATTTACAAATGAAAACGTTAATTAAGGGGCAAAAAATGATCTTAGTCCGCTCAGCTAGTTTTGTGTAAATTTCTTCAATGTGAAATATGAATAGATTTACTGGTGCATTTTGGCAGCAGTTCCTTGATAAACATCTGCAGTGCCCAAATGAGACAGTGAATATAGTGTATACGAATTAAAGACTTTTGCCATCCCCTCTTCATTTTTCTTGCCTTCAGTGAATGATAGTTTTATTTTCTTTACACCAAATAATGTGACTTCTGAGATAAAACTGGAGTTTTGCCCGAAGTCTTGCTGGAGCCAGGGGTTCCAGACACTTTCCCCCATGAGAACAAACTTTGCTTTCTTATTCTCTGTTGAACTTGATGAATTAGCTCAAATGATAGAGTGCTCGCTTGGCGTGCGAGAGGCAGTGGGATCAATACCCATGTTCTCTGGGGCTCAGGATAGTTCAGTGGTTTGCACATTGGCCTCCTAAACCTGGGGTTGTGAGCTCAATCCATGAGAAGGCCATTTTGGGACTGGTGCAAATAGCTGTCAGGGGTAATGCTTGGTCCTGCCAAGTGGGCAGGAGACTGGACTAGATGACCTTCCAAGGTCCCTTCCAGTTCTAGGAGATGTGTATCTCCAATTAACAATAATGGTAATAAAATACTCCAATTGATCTTGCAGTTGTATTTGTCACAATTAGCTTTAATTAAAAATAAATAAATCCTGGCCTTGCATTTTCATGTGAGTCATGTGGAATAATATAGCACAGTTACAGGCATAATTACAGGCATGACAGATACTTAGTGCTAGTCTACATTAGATTGGCTGCAGCAATGCAGCTGCATCGATATAGCTGCGCCACTGTAGTGATTATGGTAAGATGTTAGAGAGCTTGCCTGTCGAATTAATTAATTCACTTCCATGAGTGGTGGTAGCTATGTCAGTGGAAGATGCTTTCCCACTGTCACTGTGCTAGCTACATCAGTTCTATTGTTGAGATAACTTACTTCCATCAGGGTGTCAATTATTCACATCCCTGAGTTCTATAAATTATACCGAAGTAAGTGATAGCGCAGATGAGGCCTAAGATTCTTCATGGGGAAGTAAGGCTCTTTTCATGAGCATCCTGATGTTAGATGCTTGAACCTTGTATAGTGCTTGCATTAAAATAATGTGGTCAGAAGTCACAGCTGTGGTGTCCTGACAGATATCTTGCTCTCTCCAATGATGATAACCTTCTGGTTGCATACATGTGCTCTTCCCTGCATGTTGCTCTGGCTCTGTGCAGATAGCCAGGAAAGCACAGACTCAGAGAGAGCCCCCAAAGACCTCAAATCAGATAAGGATCAAAGGCACCAGGCCAGGTTTATTGTCAAAAGAAGTACTGTACAATAGAATAATAGTTGTCAGCAGACTCAGCTGAACCAATACGCATATGTACCCCCAACAATGGACACAGCTCAGTCAGTGACACAGGATTCTTCACTGCCCCATATGTTGGGCAAAAGACATATGCAGGTGTCTGTTGTCCTAGGATTGTAACACCCCAAGCCATAGGCGACAGCTTCTTCATTTTCCTGGGAGTGCTCAACACCCGCCTTCTGCCCCACCCTAACCCCCACTCCAGCTGTTCTCCCAAGGGTTTGACCTGCCTCTTCCTGCTTCTGCTTTGTTCTCACCCTGCCCCTTCCGGCCTCAGTCTGCCCTTTTTTTCGAGTGCATTCCACCTTCACTCAGCCCTCTCCCCTCTGCAGCTCCTGCCTGCCACCGAAGAGCAGATCACAGTGGTGGGGGGTGGGGCAAGTGTTGATCTGTGGGGCTGCTGTGCAGTGCTAAGCATGCACTATTTTTTCCCATGGGTGCGCCAGCCCTGAAGCTGAAACCTTGCTGAAGGTGGTGGTTGTGGTAACCACCATTCATTCAGGGTAAGTGTGAAAAGCCATTAACTTTGCCTGAAACAACAGGAGCCATGAAAGGCCACTTAAAGATCTGAGCTATATGGAGGGAGGGATTTCATTGGGGAATGCAGAGGGCTGGATATTGTTTGAAGGAACTGTGCATGTGAGTGAAAGAGGAAAAAAAGATAGGTACCACAGAAGCACACAGAGAAGGTAGTATGCAATCCAGCTTTGGAAACAGACAGCACTTCTAGTGTGACCCAGAGGAAAAGCTGAAGGGGAGAGCTTTTGGGCAGAGTGTTGACTAGGAAGAGGTTTGGAACTGAGAGCAAAGGAGCCATCTCCCGTTGCCTGATTCCTACTGTGTTGAGAGAAACAGGACTTGCATGCATTCTTTTAAATAGGATGGAAACAAAGAAATACCTGACTCATTCGTCAATTTCTCTTCAATACAAACAATACACAGGACCCCAAATACTATTGCACCAAGGTAAACCAAGCTTAACTGATTGGGGCGTGGACAGTTGTAACATGTAGGTGCTCAGTGCAGAAGCTCTGCCTTCAGGTAGGCCCTGGTACTGATCATTAAAAGCTTCAAGTGCCAGTACTGATATTAGTGTTTGAGGGGCCACTGAGCTAGGTCATTTCCTTCTCTAATGTCCATTATCCATAAAATAAAGAGGTTGATAAAAACAGAAGTTATGAAAAACAGCTGATAATCACACTTTTATGTTCTGAGATTTTTCTTTTTTGTTTACTTTTAAGCTGTTTTGTGTAGTCTGTTTAATTGATCGTTGACTTTTGCCTGGGGCAAATTGCATTCCTTGTTAGTAGAGTGCACAGTTTGGTTATTCAGAGTTCTCCTTACTCAGCCTGTGATGGTATTCCAGCTTCCTTTCAGCAGTGTTTGTGTTGAGCATATTTTCACTAGCATGTCAGCTGGGCTTCTTTTTAAACAAATGTTTTCACACCATTGTGGAGCGTGAATCAACATGCACTTATTAGCCGGTCTTTATTTTGCCATCTTAGAGCTGTGATTTATCAAATCCCATTGAACTGCTCATTAACGCTAGAAGGATTCCTTATTTGTGGCTGCCTACCCTCTTTCCCTACGCAGTCAGCATTGGAATGCATGTGCTGCTTGATTGGCAGACAAAGTACAGATGTGGAGTCTTTAGTGTCTCATCTGCGCGGGGATTTCAGCTGTTATATTAAGGGTAACTTGTTTTGCCATGATCTGCTTTGCAGCTCTCCAAGCACATGGCAATTGTAATAGTCTCCTAATTCACTAGTTAGCACAGTACTTTGAAACTTACCCTGGACTCTGCCATACAGAAGTTTAACTGCATTTCTGGTTTCCCTCCATGATTCCTCAAGGGCAGCCATTTAAAGTGTCCGTCTCCCATCCATCATCTGTCTTGGGCAGACACCCCTGTCTCACTCTCTTCTGATGGAGTTTTAAAACTGCATGGCTCTGTTCTCATGTGAAGTCCCCAGCAAGCCATTCAGCCTGTGCTCCAGTGCTGTGCTTTCTCTCTCCAAGGGCTGTGACCAGTGCACTGCTACCAGTTATTAGTTATCACACCTCTTTTACTAAGGAAGCCCATCTGTTCTCATTAAACCAACACTAACCTCACCCAGAATCACCCATTAGTCTTTTGGGACGTTATAGGCCCAAGTCTTTCCACAAGTGTGAGGTCTGCCTTAGACAGCTGATTCTGTCCCATTTGCTGGTGGAGAAGGAAGAGCCAATGCCAGCTCAAGCTTACATTTTATACCCAAAGCCTTCCTTTGTGTCCTAGTCTCTGGAAAACTCAGAGTGAACCTCTCCAGGAGCTGGGACCTCTCTAACATTTACGTTCAGTGACCTTGTCTTGATCTTTTCACCACCCCGCAGTGTTTTTCAGTCCCTGGGAGGTGCTTTAACACCCCTCCCCGTGGAGCAGAACACAACTGGACAAAAACAATTCATACAGTTAATACATTGGCTCCCAAAGACACTACGGTGGCAATATATGTCCTACTGCATAAGTGCTAAATATTATTATAAAAGAAGAATTTCTTATCACTAACACAGGCACTAATCAGAACTTGGCCATTGCGAGGCACACTGAATAGTAAAACAATTAGCTGTTGAAAGCAGTCTCTACTACTGCCATTTATTTGCATGGGGTACCATGACTTCACCCTTTTGGATTTTCGTATCTTTGGTTTGTATAAAGATGTCTCTGGCAGTTGTCGCCAGCAGTTTACTAACATTGCCCTATTTTCGTACAGTTTATATATGTGTTCCTGACCCTGTGGAGGCCAATAAGAGTGCAGTTTGTTTTGTTTCTTGCTAATAGTGGAGGATGATTATGCTTGTCTCTGCAGAGAAACACAACAAGTCTCTGTTATGCCTCACCCTTCTCAAATACTGAAGTACCACTTTCCTACTGCAGAACCCACTTAGTAGCCTCTCTGTGATGGCAAGGTCCCACTTCCAGTCCCCTCTCTCCCTTGTCTAACTCTCATACAGTCTCCTTGATAAATGACCCCACCAAACTCTCTTAGGGCTATCAGCCTCCCAGAATACACACTGGTCTGACTAATTGCCCTCTCAGTTGCGCCAGCAAGCAATGCCAATATTGCTTGCATTTACCTGCCAAACTTCCCTTTTCTGGTGTGCCTGAAAGAACATACAGTATCCAGGACTCAGGCACAAGATACTAGACAGCATTTTGAGAATTCAAGGGATGTGCCCTAGACAGTGTTTGTAGTGTTTAGTCTTACAACTTCCTTATTGTACATGTCCCTTGTGTTATTCACAGATATTTTTGGTTTGGGTTTTTGTGTGTGCGTGTGAGCAGTTCTTGCATGTTGACAAGTATCAGAGGGATAGCCATGTTAGTCTGTATCTGCAAAAACAATGACATGTCCTGTGGCATCTTCTAGACTAACAGATTTATTGGAGCATAAGTTTTCGTGGGCAAAGAACCACTTCATCAACTGCATGCAGTCTGTAAAACGCCACAGGACTTCTCGTTGTTTGTGTGGTTCTTGCATTTCTCTCACTATGGTTGAAATTCAGGAGAGAAATCAGAGAGACGGCAGCCAAAATGTTTCTTCTTCCCTTTTATTTTTTTTGAAGATTGGTGCCATGTTTTCTTCTCCCCCAGTTCTTCTCTCCAGCCTTTGGGTACTTCCTTAGGTCAACATCTCTCTCCAAACACAAGTTAGGATGCAGTAAAGTAACTAGCAAGTCCCCAGAGCTGCATGTATATTCTCTAGTCTGTTTACAATTAGATATTCCAGTTTTCCAAGTACTCTTGAACCTCTTTAATCTTACAACTTTGGGTAATGTGGCTCCGTGTCCCCGGTCACTCCCAGGCACCAGCCCTCCCCCACTTGTTGCAGAAGCAACAGGAAGAAGCCTCAGGGGAAATGGCTCTGGATGCTGCCATTGTCCTGGCTGGCAGGGCAGGGGAGTGGCAGCACCCAGAGCCTCTTGCTCCATACCATGGGTGTTCCCAGATTAGGGACACCCAGAGTATGGCGATTCCAATGCACTCCCTTTCCTGCTCTTTATCGGTAGCTGTCATTACATGGTTCCTGCTTCTTAACTTCCTTGGTTTCTTTTCCTTAAAAATATTGTTCCAGCTAGTTTGGAGTTGTGAATTTCATTTCTGACCCCCACATCCTAAGCATATATTAAATGAGCTACTTTCTGGCTAGGCTTCCTTCTCACTTGATAAGCCTTTCTGATTCCCATTAATCCTTTTCACTGAACTCATTCTGCATTTTGCATTCTCGTTGTTTTCTTCATGTGCCTTAACTCACTATTGTTTCATTGCTTTCTTCCCCTTCAGCCTTGCCAATTCCCATCTCTGATGAACATGTATTTTTAACCTTGCATTTTGAATGCAAATTCAATTAATTCATTTTGAAAATGAATGTTCAATGTGACCAAAGCACAGGGAAGGAAACATCAGAAACATGAAGCTGAGAAGGAAATATAGGAGATTCCTCTGAAGAAACATTCACTTCCTCATTTCCCAGTTAACATGGGAAGAGCATAAAGATCCCTACTGCTATTGGTGGGAGATCCTGCTGATTTGCTTCTGCTCTGAGCTTGTGCATGACAATTTACAAGTGTAAAGAGGTGTTTAACACTACTGAAAGGAGTTAAAATATAGGGATTAGATTGGAAAGGGTCTTTCAGCCTTGCTGTTAGAATGAGTCAGTCATGGGAACATAACATTGCAGAGGGCACAACACTTTCTCTGGCTGCAGAAGGCAGGGACAAATCAATGCCATGATGTTCAGTGCCTTTGCTATGGTATGTGTACTTCTGCCTGAGCTGCTCAGGCACTCACCCCAAAGGGCTTTCTGCATCGGGTCGTTCCATCATTGTGATGTCCCTCAAGAGCCCTTTGTGTCGCAGCCAGGAATTCAACAGATGAAGGAGAAGCTCCTTGTTAAAAACATGAAGGAAGATACCCACTCTCTTTGTCATCAGGGATGAGCATGGTACAGTCCTCATACATGCTGCAGTTCATTCAGCTCTCTCTCCCTTCTCATACAACGCAAAAGCTGATAGAACTGCCCAGTGATAATGAATGAGGCCTTTTTATTTCCCTTCCAAGTCACAGCACTTTTCTCTGACTTGACTGAGGAGCTGGGGCCAGAGAGAGATCACACTTGTATAAAGAAGCAGTGAAGGCCTTCTGCGTTTTGGCCTTTCTGCCGTTTGGCTGCTATATGCCAGGCTTTTGTCTGTAAAGAGCTGTACACTTGAGGCTGCCTCTCCATCTTGAGTGATTCGTTTTCGCAGAATATTACAGGTTCTGGCTTTTGTGAACCCAAGCCTCCTCCTGGAATCAGTTGCTGCAGATGTCTGTAGGATGAGAACCTTGTAAATCCTCCATCCCTCCCTGCAGTACTGAGTGCTGACCGATCCAGACTCCACAAGCCCCCCATGTCTAGGGGTCAAGGTCTCCAACATTAAACTGTGGGCAGAGGCTTTTGACTGGGCAGCAATCCATTGGTTTTTGTTTATATCCTTTCGATTTTCTTTATATAGTCTTCATTGACTTGTTCCAGCCAGCTGATCTATCTGACATAATCCAATCTTTCTAGGAGTAATAATGAGTATTTATTGCCTAACAGGGTCATGTCATTGGACTTTTTTCTTCACTTCTTTCTGTTTTTTTTGTTTGAAGAGGTTCTTACTTAAGGTGAGTTCTGCTCTGATAGGTTTGAGTACAAAAAGTGTACAATGTTACCCTCTTCTCATTTGTAAGTGATCAATTTTTATGCCTCTGGCCTTTGTACTGTTTTGTAATTTACATTTTGGCAGAAACAGAAAATGCAGCTTCATGGGATGGGAAAATATAGCCATTTGGGATAAGTTAATGTCTTATTAACTCTGCCAAAGCAGTGTATGTACATTAAGGAGCTAATTAGCTAGCAGGCAGTCTCCTTGATTGTGGTACTCATAGTTGAGCCCGTGGGTTGTAAAAGTACTGAGCTACTAACCCCAAAAAAGTTGAAAATAGAATATGTAAGCCAAACAATGAAAAGAGAAACAAAACAAGGCAGGTTGATGTATAATCTACTTCTACACAGACAAATAAACCATAGACTTCTTGCCAGTGCCACTAAAGCAAATACTCCTGACAATAAGAATAAACGTTCCAAATAAAGGCTTGCATTACCTACTGAGCAGCTATATGTACCCTTTTTTTTCTAATCCCATTTTGGTGCCAGTCAGCTCAAAGCACCTGCCACAAATCACTGGTTCTAATATATTTTGTGTTTATAGATGACCCCAAGGAGACTCACTGCACTTGACACTTGCAGGCTAGAAACTACCTGACAGAGGTGGAATACTGATGGATGAACAAGAGTTAGGGTCTTCAGAACACTGTGAAATACTACCAGAGGGTACTGGTGGGATTGCAAAAAGTTGCGTTTTTACTCATGGATTTCAGTAGGGATAAAAAGTCAAACTCAAGCTGGCAAACGTTTGAGGTCTACTCAAAAAATGAAAATTTTCTAGAAAGTTTGAAAAGTCTCTTCAGCTGTTTAGTTTTTTGATGATGGGAAAGAAAATCAAGTGTTCACTTCAAAAAACAAACCCTTATAAAACAAAAACAAAATAACCTGCCAGAGCCCACTTAATTTTTAGACAAGGCTAAACCAAAAAGAGCTGAAGTTTCAAACCAGGACTGAATACTGTCCTCACTGAGGACATGTGCCTCTCTTAGGTGAAGGAAGAATAAAGAACAACTATTCCTGCTTACGAATTACATATTGAATACATACACTGAAAAAATATGTAATATTCTTCCTGTCTGGAATTTCATCAGTTGCTGTTAAATTTGCCCAGTTGCCTCAGATAGCTAACTTACCTAGCTCTTTGTTACATTCTTTGGGCTCTCGTTACAGTAAATCCAGGTAATGTTCAAAATACGGAAATACTTGATTATATGCACCTGTGGGGAGCAAGGGCAGGGGTCCCTCAATAATCATCAGGGACACAGAATGTCTCCAGCCCCAGGGCCATGGCAGGATCACAAAGCTCCTTTGGCCTCAGGACAGGAGGAGCTCTCTCTCTCTCTCTCTCTCTCTCTCTACCCCAGCACCAGTCCAAAAGTGCTAGAGGAGCACTGTGACTCCATCGCAACTCTGGGACCATAGGAGTTCTGTGTCCATGCCACATCTCTGGGCCTGGAGGAGTTGTCTATCTCCTCTCATTTGCTATAATGTCCAAAGTGGCTTAGGTCCCCCAGAGGTTCATTACAGTATGGGCATTTTGTATTTCCTCGTAACCTGGTGTGTTGGAATGCTCCTCCGAAAGCAGTCACATTTAATTTCATGTGCATGCCCCCTGGATGCACCTATATCTAGTTATTAATTCAGTTTATTAATTCACTGACATGCTTTAAGAGTGACTGCAGAGCAAACTCGCACGCTCAGTGATGGTGTTGGATTTGGAGTAAATAGGCTTGCATGCATCCAGTCCAAGCAAGCTCCCTCACTTCTTACAACAGTTACCTTCCAGCTCAACTAAAGCTATTTCCTGGTCTCCAGTTCCCATGGTCCAACTTTGCTGATGCTTCCCTCAGAATTACTCTTTGTGGGATGATGAGCCCCTTTGCATCAGTGCCAGGTTGATGGTTCCTGCCTTTGTGGACAGTGAATCCCTTCTGAGGGTGCACGCGGGTCACAAAACATAAGCATTGCTGGTTTTGACAGAGAAACTGTGCAATATAGAAAGCTATAGGATGATGAGAGGCTTCTCTGATTGTTCCCCGTTTTTCTTTTCCCTCCAATAATAAACCAATAATAAAGAAATGAAAGGCAAAAACTACCATTTATGAAACATTAGCTTTGCTAGAACAGGCAGTAAAAGTAAGGAAACTTTAATGCTAAGGTTGCACTGGAAAGGCTTTGTGCCAAGGTGAAATGTTACCTATCTGCTTAATTTCTCTCACCTGTTAAACGGAGCCCTTAAATAACTGAAATTAAATTCTTTATTACAAGAGTTGAGCAGAGAGCACCAATAGTATGTGAATATTTATTTACAAAAGTTTGGGAGTAAATTTCAGCACAGTTGTTCACATCCTGTGATTTTAGATTACTAAAGCATTACATTAGTGCAAATACAAAAATTGAATGTTAAGCTTGAATAATGACTAAAATAAAATTTGCAGTTACAGTCTTCTCCCTGCCAGTTCTTTATCTTTTTACACTTGAGTATGGTCAGAGACTCTGCACTGTTCTCAGGAAGCTGAATTGGGATTTTCTGTAGCATAAATTTGTATCCTTGAAAACCAGAGGATGGACCAAAGCCTATCTTCAGCATCCGTCCTTAGGAGGTCACTATGCAGTTCACCCAGGAGGGCAGGGGTCTGCAACCTGCAGCTCATTAAGGACTTCTTTGTGGCTCCCAACGCAATAGTTGCAAAGTTTAAAAAAAAACCCAAAAAACAACAAAAATCTCCTGACTATTTCAATTAAACGGTGAATGTCTAAAAGCCCAAAAATGAACAACTCATGTCTAAATAGTAAACGATATGTGATCTCAAAATTCCACATAACTCCCGCTAGCATCCTCCAGAGAGAGAGTCAAAAACTCACATAAAAAGTGTGAGGGAACAGAATATTTTAAAAGTTTGTGAATGTCCTGTAGTAAACATGTGTTGCATTACAAATCATTGTGTGTGTGCTGTTCTTAAATTCATCATCATCATTAACAACCATGGGCTCAGTGCCCATTGGTGACCTATGCCTCCCTCATTATTTCCTTCCAGTTCTTGAAACGGGTTACAAAAAGTATGGTTTGACATTATTTATTAAGGACCATCTCGTATTCACATGCATTGCGTCTCTTGAATTAAGCTTTTTACCAAATTGGAAAAAACAGCTTTACTTGCTATTTTGTTTGCCGGTCCCTGAAACAGGAGGTAGAAAAAATGATTAATAGTTTTGAATAACCAATTTTAAGAATTTATAATCAGTTCGCAAATAGGGGTAAAATCCTTGTTTATCAAATGTATTGTGAATTATGTGCTCAGCTGTACTTACTATGTGCCAGGGTGATATATTTGAGTGATTCAGTTTGTGGAAGAAGCACAGCTTAAAATAGAATGGTATGTAAGAATGTATCCTTCCTAAATATAAAGATTTCCTCATGTCAGAAAACAAGTGCAGAAAGGGTTTTAAATTGATATTCGTGTTCCCTTTCATGACTCTGTTTTTTTTCACTGAATACACCACCTTTACTGATTCAATATATTCATAAATGCTTTTGTGTTTTTACACTCTCTATTTTAAAAATGTTCCTGATGGTTTAATTTTCTGGTCTGAGAGTTTAATTTGCATTTCCTCTATCTGATTTTGTCATTGTGTTTATAATGTAATGGATTGTTTAGACTTTCCTTCCAGTGCATTCCTCTTTGGCCTTTCTTTTCAGTAAGTATTTTATCTTGTTCCCCAGACTTCCATTAACCCCTTTGAAATAAGAAACCAAAGGAAAGAGATTGAATAGTTCAGATCTCTTCTTTGAGATACTTAATTGGAGTCAGACCATTTGGAGTGGGCAGAGATGGTCCTATGAACTTGTAACACATGGAAGTTAATACATTTATTTTGTTATTCCCATGGAAACAAGATAGTTATTTTGTAATGGGCTCCTAAAAACAAGTTACAAACACACACACACACACACACACACACACACACACAGAGGGAGTCTGATTCTTTTTAACAGTTGTTGAATAGAAACTTTCTATTTTTGTACATTAATCCTTGGCCCTTGTGCACCATAACTAAATGGTTCCAACTGTATTGTGAATAGGGCCTTTGAGAGAGCTGGAACCACCTAAAGGCTCTGGTTGTCTTCTACCTTGTGCAGTACTTTTAAACTTCAGAGCTATGTCTGAGTAGAAGGATAGCCAGTTCTTCTGGGTCATCTGTAAATGTCCTCTGAAACATAAACCTGCAGAATTGGTGTGGCTCCCTCCCGTATAGATGCATCACGTCCTATCCAAGGTTGTTGGGAGATCTGTTGATCAGTTAAGTCTAATTGGTTCTGCTTGATTGGTTCACTTTGTCTTTAACTGTGTGGTGATTTTGTGTGTGTGTGTGTGTGTGTGAGAGAGAGAGAGAGAGAGATATTTCCATGAGACTTTTATCTGTAAGGCTCAGAACCAAGCACACAACTTTCTTCTACTCCCATCTTTCATAAACTAGTGTGCCATGGTAGCTGGAAGAGGCTTAGTTCCATAGGCTGCACCAGGATAAAATGTGTTTTGTGTGTTGTGGGTGGGAGTGAGGGCAACACTAGACAAAAGTTTCATATGAAACAGGGGATGGGGTGAGGACACCTGGAATAAGTCCAGCCACAGCTGAGATAAAGAAAGCAGTGTTCTGATTACTGAGTCACATTCATCCCTGATATGGTCCCATTTACTCTCATGCTGTTATGCCTGGGTTGAATGTAGACTTACACCACCAGAGACCACACAATAGGCACAAAGTGGCTCCTACTTAGCACCAGCAGCACTGTTGCATGAGCAGTAAAACTAGCACCAACATCTAAGCTTGCCCATAGTGGGATGGAGCTCCTACCCCACAAACTAGAGGTTATACCTGTAGCTGCAGGAGTTGCCACATTACTTTTTGCTCCTGGGTGATAACCAAAGAGGCCATTGAAAGGCTCAGACCTGCTTTTATGGAAATCAGTGATACAATTCCCACTGAAGTCAGTGGGGATAGAATGAAGCCCCAGATCAGTAAGGAAAACAACATGTTCAGTTAGTTCTTAATCTTCTTTTCTGAGCATAAAAAAGCATGTTTCATTTTAGATCCCATGTGTATTTTCTTACAGGCATTGCACGTGACCCCTAAGATTACCACACGTGATAAGAAAGGGGCTCTTAGGTGCTACCACCTTGCTAAAAATAATAATAAATTGTTTGCATCTCACTTTTCTCTGTACAGCTGCTCCAGTTCACAAACTCAGATTTTTATAATCTGATGTGCCCAAATCTCACTGGGCATCTAATTCCCTTATTTTCCTTTGAAAGTACCATCCAGAGTTGTGTTAGTGAAGCTAGCAGCTATAACTGAATGATTTTGGGAATAGTGGAAGGTTTCACGCTGGATGCTTACAGCAGAACAGACTTTTTGCCGATTTAAAAAAACTGAGAGGGAGCACAAAATGGCTTTTGGATTGAGAAGAAAGAATAATGAATTCAATCCAGAAGCTAATTTAATGGGGAGCTTCTGGAAGCCAGTCATATGTTCCAGTGTTGTGTAGACAAGGTGGAGGAGGCCACATCTTTTATTGAACCAACTTCTGAAGAGCTCTTCCTTAGATCTGTGTACCTCAGAAGCTTGTCTCTCACCAGCAGAAGTTGGTCTAATAGAAGGTATGTCATCACCCATTTTGTTTCTCTAATCGCCTGGCTACAACACTGTATGCCTCAATGCATAACCTATCACGCCAGTAATGCATTAATTTCTTCACTGTTTATCTCTCTAAATTCAAGGGCTTAATGTTTTCTGGACTCCCTGTTTGTGCTCCAGCATGACCTTCTGTGGTGGTGAATTAGAATATATGTTGTGCTTATGTTCAGGTGTTGCTTGTCTTACAATGTGATGGTGAATACAGTCAACTTCCTCAGATTGGGTTGTCCATTTCATTGATTGGAAGGAGTCAGATCTGCATATCCACTTCCCTACCATTTCCCATTTAAGAAAACAAAACAAAAACTGCTAAATCAGTGTCCCTCCCTTATCAGCTAAGTGCAGCTGTGAAAACCTGTGACTGTTACAGGATCTTTTTCATGCCAGAATAAAAATTGTTTGGCAGAGAGTCATTGTTGTTAATTTCCATGGATAATATTTAATGTATGCAGTCATTCCAACAGGACTGTGGTCCTTTCAGACCTAATGAGCTAAGCAGTATTAGCACGTTTGGATTGGAGACCTCCAGGTATAACTCGCATCTGAAAACATCTGAAAAGCAGAGTTGGAAATTCTCTGGGCAGCCCCTTTTTCTTGTGCATCAGGGCCTCCTGTGGCATGATGATGGGACACTACACTGCTGTAGCTGCTGCATTTTTGCATGAGACACAAGACAAGGTGCTGACCTCTTGTGCTCATTAAAAGTCCCTTGGCATTTCTGATAAGAATAGGGATGTTAATCCCATTAATGAGCTTCCTGGCCAAAAACCAGATGGGTAATTTCAGTGCACTCTGCCTGCCTTATTCCCTGCAGTCTTCATTAGAGATCATATTCTTCTTCACTTCTTGTCTCTTTAAAAACATACTATCTCGTGTTGCTGTACTGGTAGCATGTGAACGGTCACATACAGCTACTATGTTCTGTAACAAAGGTGGAGGAATTTCAGTAATGGATGAAGTCATAGTGTGTGTTTACACGTATGCAGAACATGGCCAATATTAAGTGCTTTGGGGTTCTCTTGTGATGAAAGGATCCCTGTATAAAGTATATGTAAAATATTACTGCATAGAATTATATGCTTTCGGTGAACAATACATTCCTCTTTTCTGTAAAATCCTGTTTTATATGTAATCATGAGATAACACCATCTTCACAGCATGTATTCTTTCTGCTTGTCTTTGCTCTTTTCTCTTTTTTCCTTTTCCCACTTCCTTTTTGGAACCACATGCACAATCTGCTCATAGACACTGATCTTGACTACCAGAGGAAGAGCCTCTTGAATAGGACAGCATAAGTGACTCATGCTTGGCAGATTCTTTATTTACATGCTTATATTCAACTAACACCACTAGTTTCTTCAAACACATAACCATTTGACAGTGAGACAGACATGTGAAATGAAGAGCCAACTGTTTACATGGTGAGAGTCAGGCCCAGATTCACAAGAGGGCATAAATGCTCAAGCCCAATATATAGGTATCATCAAAACCATGGAGGATCCTAAAATCTCTGAGTGCCTAAATACCTTTAAAGTCCCCATAGCATGTAAATTTCTGGGTGTCAGCGTGTTCACGACACTTAAGCCCAAGTGGCTAGACACCTGTCCCATGCCTCAGGTCTCGCAGGATCCTCAAACCGTGTGACAGTAGTCATTTTCCCATGTCTCCTGCCTCTCGGGTGACTACCCCAAACGCTGGCGTGTAGAATTGTTCTCTCTTTGTTTGGCCCAGTGACTGTTCAATTAATACTTAAGCATAAATGAACAGTGTCCACAACAGAGCTTGAGGGAGCCCCCCCCCCTCTCCCCGGAACATTCCCTTGTACAGTAAGGCACTCATCTGAGAGGTGGCTGTCCCCTGTTCACATCCTCTCTCATCAGACAGAGGGGGAGAATCAAACCTACATCCCACATGAGTTTTCTAATTACTGGACTAGAGGTTATAAGTGACCATTCTTCCTCTGCCTTTGGGTGTAGATGTAGGGTCCTACTGCTGCCTTCGTACAAGAAACTGTTTTGATGTCTGATCCCAGGTGAGGGATCCCACCTGTGAATCATGACTGGATAGAGGTCCCTAACTAACTGAGAGGAGGCCCTGGGCACCTAACATGGTGTTTGTGGATTCCACTAGGTGACTATGCTGCTAAATGTTCGGAGCTGTGAGCTGTGTGGGCTTGGGCCTCCTTTCGTAGAAACGTTTCTTCATGCCTGAGGATTTCAGGTGTAGTTTCAGTTAAATAGTACTAGAGTGCACACAAGTGGAATGAGTTGTTGGAGTTTGCTGTTTTCGCTCACTTCCAGTGCTCTGAATCTTAGATTCTCACCATTTGTTTTGAGTTGTTGGGTTTTTTTTTTTTTTGGCGGGGGGGGCTGATCTTTTGTTTGTTTTTGGTTTTTTTGCTTTTGGGAATACATGAACAAACTGCCTTCCTTAACTCAGACCAAAATCTAGCTTCCATCATTTTGATTCCTTCTGGTGACAGACAATTGGAGTGCATGTTGACAAATCTGGTAATGAACTGTCCTTATTCTACTAGGCCTGCCTGTGTCAGGCATGTTACATAGTAGGATAGTTGCACAGAAAATGACATTAGCAATTGAGTCTGATACTTTTGCCATCTTTTTGAGGTCCTGCAAGGACTTAACATGAGTGTTTATGATGATTATGACAACGATAAAAGCTGGTCATTAAGGCAAATTAAATTTCTGCATATAGTTTTTCTTGCCTGATCTTTCTGTTGCCAGTAAATGCTTTCCCTGTCTTCACTATCCATCTCCTACACCTGTATAAACAGCTGTCATTATTGAAAGAACTTGTCTATCTTTTTGGCTAATTTTGTCAAGATGCTCCTTTAAATTGGCACGAAGAGAAAGACTTGGGCTGCAAACTAGACTGACGTAGTAGCAGGCTGCCGAGTAACACAGACTGCATTAAGAAGTTGTTTTGACTTGGAGAGTTTCCTAACTTTGTAAGCATTGGAATGGATACCTCTGTATTAGAGATGCTGCTTTTTCAGATTGCTCTAACACTATGCTATATTGTCAGCTTTTTTTAAAAGGTTTTAAACTTAGGCCTGGGTTGCACCTAAAATTTAGATCAACTTCACTTTTTGTTGCCTGGGGCTGTAAAAATGTTGCATCCTGAGTTCTGTCTTTTGGTCAGCCTAACTCGCAATGCACACATGGTCAAGTGCATGGAAGAATTCTTCCATTGACTGTTACTGCCTCTGGGAGGAGTGGGTTTACCTGCATGGAGAGAGCAACCTTGTTTGATGATGTGGGAAGTGTCCATGCTACAGTGTGCTACTGCAGCATAGATGCAGGGCTGTAGCTGGGCTGCTGTAGGGTAGACAGACCCTTAGTATGTTGAGTTTTATTCTAGGATATGTCTGTATGGCTAAAGGCAAGAAATGTGCATTTTGATCCTAATGTTTGGGGATATGAAAATAGGTAAGTGGAAAGATTAAAATATTTATATCCACCCAAGGTATAGCTTTTGGTATTGGCAAAATTCAAAATAACTTCCATATAAATGAAACTATTGTAAGTAATTTCCTCTTGCTGTGGTCTAATAACTTTATTTTAAAATCAAATTAGTCTAGTTTAAAACTCAGAACATGTTGTGCTGTTGGAAAATAATCAGTGAACTGAAGTTAAGCTCTTTGTCTAGCACGTATTTTAACTGCCAAGAAGATTTACATTGACTACATCTTCCCAGTGATTATTCAAACATACTTGCTAGGGGTTTGAGAGCTCTTATAAATGAGAAACAAGAGGAAGACCGGGGACAGAGTAGGGCCATTGCTCAGTGAGGAACTTGGAAATGGCAGTGATGCTTAGTGACTTCTTTGTTTTGGTCTTCACTGAGAAATCTGATGAAGAAATGCCCAACATAGTGAATGCTAGTGGGGAAGGGGTAGGGTTAGAAGTTGAAATAAAAAAAGAACAAGTTAAAAATCACTTAGAAAAATTAGATGTCTGCAAGTCACCAGGGCCTGATGAAATGCATCCTAGAATATACAAGGAGCCTGATAGAGGAGATATCTGAGCCTCTATCTATCATCTTTGGAGAATCATGGGAGACGGGAGAGATTCCAGAAGACTGGAAAAGGGCAAATATAGTGCCCATCTATAAAGAGGGGAATAAGAATAACCCAGGAAACTACAGGCCAGTCAGCTTAACTTCTGTGCCAGGAAAGATAATGGAGGAGGTAATTAAAGAAATCATCTGCAAGCACTTGGAAAGTGGTAAGGTGATGGGGAACAGCCAGCATGGATTTGTAAAGAACAATTCATGTCAAACTAATCTGATAGCTTTCTTTGATAGGATAATGAGCCTTGTGGATAGGGGAGAAGTGATAGATGTGGTATACCTAGACTTTATTAAAGCATTTGATACAGTCTCACATGATATTCTTATCAAAAACTAGGCAAATACAATTTAGATGAGGCTACTGTAAGGTGGGTGCATAACTGACTGGATAACCGTACTCAGAGAATCGTTCTTTATGGTTCTCAGTCCTGCTGGAAAAGTATAATAAGTGGGGTTCCACAGGGGTCTGTCTTAGGACCAGTTCTGTTCAATATCTTCAACGATTTAGATATTGGCATAGAAAGTACACTGCTTATGTTTGCAGATGATACCAAGCTGGGAAGGGTTGCAACTGCTTTGAAGGATAGGGTCATAATTCAAAATGATCTGGATAAATTGGAGAAATGGTCTGAGGTAAACAGGATGAAGTTTAATAAGGACCAATGCAAAGGAGCAATCAGTTTCACACATACAGAATGGGGAGAGACTGTCTAGGAATGACTACAGGAGAAAGAGATCTAGGGGTTATAGTGGACCACAAGCTAAATATGAGTCAACAGTGTGATGCTGTTGCAAAAAAAGCAAACATGATTCTGGGAAGCATTAACAGGTGTGTTGTGACCAAGACACGAGAAGTCATTCTTCTGCTGTACTCTGCACTGTTTAGGCCTCAGCTGGAGTATTGTGTCCAGTTCTGGGCACCGCAGTTCATGGAAGATGTGGAGAAATTAGAGAGGGTCCAGAAAAGAGTGACAAGAATGGCTAAAGGTGTAGAGAATGTGACCTGTGAAGAAAGGCTGAAAGAATTGGGCTTGTTTAGTTTGGAAAAGAGAAGATTGAGGGGGGACATAATAGCGATTTTCAGGTATCTGAAAGGGTGTCATAAGGAGAAGGGAGAAAACTTGTTTTTCTTTGGCCCCTGAGGGTAGAAAAAGAGTCAGTGGACTCTGAACTGCAGCAAGGGAGGTTTAGGTTGGACATTAGGAAAAAGGTCCTAATTGTCAGGGTGGTCAAACAGTGGAATAAATTGCCAAGGGAGGTTGTGGAATCTCCATTGCTGGAGATATTTAAGAACAGGTTAGATAGATGTCTATCAGGGATGGTTTAGACAGTACTTGGTCCTGCCATTGGGGCAGGGGGCTGGACTCAATGGCCTCTCGAGGTCCCTTCTAGTCCTAGTATTCTATGATTCTATGAAATGGCTGTCTACGGTCTATCAGGCTTATAATGTACAAAAGTAGCTAAATGGATACTGACTCCGTCAATATTTTCAGAATCAATAATCTAGCCAAGTCTACTTTCAGGCATCTTTGCAGCATACTTTTCCACTTTAAGAAATGAAAACAACCAACCTGGATGTATGGTGCACATTTCACCATTCACTTTACATTTTCACTTTTAATCATTTATCAAGACAATACAAAGAATTAATGATAGAGTTTCTGCCTGGACTATGAATTTCTGTGCTATTGTGAAAATGTCAAGCCGTTGAATACACTTTTCTGAAAAATTATTGTTTGTGAATGTTGTCTCATAAATGGGACAGTCACAGAGAAAAGTGAAGTCCTATTTTAAAATGTTTATTGGTTAACATAGTAGGACATGATGTCAAACATGCATTGCTAGTAGAATATAAACTTTTTTGTGGGTGAGGGGGATGATGAGGAGTTAAGAACAGCCCATTTTCTTTATGGTTGGTTTAAGCTTGATTTGCACAATATTCGTATCACAAAACAAATGTATTATCATAATATCTAAAATCACCTTTTGCATTCAACACTAATGCTATGTCTATATTTAAACCCCATCAGCTGTAACACTTGAGTGTAGAAAACACTATGGTGATGGGGAGGGGTTGTTCCATCACTATACTTAATCATCCTCCCTGAGAAGCAGTAGGTAGGTTGATGGAAGAATTCTCTGTTGACATAGTGTTGACTGCAGAAGGGGTTAGGTCAGCTTACTCATGTCACCCAGGGATGTGTGGATTTTTTACTCCCCTGGGTCATGTAGCCTGGGTTGACCTAACTTTTTAGTGAAGACCTGGGGCCTAAGCCACTGCCACTCATTTCTTTTATGCAGCATTTGCAGATGTTACTCAAATTTGATTGTATCTCCAGTTATGTCTACACTGTACGTGCTACCTCAGTACATAAATGGAAGTGATTTTTCTGCCACTAGTAAATTTATCCTTTAAGAGGAGGAATTATTTCATTGACCTAGGGTTGTCTGTACCCAATCTTATGTCAGTGTAAATACATCTCTCAAGGATATGTGATTTTTTTTTCACACCCCCTGAGAAACATAGCTAGATCAAGCTAAGTTTGAGGTATTGTTTTAAGTAGAGGTGGAAGAAGCACCCAAAAAGTTACTTGAGTAAAAGTACAGCTCCTTTGTTGGGGGCGGGGGGGGGGCGGAGAGAGAACTTAAGTATGAGTCATCAGTGTCCCTCTGGAAAACTAGTTGAGTAAAAGCACACACATCACATATTGATTGTACTCAGGTATCCAAAAGTGAAAGCAGCTGCACTTCTACTCAGGTAACTTTTTGGGTACGTTTTCCACCTCTGGTTTTAGGCTGGTTTTAGATAAGCCCACGCATTTTGAAAGGTGTATGAGCAATTCCAATTGCTCCAATTTCTTGAGTTTCTCTCTAATTCTGAAGCCTACACAAGTGAGGTTCATTACTATTACAGTGGCATTCAAGAAAGCAAGATGAAGCTATCCTGGGCTATGTCTACATGTGCACGCGACATCGAAATAGTCTATTTCGATGAATAACGTCTACACGTCCTCCAGGGCTGGCAACGTCGACGTTCAGCTTCGACGTTGGGCAGCACCACATCAAAATAGGTGCTGTGAGGGAACGTCTACACGCCAAAGTAGCACACATCGAAATAAGGGTGCCAGGAACAGCTGCAGACAGGGTCACAGGGCGGACTCAACAGCAAGCTGCTCCCTTAAAGGGCCCCTCCCAGACACAGTTGCACTAAACAACACAAGATCCACAGAGCTGACAACTGGTTGCAGACCCTGTGCATGCAGCATGGATCCCCAGCTGCCACAGCAGCAGCCAGAAGCCCTGGGCTAAGGGCTGCTGCACACAGTGACCATAGAGCCCCGCAGGGGCTGGAGAGAGAGCATCTCTCAGCCCCTCAGCTGATGGCCGCCATGGCGAACCCCGCTATTTCGATGTTGCAGGATGCGGATTGTCTACACGTGCCCTACTTCGACGTTCAACTTCGAAGTAGGGCGCTATTCCCATCCCCTCATGGGGTTAGCGACTTTGACGTCTCGCCGCCTAACGTCGATTTCAACTTTGAAATAGCGCCCAACACGTGTAGCCGTGATGGGCGCTATTTCAAAGTTGGCGCCGCTACTTCGAAGTAGCGTGCATGTGTAGACGCGGCCCTGGAGAGGTACTACACTGACACTCTTAACAGGATGAAGAGCTATTCCTTGTAGTATTCATATGTTGGCTGTTCTTCACTATGGCAAACTGCATCTGTTCTCCTCTTGGAGGTATGTATATCCTATTTGTAATTTCTTCTGATTTTTGGTGTGTTTTCCAGGGGCAAATCTTCTAGAACGATTACTTTTGATCAGTTTAAGGAAGCTCTTCAAGAACTCTCCAAGAAACGATTTAAAGACAAGAGCAATGAGGAAGCAGTTCAAGAAATACATAAGCTAATTGAAGGAAAAGCCCCGATCATATCTGGAGTAACGGTACAGTACAATTTCAGTAGTGACATAAAGTAAAATCTCACCCTAAGCCCTGGCTGAGTTACTGGAGTCATCAAACCGTAGTTTAAAGACTTCATGTTACAAAGGATCCATCATTTACTTCAGTTTTAACCAGCACGTGACTGTGCTCCATGCTGTAGTTGAAGGTGAAACCCCGTAGAGTAGTGGACTCCAATAATAATTCAGGGATCACCACACTTGTGGTTATGATCCTGGCATATTCATCACCCCCTCCAACGAATGCCGTCCCCCAGAGACAGGCACCCCCAGTGTCCCCTACAACCGAATATTCTGGCGACTCACTGGAGCCGCCACCAATGGAGTTGGGGCCATCGGGGTCACGGGAGTCGCACTGCACCTGCTCACGGCCACATCAGGGCAGGAGAAGCCACGCCAGCAAGGACAGGAGAGACCATGCCATGACAACAGAAGCCACATGGCTCCCTGCTGAAGCCGCAGGAGCTCCACCAGGGCCAAAGGAGCTGGGCAGCTCCGAGCAGGATCAACATGGCTGCCCTGGGGCAGAAGGAGCTGCACTCGGGAATCTACTCTAGGGGTCACCTCCAACACTACCATCACGCACACACCCCACCAACTGGTAGGGTGCGTGCCTGGAGCGGGTTGGGGGGTGCTCCACATGTGCAGCTCTGCTGAGCCGCGTTTTGCTACACCCTAGTGCCCTGTTCACCACATGTGGTGAATGGGGAGCATATTGGACACTGCAGCCATAGCGTCTCTGGCACTCTGACCTGGGGGCGGAAATTGCTTCCCAGCTCCAAATATGGCAGTAAATTAGGCCCTGACCATGTTGACAAAATCCACTAGTCAGACATCTGGGAAAGAATTCTCTGTAGTAACTCAAAGCCCTCCCCATCTAGGCTTATATCACTGCCTGTTGCAGATATTTGTTGCTGAGGTAAACGGGACGCTAGCAATGGACCTGCTTGAAATGGTTATGTTGAAATGAGGAGAAGGAAAGCTTATCCAATTGCTCATTATCACACGGTTGCAAAGGATGCTATACACACAAAACATGTTAAGCAACTTCAGAGGGTTCTGATTAAACCCACAAAACCAAAAGAAACCAAGGTGTTAAGTCTTAGATCTAGCACATCGTATGAGGCATGTGGGCACAGGAATGTTAAGGACAGAATTCTTGTTTGTATGGTCTGTTCTTAAACCACCCTCCTCCCGTAAGTCTGTTGGACCCATAGGCCTTGTCTACACTAGCCAAAAACTTCGAAATGGCCATGCAAATGGCCATTTCGAAGTTTACTAATGAAGCTCTGAAATACATATTCAGCGCCTCATTAGCATGTGGGTGGCCGCGGCACTTCAAAATTGACACGGCCCCGTCCAGACGGGGCTCCTTTTCGAAAGGACCCTGCCTACTTCGAAGTCCCCTTATTCCTTATCCTAGGAATAAAGGGACTTCAAAGTAGCCAGGGTCTTTTCGAAAAGGAACCCTGTCTGGACGAGCTGCGTGGCAGCGAGCCGCGTCAATTTCAAAGTGCTGTGGCCGCCCACGTGCTAATGAGGCACTGAATATGTATTTCAGTGCTTCATTAGTAAACTTCGAAATGGCTATTAGCATGGCTATTTCAAAGTTTTTGGCTAATGTAGACGTAGCCATTATATTGTTCTGTAGTTTTGATACTGGTAAAGATAGTGTTTGATGGCTTAGTCCCTATAGGTTTTATGCAACAAGAACAAATTTTACAAATCTTAGTGTTGATAGACCTATCTATTTTTAATACCAAGTTTGTTGCTTTCCTCCTATCCACCCAAAATATACCTATTTCCCTCTTATTGTCACCCAAACAGTGCCGCAGCTGGTCCAATTACACTGGTTCATTTGTTTTCAATATCAAAACTGAGTGAAATGGAAAAATTACATAGACAGTATACATGGTAAAAAATAAAATAGGTCCTGTTTCAGGAAGAGTCTTAAGATTCAGGTACCTGAATACTAAATTCAAGTACCTGAGTACTCCTCGGCTGTGTCTAAACTGCAGGGAATTGTCGGCAAAAGATGTGCAAATTGCACTCTGCAGTTTGCTTATCCTTTGCCGAAAGCTCTGTCAGGAGAGGCTTTCCTGACATTTGGCCCGACCACATGGGGCCAAATGTTGGGAAAAGCGTCTCTGCCACGACATCCCTTATGCCTCGTGGTACAAAGTATACAAGGGGTGTCCTGGCAGAACACATCCACTTTTCCAAGAGTGGTCTTGGGAAAGCAGACACATCGTTTGGACACGGCAGACTTCTGTCGGGAGACCTGAGGTCTCCTAACAGAAGCCTGCGTCTAGACGTAGCCCAACTGAAGTTAAGTCAATAAGACAATTCACTTCCTTAAAGTTAGGTTTGGGTCCAGTTATCTTACTAGGTCTTTTGATTAAAACTTGAATCTCTAAGTCTTTCCAAGAGAGATTCTGGGACAAGGGCCAATACACAGTGGGAGTTTTTGGAGAAGAGAGACAGATTGTCTGAATCTTCATAATCCTTATAGGACTTTTTAGAGCACATTTTTATAGGATCTTTGAAATTGGTGATCGCTATAATAATTGGCAGTTCTAAGGTTGGATTTGATTAATTAAGGGCCAAATCGTGTTTTTGTTTGAAATCAGTAGTACCTTTGACATTGACTTAAAATGGGACAGGTGTGTTCACCCTTTATCATCTTTGACGTCTGCCAGAATTATATTACAATTCGGCCTTGTTGGAGTGCTTAATGTTGTGAAATATTCACTAACTCACTTCTTCATAAGGGATTCTTGCTTTGATTTTCACACGCTCTGCAAAGCTTACTCCAAGCTCCTCATAATCATTAGTGCTTTCAGGAATTAGGTACTTAAATTAGCAGTGGATAACAATGCAGACATATCTGTTTCCTGCTTGTAGTGAGGGGCATTGAGAGGTTTGCAGATGTACAGTGTAGTGCTTTGTAAGTGCTTGGTATGCTCACTGAGATATGCCAGCACCGTGGTGGGATGCAGGCAGAATGATTCTTCCTTGCATTGCTCTCTCACAAATCTGCATATAATACATGGGGGGAGCATGTCAGAAGGGAAATTCAGGGTTGGGGGGATGGGTTGGAAAGAAAATCCAACATGGGGAAATGAGAGCCAATTTGAATTGGTAGAGGTAAACCTGAGAAGTAGTTTTCATTCCTTATGGAAAATTTCTAAATCAATCAATTTAACAGCTACGATCTCATAAAGTGCAGTTCACATGGACTTGGAGCTCTTAAAATATACTGTGAGGAGCTCTTCCTCATTGCTGTGGGGAGGGTCGTGATCAAGGTGGAACCAATTTTTTTCTGTCTCCTTGAGCGTTGAAGGAGGGGTTATAGCACTCGTGTTGTTCCTGATGACCATGTGGGGTTAAGAGATGCAATGACCCATAATACCCTGTAAACCTGAATTGGAAACATTGCATAGTACTATATCTACTAATGAAGTAATGCCATGTACTCTCCTCAAACATTAGGTTTCTAGAAGAAAAACTTTTTCAGAGAGCTGCTAGCCAGAATATCATTTAATTAAGATAGAGCTGTTTGCAATGGCACTCAAAAAGGATTTGATCCAGTCATGTCTCCATGCCAGTGTAGTTGAATTTGAAATTTACCACATTTGCAGAGAGGAGCAATGTTTTTTAATATATTCGTGGAGAAGCCAATGAAACATTTTGCAAGGTTTACTTTTGGTTTTCATTTTCTGATGCTTTTCACTGTTCGTGCTGTAACTGATTTTGTGTTTGTATATCAGAGCTGTACAGTCAGTTCTGCTGAAAAAAGAATCAATCTGTATTTTTTGGTTTGTGTATTTGACAGTAATTTTAGGCTTCAGGGAGCCATTTTTGGGGCCCAAATAATATTTTGGCATTTCCAAATATTTGTTATTGGATGATGTAAATAAATATGAAGTGGAATTCAGAAGTTGGTAGATTTCAGTGGAAGATGCAGGGCTTTTTATTGCTTACCTTCTTAGGTTGAGTTTGGCTGAGGTATTTTTATGATGGAGCACATCTTTTTTTAAAAAGAACTGCCCGTTCTTGCTTAGGGAGACGTCTGCTTCAGCACTGAGATCTACAAATCCTTCCTTTTACAACTGGGGAGCGCTGAGGACAGGAACTCTTGCAATAGGGGATATGTATCTGGGTTTTTATTTTTCTTCAGAATGTTTTTAGAATGACGGAATTATCTGTTGATAGATATGATTGGAAAGACAACAGGCAGCCAGATGCTAAGATGAGTGGAAATGTTGATCTCTAATCTGGAATGTGAGATGCTTCAGCATTCCTGCAAAACATTATAAAATGATACACTGCAAACAGATGTGTTGGAACATGGATTTTTGTGTTGGGGGTTTCCCTCATGTTGGCAGAAGCACAGAAACTGAAATTGCAACTGAGGGCTCAAATGTTTGAGAGAGTGAAGATGACTGAGTGAGGGACAGACAGAGACTTCAGGAAAGTCCAGAGAACCCCATAAATTAATTGCATTCCAATTAGTGAGTGGAAGAGGTAAGGGTATTTTGGAAAAGTGCCTGTGACAAAACAAAATGACCCAGAATTTGTCATCAGTCTTTTGTGGCCCTTAGCACTTCATGTATTTATTCTGCACCAAGCAGCTTTGGACATTTCATAAAATGCCTTAAGCACCTTAATTTGGCAATCCAGAATGGATTTGATATAGAAGAGCTAGAAGTTTTACTCTGGATTCTACTGGAAAATGCTGGATTCAATTATTTAATTTAAAAAAAACAGGGAGGTCTGTTCAGCTTTGTGGTCATTCCAAGTTGGGATAATGACATGTGCCATTGGATATTTACCAGATGTAGCACAGATATATAGGTATGTGCATGTACATCCTTTTTGTGATTGAAAATATTCATTAGGGAAGGAATCATAAAAGGGTATCCTGACAACAAAAGGTCAGTTGTATGTGAACTGTTGTTTTGAGAATAATTTGGATAGAGGCAATGTATAATACCAAATGGAGTGAGACGGTTGGACGGGTTGCTAAATTAAAGCGCAGAAGTGTTTGCCTGCTCTTCAACTATCAACATCATTATGAAGGAGGAGATAGACAGGTGGCTTGCTAAGTGAGTTAAGTAATGCTGTGTTTAAAGTAACAACAGATTTAATTTAAACATAGTGCTATTTTCTGGGCCCAGACAGGGGCAAGTGGGTAATTTCATACCTGTCTTCAGTTATTTACATCAGGAACAAACAATGAGGTAGAGGACTTACACCAAGAATTAAAACTCCTTTGACTTAGCTAGATGGAGAGATCACTTAAATAGTAACCTTGAAGCATTGAAAAAAGATGGAAATTTAGATGCTTTTGTCTCAGGCAGGGGCATCCAACCTTTTTGCATTGGGGGCATGTGGCAATTTTTTACATGTTCCAGGGGCTAAACACAAAAGAGCCGCAAACCACCCCCCTGTAGGCCCAAACCGTCCCCCTGCTCCCGACCTTAGACCCACCCCCCACAGCCTCAAACCAGCCACAGCCTTAGCTCCCCTGCAGCCCCAAACCGTTCCCTACCCACTCCCAGGTTTAACCCCCACTTGCAGCCTCAACCCCCACCCTCCAAACCCAGGATTATTTACCCATGAGATCCACATATTGGGGCAGCTTTACACTCTGGCTGCCAAGGCTCTGCCGCAGGCCCCATACCCCAGCCAGGGCTCTGCCCCTGGGGCCGGTGGCGGCTCCGTGCTCCAGCTGCCGGGCCCTCCCGCAGGCCCTGTGCAACAGCCAGGGCTCTGACCCTGGGGACAGCAGCAGCTCTGCACTCCAGCTGCTGGGGCTCTGCTGCAGGTTCCACGCCTCAGCCAGGGCTTTGCTCCTGTGGCCGGTGGCAGCTCCGTGCTCTGGCTGCTCGGGCTCTGCCATGGGCCCCATGCCCCAGCCACTGGGGACCCGAGGGCAGCCAGCCGTGCGGCAGCTAGCTTTTTAAAACTGGCGCCGCTGCCAGCTCTGTGTGCAACATAAAAAGGCTCCGCAGCCGGGTTCTGGCCCACGGGCCACCTGTTGGACACCCCTGGTCCAAAGGGTGGCTACTCTTCCACATTCTGTCACTGTTATAACACCTGTGTACTGACCTTCTCAGGCTTCTGGATAGCCCAGCCCCTTATCAGAAAAGGGATTTCCCGTCCACTTCTAGGAACCTGATGATGTATTGGGAAACTAGGTAAAACCCTTCTTTTGTGTGAGGTTGCAGATCTGTAATCCCGTCACCAGTAGTTGTAAAGCATTAGCTAAAATTCAACTTGTCCAGCTGAATTCCCGTTTGAAGTAATACTCTTGGCCCGTGTGGGATATATAACTAATTCACTCCAGACAACGAGATGTGTTTAAGAGGACTTGATAATATTTTAAACTATAACATATTTTTCTAGATAGTAAATTCTTTGGGCAGGGACTACACCTTCTTTTGTATTTCAAAAGAATCTACTCAGAACCCATAAAGGAGTAGTGTGGATAAAGCCCTCATGGCAAAACAAGATCAGGACTAAATAAATCTGCCATCATCTCAGACATGTATGTCATTTATTAATGTGAATTTAAAAGAACAGCTCTTACAGAAGAAGAGCCGCTTCAGGCGCCATGGGCAGACAGGATTATGGATTTGCTTCAACACAGAGCCGATTGGAGGTAGTGTACTTTATTAAGCTTCCTACTTCACTGCTACTACAGTTTACAGAGTACACTTTAGCAAGCAAAAGCACTGCAGGGTAATGCTTAAAGAAGTGAAAGGCTCTTTGGAATGCTTATGTCCCTTCTGCCCCAGGGAGTCCCATCCCTGTTGCCTCACACCAGGGCTGCAGCAGATGTGGCTCCAGCTGCGGGGAATCCAGGGCATGCCGAAGGCTGGTTTTATCCTGTGGCTGTTGACTTGGTGCGCACGTGCTGGCTCAGTGCCACTCTTAGTGTTCTCAGGAGGCTGAAGCCAAGTTACCCTGTTTACTGGTTCCCTCGGTTCCCACTCAAGGGCAGGTGTCAAGACTGATATGGCTATCTGGTGTTTATGTTTGCAGGGTTTAAGGCTGTAACATAAGGGTGGGAACTTGGTTGTACTACAGGAATGGAAACTTCTATCCTGGCCCTTAAGCCTGATTATGTGTTGTTATGTGACAGCAGGGCTGCTCTTTCTTTGTTCCATACTGTAGAGTGCAGACATGTTATTGAGAAGAGTTAATATGGTCCCACCTATATTCCCCACCCCCTCCCCCAAACAATGCCAGTTCAACCCCTATCCTTAGCTTTGTCCAGGGCTTAAGAGACAACACTTCGATAGAGCAAGCGGGATACACAACAGAATATACACGGAGTGCTGGTGAAATTTGAAATGTATCACAAACCAGCTGAAAAACCTGTATAAATATCCTACAGGTGTACTTGTAAAAAAAAAACTAGCATCCACTGGATCCCTTTCATCTGAAGGCAAGAATTCTTTCTCTTGCTTGCATCAGAATATTAAGGACGAAGAAGCAGTATGGGGTACTTAGTGTTATTTTTCTGGAGGCTAAAGTAGGTCTCTGTAAATAATGAGATGCTTGCTCTGAACAAAATGTCTTGTTCAGGCCCCTTGCTTTACAAATACTTTGGAAATATGTATGTAGTCCAGGCTTAGTGAAAATGTAGTTAAATCAGAAGACATAGCTTTTCCCAAAAAGTCATTGAAGACCAGTATGTGTGTTGGATGGCTTAATTATTTTAAATAACTGGATATATATAAAGAACAGTTGACCTTAACCAAATCATGCTCTGTGATATCTCCACCAACCTTTGACAGAAGAGAGCTGGAAAGATGAAAGTCCTTGTCTTTGTAGGAAAACATGCTTGCTTGAAAATGTACATCTTACCATGATAGCTTTGTTCATACCCTTCTAAATTAACCTTCCACTACCCTT
This sequence comes from Carettochelys insculpta, assembly GCF_033958435.1. Lineage (NCBI taxonomy): Eukaryota > Metazoa > Chordata > Testudines > Carettochelyidae > Carettochelys > Carettochelys insculpta. Next base: position 161,509,178 of record NC_134138.1, on the reverse strand, counting down.
TGCTTCTTGAATGTAGAAATTTATTTTTATATTAACCAACAATTCATTAGAAGAAAGCGATTTTGGCCAAAGGAGCATCTTGCATTTCTTAAATCTGTATAGCATCAAGTCTGAAATTCTCTGGATTGGTGTTTTAATAAAGATGAGAAACCCACTCATGGATGACTACAGAGAGAAAGCAGATTAGACTGTATGAGGAACTAAATCTGCCCATGCTACCTTCCTGTGTTTCCAAAAACATGACATACACTGTTTCACTGTGTCTTCAGTGATCTGTTAATATAAGCAAGGCATTTAGAAAACTAGCAAATGTAGTAGAACTAGTGTATGCCTGTTCATCTATCTTAGAATGTACAAATTTCACAGTCTGTGTCCATACATGGACCCAGAAATGCTAAAATACGAAGAAATGGAAACTGACACTATTGGGGCAGTATCTCTAATGTCTTTTGAACAAACCCAAAAGAAGAGACTTATACCTTGCTAATTTCATATTTGTCTGTTGGATGTTTATGCTTCTAGAAGCAAGGTAGGCAATCAGTCTGTCACTCAGGACAGTATGCTAACATAAGGCCAGAGGAGTGTGTCATCACCTGCTTATAATACGAAGAAGGGTGGAGGATTCCTCTCAATACTGTCAGATACAATTGGGAACAGACTTACGCATTACTCAGTTGACAGTTTGGAGAGACACTCTATCAGTGTCCAGGGATGCTACTTTTTGTGTCTCTAACATATACTTCTGAGCTCCCTTAGTGCTGGAACTATTCTCAATAGATGGCTCCAGCTTGTGATGGAGATGATCTAACATTGTGAAATTGATAAGCAGTTTTGAAACCCAGTGGCCTGATTTTTCAGAGATGATGAACATCCTTGTTTTCCAATGGTTTCACTAGAATTGTGGTTACTTGGTTACTGTGTAATATCAATGTTTCGTATCATTAGCAAGTTGATGGGAAAGCCAGAAACGAAGTCCACAGACCTGAATTTATTGCAAAACTAGATAAAGGAAGTGTTGCTTTGTTATAGGCTGGGGCAGTTTTATTATATCTCCTGCTATTTACCACACTTCAGAGTGAGTATTGCTATGGCAATGAAAATGGGTTTCATCCTTACTCATGAAGAACTATGGACCTTGCTGTTGATTTGCATTACACTTACCATTGAGGTTCTGTCTACCTTATTAAGAGGTAACTCTGGATAATTGTGTAAATACTTGGGGAAATCTGAATTTTAGCAATAACAGGGCTTGACTTGTGCTATATGGACAAGTCTGCTAATCCTACACTTACTACCCTGCTGACTGGGGAGGCGGGAGTTGAGAGTGAGAGAAAGAGAAAAAGTTGGAGGATATAATTTTCCATCCAACTGATTAATTTGAGATATGTCCGTAGAAACCATCAGAGCTGAATTATCCCCCTAATCTGCTGAAGTTTAAGGAACTCGCCTAAATTGTAGCGGGTGTCTCAGGACATGAGAATGTATAACATGGAAAATGGAAGTTCAGCAAAGTAAGCATAGATGAAGATGCAGGGAGAACTACACAGTAGGGCTACGTCTACACGAGCCCCAAACTTCGAAATGGCCATGCAAATGGCTATTTCGAAGTTTACTAATGAAGCGCTGAAATGTATATTCAGCGCTTCATTAGCATGCGGGCGGCCGCGGCACTTTGAAATTGATGTGGCTTGCCGCCGCACGTCTCGTCCAGACGGGGTTCCTTTTCGAAAGGACCCCGCCTACTTCGAACTCATGAGCTGATGGGAATAAGGGGACTTCGAAGTAGGCAGGGTCCTTTCGAAAAGGAGCCCCGTCTGGACAAGACGCGCGGCGGCAAGCCACGTCAATTTCGAAGTGCCGCAGCCGCCCGCATGCTAATGAAGCGCTGAATATGTATTTCAGCACTTCATTAGTAAACGGCCATTTCGAAGTTTGGGGCTCGTGTAGACACGGCCTATGTGTGTTTAAAATAGGGACAGTGCCCTTGATGACTTCACACTGAAAAGACAGTCTTTTCTATGTGCTTTATTTCTCTGTTTACAAAACAAACAGTCTTAATTGTTGGTAGCATCCTGTGGTGTACGGGTAAAGAACTATTTTAGCAACAACGTTACGTAAACACATATGGAGGAAAAAACCCTACATTTACCCCTTCGACTACATACTAACAAGCTTTCTTTTTTGCATGTTTCCTCCCCCTACAGCCTTTGCTGCCAATGTCTGGGGAGATTAAAGGAGACTTTGGCAAACATCACAGCTCGATTAACTTTTTTCTTATCCTATTCGGAGTCATTTACTCATCCCAGAGACCATACAACCTGCTCTGGCTTTTTATTTTTTAATGACCTTGAGTCCACAGTGTCCAAATGGTCAGGAGATGCTTGTTCCAGGAACCTCCTGGTTGTCTCAGGGGGAATTAGGCACCTATGAATAAATCTCACCAATAAATGCCCCAAATGCTTTTTGTCTTACAGCCTGTCCTTTGCTGCTACGCTGCTACAGCGGTTGTGGGCACTCAGCTGAGGAGGTGCTCCCCTCCACTTGCAGCCTATCTAACAGATGGGCACCCACACTGTTGCTCGCAAATTGCCGAATTTAACTGTTCCTTATACTGCAAATCATGTGTCTGTGGGAGGTGGAGAATGGAGAGGAAGGGGCCATATGTTTTGCAGCAAAGTCCTGACTAACCTTGTACTCACACTTGCTGCAAACTCCAAGCTCTATGTAATGACATTGGCATTTAAAATTATTTTTGGCAATTATCAGTGGTTTTGAGCCACTGAAATCTTCATGGCAGGTGATGTTGGGAGAGTATACAAGAGACTTTTTTACTGTGTTTATTCCTGCAATTATTAGTATTAGTGTATTTATTACTGAAATTACTGTAGCCCTAAATTTTCCGGAAAGAATACCTTGCTTCCTGCTGCTCCTGGTGGCATGCCATGTGCTGAGGGCATGGGATTTGCAGTAAGTGGTAACGCATTGCCTGGTGCTGAAACAGCTCTTCAAACAGTAGTGAAAAGGTGACCATGGACACCAGCCTGAACCCATAGCCCGCACAACAGTCTTGTTCTCACAGCCCTGTTTCAAAAGTACCACTTGTTCCGCTGCCTGGAACAAGAAGAAGAAATTAACAAGCTAACTCAGTGCCTAAGGACTAGCGTGTCGCCCACACCAGTCAGCTGTGAATTAGGACAGCTGCAGGAGTGGACAGTTGTGGTCAGCATTAATGCAAGCAGCTGTGGAGTATTTAAGCTGCTCACACTCCAGCAGGTGACTATGTACAGTGTATGTGTCTGATTCGTTCGTGTTTTGGGTGCATATTAACAACAGTAAGATCCCTGTGGGGCATTAGGCCAAGAGTCCAACTTTGCTTCCCTATTATCTGAGCTTATTCATTTTATTACACTTTATGTAACTGTGCAACTAAGGCAAGTGCTGTAAAGGGTGCATTTCTTACTGTGGCTGCAGTACACTGGTGATCTGTGATAAATCAAGACAAATAAAATGAAGTGCCAGCTAAAGTACTGCCATGCAAAAACAAACTGATAAAATACACTTATTGGTGAGACTGGCACTTCTTCCCAACCATCTCTTTCATTTCTGTATGAGTGCAGGGGAAAGAAAAAACATTTTAGAAGTTCCATTTTAGAAGCTAGCAAGGGGGAAAGGCCTTAAATAGCTTTCAACAAAATTATTGTTTGAAAAGATGTCTAATTCTTGCAGTTGTTGCCAACATTTTCTGTAGCGTTGACCTATCTCCACATGATCTAACTCTTCCACCTCAAAACGAAGACCTAAAGTTGCTGTTAACTGCACAGCATTCTGTGACCTATTAACTGAAAACCCACCCTGTCTCCCCTGTGTAATTAGTAAAGTCATACGTGTAAAAAAGCTGTAAACATGAATGATGATTGGGATTGTGTGTGCTAGTTGGGGTGTGGGGGGAGGCTGTTTTGTTTGAAGGTTGTGTTGTTTTGAGAGAGTTGTGTTGAACCATGGGGCTGGCAAATGAGGGTCATGTGCAGCAGTGAGGGACTGTGTTTGGGATCGTTGTCTGTAGTGTTTGTGTTGATTTGTGCTGGGAAGAGTTGTGTGGATTTTTGTGGTTGGTGAAAGAGAGGTGTGAGGGACTGTGTGTGTAGTTTATTTTGGTTGCTAGTTGTGATGGTGCCTGGGGTGGTTGTATTGATTTGTTTGGATGGCAGTGGACCCAGGGGTGTGGCAGTTGAACCAAGAAATCCATCATCTGTGCACTTTCCGTCACATAACCAATAAAATTGTTCTATGCAAACTAACTGTAGTAGAGTAAGGGGGTGATTGGTTAAGATACCTGTCTCACAGTGGACTGAGTCTTGGCAGGGTATAGGGACATGCCTTACTGTAGCTGCACCCTGTGTGTGTAGGCATAATTCATAAAGTCAGAATGGATGAAAGTGTACAAAGTGGGCAACAACAGGCCAGGAATCCCAGTGATGTCTGAGCCTGGTGATATTTTGAACGATGAGTTGTTTCTGTCACTTCACAGTGACTCCACAGGCATTTCGGATATCTTGGCTATGTCTACACTACAGTAGTCCTTCTAAAGCTCTTCCAGAAGAGATCTTCGGAAAAAACTTCTTTCAGAAGAGCCCATCCACACACAAAAATGTGGATTGAAAAATTGATCCACTTTTTTGATAGAGAGCATCCACACACCCTCTGCTCTTTTGAAAGAACAGGCGAAGGATTGAAAAATTCAGCACCATGAGGACTGCTCTTTCGAAAAAAGGGCCTGTGGAGCATCTACACACATTTTTTTCAAAAGAATCTTTGGAAAGAAGGTGCTTTTTCTGATCCAGGAGCGGAAGAGGGCTCCTGGAAGAAGCGCTGTGTTCCTTCAATTTCAGATTGAAAAAGTGCATTTGGTGCATAGATGCGCTGCATATTCTTTCAAAAAAGGGCCAGATTTTGTGAAAGAACTCGCTAGTGTAGATGGAGCCCTCGTGTTTTGTTTGCCGGTAGGGGAGGGTTGAAATATATAAATTAGTTTATTCAATATCTTCAAGAAAATACATAATTTTAAGATTACCTCCAATACGTTGTTTATCCATCCCCATCATATGCCATTATGGTAAATCAAAATATAATTTGGGAATATTCAGTTTCATGATTTAGCTGGTGGAGGGGCCTTGACAGTCGTGTCCAGATCTGCCGTTGGTGTATACCTCTCTACACTGGCTTTCAGGACAAAGTGAAGGTACTGCTTTTCTTCTCTCAGCTCCCTTGACAAGGAGGCTACTACTTATGTGAGTTGTGCCATCTCTAATGGAAAATGCTTGTCTGTTTCTACAATACGTTATTTCTGAAATCTGTTAATGTACACACTCAAGTAGACTGGTCAATCTCTTTTCTAACAAAACACTTTCGGCTGAGAAATTGCCTTCTTTTTCTTGTGTTCCTCATAAATTTCTTCCTGATTGGAAAAAAATGGGAAACTTGGAGCAGGAGAGTGGAGGCCAGGAGCTGTGAATTTTTTTCCTGGTTTTTATAGGTTCTTGTGCAGCATTATTGCTGAAGTACTTAGCCCCTTCCATTGGTGCATTAAACAATGTGATTACACATCTGTCATGTGTTTTTTGTTTTCTCATTTGCTCCCCAGCGGGAGAAGCATGTGTGATGGAGCATTTTGTTTTGGTAGGGAGGTAGTGTTGTTAAATATGCTGGGTGTTTATATTAGACAGTGCAGGCGGTGATGTTTGTGATAGCCCTTAGTTCCTGGGAGAGTTCATTCCACAATCTGGGACCACCCCAAGAAAGTTCTGTCTCTGGCACTAACTTCTCTCTCTTTGTTGAGAGGTCCACTGTGCCAAAGGAGGGTACTTATCAATCACAGCCTTTGTCCCTGAGCTTTAGGCAGTCTGATATCCAGAGCCCACACCATGGAGCACTTTGAAGATAAGGAGTGAGACTTTGAACTTTATTAGAAATTCTCTAGGAAGCCAGTGTAGAGAGCGGAGGACAGGCCTGGTGTGCTCTCAATAGCCCGTGTGGCTGAAGACATGTGCTGCAGTGTTTTGCACTTGTTGAAGTTTTCATGCTTAAGGGAGGCTGGGTTAAGAAAGGGGCTATAGAGGCTCGAGCCAGAGGTCCCCAAAAAAGATCTCTTAGCTGCCAGAAGTGTATCTTTGTGGGGCCCTCTTAGCTTGGGGCTGAAGCCATTAAAGCCCCTGCATTCCAGCCCTGCCTGGCCAAAGGGGGAGATGCAGTTCTATGAGCTGTGACAGCCCCCACCCACACAGCTGGGTTGGGGAGCTCCATCTGCAGGCTCTACCTCCACAGCTCCCACTGGCTGGGAATTGTGGCCTATGGGAGTTGGAGGGGACAGTGCCAGCAGGTGACAGCTGGGCAGCGTGCAGAGCCACCTGCCTCCTCACCGCCCTATGACCTGCACCACCAAAGGGGAGCTGCCCTAGGTTAAGCACCCCAGATTCTGGATCCCCACATCCTGCCCTGCACCTCCTCCTACCCTCCCAAGCCCCAATCTGGAGCCCCCTCGTACACGCCAAATCCCTGAGCCCCAACCTGGAGCCCTCCCCCCGCCCACTGCACTCCAAACCACTCATATTTTGTTATGAAAGCAGCTTTGTCTCAAAGGAAGCACCTTCCTTCTCTTGGCATGCATTGGAGCCTGCAAAAAGTGTTGGTACTTTAGCATTAAAATATGATATAAACAATTCCTAACCCTGCAGCACCCACAGGCTGCGTTCCTGCTAAGTTTTTCCATCTATGGGCAGAATAAATTTTGTTGTGTGAACCATGGCATGTGCAGCTGTCCACCACCAACAGAAACTCCTGCTGCCCGCTGTGGGTGCTGTGGGCACTCTTAATCAGGTAGGCAGCACCTGAGTCTTTTCAGGACAGCCACCCAAGTGCTCAGCTGGCAGGGAACACTGCCCACAAGAGACAAGTATTTTTAGTCACTCATTCTCTTAGTGCCAAGTACATCAACTGACAGCACCAAAGATGTCACATCTTCTCTGTCTTCTACCACAGTGGAAAAAGACACAGAGATGTAAACTGTGTGCTTGTGTTTTGTCTCTTTGACTTAACAACAGATCTACCAAATGGACAACAGTGACATTCCCATGATGTTGGTTAGCTTTGTGAAGTGCCTTTTTCTCCCTCTTCATTCCACCTGTTGAGTAAAAGCCAGGTCACCTATTTCTTGCAATAAAATATGGTTTTGGTGGTGTCACCAACATTCCTTTCACCCAGTAGCCTAGTTGTTAGCGCACTCACCTAGCTGTGGGAGACTGGAGTTCTTGTAGCAAGTCTCATGTGGAGCAGAGATGGGAACCCAGGTCACCCATCTTCCAGAATACCACCCTGATCATGGGGCTGTGGAATGCTCTGGAGCAGCTTTCCCTGAAGCTGTTCCACTTTTAATAAAATAATTATATTTTGAACCAGAAAGAGCACAACTTAGGGAACCTACCTGGATATTCGCTGGATGAGGGACTTGACTCAGCCATTCCACCATCCCCACCCAAAATTTAGAGTCACTTTTGAAAATGTTAGCCTTTGTGCCCAAAGTCATTTTGTACTCCACCTTGTAACTAATGAAGTCATTGCATCCAGGGCCACAGAACTAACACTGCTCATTTATTTTTGGCCTGTTAAAAGGTATTAATATGTTGGTGTCAGCAGTAGTTAACGATGTATGATGTTACAAGGAGTTTTCAATTAAAAGTATTTCATGTGTTTTCTTTCTCCCAACAGAAAGCCATCTCATCTCCAACTGTATCACGACTTACAGACACATCCAAATTCACCGGTTCTCACAAAGAGAGGTTTGATCCAAGTGGGAAAGGAAGAGGCAAAGCTGGACGAGAAGACCTGGTTGATGCATCGGGCTACGTGCCTGGGTACAAGCATGCAGGCACATATGATCATAAAGTACAAGGAAGCAAGTAAGCGTGGGGGGTTTTAAAAGAGAGCGAATATACCTGTAAGAATGATGTAGATGAATCCCACGTTTCAGTTATCGTGAATGCGAAGACTATGTTGGCAAGAGGTGTTTTCAGGAACTGGAACCGATTTCAACATCTGCTGAGATACTTGCCGCACAGCAACACTTCATTACATTCCTCATGCTCCCATTGGCAAAAACATACAATACAACATTGTTGAGTTTTAGACAAGGAACCAAATGCAAGGGCTGTTTTACCCCACTTTGTCTGTACAGGTAAACGATCTCAGACATTCCTAAATGTCCAGTTCTCTCTTGGGCATAGAAGCAAACTGCTCTCCAGATAGTTGAAAAGAGGGCCATTGTAAATCTTCCTGTGACAGCAGCCTTTCCGAAGAGCACCCCAGTATTTATATAGTTTGATTTGACTACTTATTTATTTGACAGATGTCTTAAAGAGGATCCAGCTGTGCCCTCAAAGACAAAAAGTTCAGGATTGTACTAGTGGGAAGTAAATGGATGTAATATAACAAGTTGCCATCTTGAAAAGAAAGAAATTTCCCTACACCACGTGTGAACAGAAGACTCACTCCTCCTTGCAGAGACTATTTAGGTTCCAATTTATTTTGTCAGCAAAATGATGTGGAAGATATTAGCCCTTCTGTTCTCACCCCCCGCCCCCAACACTCAGAACTTCTCCAACCCACTACCATAGTACTGCATGTTTTGACAGGTACTGTTACCATGATTCCAACAGGACATGAGGCGCTAACATACTAATGCAAAATACAAAGGAACTAGACATTGCTAAGGGAGTCTTGATGGAAATATTAATCTTGGTTGCTATCTGCTTTTAGGCATACACTGCCTCACAGTGGAAGTGAAGCAGGCATTAAGATAAGGATTATACTTTTTTTCAACATTATGTTAAGTATGAACCGAACACCATTGGTCAGATCTAGGCATACAGTCTCATGTATATGTACACACATACACCAGCACATACTTCTTTTAAGTTATGTCTGAGTTAAGGAAGGTCTGTGGTAGCTCTGGAATACATACATTTGAGTAAAGACCACTAAATTACTTGCACAAAATAGTAATTTGTGGGTGCTTTATTTAAAATCAGGTGCATCCCACCTCTTCTAAAGATATATTACAAAAGTTAGCTAAACAATTTAAGTTCTCTGTGTTTGAAGCTAGAGGCTCCATTCTCCTCTTATATGGACTGTCCCGTTTAAGATAGGAGTAATTAATTGAAGGCAATGCATTTCCACTGGTTTTAGAACTGCTTTAAGAGAAGAATCCAGACCACAGTCGTTCTAATGAGCTAACGAATTAGGCACCTTGTATCATCCCATATAAGGCCAGTGCGGTGTTAATTGATAAAACATTGAAAAATCCCACTCACTTGACGTAGCTTAAAAAGTAAGAAATGTCCGCACAGAGGAATGTAAGGGCTCCTTAGCCACTGCGTATACCTACATGTGGTTGTTGATATTTCCCAAAGTAGAATAAGCATCATTGTGTGTAATGTCAAATGATAAAGGAGGAATTTCAGCTGAATATTTGAAAACAACTCTAAATATCTGCTTTACTTTCTACCAAGTGGAGTTCAAGCATTAACTTTGTAACTCCAGATAGTAAAGGCTATCACCTCTGTTGCCTGTCATCATCTAATCGAGGGTTCTAATGGGTACAGACTAGTTAGCTTTAGTGTACAGTGAGCAGTAACGTATGCCAGTTTTTTGTACAGGTCAACATCTTGAATTTGGCAATTGTCCAAACACTGAACGCAAGTTCTCAGACTGTCTTTTATTTTTCTGCTAACTTTCTATAGAAGCCTTTTTTTGTAACTTTGCCAACACTGACCTTTCAAACCAGCACATGAACATGAAACCAAAATATCAATAATAAACAAAGGGAGAAACTCTCGTGTGGGCTTAGAATTGTTTCTTTGATTATAATTTGTTTTGATTTTGGTTTTGAGAACAGAGAGCAAGTCTGCCCAACCTAGTGCAAGTTTTTAAAAGATCTTGTTTGGATTTTTTCTTCTTAATCCCTCTTGATGGCTCTGGTTACCTGACAATTTTAGAGATAGCGAGAACCATGAGTATGTGGAATAATTGTTTTTCCAAAGCTACATCCACACTACAGCCAGGATCAATGGAGTGGAGATCAGTGTACCAGTGATTGATTTAGTGGGTTTAGGGAAGACCTGTCCAATCAACAGCAGATTGCTCTCCAGTTGACCTAAGCACTCTACTCCAGACAAGAAGAGTAAGGTAAATTGCAGGAGAGCATTTCTTGTCTGCCCCTTGTGGTGTAGATACTACCAGTAGTCAGCCTAAGGTACATCAGCTCCAGCTACTTTATTCATGTAGCTAGAATTGCGTACCTTACGTTGACTTTATTGTGGTAGTGTAGACATAGCACTAGTGTTTCAAAGTTATCCACTGTTCCTGAATAATCCAGTTCCAGGAAAGGAAGATTAGTTTTCTATTTATGCATCCTGCTGTCTGCCTTCCCCTTCAAGCAGACGTAACAGCACCAATCCACTTTCAGATATCTGTTATGGCCAAATTACTCCCCAAAAGCAGGGGAACACAGAAGAACTGCTCAGATGTAGAGAATATACACCTTCCTGAAATGTGTTATAAAGCTACAGATCTGGATAGTGCTCTTGGACAGTCATTTTACTACAACAAACAGATGTGCAACCAACCTTGAATAGTATTATTTGTAAAACATTCTCAAAGCTGAGTATCGCTAATGTTCACGTGGACATTGAGAACCTGACCTGAAGCAAGACCAAGCTGAAAGCCAAATCCTTCAAGTTGCTGAGCCCCATTAACTCTTGTTGACTTCACTGTTCATCGCTAGGAAGCTGCCTCAGCTAACATGGCAGGCTGTACTGACCTCCTCTGGGGTAAGGCATAGGAGCTATAGTATCTGACATGCTGATGATCCAAGAGAATTTCAAGGCTTCAAATAATGCAAATGTGGTCTACTGCTACAGGTGTGGCAGAGCACAGCAGTGAAAAGATTGAAAGTTGTGATTCCAGGTGTGTGAGAAGCCTTACAGAATCAGAGGTCTGCCTACTTGCAGGAGTTCCACATTTGGCCTGTGTTACAGTTGTAGTTGCATGCTGGCAAGGAAAAGAAATATTAAAGTATTTTTTGCTGCAACAGCAATATTACTATAATAGTGTTAGTACATGACTAGTGTCATTACTTCTAGCTTACAGATTGGCTTGGCAGAAGTTGATTTTTATTTTTTTCTTCTTCGAGTGATTGCTCATGTCCTTTCAGCACAGGTATGTGTGCTTGACACATGCACCGGTGCCAGAAGATTTTTCCCTCAGCATTATCTGTAGAGGACCTAGCCTAAGTATCCACCAGAGTGGCATACCTATGCCGTGATATACAGCACACACTTATGCTGAATAGACATGAGCAACACATCTCGAAGAACACCAGTTATGGAAACAGGTAACTGTCTTTTTCTAATTTTATCACATAATATCAATGTTTATTTCAAAGCATGTTGTCCAATTTTTATTGATCTTACATTTTTCCATTTATGCAAAATGCGGAGGGGTGGGCAGATAGTTATTTAATAGCGGTTGATGTCATGAGTCAAAAAAGTTAGCTTTGCAACTGTTAACACAAATTGCAAACATCATATCAAGTAAATATCCTTAAATCAAACGGTAGTTAAGTTCTCAAGCAGCATTTTTCTTGTGTTGCCTATTGATGCTTTTGATTGTTATTGAGGAAAATATTTTTGTTGGTTGTGTGTGTGCGGTGATGAAAATCTAATCGTCCCCAGCCTAATTATAAAGTTCCTTCTTAAAGAAACAGGCGCTATAGGGGCCTCACCCAAAGAGCATTAAATCCATAGAAAGTCTCCTATTGATTTAATGGCCTTTAGATCAGAACTAAGAAAATAATACAGAAAGCAACAGTATAGGGTGACAGAAGCATTCATATTTTTTTCCTTTTTAAAATGTTAAATGCATATTTGTTTCAATTGTCAATTTTTAAAGGCCAAATAGAACAGGTAAAGAAAAGTTGCTTTGAAATAAGGGTGAAGAGGGGAAATAGTAGGAAAGAAAATCTTTCTGTGCTGCTAACTGGATGTGAGAACACAACAAAACTGTGACATTTTCTGAGTCTCAGTGTCTACTTAAGCCCTTACAAAGGTGCCCAGTGTGGGAAGGAGGCAAAGAGCCTACCCCCTAGTGCAGCCTGCATGAGGACCAGGCAGAGTTGCAGCCCCTGCACATGGAGAGCAGGATGTGCAGAGGGACACGGTCACAGCTGTATGTGTAGGAGGCAGCATGCTGTGCCCCGCCAAATGGCATAGTAGTAGGTTTGTGTCTATTGTGCACCATTACTCTAGGCTGCGTACATGACATGATCCATCATCAGGATTTGTGTACACTACTGGTTTCACGCATGTCATCTCTTTCCATACACCTAAGTCTGTTCCATCTCACTGTGCATTCATGTCGGTCTGATTTGAAGCACCCACCACGCAGTCGTGCACAGACAAGCCACTGTAAAAATCTTGTGGTCCTCATCTCTTCTGGTTTATGATTTAGTTTATATCCTTTGAAGCTCATAGTATTGAAACATGACAGGCTGCTTCAAAAGTGTTATGACGGATATAAAAATTTATATTAAAGATAAATGCAATTGATGACCATAATATGGGGGGGGGGGGCGTAGAAGACATTGTCCCCCCCCCCCCCCCCCCCCCCCGCAACCACACACACTGCAAGACTGGGACAAGCACTGTTGGCCTGACTGGCACAGCCCTCCCTTATGATTCTATACGTTTGAGGGATAAGAGTTCTTCTGGAAGGGAGGTTTCACGGCTGCTTTTGCTTCCGGAAAAGACACTTCCAGAAGCAAGATCTCCTGGGAATATCCATATGAGGCACAAGATATTTAAATCTGTGCCTCTCATTTGAATGTTCCCCATTGCTCATTATACGATGCCCCTTCCGGAAGGACTGTGCAGTTTTACTCTTTAGGACTTTTCCCCAGTAATCCCACTTCTATAGAACCTTCAGTAATAAAAGCTTTTGTCTCTCTATTTATGGCACAGAAGCTAAAACAGTCTTACTATATAACATGCATTTAAAAGGGCAATTTTGCTCTAATAGCTCTTTTGTATGAGCAATTACATGATGAAAAGTAATCAAATGTTTTGACAAGTCCAAACTAAATAAGTGGTTTCAGTAAGAGATTTGTTGGTTTTCTGTTTGGTATCTTCAAACTCAAAGCCTCTTCTTCAAAGTTTCTAGTTTTCAGCAGTTTAGGGACACCTGTCTGAAGACATTTTTAGCTAAAGCCCAGTAACAGTGCATTTTATGAACTTGATGTGAACAAGAAAACCTGCTGGGATTATTAAAAGCTTCAACCCTGAATAAACATTTTGAACAAAGCTTATATTTTCCCCTGCAGTAGTGCTATCATTTTTTTTAATTTACAGCATCTCACATTTCATTTCATACTTTGCATCTAGAAGTAATTTCTATTGACTGGCTTTGTAGTGCTAGGTGTATCTCTATAGGACATTTTATTATTCCCAAAACACCTTAAAAACTGTAATTTGAAAATCAATTTTTATTTCTTTTAGGCTACTTAACTGTTACAAAATAAAGTTAGATACTTTGTGCCTTGGCATGCAACACCATATTGCTTGCTGTTCAAAGCCTAACCCTGCCTTACCCTGATGGATGTATTTGATTGTACGTCTATGTTCTGTTTGTAATCATGACTGAGTGTTCTGTGCGCTCCATTGGCCAAGAAACAAACCATTTTTACCTCGTAAGTAGAAAATGTAGTGCGTTGTATGCATTAGCATGTGCCTTTCAAACTGTTAAGTCTTGAGTGTGTGCCAAAATAATCACACCTTTTTTGTACATTCTATTTCTGGTGCAAACTAGAAGTACTGGTGTCAGTTTCTCCGGAGTGAATAATATAATATGCAAGATTGGTAGGTGTTTATGAACAGCCGTGTATGTACCTACACTCTAGATGTAATTAGTGTTTGTGTCATATGGGTAGTGATCCAAACCTTAAAATTGTCAGGCCAAGTCCTGGTCCTTCCACAAAACCAGACCAACATGATGTGGCTTGGCCTGGCTCTGGTGCTGCAAAGCTCTCTCCATACTGTAGAGCAGTGATTCCCAAACTTTTTCCAGCTGCGGAACGTTTGGATGCCATGGCACTGTCTGTGGAGCACTTTATCTTTTTTACATCATCATGCAATTATTTTCCTTGAGAATGGGGAGGAGCCCACCATGACTCAGTTTCAATGGCGGAACACTTTGCCGCAGCTCAGGAAACACCAGTGTTCCACGGGAACATAGTCTGGGAACCGCTGCTATAGAGTATAGAAAACCCTCTCAGGACTGCTCTGCAGTACCTGCACAGATGTTTAACTTGCGCCTGGTTCTGGAGGGTGCAGTGTCCACGACTCTGTCTCTCACCAGACCACAATGCAGGACAGGAGGAGAGCAGAGAGAGGGTGATATCACAGGAGCACTTTGTCCTTGATGTTCCACTGGGAAAGGAACCAGCTCCCAGTCAGAGCAAGCACAATAGGCCATCAGAATGGAGGCCTTTGCATGCTTCCAAGCACCATGTTCAGTTATCCAGGGGAGGGAGCCTCAATTCATTCGCTGAGCTCTTTGGCCTCCTGCACTTGTGCAGCTCTGAAGGTATTGTTCAGAACACTGCATCAGGCCAGCCATCTCGGCAACAATCAGGTGAGTGCAGAGCCCATGGATTGGGGGTTGGGGAGAGAGCTAATCACATGTCCTTTTCCTCCTGTGATACTGGGCCATAATGAAAGTAATATTCAAAATACATAAGTTAGTGAGATCCAGTTTGTGGTGAGCTCCTAAGAAAAGCCGCAACCCACATTTTCAAACTGGGTGCCTCAGTTGGACACCTAACCAACCCCCACATTTGTGCTTGGCACCCATACTCGCACTTTGTACCCTCATGTCCATTGGCGCACCAAAATATCTGCAAATTGGGCATAGGCTATTTTCATTTTTTAACTCCGTAAAGACAACAAGAGACCATCTCATTCACTTGCTAGGGCCCCCAGAGCATTGGCAATATAAGGAAGCTCTTGAAACTCTGACTTTCAAACCAGTGATGGGGCAGCCTCTGAAGGTTTGGATGTGTTGCACACTGAACCTCCATTGCCCAATACTGCAAGAACTGTTATTCTTCAGAGTTTTTTCCAGTATTTTCTCACCTATAGGTAGTAGCCACACTTGGCCAAAATTTCAGAAGGGCCATGCTAATGGCCAAATTGGAGGATACTGATGAGGTGCTGAAATGAATATTCGGAGTGTTAGCATGCTGCCGGCCACAGCGCTTGGTAAGTGCTGCATTTCAATCATGCAAGGCTCAGTTATGCAGGGGTCCTTTTCAAAAGCACCCCACAGACTTTGAAATCCCCAGTTCCTATCAGCTGATAGGAATAAGGGGATTTCGAAGTCTGTGGGGTCCTTTCGAAAAGGAACCCCAGGTAGCCGACCCGCATGCGATCGAAATGTGGCACTTTCCAAGTTCTGTGGCCGGCAGCATGCTAGTGAGATGCTGAATATTCATTTCAACGCCTCATTAGTATCCTCCAATTTGGTCATTAGGATGGCCCTTTTGACATTTTGGCCAAGTGTGGCCACTGGCATAGTACTCTAAACCCAGAGAGACAATTTCAAAGTAAGGTTAAAAAGACAAGGCTAATTTTACTTTTAACTTTCTTAACTTTTTGGAATTAGCTTAGGTTTTGGATTCGCTCGTGTTTCCCCTCCCCTGCTTATGTGGGATAAAAGGATTTTTCCTATAACACAAAGTACTTTGATTGAAAACAAGGCAAACAGACAAGCGTGCATTTGCTGGATATTATCGACGTGGTATTACTGAAGTGTTCTAATGCCATTCTGAAATGAACATTATACTGTACCATCTTATCTTAGGTATTCAGTTCTGGCTGGGTAAGTGTAAAAAGTATATAAGCGAATGCCAAGGTTATCCAAAGTTGGTGTCTAAACTTATGTTCCTAAATTTCTACGTAAGTATCCAAATAACTGTCCTGATTTTGGAAAGTGCGGATCATCCAGCTCTTTCTCCCTGAAGTGACTCACTCATCAGATGATGAATTAGTTTTTAAAAATGTGTAAGCATCTTGTAGCCTCCTGAATTACTGAAAAGTACATGGCAGCACCTGAAGGAAACTGTTAATTTTTTCTAAATATATAGGTTAGCAAGCCCCCCAGTGTTTATTTCAGCCTGTGTTCTTAATAATTCATGCTTACAATTCAATTATTTTTGATTTTTAGTGCCACATGAATACAGTTATATCCAGTTAACTCAAAAAGCATCCTTAAGTATATTTTTTCAATGCGCCTCACATAACTCTCCATTTTAATCAGGAGTTATTCTATGGAGCGCTTTAAAAAGGTGAGCTACTCCCAGAAGATGGTGCATTATTTTAGGTTCCGTTTACAGTAGCTGAGTTTGTGTTCCTAGTGTAGACGCACCCTAAACGATGAAGATTAAAGAAAGGGTCAATGGGTAATAAGCTGAGGTTTATCCTTACTAAGATTTAATCATCATAAATTTAAACATCACATGAAAAGTAAATATTTATAAAGAATGTATTTTGAATTCAATTTCTGGGTTTTTTAAAAAATTCATTTTCACCATGGCCCTTTACTTATGCATATTGTCTATAATTACATCTTATATTTTCTCATCCTGTTCATATTATCTATCTACACACACACACACACCTTATCTTCTCATCCTGTTCATATTATCTATCTACACACACACACACACACACACATCTTATATCTTCTCATCCTGTTCATATTACACACACACACACACACACACACACACACACACACACACACACACACACACACACACACACACACACACACACACACGAGATTTGGCTTATACTGTCTCATGTCTACATATATCTGGATGTGTTGCCCACAGGTATGGATGGAGCATTGCTTTGGCTTTGTCTATCTAGAGCAGTAGCTGCAATCTGTGTCAAACAGTCATTTCTGACATCTTACTCTTGTCTTTTTGGAGCCCTATACAGCCTGATAAATAGCTAAAATTAATCTTATTTCTTGTTCCTGTCTTATGTTTTTACCTTGGCCCAAAAAAACCAGGAAACTGCTGTGTGCTTATGATGACCTTATACACAATGTTTAGTACTGCAAACATTGCAAATATTAACATTCATCTGTACTAGCATACTGTCCACTGTGAAATCTTAAATGCTGTAAAAACCTAAGAACATTTAACCTTACAAGTTTATTTTTTTCTGACCAATTTATGATTGATTGTTTTTCATTGTCACACATGAACAGTTTGTGTCCCATCTCAGTTTTACTGTAGTGGCTAAACATACTGTAGTATTTAACCTCGTAACGAAGGGAGTTAGACATTTTTCATACCAGAACATGTTGGATGGAATGCTGACGCCACTGAAGTCAATGGAAAAGTTTCATTGACCTCAGTACATCAGTGACTCTATTCCTATAGCTTAGTTTCATTTAAAGTACTATTCAATAGAACGGAAAAAAAAAAAAAAAAGAAAGAAAGAAACTTGAAAGGGAATAGTGTATTATTAGTTTGTACTAGGTTTTTTTCAGGATAGAGGAAACAAATTATATACATATATATATATATATATGTGCAATATATTTTTACACTGTTTAATAATGCTAGAAGGTATTAAATATGTCATTTTATCAGTGTGAATGTTAAAGTACTGACAATGTTATGGATGTTGAAACCTTTTAAAGATGTCCTGCTAATTTCTAAAACCACATTAACCATGGACATGCTAAAGTAAACAACATTATTCCTGAATATAGGAAAAATTCCAAGAATTGCAGTAGTTTATTTAGCACTGTAAAAGCTTGGCTTGAAAATTTTTAGTAAAATCCATATAGTATATGCCATTTCTTAGGAGTATAGCTTTTCAATGTATATTACTTCTGATTTGTACAAAACTGTACCGTAAGTCATTAAAGTGATCAATAAATGTGTTAATACGTGTCATGTCTTATTTTCATAAAGTAAATTATACTTATTGTTCATTGAACTGTCACAAGTCATTTGGTAATTAAGCTGTTAAATTGGCAAAAAAATGTATAATCGATCACTAACACTTCAGGGTCTATGACTCTCTCTCTCTCTAGCTTTGAGAAGACCATTTCTGTTGAGCATTAGTTACCCCACCTGTGAAAGTGGGGATCATTATTCATATCTTTATCCTGTTGGGGTCATGTGAGGATTAGTTAATGATTGCCAAGTGCTGCAAAGTTGAAAAGTCACACTTAGCCTACAAGCTAAGGAATACTGTGACACTACGTTAGCCAATGGTCAAGGTGAGATACCACATGTGCCCTCACTTCATCCAAGTCTTTAACTGCTAGGACAGACAGTCCCTTTGCAGCGGGCAGCCAGGGGTGGCTGACAGATGCCCCAAGATTTTAACACCCCAGTCTTAAACTGCTGGGACAAAGTCCCTTCTCAGCGGGCAGCCAGGGAGGCTGACAGGTGCCCCAAGAGTCTGCTCCGTGGAGGGAGCACATCTCACCCGTGACCAGGCTAAAACAGCTGAAAAGCAGCTGAGTTCTTTGTTTTGTGTTTGGTTTGCACAGTAGCAGGAAGAGTCAGGTTAAAAACTTAACCGGTTACTTATTTATTGACTAAAGAACTTAACTCTTACGGTTACAAGGTTTATACTTTGTTACAAGATTACAAGGTTTGTACTTCCTTTCTTTAGTTGCCAGTAGCTGGCATGTAACAATTCATAGATCTATTATTGAATGTACACAAAAGCAAAAAGCAATACACTTAACAGGTCTTATTCTCACCCCTGCATTACCCAACGTGGCGTGACCAGCATTTTCACGCAATCCCTCAGGAAGAAACTATATGAGGAAAAGGAGTCCCCTGGGAGCTCGGGAGGCAAAGACCTTCCTAACTGGCAGGTAGAGGTAAATTGGAGCTCAGTTAGAGGGGGCTGCCAGGCCCTACTTTATACCCATTGGGTCACGTATGCTCTTCCTTATTTCAAAAGATGCCAACTGAATTAGATCATCTTGTGACACTAGTTCTCACAGGGAGTTCAAGGATCTAGTTCACACCTGTGAGGTGGAGATAATTTAGGGCATTCTTTCTTTATGGGCTGGAGGTTTCCTCGTCTGGGACATTTTGTGTAGGTGGATCAACTGATGGTACTAGCCAAGGGCAGCCCGAGGCCCCGGCTGTCTGTCAGCCCATTTGTCTTTTGTCTGGTTTCGGCCCATTCAGGGTCATGTTGTTGCAGTTTTGCTCTGGAGCATCAAAAGACTGCCTGAGATAAGCACATCTGCGCTCTCGGGCATTCCAGGGCTGAGCTGTTTCTTTTAACCCTGTGGTGCTCTGAAGAACCTAGAAGAGACAAAATGGAATAGAGCAGAAAGGGGAGACTCTGTCTGGCTACACACGAGGACAATGTAATGAGCATTGCAGAGTTCTGGAAATACGAAAATGAATACAAGTGCATGATAAATAGAAGTCTGGGTATTCCCAGTACTTAAACTGGTCTCTGACCTCAAGGTCCTAGGTTGCTATTCTACCATTGACAGGAAGTGGGACAATAAATGCTTTACGCCCGGGAAGAGCAGTCAATAATGAGCCATCTGAAAAAGCAAACACATTATTTTAGTGGTGGAGCAAATGGACTTTGGATACAGTCACTGTCCTGCCTGTTTGGATGAGTGAGCAGATGTAATATCACTGGGGCATTTGCTTGCCCTTAATGACTTTTTAATGCTTTTAAACAAAGGGACTGGACTGTGCTCAGGAGGATTTTTAACTTAATCCCAGACCCTTTAGCCACAAAGATCAATATTCCTTGACTCCTCGCAGTTTTTATCATACAAGTTGTTTCATCAGAACTTACACTATAAGTGGTATTAATTAGCAGATAATATCACACTAACATTGCTGCGCGGTTTAAGAGTTGTAGAAGTACCATGCTGGAAGCTGTATATGGTACTTTCCTACTTTATCACAATGTTGATATTCAGCTATGATTGACGATTAGTTGAGCACAATGTAAAACTGTTCCATACATACCATTAGAATGAATGTTATTTTTGCAATCACCTCTCTCATAAGCACACCTATGGAAATGTCTTTAGCTAAAAATGTGATAAGTAGAACTGAAAAACCTCAAAGGAGCTTTGTGTTTCCATAGAGGCCTCACGCTGTACCCAATGTGACTGCTTCAGAGAACTCTCTGGTTTTTAAAGTTGTGGTCTCTGTGTTCTGAGTGCTTGGATGTCACCCAGCCGACTGGCTAAGCACCCACAGTGGGCAGCATGTGTTTCTACTGGCAGTGCACATCCACGCATGCCTTGGTGCACAGAACTAAACTGATTCTCCCCACAGATCAAAAAAAATTTGGAGGGAATCCTGTTAGGCAATCACCGGAATAGTAGAAATCAAATAAAACGTGACCTTTTTGAGAGGGTTTTTTGTGTGCATGTTTGTTTTTTAAATGGAAAGGTCATGTTTTTAACCCAGAAATCTTTAAAGAAAGGCTTTATAACCACTCTGATTTCAGTGGGATTGCACAAGTGTCACTGAGAATTTGGCCAGCACAGAATATTTCCCTAGCAACCACCTACACAAATATTTGATTCATTTAATTAAACACTGATAATCAGTAGACAACAGCATTGCCTTCTGTATCCACGGCAACAGAGGCTCATATTTTAGCACTGAACTGGTCTCATTTGTACCACAGCCTTCATTTGTGGGGAGTTTTTATTTAGCACAAAGCAAATAAGCCCAAACGAAATACATGCTGCCACTCCTAGTCAGAGGGCATTCGGGGCCAAAATGTGCTCATATCACTGGGTGCTATAAGCAAAAGTGTGCTACCTGAAAGCTGATTTAACAAACTAGCTCCTTCACTAGCTCTCCTTCATCTTTTGTTCTCATCTGCTGGCTTGCTGGTAGTCAGCTTAGCACACTGACAGCATGCAAGGTGAATGTTGTTGGTGTATTGGCACAGAATCACTTTAAAGTAGACTGGTGCTGTAATATGCCTGTCTCCGTTTCCACAGTGAATCTGTAATGCCAGAAACATACTTTGCACTTGTGAGTTTCTGCCTCCAAGAAACTATCACGCACACAGCACATGGCTGGCTGTTTACATTCCACAATGTAAAACTGTGCGTAACACTTGCCACCACAGCAGGCTTTTGCACTAACGACCAAGTGCAAACTCAGTCAATATCCAAAAATGCTGAAAGTGTAAAGGTAAAGTTCTAATTGTTGCTGTTATCTGGCACATTTTGGGCAAATGAACCTAATTCACCGGCTTCACTGCAGCTTCTTGTTCAGGTTAGGCAATCTGTGGACCCCCCTGTCTGCCCCCTCCCCCAACATGCCTCTTGCACGCTGTAACACGGGAGCCCTGCGCTACCTACCCCCTCCTCTGTCCCTGCACTTTCAGAGAGCCATGAATCTGCTTGTAAACACTCTGTCCATGCTCCTGCCCTCTTCCCGCTCAGAGCTTGAATGGCACAAATCAGCAGTCCATGCCCTAGTGTTGGTTGCCTATTACTGTTCATATTTGTCCAGCTGTATGTTATACGGTGCTGCTAAATACTGTTCGTGTCGCCAGTGGGGTCCCAACCCCGATTATCACAATCAGACTAACAATGATGCTTTCCAATCATGACCCATTGACAGCCTACATGATGAATATGATTAATGGGGGCTTAATTTACCAGGAATGTATAGGTGATAAGTGTGATTTCTTTATATTTGTTTGTGTATTTAAGTTGACTGGAAAGTTTCCAAAAAGGAAAAAAGCACAGACAACCGTATTCTGGGACACTGACATATTCAAATTAAATAATAATAAAGAACTACACCTGGTCGGTATACAATTTACAATCTTACGTAATATTTATGAAACAAGTATTCCTCAAAAATGTCCAGTTTATCCACATTAAATAGTATATTGATGAGAAGTGTTAAGTAGAAGAACCCTTTTGATTAATCCAGCCATGCAAAAACTTTCATTTTTAAAATTACATTCGTACTTTTAATATTACTTAACTCAAAACCACCTGTTCGTAAAAGTGCCATGTATTTACTATATTTGTAGTAATGAGTAATTAGCATGAGAGGTCAAGTAATTTTGATTTCTTTTATTAGGAAAAGATGTCAAAAAATATTCAGTAAAGTTATGAATCAGGCCATTATCAAAAAAGAAATTATGCCCGATCCATTTATTCTGCAGAAGAGAGTAAGCTGCATCACGTATTAACTGCTAATATTTTTTTAAAAATTCAGACAAGATTATTCACTGCAGCATGGACAGGAATGTTCTTCTAGCTAGACTTCACCTTCTTTTCCCTGCCTGGGAGTCAAAAGAGGCGAGAACCCAGTAGAGAATATGACACTCAGTGTACTGACAGGCAAAAGGAGTACCCGGTGTACAGCTCGCACTCTGTAAATGTGGTGAGTAAAATAAAAGCCTTAGACAATGATGGCTGTGTCAGGAAAATGTGTGGTAGTGTTATTTGTAATGGAATAATTACAGATACTATCAATTACACATACACATAAGGGCCATCAGAGATACATTCTTTTGAAATTTCACTTCTTGTTACAGGTCTTTACCCACAGTGGAATTGAAAGAAGCAGTAAATACTTCCTATTTCTCTAAAAAGTTTCCCTTCTAAACCATGTTTAATGTTACAGTTGATAATATGGACAGTAGTACCTAGTGTATAAATACAGGTAAGTGCTATAATTCAACTTAAAATATGGACTTTGCCCTTGTGAACTAACTCTACCATTAGCACTTATGCTCCTGATTTCAAAATAATAGTTCTAATTGGGAACTCACATTTAGCTTTAGATGGCCCTGACTTCTGGACTGAAAGTGTTCAACCAAAATTTCTGATTGGGTTTAAATCGCCAGCATGCACATCTATGTTTCTGTAAATAAATAAATAAATAAATAAAGTGAAGATTTCTTCTGGAGAAATCTCTGCTGAAGAATGTATACACACTAATGCCGAAAGACAGAAAAACAATTAATTTTGAATAAACAGAAGGTATAAAAGACATCAACTTGTGGTGAAGTTATAAACGTTTTCTCACACACATGAACTCTGATAAATCATTTACAACAAATTTCCTTGTATTGTCACTAACACCTGGTGTTGTCTAGGTTGCTATGAGGATGTTTATCCATTGTTTTTTTCAGCTGATTGTAACTCCAGTGTAGCTGCTCCACTTCTGTCCTGTGTCGTGTACGTGTCTCTGCTAATTCTTCCAGGAGATGCTCATTGGTAGAAACTAAAGTTCTGCAAGTAAACAATCCAAACAATTAATTTTGCTTATTATTTCAACCATTTTATGCAAGTCTTTTTACTTCCTTTTGCATTTCTATTAGATACTATTATTTCTTTGTAATTCTACTCGGGAATAAACTACTGTGAACTAACTTTCTACTTTGAATATATAAAATAAAAAACAAAAATACATCAGAAATACCATTTTTTAAGAATAACCTATGAGCAAGTACACATTCCCTAGTGGGAACATTTGTCTCCATACATTTCAAGTAGCAGCGCTCTCTATATAAACCAAGTTTACCTTCACTGAATCAAGTTCTTAGCTGAGGTGAAATAGTATTTTACATTGCTGAAGTTCTGGCCAACTATTTCAGCCACTAAAACCAACACAAACAAGTTGTTGTACTAATTTTGAAATCCTCAACCCTGCCAAAATATAGACATACTGTACTATACTAGCTTATTATTGTAACCGTCCTCCTCCTCCTCCCCCAGAGGCACAGCACAGAATCTTATCCCATGGCTACAGTTACACTAGCGAGTCTTGCCGATAAAACTGGTGGAACGTCCACGCACAATGCATTTTGTCGATAGTTTGTCGACAAAACTCAGCAGTTTCGCTGGCAGCATTCTGCCTCTCAGCTATGAGGCATAATGCTGCTGTCAGCAGATTCTGTCAACAAAAAAGCTGTGTAGATGGTCCGGGGCGGGGGGCGCAGCATCCTATTGACAGACGGGGCATCCACAATGGGGAGCTCTATCTGCCGTGCTTCTGGGTGCCTGTTTTGTTGCGAGAGCAGCCGGGCTTATAATACCCACAGCCATCTTACGATAAAGCCCAAATCTCATCTCCCCAAATCAGACAAAGATAGCAACTTACTACAGCACAAAAAACACAACAAAAAAGGGCTAGGGTCATGCCCTATTTTCTCACCAGATGAGTAATTATATAATTGGATGGAAACACTAATTTCGCAATAGAAGATTACATGTCACATATCAACAGTTTATAACAGAAATCTCACATTGCAGATCCAGAAAAGGTGACCATTTCGTAGCAAGAAAACTTGTTTTAGGTATTTTATACTAGAGTCGAAGGTCAGTCCTAGAAAATCCCAAACTGGCACCTAGTCAGTCTCACTATCAGCCCCTGGAGTTGTGGTCCATTCACCACAAATAGAATGGATAGGTGTATTTTTCTTTAATATTGACCTGAGCTCATCACAGTTCCGGGAGCTGGTGGTTTTTAGATTATCACACCAGGACACTGTGATAGCTGTAGTTAACAGGTGGGCTCTCTGGGATGCTGGAGAAGATTGAAATCCCTTGTAAGGGCTGCTACAGCTGCATCAACACGGTAGAGAGCAATTGTGGCTTCTGAAGAACAGCAGCATTGTTTCCATTCGGTGCTAAATGCATAAGATCTAGCACATTCACACCTCATTGGCAAAATGGATATAGTGCTGAGTCAGAGAGGCAAGCAAGGCCTCTACTCAACCAATTCCAACACACTATACTAGTGTCAATGCTCAGACTGATTATCCCCAGATGACTAAAGGCAAAGTAGAGAGTGCACTTGCGCTCCTACGAGAAACCTGAAAAGCTGCAGCATGGTCATCCTTGTGCACTCATAGAACATTATAATCCCCCTGAAAGCCCTCCCTGGCATACATCAGGCATTGGTCCTTATACAGGCCCCAGTCCTGCTATCCATACTGGAAGGACTTCTATTTTGGGAGGGCCCGATTTAGCCCAGCATTACCATTTTAATGTCAGGCTAACTCCACTGACTGACTTACGCTAGTATAAGACTGGAGAAACACAGTGTAAATTCACGCCCATTATCATTGCCACTCCCAAATCTCAATGTGTTGCTGATGGTTACTTACCAGTATTATGCACTAGCAGAGGTGTTGAGAGACAAAATTTCCATTCTGCTCTCTGATCATTTTTCCCTCTCCAATTAACATTTTAATTCATCCATCCCACTCTCCTCCAGAATAGTATATTACTCAAATTTCAACCAAGCATAAATCGGTGCACTTTAAATTTTGAAAAAACAACAGAAATGTTTAAAAGGTTGTTTTTGATTTAGTTTTACAGGGCGCCAGTTTGAATGGCAGAGAGCTGGCTGAGCAGACCGATAGCTAAGCAGCACCTTATGCTGTCCTGCCTCCACACAATCCAAGATAAGTCAGTTTTATAGACTGCAAAAATTGCTGTGGAGCAGTAAGGAAATCATCAAGTAAACTTTCCATTGTTGTTCATTAAACACTGAGAATAAAAGGCCTACTCTGTTTATAGTGTAAACTAAACTTTTCCCACCCCTAGTAAACATTTAACTGAGACCTTCTGGTACTTAAATAAAGAACGTATTTCAACTTTCAAAGCATCCAATATGCCAAGATCTGGGATTCTTATGTAGATGCTTTTATTTCTGACCAGGACCTTCAATGTACCTGTGACTTTCCTGCAACATTTCTGCGAGCGCCTGAATTTGATCATAGTGCTGAACGCGCTGTTTCAAGATGATGTTTTCACTTCTTAACTGTTGATTCTCGTTTTGCAGCTCTAAAATTGAAAGAAACAAACTAACTACCTTAAGGACGCTGTATTGCTTGATGAAA
This sequence comes from Carettochelys insculpta, assembly GCF_033958435.1. NCBI lineage: Eukaryota > Metazoa > Chordata > Testudines > Carettochelyidae > Carettochelys > Carettochelys insculpta. The sequence continues at coordinate 161,483,157 of NC_134138.1, read as the reverse complement.
ATTCAATCTAACTTCACAGGGGTAGTCTACACTAGCATAAAATAAGATCAAATATCCAAATAACCATAAAATAAGATCAAATATCAAATAACCTAAAGGTGAGAGCCTGACCCTTTGTGCCAGCTAAAAGTCTCAAAATATTCTTCATGGGCTTACAGTAGAGTAAATGAAAGGCTTTACATTGTTTTCAGTGCAGTTGGATTCATCTCTAAAATTAAGGGCATTAAAAAGCCAGTGCCCTGGCCGAATTTCAATTTATATTCTACCTATAAACCTGCCCTTGCAGTTTCCATTTGGCTGTCCCGGGTAGCTGAAGCAGGTCCAGCTCCTTCGTGCCAAAGCAAGTGTTCCTAATTTTGCCAATTAGGAAGACAAGGCAGCATCTGTGGGTTATAAACAATCAAGGAGAGAACTGGTGAATCAGAATCTGTCATGATGAGAGTTGCCTGGCAATGAGGCAGGTAAGCTGCTGCAGATGGGACATTTTGTGGCTGGGAGAAGGGCAAGAGGGATTTGCTGGGGGAGAGGCGGGGCGGGTAGTGAGAGGAGGAAAAGCAGCCTGCTGGCTCCAAGCTAGCGAGCTGAAGCCAAGAGCTGGAGAACAGGGAAGTAAATTATCAGCTGACTTTTCCAGGCCTACAAAACTACAGCCAGGAGAACCACAAGCAACTCAGCCAGAGTTGGGGGTCTGTTAACAGGAGTACATGGATGAGTTTCTGTGGCCTCCAATGTCCAGGTCAGATTAGATCAAGGATGGACAACCAGGAAAAGTGGAGTGGACCACTTGAGTGGCCCTCCTTCACCTCAATGGGCTGCAGCAACCTGCAGCCCAGTGACTTCCACCTGTGGCCTCATGGCTCCCCACCCCATGCCTCTCATGCACCAGAGTCCCACCCTGGTGCTCCCCCCTCTATCTCAGCACTTTCAAAGCACACAAATTGCCTGATTCACCCTCTGTCCCCACTCCTCCCCCTCCCTCCCAGAGCTGGAATGCAGCGAATGAGCTTCCAGCTCTGGGAGGTAGGGGGAGGAGCGGGGACAGAAGGTGAATCAGGTGATTCACAGCACTCCAAAAGCACTGGGAGGAAGGGGAAAAACAAGTGCCCTGGTGTGCAAGAGGCACATCGGGAGAGGAGGCAGCAAGCCAGGGTTCCATGGGCCGCAGGTACCCACCACTGGACTAGATGATCATGGCAGTGTGGGGGTTGCTCCCAGCAGAGAGGCTGTGGGAGTTCCACCAGCTCTCCCTCCCAGGCACTCCAGTTGAAAGGGCTGGGGAGCTGTGCTGGTACTAGGGCAGGAGAACACAGCACGGGAGAGGTATGCTGGACTGCTATGTTGCATGTACTGTTTTGACTGTGGGGAAAGCTGGACTAAGATTTTGGAACATTTGTTGTGATTTATGTTTGAGACAACTTGGGAACAAGTAACCCTCAGAAGGGCTGTATTTACACTGTGCTCTGCAACAGGACCATGCTGTGGTAGTGCTGCTGCTCTCTGACACCACTGTATGATCACCGTCTCTTTTCAGCTGCTCAGTATTGCTGCGTGCTGTGAATAGTTGCTACATTTCACTGTAGAGATGCTGCATAGCAGATAATGTAATCCTTATAGCGTTAATATAGTAGCTTGTTATTCGTACACTGTTTTGATATGCTCAAAGCTGAAAGGTGCTATATTATGAATTTCGGACACTTCCCCAAAATCTGCAGGCTCCACAATGTCAATACAATGCATTATATTGATGAAGGAAGGGAAGAGGATCAAGAAACCTAATTTTTATAATTTTACAACTAAAGATGAGGGGTTTGATTTATTGCAGATCCTCTTCCTTAGACAGAAGGTGAATTCTGGCAGTGGCCACTCCATGGTGAACCAGGAAACTAGCCTGACTCATTCCTGTCTTCCAACATAACCTAACCTTCCTGTGATTCTGAAGAGCTACATGGCACAGGAGAGCTGTTTGGATCCCCCAAATGTTGACTTTCAGACTTATGTGGAAAAGCATGTGGGAGTGGAAGCAAAGTTTTCGAAAGGAGGTGTTATTTTCATGGGTGCATTTCGCTAGTCTCCACTGTTCAGCTCTTGAGGTCCCTCCCAGCGCTACCTGGCCACAAGCCTCTGAAACACACTTTAAAACTTAATTTTTTTAACTGAGTGGGCCTTTGTTTTTTGGAAGTGGCTAAGTAGGTGTTCAAATAGATTATGTCTCCTACTCTTCGGTGCTGAAGTAATTTAAGTAAAAGTATCTACATGCAAAAGAATGCTCAGTAAGGTAGCAAATAATATTTAAAAGGGACTCTGTCAGTCTTTTTAGACCCAAAATGCATGTAGCATAAGCAGATTTATAAGGTGTCCCTTTACATTTTTGTTCTTTAATAAATTACCATTGGTATTTGCAACACAATCATTTGTAACAACAAATGTTCTCAGTATTAAACTGGGCAAAGGAAAGTTTCCTAACAATGAGTTCTTAATGGTGGAAACTGAATCATGTAAAATTATCCTGGAAAACACTGGTAAATGTTACTGAAGTGAACAATACTGCATTGACCAGAAAGGATGGAGTGGATGAACTAACAGGCCTTTTTCACCAGTTATTTCCATGAATCTCTGCATGCCTCTTCCAGATGGTATACAGCTATCTCTGTCCTACATATGAGAATGTTTGTTAGCAAATATCAGCTTCTATGCAGGCAATTTGACTGTCTTCCTGGTATAACTGAATTGCTAACGAGTGTGAAAAAATCTACGCTCCAAGAGATGCAGTTGTACTGACCTAACCCTAATGTAGACACCCCTATGTTGATAGGAGGGCCTCTCCTGTGGCACAGCTACTACCTCTTGTGGAGGTGGATTAATTCCACCAGGAGGGGAAGCATCCCCTATTGCTGTATTAGCATCTTCACGGAAGCAACATTGCACCATTTTAATTGTAGCCCTCAGGTTATTAGTGTGGTCACAACTGATTATATGGGCTCCTTGGTTTCTCAGACTAGTGGGAAGGAATGGGTATGGTAATTGTACATAGTAATTCCTGCATAATTGGTGTTCTTTATTGCTTATCCCAGATTCAGGGCTCTTCATTGTGTTGATGCTAGACTGATGTCACCAGCATGTTAGGCCTTGTTATATGGCACTCCGTATACAGTGCCCTCATGAAGAAGGGGGAGAAACAGAGGTTTATAAGTATCAGAGAGGTAGCGTGTTCATCTGTATCTTCGAGAACAACTAGAAGTCCTGTGGCACCGTATAGACTAACAGATATTTTGGAACATAAGCTTTCCTGGGCAAAGACCCGCTTCATCAGAAGCATGAGTGAAGCGGTGGGGGGATTCCAGAGGGGTATTTAAAGAGTGGGGTCCCAGTAAAAGGGAGGGCCAGAGCTGACAAGGTCTATTGAGCAAGGTGGAAATGGCCCATTACCAGTTGTATGTATCAAAAGGGGAAAAAACAAGTCAGATCAGACAGGCTCATTGTCAGAGTCTAATGGGGAGATATTAACATCCAGGGCTGAGAAGCTGCTTTTGTAAGGGGCAAGCCACTCCCAGTCTCTGTTTAATCCTTGGTTGATGGAGTCAAATTTGCAAATACATTACAGCTCAGATATTTCTCTCTCCATTTGATGTTTGAAATTTCTTCACTACAGCAGTCCTAGAACAAAGAAATTTCAAACATCAAATGGAGAGAGAAATCTCTGAGCTGTAATGTATTTGCAAATTTGACTCCATCAACCAAGGACCAAACACACACTGGGTGTGGCTTGTCCCCTTACAAAAGCAGCTTCTCAGCCCTGGGTGTTAGTATCTCCCCATTAGACTCTGACAATTGGCCTGTCTGATCTTACTTGTTTGTTCCTCTTTTAATACATACTACTGATAATGGGCATTTCCACCTTGCTGAATAGACCTTGTCAGCTCTGGCCCTCCCTTTTACTGGGACCTCACTCTTTAAATACCATCCTGGAACCACCCTCCCCCGCCATTCATGCATCTGATAAAGCGGATCTTTGCCCATGAAAGCTTATGATCCAAAATAGAGGTTTGTAAGAGGATGAAGTGCATCTTTTGTTTGAGAACTATGGAACTTTGATAGGCCACTAGAGGGAATCATGTCACCAGATTAAGAGTATGATACACAGCTTAACACTGACTGAATTATTAATAAGGTCAGTCAGTGGACTTTAACCTATACTTATGTGCCACAAGTCATTCTATTCTGATCGGTCTTAAGCAAACGTAGAATCTGTGCTGTAGGTGCAAACACAGTAAATAAGCATTAAGAGAAAATTAGTAAATTTTAACACAGCTACCTCTCTGATCCTTGTCATAATTCTCATTGTTTCCTTGTACTCCTCTATTCATCTGTTGCCTCCTGCTAAGTCTGCAAGACCCTTGGGGCAGGGACTATCTTTTTGTTCGCTGTTTCTACTGCTCCTATCATAATGGGGCCTTGGTGCATGTCTAGGGCCCCTGGGCGTTAAGATAATTAAAAAGTAATTGCCAGTACTTGTGAAATGAAGTACCACTTAGCATGAATAAAGGCATCATGATCAGGCTAGAATATACAAATTTAAACTTAAAGATAGTACACTGCTCTCCGTTTCCCTTGACACAAGAGTTATTAAGTGTTTTTAAAAAAAAAAAAACTCACCAGTAAGCTGCAAATGTACTGAACTAGAACTTTCTACATTTTTAACATTTTGTTCCACATTTAACAGATGAGCTTTTAAGTTGGTGTTCTCTTCCAACAACTGGTCTAACCGTTGCTTCAAAATATCCTAATGAGATTTAACAAGTGAAGAAAAACAGAGCAAACATTAAAAAGGAAATTGATAAATGAACATTTTTCCAGTAAATGGTTCTTTGAAAGTCTAAACATGATTTTGTAATAACATAAATCATACAGCCATCCTCCCTGAAAATGAGACGAGACATGGCATTCCTGATTTTGTTTTCCATGGATCCACGTCACGAAATACAAAACATTACACTGGTCACTAAATCACAGTTGCCCAGAACTTGAGAAAGGCTGGCATAATTCTCTGTAGCAAGAGGGATTTTCCAGAGAGTATGAGTGCACGCAGTAATTACCATGGTGACTTCCTTCATGGATGCCTGGTTCACAGGGCTCTGTGAACTCATTTCACAGAGTAAGCCATACTGCCATGAAATGGCAGCCTCGTAGCGTAGCAGAAGAGAGACAGCTTTTTGTCAAATGCGTCTATCTTCCTGGATTCCTTATCAGATGGGGTTGTTTTGGACGACTCAGCAGTAGGTCGAACCACTGACTTAAATTCAAAAATCCCCATAGTGCTATTCATGCACATGGTATAATTAATCTGGCTTCTTGACCATAAAAAAAACTCCACAGCAGAGAACTGTTTCTGTCCTTTCATGCCACTCTCATGCACTGAGGATAAAGGTACAGAATGGCACAGGGATCTCAAGTACCAGGAAAGACTCATAAATAAGGAATGGAGGTAGTATACTGGGCTGACTACAGTGCCAAGTGAAAAATATGACAAAATAATCCTGGTCTGAAATGACGGGGCACCCATGCCCCACACTGGCCTGGAGATTAATGAGAGCCTGTAAACCCATGAAGCCCCATTGAGCTACACCTGCAGTAGATGTTAAGCAGTGGAATCAATTCAAGTTCTAGCTCCATTCCTAGGGAACCAAAGCTCTGCTTCTCCCTTAATAAGAGAAGTCTGGTTACAACCAAGAGTCAGACACAGACCATAAAAATGCAGAGCTGGAAGGACCTTGACAAGTCATCTAGTCCAGCCACCACCTAGTCCCATGCTGAGAAGGACTAAATATATCTATACCATGCCTGACGTTTTGAATAACCTGGTCTTAAAAACCTTCAATGACAGGAATTCCAAAACTTTCCTTGGAAGCCCAGCCCAGTACTTAACTGTCCTTATTAGAGGGGAAAAAAAATTACTATGTAACCTAAATCTCCCTTGCCGCATATTAGGTCTGTTATTACTTGTTCTATCTTCAGTGGGCGTTGAGAGCAACTGATTACTGTCTTCTCTTGTAACACCTCAACTTCTCTCAAGAGCTACCAACTTTCCCCTCAGTCTTCTTTTCTCAAGACTAAACAAACTCTTCCTCAGAAGTTGGCTCTTCTAAACATTTCATTTTAGTTACTCTCCTCTGCACTTTCTCTCCAACTTGTCCACATCTTTCTTCAAGTATGGTGCCAAAAACTGGATACAGCTGGAGTCTCACTAGGGCCGCGTGGAACGGAACTACTCTCTTCAGGGTCTTGCTTACAATACTACTCTTTGCACACAACAGAGTGATACTAGCACTTTCTGAAACTTCTCTTATTTGTAGACCCACTATGACACCTCAGGTTCTCTTCTGCAGTACTACTGCCTAGACAACATTCAGATTTTGTGGCTGTGAATATTTTCCCCCACTCCTTTGCACTTCATCTGTTTTCAGACCAATTCTCAAATCTATCAATATTTATCTTTAATTCTAATCCTGTTCTCAAAAAAAAAACCTCACCGCTTGAGACCATCTTCAGATTGAATGCATTCTCCACTTCATTTGGGATCAAAGGAAAATGTTCTGTAATGATGCATGGAGCAGGTGGGGGACTAGATTATATGTTACTGCATGGATTTCCCATTCCTCCTGAATGTGGGAAAAGTAAGTTATGACTGTGATGGCTAATGCAATAATGACAACAGAGTACTTGTGAAGCCATTCTGCTGCACAGATGAAGGAGCATTCCTTCTGCCAAAGTGAGGACAAACATTCAGGCTGCGTGCGGGAAGGTAGTATTTGAGCCTTAGATAAGGGATTCTCAATCTTCCCCCTTGTATAGCCCCCAAACACCACCCCTTTACCCTTTTGCAACACCAAAATTACTGCGTTCTGTCCATCGCCACCGTATTCCAGCGGTCACGGTTAAATCCTCAATTTGATAGGCTATCATCCTATTGCAGTATTAAAAATTGGTGGGAGGAAGGCAGTTCATGTCTAAAGCCTCCACTCAGTTCAGTACAATGCACACGTAAGTTCTGTAACTTTCAGTCATTGCTGGTTTTAACTCCTGTAACTTTCTGTAAGCTTTGTAACAGTACCCTTGTTTTGTAGATGTACCTTTGTCCTATATGGTTTGTGTTTTATTTCATGAGCTAATGGCTTTCTCTGAAGTGAGCTTTCCTTTGTGCAAGTGTGAATGTGGGTGTGTGCAATAGAATCAGTCCCCAAAGCCAGCCTGTCTGGACAACCAGCTGCCAGCAGCACCTTGATGCCCAGAGAATAATAGGAGCTGAGGCCCGAAAAAGAATCCACCCATGAAAGAGAAAGTGGGCCCATCAAGTGGAGATCAAAGTCCAATCTGCTATGAAATGATGACCCATGGTCATACAGCATCCTGAGCCAATGCGACTTGACTGAAGCATATAAAAAAAAATGGATGCAAAGCTATAGGAGTCCCTTTTCTACTTCTTGCCGTCACCTCTCTGCAGGAGTCAGTCTTGGCTGGCTGGGGAGGCAGGAGGAGGGTTAGAATGGAGGATACTAACTCCTCCTGATTACTATGCTAACAAGAAAGAGAGCAAGCTAACAAGGGGGTCTACAATCAGCTCGCTGCCCTGGATTCATGACTGCAGCCAGACACACTAGACTCAATGTGTCTCAGCTTCCTCTGCTGTCCCTGTGCAACTCTTCACCTGCGTGAATTTGTCTGTGTGAGTGCAGCAAGGTATGTGGGTGTGGGCTTGAAAGCTAGTTCCCCCTTTTCCTTTAATCCAAGTGTCATTTCATAAAATGCACATGAGTGTTAACCAGGGGTGGTCGCTAGCGTAAAATTCCCCTAGCTCTTTCCCCATTCCAGTTCCATCCCCCTAAACCAATATATTTCATAAATATAAAGAGAATTAGTTTTTAAATGAATAACTATTGTTGTTATCAATAAAAGATTTCAATAGAAGAGGAAAAGGGAGTTGCTGCAAGCTGTGTACACAGTGCTTGCCTGAATGGTGATGAACAGGGAGAGAACGAACTGACTCTTTTCAATAGTCTGGTTATTTGCCTTTCAATTGTCTGGCAGCTACCAGGAGTTTGACTGGCGGGTAAGCATAATCAAACCTAAATTTCCAAATGTGTTCTGGTTACATACCCAAGCAGCGGCTTCAGTGTGCAGTTTAAAATTATATTGTGAAGTATTTGTGGGCTCACACTTGTAGTCTATCACACTACAAAGCAGACCTATACAAGAGGTTTTTATTCTGTTTTACCTGTTATGTTGCTGTTTTATTCTTTGTTTACTCTATTAGTAGTGCCCACGTTTTCATAAAGGGTGGCCTAAGGTAACTATGTGACAATTTTTGCATGCAAATCAGGTTTGTATATGCACATATATAGACATACACACACAAGAGCAGGCAGGCAGATAGATATTTGCACATGCTAAAGTATGCAAGCGATCCTTTCAAAAATGTACATGTAACAAAAACATATGCATAAGCTGAAAAATCACAAACTAGATGGGAAGTGGAGGAATTAAACAATGAATCAAGATTAATATGGTGTTGGGTGCCGTGATTTTTCTGGGCTGAAGTGATTAGTGAGGTCCAGCAGAAGAGGGCCAAGAACACAGCCTTTGGCTCTCTGTAATGGAAAGAACTGACACATTTCTTCTTCAGTAAAGAACATGAGCAACAGAAGAAACTCAAATCAAAGTGGTTGTTGGTACTGGACAAACCGACTCTTCCTAGAAGTAAGTCAGTCTAACAGAATAGCAAAGTGTCATTCAGTAGGTCAATTTTGATGAGAAAACAAAGAGACGAGAGGCAAGGCAAGGAGGGCAACTCATCGAGGGGAAGTCTCACTGTTGCAGGATTTGCAAATTTAGTTAAGTAGGTGTTAGAATGAAGTAAGAAAACATGTCCTTTTCTCAGAATCATGCTGAAAAAGGAGGCTGAAAATAAGACGGTCATTAGCATGTATAGAAGGAGACTGTCAGTATTTTTGAGACAGGAAAAGGCATCTTTGTTGGTACTGTGATATGCCTGGCAGCTGGGGCTAAGAGAGGGTATCAGTGATGCCAACAAGCTGAAATGACTACTTGAAAAAGACAATAGAGATACAGGTTGAGCCTCTCGTCCAACACCCTCGAGATCTGACAGAGAGAATTTGCCAGATGATGGGAGGTCAGTATTGTCTAACATATTATCAACACTTGCACTGCTTACTGGGCTCTCAGAAGACATTTGGGGATAAAATTACAGCTAATTAACAGCAGAGAACAGTGAGAGCCAGGACTTAGCTTTATGGGACCACGGGAAACTGGGCCACACCCATGATAAGCAGTCCTCTGGCTAACTAAAATCATGCCAGACTACACATGTTGTCAGACGAGAAAGTTCCAGCATAGAGAGATTTGAGCGAGACCTGAAACAGAAATTTACTTTCTTCAAAAAGAAAACACAGCAAACTCTGCAGCGCTCACTGGAGAAAGGTATAAACAAGAATATTTGTTGGAGTATGCTGATGAAGAAGCCGCTAGTTCAGAAAAAGTCATGAGCTTGTGGCAGCTTTAGTGGTGACTGACAAATTAGATCTGTGAAGCTTTCTGAATTACGGGCAAGAGTTCACTGGACTTTTCACATGTTCCAATGATCAAAATTAGATCTGAACCCTGACCACCACAAATTGAAAGCTAGTGTATTAGCTATCCACACTCACAAGAGCCAACATCTTTTCAGTTTTGAATTTGAAACTTACATGTGACTAAACACTAAGGCTACAGCTACACTGTGCCCTAAACTTGAAATAAGATACATAATTTGTGTAGTGCAAATTACATATCCTATTTCAAAACAGACTATTTAGGTACGTAGCACTGTCTACACAGTAACAAATGTCGACATACTGTGCTATTTTGAGGCGTCCCTTCCTCCTCCTGCAATGAGGTTTACAAGGATGTCGAAATAACACACCCATTATTTCAAAAACTATTTCAAAATAACAGGCACATTTTATAGATGCAGAGTAGCTATTTTGGGATACCTTAAGTTTTACAGTAAGTGAACTCAATTTAATCCAATCCACCGATCACAAAATAAAAGTGCATATTCACCATGTCTTTTTGAGTATTGCTCAGCTCTGACGTCAAACTCTTAATCTTTATGTTGTACTGTTGATCTTGTTCAGACAAATGACTTTGTAAAGTCTTTTTCTCTAAGAGCAGATTATTCACCTCCTGACATGCTGCAAAATCTTTTTGCTGCTCTGCAGGTGAAGATGTCTGCATTTCGGACAAAACAGGTCCTGCCTGAGCTGTGAATTAAAAACAGAGCAGATTAAGCCAGGTGAAAGAACAATGTCTGTAGTTTAGCGATAATACTACCAAAATTTAATCCTTGATTTCTATTGACTTCAGTGGTGTTAAAGTGAAATTAAACTGCAGCAATTTGTTGCAGAACTTGGCTCAGTAAGTAGAAGCGGACTGAAGAAAATGGCTTTCCTGTAAACCTGATAATACATCCCACTGCTAAATTTCTGCAATGGAAAGGTAATACAGGTTGAACCTTTCTAATCCAGCACTCTCGGGACCTGAGTGGTGCCAGATGAGAGAATTCGCGGGACCACGGGAAGTCAAGATTTTCTAGCAACATTATCAACATTTCCTTTGCTTACTTGTCTCTGAGGAGACATTTAGGGGTAAATAAGAGCACAGAACACTGATGGCCAGGACAGCTGGCTGGCAACCAGTGCTGAGGGTTTTGTTTGTTTGTTTTTTGTTTTGTTTTGTTTTGAAACAAAAGAAGGAACCAGTACTCAGCCAGTCATCCCCCCAAATGCCTATGGCTGCAGTTGCACAGGCACAGAAAAAGCACTGCTGGCAACAAACTTTATGGGACCACAAGAAACTAGGAAAGACTTATGAAAAGTGGCCATCCAGATAACTAAAATCATGCCAGACTACAGATGTTGCTGGATGAGAGAGTTCCCGATTAGAGAGGTTTAACCTGTATCGAAACTTTTATGTCATAAACCATGCAAGAATTTGCAAATGAAAAGTACATTCTAAACTGCACATTAGCTGCAAACATTCTTCTCAATAACCATACAGAAAAACTGACAGCTAACAAAGTGACCAAACCTTTACACTTCCACTGAATGGAGCACTAATAACAGGCGAATGAATATAACGAGGGGCAAAGGGTATGTGTATTCAAAATCCAGCAAATACCAGTGACCTGAATGTCCAATTTTTAAGATTTTCAGTAACACCCATTATCAACCAGCAGCAATATCTCATTCAAGTGTGCAAAAGGTGCACTTCGAAGAAAATGATGGCCACGCCAGGCTTGAGGGCAAGCCACTGCCACAGGAATGTACTGAGGGTACCAAGAAAACCGTAATAAGCACAGGTAGCAGTTCCATATCTCATGGCATAGGAATGACAAAGAGTTTAAAAAAAAAATTAGCCTGCAGCACCTACTCCCTTCAATTTACTATACTGCCACATATCAGGCTACAATCCAGACTGAGTAGCTGTATCTTTCTTGCCCTCTAACTTGGGATGCCCTTTGCAATGTTTTGCTGCTGGAGCCTGCAGTATGCAAGTCATTCCCGTCTGTATGTGCTGCAGCCAGCCAGCCACACCTTGGTTCTTTTCAACCTTGATTAGAACCAAATGCCCAGACTTAGATATCCCCTGAGAAATATATGTTGCCTGGACATCAGTTGCCGTAATTTCAAAGATTTTCGTCTTCACCGAGCACACCTGACAACTCTCACAGTTACTAAAAGCTACTTTGTTCAAAACTTTACAGAAAATTTTAAGACCATCTGCAGCTCACAAATACCCAGACTTTGGACTAGAACCCAAATCTTTAGAAACTTAAATTCTGCAAAGGGCGTGGGAGGATTGAGCCCTAAATATAATGCTGCCCCTTATGAATAACACAAATGTTGAAGGCTCACTTGGGCTACGGCCACGTAGACAAGTTATTCCATGGTAACAGCTGTTATTTTGAAATAACTCTGCTGTCATCTACACTGTGCACCCATTATGTCAGAGTAAATTTGAAGTAACGTGCAGTATTTTGAAATTGGTAAACGTCACTGCAGGAGGAACAGCACATATTTCAAAGTAATAATTATAATAATTATTTTGACATACTTGCTACTCCTCCTGCAGTGAGGTTTGACGATTTCAAAATAACACCCTTTATTTCAAATTTACTTTGACATAATGGGTTATAATAATTATTTTGAAATAGGTGCTGTTAAGACAGGGAACATCACTAATTTCAAAATATAGTAAACTCTGTCTTAACCAGCATTCTATCAACTAGAACTCTCAAATTACTGGCATTTTACCCATAAGTAAACTTTAGTTTTCCATAAGTACAGTACAGTGAAAGTAAATACAAATAAATACAGCAAATACAGTATAAGTTTAGTGTACAAATACTATTGTTGATGAAATGCCCTTGCATACATTTACTTAGTATTTAATCTTGGGGGGAGGGTTGTTTTTGCTTTTGTTTCTCTCATGTATTACTAGGCATACCTCTCTGTTATTCAGAATATTTGAATATCCAGCAACCTCCCAGGTCCAGGGCTGCCAGATATGAAAGAGTTTACTGTAGTTATTTCAAAATAAGCACTATTCTCTGTCTTAACAGCACCCACTTCAAAACAGGCATTTCAAAATAAGCACCGTGTGTGCAGATTAAGTATTTAGAAATACTGTACAAAAGAGAGCAAGAGCTCCAGGAACCAACAGTGCGGTGAGAAGGAAATGAGCGGGGAAGGGGTCGGGCGGTGCATATATATTAGTCACCGTATCGGCAGCACTCCAGGGGGCGCCGCACCGACCCTACGGCTACTGGCTAAGGCAAAAAGCTTCCAGTGACTGGACATGCACCCACGCACACCCAGCTTGGAATGGACATGAGCAATCACTCGAAGAAGCACTACTTTATTTCAGAATACATTGTTGTGTGTAGAAGCGTTATTTCAAAATAGCTTATTTCAAAACAGAGCCTGCTTCCCTTTCCGTGCTGCTCCCCATTACGCGAGTAGCTGGTGCAGGAGAGCACAGACGCACCTTCTGCCCTTTTACACCAGTGGGCCACTGGGTTGCAAAGTAGCCCAAAATTAAGGTCAAAACTAGCTGGCCTAACGTAAGTGCTGCGACATCTTACTTCTGCTTGGCCTGAGACCACCATTCTAGCACTGTATTTCAATTCACTTCAGGGTTTTCATGTCTAGCGATGAGTAAAATAAAAGCCACCTTATAAAATGAAGTGGAGTTGCTTATGCCTGTTTTCAGTCCATAATATGTTGAATGGATTTTTATTATTTTTATTGGAGTGAGTGCTGGCAACCTGATCACCATGCCATAGACAGAGGTTAAAATCTGTAAGTTAAAATACACTACTCAAGATTTGAATTACGTTGCAAACACTCAGTCAGAAAACACAAATCTGTTCATACGGGAAGTTCTTACTCCAAGTAAGCCCCAATAAATGCTAATATATATATATGTGTGTGTATGTGTGTATACACACACACCCACACACGCACACCCCTTATAGAAATCTTAGGTTGTTTACTAATCCCTGTTAAAATATCTTTGTCTTACTTACAAAGAAATTTCTCATTGCAGTGGAGTGATTTATAACCATTCCAATATTTATCCACTAAATCCAGAAGACGCTCCATAGGTGTTGCCTCATATAGGTGTTGATCAGCTGACTGAGTTGCTGCTTGATGTGTTTCAAACACCTGAACAAAAACAGATTATCCCTTTCAGGCACTAAAACTGCAAATGTTTTCAATTTAGTCCATATAACTTCAAGTTCAGAAATGAGACCTGCAATGAAGAGGGGAATTTAAAGGGACAGTCAGGTAGTCTTGGCCCAAAATTTGTGTTGGTTGGTTATTTAAAACAAACTAGAAATTAAGTTTTTAATATTAGTGATGGATTTATGGTACCAGCTATTTTTAAAGTTTCCTTCATAGATCCCAGCTCTCTTACTCTTTTTATTTCTAAAAATTTTGGTCTGAAAATACCTATGCTTGGTTTCTACCTAAAAATTAAGTGTCTAAGAAAAATTCTGACCATGACTGTCTCAACTATTTCTGAGTTATTGGAGGGTAAAATATCATTACATGTGGGGTTAGCAGTACTCCCTAATAAGGTTGTCTGACACTTTCCACAATAAGATCCTGTTTTCAGTTGCTTAGAACTTGGCAAACTTGAATCATTTCCCTTGAAATTCAGTCATTGGGTGGTTCTCCCCTCACCTCTGCCCCCACTGAATTTTGTTAGCTATTTGGAAAATAGTTGATTTTCAAAAAGCCAGCTAGGAAAAACACATTTTGCACATGTTACTAACATCTGACCTTTTCTCTGAACAGCTTTGGCATCCCTATATTTTACAATGGTGATGCAAAATTCACAAGGGGAGTGGCCTTTGTTTCAGGAATGCATTTGCCCCCTAGTATAAACTTGCCCGAGTCTGGTCAATTTATACTGCACAAGTTAGATAAATAGATGCTTCATAGACTGCAGTTGCCATAATCTGCAAAGATTTCATCTTCACTGAGCAGAATTTCTCATAGTTACTATGGGCTGTACCTCTAAAAATCAGGATTCTCTGGTTTGGTACCAGACCACAGACATTGCCTGACCAGAGAACCATGGGCTGCAACCTGGAGCGCTGACAGAGGCAGCCGGTATGGACGCTGAAGGTAGGGGGGGCTGAAGTCAGGGCAGAAACAAGCAGGAGTCCTGGTGGCAGTGGACCTCACCAGTACAGCAAATCCCCTCATTTGGGACCAATCAGGTCCCATGGGCACCGGCATGGGATGTCCAGCCTGCAGTGCTGACCAAGACTGCCATGCACCATCCCCATATCTTGATTAGTCACTTATCTAACACTGCACAAGAACGCTGTGGCAGGGGCAGCATCCAAAACTAAGGGCAGACTTCAGCTTCCTTAACCATGAGACCATCCCTTGATTTCCTGCAATCCTCTGTCTCATTCACTCCATGCCTTCCACTCCAACAACAAATGTGGCAGGGCTAATAGAGACAACAGCCTCCTTCCTTCATTACATATTCCTGAGTAAGCTCTATTCTGTGCACTGAATGACACAAGGGACCTGTAGGAAGGAAAACCAGCATTTGATCACATAATTAAAGATGCATTATTTAAAACATATACATGGAAGGAGCCAGGCAACCTTAACTCTAACGTTTGCTGACTTTCCACTACTTGAATTTGCAATATGTTTTCAATGTCACTTTTTAATGTAGTTTGTATATACACATATATTACACAGAGAAAGAAAATATTTTCTCCAGAACAACTACCGTAATTAAACATTATTGGGATTACAGCAAAAACAAATGCAATTTGAAATGCCATAAGCATACACTACTGCTTGATCTGAGCAATGGGAAAGCTAAGTTGTAGGCGATGCGGAAAGGAGTTTTGGTTGTGCAGGATTTTTGTGGCATGTGGTGTGGTTTTTTTCTTAGATTTCAGACTGGCACCTAGAGGTTGAACCTCTCTAATCTGGCACCCTGAAGACTTGACTGGTGCTGGACAAGAGAATTTGCCAGACCATGGCGGTTCAATATTACCTAGCAGCATTACCTACACTTCCACTGCCTATTTGGTTCTTAGAACACAGTTAGAGGTAACTTAGAGCTAAATATCCCCACAGAACACTGAGAGCCAGGACTGGGGGCTGGAAAATTTATGGGACCATGGCAAATCTGGCCACCCCCATGATAAGCGGTCATCCAGCTAACTAAAATCATGCTGGATTACGCAAGTTACCACACAAGAGAGTTCTGGATAAGAGAGGTTCAACCTGTACTAAAATTGCAGCAGAACTTAGTGTCAGATGCAGCTGGAACTTCACTAAATCCTTCTCATGTTAGTCAAGGGACCAGTGCCCAGTTAGCTCAGTCTGCTCTAGGACAAATTTCAGGAAGGAGATACTAGCTTTTACTAAAACATACACAGAAAGGTCTTAAGACAACCTTGTCATCAGAGATGACAAAAACCCAGCTGCTATATAGTCAAACAAATCCCACAACATA
The DNA here is from genome assembly GCF_033958435.1 of Carettochelys insculpta. Lineage (NCBI taxonomy): Eukaryota > Metazoa > Chordata > Testudines > Carettochelyidae > Carettochelys > Carettochelys insculpta. The sequence continues at coordinate 161,467,047 of NC_134138.1, read as the reverse complement.
GCCTTTTTGTAATGCTTAATGACTACTGTAATATTTAGTATGTGTAAGTTTTTTTTTTTTTAAAAGAACAGGTATTGTTTTTCTGTCGAAGTTGCAACCACCAAAGCATAAAACTTCTTTCCAGCCAAAGAACAGCAGGAGCCAAAGATGGGAGTTCCTTACCCTGACATGAGAGATCCAAAGCCAAATTGAGAGCATCTACATTCTTATTTGAATTAAGCATGGGCATATGCTTTAATTTTATTTTCTCTTAAAAAAAGACCGCCAAACCCCACAACTTTAACACAATTTCTATGTATTGTAAGGAACAAAACAATCTGCATGTGTTGGGAAGTGGGAGAGGATGATCTAATGTTTCTCTCTATTTAATTTACTTGAAGCTGCTGGAGAAATTCCAGGATAACAAAGAATTCTGTGCTGCTTTGTCACAGGAATCAGGTATTGCTGCAAAGTTTAGGTCCAGTAAACAACAAAGCACACAAGGCTTTGCCATGTACTGCCAGAAGGCCATCTTTGCAATCCTCAGTCTTTGCTGCATGAATAAAATTAATAGCTACTCCTAAACCATGTTCCTCAGTGGTGGTATCCTGCTGTGTTAGATATGATAATGAGCCAGCTAAACTACTATTTTCTAAAATTATAAATGCAATGGGCACTCATCCATGGCAGGATAAAGAAGTACGCGAAGACAAATGAGCACTGGCTGGAGAAAACAAATTAACCAGTTTGTTTCATTTTCAGTTTTGTTATTATTAGATTGAACTATTAAAATTGACAACTACAAAGCCCTTTAAAGAAATTACCAACTCTTCTGTTCCAGCGTTTTACCTCTTTGACATCAGTAGTTTTGCTATTTGGTCTTTGCTCTCCAGGTCCAGATCCCAGATTGGAAGAAGGATAGTTTCTGCCACTCTCTTGCATTTCTTGTTGAGACATGCAAACATTAGGTTGTCCATTGTTTTTCTGCAAAGCTGCAGAATAAGTTTGTTTCTGAACTGGTTGGTTACCTCCATCATCTGCTGTTTTACTGAGAAGTAATCTAGATGCTGCTAATGTATTAAAAATCTTCTGAGCCTGCGTAGGTGTCTTTGGAGAGGAGATGACTGGAGAAGAAATTTCTTGAGAGTCTCCAAAAGAAAAAAATAGTCATTTAAATAGAACCACCTTGTTCTTTTTCAATTAGCATCAAGAGTCAAAATTAACAAAACATGCATATTACATTTTAACAAAAGCTGTACTGTTTTCTAAATGCTCAAAGTTAATTGGTTTGGAGAACAGATTTATTCCCGAGACAGATCAGAATTTTTTTTTAGCTTTGAAATAAGTATATTTTCATTAAGACTGTGTTAATACAGCGAGTTGTTTTCAAAATAATTTATACAATTTGTGCTATGCAAATTGCATAAATTACTTCGAAATTCCTTATTCCGAACTTGGGTGCCATCCAAATGGCACCCAAGTTTGGAATAAGCAGCTATTTCAAAAGTCCTGTTACCCCTCATCCAACAAAGGGCACTGGAACTGGAATACCGCGCTCGAAGCAGCAGTGTTATTTCGAGCATGAGGAAAAGCTGCGGTGTTGCTATATCGCAATGCATTTGTATCCCGAAATAGCAATTGCCATGCAGACATAGCCCCAGAGACCTCTATATATGCATATACTATAAAATATTTCAAAATGAATAAGATTCACCCCTCAGTCTTTTAGCCTTTTTATATTATGTACAGTGTCACTCTTAGAATTGTTACTGAAATAAAAAAACAAGCACTGTGTACAGTTATTTTATTATAACTATGACAGTAAAATGCTTTTTAAAAACTGCCTGTAGTACATAAAATTGAAGGCCAAATTTAAACTGACTGAATTAAAAACAAAAACCAAAAAACCACCTCTCCCCCAAGCATAAGCATTACGTCAAGCTATATAGAAGAAGGAATATCAAAATTAAGTTTATAAGGGAAATATCCAAAAACCTTTAACTACAGAGTCACTACTTGGGCTGCTTAGTACAAATGTAATTTCATGGTAGTACTGTTTGGAAATTCTGAAGTACTGACTTTCATGCTAATCTAATAGCTATGGAATCAACAAAGGACACAGGTGGCAGATATTAGTTGTCTTAATGTGAGAGGTGATTACGACATGCCCAATCAAAAAGCCCTTTATGTTTAGCCTGAAAAACATTAGTTGAATAAATAAGTATTTCATTACTGTAGTCTAGGCTATAGGTACATATGTCAGGAAGCGAATAGGGAGTTCATTTATTAAACATTTCTTGTGAAACGGCAAACACAGAGCAAGATGAGAAAAATCCACTAGGTGGGGCCATTGACATGGACCAGTTATTAAACCAGAGACCTTCCAAGATATCCACCTAAATTCTGCCTAGGGATGCTAGCCTCTAGAACTGAGACAAAACACTGATAATTTTTTTCCAGAGCGACTGATTTTTTTCATTCCAAACCCTTATTTGCTGCTCCTTCCTCCTCCACCCCCCAAATAAAAACAAGGCATTTTCAGGCAAACAATTAATAAATCTAGGCTGATTTAGGCAAATAGTTTCAGATCAAGAAAAATTCAAAAGAAAACTGTTCACGTCCATGTCTTTTAAATGAGATTTCAACTCTTCTATACAATTTCCTTTTACTATTTAGACAGATGTGTTTATGTAAATTTAATAAGAAACAAAAATGGAAACATAACAAAAAATTCCATTTTGTTTGACCTGAAGCAAACTTTGTTTTCATTTTAGGTATCAAACAATATAACCAGTTGTTCACTCTGCTCTACTTGTGACCTCCCTGTAGATCAGGGCTGGGGAAGCCCTGGCCCACAGTCAGACCCAGACTGCAGCTAACCTGGATCCAACCCCCAAGGCTTGGGGCTCCCCTCCCCTGCATCCAGCCTGTGGTAGGAGGGGAGCCCATAGCCTCACGAGCCAGAGTCCAAAAAGCCGGGGCCGGATCCAACCCACCGGCTCTGCCTGGTGGGGACAGGAAATGGCACTGCCGCTTCACTTCCCCCAACTGGGGCAACAGCAGCATAGTGCTGCCTGGAGGGAGGCTTCCCCCACCACTCTGACTTGCTGGCATTCTGGCCAAACAAAGAAGTGGGGGGTGGGTGTCTGAGAGCAGCAGGATCAAAGCCTCTTCAAGGGAGCTTTTCTCTGCACTGCCTTTTCCCCAGCTGGGGTAAAAGGCAACAGTGTTATGTGAAGATAAGTACCCCCCTCACCGCCCAGACTTCTGCAGCTCCTGCCCGCTCCTGTGCCCCCTCCCACCCAGACCTCAACCCCAGCCCACTCCCACACCCTCCCTGCTACTCAAACCCCCCACCTCCAGTCTGCTCCTGACCCCCTCACCACTGTTCCCAGCCCATTTATGCCCCCCAGATCCTCCAACCACAGCCTGCTCCTCTACCCTCCTGCACAAACCCCACACCTGGTCCCCAGCAGCCCCCTCCCACACACTGAACCCCCACCATTTTTGGTCCCACCCTGACTCCCCAGAAGAGTTAAGCTGGCCTGGGGGAAGCCCTGGACCTCAGACCCCAAACCTGTCTTCACTCCTGCCTGTGGTGTTGAAGGGTGAGGTGAAGGAGCAGTCTCAGTCAGGGGCCACATCCGTGCATGGGAGGAGCTGTTTGTTGGGGTTTTTTTTTTTGCTTCTCACTTTACTCTGCCCCAACTGATTTTTCTGTGTGTCACTGGCTCCCAACCCAGAAAAGGATCCCTGCCCCTGCTTTAGATAGTGGAGTCAGCCCATTTGAGGGTACAGGCTTGACGTCCACTAGCTATGTCAAGGTAAAAGCTACTGAGGCCTCATCTCTACTACTATTTCTCCCTGAAAGCTAACTCTCTTTTCTCTGTAAAAGAATAGGAAGGGAGTTAGTCAGAGGCTTCCCTAAATAACTGTAATAAGTTATGGGGCTAGATTCTGTGATGTACCTCTCAAGAACTCAGCACAGATGGCACCCCTCTAGGCATCTTTGGGTCTCCCAGATTTTACCCGTTCTAAGGGCCATTACAGCCCCTAGTGTAAGTCACATTGGTCCCACATGGTGCTCTAACTTGTGGCAACCTCTCCAGCTATTTTGGTTTGAAGAGCAACTCAGAGTCAGGCCTGTTGCTTAAAATACTATGGCCAGTCTAGTCTCCCTTCTGCGATGCCCCTAGGCCATGCATAGTTGGGAGGGGCAGCACAAAGCCATTAATACTGTTCCTGCACCAAGCAAAATTCTTTGGGACCCCTGCACTTCCATGACGACTCCTACATGCCACCAGATGTGAGACACACATTCATCTTTTACCAGTGTATAAGTAAATACAAATTTGTGTGCAATTTCAAAAAGCTTATAATCTGATCCAGACTAACATCAGTCTTTGCTAACTCTTAACATACAGAGAATAACATACGGAAATTCATTGGACTTGTAGACAGAGCATGGTATTGGGGTTTTGCCCTGTCTTTCGTTTGGCGTTAGCAGCGAGGTCTGATTAGAAATACTCTTGGAAAACAAGGGAAATAGAATTGTTGCAACCAGCCACTTCCATATAAACACACATGGGACAATGAAAGTTTGCATTATAGGATTTAACTGAACAACTCAAATAATAATAATAATAAAAAAATATTTTGCAATGGTTACCTGGGTGGGGTGTGAAATTGGCATGCGTGGTAATTTTTTCATAAGCTTCAGCTTCATCCTGAAATTTCAGATTAGGGTCTCTCTTGGAACAATCTTGAGTCTTACTGTCTGAAAATGTAACTTTGGTGCTATTTTTCCTTTTCTCATTCCCCTGCTTAACAGCCTTAGCTGATGAACAAAGAGGCAGACTTCTGTATTCTAGAAAAATATATCATGTTTTCAAAACTTATGTCCTTCAGTTAGATGGTGGACAGTAATATTATATATAACACCCATATTAGAATTTGTAACATAGAATACTATTTGAGAGAGAATTCCCAGAGTATCTTTTTTTAAAAAATGGTAAACTAAGGGTAGTTCATCTTTGCACTGAAATTTAATCCAGGTTTTGAATCTTTATTCTGGACAGTGGGCATATAACATCACAATGGGCCTCAAGTAGTTTCCATACCATAGCAATACACAGGATGCAGAATTATTTGCATAAGGTATGAACCTGAAATATTTTCAAATGCTATTACAGAGCTAACAAAGAGTAATTTTATCTTTGATAAAAGTATCCCAAACATGAAGTCAACCATTAAAATACTATAACAAATTAAATTATTCTTTCAATGCGTGTTGAAGCCCTCAGCTTCACCTTTCTCAGTAAAATGAACTTCTGCCTCAATAAAATTAACAGTAAATAGCCCCATTAAATTGGACTAAACTGTAATTGACAAATAAGATTAAAAGTACATAATCTTTACTCATTTGTTATACTAAATATTGTTCTTTGTACACAAACATAATATAGGTTGCTAGGTTAACACAATAACAACTGTTACCTTCATCAGTTTCCTGAACTTTCAATGCGTTTCTGTTTTCTGAACTAACATCCTAGATTTAAAAATATCAATACATAATCAGTATAAAAAATTGCACTCAGGAAACTGCACTGCAAATCTGCTAAAGTGCTTCAAGTCAAGACCTATGCCTTGAAACCCTTAGTCTACCTCTTAAAATCATATTAAATAATCTTGCTGAAGCAGCTGCAGCTGCTAGGTTTGTAAGATTCTAAAGGTTTCTATTCACATAACAATTCCTAAAAGGAGAACTGAATAGCATTTTGGACAAAAAAGAAAAATATTTAACTAAAATATTTATATTTTCTGTTAATTGTCTTAAGCCTTATTCTTACGTGCCTTATAATGGTTGATTATATCATCCACTGTTACAGGAAAAACCACAGAGTCCAGGACTCAGTAATGGTACAGAAAGGAGGCATATATTTTAAAATTATTTGTTTTAAAATGCAAATCTTTGCACTTTCAACTACATATTGGCTGTGTCTAGATTGCCAAGAACTGTCAGCAAAAGATGCACAAATTGTGCAATGTATTTGCATATCTCTTGCTGACAATTCTGTCGGGAAAGCCTGTCCCAACATTTGGCATGTCCACACAGGGCCAAATGTTGGGAAAACCTCCTCTACTGAGACAACCCTTCCTTCTTCCTCATGGAACGAGGAAGACAGGGATGTTGGCAGAACACTTCCAACACAGCAGACTTCTGCTGAGAGACCTCAGTCTCCCAACAGAAGCCAGCAGTTTAGACATAGCCATTGTAACTGATTTGGCATGCTGAACAGGTTTTAAAGAGAAAGACTTCAAAAATTTGGTTCACCTTTATGTAGCATGAACTCTCTCTTAGATCCAGTCTCATAAAGTCTTATATGCAAGTGCTTAACTTTAACCATGTGTGCAATCCACATGTTCAAAATTAAGCACCTGTGTAAATCTTTGCAAGCACTTATATTTATTACAGTTCAGTAGAAATTTTTGCAGGCAAAATCTTCCCTAAATTAACTGTCCTTCCTATTAAAATGATTCTTTGCCAATGTGCTGATCTAGAGCTCACCTTTTCTTTCACTACTTTCCACCCCTTCTACAAGCAAGACAGACAATGCTCAAATGTTGAAAGCAATAGTAGATTTTTATTGATTAAGTACTTACAGTAGTCAGTTTTTTACTGGACCAGAACAGTGAAATATATTTAAACACATTTGTGGCATCTTGGGGTGTGAGTCTGCTCCCTCCACTAGCTTGTCACACAAACTGTCCATGTGGATCCTCTTGATGTGTGTTTACAGATTGTTAATGAATTCTAATCTAATCCAGAAAGATACATCAGAGCACTTTAACAAACCATTAATGCCTATCAGCAGGATCCACATGGACAGTTGGTCCATGGCACGCTAGAGCAGGAAAGACACACACTCCCATTTACCACAAATGAAACGTTCATATAGACAACCCTTTATTGGTGCAAAATTTTAGGGAATAACTTAAAAGTAATTTCAGAAACCATACTCTCACTTCAACTCATATCCTACTGTTATATATAAATTTATTCTGGACCAGTCTATATGTGCATCTATCATCTTCCTCCAGTACTTAAAGCACGTTCACTATTTAAAGCAGTAACTCCTTCACAAAAAAGAAACTGAACAAAAAGATGGACTTTGCAATTAGACGCTCTCTCAGAAAGGAGCAAGATCCAGAAGTGAGGAATCACTTCTGGAAAACACCCTGCTATGAGCCCCCTCTCACATAAATTTGGTGCCCGTCAATTCAAAAAGACTTGATAGTCCCAGTGGTCAGCAGCTGTGTCCCGTCTTATACTTTGTACCTTGAACTGTGCCCAGATTTATTAGAAAGCAAATTAAGTCTCCGGAGATAAACTATGGTCCTTTTGTAAAATACCACTAAGTCTGCAGCATATTCTGCATTAGCCCCTCTCTGCATACAGTAATACCACATGTATAAGCAGTAGAGGTGCCAACACCAGAACAGCCTTTGTTTAAAGGCCTTGTTCACGTAAGACAGCTAGGCTTTGGAACTCACCAATTCTCTTGGTCCAAATTAGTCCAAAGTTGTTTACCTTCAAGAGGCACTGAAAAACCCTCTCTTTGCTCAAGATTTTAGAGGAGGGCATATTCCCCCCACCCCATCCCTTTTAATTTTGGCCAAACACAATGTTAGGTTACTTGTCTTTTTTAATATTTTTCAATACCTGTTAAAGGCACCAATCTATGAAAGATATCTTGTGAATGTAAACTGAAATATATTCGGGGGGAAGTGGTTATATATGGCCCTGAGCATTAAAATTTATATTCCTTAGACTTTGGCATGTATCAGGTCATTGCCAAATTAGGATTGAAATCAATCCTTGCATCAATAAAGGCAAGTACTAATGAACACTGTGTTGGTTCTACAACAGATTTCTATCAGCATCCACTCATTTCTGTCAGAGACTTTGCCTGTAAAGCACTAGCACTCGTTTGGAACTACAAGTCCCCAACCTACAAACAAGCTCTGTTCCAAAAGTTCATTTGTAAGTTGGTTGTTTGAAACTGAGAATGTATTTTTCCATAGAAACAATGTTATAAATGGTAGTTAGAGTCCCAGCCTAGCCCATGAAAGCCTATTTAACCCATAATGTAGGAGAAATATTGTACATTTGCAATGAAAAACAAATATTTTTCTTTATTTAACCTTGAATGCTGCTGCTAGAGGAAAGGTTGATATAATTAGAGGAGGATGAGAAGGTAAGCGGAGATTCTGAAGGGGACTTCTAGACCAGTGGTTTTCAACCAGTACGCTGTGGCACACTGGTGTGCCATGAGAGCAATCCAAGGGTGGATGAAATTTTGTCAATTGTCCCTTGCTGTGGCTCTTTATAGACCAAGGGCAGGGGAGAAATTGATGACCTCGCACCAGCTGGGGCTCAAGCAGCAAGGCTGCCTGAGTCCCAGTGGGTATGAAGTTTGTCAATTTCCCCACCCTCAGTCCCCACTGTGGCTCTTTGCAGAGCCACCATGAGGGGAAATGCTAACCCCACAGGACCCCATTAGCACTGGAAGGCAACTGAAATGCTGCTTCCCAGCTGGCGGAAGCCTGCCCTTGCTGTGGCAATGATGAGGGAGTGACGGCAGGAGCCTGTTGGAGCTGGGATATGGTTTAAATTCCACATCCTGGCTCCAATGGGCTGGCAGGGAGGGGAGCTGATTTCAGTGGTTACTCGGTTATTGGACATTCCTAGCATGGCTCTGAGCAGATTTGGAAAATGTGCCTATGCGCCTTGTCTAAGGGGGTGTATTCTGTGTGGGATTTGAAACATTAATGCATTCGACCTTTGTTTAGCTTGCTGTATGCACTGCTATGTGGCAAACCTCCTGAGTAAGACTGTAACCATCATAAATGTAAGTAAATGTGACATTTATGAGCAATCAATTCAGCTGAAAAGAATGGGTGTGCCAGGAAATTATATGACTCATTGAAGTGTGTCGTGTTACTGGAAATGTTGGGAACCACTGCTCCAGACATCCCTGGTCACCCCACACTGCCCACAGGCTGCAACCACCCACTCATCAGGAAGCAGCAAGTGGCACACGTGTGGGCCAGAGGACTCTGGAGGAGAAAGAGGCGGCTATGCAGCCGGTGGCTAGAAAAAAGTGGCAGTTGCCCCTTCAAAGCCCCACTTCTCTTCAGCCACGGGCTGCACAACTGCCCCCTGCTCCTCTGGAGTGTTCCACCCAGCACTTGCACTGCTCACCACTACCCGCGCCTGTTGCCTGCTCCCGTGAGGCAGACGGTGAGCCTTTTGTTTGAATGGATGGCTGTTCATAACTCAGGGAGTTATTATTATATTATAGTTATTATATTATTATATATTTTGTATATTAACAAAAACCAACCAACCAACCACGCACTACAAGCAGAGTTTCATTTTCAACTTATTCTACAAACCGGCTCACAGAACACTAAAGCTGGCTCTACACTGCAATGGAAGGTTCATGGCTGACCTGGGTCAGGGCCCTGTGAGCTGAAAAAGAAATCAGATAAAGCCACATTGGGGGAGAGGATCACAAAGTCTGGGCTCCAGCTGAAGCCCAAACATCTGCACTGCAATTTTATAGCTCTGCAGTTTGATGCCAGGTCAGCTGACCCAAGCCAGCTGCAGCTATCCTGGGGTTCTTATTACAGTGCAGATGGAAATGGAGTCCTAAAGTTTCCCACTTTTGCTGCCCCTGGTGCAGCTCTACTGGTGGTGTGAGGGATATAAGTTACAACACCTAAAACTGGCACACGCTGGCCCGGCAACATCCCTAGTTCAGCAGGATCAGGGATGATCCTGGACCACAGAGCAGAGGCAGGAGAGCTGGCATCTCAGGGGGTGACAGGGCTGGAGCACTGGCCTCCCCCAGCAACCCCACAGTGGTCAGGGCTGGAGTCCAGCATCACCTAGCAGCCATGTAGGGCCTCAGCCAGAGCACCAGCATCTGATGTCTCCCAGCATCCACATGGGACCAGAGCCAGCAAGCTGGTGTTTGACCTCTCCTGGCAACCACACAGGGCTGGGGAGCTGGTGCCAGCAGTGATTTGCAGCCAGAGGGCTGGGGAGCAGCAGTGGGGGTCGGGGGGATTAACCTCCCCTGGTCCTGTAAAATCTCTTGCCCAGGACCACTCAGGTTCCAAGGTTGCCAGACCAGGGAGATGCAACCTGTAGCATAGCCTAAGAGCAGGACTAAATATGATTTAAAATATAGTGGTAGCTATCCAGTTTTGAACCAATACCGTCAACTGAACTTAGGTGAATATACCAGACAAAGGCTAGATTTAAACATTTGAAGATCACTTCACTTACAGCCAAAGGAAGGGCATTCCTACAAGCCTACAATTCTGTATCTATTGTATTTCTCCTGTAATCTGTAGGATAATCTATGGGCTCAAATACTTAAATACAAGTTTGTCTGTCTGGGTGTTTTTGTTTTTTTACCATAGGTGCATTTGCTTGTTGCTTCCGCATTTGTAGGCTGATGGGTCTGGTTTCAGACTTCCAATTCATAGTAATGCCAACGTTATCTTCAATATTGCGAATACCTCAGGAAACAAGAGACTGAATTAAAGTTTAGTAGTTTTATACAACAGGCTAAGTTTAATAAGGTCACAACACATTATATACAAGTGAAAATCATAACTATATAGTCACAGGGCCACCCTGAATCTTAGAGGATCGATCCACAAGGCTGAGGAGTCAATTTTCCTGTTACTTTTACAGGGCTCAAATCCAGCCCTACCCCATTTCCAACTGCATGAAAAACTGAAAAGAAATTCATCAAAGCACTTTTCTTTCCAGTACGTGGGGAATAGTTCAAGGGGGACGTGACATGGCCCAAATTCTTAGGGTCCAATATAAGTTTCTGGCTATAATATTTGCATGGAGGGGAAGTACTACTATTTACAGAGCCTTTCTGACTGGAGTAATTTTTATTTTATACTTTTCAAAATTTCTACTAAAGGGTGTGTCACAAAATCATGGAGATTTTACTCAATTTCTCTTCCATATAGCACATTTTATATATGCCTAAAGATTTCAGTGGAAAAGTAACCAAATAATACCAATGTTTATGCACAGGTATATACATGACTTCAAATTTTAGTCTTGATTTATTTTATGCAAGCAAAGCAGACTGCTTTAAAAATGCTAAGGTAATACATTTGAAAATATTCAGACTTAAGGAAGATATGGCCTCTACCCTCTGAAGAGCTCCTGCTTAAACTATTCAACAACTATTACTTAACTTTTGGACAAATTTTAAGGTATATCAACATACTTTGCAAACTGTGAAATTCTACTTGAGGGTCCTTTTTAGCCGATCCTGTTATTCTAAGAGGTTTGCTCAAGTCCCATTCACACTTTGTAATTAAATTTAGCACTGCTTCATCCTCTTCGTCCATCACTGAACACTTCCTTGACATGGAGTTAATATATGCTACCCGTGGCTGGCCAGATCTGTTAAGAAAAATATGCTGTCACGCTGTCACCTTATTTTAATGGTTCCCTTTATTTAAATATGTTTTCTATCAATACAAAAACTAAACTTTAACATTCACACTCAGTAAATAAGTAATGCCCTTGCTCTGTTTTTATGCTAAATAAAAGATTATTTGTTATTGTTCCAAGGTATTGAATAATGGATAAAGTTCTAGATTGACTCAGATGTGGTTTTAATTCCTAGCTCTGACACACTTTTTTTTTTGTAGTGGGGAGTTGTTTGTTTTTGTGTGTTTGTTCTTTTTAGTCAATCACTTAATTTCAGAGTTGCAGCTCCCCATCAATGAATTGGGAAATAAAATTTCCCTTCTTCTTTTTGTCTATGTTGTTGTTTTAGGCCCCAATCCTGCAAGTAACTCCAGTCTACACTGTAATTATTGGGAGTGTTTATGAGGAGAGTAAGAAGTGAATATATTGAAAGGAATCTTCCAACATATTTTGAGAAAAATGTTGCTAAAATTAAAATGCAATTGTCCAGCTAAGTTAACCTTGGTTAACTTTCAAATGCATTTTTTGAATAACAATTTGTTATATACTTAGTGGCTGATAACTGAAAGAGAATGGATTTCTACATAGGATTTTTAAAAAAAGCAGTAATAAATAGCATATGAAATTTACAGCATGACAAGATTAACATGTTAATACATGTGTATTTTGCAACAACGTTACTACGAATACATTTCTTCAACTAAAAATATCTTCAGAGATATGTGCTCAATCGCATCAGTGTCTAAAAACTAGGTACACCTGAGCTGGGACTGGATGCCTCGTTCACCACAGTAAAAGGGAAAATTTCCACAAAGAAATTTAAGTGCTTAACTGGCATTTTAGTTCAAGTCCAAAAGCCAGCATGCTCGGTAGGGAGGCACCTGAGATAGTCAATGAGAGATGCCAAGGACGGATATGTGCTGGGCACCTCTCTCTGGGCAGGGGACAAAGCTTAAGGCCAGGCTACAGTGTAGTTCCAATCTCTGCTAAGCGATCAACTATTGGAAACCATCTGCTTGGAGTCAGGGAGTTTAGATGCCAAAGCAGTTTCTCATAGGTACACCTGCCTTACTCTACACAAAATAGCAGGAGGAGGAGGTGGTAATGCTGCCCCCACCTTGTAACTTTGTAGCCCTGTAATTAAAGCACTCACCTGCTTCCCCCATTCTTTCCTGCTGAAGCTGTTCCACTGCAGAAAAATGAGTCATTGGGGCAGAGAGAGAGAGAGACTGAATGAGAATGCAGTGGTTAGGGCATCTACTTGGGAAGTGGAAGACCATGGGGGAGTCCCTCTGCTCCGGTCCCTTTTTCATTATTTACTTACAAAAGAACAGCATCAACAGGAGAGACTGAGGGAACCCACATCGGCAGCTTAGTGGTCATGGCATTACTGAGAGGTAGGATTTGAACTGGGGTCTCCTTTCTCCCCCTTCAAGCACGAGAGGGAACTGAACCTGGGCTTTCCAGTGAGACCTTAACTACTGGGACAACAATTATAAAATGGGAGGAACCTCCATCACCTCCTCCAACCAGATGTTGACTGGGACCAGATCTCAGCGCGTTTGCTCTACTGGACCCCTCGTGCGACTTAGGCAGATGAACAATATCCTCGCCTGGTTCATGAATCTGTTTGGGGCATCCAAGAGTTGAGAGTTAAGCAGCAGTGTGCTTGGGGGAAAACACTCTGAAAATGTTGCTTATGGGTGAGGTGAGATGTTTCCACTGTTTGGCAGGCATTTGCGAACTGCAACCAAGCCAAAACTGGAACCTGAATGGGACCTAAGTACCTTCTTGAGTCCCACACTCAGGCCACATGTACACTAGCAAGGTCTTTTGAAAAAAATCAGGCCCTTTTTTGAAAAAACATATGGAACATCCACACATAAACCGTGCTCTTTCGAGCCGAAATCGAAACACTGCAGCTCTTCTGCTAGAAGCCGTCATCCACTCCAGGATCAGGAATAGCACCACTTTTCAAAAGCTTCTTTCCAAAATAAAAAAATGTGTAGATACTCTGTGGGTTTTTTTTCCCCAAAAGAGCAGTCCTCATGGTGCTGGATTTTTCAATCCCTGGCCTATTCTTCTGGAAAGAGCAGGGGCTGTGTGGACACTCTCTGTTGAAACAGCAGATCAGTCTTTCAATCTGCTTTTTTTGCGTGTGGATGTGCTCTTCTGAAAGAATGTCTTCTGGAAGATCATCTTTTGAAAGATCACTGTAGTGTAGATGCAGCCTCGTATGCCAGAGATTAGTGCCATTATAAAAATACAGATTGATGCACACACAAAGCCTTACTTATAGCAAGAGAATAACAAAAACAAAACAGATTGGCTACGTCTACACAAGAGGCTTTTCCTGGCAAAACTGGGCTTTTGTCAGGAAAAACTGTGGAGCATCTACATGCAAAATGCACTTTGTTGACAGTTTGTCAACAAAACCCAGCACATCCACTGGCAGCATTATACCTCTCCCCATTCAGTAACGCTTCTCCCCACAATGTTCTGTCAACAAAACAGCCATGTAGACACTCTGTGATTCTTCTGTTGATAGACCGGGCTTCTGGTTCACGGGGCAGCCCTATTTGCAGAGCTTCCAGTCAGCCATTCTGTCGAGAGGGAGGGACTGTCTGGCTGTTCTCTGTTGAAAGAGTGGATTGCTCTTTTGATCTGATTTTGTGTGTAGACGCAATCTGTCAACAGAAGTTTTGCTGGGAAATCCCTTCTGACAGCGACTTCTGTCAACAGAAGCTTATTGTGTAGATGTAACCATTATGAACAGCATAAACTGACACATGAAGAAAAAGGAGTAATGTAGGTGATAATAAATAAGAATTCCTAAACCAGAGAACTGAGGTATTCAAAACACAGAAAAACTCGCCTGGAGGAATTTAACGCACACATTGGTCAAGTCTGTCAGACAGACATGGGGAATTTCCCCAAAGTAAATCCTAAAACTTACAATGAAAGGACAGGAGAACCTTGCAGACTTCCATATGTTTACACAACTGCATTTTGACTCTTGTTTTAAGAATGTTTGAGCTCACCTAACTGCAATATCTGCTTTTGAAGTAAACCCTAATTTCCATTCCAACGCTTCAAAACTACTACTTCTATTACTTTGTTCATACCTTTCAATTTCATCCACTTTTGTTGTTGGTGAAGAATCTTTTAATCCAAATGCATGGTCTGTAGTGAAATGTAAAAGAGATGCTTTTCGTTCACTATCTCTCACCGGTCGATCATCTAGAAAAAATCCCCACAAAGAAAACCTATTTCATTAACATTTTTCACTATAGCTTTCAGTAGAACACCTGGGAAATGGAGGTCATTCCTTGCTCTGAACAAAACATTATAAAATAAAAGTCCTTTAATCTGGCCTCTGATGATTAGGAAATCCTGATCACCTGGCATCTGGCAAAAATAGTCGCATTTACGGAGATCATCTGGGAAAATCTGATGGTCTGGCATACAGTAGTCCCCTGAGATACATGAGGGTTACATTCCACAAACCCTCACGTACCTTGAAATTCACATACGTCAAGGAGCTTGGGTGGTGCGTTGGGACCATGAGAGGGGGACAGGGTGGCCAAGCCTGGGGTGGGTTAGGGCTGCACAGGAGCTGGGGGTGTAGTTGAGCCAGGGAGCGCAGGGGTGGTAAAGCAGCTGGGGAAACACGGAGGTGGTGAGCTGCAGCTGGGGACGCCCGGGGTGGTGAAGAAGCTGTAAGAGCTTGGGGTGGTGGTGTCCAATGGTCTGGAAAATTTGGTAATCTAGCACCTGTCTGGTCCCAGAAGTGCTGGATTAAAGGAATTTCACTGTACTTGTTCTTTCTAAAGTTTACAGCTCAACATTGATTTAACACACCTTAGAAAGTTTGTTACAGAGAAGAAAAATTCTTTCTTTAAGGACTTTGCATTTAACACAGTACTGCACACTACCTTTGGTGGGTTTATTTTGTTTTGCTTTTGTCTCTGTGGCAGCTTGATCGCATACTTCTGGTTCTAAAGGTGGTGTGTGGTTGATTAATTAGTACATAATTCTGGTATTTAAACTCCAAAGTTCTATTGTCCCTTTTTGTCAATGAAACCAGAGGCCACAAATCATAGCCTTTTAGTTGAAATCCTGACTCTGCTGAAATGAATAGCAAAACTCCTGTTGACTTCCAGAAGGCCAAGATTTCTCCCTTTGACACCAAAATGAAAATAGAGATTTATATTTAGAGCTGACAGGCAACTCCACACACACAGACATACACGAATTCTGTTCTCAGAATAGCAGGAAGGGACGATGGCCCCGTGAACATTATTCAAAGAAAATTAGGACAATTAGCTAATCAAAGCGACAATAATTTAAAGGAGGTTTGTATCTGACATGTTTATTTTTAATTTAACATCTTGCTATGGTAGGTTAGCTGCATGTATCCAGTCTTCTCTTTCAAGGGATCCTGACATATCTTTTAACTGACAGTCACAATCTTGACTAATGACAGCAAAAGAGGAGGGGAAAAAAAAAAAGCACAAAGCTTCAGACACTACAGGTTGAAACTCCCAAGTCCAGCATCATCCATCATCTGGCAGCACCATGAAACTTGCAGGACTATACAGTCCCATGGCTGGGAGGAGGAGGGGCCAGTCAGACCAGCCACAGGAGCCCAGGGCAGCCACAGCTGGTCTGGATGTGGAGCAGGGCGGGGGCCAACAGTCCAGGAGCCTGGGCCCTGAAGCTACAGCTAAAGACCCTCAACCCGGGCTGGGAGCAGTAGCCAGGGCTGTCTGGACAGTAAGCTGCAGCCCAGGAAAGCTGTGGCTGGACGAAAGCCCCAGGCCAGGGAGCTGTAGCTCACGGAGCTCATCCCTGAGGCCAGGTGGGAACCCGCAGTCAAAGGAATCCACAGCTGGGGCCGGGCCATAAGGTGGGGTCAGGAAGCCTGTGGGGGGAGTTGGGAAACTGTGGGCAACAATGCGGAAGGAGTCCAGAGCAGGGGCTGAGGCCAGCAGGGGAGCAGGATTGACCTCCCCTGGTCTAGCAAAATCACTAGTCCAGAACCACTCAGGTCTAGAGGGTGCTGGACCAAGGAGGCTGAACCTGTACTAAAAATGGGTCACTGTTTTGAACAAGTTATGAGTCGGGAAGAAGAAAAGTTCGCAGAGCAATATTTTAAAGTTAGTTCTTCTGCTTTGGTATAACTCTTGGAACTGGTTCACAGGAGCTAACTGGACTTCCTACAGGAAACAGGATATGGTTTTCTCCCCTACGTATCCACCAGTGATAAGTTAGTTGTGAGCACGTCTTGATAAGAATTATCAAACAGTTAGAAATACAAATAAATGCAAAAAGGAAATAATAAGCTCTCTTATCAAAACATTTACGTATACAGTTAATTTGTGTAACAGGTATGTGTATATTTGTGTGCTAATCAAATCATATGGTCATAGAAAATACTGATACAAAAGTATAACAGGTTCCCTCCCACACTTTCATATTACAATATGTTTACTCTGACCCTTTGATCAGAAAAAGTATTTTGCATTTTCAAAACACTTAGTCAAACTGCAATAATGAGTTTTTTTTACGTTAAAAATTGGGTGGGATTTTTTCAAAAGCTCTCAGCATCTGCCTTATTCTTCTCCTACTGCAGACCAGGGGAGCAGAGTTAGGCTAGTGGGGCACACATTAGAAAATCACATTCATGAAGTCTCTGTAAAGCAGCACTTAAAAGATCATCTATAATGAGACATTTGTATGAACTAAAATTGTCCAATGCTGAATACCGTAAATATCCATGCGTATGAAAGTTTTTGCACATCAGTTTTAAACTCCAATATCTATTTAAGTTAGTGCAACAGCCAGCCCTGCTGCTGATAAATGGCACTGGCTTTGTCTCAGCCCTTAGTATGCACTAAGCTGATACATCACATTAGCCACAGAAACCTGTTGGACCTATGTACTAAATCCATCAGTTTATGGTATTAGCACACTACACTCATCCCTCACTGTACAAGCACAATTGGTTCCCAACTTTCTGCTCATAGGCCAAAACTCATAACAGGGACACTAAATTACCATTAAAATACATGTAAAAGTCTACGATTCGTTCCAACTACTCCTAACTTGGGGAAGGAGTGGCAGCATATGGAGCTGCTTTTGAAAGGTTAGTGAACCTTGGGTTTGAGGGGGAGGGGTGGAGAGGGTTAAAGGTTGGGAGCAGTTTGGGGCCATGAGCGGGACGGAGGGTTAAAACCCAATGGCAGGTTGGGTCCATGAGATGGGGTTAATAAACATGCGGACAAGGGGCACCCAGTGGACATAATATACCTAGATTTCCAGAAAGCCTTTGACACGGTCCCACACCAAAGGCTTTTATGTAAATTAGGTGGTCATGGGATAGGAGGAAAGGTCCTTTCATGGATCGGGAATTGGTTAAAAGACAGAAAACAAAGGGTGGGAATAAATGGTAAATTTTCACAATGGAGGAGGGTAACTAGTGGTGTTCCCCAGGGGTCAGTCCTGGGACCGATCCTGTTCAACTTGTTCATCAATGATCTAGAAAATGAGGTAAGCAGTGAGGTGGCAAAGTTTGCAGATGACACCAAGTTGTTCAGGACAGTCAAAAGCAAAAGGGATTGTGAAGAACTACAAAAAGATCTCAGCAAACTGAGTGATTGGGCAGCAAAATGGCAAATGAAATTTAATGTGGGTAAGTGTAAGGTAATGCATGTTGGAAAAAATAACCCAAATTACACGTACTACATGATGGGGTCAAATTTAGCTACGACAGATCAGGAAAGGGATCTTGGAGTTATAGTGGATAGTTCTCTGAAGATATCCACGCAGTGTGCAGCGGCAGTTAGTAAGGCAAATAGGAGGTTAGGAATTATTAAAAAAGGGATCGATAATAAGACAAAAGATATCATACTTCCCCTATATAAAACTATGGTACGCCCACATCTTGAGTACTGCGTGCAGATGTGGTCTCCTCACCTCAAAAAAGATATATTGGCATTAGAAAAGGTTCAGAAAAGGGCGACTAAGATGATTAGGGGCTTGGAAAGGATCCCATATGGGGAGAGGCTAGAGAGACTGGGACTTTTCAGTTTGGAAAAGAGGCGATTGAGGGGCGATATGATAGAGGTATATAAAATCATGAATGGTGTGGAGAAAGTGAATACAGAAAAATTATTTACCTTTTCCCATAATACAAGAACTAGGGGACACCAAATGAAATTGATGGGTAGTAGGTTCAAAACTAATAAAAGGAAATTTTTCTTCACACAGCGCACAGTCAACCTGTGGAACTCCTTGCCCGAGGAGGCTGTGAAGGCCAGGACTCTATTAGGGTTTAAAAAAGAGCTTGATAAATTTTTGCAGGTTAGGTCCATAAATGGCTATTAGCCAGGGATAAAGTATGGTGCCCTGGCCTTCATAACAAGGGCAGGAGATGGATGGCAGTAGATAAATCACTTGATCATTGTCTTCTGTTCTCCTTCTCTGGGGCACCTGGCATTGGCCACCGTCGGCAGATGGGATGCTGGGCTCGATGGACCTTTGGTCTGACCCAGTATGGCCATTCTTATGTTCTTATGTACAGGGGAATTAAGGCTGCGGTGCATTGGGAACATGGGGAGGGCAGGGTGTTAAGGCTGCAGTGGGTTTGGTCCATGGGGCAGGCGGGCGGGCGGGGGGGGGCGTTAAGAATCTGGTGAGTTGGGTCTGTGGGGCAGGTGGGGGTGGCATTCAGACTGCTGCAGATTGGGACCGTGGGGTGGGAGGATGGGGCAGGGTTAAGGCCACGGCCGGTTGGGTCTGTGAGGTTGGCAGCGTTTCAGGCTGCAGCAGGTTAGGGCTGCAGAACCAGCAGTGGGTTAGGGCTGCGGCGGGTTGGGGCCACAAAGCTAGCAGAGGGGGTCAGGCTGCGGCATGTCAGAGCCATGGGGAGCGGGTCAGGCTCGTATTAGCGCGGGGACTTCACTCATCTAGTGGACAAAGGTAAGTATGTGCATCCCTCAGTTTAGCAAGTACTCATAAGTAAAGTACTCATTTAATGATGGATGAGTGAACATTCCTCCTACCTATTCCTGAACCAACACGTAATTATAAACAAAAACAATCCTGCACCAAAAAGTTTACAGTATACAACAAGTTGTACTCACAATGGAGCACAAGCATGATGGTAATAAAGACAACATGGTTTAATGTAGATTTGCTAGAGTACACAGGCAAATGGTATCCAGGCAATCTATCTAGGTAACTTAGGGATATATATATGCCCCCCACATTACCACAGTATTTGAGCATTTTGCATTCTTTAATTTATTTATCATCACAACGTCTTGTGAGACAGAAGTACTATGATCTCTACTTCACAGCTATAGAAGGGCCACATCGAGTCTAAGGCTCAGATTCACAAATGTATTGAGATTATTTACTGTGGCTTGGCACTTATGCTTTCTGAAAATGTACTTATGATATGGATATGACATAACAGAAGGATGCTTTATGCAAGATGGATCATGTCAGATATCATTGGAAAAAGTTATGATTTACTGAATATGATTCTCTCATTTGTATGTTTGTATCATTCTTGTAGATGAAGCTAGCAATATTGACCTGTGTATCTGTATTTTATATTTGTAGCTTTGCATCACTCTCATGGTTGACATCTCAGGGACTACAATGGAAAAACCAGACAGGGCTTAATGCCCCATCAGCTAGCACTACGGGCTGTGAATTGGTGTGGACTTCCTGGGGACTTTCAAAATTGCTACTGACTTATGGATGACGGAGTTAGGTGACCTGGTCATCTGATACTAACCAACTCCTTGGTCTGAAGAACTGTTCCACAGGGCGGTGGGTGGAATCAAACAAAGGTTTCCTACCTTATGGAAATTCTATATAAGGCAGGGAAGGAAAACAATGATTTTCTTTGATTTGTTTACCTCTGCCTCCCCAAAGAGCTACGTGAAAACACACAGTAATAAAAGGACTAACTGAAAGGTGGGGCCAGGGGGAGAACTGCTGACCCTATGTCCCTCTTCCTAAACAATACAGAGCAGGAAATTATTTCTAACCAGTTTCTTAGTGAATCTAGGTTAGATTCAATGCTTTGTATTTCCTTAGTAATCTGAGATGGAAAGGCTATGCTTATTTTCCCTCACATTAAGGAAGGTGGTAAACCCCATATGACTTTGAGTTTCCATCTTGAGGGGAGCAAGATGAACATCTGGGTGCTATAGTAAATCTCTTAAACCGAGTCCTTCCAGACCTGATATCAGCGTCTGGATCAGAAGCTGGTTGTGGCCCTCCCTGTGCACTTAGCTGGGGGAGAATTGAGAGCCTTGCTTTGAGGGGCTAGGTAGAAAGGGGGGCCTTGCTGACTGACAACGTGGGCACAGTGGTATCTTAAACATCTTACTTGGCATCCTGAATTGTCACCATTACTTCCACAGACTTCTAAATTTAGGAGCCAACATATCTTTGTGAGTCTGGACCTAAGTGACTTGCCCAAGGTCACACAGTAAGCCTGTGGCAGAACAAAAAATATGACCCAGACTCTCCTTAATACCTGGTTAGTTCTTTATGCACTGCTCCATCCTTCCCTCTATCTAATACAATAATACTTTTTCATATTAAGAGTTATAAATAAAAAGTCCCATTGACCATTTAACTGGTTGTAGTTGCAAAGACACACGGCTTTCCAGGTGGAAGAATACAAAATTTTGTCCCCATACATTTAAGAAATACCACCAAAAACACTTTCTTAAAAGTACATCTATAGCCCATAAAGAATAAATGATGAGATAGTATAAAGGTTTCATTGGCACTAGTATGGAATAAACTGCATACCTCACATACCTCAGACACATTCTCAATGTATAGGCCTAGGTATGTTTAAAACAAAAGCTTTTTCTTACAAGATACCTAATACGCTAAAATTTAATTTCAAGAGCAAGTTCAATTATAAAAAATTGTACATTTCCCCTACTTACCTAATCGTCTAAGGTTAGGAAGCATGTGCACAACAAAAAGACGATAATCAGATTCATTTTTGACTACTGGATTCAGACGGAGGTCCACATCCCTGAGTGCAGCTAAACTATGAAGTCGAAATATTTCTGATAGTGATGAAATGTGATTGTAATAGAGATTGAGCTTTTCTAAAAATATCAGATGCTGAATACCCTGTTAATGAACAGAAAACAGAAACCATATTAATTTGTACTTACATATGACTCCATTAAACTTTGCTTTCATAAAATGGAATACACTAGATCACGGATATAAATCCAAGTGAGGCAATTAACTTTTCCATATGCTGATAGCTGTTTGGTGGTCTATGTAAAAAGAGTTGCTGGTCTCAGTCCAAGTTCTAGTGCACACCTAAACACTTTTAAAAACCTGACAAACAAAAATCACCAAGGACATTATTTGTTATCCTTCTCGGCTGCATCAAAAATATCCTCCAAGATGATGTCCCTTCCAGACAAGGGTTGTAGCTGAGCAATAGAGCAATACTGGGGACAACTTAATAAACACTACCCACTCTGTACCTGTTCTGTGCCCATAAGGCGGCATCTTGAACCACTTAAAAAATACAGTGACACTTAAAATGTTTTGAAAGTTAAAATTATTTTGCTGCGCATGACAAAAAAAAATTAGTTGAGTATTGATATTTACATTTGAATTGAGCACCTCTTCTATTGACTTTCCTTAATCTGAGCTCTTCAAGCTAACTGAGAAATGCTACAGATATTCTGTAAAATAATGTAACAGAACAGAAATTAAGGAACTTCACATTAGCAGCAGAAAGTGGTTTAAACTAGCTCTAATGTTCTAGAGCTGAATCACACTTAGAAACTTCTGTAGAGCTGATCACAGTGATGCTGTTCGTCACCAAAAAGATGAGACAAACAATTACGTACTTACATGCTAATGCTGCAAAGATTTAAGCACATTTAATTCTTCCAATATAAAGAGTCTAATTGATATTGTGTAAAAGTAAGTATGAGCGTAAATCTGTTCAAAATTAGGGCCACCACTGAAAATGGTGATGGATTAACGGCACTTGAACCTATAATCCTCTTTCAATTACAAAGGAGGTATAACACAGGCATGGCGATGCATGATTCCCTATACTAAACCACTGACGTGTCACAGTCTTCAAGAAAGACAATGGGTGAGTTTCAGTATATTAGGTCAGACTCAATGCTATCTTTTGCTGAGACTGCTACCAAGGATGCCAATTATAATCTGGACTCCAGCCCACTTAGAATTAGACTAAAACTACAAAATTATTTCACGCACTGCTTTGAACAACCGTCAGAAAATAATTTTTGACCACAAACCCAGACTAGATTCAAAATTGTTATCTGGAGCTAGAATGCTCTATATCCTATTACCAATCCTCCAAAACCATCTAGCTCAATGTACTTATTTTTAAAAAATTACTCACAAGTGTTTGCGGGATCAGATCCATGCTGCAGTGCCAATAGACCAAGTAGTGCTCCTGCTCGTAAAATACTTATTTTCTTTGCAGATCCTGAATTTCAATCATATCAGAAGGTAAACTGGCTCCCCCTCCACCAATACCCTTCCTTATGTTTCCATAAGATAGCAGGTTTGCACAGAACAAAATCCTCAATTGTTCCAAACTCCACAAAACTCCCTCAATCCTCGTCCCTTCTCTATGACTTCAAGACTCAACCCAGTTTCTGTTATATTTGTCTTAAACAATAATTTTAAATAAAACCTACCTCCAAGCTAACCAATGCATTGCGAGAGAGATCTAAGGATTTTAGGCGAGTGAAATTTTTCAGAGAATGTCCTAAATGAGTAATCTTTTCATGATAAGTTCCAGGAAGAGACAGTGATCGGACATCAGCTATAAGGAGAAAAATTGAAACCTGAATATAATTGGCATAAGAAAAATGGAGTTACTAAAAATATTCTAATAATTTTAAATACACCTGATAGAAACATGACAAACAATGCATGATGTAGCTGTTTACATTGTTTGTGTGATTTTTAGGGTTGTGTGCACCAATGAATAGGAGAATGTTTATCACAGGCAAGTAGAGCTAACAATGGTAGTGATTGATCTCCTTGTGCCTGAGGACGCTGCTTAGTGGAATCCCTAGGGGACAGTAGGGCGGACAGCCACCACAAGCCCTTGGGAAGGTGGAAGGGGAGCCTGAATCCATACCCCTGGAAGGGCACAGCATGCCAAGGACAGAAGGGGCAGACCCTAGGGAAGTCAGCCTTTGGCGCTGCCCCCTATCCCCCTTCACAGCTGCACAAAGTGGTGCAGCAGTCCTACAGCAGCATTTCAAAGGGGCCCGGAGGGCCTGTTAGGGGAGAGTACATCTTCCATCTGTATTGCTTCCCATAAGGCTGTCTGCATGGAAAGACAGAGGACAATCCCACAGGAAGCAACACATGTGCTTCCATTCTCCAAAAATCTAGTGACGTGCACATGTGGCAAAAGAGGAGTGTACCTGTAAATTATATTTCTGGCGGTGAGGTTACTTCTATATCCACTTGTGTACAGAGTATACCTATTTCATCTAAATAGATCTAGAGCAATTTCTTACAAAGCCACTAAATTTACTACAGGTTGAACCTCTCTAATCCGGAACACTCTCGTGTGGCAAACTCTACAATCTGGCCGGATTTCAGTTAACCAGACGATCACTTACCATGGGTGTGGCCAAGTTTCCTGTGGTCCCATAGTTTGTTTACAGCCACCAGTCATGGCTCTCAGTGTTTTGTGCTGTTATTTAGTTCTAATTTACCCCTAAATGTCTTCTAAGAACCCAGGAAGCAGTGGAAGTGTTGGTAATGTGCTAGAAAATATTGTCCTCCCGTCATCCAGCAAACTCTCATCTAGCACCAGTCAGGTCCCCAGGGAGCCAGACAAGAGGTTCAATCTATACACTAAAATCTAGTTTCTAATCAAATAGCTCTGTCAACTTCTAATGGTTTTATTCGCATACACCCAAGCAGACTTTTGTACTTGTCTTCTGGGTGTCTGTGATGAAACAAAACCTCTCCCAGAAGAAAAGACTTGTATTTCATCAGATATACAATCAAATGGATGGAAAAAAACCCCACAACCGCAGGTCATGTGGGGTTTGATTGGGATGGACTGAGCATGTGCCTACAGAAATCAGCGGCACATGAAGATGCTCAGAACTTTACTGAGGACATTTAGCACCTTTTGGATCAAACCCTGACAGTTAAGAGAAAGAATGTACTTTATCTCATATTCCTAGATCAACAACAAATAAGTATTAGTGGTGTACTCAGGGCAATGCTGTAGTTAGGTCAGATCAAGGCAAAACAGTAGAGGCACTTTTGCTGCATGAAGGATGCCATTTTGATCTCAAAAAGGTATGCTCCACCTAGCATGATGTGTATAACCTCATGCCCTATGAAAGGGAGCATTTAGTAGAGTAAAATGGCATTGTCCCCACATGTGAGGTCATGTGGGTGGGGGCTATGCTGGTAAACAGATGCTCACTCAGGACTACACCACTGTGTCAAGGTTGTCAGGAGTGAATAAGAAATTAAACTGCTATCTATTCTCCTCTGTTGCAGTTAAAAAGAAAAGGTAGCACAGTCTCTCCTGTGAACCTGCATAATCATACAAAAGCAACAGTGAGCAGGAAGATTTCTGTGATAGGTAGGGCACACAATGCTACTGTGATTGGGTGTTTTCCTCACACAGGTGGTGAAAGTTAATGTGGATTGGAGAGGCCAATTAACAAAGTTTCACCTACAGGGTGGGACAGGCCTAATAAAAAACAAAAGCTCAGCTTAGAGAAGCTGGTGGTTCCTATAAAAGAAGACCAAAGCAGAAAGGAGCTGCTTGCAAAGCTCTCTGCAGTCCCCCTCTGAGACTCTGTTCAGGAGGGACAGAGATCTTACTGGGGTGGAGCATGCTCTGGTGGTGAGCTCTGAAAAAGAGAGCAGGAGCTTGACCTCCAGAAAAGAAATCTAGCAAGGCGCTCATGATTGCTGCAGTCTCAGGTTGTGTTCCCTCTACATTTTGTCCATGCACGGGTGGAGTTAATTTTATTTGGTGCACCAAGATACGTGCAGCTGCTTATCACCAACAGAAACACACTCTGGGCACTCTGCTAATCAGCGGGGCAGCACCTCTCCTCCGCTGCTACTCAAGCACTCAGCTTACAGAGAAGGCTGGTCCCAGGCCTCAGCCACTTAGGGGGTGGTAATGCCCTCCCTGTACCACAGCAACGGGCCAGTCAGGCCCCCAGGGGGCCAGGCACTGGAAGCAGACATGAGGGCTGGTGTTATGGCCGGGCTCCAAGCGTCCGCCCTGTGCTGCATCCCCAGTCCTGGGGGCATCAGACTACCCACTTGGCCCTGACTGGCCACGGTAGTGTGGGACCCCTCCCGTGACGGGCAAGAGAGAGTACAAGACAGCCCCGCCCCCCAAGCGTGCACTCGCCCTCACACACAGCCAGGGCCCCGCGGCGCCTGAAGCTCCCGCACAGACCGGGAAATGACAATAAAGGATGAACCATAACGGAGCCCCGTCTGCGTCAATCCGTCTCTTCCCATTGGTCACACGGCGCTCTGGGGGCGTGCTCACGACACAGGTCCCGCCGCGTGCCAGCGGGTTAACGGTTTTAACCGCCAGGGAGGAGAGGCGCACGCTCACGTCTCCATATCCCGGCGCCAGCCCCCAGAGACCATTTCTGCCCCCGAGGAGCAGAGCCGGCGGGAGGGGAGCCTGTTACCGAGGTTCTCGTGCCGCAGATTGACTCGCTCCCGAATGGCTTCTTCCGTGAGCGCCGCCATCGCTTTCAAACAGTGCGCATGCGCTCTGACACACTCCCCCTGTCCCTCGCCGGATTGACATTGTGCGGGGGCGGGGCCCTGGGGAAGGGGGCGGGGTCAGGGCTGCGTAGCGCGGCTGGCTGCTCTCTTGGCTGAGCCTGGGCGTGTCCGGCCGGTGGCAGCACTCTGGCCGGTTAGGTGCTGGGTGTCACTTGGTAGGCAGCCTGGACCAAGGCCTATTGTGATCTGTGCAGCAGCAGCCCCTAGACCAGAGCCTTAGCAGGCTGTGCCCCCACCAGGCTGCTGGCTCTCAGAGCATTGGTTGGGTTATCTTTTTAACAGAGGAAGCAACACTGACCTTTAAGTACAGGGGGCTGATTCTGCCCAGTGCGAATATTTTTCCAGCCATGTAGATGAGCTTTAGTATATCAACAATTTGTAGTTGGACTTTGCAGATTGGCTGGAATTTAACCTGGGTGTCAGGGATATGCCTTTTGTTAGCCCCTTGTAAATCAACTAAGTTGTCTGAGTTACATAGGTGCTGAAACTGGGAAAGCTGCTGCTCCCCAGCTTTGGAGTAAATTCCCTTATATATTACAGTTTCATTCAATGGCTCTCACCATCCTCATTAGTAGTAGGCATCCTTCCGTCTCCATAGACTATGCCTCGCGCCCTTTAAAGTTTCAATTGAGGACTTCATTTACAGCGTCTATTGTGACTATAAAGACCCACACAAGAGTGACAGTCCTTGCTGCATCTCTTGCAGATGTAGTGGGTGTCTGGCAAGTCCTTATTGTGCTTTCTGTGCTCTCGCTTCTCCTCTGCTAGCTGTCTGATCTTCAACTCGCCCTTCTGAAGGCCCTTGTGTAACCCCTGCCTCCATCTGCTGTGGTCGTCTGCTAGATCTTCCCAGTTGTCCAGCTCGATGTCTACCTCTCTGAGGTCTCTCTTGCAGACATCTTTGTAACGCAACTGGGGGCGTCCGGGAGGTCTTTTGCCAGAGGCTAGCTCACCATACAGGATATCTTTTGGAATCCTTCCGTCATTCATCCTGTACACGTGGCCAAGCCAGCGGAGTCGACGCTGCCTGAGGAGGGTGTGCGTGGTTGGGATTCCAGCTTGCTCGAGGACAGCAGTGTTGGTCACTCTGTCCTTCCATGATATTCCAAGGATGCGCCTGAGGCAGCGCAAGTGGATGACGTTCAGCCTCTTTTCCTGGAAGGCATACAGGGTCCAAGTCTCGCTGCCATAAAGGAGGGTGCTGAGGATGCAGGCTCTGGAGACTTGCATTTTGTTGTGAGTGTACAGCTTGTTGTTATTCCACACTCTCTTGCTGAGTCTGGACAGAGTTGTGGCCGCTTTTCCGATTCTCCTATTTAGCTCAGTGTCCAACGACAGGGTGTCAGTGATGGTGGACCCAAGGTAAACGAACTCGTGGACAACCTCTAACGTATAGTTGTCAATGCTGATTGATGGGGATTCAGCAACATCCTGACCGAGTACGTTTGTCTTCTTTAGGCTGGTGGTAAGCCCAAAGTCCTTGCACGCTTTGGAGAACCGATCCAGCAGTTTTTGAAGGCCCTGGGGGCATCGATGCGACATCCAAATGGCAACATCTGAGGGATACAGTTTACAACACGGTCTTGTCGGTGTTTGGAAGAAAAGCTAGAAACACGAACGACTGGTTCGAAGCTAACTCTGATGAGATGATTCCAGTCATTGAAAAGAAGCGCGCTGCACTCCTGAGCTGCGTCTACACGTGCACGCTACTTCGAAGTAGCGGCACCAACTTCGAAATAGCGCCCGTCGCGTCTACACGCGTCGGGCGCTATTTCGAAGTTAACTTCGACGTTAGGCGGCGAGACGTCGAAGTCACTAACCCCATGAGCGGATGGGAATAGCGCCCTACTTCGACGTTCAACGTCGAAATAGGGACAGTGTAGACGATCCGCGTCCCGCAACGTCGAAATTGACGGGTCCTCCATGGCGGCCATCAGCTGGGGGGTTGAGAGACGCTCTCTCCAGCCCCGCAGCTCACTGGTGGCCGCGTGGAGCGGCCCCTTAAAGGGCCCCTCCCCCGCCCTGACTGCAGGAGGCTGAGGGAACGTGCAGGCTCCTGCCTGCACACGCGGTGGAGAGCCTGCCCAGCCCTCAGCCCCTTCTGCAGCCATGGCTGCCCAGCAGCCCCCCCAGGGGACCCCCCCCAAGGGCAGCCAGGGCAGCCAGCAGAGCCAGAGGACCAAGCAGTCTGGGAAGCGGCAGCGGGGCCCCTCTTGGACGGAAGCCGAGATGCGGGACCTGCTGGGGCTCTGGAGCGAGGAGGAGGTGCTCCAGGTAGTGGGGAGCAAGAGACGGAACGCGGATGCGTTCGCTCGGCTGGCCGACGGCCTGGCTGCCCGGGGTCACCCTGCCCGCACTCCTGACCATGTGCGCAGCAAGGTGAAGGAGCTGCGGCAGGGTTACGCCCGGGCCCGGGATGCGGCCAGCCGATCTGGGGCCGCCCCAGTCACTTGCCCCTTTTACAGGGAGCTCAGGGACATCCTGGGCTCCCGGCACACCTCCCCCACTCCGGCCACCCTTGACACTTCGGCTGACGAGCCCCAGCAGGCCCTGCAGCCGGGCTCCGGCCCGGAGGTAAGCCCCGCACCCCGGGGGTCCCCCCCGGAGGCCATCCCCGGGACATCACGGCAGGGGGAGGAGGAGGAGGGGGGCTCCTCCTCCACCGATTCCAGCCTGCAGATCCTCCTCCTACCATCCCGGAGCAGCAGCAGGGCCTCCGACCCCCGGGGATCTCCAGACCGTGGGAGCGGACCCACAGGTAGGTACCCCTCTCTGGTGGATACCCCGGGGCTGGAGGGGCAGGGGGAACAGACATGTGTCCAGGGCCCCCCACACGCTCACATGGCCATGGCCCCAAGGACACCAGGGACAGGGCCCTCACAGCACTGCAGCCAGCAGCCCCTGCCCCCCGCCACCCTGCATGACAGTGCCATGCCCCATCCCCAGGCCAGGGGGGAGCGGAACCTTGAGGGGCCCCCGGGCGGAGGGGGTGGGACACCCCGCAGCACCAGCAGGCGATGGAGTGGGGGGAGTGCCAAAGGGAGACCCAGGCTACAGATGAGCCACCCGAGCCGAGGAGCTCCCAGGGCCAAAGGAGGATCCTGGCGCTACAGCTGGCAGGTGACACCTCTGCCCTGAACAAACAGGAGGGAGGAGCCGAGCTGGCTTTGAATTGGGGGGCGAGGGCGGGGGCCACAGGTAGAGGCTAGGGGAAGGGCGAGCTGATAGGCAGCCAGCCAGAGGAGAGGGAAAGCTGCATCGCAGAGGGGCCCCCCCTTGGGGTCTTCTCCCCACGACGAGTTGGAAGGACTGTCTCTTCCGACAGCTGGTGCTGTCACTCCTGCCAGAAACTGGCCAGCTGTGGCCTAAGAAACCTCTCCTGCTCTCAGACCCTGCGGGCTGAAGTGAGAGTCGCTCCCACCAGGGGACGGGCTGCAGGGCAGGGGGACCCCTGAACCCCATCCATCACAGCAGCATCTCCCGGGGACGGGGATGGGGAACCTGCAGCACAGGGCGGGGGGGACAAAGGCCACGGCTCGGGGACCACACTAACGCCTGTCTCCATTCTTCTTTCCCCCCTCCTCTCCTGTGTCCTGCACCTGCACCGGCACCATCCGAAGGACCGGAAGAGAGCGCCGGCGAGGCGTCGGTCGTCCCGGAGACTCCTCCGGGACCCTCGCTCCAGGGAAGCCCCTTGGCCGAGGAACCACCGGCCCCGCGGAGGGCAAGACGGCGGACCCCGCGCCTACTACCGGCGGTGGCCACAGACCCCCAGCTGCTGGCCATCCATCGCCGGCAGCTGGAGGTGTCGGAGCGGCAGCTGGAGGTGTCGCAGCAGTACATCCGGCTGCAGGAGCAGGCGCTGGCCTGGCGCCGAGAGTCATGGGGGGCCCTTGTGGACACTGTCAACCGCCTGGTTGATTTCCTGGCCCCCCATGCCGCGCCGGCCGCGCCACCGCCCGCCATGGCTGCTCCTGCAGCCCCACCACCGGCTGCTCCAGCCGCCGCCGGCCCGTCCGCCGTCGCCCCACCACCTCCCCGCGAGGGCCACCGCGCCGAGGGACCCCTGGAGCCACCCGAGACTCGCCGGCGCCGATATGTTCCGGTGGAGCCCGCTCCCACCCAGCCGCGGACCAGACTGCAGGCCCGCCGGAGCTCCCGGCCGGGAACGCCCACTGGGGGCCTGTAGGGGGTGAGGGGCCCGGGACGTGGCCCCCCCCCCGATGGACAGACTTTGGGGACTGGGTGGGTGGGTGCTGCCCCTGCTTGCCCCGTCCCCCCTGTAAATAGTTCTCCCCGTTCTCCTCCCTGCTTTTTGGTTTTCTTTTGTTGATGGCGCACCCTGTTTGGATTTTATTGTTGTACATAGTTTTATTTGTGCCCATCTTGCTTTTGTTACATGTTTGTCCCTCCTTTTTGCTTTCCCTTTCACATGTGTATATTTTTCTATTTAAAAAAAAAAAAAGGTTCAGCCAAAGAAAACATTTACGTTCACCCACAAGTTCGATCTGTCGTTTCTCCTGGACAAGGCGGGGGGGGCGGTGGGGTGCTCCATGGTGGTGTGGGCGTTGAGGCAGGAGTGTGGGGGAGGAAGGGGCGGGCAGTCGGGGGCCTGGGCAGAGTTCACCCCGCGGCCTGGTTGTCGAAGTGGGCCCGCAGGGCCTCCCGGACCCGGGTCCCTTCTGGGTCCACCTGCCGACTGGGGGCAGCAGGTGGCTGGACGTGTGCCCTGCCGGCCTCGGCGGCCCAGCCCTGAAGGAAGGTCTCCCCCTTGCTCTCGACAAGGTTGTGCAGGGCGCAGCAGGCACCCACAATCTGGGGGATGTTGTTGGGGCTGGCGTCCAGGCGGGTGAGGAGACATCGCCATCGTCCCTTGAGGCGGCCGAAGGAGCGCTCCACCACCTGGCGCGCACGGTTCAGGCGCTCGTTGAAGCGCTCCTGGCTGGCGGAGAGGTGGCCCGTGTAGGGGCGCATAAGCCACGGCCGGAGGGGGTAGGCCGCATCCGCAATGATGCAGAAGGGCATGGTGGTGTCCCCCAGAGGGATCTCCCGCTGGGGGATGTAGGTCCCCGCCTCCAGCCGGCGGCACAGGCCCAAGTTGCGGAAAACCCGGGCGTCGTGGGTGCTGCCAGGCCAGCCCACGTAAATGTCCTGGAACCGTCCCCGGCTGTCCACCAAGGCCTGCAGGACGACTGAATGGTAGCCCTTCCGGTTCACGTATCGGCCTCCGCTGTGGTCCGGGGCGCGGATGGGGATGTGGGTCCCATCCAGAGCTCCGAAGCAGTTGGGGAAGCCCAGGGTGGCAAAGGCGGCAATAGTGGCATCTGGGTCCCCCAGCCTCACGAGTCTGTGCAGGAGCATGGAGTTGATGGCATGCACGACCTGCAGGGAAAGCACATGGGACAGCCTCAATGAGGGGTGAGCAGGGTGTGCATGGCCCTGCCCTGGCCTGCCCTGGCCCCCCTGGCCCCCCCTGGCCTGCCCTGCTCTGCCCTGGACCCCCTCGGCCCCCCTGGCCCTCCCGGGCCCCCCTGGCCTGCCCTGCTCTGCCCTGGCCCCCCTGGCCTGCCCTGGCCCCCCCTGGCCTGCCCTGCTCTGCCCTGGCCCCCCTGGCCTGCCCTGCTCTGCCCTGGCCCCCCTGGCCTGCCCTGGCCCCCCTGCTCTGCCCTGGCCCCCCTGGCCTGGCCTGGCCTCCCCCTGTGGGTTCTCTTACCTCCATGAACACAGCCCCGACGGTGGCCTTTCCGACGCCAAACTGCTGCCCCACGGATCGGTAGCTGTCCGGAGTGGCCAGCTTCCAGACAGCGATGCCGACCCGTTTCTCCACACTGAGGGCACGCCGCATGGCAGTGTCCCGGTGCCGGAGTGCGGGGCTGAGCCACTGGCACAGCTCCAGGAATGTCTGTCGGGTCATCCTGAAGTTGCGGACCCAGTGCTCGTCGTCCCACTCCCCAAGCACCAGGCGCTCCCACCAGTCGGTGCTGGTGGGGTGGCTCCACAGCCGCCGGCGTGTGAGGCGGGGGGTGGAGCGGGGTGCTGCAGGGGGAGGGGCTGAGCCCTGCTGCCCCGGGGGCATCTCCTCCCCTGGGGCAGGAAGGTGCTCAGCTGCCCCCAACATGACAAGAGCCAGGGCAAGCCCTGCTCCTGCCAGGAGGGCTGGCTGGACCTCTAGCTGCTGCTGCTGCGGCTGCTGCTGCTGCTGCTGCTGCTGGGGGTCCATGGCTGCGGCGCTCGGGGTCTGTGTGCCTATCTGGCTCATCAGACCGCGTGCTGTGCAGGCTGAGTGTATGTGGGAGGGGCCCTTTAAGGGAGCGGCTAGCTGTTGCCCCGGAAGCGCTAGCCTGCCCTGTGACCCTGTGTGCAGCTGTGCCTGGCATCCCTATTTCGATGTGTGGTACTTTGACGTGTAGACGTTCCCTCACTGCACCTATTTCGATGTCGGGCTGCGCAACGTCGAAGTTGAACATCGACGTTGCCAGCCCTGGAGGACGTGTAGACGTTATTCGTCGAAATAGACTATTTCGATGTTGGGTGCACGTGTAGACGTAGCCCTGGAGTACAAACGCTCACCGAGCCAGAGTACCCAGCAAGCACTTAGAGAGGCCAGAAGAACAGTACAGCAGACAGCCAGGCGCTGTGCCAACAACCACTGGCTCCAGCTATGCAGCGGCATTCAGACCTGTGCCAACTTTGGTAATCTCAGAGGAATGTACGAGGGTATGAAGAAGGCATTAGGACCCACCCAGAACAAGATGGCATCTCTGAAATCCAAATCTGGTGAAGTCATCTCTGACAAAGCCAAACAGGTAGAGCGCTGGGTTGAGCACTACTCCAAGCTGTACTCATGTGAGAATGTTGTGGTTGACGCAGCCCTCGATGCCGTCGAGCTCCTACCAGTAATGGATGAACTGGACCAAGAGCCGACTGTGGATGAAATGAAGACAGCCATCGACAGCATTGCAACTGGAAAGGCCCCTGGTCAGGATGGTATACCACCAGCGGTAATCAAATGTGCTGCGGACACACTCCTGGAACCCCTGCATGAGCTACTGTGCCTGTGCTGGAAAGAGGGTGAGGTTCCACAGGATATGCGTGACGCTAATATTGTAACGTTGTATAAGAACAAAGGAGACAGAAGCGACTGCAACAACTACCGTGGAATCTCCCTCCTAAGCGTCACTGGTAAACCGTTCGCTCATGTCATCCTTGGCAGACTCCAGAAGATTGCTGAGAGGGTGTACCCCGAATCGCAGTGCAGATTCTGCGCAGAGAGGTCTACCGTTGACATGGTCTTCTCTCTAAGGCAGCTGCAGGAGAAGTGCAGGGAGCAGAGAAAGCCACTCTACATAGCCTTCATCGACTTGACCAAGGCTTTTGACTTGGTCAGCAGGGATGGTCTGTTCAAACTGCTCCACAAGATAGGCTGTCCTCCACGGTTACTGAAGATGATCCAGTCGTTACATGAAAACATGAGAGGAGCCATCCAATATGACGGCGCATTATCGGATGCTTTCAGAATCAGGAGCGGCGTCAAACAAGGATGCATGCTTGCTCCGACATTGTTCGGGATCTTCTTCGCACTCCTCCTGAAGCATGCCTTTGGATCTTCAACAGAGGGCATCTTGCTGCACACAAGATCTGATGGGAAACTGTTTAACCTTGCAAGGCTGAAAGCTAAGTCTAAGGTGCGAGAAGTCCTCATCAGAGACACGCTGTTTGCAGACGATGCTGCTGTAGTGTCTCACACTGAAGACCATCCTCATTATAATGATTGTTTCAGCTCTCATGCTGCCTTAGGCTATGTATACTCTATGAAATAAAGTCAAATTTGTTAAAGTTGCCTTTTAACACTAGATTTTATAAAGTTGATGGTGAATGTCCATACATGTCCAGAAAGTTGACATTGTGTGCCTCCATTGCCTTTGCTAGGTTTCACCGCATTGCAGGTACCTATCCCACAATGCCTGCAGCCCATTTGCATTCTGGGATTTTGCATCAGTGTGTTCTGGAAAAAAAATGCACCACAAGTGCTCGTGGGGTGTCTGATGTTATCATCCCAGAATTCATCCAAGAGTGCATTGCCTTCACACCCGTCACTCCCCCCACCATTTGAAAACAAACATCCCATTTCACACCATTTGTCCAAAGCCTGCCTTGACGCATGCTGCTGCAGGTGCTAGCATGGATCTTGAACAGTTTAGAGCAGTTACTCAGCGTGTTATGGCCACTTCCAGAAGTGTCATTCAGTATTTTATGAAGTAAAGTAAGTGGGAGGATGAGGAGGATGCAGATGTTGATTCAGATCATGCTGAAGCACTGAAGACCAGGATTGCACAGCTGCTGGCTGCTCTGGATGCACTGCATGCAGCAGAGTGCCAGTTCTGAACGTGAAACCAGCACACACTGGTGGGAACGCATCATTTTGGAGGTCTGGGATGACAAGCAGTGGCTGCAGAACATCCGCATATGCAAAGCCACTTTCTTGGAACTTTGTGATTTGCTGTCCCCTGCTCTGCAACACGGTGATACCAAAAAGAGACCTGCTTTGACAGTTCCCAAGCGAGTAGCAATTGCTCTGTGGAAATTTGCAATGTCTGACAGCTACCAGTCAGTGGGAAAACAATTCAGGCTGGGCAGATCTACAGTGAGCCAGGTAGCCAAGGCAATTAGTGCCCGTCTGCTGCAGAAGACAGTGACTCTGGGAAATGTGCAGGACATAGTGGATGGCTTTCCTGCTATGGGGTTTCCTAACTGCAGTGGGGCCATAGATGGAACACACATCCCCATCCTGACCCCAGACCACCTGGCCTTAGACTACATAAATTGCCAGGGGTACTTCTCCATGGTGTTGCAGGCGTTGGTGGAGCACAAAGGTTGTTTCACTGACATCTACCTGGGATGGTTGGGAAGGATACAAAACGCATGCATCTTTAGAAATTCAGCTCTGTACAGAAAACTCCAAAATGGAACTTTCTTCCCACACCAGAAGATCAAGACTGACAATGCACCACATCTCCAGATGCCTCTAGTGATACTGGCTGCCCCTACTTACACTCCGCTACCTTTGCTCATGAAGCCATATACAGGCACCCTGGACTGCAGCAAGGAACACTTCAACTACAGGCTGAGCAAGTGCAGAATAGCAGTGTCATGTGCCTTTGGCTGTTTAAAAGCCAGATTCAGGTGTTTTTTTGACTTGTTGGACCTCTGTGAAGTCAATATCTCCACTGTGGTTGCAGTTTGCTGTATTGTCCATAATATTTGTGAAGCAAAGGGAAAATTTCATGCCAGCCTGTGGGGATTTCCTGGGCTGTGTTGATGAACAGCTGGACACAAGGGCAATCAGCAACCCACAAACAGATGCAACACAAATCCGGGATGCTTTGAAAATTAGCTTTATGAATGAGCAGATAGCCCTATGAATCTGCTGCATTTAACTGTTGCCATGCTTCCTCGACCTCCTCCAATGATGTGTGCTTGACCTTTATGAAAGCACCTCCAACTGTATCCCACCCCATGTTAACCAAGAAATGACACTGTGTTTTTCACAATGGCATTTTTAGTGGGTGAAGGTTTAGGGGTGGGAAAAAGACAGTGAATCCTGCTGTCATGGGAGGGGTGAATGTGAGCCTTTTGCAGTATGAAGAGGTCCTGGGAATGGACCACAAAGTTGCCTTTGCTCTCCTCCCCCACTGCATTTGGGGCCCCCAAACAGAGGAGGTCAGGAAACATGGGGAGAAGACCAGATGACTGTACATTCTGTGGAGGGGGACCATCTACAGTTCCAACATGGATCAGAGGATGTCAGTCTGTTCTCTGACAGCTGACAGGAGCTCTGCTGAGTCTTGGGCCCTTTGCTGAAGCATGGTTTGCTGCCATTGCTGTGTCCATTTTCTATCATGAGCAGCTTGGACTCACTTCTCCTGGCCCTCTTGCAGCTGCTGTAGAAAGAGGTCCCACTTTGTTCTTTTCCTGTGGCAGATCACAGCAGTTCTGTCACTCCCACTTTCGCAGCCTGTTGAAGACAGTCAAGGTCAAAATTTAGATACAATTGTTAAATGTGACACAATGTACAAACCTATACAATGAATAGGTGTCTGCTTGACAATCACTGCAACTTTTCTTTTCCAAGGCCACTTTTGGCTTCTTAAGGAAGACAATGAATCAGCCTCTGTAGAGCAGAAGCTACAACTTCTTCAGACCATTTCATTGCAGATATGGTAAGATTCTGGTGGCTACAGGGAGGGGGAGAGCCTGCCAGCCACACAGTGGGTTGTGGGGGCACTCCCATGGATTGTAAAGCCTGAGAAAAAAAACTTCACACTCGGTGTCTCCTCCTAAATCTTGTGCAATGAAAAAGCATTTTAAACCAGGGAAAGCCCACACAGGCCATGCTGGTGTCTGGGAGCAGGGTCCACACAGACCAGCAGCTACATGGTGGAGGCAGGGGGTGAGCACGCTGGCTAAATGGCAGGTTGTGGGGGGCAGCCCTGTAAAAGGTAAAGCACAGAAAGTTTCTCTGTGTCTCCTCATAAATCCTTTGCAGCTGCATGGTTGCAGGGGAGACCCAGACAGCCCGTCAGCAGTGTGGTGGCAGGAGAGGGAGCCAGGAGAGCATGCCAGCCACACAGAGGACAAGGGATATGGAGAGTCCACTAGCCACGTGGTGTGGTAGGGTAAAAAAATAAGCTCATACTCTGGGCACAGGGCTGGAAAATTTGCAAGAATGCCGTGTGATGCCATGATGCCAGATTACTTCCTGGTGGGTTGGTGTGGGAAGGTGTGCTATCATGGAAGCGGGAAAAAATCAGGACTCCCCAAAAACCTTGTGGGAGAAATCAGAGTACCTGGTTGAGACCTTTATGGAGGTCTCCATAAAGCATAAGTGCTCCATCCTCAGAAATATTAACAAGCTATTCTAGGGGCCCCAAGCTGCAGATGCAGAGATCCAGCTCACCCCAGCTGCAACTTATTTGTGGCAGTTTAAAAAATGTACTCACCAGAAGAGCCCTCTCCAAAATTGCTGGTTTCTGGAGCATCCTGCAATGAAGGGACTGCCTCCACAGCAATGAAGAGTTTCTGGCTGCTGGAAGGATCAGCTTCCATGGCCTCCTGCTGACTTGGTTGCTGACTAGCTAGCTCAGCATCTTCCTCTTCATCGTCCTCCATCTCTTCATCCTTGTTGCTCTAACTTGAGAGCCAAGCAGCAGTGCCTCCTGAGGAGTCCATGCAGTTCTTGGTGACCATGGTTGGGTCCTTCCCCAGAATCACATCAAGCTGCTTGTAAAAGCAGCATTTTTGGGGAGATATCCCAGATTGCCCATTGACTTCTCTCACCTTTTTGATAGGGCTGCCTGAGTTTCTTGATTTTGACCTGGCATTGCTGAGCATCCCTGGTGTAACCTTTCTCCAGCATGCCCTTGGAAATCTTCCAATAAATGTCCACATGTCTTTTGTTGGTTCTCAGTTTACTCAGGACAGATTTATCACCCAACACAGAAATGAGATTCTGCATCTCCTGATGGCTCCGTGCTGAGGCTCTTTTGCAACTATGAAAAATAGAACCCTGACAACTCATAGCTAGATGTGAATGCTCCTGAGGTTTGCTAGCCATGATGTTCAGAAAGAAAATGAATTCAAATTCCCCATCTTCCTGTTACCTAATTCCCTCATGCCTGCAGAACAGCGGAGGTGAAAATAGCCAGAACGGACACATGTGGGGCATTGTGGGATGCCTCTGGGATATCTCTGGAGGCCAATGAAATTGGTTTAAAATAATGCTGTTTCCACACTAACATTAATTTGACCTTCTGAATTTGAACGTGGCATTATGCCACCTGAGAAGCGTGGGGAAGAAAGTCAAGTTTAGCACCCATTAAAATCAACCTAATTGTATTTGTAGTGAAGACAGTCACATTATAAAATTGAGCCAAGTGCCTTAAAATTGATTTTATGCTCTAACGTAGACATAGCCTTAGAAATTTTGAAAATTGCCAATGTGTGGTTTTGTTCAGCAGAGCTTCTACAAGACTGACTGATATGTCATTCTGTTTATATTTCAATATCCTTCCAGGAAGCATTGTATGTTTAATTCATGCTGCTATTTCATTAGCATTCCCCACACCCCGCAAAAAAAATACCTTGGAAAATTAAAAATAAAAAAGTCCACAACAAAAATCTCAAGTCCAAAAAGGCAGTCCTGGCTAAGAATTCTGTGACCTCCCTCTTCCTATGTCAGAAAAATAACTGTCCTGTTCCTGGATATCTAAATACTTTTTGTGCAACAATATCACATTAACATTTTCTCAGACTTCTCACTCCTGCATGTTACACAGTTTTTTGTCTTCAACAATTTTTATATTAAAAACGATTTCTATTCTTTGTAACAATAGATTGTGGTGAGTTATCAGAGCATTATTTTTGCAAAAGAATAGTTTCCAATGATAGAAATATATCCAAATCTGTCTTTCACATTTAGTACCCTATATACTCAAACAGACCTGTCTTCTTCCTCTTGCTGTAACAAAGACATTCCTGTCTCTTTTTTTTTTTTCTCATGTTGGTTTCATGGGGCCTTAGATTATCCAATGTCATAATTAAGACAGCATGCACTTCATAACATAGACTGTGCCTAAAATGTAGACTTTTATCTAATATGAGATCTCTAACATCTCAAATACATTTATGAAAAAACTTAGTTTTTACTGTAAAACATATTACTGAATTTTATCAAAT
The DNA here is from genome assembly GCF_033958435.1 of Carettochelys insculpta. NCBI lineage: Eukaryota > Metazoa > Chordata > Testudines > Carettochelyidae > Carettochelys > Carettochelys insculpta. Next base: position 161,427,941 of record NC_134138.1, on the reverse strand, counting down.
GTAGTATTCAGCCTCATTTGAAGTAATTTAAAGTTTAAATTGACAGTATACACACATACTAAAAATTTGTGATCGCAAAGACAAACATAAAAAGTAACAGCTTTAATTTCTGTTGGCAATTTTGTTCCTTTTCTTATACAAAATATATTTGTTTTGTGTCCACATAAAATGACTTTTAAATTATATAGCAGCAATTAGGAAATACATGGAAAAGTATATATCTCCATTGAAAGATTTCCTAAGAAGTTAGCTATTAAAAGATACTTTACTTTATACTATATTTTATTTTACACTATACACCGGCATGGGGTGTATGGGGTGTCCAGGGATGGGTAGCACCTCTGGTGTGGGGACTTGTCATGTCTCTCCAGGGCAGTTCGTGCACCTTTGATCCCCACCTGGCACCCAGCTCTCACCTGTGGCTCCAAGAAGCGGTAGCATGCAGCAGCCACACCCCGATAAACCGCTCGATAGGCAGGCTAAACCAGGTGAGTGTAGCCAGCAGGTCTGAAACTTGTGGTGAGATAGGGAATTGCCTATCCAAGCATGCAAAGTCGACCTCGGTGGACAGGGCGGATGAGATCAACAGCAAGATTCAACGACTAGGAAGGCGGTTCTGCAACGCTCTGTGGAGAGCGAAGGGCATGACAAGGCACCAAAGACAGCATGGTCATCCACTTCAGCCTAGGAAGTCCCAACTGTGACAACTTTTCATACCACTGGAACCAGGCTTCTGAGGCAGAGAGAGTGGAACTGCCCCTGTGCAACGGCTTTTCCACTTTAAACATTCTCCTGCACAGGTTCTTTGCACAGTCTCATCACTTCTGTCTACCTCAAAGTCCTACGGCCATGGTGGAGGGGCGAAAAGACAGGTGGAGGTGACCACTGGGAGTCATAGCTCCAACCCTGCACGTAGGCGGCCTGTGGACTTTGGTGGCTCGACTCTGACCCTGGGACGACAGAGGAGTTTGGCATCATCCCAGGTGACTCAGCAGGCCTTTTTAGGAACAGCACTGCTCACCCTCAAAATGAGGGAAGGGACCAGAAAAGGTGTCCCAAAAATTGCTTGTCCCAACCAAAATGGCCAGTGTGCCGCAGCTGGCAGTTTTACCCTCACTGCAGTCAAAAAACAGTGAAAAGAAAGATGATATTTGCAGCATGGAACGTTGTAACCCTCTTGGACAGGGAGAATGCTTTGAGGACTGAGAGAAGAACGGCCCTCATAGCAAGAGAACTCGCACATTATAAAATTGACATAGCCACCCTGAGCGAGACCAGACTGGCAGAGGTAGGATCCATATGCGAACCAAAAGGAGGTTACATCTTCTTCTGGAAAGGCAGGCCAGAAAATGAAGACAGAATCCATAGAGTGGGACTTGCCATCAAGACATCACTTCTGCACCAGCTTCCTGACCTACCAACTTGCATCAGTGAGCGTCTGACCAAGCTCCACTTCCCCATCAAAACACCTCTCGCCCCACTACAGTCATCAGCTTATACGCCCCCACACTGACTAGCAGCGACGAAGCAAAAGAAAGTTTCTATGAGGACCTTGACCATCTTGTGAAAGCAACTCCTCCTAGTGACTGTCATGATTTTATAACATCTAAGGACATGATCGTCCCCGTGGGCCAGGGAATACACACCTTTGGCTGTGAGAAATCAGTGCAGGCACATGAAAAATCTGAAGTCTCACAGGCTGCCATTTGGCAGCATTACCAACGGTCACTTTTTGACAGTTGGTTTCCCCGGTAACCAGAACTCATAAACAGGTATTTGAATCAAAGGCCTCTAATTGGGTGACACCTGGAGTTTCCAGAACCTTTCCTGAATCAGAGGACCTTGTTGAAAACCGTGCAAATATGATAATCATGTCATGAATGATTCATGAGACTTCTCTATATAAGTAGAGCTCCGAGCTCACTCAGGGCTCTCACTCACTCACTCCAGTAGGGGGCTGACAGCAAAAAGGTGTGGCTGCACAGAACTGAGCTGAATCACTCTTGGTGTGGCTGCATCGCAGCGTCCACCTGACTGAAATCACTTCTGGTGTGGGTGCACAGCAGGGTCCACCTAGCTGAATCACTGAGCCAAATCACTCTTGGTGTGGCTGCCTAGGCAGCGTCCACCAGAGCTAAAATCACTGACAGCACTGCCACACTGCTGTGTCAGCAGCCCAGAGCGCTGCCTTCACCACCTGAGGTGCAAGATTTCTCACTGCCACTGCTTCCTAGCAGCAGCTCTCCCTCAGCGCTCTCAAAAATCATCTCTCCACAGCACCACCAGGGAGAAGCAAGCGGCCTCAAGGGGAAGTGACCGGGTGGCAAACTGGCCCACCTTATGGTGGGTACTGCGTACCCGGTCACGGAACCTGGCGCTGCCATCTTGTCTTCACCAGCTGCTACCTACGACTCCACCGGATTGGACCTTGACTTACCTGATTGTGACTACTACTACCGGACTTGACACGTAATTCTGCTCACCAGCCCGCGTCTTTACGTGGAGCTCACATACACTTTTTCTCTCAGATTAGCCTGGGATACCGGGACCCTCTGTGAGGGAGCAGGGGGGTTGCTCCTCTGTTGTTCACCCTCCTTGATGGGGGAGGGGAAGTACCTGGGGGCCTGACCCCTGAGGCCAGGCCCGAAAGCCCAGGCTGGGATATTATTTTAGAAGCACATTTAATTAATAATTTTGTTAATATTTATTAGATATACATCTGATCAATAGTTAGTATTTTTAGTGATAGACTGTCATTTATCCTAATTGTTGTCCAAGAATAAGGTGAAGGTTTGACCTTCCTTCCCCCTCTTACCTAACCCATCTATATATAGATATAAAAATTTATTGCAGGTGTAGGCATAGCCACCCTGCCTCCCCATTTGCTGTTCATCCTAAGGGACCTGAAGAGCCTATTGCCTCCCAGGTACCCTCTAGTTAGGCCACTGGAGTAGTGGGGGCCCCCCAAAGAAAAGAGGAACAGCCCTGACAGCCTCCTAGCCCTAACCCGTTGGGGCAGGCTAGCACCCTGCCCCCGGTAGGGGGTGAGATTAGCAACCTTACCCCTGCTTTCTAAGGGAACAGCGGGGATTTAAAACCCAAATCCTAAATATACTTACCTATATTTATTCTCCTAGCCAATTTTCTGCCTTCTGATTAAATAAAGTTTTAAACCATCTGTCAGGACATGACAAGGAAACAATGTTTATTGTAAGTTTATAAGTTAGTTTAAGCGTTGATACATTTTAAATTTGATGGTGTTCCTCAAATAAAAATTTCAGTTACTTTGTTTTAACTTTAACCCTTGTCCTGGTCTCATTGTCTCTGCCAGCCACTTCTTTCCAGGAGGCCTTAGCGGGGACCAGAGCATACCGGGGTGGCACTCTCCTGTCTTGGGGTTGCAGCAGGGTTCTGGTTCGGGTCCTGGGACCTGTGAACAGAAGGTTCACGCCCTCATTGTTCAGGGACTCATTTAAATACCCATATTAATAACCTGTCTGTCAAGACAGTCCCGTCAGTGACAAGCTTCTCCTGTTGGATGACTTCAATACCAGGGTCGGCAAGGACTGTAGCACCTGGAAAGGGGTGCTTGGGCATCATAGTGTTGGTAACATGAATGCCAATGGCCACGTTCTGCTGAGCTTGTGTGCAGAAAACAACCTGATGATTACCAACACTCTCTTCAGGCAAGCCGATAAATACAGGACCACATGGATGCACCCGAGATCAAAACAGTGGCACCTGATTGACTATGTCATCAGTTACAGGCGGGACATTTGAGATGTTAAGATCACCAGGGCCATGCTGGGAGCTGAGTGCTGGACTGATCATAGACTCGTCAGATCAGTCTTTATACTGCACATCACACCACTGCACCACAAGAAACTCAAGGTTGTCAGACCCTTCTTCAGCATCGGGAAGCTGCAACATACTGGTCATTGTGAGAAATTCGCAGCCTGCCTTAACGAAGTGCTGACATCCCATGGACCTCTGACTGGAGACCCAACACAAAAATGGGACCAATTCAAAACCCTGGTGACGTGGTCAGCCAAGTCAATACTAGGACTGAAAAAGAGAGTTCACCAAGACTGGTTTGATGAAAATGATGAGGCCATCATGAGAGGAAAAACAGAACATATTTCTGCTATGGCAAAATGATCAGTCCTCAATCTCCAAACATGATCATTTCAAACACCTTCAGAGCCAGGGGCAAATGTCACTTCGCAAAATGCAAGCTGAGCGGTGGGAGAGTAAAGCTGATGAAGTCCAATACTATGCTGACACCAAGAAGTCCAAGATGTTCTTCAGTGCTATCAAAGCTATATATGGACCTTCAAAGCCAAGTACTACACCTCTCCTCTCTGCAGATGGCATGACCCTTCTGAGGGAGAAGAACAACATCAACAATAGGTGGAGAGAGCACTTCAGCAACCTTCTCAAGAGACCCTCCATTGTCAACCCTGTGGTCCTAGACCAGATCCCTCAGAAACCCACAATAGCCAGTCTTGACTTGCCCCCTACAATGGATGAGGTCAAAAAGGCAATCAGCCAGACCAGCTCTGGCAAAGCCCCTGGGATGGATGGTATCCCTGCTGAAATTTTCAAAGCGGAAGGACTAGTGTCACTTGAAGCTTTTCACAACATCTTCATCAGCATCTGGGAAGGAGAAGACATGCCCAAAGACTTTAAGGATGCCACAATCATCTCACTCTTCAAGAACAAGGGCAACAAAGCTGACTGTGGAAATTACCAGGGCATCTCCCTTCTCTGTACTGCTGGGAAAATCTTGGCTCGAGTCATCCTCAACCATCTGATCTCCAGCATCTCAGAGGAGAACCTACCAGAGGCACAGTGTGGTTTTCACCCAGGCCGCAGCACCATTGACATGATCTTTGCTGGTCATCAGGTCCAGGAAAAGTGCATAGAGCAGAACGTGGATCTGTACGCTGTCTTTATAGACCTGACCATGGCATTTGACACCATCAACAGAGAAGCCCTGTGGATTATCCTGTCAAAACTTGGCTGCCCGAGAAGATTCGTTAACCTCATACACCTGTTCCACGATGACATGACTGGCTTTGTTCTTTCAAATGGCGAGTCCTCAGATCCATTTGAGATAGCTAATGGTTTGAAGCCAGGGTGCATTCTGGCCCCATTATTATTCAACCTCTTTTTCGTGTGCGTTCTCAGCCACGCAGTTAGGGACCTGGACCATGGAGTCTACATAAAATACAGATTTGATGGGTCACTTTTCGACCTTCGTTGTATGAATGCTGAAACCAAGACACTTGAGAGGCTTATCCTTGAAGCCCTTTTTGCTGACGACTGTGCACTTATGGCACACAAGGAATCTGATCTCCAACTCATCGTCAACAAGTTTGCTGATGCCACTGGCCTCTTTGGTTTGACCATCAGCCTAGGAAAGAATGAGGTACTGTTTCAACCTGCTCCAGGATCTGCTGTTCTCCCCGCTTCAATCTTTACTGAAGGAACGGAGTTAAAAACAATAGAGGAGTTCAAGCACCTTGGCAGTGTGATAGCCAATGATGGCTCCCTTGGCAAAGAAATCAATGCCAGAATCTGCCAGGCCAGCTGGGCAATAGGGTGTCTGAGAGCGCAAGTGTCGAATCAGCACAATATCCAACAATCCACTAAACTGAAAGTGTACAAGGCTGTAGTCCTGACCAGTCACCTGTATGGCTGTGAAACCTGGACCTTGTACAGAAAACATATAAAACTGTTGGAGCGCTTCCACACACGCAGCCTGAGGTCAATACTGCACATTCGATGGCAGGACAGAGTTACAAACCTGGAAGTCCTGGACAGAGCAGGAACCATGAGCATCAAAGCCATGATTCTGAAAGCCCAGCTTCGCTGGACAGGGCACGTAATACGAATGGAAGAGTCAAGAATCCCTAAGCAACTCCTCTATAGTGAACTCTCCCAGGGCAAAAGGAATCAAGGTATGCCTCGCAAGAGGTATAAAGACTGTGTGAAAGCCAACATTGCTCGTGCTGGTTTAAAACCAGATCAGCTAGAGCAGCATGCAAAAGACCAAACAGGCTGGTGTGCTCTCGTATGACACACTGATGACAACTCTGAAGAGCCGTGACGTGTATGCCTCATTGATGCTCATGAGAGGAAGAAAGCAACAGCAGCAGCCACACCAACAAAGCCAGGACAATTCCTTTGCCCCCACTGTGAATGTCGTTCAAAGCTTGGACTCCTCAGCCGCATGCAAGTCCACAACCGCTGAGCTTGTGCGAGCTCAAGATGTCATCGTCGAACACGACGGACTACCTATGCACAGGCATAATGTATTTCTAAACAAAGTTAATATTTTACAATGGATCTTTCCTTTGTTAAATATAAAATAATAAAAGCAAACAGGAGCTAAAAGTGGAAGCCAATAATCTTATCTGTTTGTACAAACAACTGGAAGTCTTATGGCACCTTATAGACTAACAGATTTCTTGGAGCATAAACTTTCGTGGCCAAAGATCCACTCATCACATGCAATGTAGTGGAGATTCCAGAGGTCTAATTATACGGGCTCTGTTTCTGTTCTTCTGACCATCGGCTACATCTACACCAGTGACTTTTTTCTGAAAAAGCTAAGGCTCTTTAAAAAAATCCTGTGGAGTAGTATCTACCCACAAAATGCATTCGTTCAGTATTAAATCAGAAGGACACGGCACTTTTTCCAGCGGCCTACTTCCTCTTCCAAATGAGGAAGAGTGTCTTTTTTCAAAAGATTCTTTCAGGGGAAAAAAGGTGTGTAGATGCCCCGGAGTCCCGTTTTTTGAAAGAATAGTTCTTATGGTGCCAGATTTTTCGATCCCTGACCCATTCTTTCGAAAGCGCGGGGGCTGTGTGGATGCTCTCTGTTGAAAGAGCGGATTGATTTTTTTTTCTAACCACCTTTTTGTGTGTGGATGTGCTCTTTTGAAAGAAGTTTTTTCAGAAGAGCTCTTCCAGAAGAACTTCTTTTGAAGACATGTTGTAGTGTACATGTAGCCATCCTGAAGTCCTGAACTGCAATGTGTATCATTCTCCATTGGCTTACACTCCACTCCCTGTATTTCATTTCATTATAATCAGATAGTATTCAGTGTGTATCACTGCAGAATTTTGCCCTCTGTCTTCCTATCTTTTAATTTGCTCTCACATTTTTAGCAATCATATTCACTAACCTTTGTAAATATTTTCCTAAAACAGTTTCTCTGACATTAAAGAAAGATAAGCTATCTAAGAGTAATTAGCCATAGAATATTGCTTATGGGAGACATTTTAACTTTGGACTGCATTGATTTTGAACTGGAACAATGTGATTATGACTCAACATATTTTTTTATGATCTGTGAATTCAGCCCAGATGAATGCTTACTTTCTTTAATCCCTCAGGTGAAGTTCAGGGTTAATAAATTCCAATTTGGAACAGCAAGTTTAGGTAGATGAGATTTTGAAAAGTTCTAAGGTGTTCCTGTGTCAAATTTCTAATTTCATCGTAAAAGAAACTCTAGTGTAGACATAGTCATACAGGTTATCTGTTGACAGAAGTTTCTGTTGGTTGATAGCTTTCCACAAAACTTCTGTCTACAGATCTTGGCAAGACTGCCAAGCGGATCGCAAGAGTGATCTGCTTTGTCAAAAGAGAGTGGCTGGACTGCCCAGCCACTCTCCCGACAAAATGGCCAACCAGAAGCAAAGCAGACAAGACATTCTTTCATGGGGGTGGGGGGTGTCAGTGGGGGGGAGCAAGATAAGGCTGTCAACAAAAGTGCTGCATTGTGTTGATTTGCTGTTGACATAACACCTTGGGAATCTGGACAATCCCCGGGGTTTTGTTGACAAAATGCTAGTTTCCCTTTCTTAACAACATTGTTAAGTGAACTTAGATTTACTGAACGTGGATTGTCAGAGCAGATGTTCTGTTTTCTTTAAGACTACAGGTTTGGGTCTCCCTGGTATACCTCCGTGGTACAGCACCACACCTAACTGCTCAGACTCTCTAGTCCAGCAACATCCGTGGACCTGGAGGACCATGGATATTTCCAGACCAGAGAAGGCCTACCTGTGTTCCGGGTTGAACCTTTTTACTCTGGCACTCTCTTGTCTGGCAAAATTTGTGGTCCAGCATGAGTTTAGTTAGTCAGCTGTCCATGTATGGGTGTGGCCAAGGGCCCCACAGTCCCATTAAGTTTATTTAAAGCCACCAGTCCTGATTCTTAGCGTTCTGCACTGTTATGTATCTCTAATTTACCCCTACGTGTCTTCTTGGACCCTAGTATGCAGTGGAATTGTTGATAATGCTGCTAGACAAAATTGACCTCTTATGGTTTGGCAAATTTTCTGATTTGGCACTGGTCAGATCTCAAGGGTTCTGGACCAGAGAGGTTCAACCTGTACCACATTTGTTTCACATACACCCCTTTTTTCTACGTCTTTTCAGGCATTGTTGCCTAATGCTGAGTAAGGACTTAATCCAGCTTCCACTGGTGTTCACAGGAGATTTCCAGCTTTTCATTAATGGATATTGGATCAGTTTCTAAATTATGATTCAGTTCTGCTGCCTGTTGATAAATAAATGTAGAGGAGATAGTGCTGAGCACTCCTCTTTGCTCAGTGCGAGCAGAAAAATAAGCTTCCATATAGGGCTGGATCCTCCTCCCATTAAATTCAACAGAAGCAGGATTGAGCCTTTAGTGTGGATATGCACACTAAGCTAACTATCGTAAGTAAGACTTTATGTTGTCACCTGTGTTCCCTGAGCACTTGGGCCAGGAGAGATTCAGGTGCCACCCAGCTGACTAGCAGAATGCCCACAGCCAACCACAGTGGGCAGCTTCTGTTTCTATTGGTGGTGCACATCCCCATATGCCTTGGCGCACATAACAAAATTTATTCCACATCTGGATGGGGGGAAAATAGAGGGAACAGGGGTTGTCACTGAAATAAGCACTCGTAGGCCAGGGTGAAATAATCCTTGGTGCAGCATACTGACAGAGGCCATGGTCAAGACACAATATCTTAGGCTATGTCTACACATGCCCCTTCCTTTTGGAGGGGCATGTTAAAGAGGTAGTTCGGAAGATGCTAATGAGAAGCTGACATGAATATGCTTCATTAGCATAATGGCGGCTGCATATGATTCGAAAATGGGGATGAGTCCTCAGATGGTTCCTGGTCATCAAGCTGACCTCAGCCACCTCAAGCTGGGCATCCCGCGACCTCTTTGAGGAACCTTCCGGTGAATGTGCAGTGCAGCGCATACCCTGGGGCACCCACCCCTGGGCATACAGACGACAGCTTGACTCCTAGACATCCCACTCTGGAGTGCACCCTGGCATGCCTACAGGTGACACCCAGCATCCACCCTGTCGACAGTGCTGCAAGCTGCACGCATGCATGGAGGGACTGGGGGAAGGGGGCCAGGTTGCATCCAGGTTACCCACCACTTGAGTGGGGACTCCCCCCATGCCCGGATGCCCCCCAGTAACCCATTCCCCAGGGGAGGGGTCAGGGGGCCCCGCCATGGCCAGCACCTTCCCCAAGGCCTTGCAGAGGCCATGTGCAGCATGGGCCACTGGGCAGGGAGATCATGCCACCGCTACAGGGATATGCCCATCCCTTAGGTCACGGACAGGGAGACCTGCCCACAGGGGACATGGGGCGCAGTGCCCTGGGCCAGAATGGGGGAACTAACCCCCATCCCTCTCTCCCTGCCCTCTGTCTCTTACAGCTGTGGCATCCAAGGGCCAAAAGAGCACTAGCACACACCTGTCCAGGCCAGGGAGCCACACAACCTAGGAACAAGCGCCTAGAGGACCAGCTCAACCCCACCAGTGGGATCCCAGAGGATCTGCACCCAGAGGGCACAACCCCATGTCGGGAGAATGAGGCCGCCACCTACTCAGCCACCATCTGCCATCAGAACACCATGGTGGAGTGGCTGCTGACACTGGAGGAGGCAGAGCCAGCCTGGCAGCAGGAGACTTGGGTGGAGACACTGTGCCTGCTGTATACAATGTGCACAGCCCTCACTGACCTACCGGCCCAGCCGCCCACCCCCACAGCTGCCCCTGGACCTGCCCACCCTGAAGCTCCTGAGTCCCTCCCCATCTACCTTCCAGATGGTCTCTCACCCACCACCCTCAAAGCCTCATGGCCTGGCTCCTGACGAGGGTGGGCTCCCTGAGGTGGACCCCCACTGAGGCAACACCCCCGCCATCAGGGCCAAACCCATGGTCCCCTCCTCCCACCCCTACCTCCTCGTGCTCCTGGCCCCTTTCCATGCCCTGACGGAAACCCCACACCCAGTGCAGGAGAGGCTCCCACAGCTGCCAGGGCTTTCCAGATTTGCAGCCAGTCGCCATGGACCTGGTGGCTGGGGGCTGCAGCAGGCTGCCCTGGGGGAAGACCTCCTCCCTGGCCTCAACCAGGTTGTGGAAGGTTCAGCAGGCCCCCACGGCCTGAGGGATTTTCTCCAACTTGACATCAAGTTACACGAGGCGGCACTTAAATCTCTTTCAAGCGGCTGAAGGTGCACTCAGTGGGGTAGCGTGCCTGTGTGAGCCAGACATTGAAGACCTCCTGAAATGGGGTGAGGTGGTCCGTGCACAGCCGCATAAGTCAGGACTGCAGGGACTATGCCGAGTTGCCCACCATGCAAAGGGGCATGGAGACATCCCCAACAGCATACTTCCACTGGCAGGTGTAAGTCCTGGCCTCCATCCTGTGGTACAGGGCAGAGTTCCTGAAGATGAAGGCATTGTGTGCCTGCCCTGGCCAGCCCACATAAATGTCCATGAAGCAGCCATGATGGTCCACCAGTGCCTGGAGCACAAGAAAGTGGTATCCCTTCCTGTTCACATAGCTGCCAGCACTATGGTCCGGGGCCTGATGGCAATATGCATACTGTTGACCACCCCAAAGCACTGGGAAAAGCTGAGGATGGTGAACCCCACACAGCCATGTCCAAGACCTTGACACGCATGAGGCTCTTGAGTAGTACCTGGTTTATGGCACTGACGATCTGTGGGGAACAGAGAGCAGTCAGGCTTGTGGGTGTGAACCAAGATGCCCCTGCCCCCTTTCAGGCCTCCTCCCCCTCCTTTTCCCCCCCCAGACCCTCTGGGCACCCCCTCCAGCAAGGGACCAGTGAAAGGGTGGGGTGTCACAGTGCCCCCAGGGCCGAGCTTCCCCACCCCCTTGCACCACTGGCCCCTCAGGGCCCCCCTTGCCCGGCAGCCCCCTTTTCCACCCCCCACGGGGCCAGCTAGTAGAGCATGCCTTACCTTGAGGATGACAGCCCCAAGGGTGGACTTGCCCACTCTGAACTCCTGCTCCATGGAGTGGTAGCTGTCTGGGGTGGCCAGCTTCCAGATGGCGATGGCCACATGCTTCTCCACGGCCAGTGCAGGCCACATCCAGCTGTCCTGGCTTTGGAGGGCAGGGACGAGCCAGCTGCAAAGCTCCAAGAAGTTGTCCCTCTTCATTCTGAAGATCTGCAGCCAGTGCGCGTTGTCCCACTCAGCCAGCACCACCTCGTCCCACCAGTCAGAGCTTTCTGTGTGTATTCTGACATGCTGGATGGCCCTGGAGGGTGTGCAGCAGGGACTGTTGTGGGCGAGGACCTGTGGGGCTGGCTCTCCAGCACCGCAGAAGGTGGAGGATGGCTGCCAGCAGGATGGCCAACAGGCAAGCCAGGGTGATCTGGCTGCTCTGCAGCTGCTGTGGGTCCATGGCTCTTGTAAGCAAGGGTGGCAGCCGGGCACAGGCTCATGTGTGCAGCTCGGCAGGCCTCAACAGCATGTGCAGGGAGCGGCCCTTTAAGGCAGTGCTTGGCCAACGCTTCCGAAAGGAATTTCCGGCCACACTACCCTGTCTGCTGCATTTCCTGGCCCGCTCTTTCCAAAGAGTGCCTGTGGTTGTGTGGACGCTCTCTTATGAAAGAATGGATGGCTCTTTTGGGCCGCTTTTTATGTGTAGATGTGATCTTCTGGAAGATGATCTTTTGGAAAATGGCTGTAGTGTAGACACGGCCTAAGTGTGGAATGACTAACCTTAGGAGAAAATGAGAGATGTGATTGTCAGAGGGACAGCTCCGGACACAAAATGCTTCCAGCTAGTCTCATGCAACGGTATTTCTTCATAGTCAGCTGCTCTGGCTTCAGACAGTTCTCTTCCAATTCTTTCTGCACCCTTGCAGAATCAAGCCCTTATTCAGACAATACCCTTAGCATCCTGGGATGCTAACCATTTGAACCCAAATGCTGATGAGTATATATTTATTTTCTCTGGGACTTCCTTTACCTGCTTGTTACCAACAGTAGCCGTAAAGGTCTTAATTACTTAGCCATTGTCCTTTCCTCCTCATTATTCTTATTAAAGAACTTTTCAAAAAATAATAACCTTTTGTGTTTATTAATGCCTAGTTGTGCTTTCTATAGCTGCGTCTACACGTGCTGTCTACTTCGAAGTAGCCGCGCCAACTTTGAAATAGCGCCCGCCACGTCTACACGGGGCGAGCGCTATTTCGAAGTTGACATCGACGTAAGGCAGCAAGACGTCGAAGTTGCTATCCCCATCAGTGGATGGGAATAGTGCCCTACTTCGACGTTCAATGTTGAAGTAGGGCACGTGTAGCCGATCCGCATCCCGCAACATCGAAAGAGCGGGGTCCTCCATGGCGGCCATCAACTGAGGGGTTGAGAGACTCTCTCTCCAGCCGCTGAGCTCTATGGTCGCCGCGTGCAGTGGCCCCTTAAAGCTCCCCGCCCCCTGCCTTCCTGTGCCGGAAGCTGAGAGCGCGTGCAGGCAGCAGCATTGCCACGCGGCTAGCCTGCACGCGCCTTTGAAGCCCCAAGCCACCCCCCCGCTGCAATGGCCGCCCGTCAGCTCCCCAAGTGCTCCCAGGGCACCCCCCCCAAGGGGAGCCAGGGCTCCCAGGCATCCAGCCAGCCTGGGAAAAGGCAGCGGGGTCCCTCCTGGACAGAGGCCGAGATCTGGGACCTGCTGGGGCTCTGGAGCGAGGAGGAGGTGCTCCAGGTAATAGGAGCAAGAGGCGGAACGCGGATGCGTTTGCTCGGCTTGCCGAGGGCCTGACCACCCGAGGTCACCCTGCCCACACTCCTGACCACGTCAGGAGTAAGGTTAAGGAGCTGCGGCAGGGTTACGCCCGGGCCTGGGATGTGGCCAGCCGATCTGGGGCCGCCCCCACAACTTGCCCCTTTTACAGGGAGCTCAGGTCCATCCTGGGCCCCCGGTACACCTCCTCCCCGCCAGCCACTCTTGACACCTCGGCCGACGAGCCCCAGCAGGACCCGGAGGAGGAGTCCGCCCCAGAGGCAAGCCCCGCACCGCAGGGGCCCCCCCAGGAGCCCACCCCTGGGATGCTGGAGGAGGAGGAGGGGGAATCCTCCTCCAGTGACGGGGGGCTGCACATCATCCTGCCGTCCCGGAGCTCCAGCAGGGCGTCCGCCCAGAGGGTGTCCCCCAACCGTGGGAGCGGACTGTCAGGTATGTACCCCCCCGGTGCACACCCCCGGGGTTGAGGGGCGGGGGTAACAGACATGACCAGGGCCCTCCACATGCCCAGATGACCATGGCCCCAAGGACAGCAGTGGCATGTCCCTCAGAAGAGTGCATCAGCCCCTGCCCCCCCAGCAGGACAGTGCCATGCCCCATACCTGGGGATGGGAGTAGTGGAACCTAGGGTCCTCTGGGGCGGGGGTGGGACACCCATTAGCAGCAGCAGCATCTCCCAGGGACGGGGATGGGGAACCAGCAGCAGAGGGGTGGGGGGACAAGGGCCACGGCTCAGGGGCCACACTAACGGCTGTCTCCACAATTCTTCCCCCCCTGTGTTCCGCAGCTGCACCATCGGAGGACCCGGAGAGCACTGGCGAGGTGTCCGTGGTCCCGGAGAGCCCACCGGGGCCATCGCTGCAGGCCAGCCCCTCGGCGGAGCACCAACCAGCCCCAGGGTGGGGCCGACGGTGGAGCCACCACCACCAGAGTATGGTGACGGACCCTCAGCTGCTCGCGACCCTCCGGCATCAGCTGGAGGTGTCAGAGCAGTGCCTGCGGGTGGATGAGTGGCAGCTGGAACTGCAAGAGCGGACGCTGGCCTGGTGCCAGGAGGCATGGGGGGCCTTTATGCGCACTTTCGAGCGCATAGCAGACTACCTGGCCCCCCATGCCACGCCACCCACCGCTCTGCCCACCCTGCCCGCCCTGCATGCCACTCCACCCGCTGCTCCACCCGCTGCTCCGACCGCCATCCCACTGCCGTCCGCCACCCCGGGGCCTTCCACTGAGGGGGACCTGGGGCCTGCTGACACCCGCCGGCCATACCTGCCAGTTCGCCCGGCCCCCAGCCAGCCTCTGCCAGGGCTGAGGCTGAGGCAAGGGTCTCGCCCACCCACCCCAGGCGCCGGACAGTAGCGGGGTGTGGGGCCCAGGACGTGGCCTCCCTCTCCCCCTTTGTACATATCCCCCATCATATATTTGTGTATATAGTTTGTGTTAGACCCCTGTTCTTTTATGGTACCTGCCCCCCAATGTAAATAGTTCCCCCCTTTTGTTCTTACTATGTATATATATTGCTAGTATTAATATAAGAGAATTCACTGGGTTTTTTTGGTTTCAAAAACAACAGCTCCATTTTTATTTGCAAGAAAAGTGTGTGGGGGGTGTGCTCTCGGGTTCTCTGTGGTGTGGGCATGGGGGCACGGAGTGTTGTGGAGGATGGGGGGGTGCAGTGGGGGCCTGCCAGTGTTCACCCCGCGGCCTGGTTGAAATGGTCCCGCAGGGCCTCTCGGGCCCGGATCCCCTCGGGGTCCACCTGGCGACTGGGGGCAGCAGGTGGCTGTATGTCAGCCCCGCCAGCCTCCACAGCCCAGCCCTGAAAGAATGCCTCCCCCTTGCTCTCGACCAGGTTGCGGAGGGTGCTGCACGCGCCCACAACCTGGGGGATGTTGGTGGGGCCTGCATCCAGGCGGGTGAGGAGACACCTCCAGCGCCCTTTGAGGCAGCCAAAAGTGCGCTCAACCACCTGGCACGCATGGTACAGGCGCGTGTTGAAGCGCTCCTGGCTGGCTGACAGATGGCCTGTGTAAGGGTGCTTGAGCCAGGGCCGGAGGGGGTATGCCGCGTCTGTGATGACGCAGAGGGGCATGGTGGTGTCCCCCACAGGGATCTCCCGCTGGGGGATGTAGGTCCCCGCCTCCAGTTGGTGGCACAGGCCCGAATTCCCGAACACCCGGGTGTCGTGGTTGCTGCCAGGCCACCCAACATAAATGTCCAGGAAGCGGCCCCAGCTGTCCACCAAGGCCTGGAGAACCACAGAATGGTAGCCCTTCCTGTTCAGGAAGCGTCCTCCGCTGTGCTCCAGAGCACGGATGGGGATTTGGGTCCCATCCAGAGCCCCAAAGTAATTTGGGAAGCCCAGGCTGGCGAACCCCACGATGGCAGCATCCGGGTCCCCAAGCCGCATGAGCCTGTGGAGGAGCAGGGCATTGATGGCGCAGACGACCTGAAGAGGAAGGACATGGGAGAGCACCAGTGAGGGGTGTGCAGGGTGTGTCTGGCCCTTCCCCCCCCCAGGGCTGCCCTCCCCCCCACAGGGCTCCCTCCCCCCCAGGGCTCCCCCGCCAGGGCTCCCTCCACCCCCAGGGCTGTCCTCCCGCCCCGAGCTCCCCCCCCGTGGGTCCTCTTACCTTCATGAGGACAGCCCCGACGGTGGCCTTGTCCACGCCAAACTGCTGCCCCACAGATCGGTAGCTGTTTGGAGTGGCCAGCTTCCAGACAGCGATGCCGACCCATTTCTCAACACTGAGGGCACGCCACATGAAGGTGTCCTGGTGCCTCAGTGCAGGAGTGAGCCACTGGCACAGCTCCAGGAATGTCTGCCGGCTCATGTGAAAGTTCTGTAGCCAGCGCTTGTTGTCCCACTCGCCAAGCACCAGCCGCTCCCACCAGTCGGTGCTCGTGGGATAGCTCCACAGCCGATGGTGTGTGCGGTGGTGGCGGGGGGGGGCGGAGGACAGCAGGGTCTGGGGCTGCTTCCTCCTCCCCTGGGGGCAGCTCCTCTTCTGTGAATAAAAGGTGGTCAGCTGCCTTCTGCATAGCATTGAGCAGGGCGAGCACTGCTTCTGCAGGGGCGGGTGTGTGGACCTCTGGCTGCTGCTGCTGCTGGGGGTCCATACTGCTTCGATGAGGTGTGCGTGCCTGTGGCTCTGCAGACCGCGTGCTGTGCAGGCTGAGTGTGTCTGGGAGGGGCCCTTTAAGGGAGCGTCTAGCTGTTGCCCTGGAAGTGCCAGTCCGCCCTGTGACCCTGTCTGCAGCTGTTCCTGGCACCCTTATTTCAATGTGGGCCGCTTTGGCGTGTAGACGCTCCCCTGCAGCACCTACTTCGATGTAGTGCTGCCCAACATCGACGTTGAACGTCGACGGCACCAGCCCTGGAGGACGTGTAGATGCTATTTATCGAAATAGCTTATTTCAATGTCGCTACATCGAAATAAGCTCTTTCGATGTAGCATACACTTGTAGACGTAGCTTAAGTGTGTAAACTCTTCTCAAACATTTTGGGCCTGGTTCCTCTCTCATTAAGATTGGTTTTACACCATGAAAGGCAGTTGTACTTTCCCCAAGAATGGAAATTAGAGGGTGATGTTCAAATGCATTGTGGGTGTTTGAAAAATGACTAAATTTACACTGTGTGTAACTAGATGTTACAGTGGGGCAGTTTGGATGGGGTGGGACAAGCAAATCCCCTTAACTTAAGTGGGGTTACTTCTGCTATAAAGAGCATAAGTAGAGGAAAATCAGGCATTTTGGCTACCACATTGGTGCTTTAAATGTGATAAGTGAACCAGAAGTTGTTTCATAGTTGAGTGTCCTGGAGTAGGTTCATTTGTCTCACAACATTTTGTCTAAACTTGTAATGCTACCGTTGCTTGAATACTGGAGAACTTTGGTTGCTGACTTTCGAAGGAATATTCTGGAAAGGGAGCATTTTCTTATTTCAGGCAGTGTTTGCCCTCCCATGCATATGTCTTGCATAGTTAGAAAGCAACTGACTTAATTTTCCTAGCTCGAATGGGAGAAATGACAAAAAACACAAAACATTACACATAAATAAAGCAGCTGCACCATTGTTAGGCTTGCTACTTATAGTTTGGGTCAGATTCTTTATTCTTTTCTCACTGCTTTGTACCACAATGGCTACGTCTACACATGCCCCAAACTTCGAAATGGCCATGCAAATGGCCATTTCGAAGTTTACTAATGAAGCGCTGAAATGCATATTCAGCGCTTCATTAACATGCGGGCGGCAGCGGCAGTTCGAAATTGACGTGCCTTGCCGCCGCGCGGCGCATCCAGACGGGGCTCCTTTTCAAAAGGACGCCACCTTCTTTGAAGTCCCCTTATTCCCATGAGCTCATGGGAATAAGGGGACTTTGAAGTAGGCGGGGCCCTTTCGAAAAGGAGCCCCGTCTGGACGCGCGGCGCGGCGGCAAGGCGCGTCAATTTCGAAGCGCCGCTGCCGCCCGCATGCTAATGAAGCGCTGAATATGCATTTCAGCGCTTCATTAGTAAACTTCGAAATGGCCATTTGCATGGCCATTTTGAAGTTTGGGGCACGTGTAGATACGGCCAATAACTATTCAGCAGAGCTCTAAAGTCAGTCTAAGCATCCACTCCCTCTTTGTAGGCCCTAAGCAGACACTGTCCGCCTCCCACATTGGGCTGTCCCCATAAATTGAGAATGATTGTTTGGAAAGAAGCTATCAAGGAAAAATACAGGAACCCCTGCCACAGAGGGCTGTTTACTGTTTCAGAAATATGTACATTCCATTCCATTCTGAAGATGTCAGCTGTGTTAATTAGAATATAATGTTCTCCTGCTTGATAGAACTATTTTACTGTTTTATCAGTTGGCATCTCTAGATTTCTTAATGCCTTTTAAGTAGGCTGGTTCTTTTCAGACAATCAACAGGAATGCCTCCTGCACTTAAAGACTACGTACGTTATCAAGTAAGCATGAATCCCTGGCAGACTTTAAAGCAGGCTTAGAACACTGATCAGAAATATCTCTTTCCTAAACTTGGAAAAATATTTAGAAATAAATTCTCTTTTTTAGTTATAATGGTTAAAATGTAGGTAGGAGGAGAAGGTCCTGAGTGCAGACAAAAGTCTTAGTGGTGGAACTGTGGCTTAAAGTTGGATAATCAAACAATATAGAGATTTGAAAGGATCAAAACTGAAATCTAGTTTCCTGGGGATTTGTTTTAACAAGATATTTATATCTTCTGAACAAATGAAAAATAAGTATCAATTCCCAAACATGGATTTTTTTTAAAAAAATTATATATAGTTAAGAACAACTGTTATACAGTGTTCCAATTAAAAGATGAAGTACAGGTTTAACCTCCAGAGCTCTCTCCTCCAGAAACATCCATAATCTGGCATGATTTTAGTTAGCTGCATGACCACTTATCTTAGGTGTGGCCAAGTTTCCTATAGTCCCATAAAGTTTGTTTCCAGCCACGAGTCCTGACTCTCAGGCTCTGTCTATGCTGAATAAAAACTTCGAAACAGCCATGCTAATGGCCAGATTGAAGAATGCTAATGAGGGGCTGAAATGCATATTCAGCATCTCATTAGCATGCTGCTGGCTGCGGCACTTCAAAATTACTGCGTTTCGCTGCCGCATGGCTCAGCTACACAGGGGTCCTTTTCGAAAGGACCCCGCCAACATCGAAATCCCCTTATTCCTATGAGCTCAGGATTTCGATGTTGGCGGGGTCCTTTCGAAAAGGACCCCTGTGTAGCCAAGCCACATGGCAACAAAACGCAGCAATTTCGAAGTGCCACGCCTGGTGGCATGCTAATGAGGCACTGAATATGCATTTCAGTGCCTCATTAGTATTCTTCAATCTGGCCATTAGCATGGCTGTTTCGAAGTTTTTGGTCAGTGTAGACACAGCTTCAGTGTTCTGTGCTGCTTTTGAGCGATAATTTACCCTAAATGTTTTTTAAGAGCCCAGTAAGTAATGAAAGTATTGGTAATGTACTAGACAATATTGACCTATGATCCAGCAAATTCTCACTTTTGGCACCAGTCAGTCCCCGAGAGTGACAGGTTAAAGAGGTTCAACCTGTGGTAGAGGTTAACCTGTCGTAGAATCTTACACATTTTGGGTCAGCTCCTCAACTTTTGCACATGAATACTGAATAGAGCAATGCCAGTTAATGCCAACTGATGTCTGTGTTGGCCCTTTGACTCTTAATTGTTCCAAAGAAATGTTTGATTCTGGGTTGTATATTCTGGACAGCCAATGGAGTGAAAAGTTGGAAATAAATGGTGAATGGCTTGTCTAGAGTTAAAGGAAGAACAATGGGATTCTTTGGAGAGAGCAATATAAAACAACACCTAATTTGTAATGAAAGCTGTGTTGGAGCTCAGGCAACTTTTTTACATTCATAAGTGATACAGCAAGCCCAAAGGTGTCAGGAGCATGAACTGCAAAGGCTAGAGGGTTCATGGCTGAGCCCTGGCACAAGTTAAGTGTGGCATGAAAGCCTTAAAATAGTGCAAATTAAACTGTTTCATTTCAGTCTTCAGCCCAGAGTGTATAATATGGCCAGAATAACAGGGGAAAATATCCAGTTCTTACTAGTAATGCCCACAAACAGTTTGCAAGTGATGCCATCTGATGTCATGTCTGTCCTTAGGTTGTTCCTCTTTGGAATTTTTCAGTTCAAGCATTCTCACAGGAACAAACTGAAGCTACTCCTAAGCTGACTCTTTTGGGGTGGATCTCTGATGTCAAAGCTTTCCTCAGCACACAGAACAAAACATTACTGAACCTACTGTTAACCCCAGTCAGTTATGTTGCAATAGTGGAAATCAAATGTTTGTAGAGAAGGAATGTTTCAAATTATTAGCAAATGCAATGAATTACAAAACGTTGTGTAATACCATGCAAATCATACTCAAAATTTTTCTCTCTTTCATTGATGATAATTTAAAAAAATCTGTTAACTTAGACTCTGTGAATAATATTTCGGGTGGCCATGCACCAAACTGTACCCCAATAAAAACAACCAGAAAAATGCCTCATAGATTCCGAAAATGGAAATATTTTACTCCAGTATCTTCTTGACATCAATTAAAAATATAGCAGAGTATTTTGAAATTAACTCTACCCCAGATGCTTCTATTAACGTTTTATAAGATGCAGCAGAGTCGGTTCTGAAAGTCAATTTGGAAAGCAGCTGACACCAAAAGAACAGAAGAACTTTCAAAATTAACACCAGAGTCGGCCTCTTATTCCATGAGTAGCCCTATAGATGTCCATGCAATGTATTTGATTGTGGTTAAAAAGACGGTTCAGCAGTGCTCTGTTGTATACTAATGAAATCTCTAACTTTAAGTGATGTGAGTAAGGATGGTAGAATCTGTTCCTTGAGGGAAAAAACTTCAACCAAGTGGTTAAATTCTTTTTAAAGACATAAAAAAAAATGTTCTGATGACTACCCTTCAGAAGCACTTTGTCCTACACAATATTTCTTTGAATGTGAAGACTGAACACACAAATTACACATGGAAATCCGGATAAGCAACAAACAAATCAATTGGACTCAGAACATAGAAACCAATTTAATTCATTACCTTGATGAAATACATATAATATTTGCCAATGCCGACAAAGGGCTTTATGCCACTCTTTCAATTAATTGACAATAAGTCACTGGATAAAACTTAGGTTTAAGAAATAATTAAACCATAATGTGTAATAAACTGATAAGGAACTGTTCAAAACTCCTATTGCATAAAACAAAATAGGAGACTAAAGAACATGAAATTGAATAGGGCTTGATCGTGTGCCCACTGAAGTCAATGGCAAAGCTGTCTTAGAATTCAGTGATACAGTGCTCAGACTCATAATGGCTAGGGTCTCATGACTTCACTGTTTTCAAAGCATATAAATATTTATCTCTCCCCCCTCCACCAAATTAGCTCTTTTATTTAATAGCCTTGTCAGGACATTAAATTGCCTACTTTGAGAAATCATCCACCCCTATATTTTAAACCTGGTAAAAATCCAATTCTTTCCCTTTCATTCTGCCTGACTTTTTTAAAGTACATATTGGTAGAAATATTTCATCTACTACAGAAGTTTAGCCATTTGAATGGATAATTTACTATCAAAATTAATTTATGCAGCTCAATCAGGTCTTAATGGCCGTGTCTACATGAGCCCCAAACTTCGAAATGGCCCCGCAAATGGCCATTTCGAAGTTTACTAGTGAAGCGCTGAAATGCATATTCAGCACTTCACTAGCATGCGGGCGGCCACGGCACTTCGAAATTGACGCGCCTCGCCGCCGATCAGCTCGTCCCAACGGGACTCCTTTTCGAAAGGACCCCGACTACTTTGAAGTCCCCTTATTCCCATCAGATCATGGGAATAAGGAGACTTCGAAGTAGGTGGGGTCCTTTTGAAAAGGAGCCCCATCGGGAGGAGCCACACGGCGGCGAGGCGCGTCAATTTCGAAGTGCTGTGGCCACCAGCATGCTAATGAAGCGCTGAATATGCATTTCAGCGCTTCATTAGTAAACTTCGAAATGGCCATTTGCGGGGCCATTTTGAAGTTTGGGGCTCGTGTAGACGTAGCCAATAGGGGATAAAATACCTCAAAATCGTAAGAAATTTAAGAATTATTCATTCATTTAGACTGAACAAGACAAATTTCACACTGATACCTCTAAACACAGAACAAATATTTGATTGAGTTGTCTAGAGCAGCCTTTAACAAGTTTGTAATTAGGCCCTGGCCCATGATAGGGGCTCTCAAGTTTTTTCATAGCATGGATGATATTTTGATAGAGCAAGTATGACAAATAGCTCTCCTCCCATTCATGACCATACAACCTCACTAGAACAACTACAGCAAATGTTTTAATGAACATGTTATCTTTTAAAGCACTTAATATATTTCTTATGCTCTTTCAGTACAATTCAGTGGAAATAAAGAGGAGGAGCTGGCACTGTGTGAATATCTACTTGCTAACAAGCAGCAATCGCTGTGGAATCCACTATTGGAAATTCAGCTTTGGAACCCCGGACCCAGGCTATTAAAATGGGACTATATGCAGATGATATTTTCTCAGTATGGTGTGTTCCTAGCAACTGCCAGCCCGAGTGTATATCTTACTTGAATGTACTTGGTAGAGCCCGAAGAATAAACATCAGTGTTCCAAAATCAGACATATTGAACATTATGTCATCCACAAAGTACCATACCTCATATTTGCTGTACAAGCCAAACTCTCATTGTCTTCCATGGAAGATTTTGCATTATGAAACTTTGGCACAGAAAGATGCATACTCTTAGATAGACTAATACTTATATAAATAAGATATCTGCATTGGAGATGGTAAAAGATTTTCCCTGAAAGAGTAACTTTTGAACTGATTTGCTTAAAGTGGAAAAAGTGGTGTATGTTTGAGGTAGGGAGATTTTCGGAACTTAAGTTCATATGCCACCTAATTTGGGTTCCCGTTTCCAAATTCTATGTGTTTTACTGTAGATGAGGGGCATCCCAAGAAAGTATTTATATGGTATGCACACCTAAACCCCTTTCAATTCAATTTAATATGCTGTCTACACAGAGTTTTTATATTACACCAGATAAACCCCAAAGCAAAATCCTCTTCTGTCTTCTTCCACAGGACTTCCTGTTACCCCTCTCCCAAATGACTGCCTGAAGTGGGTGTTCACTGAAGCTCCTTATATTTGTCACAGCTCTTGAGGCTGGTGCGGAGTCCTGTAGGAGAGCAGGTGGAACGCAGGCTGCTGGAATCAGAGTAAAGTCAAGCTGGCCCACAGAGACGAGTCCTGCTGCAACAGCCAGCCCAATGGCAACAGTGAGGACAACCAGCATTGCCTGTCCTGTTGCTGACTCAGGTTTGGCTCCATGGCCCTCTGTCAGGATGCAGTGGATGGTGCTCCTCCTCCTTGCTTCTGGGGCCACACTTTGAAACAGTACCTGAACTGGACCAGCCAAAGCCAGGCCCGCCACTAGCAGGGGAAGGGGGCAATTGCTCCCAGTCCAAGCATTTCGATGGGGTCTGGAACTCCGGCTTCTGCTGCTGCTGAAGTACCAGCAGTGGCATCAAGAGCTCTGTGCCATGGTCCACTCTTCTCCACTTTGTATGCGAGGGGCTGGCAGAGGGCTGACTGCCTTCGGCTCTGCCCCGGCTGGGGACATAGAGCTGGCTCCCTCTTCCACTTTGCCCCAGGTCCCTCCATGGCTGTCAGCCCCGCTGGCCATAAGCCATGCCCCTCTCAAAGACCTGGCCTCCGGACATGTGTTTGGGTTGCCTATAACTTAATCTGGCTCTGCCAGTGGTACAGACTGTGTGTATAGAGTACATGGCTGTGGACACCGTGCCTATGGATAGAGTATTACATGACAGCAAAAATATTTAATAATTGTAAAGACTGTGTTCTAACCTATACACACAATAAGGCATTGTGCAAGTTGCATTCTTACATAGATGATACAGATTGGAGCACACCATGGAACAGATTGGCAGCCTTGGAAGAAGAATTTTTCTACTTCCCCCCCTGTGGAGATCTGCAGCACCCAGCCAAGGTATTTGAACAAAGCACGCGAACTGTGGGATGGAATTACCTCTCAACCGAGGGAATTTACTTTCTCACCTGTCAGCAGCTGCTCGTTATAACCCAAGTTTTGTTCACACAAATTAAAATCTAGACTAACAGTATTGATTTGTAGTTGCCCTCAATTATATCAGTCAAAATGAGAGAAGAATTGAACTCTATTTTACTGACTTAAGGATAATATAAAAATGAATTGTGTAAACACTCACACAAGTCAGGGGAGGGGAGACAAGAAAGAAATCCATGTGTTGTTATGGGAGGGCGAGTGCAGAGAAGAGCTGAAATTAAGTACATATAAAACAGGAAATCACCTGAGTTGGTTATATTTGAATATCAAAGCTGCCTGGCCTAAACATTTTGTCCTTTCATAATAAAAGGAGAACGGAGAGCCAGTGAGGCCAAGGTCTATGGCATGATCTCAGGAACAATAGATGGTCTTCTCAAGTGGGACAAGGTCCAGCAATGGGTTGGTCTAAATGTGGGTGTTAATTTAGATTTCTAAAGACTGATAATAACCCATTTTGCCATCAATAAAGATAACTGTGCAAACCTTTACAAATAGCACCATAAGCAAGGCTTCTTAGCTGGTGAGTATGTTCTACATTTGATGTGTTAGCACTTTTTTAATCATTGTAATTGATGTTATAATGAAACATTCTGTTCCAACATTCTATTTTTGTCTACACTCCAAAACTTGTAGTTGATATCAGAGGAAGCCATTGAGTGACCTTGGCTTTCTAGATAGCATGAGTATTTTTGGAATCAAAGTGTTGTTGGAAGATTTTCTTTGTAGAGAAAGTTACTGCAGTTTATTTGCCAGAAACTAAATTCTGACAACTAGGTAATTGAAAGTTTGACCTAAAATTAATTCCCCCACCCTCCCATTCTATGTTAGCTTCATGCTTGGATACTTCTAATGACTGCTACTGACATGGTTATTATTAAGAAATGAAGGAACAGGGTAAGTATGGATCAGTAATACAGATCCTTTGGGGTTCACACAATAACCCTAAACTACTTGGTTAGGGACGGGGCTTTGTGTCAGCACATTGTTCAGGTATGCCAAAGGGTTTTTCCAGCCTTTCAGTATTCATTCTAATCCCAAACTTGAAGTTTAATTCTGGCAGAGCTAACTCAGATCAGCTGAAACAAAATCAGCTTACTTGGGGCTGCTAATAATCAGCTCCAATTGCAGATGCATTTTGTGCCATAGCACTGAAAGTACTGCAGTCTGCTACCGACAGGAGAAAACCAAGGGCCTCAAAGAGTGATCGTGAAGAGTGA
This sequence comes from Carettochelys insculpta, assembly GCF_033958435.1. Classification (NCBI taxonomy): domain Eukaryota; kingdom Metazoa; phylum Chordata; order Testudines; family Carettochelyidae; genus Carettochelys; species Carettochelys insculpta. The sequence goes on along the minus strand of NC_134138.1, from coordinate 161,402,951 downwards.
ATATTCATTCACGGTGAAATTTGGTTTTTGAAAATAATTTATGGGAAAGTGTTAAGAAGCTGATCAAAAATTCCCTTTTTTGAGAGAAAAATTACAGAAAGCTATGGTAATGCTGACAGGGAAACAAGTGGACCCAGTGAATGGAAATCAAAGTGTGTAAGCATATGGTTTAATTCACTTCTCTAATCCTTGTGACAAATTGCTTTGTATATATTCTGTTCCCCCAACATGTTATAATCGATGTCACAGGGTTTCTGGATACATATAGAGAGAAAAATAATCCACTATGAGAATTAAAAAGGGAGAATTTAGGATTACTGAGGTATTTTTGAAAGAGAAAGGGCTCCTACTAGGTATTGGGGGGGGGTTGTCCTTTTTTTTTTCTTTTTTATCTTCCAACTTACTTTATCTGTAGGATGGGAAACTGAGAAGTCCTCACAATGTAAAAATGTAAAGACTGTATTTATTTAAAGATAATTACAAAAGAAAATTGTCTCCATTGCTGCAATATCCTGAAATCGAAATAAGACAAAATGGAAAATTTTCTCTCGCAATCACAAAAATTAAACTCACAAACTTACAATCTTCACCTGTTATCAACAAATATTCATGAGAAAATACAGCCCTTGAGCTGCATTTGATTAAAGTAATTAGTGTCTCTTTGATGCACAGTCCTACTTTAGAAACCTTGATGAAGATATGTCATCACTTAGAGGCACTGAGTCTAACATAGCCACAGAGCCACCTAGAGCTGCGGCTGTTATGCCTCTCTTTGAAAGCATCCAGCGCACACTACTTTTAAGGCAAAGCTTGGTTGGGGGTGTGTGTGTGTGTGTGTGTGTGTGAGAGAGAGAGAGAGAGAGAGAGAGAGAGAGAGAGAGAGAGATTCATCTGATCTCCTCCCAGTCTAGTTTTGGAAGGCTAATTCTAGTGTGTGCCTTATGGAGTCCATGTCCTTTGGAAAGCAAAAGGATCAGATTGTCCCTATCCTTAAATGAGAGCTGCACTCTTGACCTACACACCAGTGACTGAAGAGAAGGGGGAGTGCCCCCAGGGCTAAAAGTATGAGTAAGGTGACCACCTGTCGTGTTTTTACTGTAAGTCCCTTACTTAAGCTGTCTCCCAGGCATCCTGACTTTTTTAAGAAAATGGGCAAATTGATGGGCATTTTGGGCATTTTGCCAGGCTCCTGTTCCCCAGTACCCAGTGTCTTGGGGCAACAGCCTCTAATGCAGGCAGCTACCCAGTCCCCTGGTGCCCCAGGCCTTGGGGCAGCAGCTTCTGCTGCAGGGCAGCTCCTCTGTGGGGCAGCTGTCCCATTCCCTGGCACACCACAGCGGCAGGTCCCCCTGCCAGCGAGCTCTGCCACAGGGTAGCTGCCTCATTCCTCAGCATCCTGTGCCTTGGGGAGGCAGCTCTTGGTGCAGGGAAGCTCCTCCATGGGCGTGCTACCCTGTTCCCCAATGCAGCAGCCCCTGCTGTCAGAGATCCCTGCCACAGGGCAGCTACCACATTCCCTGCTCCCCACCCCCACCAGAAGGCTGCAGTGCCCCTATTTTCAGCACACACACCTGCCAGGAGCTTGTAGAGCACCCATCCTCCACTCCCTCTCACCAGAAGGCTGCAGAACCCCCATCTCCAGTGCCTCACTGTGGGGCAGAAGCCCCCATCGCCAAGGACCCCTGACATGGGACAGCAGCCCCCCATCCCCAGAGGCTGGTGTCCCGTATTTGCCACAGGGCAATGTGATCACCCGAGCATGAGGAGCTATGCCTGGAGCGAGAGGTTCAAGCCTCGCTGTGTGTGTGATTATCTCAGCCTTGTGTTAGGTAAATGCAGAACAGAAGATGCTCTACATCACATACTCACCAGTAAGAGCCACCGGGACAGATATGTGGAGGAAGGTTCTCCGCGTCCTCTTTCTGTGTGCACATATGTAGTGCTGGACATAGTACAGCCCTTAGAGTCAGAAAAGAAAATACAATAGGCAGCCTTGTGAAGAAATGTTGGTCATGCAGATATATATCTTAATTACTGCCATATGCTTCCTCTAGGAACACATTACACACCTAGTGTGTGCACATATCTCAAGCCTGGATAGCTGTGAATGTCACTGAAATTGTAATTAAGATTTTTGCTATGTTGGGAGGGAGATTAGTGTGTATTAGGTTTCCTGTTGGGGGTTGAAGGAAGCTCCTTGTAAATTATATAGAGTTTGTCACTCTCAACGGAAATGTGCTGTGCGGCCAAGAGGTTACAGTGACAAGATGTCGCAGAGCTTGGTATTTCCTTGTTTCTTGGGATTTGTGTTGGAGGCAATGTCATACACCAGCAAGCTTAACCTTTTTTTAAATGAAGCTTTTGTTTATGGTATACATACCTGATGAAGAAATCGACCATTTAAAGGGATGGTTATCTGCAATCAAAGACAAACTAATGATGGAAGACTGAAACTTTTAGATGCGCGGTATCAAACACATGGCCCATGGGCTGCAAGGTATATTTATGTGGCCTTGCTGGTAGATCCAGATTGTGCAGTCTCACTTTGCACTTTTTAAAAGGTTCTGTTCCTCTGTGATGCGTATACAAACCCATCTACTAACTAAGAAGGAATTAATGAAAGCCTATGGGTCCAACCAGGCCTACCTACTTCATTACACCTGGGTGATATGTCAACCTGAGGAAGGAGCTAAAAGAGGAAGAGCCCTGCTCAACAGTGGCTGAGTGGCAGCGGGAGTGGACCTTTTGAACTAGCCTTGTTAAGAAAGGTCTGTCGGGGGCCAGAGTCTAACTCTTAAATATTTCCATGGGGTAGGTGAGTCTGGTGTGAGACATTTTGCTCCCTGTAACTCCTTTAGTTCCCCTTTTCAGAGATCTGCGGAAGAGTCAGCCTAGGGAGAGACTGTAGGAAAGGTCTCCCCGCAGGCCGTAGTAGAAAGCTGTCCAGGAACTCAGCGCAGGAGCTGACCAAACGCCATCTATGTTCATACAGGGTTCCTGGACTGGAGCCCAGGGTAGAGAGTGAGTCTGAGATTCCCTACAGGACCATCTTGTGTGGTGGCTCAAGGATTCTGGAGACAGGGACTTGGAAACCACAAAGCTTGCTGACAGGCTGAAGCTCTGATGTGGTGCAGTGGGGTAGAACTGAAAGTGATCTAGCCAAGGGTTGATGCCCAGGTTGAGGCAGACGAGCTAAGTGCCAGGGTGGCTATCAGCAGGTGGTGACACAAGATAAAAGGCTGATATGCCATGCTTCCCGGGTGCAGTGTGGAGACGGGATAGGCAGGAGCTTACCTTAGCATCACTGCACTGCCCACCAGCAGCTGCCGAAGGTAAGCCCATGCCCCAACTCTGAGCAATAACCCATGGCCCAACCCCTGGCTTCTCCCGGCCCCAAACCATTCACAACTGGCCCCACCCCAGAGCATGAACCCCTGCCCTCACCTCAGCCTCCTGCCCCAGCCCAGTGAAAATGAGTGAGGCTGGGAGACAGTGAGCTACTGAGGGAGGGAGAATGCAGTGAATGGGGGCATGGGCTTGAGGAATGGGCCGGAGTAGGTTGTTTGGTTTCTGCAAGTAGAAAGTTAGCAAACCTATTAGAGCAGGTGGGAATGTGTTTATTTGGGTTTCTGGGGGGGTTTTGTTTGTTTGTTTTGTTTTGTTTTGTTTTGTTTTGTTTTGCGGGAAAGGGTTGGTTTTGATGAAACTTTTGTTAGAAAAATTTCCCAAGTCTCGTGCAAAATTTCTGGTCAAAAACAAGCAGACCTGACTGCCACAACCACAAAAGGTACTGTAGCTTGTCCTAAGCCCACAGGCATCAGAGTGCAGACTGATGTCAGGTCTACACCAGACCTTAAAATTGATCGTAGATACACACTTCCAGTTATGGCAGTTGCGTAGCTGGAATCGACTTATCTATGATGGACATATCTGGCCATCCTCACTGACGGAGGTCGATGGAAAAAACTCTCCCATTGACCTCACTTATGCCTCACGAGATTGGGGAGTACAGGGGTTGACTGTCAACCCTTGACAGTTCAATTTCACACATCTCCATAGGCTCGTGAAATCGCACCCTGGAAGATCAACTTTGACCATGTCAATCTACTGGGTAGTGTAAATGTACACTGACTGAACATCAACTAGGTGAAAGGAAAATGCTGCTGTCCCCAAACCATTCTACGGCTAGATCTGCAACACCCCAAGTCCAAGCATGCACACATGCACACGCAAAACACAATAAACATAGGCACAGGAAGATTTTGGATAGCCTGTTCAGAGTTGGCGGTGGACACCAATTGACAGGAACTCACATTGGGAAGATTTTATCCGAAGAATGGTTTGTCTGGGGCAGAATACTCCAAATAGAACATACAGCCAACCTGAACCGCACACTTGTGCATGCAAACTCCAAGCTGCTATCTATCCACTTTGTTAAATAGTTAGTCTTTTATCCAAAGTCTTTTTTTAAAGGTTCTTGGCAAAGTAACACAGTAATCATAGTTAATGCAAGTTTTGAAAGAAAGGGAGTGACTCAAAACTTTGTTATTATGTGAGGCAAGCATGGGGTAAAGTATTTGGATGTTCTGCCAGTTTTGTAAAGAGTCTCCTTAGAATTAGTTTTAAGATAATAACAGCATTTATAGCAGGCGCTGCTCACACTGCTTTTATTAGGATTTTACAACAAATGTATACAAGTCAGAAAGGCTACTCACTGAATTAAATTAATGAATTAATTAATTAATTTCAGTGAATCAGAATTTTGCTGTTTTAATATTAACACCACTTCACAGCTACCTGCTTCTTTGGTCAACATACACACACTTTTCAAAGCACTACACAAACACTGTTTCTCACAATACTTTGCATTGTAGGGCACTTGTACTACAATTCCTTTATATCAACATGAAAACTAAGACAAAAAGAGAGAAAAATGCCAGAGTCAGTATTGCCTGAGTGACCTAAAAGGGCAACATTGGGCTTAGAACTAAAAATTCCTAAATGGCCTAGGGCAGTGTTTCCCAAAGTATGGTATATGTACCTCCAATGGTATGTGAAAGGATTTGATGGGATATGCAGCAGAAAATAAATTACTAAAAATCAGGAGATAAGCACTGGGACGACACTGGAAGAGGGGGAATGCTGATAAGGCCTACGTCCTGAAAGGGGCACATGACCTTTTCAAGTTTGGGAACCACTGGCCTGGGGATAGATCAGTGGAGTGGGGAATCTGTAATCTATTATTGTCCCTGCCACTGCCTATTGGGTGGCCTCAGGCAAGTCACTTTGCCTGTCTGTGTCTTAGTTTCCCATCTGTAAAAGGGGGATACTTGTAATTTTTATAAGGCTCTTTGAGATCTACTGAAGACTATGTTATGTACTTGCTAATCTTGAATTTGCTACATCCTTGGTTAAAATGATAAGACCAGATTCATCATTCCCCAGCATTTGGCATAATGCTTTATGCCGGGGCAAAGTAAGTGAAAATGTTATCATTCTGGCTTGGCAGTGTTATATGTCCACTTTACGCATTGCTGGGAATGATTGTACAAGGTGCTGAGTCATGGTGAATCAGATGCTATGTAATTTCCTAAATGATACTGTGACACAGTGGTAAAGCCCAGATTATAAAGTTGCCGTCCTCATCCCATGGCCTCCGCTCCATCCTGCAAAGCACATTGCTTCTCAGTGAAGCCAAGTTGGTGGACTTTCCTCAATAGAAGACCTTCTGTACCACCTTCTTCAGTTAATCTCCGGCGTGAATAAAGACATCTGGACGCTGGCGATGAAGTTCCTTGTCCTGTAGCTTCTGTCTCTGGAGACTAGCCCTCCAGCAGCATCCCCCCGAGAAGTGAGCAGCTAAGCACTGGGAGGGCACTGGGAGAGGGGGTATAGATGGGATAGCTGCGCTCTCTGGGATCTGGCTGCATTCAGCTGAACAAACAAATGGTTATTTTGTGAACACAAGCAATTCCGTCTGAGGGCTGTTTAGAAAAGGTGCTGGGGAGACCCACCCTTCCCAGAAACAGTACAACATGCTGAAAGGATCACAGGGCTCATCATGTGTAGGTTTGCTGAGAAGGGTTAAAAGAGAGGCTTGTAGCATCTACATAGTCCTGCACACAAAAACTCACTCGGGCTAGTTCTCTTCTGTTTTGTGCCAGTGTCTCTCTATTGACTCACTTTTCCCTGATTTACTCCTGATCACATGACCTTCAGCAGGACACTTCCATATAGCATCAATAGCAGCTTGTAGCCAGCTACATTTCAGCAAAATATACTTTGCCATTTCAGCACAAATAGATCCGCAAGGGTAAGCACTATGCATTGTGGTGCTGGTGCAGTTGATCCTGTTCATTGGAGTAGGAGCATACAAGTTCGCTGGCAGATTGCACCCCTGGATTGTTATGGTTCATATCTTAGATATGAGGAGACAGTGTAGCCTAATAGCTAGAGCACAGGATTAGGATTCTGGGTTCTAGTCCTGCTACTGGCCTGTTAAGTGATAGTGAGCAAATCATTTTGCCACACCATGCCTCAGTTTCCCCATTGGCAAAATGCGGACAATAATGACAGTTTTTATAAAAGGCTTTGAGGTCTATGGATGAAAAGAGCTAGGTATTATTATTAACTACCATCAGGATACCACTCTATCCTTCAGTCATGGTTACCTTCTCCCTTTCCATGCCTTCATACCTGCACAATCAAGGGCAGCAATAGGCCCACAGTGGGCAATTTCAAAGGTACACCTGGTAGTTATGCTCCTAACTGCTATGGGAGTGGGGCACCTAACTGTCATTTAGGCCTTTGAAAATGCCCCTTGTACTGTTTATAAAAGAGCTGGGGAGAAAAGATTTGCGTTTTGACCATAATAAACTGCAGAGGGCACAAAATATCCAAGAGAAATTATTACATATGGATTTGAGAGCAATGCTCAAGCAAGATTAGGAAAAAAAAAGACATTACATTAGATCTCATTGGCTGGGAGGAATGTAGTAACAGAGGAATTGGAAAACATTAAACAAGATAAAACAAAGCTCATAAAATAATCCAAAAATATAGATAAGTAAAAACTGCTAAAAATATCTCACCTTAATTTCAGGGGCACTACAATAATATTTGGAATCCTGTCAGCTCATGTTCCAGGAAACTATCAGCCTGGTATAAAAAAAGAGGAGACAGGAGGAGGATTGAGGAGACCTAAAAATAGCTGACACCATGGAACACACTGAATGATAGAGGAGATAGGCACAGGGAACAGTAGTAACCCAACAGTATTGGGTAAGGAAATGGAATCTATTTCTGACTGTAAAATTGGGGTCTCAGAGTTTCTGTGTACCAGATTCACTTCTTGCTCAACAATGTCACAGATGGGTTTTCCCAATTCATTCTTTTTCTTCAATGATGGGTTTGTGTACTTCTGGGTGGGTTTGTACACATATGTTGCTACCTGAGAAATTCTGAATGGAGTCGGTATTTCACTGATGACTTAGACCTCTGACCTCAGTCCCATCTGTCTTGAAACTTGTATAAATGCCACGTGCTTGGCAAATGCAAAGTGGCTATAAAATGCTACCAAGCCAGAAGAGCAGCATTTGATGTGCACTTTCCAGAGGTGTTAGTGACAGCACGGATTTCAGGCACTGCAGAATAAGACTCATAGACTAATATGAAAATGTCCCAATAGCTGGTACAAGGATGGACCCAAAGACACAGTCTGGTACCAGGAATAAAACAGAAGGTATATGAAGAAATCAATTAGTTATGAGAAATATAACCATCTCAGATATAAACTAGAGAGATATTGTAAAAGGAAGACTTTTGAAGTGACTAAATGTTCTAGACAGGAATGCAGTTTATATTATTAATTTAATATTGTGCATGTTATTGGTTCTGAAGCATCTTTTGTGTTGTGGCAAAGGATCATTAGATTTTTCATTGTAAAAAAAATCAAACCACAACTGTCAGTTCAGTGGCAAGTAAAAAAAATCCCAGAATGCACCAAGCTAACTGCAATAATATAAACTGGGGAAAAAGCCCTTTCTGCAAATGAGCTGCTTGCTCTGCAGCATGATATTTTATCACTCTTATTTTAGCTGCCAACCATGAAAGTTGTTAAAAGTCATACAATTAATTAGTCCTTTATAAAATTCAGTTTTACAGTATTTGACTTGCTAGCACCCTTTTCAGTATAGTCTACAAACAGACGGCCTACACATCCCTCAGGGAATTGCAGCCCACTTCAGTTCAGCACTTACCAGGATCAGTCTGTTACAGTGACCAATTTCAACAAACTCTAAGCAGGCACCTGTTGTCCACGTATAGTGGCCTTGGCTTGTCAGCAACAGGGATCAGTGTGCAGCGTGGTGGTGCTTCAGCGTGGTGGCAGGACAGCCCTCTTCACTCAGCCTGTTCTGAGCTTCCATGGCATCAAAAGGTGGTGATTTTTCAGACCATGGAAAAAATGTCGAAAAAACAAAAAAGCCAAAAGAAATCAATGAGGCACTTCAGAGTCTATCACTCTACTGTCATCTTGGCATTGCGCGGACCTCAACGTAGTACTATGTTGTGTTATGGAGACAGAAGGGAAAAATCTGTAAATACTGGAGACTCGCATTCATGTCATAACTTACACAGTTCATTCTGTAGAAGGAAGAAGCAACAGAAAATTACTGGAGTTGTAGTTTGGTGGTGGTGAGCAGGGGGATTAGGGCTGGTAATTTATGGTTTATGTTCCATGTTATGCTTTTGTTATATGGTTAATGTTGCTGCAATTTTGAATTCAAACATTCTCTTTTGGCCAAGAATGTTTCAACAAGCCAAGGAACACTCGGTGCTGGTCTGGGGTAGGGAGGGTGATTATAAGCCACCTGTGCCTGCCAAATCCTCTACTAAGTAAAGTAGTCTGATGTCTCCTGTAATCAACACCAGTAGTCAATGGCCTCTAAGAGCAGGTCTAGCAGTCAGGAAACAGATGTAGGGGATGTCCTGGTGGCACTCCCTCTTCCAGCCATGCCTGTTGAACCAGTAGACAGAAGTGAGATGGCTTCAGGCTGCTGAAGAGGCTCTGTGATGCTCAAGGATGCATGTGAGTACAGCTATCTGTGTATAGGGCTGTCTTCCAGTGTTAGTTTCAGTGACACCTGCAAACTGTCAGCTACCTAGCTGGTTTCTGCCTCCAGGGCAGTGCAAAGCAGAGGCAGCTCACCAAACAGTCATGGCTTCATACAGCACCCTAAAGTGTGGTGGTCAAAGAAGAAGACACTATCTCTACCCTGACTGCAAGCAGAGTACACCAGCAGTGCAGTGCAAGACACCTTGTACCCCAGGATCTGTTGCAGAAGGCTGAAACATATAACACAGCAAAAGTCTTAATGTTATACCTTATATTGCTTTAGGCTGACCTTTACCGCAGAGTCTAGGAGTTAGGCACCTAACTCCCATTGAATTTCAGTGAGATTTGTACCCCTGTCTCTTGCTTTTTTGAAAATCCCAATATTAAATGGTCACTGCAGTCATTGTAAGATAGACACAAGGGGATCCCTTTAAGACAAGAACTGTAGATTTAGCTACATTCACTATTGTCTGTAAAACTGAATTTATGGCTATCAAAGCAAAATGTTATCTCATATAGGCTAGTTAAAATATCCAAAGAAGTCAGACATGAAAACTGGATGTTGGAAACAATTTGGGAGAGGATAAGGGCAATCACTTTCTTTTTCTTTTTCTCTCTCTTTTTTTTTTTAAAGAATCAAGAACATAGTCAACATTGAGGAAAGAAGAAAATTGACATATTTAGCAAGAGTGAAGAATAAAGAACAAGGAGACTGTCAGATAACTGAAGTAATTTAATGCAAATGGCCTGAATACTTTTACTAGATAAAAACTGCTAGGAGGGTGCTCTGTAAATCAGCAACATACCTGGGAATCTTAGCTCCCTCCTCCATATCAGTTGGCCAGCAGCTCTAGGTCATTTCAGTATATTCGTAATAACAAATCTCAGCAGACTGCAACGAATTTCATATTACAGTGGGTTGTTGTTTTGTTGTTTTTTAAAGAGAGACTGCAAAAGAAGAATTTAGGTAACAGAAGTTCTGTAAAATCTCATTAGGCACCAGTATGATCATGGAAAGAATTATTATAATATAAGTCAAGTTTATTTGCCCATGGGTCATTCATTTATGCAACTGGGTAGTAAGAAAGTGTCATTCAGATTATAAAACAATTAACATTGAGGCCTTTATTTCTAATCAGAATGTGGGCTTCTTTGGAAGATATGACAGCTTCTCTTTTCTTCTTGTTTTTTTAATGTATTATGAATTTGATATGCTTGAAGAAGATGACTCAGACATTTTCACCTCTGCAACAGTGGCTTTACAGTTCAGATCTGTCTGGAGAGAGTTGCTACAGCACAGGCAGTATGGTAGGTAGCTAAGTCTGCTTTCCAAGGACCTCCTTGCTGGTCTGCATTTGGGAAAAGCTACTTAGGGTAGGATGGCACCATAGTGCAGTAATACTGAAGAGATTCGGGGTAGTTGGTCTGACCAAGCTAGAGCATTCCATTGTTCTTAAGGTGTTCAGTAAAGTCATTTTAATATAAGAAAAGATACTGTTTGCTACTATGTCACCCATCAAGTGACTCAACTCTGTAGCTGCCCAAACAGGAAGGGGAAGATTTTGGTGCTTGATAAAGCAAGACCTATTGGGACTGGTCTTGCTTTGTTAGAACAGGTGTTAACGTGATGTCAAATGCAGCTTTACACTCAGTGTGGATAATAGCTGTTGTGTTTAACATCATACCAGCTGTTTGGGGTTAACTCTGGAATGGACCCCAGAATTAACCACGACCAGATGACGTAATGCATAATGTTGTACAAGTCTGTCCCGGTCTACAGTAAGTATCTTTACTAAATTATGTCTACCTTGAGCTGTGGGTATAATTTCCAGCTCAGGTAAACATATGTGCACTCGCCTTAATCATGCTGCAAAGCAAAAAGTAGTAGTGTAGCTATGGCAGCAGGCTCGAGTATTGATTGGGGCAGCTGGCCCAAGCCACCAGCCGTACTGTCCTGGCTTCATTTTAGCATGATAGCTTGAGCAGGGATAGCCCATATGTCTACATGAGCAGGGCCTCACGCCTCCCTGCTCAACTGTAGACATAACTATAGAGCTAGTTAACTCATGTTCTCAAACAATATCATTTCCCAGTATGGATGAGGGCTTGGTGTGTGAAAGATAGCAGTTAAATACTGAATGCTAATGTAGCACAGCTAGTTGTGCAGAAGTCATAAACAGACATGCTGCAATGTCGTACAGGCCAGCATGCAGGTATTGCAAATATGTACAAGGGAATTGGCTGGTAAATACGAAACTGTGATTATTTTGGTCATTCATTCTGCTTGGTGTGTGTTTAAAAAAAAACCAAAACGCCTCTCTACACGCTTACTGCAGTGAAATAAATACAACTGATGGTAACCAATTCTCTATAGAGTGATTTTGAACATTAGGCACAATATTTAAAACCTGAGCCACTGTTAAATGAACAAACATTCCCTAGTTCTTTCCAAGCGGGACCAAACATTTTAAAATACCAGCACACACAAGAGGCTGAGTTTTTTTGGCAGCTGCAACAGACCATGATTAAATTAGCAACTGTGCACACCCATCTGTGCCCCATCAGCTAACTGTCCTTGCAAAAATGTGTGGTCTTCACAGTGGCAGAGCTGCAGCTTTCTGCAACTCCTGCCTCTCTCAGTTATCTATCAAAGGCTGGTCATGTCACCAAGTTTCGGTGTTTGCAAAAGAATCACTAAAACCAGATGAATTTTCTTGAGAAATGGACATACCCCACAGAGGCTCAAGAAGGGTTAAGGAGCTGCTGCGGGCTCACTAATCCTACCATGGTGTACCTGTACTTGTGATCTGGCTTGGAGGGGCGATACATATGACAACTTTCTAACTGCACAGAAGTCAACACCTTAGCCCTGCTGCTTCCCTGAGAGGCCTGACACCCATTCACTACATTTGTCCTCCCTCAGCACCTTGCTATCCCCGATTCTTTCTCGCTTTCACTGGGCTGTAGCAGGGAGTGAGGGCTCTGGCTGGGGCTGCAGGCTCTAGAGTAGGGCCAGAGATAAGGGAGTTTGGAGTGCGGTAGGGTGTTCTGAGTTTGAAGGCAGGAGTGGGAAGGCTGACACAGGGAGCTGGGGCACAGACTTACCTCAGGTTCACCCCAACAGTGGGCCAGTGGGACTCAGGCAGGCCAGTCCCCACTTGTCCTGGCTCTGTGCCTACTACAGAGCTATCATATCTCTGGTTGTGCTGCTGGTTAGCAAACTTTGAATGCCCAGATGAGAACGTCTTAGTGGCAGCTGCTACCATGCTTACTGTCTCTCACTTTGCTTATGTCATCTGCTGCCTCTGCAGGGCCAAACTTGACCTCTGTTTGGGTGGGCTGAGATGACTTCCATCCACCTGCCATTGATACTTATCCCCAAACGGAGGGCTTAACAGAAGCAGAGCCACCTCGACATAAAGTGACAATAAAGAGTCACCTCAGCCTGATTTTCATTAGCCTGCCTCATATTTTAGCTCAAGCAAAATGTGAGGCAAGGAGGATTTTTGAAACATTTCCAACAGCGTTTTAGAAATGCAACACATGCAAATGGCCAGCCAGAAGCATGTACTGCACTAGAGTAGCAAGTTCCTCTAAGCATGCAAGGGTTAATAGCTCTGGAACTGTGATATGAACTAAGATCAGTCCATTAATGGAAATGTATGAATACTTTGTGCAAGGAACAAATCATGGCAGCTAAACAAAAGGGCTTTTCAACAAACATTTTGATTGCTGTAACTTGGGCTTGGGAAAATTAATGTTAGTCATCTGGTACACTAGTAAGTATTTCATTTAATTCTTACAGAGCTATAGCTGTATTGCCTACTACTAATAGACAAATACAGAGAGGAAAACAAGGTCAAATCCAACATACACATTGATTTGCAGATCTCCTCTGGTTCCTAACTGTCATACTCTATTTTTTGTAATTGAGGACATGGTCACATGACAAAAGCTCATGTATCTTTTCTCCTATTATGTATACCAGGTGTTGTAATGCTGGCTGTACCACCACTTGCACTGAAATAAACCAGCAGTCCTGTAGCACTTTAAAGACTAACAAAATCGTTTATTAGGCGATGAGCTTTCTCAGGACAGACCCACTTCTTCAGATTTTCTTCTTCTTTGATCTGAAGAAGTGGATCTGTCCCACGAACACTCATCACCTATTACATCATTTTGTTAGTCTTTAAAGTGCTACATGACTGCTGGTTTGTTTTGTTAGAATACAGACTAACACGGCCACCCCTCTGTTACTATTCAGTTGCACTGAATGCAGTCCAGTAGCTTACAAGTTTGTCCAAAAATAAGGGGGTTTCATTTTTGTCCTTCCCCTCTCTATGGTAAAAGCCCATTGAGTTCATGCTAACTGCCATTTTTTTCCATTCAGGATTAGGGAACTGACTACTGCTAAACCACAGTCACTCTCAAAGTCTCTGAAATTAGATTTTCTCCTTTCCTAGTTGATGTCTGAAGCAGCTATTCCACAATTGCAAGACTATCATCCAAGGCAAAAGCACTGATTTGTGTCTCCTGTGCTTAAAACACTTTATCCTCTTATAATAAGGTGAAAATACACTTGTCAGCACATAGAACTCTTTTTGCTGTTTATAAGGGGGATTTAGCGAGGCTGCTAAATTGCAATCAATCAACATTGTTTGAATACATACAACTCCTTTCAAAACAAGATCAGTACATTATAATGTTGGTGAGATAACTGAGTATTTGTACAAGGCTAACGAGAGAACATGCGCTATTAATTAGCTCATAAAATGTCTTGATTTATTGAGTAGTACTACAGTAATTCTGCAATAGCTGCTTTGAGTGTTCTGAACATGTGTAATTGACAATTCAGCACGCTTCCTGTGAGCATTGTAAAAAGTTTTTGCAAAATTATTATCATGGGAATCTGGTCGCCTACTATTGAGAAACAGCTGCAGTGGCCAACTCTTAATCTTGATTTTCAGCTTGCCCCAAGGAATGTTGTATGTGATACAGTGTCCCTTGACACTGGTTTCACTGCGTCATTTTTAACAGATAGATTTAAGGCTAGAAGGTATCACTGTGATCATCTTGTTTGTCCTCCTGCGTGCCACAGGCTGCAGAACCTTACATTTCCTCTCGTTCAAACTATCAAATGACCTGTGCCCCATGCTGCCGAGAAAGTGAAAAAAACCCTCATGGCCTCTGCCAGACTCCAAATATGGTGATAAGTATTAGACGCTAAGCACATGGGTGAGACCCAGTCGTAAGACACCTGAATTCCCTGTCACACAGACCCCTCCCCATCTAGTGTCCCATGTCTGGCCATTGGGGATACAGGTTGAACCTCTCTAAACCAGTACCCTGGGGACCTGACCAGTGCCAGAGAAGAGGATCTGCTGGACCCTGGAAGGTCAATATTTTCTAGCACATTGCCAACACTTCCTCTGAGCTCTTAGAAGACATTTAGGGGGGTAAATTGCAGCTAAATAACAGCAAAAAACACTGAGAGCCAGGCCTGGTGGCTGCAAGCAAACGTCATGGGACCACAGGAAACTTGGCCACACCCATGATAAGGGGTAACCCAGCTAACTAAAATCATGCCGCATTATAGATGTTGCCAGAGGAGAGAGTTCTGGATTAGAGCGGTTCAGCCTGCATTTGCTACTGGCAGTCACTGATGGGTCACTCACTGCTGTATGTGACATCATCAGACCATCCACTTCACAAACTTGTCAAGCTCTGTCTAAAAGCCAGTTAGTTTTCCTTGCTTCCCCTTGGAAGGCTGTTCCAGAACATCACTCATTTGATGGTTCGAAACCTTCTCCTAATTTCAAGCCTAAATTTGATTATGGTCATTTTTGTCTTTATTTGTTATTGTGCCAATATGGGCCCTTAACTGAAATAACGCTTCTTCTTGTCACTCAGATCTATTTCCAGACAGCAACCCTATCTCCCCTTGAGCTGTTTGTGCCAGCCTGGCTTCTAGTCGTTAGCACTATGCTAGTGACTCTGCTGTTTAAGTGTTGTGTCTTAGACAACATGTGCAGAGGCAGCTAACCCGGACTACACCACCAACTCCCTTTCTCTGCCCATTCCCATCATGCAAATGGAAAAGGAATGTCAGAGATGTGGAGCAGCTGCATCTAGGCTTTGCTGCCTGAGGATAAGGATTCCGGGTGTTACATGTACAGCAAACTCTTGTTTAACTGGTATTTGAGTAACCAGCACTCTCAGATAACCGGCATAACTCACAGCCTAGTAGCTCTGCTCGGTGGGCACCAGGTGGGAGCTTGGAGAGAGAAGAGGAGCCTGCCAGCTGCCCTCTCACACAACAGGCTCTTCTGCTCTCTCCGTCCCCATTCCCCGGCGGAGCAGGTGTGTCTGGTGCGGGCTCCACAGCGAGCCACCTGATCTTGAAGGGGAAAGCTGGTGGCCGCAGGTGGGGGGAGGGGGCACTCCAGAGCTGGACGCAGCTCCTCTTGTGGTGCCACTCCCTGCCCCTCCTCCCCCGAGCCCACACAGCTCCCCCCCACGGTGCCACCCCCCGCCGCTCCCTGTCCCGGAGCCAGATGCAGCTCCCTCTGCAGTGCCACCCCCCTACCCACTCTCCCCCCAGAGCTGGACATAGCTCTCCTCACAGTACCACTTCCTTCCCCCTCCGCCCCTGGGACCCAGACAGAGCTCCCTGCATGGAGTCACCCTCTCATAAGGACGGCCATACTGCGTCAGAGCAAAGGTCCATCCAGCCCAGTATCATGTTGGCCGACAGTGGCCAATGCCTGGTGCCCCGCAGGGAGTGGACCGAACAGGTATTCATCAAGCAATCTCTCTCCTGCCGTCCAGCTCCAGCTTCAGACCAACAGAGGCCGGGGACACCGTTCCTTACCCATCCTGGCTAACAGCCATTAACGGGTTGAGCCTCCATGAATTTATCTAGCTCTTTTTCAAACCCTGTTATAGCCCCAGCCTTCACAGCCTCCTCTGGATATCAATGGGCGATGAGAAACGACAGGATGAGAATTCCCAAGCCCCTGGACGGGTGCCGGCAGCAAAACATGATGAGCACAAGAAGCCGATAACCTAAAAGGTTACACGATGACTCCACCTGTAATTTACATGGAACATTGTAGACAATACACAGATGGTTTTTCTTTAGTTATCTGTTCAAACAACATATACACTGATTCCTGTCCTGCTTATGTATCCATGGGAGCAATGATGCCTTTGTTCGATTGGGTACGATTCACAGGTCCATATCTGAAGGAGTTAAAATAAAACAATGAGAGTATATAACAAACACCACTTATTTGTAACACAGGGTTTTTGTACCCAGGGCCCTGGGTTAGTGAACAAGGGAAATGTCTTGTAGAGAATACGGAAAGGAAGGAGGGTATCTCATCCCTGGCAGCTCAGGCTTTTCTCACAGCCTCTGGACTTTGCTTTGGAGCACAGCTGCTGTGGTTATTAGCTCTTTCTCCAGATGATGAGAAAGCTATGGCCTTGCTTGAAGTTCCTTCTCACACTAGCTGTATTTGTGAACCATGATACATGTTGGGTGCATCTACACTAGCCAGCTACTTCGAAGTAGCCGGCACAACATCGAAATAGCACACATCGCATCTACACGTGCCGTGTGCTATTTTGACGTTGAAATTGACGTTAGGTGGTGAGACGTTGAAATCGCTATTCCCATCCGAAGATGGGAATAGCACCCTACTTCGACGTTCAACGTTGAAGTAGGGTGTGTGTAGACGATCCGCGTCCTGCTACTTTGAAATAGCAGGGTCCTCCATGGCAGCCATCAGCTGAGGGGTTGAGAGACGCTCTGTCCAGCCCCTGCGGGGCTCTATGGTCACCGCGTGCAGCAGCCCTTAGCCCAGGGCTTCTGGCTGCTGCTGCTGCAGCTGGGGGTCCATGCTGCGTGCACAGGGTCTGCAACCGGTTGTTGGCTCTGTAGATCTTGTCCTGTGCAGGCTGTGTGTGTCTGGGAGTGGCCCTCTAAGGGAGCAACTTGGGGCTTTGCTGGCCCCTTATTTTGATGGGGAGCACTTGTGTGTGTGGATGCTCCGCATTTCCTTCCGAGGCGGCTCCTTTCGACGTTCTCCGTCGCTACTTTGATGTTGAACGTCGATGGCACCAGCCCTGGAGGACGTGTAGACGATACGCATCGAAGTAGCCTATTTCAATGTCCTTACTTCGAAATAGGCTACTTCGACATAGTGTGCTAGTGTAGACGTAGCCGTTATGAGTTAGTTAGGTCTTATAACAGACCATGAAATTTAGGCATAAAGTGAGAGGTCTTAACAGACATCTTAATATGCATCATGAACTGGGGATTTTCACCCTACAATGTGGGCGTACCACAGTTTTATATAAGGGCAATAAAATATTCTCCATCTTATTCTCTATCCCTTTTTAAATGATTCCTAACATCCTATTTGCTTTTTTGACTGCAGCTTCACACTGCATGGATGTTTTCAGAGAACTATCCAAGACGACTCCAAGATCTCTTTCCTGATGAGTTGTAGCTAAAGTAGCCTCCATCATACTGTATGTATAGTTGGGGTTATTTTACCAATGTGCATTACTTTACACTTATCCACGTTAAATTTCATTTGCCATTTTGTTGCCCAGTCACTCAGTATTGTGAGATCCTTTTGAATTTCTTCACAGTCTGCTTTGGTCTTGACTATCTTGAGCAGTTTAGTGGCATTTGTAAACTTCGCCACCTCACAGTTTGCCTCTTTCTCCAGATCATTTATGAATAAGTTGAATAGGATTGATCCTAGGACTGACCCCTGGGGAGCACCACTAGCTACCCTTTTCCATTCTGAAAATTTACCATTTACTCCTACCCTCTGTTTCCTGCCATTTAACCAGTTCTCAATCCACGAAAGGATCTTCCCTCTGATCCCATGGCAACTTAATTTACATAAAAGCCTTTGGTGAGGGCCTTTGTCAAAGGCTTTCTGGAAATCCAGGTAAACTATATCTACCGGATCCCCTTTATCCACATTTGTTGACCCCTTCAAAGAACTCTAACAGATTAGTAAGACATGATTTCCCTTTACATAGACCATGCTGACTTTTGCCCAACTAATTATGTTCTTCTGTGTCTGACAATTTTATTCTTGACTATGGTTTCAACTAATTTGCCCAGTACTGATGTTAGACTTACTGTCTGTAGTTGCCAGGATTGCCTCTAGAGCCCTTTTTAAATATTGGCGTTACATTAGCTATCTTCCAGTCATTGGGTACAGAAATTGATTTAAAGGATAGGTTACAAACCACAGTTAACAGTTCTGCAATTTCACATTTGAGTTCTTCCAGAACTCTTGGATGAATGCCATCTGGTCCTGGTGACTAGTTTTTGTTAAGTTTATCAATCAGTTCCACAGCCTCCTCTAATGACACCTCAATCTTGGATAGTTCCTCAGACTTATCACCTGCAAAGGACTTCTCAGGTTTGGGAATCTCCTTGACATCCTCAGTTGTGAAGACTGAAGCAAAGAATTCATTAAGTTTCTCCCAATGACTTTGTCATCTTTGCGTGCCCCTTTTGTATCTGGATCATCTAGGGGCCTCACTAGTTGTTTAGCAGGCTTCCTGCTTCTGATGCACTTAAAAACCATTTTGGTATTGCTTTTTGAGATTTTAGCTAGCTGTTCTTCAAATTCCTTTTTTAGCTTTTCTTATCACATTTTTACATTTAATTTGAGAGTGTTTATGCTCCTTTCTATTTTTCTCCCTAGGATTTGACTTCCGCTTTTTAAAATCGGTCTTTTTATCTCTCAGGGCTTCTTTTACATGGCTGTTAAGCCATGGTGGGTCTTTGCTGGTTCTTTTGCTATGTTTTTTATTTGGGATATACATTTAAATTGGGTATCTGTTATGGTGTCTTTGAAAAGTTTCCATGCAGCTTGCAGGGATTTTACTTTAGTCACTGTACCTTTTAATGTCCGTTTAACTAAACTTCTCATTTTTGCATAGTTCCCCTGTCTGAAATTAAATGCTACAGTGTTGGACTGCTGAGATGCTCTTCCCATCTCAGGAATGTTAAATGTTATTATATTATGATCACTATTTCCAAGCAATCCTGTTACAGTTACCTATTGAACCCGATCTGCACTCCACTCAGAACTAAATCAAGAATTGCCTCCCTGCTCATGTGGGTTCCTGTACTAGCTGCTCCAAGAAGCAATCATTCACAGTATCAAGAAATTTTATCTCCGCATCTCGTCTTGAGGTGACTTGTACCCAATCAATACGGGGATAATTGAAATCCCCCACTGTTATTGAGGTTTTCTTATTTTGATTGTCTCCCTAATCTCCCTTAGCAGTTCATTGCTATTATCACTGTCCAGGTCAGGTGGTCAATAGTATATCTCTACTGCTATAGTTTAACTAGAGCATGGAATTTCTATCTGTAGAGATTCTATGGAACCTTTTGATTCATTTAAGACTTTTTACCTCATTTGATTCTACCTTTTATTTCACATATAGTGCCACTCCCCTACCTGCACGACCTGTTCTGTCCTTCCGTTACATTTTAAACCCTGGTATGAGTGTGTCCCTTTAATTGTCCTCAGTCCACCAAGTTTCTGTGATTCGTATTATACCAATAATCTCCTCTAATACCCAGTACTCTAGTTCACCCATCTTATTATTTAGACTTCTAGCATTTGTGTATAAACTCTTTAAAAGCTTGTCACTAATTATTTGTCTACCTTTTCCTGATTCTTTTTCATGAGATTGCTGTGGGGCTCTGCCTTGGAGGGCTTTGCAGAGCCCTGGGGGTGGGAGATGGCAGCTGTAAACCTGCCTCCTCCTGCCCAGGCCCGTGGCTGTCCTACAACTAAGCACATGAGCAACACCTTGCCCCACAAGGGGCGGTGTGGGGTGGGGGGCATCCCACTCAGTGCTGTGTGTGAGTTCAGCCAGCAGGCTTCTCTGCACTCTTACCCAGTGCAAGTACTGAACTCTCTGTTATCCAGAGTATTTGATTATCCAGCAACCTCCCGGTCCCGTGGATGCCGGGTATCAAAGCGTTTACTGTAAATATAGTGCCCAGAGAGGTATCCTATCCTAATGTTGCTTTTTGCAAGCTGGAAAAGGGAGTTGTCACTGGGTGAGGAATAGCAGAGTAGCAGCACATGTTGGATAGGTATGTACTGGCAATTGAGAACCGTGAGGGATTCTGGAAGTGTAGGGCCTTGCTCCTTCCATAGACATGCCTGAGCAAAGTGGGCGTCGAATATTTATAGCTAGTTGCGTCTATTTTGAACGGGTATAACTGACTATAAGCTAGAGGAGCAGTGGAGCAGATAGTAGCAGCATTCACTGCTGTAGAGGGTTGGAGAAGCAACAGGAAGTGCTGCTGTCTTTGCAACTTCGCCTGCAGCCTCCAACTGGCCAGAGCGAACTGAATATCAGCCCCGTGATGCTGGATGTATTGGGGATGGACCAAATGCCACAATTTATGGACTTGGTTAGGTTGTTGCAGAAACCAAATATCCACCTATTAATGGAGTTCAAATGGTGATGTCTTAAGTGTTCCATCCCTATGGAGTTTGCTTACCATGGGCTTGAAACCAAGCCCATTACTGAGAGCCCTTTCGCTGATTTCAGTGAGCTTTGAATAAGAGCCGCAGTGACTCATCAGTGATCAGCTCTTTTGACCTTGCATTAGCTTTTCTACACCTTCAGGTAGCTTTAGAATTATTTCTTAAATAAATATTGAATTTATGTGTCACCACCATTTATTAATTCCACCAAAGCTGTTTTAAAACAATGTTCCAACAGACTTGGAGATTATAATTCCAAAGTACAGTACCCACTATCAATGTGACCTCCTGATTCGTTCTTGCTCTATACATGCTATAGATTTCAAAAGGCTAATCAATGTCAACTGCAGACCAGGAGGCTCTCTGGCTTTTAGCAACCTGACAGGCCTTCTCCTGCTGAGGAGTGTATTGGTTACCTTGTATCCACACACAGGCATTACCGCCTCTTGTGATCTAAATTACATCTGGAGTTTGTAAATTTCGGATTCAAGGGACTGGTAGCTAAATACATAGGCTGGAAGACGCTTCAAAGGGCAAAGTCAACATTTCTTTAATCTGGATAGGCCCTCTCCAAAGGTTAGCCCAGGAGGGAGTGCTCATTATCTGGGCCTAATTAATCTTTGCACTGTTGCAAAGCTTGTCGCTGACAATGACGGGAGGTAGAAGCCTGATGGACAGTTAATCACCTCCTGCACCAGCTACCAAATGCCCCTTCAATGCACCTTGTAGCAAATGGAGAATGCACCCTGTAGCCCTGGCCCAGTTCCTTCCCTCCCCAAATTGCCATCTGTGAGGAGAGGGGTGAGGCAGTGCACTGCCAGCAGCTCTTGATCCAGGCTTGATGGGGAGGGCCTTCTGTGCCAATGGCTTTTTCCATGGGCCCAGCCTTGAATCAGGGCTCTTCATGTAGAGAAGACCACAGCTGTATGCCCTGGGTGTGGGACTGTCAGGTTAACAGGGCTGGCCTTGTTTTGGCACACCAAATCACTTCCCAAACATACGTCCAGGAGGCTGTACGTGGGGGAATTTAGCTGCAGGCGATGAAATTGCTAACTAGACTAAAAGCTCTTTTAACTGAGGTAAAGATTTGCTGCCTGAAGTCATCTTATTTTGGCTAAACTCACTTGGGAACCAAGCTGAGGGAGCTCTTAGTTCAGAGTTTGTTTGCTTAGGTGAGGAACCTGCAGCCCCCCTGGCTGGATCCAGCCTGACGCTTCGTTTCAGCTGGCCTACAGCAAGTCTTTGTGCTACTGATTGGAAGCCTTGAGCCTCGATGCCCCTCCCTTCCCAACATGGGGCTGGTGCCACGAGTGCAGGGCTCTACAGCCCCTAGGCGGAGGGGTGATTAGGGAAGTTCTGCACATGGAACCTGCCCAACACCAGCTCCACAGCTCCCATTGCTCAGAAACCCCGGCCAGTTGTGGGGACAGCAGGACGCACCTCACAGAGCTTCCTGGCTCTTCTGCCTGGGGCGCAGATGCGGCGACAGCTCCAGAAACAGCGCTTAGGGCCAGGGCAGGCAGGGAGTCTGCCATAGCCCTGGTATATGACCAACTTGGAGTGGCCTGACAGGTAAGCACTGCCTGGGAGGAGCTGTACCCATAATCCCCTCCTGCACTCCAGCCCCTGGCCCCAGCTCAGAACCCCCTCCCACATCTCAAGCCTCTCATTTCTGGCCCCATCATGAGGCCTAAGGAAGCTCTGAACTCCTGTTGCCCCTCCAATGTCCTCCCCCTGCCATGGGGCCGTAAGTGACTTCAACTCTTTTTTTTTTTCTGTCGGTCAGTGGCCCCTGGTAGAAAATAGCTTCTCCGCCCCGACTTAGACCAAACTGTGAAAATTTTGGTATGTATGCAAGTGGAATTCTAGACCCCTGGGCACTGGCCCTTTACTTCCCATGGCCTGGGAGCTTCTCAGACTCTGCAGCTGTGGAAGTATCTTGCTGTTGGTGATTACTTCTTTTCCTCAGAGGAACCCAAGACATGCCAAACTTGACTTTACACAGCAGCCGTGCCAGTCCTCTTAGTATGGGGGACTCATAAACTATTGAAGACCATCGCCCTAGTTGCCGTATGCCACATACAGACTCTCTGGCTGACAGCTGTGATGTGGTCAGGCCGGAAGAGGCAATGGGGCATATGGGTATGTTTAGCGCAGATTTCCTCATCACTCCCGGGGCTGATGCTAGGTGGCCAAGGCAGCCCTATCTCATAGCATTGATGTAATGGGGAGATCACCAGTCAGAAATATTAGCCCCTCCTCAATTCCTGGCTAAAGTAATCATGGGTGGCAAGACCCCCAGCTGAAACTAATTTCTTTCTTTAAACAAAAAAAATCAACTTTGTATCCATTCATTTCCTCTTCTCCCTCCTCCAGAGCTGTCAGAGGCAAACACTTCAGCTGTGTGACTGAAGTCTTTCCAGCTGTTTGCACTGTCCGGGCAGAAAGCAAGGAGCTAACGTCTGCTTTCTGAGACCTGGGATGCTTGGTGCATGGGCGGTGAGGTGCGTGTTAACACAGCTTCCCACACCCACAACAGTTCAGTTCTTCCCACAGGGAGAGGTGTTTTTGTTTTCTCACTGAGGGCTTTCCAAGGCCATGTATTTTTGCTAAATAGTCCTTAAAATTGATAGTGAACAACATGTCTTACTAACTGATGACTATTTGGCCTATGTAAAATGAGCCAGTGGGTCCAGATAGCTCCTGATGGGCAGGAAATCAGAAATCAATAGCTGTTTCCACTGACTGTCATCTCTGTTTGCAATCTCATTTGAGAAGCCAAGAATTAAACAAGCTACAGAGACTGAATTACTTCCTCTCTCCTGCTGCACACCATGAGCAGGGTCCCTCCAGGACAGCTGGAGGCATTGTGCTCTGGTAGCGTGGGGAAGCTGATTCTGCCACAATCCCAGCTGTATATATTCTGGGGATAAATACAGGAGTTTGAAGGAATCCTCAGTGCCTGTTGGTTTGCGTAGCTACACAAGTGAAGGCTGCCCTAATTTATTCCAGCCTTCGTGAAGACCAGAAAAAAGAGCACCCATTTTCGAAATTCAGATCATGCTGCAGTGTCTTTGGGCTTGATTGTGTCCTGATCCTACTTGGCTGCACTGGGGAGTAAGGCCCCATGCTCAAGGCACTCCCTGGCCATGTTGAACCATGGGGTCTGGGTGTGGTGGGCAGGCCCAGCCTTAGGGCAAGGCCAGCTAGGGGGTTGCCTTTGGCCCCATGCCTACAGGGCTTTGTATTCCAATTGAAAATAGCATCCACATCCCACCAGCCAGGCCGCGCTGTCAGTGTGGTACTTTGGGCCCTGCCCACTGGCCAGGCCGTGCTGTCAGTGTGCCACGGTGGGCCCCACCCACTGGCCAGGGCCCCACTGGGGTGATGCTGGTGGTGGGGGGAGAGTGGCAGCAGCACACTTAATACTCCCCTTTGCCAGAAAGTGAGTTGGGGGGGGGAGTGGAATCAGTCTTGGTTCCCCCTCCATCCCCCTCCCCCTGCTTCACATGCTGGCAGCAGGAGCGCTCTCCCTTGAGTCACTATTGGTTCTTCAGCTTCCTTCTGGGGGGGTGCAGTGACACACGGCTGAAACTAAAAGCAAAATCTATCCCTCAATGTCATGGTCTTGCACCGTAAGCCTGGGCGCACCACTGAAAACCAGCTGAAGATGAAAAGGTGGCAACGGAATTCCATCCCCTGGCGGCTTACACTGAACCGAACAGAGCAGCCCTTTGTGTTTGTGCGTTTAGATAGAAAGCACGGGAGTCTCGCATTGAGCTGCACTCCTTTCTAACGGGTGCAAAGTCTGTGTCACATGACTCATGCTTGCCAGCTTTCAACTCTTTGTAACCCTTGTGAACAGAAGTAAACTTAGCTGTCACCCATAGGGTTATAACTAAGGGGGAAAGCAGACGTCATGAATTGTTTTGAGATCAGTCCTAGATACTCTGGTAGTACATGGCTTTGACAGACTCCTCCTCCTCCTCAAGCACTCTCACTTATAACAGGTATCCTGCACTTTCCCAGAGACATTAGAACCCAGGAG
Organism: Carettochelys insculpta; assembly: GCF_033958435.1. Lineage (NCBI taxonomy): Eukaryota > Metazoa > Chordata > Testudines > Carettochelyidae > Carettochelys > Carettochelys insculpta. The sequence continues at coordinate 161,378,239 of NC_134138.1, read as the reverse complement.
GGAAAAGGGGACTGGGGAAGAGGACTTACACCTCCAGCACTGCACCAGGAGCTAAGGACTCAGGGGTGCAGAATTAAGGGGTGTCAGCCAACACACTCCCTCAGAAACAGTGCAGCCCTACAAAAGGGAGTGCCCAGGGGAAGCGAGCTTTTGAAGGCAAAACGAAGGTTAAAAAATTGGACCACGAGCAAACTAGAAGCAAAGCTGACAAGGCTGCATAGAAGAAGAGCTTATAATTAAGCCTGAGGGGCTCTAGAAAAGGAGACGGTCAGTTTAAAATCAAGAAAAAGACTTTCCAGCCATCTCTGATAATGAGAGCAGAGACGCTCTCTCTGTATTCCTCTGTGCTTCTGGCATGGTTGGCACGCTGTCCAGGAAGCCTGGTGGGAAGTGTCATCTCTGATCCCAGCAGTCCAGAAATGGCTATTGAAACCTCCCAAGAGACATTAGGAAAAGCTGTAGCTATAAGCAACAGCAGCAGTGGAAACAGCAGCCAGGGATACCAGATTGTCACCTTCAACTGGCTTGCAGTTCATGTGCCTTTTCTCATCACCTTCTGGATCCTAGTGGCTGCTTCATCTCTAATTGGTAAGTAATCTTGACTAATTCAAGTGTATCTTAATATTATGGACTGAGATGGCCAAAATGCAGGAAAAATATCTTTCTTTTTCTGTGCACTTACATCAGAATTCCAGAAAAATCAACTATTTTATAAGCTGGGTAAATGAACAGTCAAAATGCGTCAGAAAAAATTGCAAAAATTGTAACAAATAGAAATGTAGGATTGTAAGAGACTTCATAAAGTGCTCTACTCCAGCCCTGAGGCTGGACCCAAGTAAACCTAGGCCATCCTTGGTCTATGTTTGTCCAACCCGTTCTTAAAAACCTCCAGTGAGAGGGATTCCACTACCTCTTTGCAAGCCTGTTCCAGACATTTACTATCCTGCTAGGTAGCTCTTCCTTGGATCCGGTTTGAATGTCCCTTGCTGCAGATTGTCCGAGAAGTAATCTACTCATGGGCTGCATCTACACTACAGCAGTCCTTCCAAAGAAGTTCTTCCGGAAGAGATCTTCTGAAAAAACTTCTTTAGAAAAAAGTGCATCCACACACAAAAAAGCGGATCAAAAGATCAATCCACTCCTTCAATAGACAGAGCAGATAGGAATAAGGGGACTTCGAAGTAGCCAGGGTCCTTTCGAAAAGGAGCCCTGTCTGGACGAGCCGCGCGGCGGTGAGCCGCGTCAATTTTGAAGTGCCGCAGGCGCCCGCATGCTAATGAGGCGCTGAATATGTATTTCAGTGCTTCATTAGTAAACTTCGAAATGGCCATTTGTGTGGCCATTTCGAAGTTTTTGGCTAGTGTAGACATGGCCTCTGAGGCGCATCTGTGATTCCCCCTTCAGGAGCAAAGAGAATTCCCTCTAGCTCAGCAGCCTTGAGGAGAGAGGAAGAGAGCAGAGGTCCCTCCACACCTTTCTGTTTGCCTGTGAGGAGAAGAGAAGAGAATCCTTTCCTCCCACGAGCTTGGTTGGGTGAGGAAGCGAATCCCAGCTGTCAGAACGGACCAGCCAGGGATTAACGTTGCATCAGGAGTGCATGACATTGTCACCATATGTGATCTAGGTGTCGCTGGTCCTGTCTCAGCTTGGAGCTACAATCTCTTCCAATTCTAGAGATGAATGATTCTGAGTACTGATGCAATAAGTCAGCATAAAGTTGTAGTGTCCTGCACTGAGCTGGATGAAAAGGGAGGGGAATTTCCTGAAACTGTTTCCACTCTTTTGTGAACTGCTTTAATAAGCTGTTGAGCTGGTCAAAATGGGGCTTTTTTGTATTCATGAATGCTTTAAATTAAATGTCATCTTGCTCTAATGACGTAGAAGTAGCAGTAAATCTTTTTGCTTGGGAGTACCGGTAAGGAATGGGTCCTCTTTCTGCTGTGCACTGCACAAAGTTGGGATGTTAATCTAGAGAACAATGTAATTTGAGGGCAGAAGTATAGAACGAATCCGCCACAACTTGATGACGTGAGCAGTGCGAATATTCTTGTGCGCTCCTGGGCCATGGCTTTGGTAGGGGCCAAAACAGTCCCACTGTGCTAGCATCTGCTACGCCTGCACCAGCAAAAACGTCCTGAATGATGGTGCACTGGTGAGCAGTACCAGAGTTGAGTATTTCCTGTTATCAGGAAGTTTCAATCTATGTTGTAAATATAATTGATTGGGCTACAACAGTGGTGGCAGGTTTCATGGGCACAGTTCCGGAACTGGAAATGTCCTTGGAACCATCTGCCCTGGTTGAATAATGCTCATCTTTCCTTATGAATGTGTCGCATCTACTGGGAGAGTAGCATCTAGTCAGAGCGGTCTAATCCCATGCCACTTGTGGCTGGTGAAGAACTGTTCAGCAGTTTTAGGTCTCTTATTGGTCTTTATTATTTATTTTTTAAATTACTATGGACCTAGGTCCTGAGTCATAGATCGGGACCCCCATTGTGCTCGGTGCTGTACAAACATGGATGCCACTTTCTTGAGTTAGACAAGTTGCCCACTGCACATTAGCAAACAGGGATTTATCCCTTGCTCAAAAACTCCTCCCTGGACTTTAACAACCCTGCCAAGTATCATCCAGCATCAAACCAGCCCATTGGAGCAAAAGTTACCCAGAACTTGAGAATGGAGCAACTCCACTTACAACTAGATTTCACAGATTTCCTAGATTCTGGTTGTTCTGGTTTCAGCTATTGGGATGGCAAAAGCTCTTAACAGTTTTAATGTCCAATGATCCACTTCTAGGCCAAGCTTTTCAAAGCTACCTAAGCGATATGTCAGAAGTATAGCATATAATGGTAGCCTCAAAAATACTACTGCTAGCCCTGCTCCATTGTGACAGTTGACTCTCAAATAATTTTCGCAAGGAGTCTTCTGTGTGTATTGTGACATCTTCCGTTTTCTGGTTCGTACAGAAGATAAACCGCTACTAGTGAAAAGAGATCTTGTATATTCTAAGTGGTAGAACCCTATGCTTTTGGGATTAGAGAACTCACGAGCTAGTCCCAGCTAAATGTGATTAAGTGTGTGTAATAATTATGTGTGTAGACAGACATATAAATAGTAACTGTGTCTGGTGAATATGTTCTGTCTTGTTGCACTGGTAATGAAAGTGTAAGACTGAACATTCCTCCTTAAAGTGCTGCTTTTAATGACTCCCGATCTGTTCTCTGCATGTATTTAGGATCTGCTCTGCTTGTTGTGGCGAGAGAACCCATTTCAGACACCTTTTAACCCCAGTTAGCTCTGTTGGTTCTGTGATGCTGTAGGAGAGAAAACTGGAGCTTACTCGTTTCACTTCAGAGCAATGGACCACTTCTAATTCCCACCCTCTAGACTAGGGAAATAAATCAGTTTCAGATATGCAATTCTAGCTATAATAGACATATCAGAATCAGCTTATTTTCCTAGTGAAGACTTAGTCTCTATACCCTCACGTTGACCTCTCCTACGCCACACAATAGCGTGGAGTATGGGGTAAACTGCTGACCCCAGAGAGAGAGATTTTGCCACATTTTCATCAGAATAGCTCTCCCTGAATAGATTATTTTGAAATAAGGCTGCTGTGTAGACATACCATACCTGTGGCCATGTCTACACTAGCCCAAAACTTTGAAATGGCCATGCAAATGGCCATTTTGAAGTTTACTAATGAAGCGCAGAAATACACATTCAGCACCTCATTAGAATGCTGGCAGCCACGGCACTTCGGACAGCACATAGGACAAAGGGGATTTCAAAGTTGCCAGGGTCCTTTTGAAAAGGAGCCCCGTCTGGACGAGCCATGTGGCAGCGAGCCGTGTCCATTTCAAAGTGCTGTGGCTGCCGGCATTCTAATGAGGGGCTGAGTATGTATTTCAGCGCTTCATTAGTAAACTTCGAAATGCATGGCCATTTTGAAGTTTTGGGCTAGTGTGGACGTCACCAAAGAGAGTGTTATCGTATCTTTGTGAGGATGGCTACAGAGATCACTGAGAGCTTCTTGGATGAAGACACCACCACTAGAAATCCCTAACCAAAAATTGTTTGTGTGCTCATTCTCTGTTCACTAAAGAATTTAATTTAGTCGGTAAACTTAGCTTCTGAGCAGTTTCATCTCCCCTTAGACTCTGAAGAGGCACTCAGCACCATACAGGACCCAGCCCAGCAGAGATAAGAATTTTAAAAGGAAGACATTTAAAAGTGGGTAACCTGGCTCTGGGACATGTGTCTCTCCACCCTATTCTGAAATAAACATTAATTCAGTTGATGGCTGTGCACATGACTTTGAATTCCTAAGTTCCATCTATCAGCTGGAGCACTGACCTAACAAGGGGAAATGCGTGCATATGTCATGAACATTAATCACATAGGCATTCTATGTCTTAAGTACAGACTTCTGTGTAACTTGTTTCAAATGTCTAAAAGCAACTCTATAAATATTTGTATTATGTTATTGGTTCCTTATACAATATCTCCTTCAATATATTTCCTTGTATGAACAGGATTATAATTTTATGGTCATATAGCTTGAGACATAATATATAATCACTATTTTTGTTATGAATGCATCTAGTAATAAAAAGGAATTAAAAAGTAACCTCCTTTTTGTCTTTTCCTGCACTTTGAATTAGATACCAGTAAAATATACTAAATACTGGTACAGAGACACTCAGATATTTCCTCCTTAAAAACGTTGGCAGCTTTACAAGAGTTTTCCTGATTTAAATTAACATTACTGATTCTCTGATACAATTTCACCTTCAATTTCCCCTACAATTCTCAAGTAACTGAGTACAGTTAATTTGTGAAGTGTGCATTTTGCAATGTGGTGGTGCCGACTCCCATTTTCAAATGACTATGTTGGGAAACTTCTTTGTACAGAATTATGACCAAAGGATGAAGTCAGCCTTGTTGTAATTTTGAGATTGCAATTGTTTGCTTATAGGCAGCACCTATAACCTAATCTAAGGCTGAAAGCCAACTTTTAGCAAAAGGGTCTTCATCACAATAGGCAGATTTTTTTAGAAATGCTGGTTAATTGCCTGTAAATTCAGTTAAAAAGTACTTTAAAAACTGGTATTTTTCACAGCTATTCACTTCAAGGGATATTTTCAAAGGTACAAATAGACAATTAAGTACCTAAATGCAGCTGAAAGTTAATGGCCGTGGCTACACTAGCTCCTGCCTTTTGAAAGGGTTATGCTAATTAGGTGTTTCATGAACATGCAATGCCTCATTAGCATAATAGCAGACACGCATGTTTTGAAAGTGCCGCTTTTGAAATGCACGCTGCTCGTGTATACTAGCGCCTTTTGAAAGGACCCTCTGGATCTTGAAAGCCCCTTCTTCCCAAAAACAAATGGGAATCAGGGGCTTTCGAAGTCCAGGGGTCCTTTCGAAAAGCCCCCCGTCTACACAAGCAGCGTGAGTTTCGAAAGAGGCACTTTCAAAACGCGCGTGGCTGCCATTATGCTAATGATGCATTGCGTATTCATGTCAGCACCTCATTAGTATCTGCCAAAGTGGCTCATTAGCGTAACCCTTTTGAAAGGCGGGGGCTAGTGTAGCCACGGCCAATGTGTTGTGAAAACTACTAGACTTACAGCCTCAAAAAGCGAACTGTTCTTATATATCCCCAGTGAAAGTACAGAACAGAAAACAGCTACTCAAGTCTCTTATACACTAATGTGCTGTAGCCCAGACCTGGGGAATGCAAAAGTGGTTCACAGTCCATCAGACAGGCTAGTAAAACTTTTTGCTCACTACCAGTGCTAGGGGGGATTAGACCTTGTGATCAACAACCAATTCCTTGCAAACTTTATTTAAGCTAGATTCCTGTGCCCCTATCTTATGCCATCAGTCTCCTGATCCACTGATTCTCTTGAAGGTATGACCCTTTCAATGCTGGGTTATTAACACACCCGATCTTAGCAGCTCTACCACTCTAAGGCCGTGTCTACACGAGCCCCAAACTTCGAAATGGCCACACAAATGGCCATTTCGAAGTTTACTAATGAAGCGCTGAAATGCATATTCAGCGCTTCATTAGCATGCGGGCGGCCGCGGCACTTCGAAATTGATGCGGGTTGCCGCCGCACGGCTCATCCCAACGGGGTTCCTTTTCAAAAGGACCCCGCCTACTTCAAAGTCCCCTTATTCCTATGAGCAGATGGGAATAAGGGGACTTCGAAGTAGGTGGTGTCTTTTCGAAAAGGAGCCCCATCTGGACGAGATGCGCGGCGGCAACCCACGTCAATTTTGAAGCACCGCGGCCGCCCGCATGCTAATGAAGTGCTGAATATGCATTTCAGCGCTTCATTAGTAAACTTCAAAACGGCCATTTGCGTGGCCATTTCGAAGTTTGGGGCTTGTGTAGGCGTAGCCTAAGTCAGACAACAACGACTGTAGAAAAAACTTGTTCTGTTCACTCCTTTAGAGGTGCAGAAGGCTCAGAAAGTGTGGTGACCATAGCAGTTCTGGTGCTGGGGTGGTGGGGGCAGTTCCTTTCAGACAAGTGCTAAACTCGGGTGAAGGAGTGATATACGCGGCTCCAGTCAGAGTTTGCAGGGCCCACGATGGCCTGGTGACCAGCAGGGTCCAGCTGGTGGAAGTGTGGGGCCCTAAAGGCGCAAGGTCCAAGGCAAGCACCTGCTCGCCTTGCCTGGATGTACTCCACAGCAGAGACAAATCATAGCCAGTGAATCCATGACTATTCAGACTGATGGGTCAAAGCTCTTGCCTGGAAGAAGATGTCAGCTACAGCCACATCCTTATGGAGAAATGTGTCCGGTACTGCTGCTATCCATACACTGAGATTCCCAAGCCATGACTCATGCCAAACCTAGGAAGAGTCAGTCTGCCAACAGGATGATTCCATACCAGGGTAGCCAACCTTTTGGCATCAGGGGGCCACACGGCAATTTTTAACATATTCTGGGGGCTGAACACAAAATAGCCCCAACCCCATCATCCCCTCCTCCCCAGGATTAACCCCTCTCGGTCTCAAACCCACCCCCACATCCCCAGCATTAACCTGCCTCAGTTAATGAGCTCTGCATGCTGCTGCTGCTCCTCTGCGGCCATTGCCTCTCCTGCCCCTTCTCAGCAGGGCTGCACGGCTCCAACAGGAGCAGACTCGGCTGCTTCTTCCCCCCCAGCTCTCCCGCTCACTGCCCCCACCTGCAGTGCAGGCAGCTCTCTGCTCCATCATAGTGAAATAATGGAACTCAATTTAATTGGTTTAACAGGCAGATCCCTCTCCCTGCCCTGCCAGCCCTTAAACCAATTACATCTAGTTCCATTAATTCAGCTATGGTAGTACAGAGAGCTGCAAGTGGCTCCTTAAAGAGCCTCATGTGGCTCTGGAACTGCAGGTTGCCGATCCCCAGTACAACCCGACTATGCTCCGTGTCCCACGCTCACTTTGGCCTGCCTGGGAAAAAGCTTCACGTGCTGAAAAAAGAAGGCTTCACGGTCTGGATTTTGGCCTGTGAGCCATATGTTGGCCACCCCTGTTCTTTACACTAGTGAGCCTCATATATACATAGTTTCTACCACCTTTAGGGGTGCTTTGCACTGACGAAGCAGGGCAAAGTGGCAAAATGTACCTGAACAGATTGCTGCTACAGAGAACTGCCAGACTGCACTGCCCTCTGGTGACAGAAAGTGGAATGGCAGCTCCACAAACAGCTGCCCGGCAACCAGAAGCCCTCTGTCGACAGACATGTCTACATTGCACGTCTGTCAATACCACTGTCGACAGGGTGTTGTGCCTCAAATTTGTGAGGGATAATACTGTTGATACAAATATAGATAGAAGGCTTTAAGTGCGCAGACACCCCTGAGTTGTGTCGACAGAATTCCCCTTCTGTCGATAAAGCTCTTTAGTGGAGACACAGCCTGAATGTATTTGTCCTTAAAGAAAATAACCATTTTGCTATTTTTTTTCAGACTTGCAGAAAAAATACTAACTGTTCCTTGCATTTGGTGACATACCAAGCTGCAAAGAGCAAGGATAACAGGGAACCCACTTTCAAAAGCACATTGTTTACTGTCCACTGAAATGGGTTTATGTCCCAATTAACTATTTTCTCCTGAAAGTTTTGGACACTGCTTATTCTAGTAGGTTTGTAGAGACTTCCTGGGGAGAGTCTGCACTAGCAATGCCTCTTTAATAAAGCTAGGTTAGTGAAATACTGAGATTGCTCCATGCCAAAAGAATGTTGTGACACATTGTTCTGATTTGGGTAACATGTTCTTCAGCAAAGGATTGCTTGTGGAAAATGAGATGTTTCTGTCAGTGTCCTGGCAAATTCTGTAAGGAAGGAATCCTATTCTGTGTCCAACATATTTTAGGGAGCACTTACTGGGGAAAAAAAAGATTGTGATTTAATGTGCAGAACTGGAGCAATTATCTAAAATTAGGGTTGGCAAACATCTTGAAGAAAAAGTGCTCTTGAGCTTGTGTTATCTGTAATGTAAGAGCTTTTCAACACTCATTAAATGTCTTCCCTTGGAGATGGCTGCTCCCTTAAGTGCTGTTTTCCCATTGCAGTGAATTCACAGTCATTTCAACATCCAGTAAGGAGATGTGCCTAGCTATAGCATGTAAGAACTGAGTATGAAACAGGCAACAGAGAGCATTGGAAAGAGAAACAACAAATGCTGGTACTGAACCTCCAAAGCCAAGTGAGGAAAGTGGCTCTGGTCTTTGAGCTGAATCAGGAGCCGGCATGCTGTGTGGTACCTACATGGTCTAGAGTTCTGGCTTGCTGATATTTTTCCACATAGCTTCAGTGTATGATAATTGCTTATAGTCTTCAAACTAGATTCCAGACAGGAGTTCAAGCACCTATCTTCCAGTCTAGGTGCTTAAGACCAAAATTCGGATACCAAAACCTGGCAGAGTGGCCACCGAACCTTGTAGATACTTAAAAACCTTTCTGTGCCTAAATTTCTGTTGGTCGCTATGTACAGAACGGCCACCTCTTCCTCTGTCCTTTTTGTAGGAAAGGGCATAGGGACTTAACTGTAATAGAGAAGCCACAGCTGTTGACGCTGCACAAAAGTAGGATCTCCTCTATGACATGGACTCAGATGCCTAATTCCCTTCCGGGGTGAAACATCAGCTCTCTTCTTTCTACTGGCCAATTTAGCATCTGGCTTTTGTAGTCCTATTCTTAGGGGCCTAATTCTGGCCATGCATTGAACAAGGAACCTGGATACTTAACTTGGGGACAAACATTCCATTGGGTGGATGTGCACCAAAAAGTTGCAGTACTGAGGATCTAGCCCCTTAATTTCAACTCTTGTATCCCAAATGCAGGGTCAGTATTTACCTATTTTGCTGCCAATGTAGTTCTCTCAAAATGAGTTAAAAGAACGACCCAAGTGATAAAATATCTCTTCCTTTCAAAGGTATCGAGCCTCTAAAATACCTTGAATGTCAAAAATCTACCCACAGCTGCTTGTACACCACTCTATGAAAGATTTATATCTAATACAGTCATGTCATGTTGCAAAGCTCCACAGGTAAGACTTTGTAAAGGGTCTGTGCTTTTAAAGGACTGATTTTTTAATGAAATAAGTAAATAGAACTAAGCAACTTCAATGAGTTGGTTATCATATGATAATGCCACCCCCCTATGATTAGTTCATAAAGATTTGATCTATTTACAGCTTTGTTTGTTAAAAACATATTGAAAAGCAATCTATTTACCCCAGCAAACCACCCTTTTCTTTATTGCGAAGCATAAAGGGATAAAGCAATAAGTAAGCTGCAATGTCACAGAAGTTGATACTTCCTAACTACTTGATGGCTATCAGGGCCACAGCATTTAACACGCTCTGGTTTTCACTTCACTAGCTAAGAGAAATGCCTTAAAATACTGAAAAGGGTATGCACGCCTTCCGGTGCCTCAGAGAGTACAAACACTGTGCATACCCCTAACACAGCAATACATAGCAGATGGTCAGCACCACTTAAGTGAGTAAAAACATTCCTGAAACTGTGCGTGTGTACCCAGTGTGGCTTACTCCACGCCAAACCAAGGCCTCCTGTGTCCACATTGCCATTTTTAGGAAGTGTATAGTCCCTCCATACTCCTGCTTGCCCCTCCACAGTGAAAGACTCTGGTTGAGACTTCCCACCTGGCAGATGTAACGATACACCACGGTGTGGACACAGCCTGCTTTTCACTGTGGTATGTAACGACACATACCCACATGCCACTGCCAATGGCGTGCAGCATCAACTGAAGCCTTACAGATAAAATCATGTGAAATGGTTCCACGCCCCTGCACTACCTGGTGTTGCAATCCTAGCAAAACATACGGAGTAAAAGGGGTCAGGAGCTAAGTTCCTCATAAGCTACGTGGCTGCCTATTTAGCACCATGCAGGCGCTCCAGAAAGCTGACCCAGTAGGGACCTGCAGCAGCCCGGCAAGGGCTGCTCAGTTCCCACCCTGGCCCCAACCTAGACCACCCTCCGGCCTACTCCAGCTCTGGCCCTGAGCCTATTGCAGCCACCTGGAGCTGCCATGGCAGGGACAGGTACTGTCATCCTCCACAGCTGAGGTGAGGCTGCAAGGAGACAGAGCTGGGGAGGGGAAGACCTAGCTCCTTGCAATAGCTTCAGAGTACCCTCCTTCACCCCAAACCCCTCCCAAGCCCAGCCCCTCCCTATAGTCTGCACACCCCAGCCCCCACCCTTCTGCTCCAGCCCAGCGCCCGGCCCAGTGTTCCCTCTCATTTTCCCACCCAAGTGGGATAAATTTTGTTATCTGCACCACTATGGAAGACATGTGACACATCACCTCCTTATTGCTGGGGGGTTCAGTGTGGCAGAGGCTCAGGCATGGGCTGTGAGGGCTCTGGCTTGGGGTGCTGGCTCTGGGGTGACTTTTTCTGCATAGTCTCAGCATTTACCACATACACGGCCCACAGTCAGTAATGGGTCTCTTGTGAGATAGTCACAAAGCTTAATGCAATACTGAGCTTTTTCTTCTAGAAACACTGTTACACATCAGTTCCAGTTTCAGACGTTCAGTTGTAAGACTCCTTTGTCTGATCACTTTACCCATTAGATGGCAGCAGCCTCTTGTCTATTGTTCAGCAGGGGACGTGTTAAGCAGCCACTTGTCTACGGTGGGGATGGCAATATATGCAAATAGGAAGACGTGAGACAAGCAAATCACTGGTGTGTACACAATACTCCACCTTCAGGTCTCAATGTAGTTTGAGTGAAGGACATTTGTTTCTCTCAAGGTGCTAAAATTCTCAGGAGTGTAAACAGGGAACTGTATTAACTTAAAAGAATTTCTTTCCTGTACACCAGCAGATTTATGAGATATATCTTATCAGTCAGGATGGGGAATCCTTTTGCTATCATTGACAAAAGAAAAAAAATCAGTCGTGGGCTACACACAGCCCCACAAGTATACGTGGAGGTTGGGGGGCATTCCCTAGGCTCTCGGGTGGAGCTGGAAATGGGGTTCAGGGTTCAGAAGGGAGCTCAGGTCTGAGACGCAGGAAGAGATGAGGGCTCCATCTGGGAGTGCTGGCTGTGGGGTGAGGATGGGGCTGATGGGTTGGGAGTGCAGGAGGGGGCTCTGGGCTAGGGCTGAGGGGCTTGGGGTGTGGGAGTGGGCTCAGGGCTGAGGAGGAGGTTGAGGAGCAGGAGGAGGTTCAAGGTGTGGGCTCTGGGAGGGAGTTGGGATCAGAAGAGCATTCCAACCCAAGGCAGGGCGTTGAGCGGTATGATCAGGTTCAGGGTGTGAGCTGCAGCTGGTTGGTACTTACCTCAGCTGACTCCCAGCCAATGGCAGAGCCAGGGCTGAGACAGACAGATTCTATACTTGTCCTTGCTCTGCGCTGCTCCTGGAAGCATCCAGCATATCTGGACCCTAGGCGGTGGAGCCAGGCAGCTCTGCACTGTGTATTCTGACTGCTCCCACCAGCACCACCCCCACAGCTCCCATTGGCCTTCGTTTCCAGCCAATAGAAGCTGCAGGGACAGGCTTGGGGCTTCCAGCCTGCAGTGCGGAGACTTGCCAAAGGCTTGATGAAATGAAGCAGTGGGCTAGATCTGGCCCAGGACCCATAGTTTCCTCACCTCTGTTATAAGCTGTAACCTATTTTGGTGCTGTTTAGAAGAATTCAGACTTGAAGTGAAACTTCTTCCAAATGTTTCCCTCTGAGCATGTGCACTGGTGCATTATTGGCTTGTTCAGGGTAGTGGGATTTTGGCATCTAGTATAAGCACTGGCCTCGTAAACCCAGGGTCGTGAGTTCAACCTGAGAAGGCCATTTAGGGATATGAGGGCAAAAAAAAAAGGGGGAGGGGGGATGGTGCTTGGTCCTGCCAAGAGGGCAGGGAACTGGACTCGATGACCTCCTGAGGTCCCTTCCAGTTCGATTGGATGGGATGTGTGTAAACATAAAACATCCTGGGCAGCGCCAAAGTACTTATCCAGTGTGTGGGTCAAAGCACACCCCCAGTGGTGTGCCACAGCCAGATGGCCTCTGAATCCTTTGAAATCAAGTGATTCTGGGCCTGTTGTCTTCTGCTGAAGCAGATCATGTGGAACGAGGGCAGGTCTACACTAGACCTTAAAGTCAATCCTAGATATACAATTCCAGCTCCAGCAGTTGTGTGGCTGGAATCAACATACCTACAATTGACTTACCTGGCCTTCCTCACTGATGGAGGTTGATAGGAGAAACTCTCCCACTGACCTCCTTTGCTCCTCGCGAGAATGAGGAGTACAGGAGCTGACTGTCCACCCGATAGTTCGATTTTGGGTGTCCCCACTAGATGCGTGAAATCAACCCCCAGAAGATTGACCCTGACTAGGTTTGATCTTCCATGTAGTGCAGACATGCCCTATGATGAGCAGCGCAGGGGTTTTAACGTTGTTTTGGAGCTGAATAGCAGTGGGCACATCAGCTGAGTTTTGGTTTTTCACACAAGGTCACTGGATAGGAGTTGGATGGCAGGTGCCTAACCTGCTTTGGCATTTTTGTGAATCCCGCTGAACATCTTGGTGCATCTTTAGGTGCCTCAGGACTCTTGTAAATCAAGCTCTGTGCCAGAAAATACATTCAGTAGTGTATCTGATCTAACCTGAGGATAGAGCTCAGAGTCAGTGCTGTCTAGATTGGAGTCCATGGCTTTGGGGAACTAGATATTTCACTGCTTTTTATTTAAATTCCATGTTATCTGTCCCTATGTTGCCCTCATTTTCTCTTTACATCAACATCCTCCTCCAAAGAACAAGGGACAGATCACTGAGAATCTGGTTAGAGAAGTGTACAAAAATGGATATAAATATCCTTTGTTATTCTGATCTCAGGAGCACTGGGTGCTCAGAGTGGTCCAAAATTATACTGGCTGCCAATAAACCCAGGGCTTTTCAAGTAGCTATGGGTGGATGAGGCCGTAAGTGGGAGGTGCCAGGTTGCCAGCCTTATGCCACTTGGGTCTTCCCTCAGACTAGGGACATACTCAACCAGCCAGCTGTGTGCTAAGTAACCTTAATAAGGACAAGAATCTGGCCCCCTATTTGTATCAAAGATAAACTGTCTCAGTGGCTCCTATTCCTTTTCAGCTTATGTCCATGGTAGTCACTGCACACGTGGCACATTTTGAGTTTAACTGTTCAGCTGCTATTGTGCTCCCCTCTGCCAGTGTCACTGTGGTTCTTTTTCTTTTCTTTCAGAGGAAGGACGTCCTTCTCCCTTCTTCCTGTCTACTGCTCTAGAATCTCCAAATGCTACCACATAAACACAAGCCTCTCTCCATATCCCACTCATGCATCAAAAAGAACTTTAAACTCTGAGAGACCCAAGCTTGGAAAAAGTCATCTCCCAAGGTGACTGACGGAAAAAGTCACAAGAATGTAAACTCAAAAGCAACAAGAAAACCTGTGGCATCTTATAGACTAACAGATATTTTGGAGCATAAGCTTTCGTGGGCAAAGACCCGAATGTCTGTTGGTCTATAAGGTGCCCCAGGGCTTCTTGTTGCTTTTGAAGATACAGACTAACTCGGCTACCCCTCTGAAGAATGTAAACCGTTTTCCAATCTTAACTAAATCAGATCACGTGTTATAAAAATAGCCCTCATAATCCACATAATCCACTTAATCTTTTGTGGTACTACATGGTATTTTCTGTATATGATATCCTACAGTTCCATCAAACCACTCTTTTCCAGTTAAACCTCATCTCAGCCAGGAAGTAACTCTGATTCACTTTTCTTTGCGGATAATCTATAATCTACTAGCTGCTTTCCATGTAGAGTCAATCTGCATTTCAACAATTAATGAGCACTCACCCAGATAATATATTTACTTTAATAAAACCGACTCATCCAAGTGCTAATATTTACAATGCTCTCTGGCCTGTGTGAATTAGATAAAGACAATTGTACTCATTCCACTTGCGGGAATCAATTAAGCAACACATCACAACAGCTCGTGCATTCTCTAGGCTTGGTCTACACTTCGAAATTAGGTCAACCTGTAAAAAAGCTCATTCTGTGAGCAATGCAGTTAGGTAAACTTACCTCTCTCTGTAAACGCAGCTAACTTGTCGGAAGACTTTTTCCATTGTCCTAGCTACTGCCCTTTGGTATGTGGGATTACCTACATTAACAGAAAAAAAACCCTTCCATTGATTAGGAAGCATCTGCACTGCAGCCAGACCTATCCTGTCCATAGGATGAACTGGGGCACCCACCCCAGGCCCTGTGCTTTTGAGGGCCCTGCAGCAGCCACCCCAACAGTATTACGGTCTGGAGGCCTGGGGGTTACCTGGGGATGAGGGTCGGCAGCAGGACTCACTTCCCCTCCTCCCACCACACACCACGTGGGCAGTGGGAAACACTGTGGCAGCCTGCTGGGCTTCTGGCCTGCTTCACCTGGCTTCTCCACAGGCGGTGGGAACCAGAGGGATGCTCTGCTTCCTGCTGCTGCAGACAAGTGAGGCAGGGTGGGCTGGAAAGGTGCAGTGGCTGCTGCTCCTGCCACTCATGTGGTGAGTGTGGGTGGGAGGGTAGGCCACCTGATCCTTGGCCCCAGGTAACCCCCAGGTCCCTTTGCCTGAGGGAAGGGGATAAGGAGGAAGGATAGGGGTAGAGCAGAGGTGGGGTGGGGCCTGCAGAATGGCAGGAGGGCACTTCAAGCCCTGCATCTGGGGAACTGGAGTGGGGGGTTTCCCAGGCCCTACCCCCTCTCAAGATGACCCCGACTGCAGCTGCCGTGCCATAGCTGTACTGCTGTAGCAGCTGTAGTGTGTGCATAGCCTTAGATTTGATGCAGTTGTGCTTGGGTGACCAGACAGCAAGTGTGATAAATCACAAGAGGGGATGGGGGGGTTGGGGGGCAAGAGACACTTATTTGGGACTGTCCCTATAAAATCGGGACATTTGGTCCCCTAAAGCTAATCATAGTAGGCATCCTTCAGTCTGCATAGACTATGGATCGCGCCCTTTATAGTTTCAATTGAGGACTTCATCTACAGCGTCTACTGTGACTATAAAGGCCCATACGAGAGTGACAGTCCTTGCGGCATCTCTTGCAGATGTGGTGGGTGTCTGGCAAGTCTTTATTGTGCTTTCTGTGTGCTCGCTTCTCCTCTGCTAGCTGTCTGATCCTCATCTCGCCCTTCTGAAGGCCCTTGTGTAACCCCTGCCTCCATCTGCTGCGGTTGTCTGCTAGTTCTTCCCAATTGTCCAGCTCAATGTCTACCTCTCTGAGGTCTTTCTTGCAGACATCTTTGTAGTGCAACTGGTGGCATCCGGGAGGTCTTTTGCCAGAGGCTAGCTCACCATACAGGATGTCTTTTGGAATCCTTCCATCGTTCATCCTGTGGACGTGGCCAAGCCAGCGGAGCCGACGCTGTCTGAGGAGGTTGTGCATGGTTGGGATTCCAGCTTGCTCGAGGATGGCGGTGTTGGTCACTCTATCCTTCCATGATATTCCAAGGATACGCCTGAGGCAGCACAAGTGGAAGACATTCAGCCTCTTTTCCTGGCGGGCATACAGGGTCCAAGTCTCGCTGCCATAAAGGAGGGTGCTGAGGATGCAGGCTCTGGAGACTTGCATTTTGGTGTGAGTGTACAGCTTGTTGTTATTCCACACTCTCTTGCTGAGTCTGGACAGAGTCATGGCTGCTTTTCCGATCCTCCTATTTAGCTCAGTGTCCAACGACAGGGTGTCAGTGATGGTGGACCCGAGGTAAACGAACTCGTGGACGACCTCTAACGTATAGTTGTCAATGCTGATTGACGGGGATTCAGCAACATCCTGACCAAGTACGTTTGTCTTCTTTAGGCTGATGGTAAGCCCAAAGTCCTTGCACGCTTTGGAGAACTGATCCAGCAGTTTTTGAAGCTGGTCTTCTGTGTGAGACACTACAGCAGCAGCATCTGCGAACAGCATGTCTCTGATGAGGACTTCCCACACCTTAAACTTAGCTTTCAGCCTTGCAAGGTTAAACAGTTTCTCATCAGATCTTGTGTGCAGCAAGATGCCCTCTGTTGAAGATCCAAAGGCATGCTTCAGGAGGAGTGCGAAGAAGATCCCGAACAATGTCGGAGCAAGCACGCATCTTTGTTTGATGCCGCTCCTGATTCTGATAGCATCCGATAATGTGCCGTCATATTGGATGGTTCCTCTCATGCCTTCATGGAACGACTGGATCATCTTGAGTAACCGTGGAGGACAGCCTATCTTGTGGAGCAGTTTGAACAGACCGTCCCTGCTGACCAAGTCAAAGCCCTTGGTCAGGTCGATGAAGGCTATGTAGAGTGGCTTCCTCTGCTCCCTGCACTTCTCCTGCAGCTGCCTTAGAGAGAAGACCATGTCAACAGTAGACCTCATTGCGCGGAATCCGCACTGCGATTCGGGGTACACCCTCTCAGCAATCTTCTGGAGTCAGCTACCCAATAGCTGCAGAAATCTCCAAAGAATACACTCCACCAACCCAATGTTGTTTCTATTAGAACAACAATAGCTTGGCATTAAGAGCTGCTTATTTGGAAAGGCACATAGGAGCTGATTCCCTGGTGTGGCTGTGGTCTGTCTGGGTCAGGAGAGGAGGGAATATGAGGGAGCTAATTTCACCTCCCAGATTCTCTATTCAGCTCTGATCCTGGTATCAATTAGAATTGCTAGTAGCTGATCTAACCTTCCCCATTGGGATGTGGTCACCGAGACCATTCACCATCCAGCAATAGCTGGAGCATCTCATGTCCTGGCTATGCCACTTTCCCATCCCCTAAGGCAGTGGCTGCAAGAAGGGCGGCGAAGGCATAACAATAGTTCTACACCCATTGGTGACTGACTCCTTCACAGGAGATGCCATTTCAGTCTGAGAGTCTGGCCAATAATCTGTATGTACCTCATTGTGCCAGAAAATACATTTCATGGAGTACAGCGGATGTGGGGGAAGTTCCCTGAAGAGGCGGTGTCAGTGCTCTTATACCCTCCATGAGGAAGTTGGAGATGAGATAGGGTTAATAACAAGCAGGTCACTGGCTCTTCCTTGTCTCCTTTGAGGTCTACTGTGATCCTAGATGGGAAATTCACAGACAAATAAGGCCAAGCAGTAAATTGTAGTTTAAATATGCTGTTGATGACAAGATCCTGGCTGTGCATTTCCTGGTGGTTGCAGTATGGCAATCTTCCAAAAAGTTCTTCGGATAGTGAATGACTTTATGAATGAACAGGCTGGGATATTCTAAAGGCAGTGTTTTGCATGCGCTGTTGAGCTGCTTGCGGAGGTAGGCAATGAAAACGTGCCTGAGATTTAAAAAGCAAAACTAGCAGAGAACAGTAATAAATATCAACTGGAATTTGTTCCCAAGGATAGTTGTGGGGGATTGTCACCATCAGTATCTGAGGCTACATCTATACTAGAGAGTTTTGCCGACAAAACTCGCAAAGCGTCGATACTAAAAATTCATTCTGTCGACATACCATTGACAGAACTCGCCACTTCTGTCGACAGCCTTCTGCCTGTCCCCCATGAGGCAGAACGCCTTTCTCAATAGAATCTGTCGACAAAAAAAAATGTGGACGCTCTGGGGGACCCCCTGTCAACAGACAGGGTGTCTGAGTCTCTGGGCAACCCTGTCTGTTCTGCTTCCAGCTGGCTGTTCTGTTAAGAAAGCCACTGGGTAGTCTGGCCATTCTCTGTCTACAGAGCAGCTCAACAGAGCAATCCACTTTTGTGTGTGGCTGTGATCTGTCACAGCGGTTTTGTTGGAAGATATCTTCTGCCAAGAATTTCTGCTGACAGATCACTGTAATATAGAGATAGCCTCAATGTCTCATAATACATTTTCAGGTATAAGCATGTGAGAAGTTGAAGGAAGACATATTCTTTCCCCCACAACCTCTTCCAGCATTTCACTTTCCTCTTCGTCCCACCTTCATGTAAGTTTCAGCCTGTCCGTAGCCTTTTCTGTGTGATGTCCAATATTAGATAATTGTCTAATGTTTCTTGTACATAGAATCATAGAATCATAGAACACTAGGACCGGAAGGGGCCTCGAGAGGCCATCGAGTCCAGTCCCCTGTCCCGACGGCAGGACCGACCACTATCTACAGCATCCCTGATAGACATCTATCTAATCTGTTCTTAAATATCTCCAGCAAGGGAGATTCCACAACCTCCCTTGGCAACTTATTCCAGTACTTGACCACCCTGACAGTTAGGAACTTTCTCCTAATGTCCAACCTAAACTTCCCTTGCTGCAGCTTAAGTCCATTGCCTCTTGTTCTCTCCTCAGAGGCCAAGAAGAACAAGTTTTCTCCCTCCTCCTTATGACACCCTTTAAGATATCTGAAAACCGCTGTCCTGTCCCCCCTCAATCTTCTCTTTTCCAAGCTAAACAAGCCCAATTCTTTCAGCCTTTCTTCATAAGTCATGTTCTCCAGACCCTTTATCATTTTAGTTGCTCTTCTCTGGACCTTCTCTAATTTCTCCACATCTTTTTTGAATTGGGGTGCCCAGAACTGGACACAATATTCCAGCTGACGCCTAACCAGCGCAGAGAAGAGCGGTAGAATGATTTCTCGTCTTGGTCACAACACACCTGCTAATGCATCCCAGAATCATGTTTGCTTTTTTTGCAACAGCATCACACTGTTGACTCATATTTAACTTGTGATCTACTAGAACCCCTAGATCCCTTTCTGCTGTACTCCTTCCTAGACAGTCTTTTCCCATTCTGTATGTGTGAAACAGATAATTCCTTCCTAAGTGCAGCACCTTACATTTATCTTTATTAAACTTCATCCTGTTTACTTCAGACCATTTCTCCAATTTATCTAGATCATTCTGAATTATGACCCTATCCTCCAAGGTAGTTGCAACCCCTCCCAGCTTGGTATCATCTGCAAACTTAATAGGCGTACTTTCCATGCCAATATCCAAATCATTAATGAAGATATTGAACAGAACTGGTCCCAAAACAGACCCCTGCGGAACCCCACTTGTTATGCTTTTCCAGCAGGATTGAGCACCATTAACAACTACTCTCTGGGTACGATTAGCCAGTCAGTTATGCACCCACCTTATTGCAGCCCCTTTTAAGTTGGACTTGCCTAGTTTGTCGATAAGAATATTATGCGAGACCATATCAAATGCTTTACTAAAGTCTAGATATACCACATCCACTGCTTCTCCCTTATCTACGAGTCTCGTTATCGTGTCAAAAAAAGCTGTCAGGTTGGTTTGAGATGATTTGATTTTTACAAAACCATGCTGGCTGTTCCCTATCACTTTACTACCTTCCAAGTGCTTGCAGATGACTTCCTTAACTACCTGCTCCATTACCTTTCCTGGCACAGAAGTTAAGCTGACTGGCCTGTAATTTCCTGGGTTGTTCTTGTTCCCCTTTTTGTAGATGGGCACTATATTTGCCCTCTTCCAGTCTTCTGGAATCTCTCCTGTCTCCCATGACTTTCCAAAAATGAGAGCTAACGGCTCAGCTACCTCTTCTATCAGCTCCTTGAGGATTCTAGGATGCATTTCATGAGGCCCTGGTGACTTGCAGACATCTAATTTTTCCAAATGGTTTTTAACTTGTTCTTTTTTTATTTCAAAAACTAACTCTACCCCTTTTCCACCAGCATTCACTATGTCAGGCATTCCTTCAGACTTCTCTGTGAAGACTGAAACAAAGAAGTCATTAAGCATCTCTGCCATTTCCAAGTTCCCCGTTACTGTTTCTCCCTCCTCACTGAGCAATGGCCCTACCCTGTCCTTGGTCTTCCTCTTGTTTCTAATATATTTGTAAAAGGCCTTCTTGTTACCCTTTATGCCTGTAGCTAGTTGGAGCTCATTTTGTGCCTTAGCCTTTCTAATTTTACTCCTGCATTCCCGTGTTATTTGCCTATGTTCATTCTTTGTAATTTGTCCTAGTTTCCATTTTTTATAGGATTCCTTTTTTAGTTTGAGATCATGCAGGATCTCCTTGTTAAGCCAAGGCGGTCTTTGTCCATATTTACTATCTTTCCTACATAGGGGAATAGCTTGTTTTTGGGCCCTTAATAATGTCTCTTTGAAAAACTGCCAAATCTCCGCAGTTGCTTTTCCCCTCAGATTTTCCTCCCATGGGATCTTACCTACCAGCTCTCTGAGTTTACCAAAATCTGCCTTCCTAAAATCCATCATCTCAATTTGCTATTTTCCCTCCTACCAGTCCTTAGAATTGTGAATTCTATGATTTCATGATCACTTTCACCCAAGCAGCCTCCCACATTCAAATTCTCGACCAAGTCCTCCTTATTTGTTAAAATCAAATCCAGAACAGTTTCTCCCCTGGTGGCTTTTTCAAATTTTTGGAATAAAAAATTGTCTCCAATGCAGTCTAAGAACTTATTGGATAGTCTTTGCCCTGCTGTATTAGTGTCCCAGCATATATCTGGATAGTTAAAGTCCCCCATCACCACCAAATCCTGGGCTCTGGATGATTTTGCTGGTTGTTTAAAAAAAGCATCATCCACCTGCTTCATAGGGAAGAGTTATGTCTCACCTTGACACAAACGGTAAAGCACAGAAGAGAGCTGTAAATATTTTCCCGTGCCATTGTCCACTGCAACCAAGAAAGCCCAGACAGACAGAGGAGAGACTGATTGTAGGAAAGCTTACCAAGAATGCTTTTCTTCTAGGGGCTCAGAGGAACTGAAAAAAAAGGCAAACAGACCAGGGGTGAGGCAAGTCTCACCTCAGGAAGTAGAGGTGTGACCAGCATTAAATTGCCAATAAGTAATGCTCACTGGCACACACAAGATTATCATCCCACCACAGATGCAGTGACTACAATGGTTCTTTGCTACTAAGTAACATCTTCCATCTGAGAATCTCAAAATGTGTTATTAATATCAGCAAGCAAACTCAATTCTAGCCCTGTGAGACAGCCAGGTAAGTAGCATCATCCACATTTTGCAAGTGGTAAAACTGAGCCAGAGAAACTCAAGTAATTCGCCAAACCTCACAGGTTTGTATGCTGTTGTCTGGCTTCTGGAATACACCTATTTTTTTTCCCTAAGCCTGCATGTGAAATCGGTCCAAACAACCCCTGTGATTGCTCTTAAAATCATTGCCCTTTGCTGCTATTGGAAATAATATAAAGAGTTGGTTCGTACAAAGCAGGAATTCCATTTGTAAGTGTTATTACATGGTCTGTTTGGGCCATACTATCAGCAGTACAATCATAGATTTCACACATTTGCGTTTACTCTATGTACACACTTTGGAACTCTATCAGCATCCACCTACTGTACTTAGGAGCTTCAAAACCATGCAAACATGTATTTGCCAAAATGTTCAAGTCATGCATAACGCAATCTGTTCTCCAAGAGTTCATTCTCTGTAGCCACGGCTACCCTAGAAGCATCTGTCAACAGATGTTTCTGTCAGAAGACATTTTCCCACAAAACATCTGTCGACAGAGTGTGACCATACACTAAAGAGGATCGAAAGAGTGCGCCACTCTGTCTACAGAGTGGCTGGACTACCCAGCTACTCTCTTGACCAAACAGCCAACCAAAAGCACAGCAGACAGGGTTGCCCAGTGTCCTAGAAGCCCTCTCTGTCAACAGAAGGCCTCCTCAGAGCATCCACACAGCTTTTTTCTTGACAGAATCTGTTGACAAAAGTGCTCTTCCCCATCAACGAGAGGCAAAACGCTGCTGGCGGAAGTGCCAAGTTTTGTCGACGGACTGTCAACAAAAAGCATTTTGCGTGTGGACATGCGGTGTGTTTTGTCAACAAAATTCTGTTATTGTTGAAAAATCTCTGCGGTGTAGCTGTCGTCTGTGAGGTATGCAGTCCATGGCACTTTTCAAGGGAGCCCTGGATCATTTAAAGCAATGGTGTAGTGAAGGGCAGGTCTCCACTGTCCAGGTGATAAGTCGCTATTTAGCTCATTCTAGTGACGCTGCAGTGATATGACCATCAGTGAACATTCTTGGGACTCTCTTTTCTGCTACCACCTGCCTGCCTTCATCTACTGGTGACACAAAAGTATGGAGGCACGTGAGCTGTGAAGTCATTCAGTTCCAGTGGGTGGAATAGGTTGTCTATCCCGGTGAAAGACTGGTCTCTCTCAAAGGGTCCCTTTTTCTTAATTTTGTTAGCATTTAGTTGAAACTAGATGATAATTTCTGCCAAAAAAATTGTTTCCTTCATTAACCCTTCTCACATTTACATTTGGTATGTCATGGTTAGTTGTGGCAGATGGGGAAAAAAGCAGGAGGTGTCAGCGGATATGGAGTTGAGGAGTTGGATTTTCTTTCCAATAGCGTAAACTTGCTGTGTAACCTTGAGTTCGTTTCTTCGCTTCTCTACCTGTTTCCCGTCTGTAAACAGAGATAATGATATGCACCGACTTTTGTAAAACATAGAGAATTCCTGAGTACCGATGGCCGACTACAAAATAAACAGACAGTTATCGTGTGCCACACTTAAAGGTGGTTGTTAGTATTAAAGGAACAGAAGCATGATTGCGTTTTGGCAAGAATACATTTAGTAAGACAGCAGAGGCACTGTCCTGCCGCTTGGCATCCGAGCAAGGAAATGGCGTAGGAAGACTTACCCTGTTCTGAAATTTCCCATCTGAACCTTGAGCCAGTGAGTTAAAGAAGGATCTGAGTTAGGGGCTCCTGCTAGAAACAGTAGCTCTGAAATCTTACAAGAAGCCACACGGCAGCACTTCACTTGTCCTTCGGGGTCTGATCCTGTTCCCCTTGCAACCAGTAACAAAATGCTCATTGATTTCAGTGGAAGCTGGATCAGAGCATTACTGTGGGGTCTCATCTAAGCTCATGGCATAGTGGGGGAGGGCTACAACCCCCCTCACCCCCAGTGTTCCTGGTTCTCCCTGTGTGTGTGTGAGAGAGAGAGAGAGAGAGAGGGAGAGGTGGTGGTGGGGACATTAAACGCTGAACTGACTCACCTCTTGCTTCTCTGAGTACCTAAGGCTTCAGCAGTTGTTCATCCAGGGATGTATTATGCACACATATGTGTTTAGGTTGGTTTGACTAAGAGTTTTATTCTATTAGGAAGCGTGTGCAGGTAATTCAGTGTGTTAGCTCAGGTTATTGTTGGACAAGGTGTTCAGTAGTGCTCACCCTGGCTACAAGTTAGAGCTCTGCCCTAGTTGAAAAGCAGACAGGTTTGCTGTCTCCTTTCATTTGTCATCTCCAATAATCCCTCTCACCTGTACTCTGGGGGGCACAAGAGGCTCTGAGAATCTGCCTCAGCGATTTTGTTGACGGTATTTGCTGTAATGAACAATGATTCAGCTCCCGGGGCAGAGATCTCTGCGAGGGTTCCATGCAGAGATTTCTCCCAGTTCCTTCCTTCGTGGGGAAGGGATCTGACACACCCTAACGCGCAGCACCCACATAACCTGCCTGGACCCTGGGAGGATCAGACCAAGGCCAGCCCACCACTGTAGAAAAGCCTCCGTGGTGGCATTGCATTCCCGGTGCAGCAACTCCAGGCGGACTAAACCCAGAATGTAAGTGCACGCGGCACGCTGGAGGAATCAATGACGGCAGCCACGGTGCCGTTGTCCTTTTACTGCCTCACAAGCTGGCTTGACCAGATGGATACCGAGTGCAGTCAGATCCAGTGTGAGAAGTGTCTAGAACGTCTGCTTGCCCCGTGCACACTCACAAACTCTGGAGTTGCTCCTGACAGCAGTGGGAAGCTCATATGGATGGCTTCTGGTCCCAAGCGGCAGTCCATGGGTGCTGACCCTAGGGACACCACACTGTGTCTTTGGGAGTTATTGCGGCAGACAAATGGGGCATAATCCTTTGGGTACAGGGAAGGATGGGTCATCCAGGCCACTGAGAAGGGGTCTTTCCTCTTCAGATAGGCATAGGCCTCCATGGGTATGGAGCCCAGTGTGGCTAGCTCCAGCTTACAGCCGATAGAAGAGGCAGGCTGGTGTTAAGTAATTTGCCCTAAGTCACACGTCATGCAGGATATATACTAACATTGTATAATATCACCGAGTTCTGTAATCCAGCCGGCGTATTAAAAACAAACAGCGAAGCTATTAAGCATACATACTTAAACGACAAAACGTTGCCAATGAGTTTCAGCATGAGACACACTTTCATCGGGATAAGGAGACCTCAAAACCGATTCCTGCTAAGATACGTGTAAGTTGCAGAGACCTTTATATACCCGTCAGAATTTAGATTGATGACTTATGCCAAGAAGAACAAAATGTAAATGTAGAGCTTGCTTAATTTTAGGAAAAAACTGTCTATGTCATTGTAGTTTTGAAGCACAATTAATATGAAAAGCCTGTACAGGACTGATCAAATACATGTAGAGCTGGTGAGAGGATGACAAACCAATTTTCCAACATATTTAAAAGTTTCAAAATTTGGTTTTGTTCTTCACTGGAACAAAGCCAAACTTGTTCTGACTCTTTTGTGAAAGCATATGCTATTTCAACAGCTGTTTTTAGGTTGAACTTCTGAGCTATTGCATTTGATGTGTGTGTGTGTGTGTCTCTGATTAGAAGCTACCTGAGAACCTTGAACCAAAAAACCCTGTGTTGACACTGCTACAGCCCCATAAAGTGTTTTGAAATTTCATTTAATCAAAAATGTTCCAACCAACTCTGGTGTGAAGGAATGAGACAGAGGATGAGGCAACAGCTACAGGTAAATATTAGCGTATGTTTAGAACAAGTTGTAAGCTTAACTTAATAAGACTTTTCCTCGCTGCACTGAATCTTTACTGAGTCATGTATTTCAGGAAATTCTCAGTCCCAAATGAAAAATGCCTCTTTACAGTACACTGACTGGGAGTTTAGACCCAAATCAGGCCTACCTGAAAATGTATTTGAAGTAATTCTTTTAAAATAGGTCTTGTTTATAAGCTACGTTCCATTAATTTCTGGGGCCACATGTGGGACTGTGCTAGCCTATCTCTGATTCTTACACTGGCTGTCAGTATGACCTCCCTGGATAGTCACAAGACGGAGTCTTAAGAGCTGGTGATGAAAGCTTTGAAATGGACTTGTGCCCATGCATGTGTGTTCTGGCTTGCAGCCATGTGCATTGGCAGTCAGCAGGGTTCCCTCAATTTTTTTCCATCCATACGTGGAATAAATTTTGTTATGTGCACCAAGGCATGTGTGGATGTGCACCATCAATAGAAACACAAGCCATCCACTGTGGGTACTTTGCTAATCAGCTGGGCTGCACCTGAATCTCGCCTGGCCGGCAGCCCAGGTGCTCAGCTTACAGGGAACACAGGTGCTCCAGGGTTCACTGAGTGAGATCATCAGACAAGATAATATGCTTAAAACAATATTCAAATGTATGGGTGTTAACAAACATAAAAATGCCAAAGCAGGGCACATAACGTCAGAGTGTCTGCAGTAAATCTACATCTGAAAACAACTCACAGGATTACACAGAAATACCCCTCCCCAAGTGAGGGAGATGCGTGCAAGCTTTTCTCTCTGCTGCTTGACCTGATATTCAGCTGTGCTGGAGTGAAACCATCCCTTTGTAGTGGAGAGTTTGGCTTCCCATTAAACACCTTGCATCATCTGGTTTGCCAGGGAAAACCTTTCACATAAGCTAAGGACAGTGGTGACTTTTTGGAAAAAAAACATTTCTTATCTTCTGGAATTCTTCTTTTTAGATCTTGGCTATTGCTCGGCTTGTCTCTCACCCACTGTGTTTTGCAAGGCAAGGTTGAAAGTTCAGCTTTTTCCATAGACTGAGAGAACTGGCAGCCTTTACAACCAGGTTTGCAGCTAGCTCTGGTTCAGTGCAGCTGGTCCAACTCATGCACTTCTTTCAGAACCCTAAACCCCACCCACCATTCACTCGGAAACCACAACGTCTGCTCTTCTGGATGGGAGTCTCCATTGTACTGACCTCTTGGAAATAGACTGTATTTTTTTTGCTGCTCATTTTGTGTCAGAGGTTAAATTAGCACCGTTATTTTTATTTAAAGGGATATTAGCAAGTAGTTTAAGGCCAACATTTACTTATTATTATTTTAAATGTCCTTCAAGAACGTAATGGCTAAATGTTCCAAAGTGACTGTGAGTTGAGCTGCCTCCATGTTTTTGGAGAGGGCACTTAGCTTGAGAGACCTCAGAGGTAGGTAGTGCCTAGTGGATAGAGTTCTGCCTGGCTTCTAGTCCTGCCTTTACCATTGGTCTATGGCAGCGATCACCAACCAGTAGATCAGGATCTATGCTAGATCCTGGAGCCTCAAACAGGTGATCCTGACTGATTTGCCTGGGGTTTATCAAGTTCCTGCACTTCAGCTGCCCCTCTTCCACCACTGGGCTGCTTCTGACGTCTGTCTTGGAGAGGCCCCAGTCCTGAACCCCCTCCTGCTCCTTAGTCCCCTGCCCTAGTCCTGAGTCCCCAAACTCCTTTCCAGAGCCTGCACCCTGAACCCACTCCTGCATCCCTACCCCCGGCTCAGCCCAGAGCCCCTCTGACATAGCAGCAGTTGTGTGCCCCTTCGGTAGCACAGCCTGGTTTTTAATTTGTCTTATGACCCTTAATTACTAGAAACTTTGCTATCGTTCTTGGTTGAAATGCTTTCAACAGTAGGTGCGCCAGCATCTACAGTCTGATGCCTTCCCCAGCATGCTCAACAAGTGGCAGATTACCAAAGACAAGCTCACCAAGACAGTGGTGTGACTATCGGAAACGTTGCTTTGACCGTAGAGTATACTACTGAGATGCATTTGTCCAGAGCCAGGGACTTCATTTCACTGATACTTTACTTTCTCACTTGCCAAAAAAGGAATATTTGGAGGGGCTGACAGAGGCTGGAAAGGGGACACACCAAATGAATGCTTATCTACCCTGGCCTGAGGCTTAGATGCAAACACCTTCTGAAATGGAGGTGGAGATACTGATAACAGTTCTGCTCAGTTTCAGAAGCCAGGGCTCCCGCTAAAAGGAGAGTGCACTTCCCCTTGCCAGTCTCACTGCCTCCCATTTCACCAGCCCTCCAATAAGCCCTGAGAAGTTGAGCCACAGCCTGCTGCAGGGCTCAACATGCATTCTCCTCCCTGTGTTCCACTGGAGCAAAGAGAGAGCTGAGATATAGCTCTCCCTTGCATGGCCCACCTCTCTTTGTCAGGGCTGGCCTGAAGGGAAATGAAGCCCTGGGTGACTAGTATTTTGGCTTCCCTGGGCCCCCTCTGCACCTCCACATCACCCTGAACTCCCTTTTGTGGCTTTACCTCCCAAGTCCACCCCACTCCTTGCTTCTTCTGACTGTGGTGCCCTGGGATGTCCCCCGCATCACCCACCCATGAGGCTAGTCCTGGTTTTGTATTGAAAATCTATCATAAGGCAGGTGCACCAGACTCAAGCTACCTGACACTTAAGGAGGCAGAGTGGTTGCCTTGAAGCCCGAACCCTCTGCAGATACCGAAGGGCTGGGCAGGCTCCTTCTGCCACAGCTAGACACAGCTGTGCCCTCTGTTTCTGAACACTTGGCAAAGTCTGTTTTTTCGGAGCTAGATTGCTTGACTGCACCCACAAATGCCCCCTCTTCTGTGCCTCAGAAGGGGCAACCATGTCACTCTGCAGCTTCTCAAGAAACAGGCAGTCCTCGAGCACCGGAGCAACTAACAGATTTATTCATTAGGTCATGAGCTTTCGTGGGTAAGACCCACTGTCCTTGACAAACCAAGCTGAGCCAATAAGTGCCTTGTTTTACATTTATATTGCACTATGTTTCTTCGCACTGAATATTTGTTCACGCCTTAGCCTTCATTTTACAGTACCACCTTCCAACGGTCGGTCCTCTCAGGTACCCACATAGCCAGCACTAAATCAATGTTCAAAAACAACAAGAATTCCTGTGGCACCTTATAGACTACCAGATATTTTGGAGCATAAGCTTTCCTGGGCAAAGACCCACTTCATCAGCTGCAGGAGTAGGGGGAGGGGTTCAGAGGAGGATTTAAAGAGGGCGGTCTCAGTCAAGGGGAGGGCCAGAGCTGGCTAGGTCTATTCAGTCTAGGAGGATGCGGCCCATTGTCAGCAGTGGATGTGGCGCTGTGAATATCAAGAGAGGAGAAAACAAGTCAGTGCAGTCAGAGGGGATGTGGCCCATTGTCAGGTGCTAATGTGGAGGTGTGACTATGGAGAGCGGAGAAACTGCTTTTGTAATGGGCCAGCCACTCCCAGTCTCTGTTCAATCCTGGGTTGATGGAGTCAAATTTGCAATTGAATTGCAGCTCAGAAATTTCTCTCTCCATTTTATTTCTGAAATTTCTTTGCTGCAGAACTGCTACTTTTAAATCTGTTACTGAGTGTCCAGGGAGATTGAAACCAATGCTGGTTTCTTCCTAGCTCATAGACAAGGTTTTGCAGGTCAGTGCAGATGTGAAGGCAGCTAATTGCACAAACCCCACCTGACACCCTTGTCCCGTGCTCCACCCATCCCCGCCCTGATGCTTCGCTTTCTACTCATTCCATTTCCCCTCCCTCCATTGCTCACTCTCCTGCGCCCTCCCTCACTTTCACCGGGATGAGGCAGGGGATTGGTGTGCAGGAGAGGGTGAAGGGTGCACAGCTTTGGGTGAGAAGCTGGGCAGGGTGCTCCCTCAGGGTTCCTGCTCGAAGCTATGCACTCTGGCAGCCACCCAGGTGAGATTCGGGTGCCCCCCAGCTGATTAGCAGCGCACCCACAGCCAGCAGCGTGTGTTTCTATGGGTGGTGCACATCTGTACCTGACTTGGTGCACAGAACAAAAGTTATTCTGCACACAGATGGAAAATATTAGCGGGAACATGGGTGCCCTGGGCTGGGGTAAGGGAGCGGGGAGGCAGGCTGGGGGCTCACGGTTGGGGTAGAAGTGCGGGGTCTGGACGAGAGTTTGGGTGCAGGGGAGTGGGGCTCAGAAGACGGTGTGTTGTGTGAGCTCTGGGGGCATCAGGGCTCAGGCAGGGACTGGGGTGCAGTAGGGGATGTGGGGTGTGGACTCTGGGAGGAGGGCTTATGGCCGGGCCGGGGTGGAGGATGTAGGAGGGAGTTTGGGTGTGAGGGGGGACTCCAGGCTGGGGATCTGAACCAGGAGGTGGCGTGGGATCGCGGGAGGTCAGGGCTGGGGCAGAGTGTTGGGATGCAGGGCTGGGGGCGAGTGGTGGGGGTGGCAGCTCCCACCAGGCAGCACTTCACTCAGGCAGCTCTGAGTCCCAGTTGGTGGCACAGCACGGTTACGACAGTCTCTCTTCCTCCCCTAGCCCCACACTGCTCCCAGGAGCAGCCAGCACATCCCTGCGGCACCTAGACAGGGAGGCCAGGACGTGCTGTACACTGCCTCTGCCTGCAGTCACTCCCCCACAGATCCCATTGGTCACAGCTCCCCGCCAATGGGAGCTACAGAGTTGTCACTTGCAGCAGGAGCAGGACCCTGTCTTACCCCTGCTGGGCGGGTGGCGTCTTAGTGACCAATCTCCCGGGCTGGCTTCAGGCACCTCCAGAAGATCGAAACCAGTTCTGGGAGACTCCTGGCAAAACCAGAAGGGTGGACAACACTGTTACATGCAGTTAAGTTGCATGTGTACTCTGGTTCATTGCCATGAAGAATGAATACTCCCCAGCTGTTACGAACATGCGGTCGGGGATACACACAGATTTTGTCCCCATATCATTTTGTGGGGTGGAGCTGCAGTGTTTTTTATTGATGTAGTTACAACCCTTCACGTGGGCTCAGTCCTAGAGGTGTAAAGGTGCCTTATATTGACGTAGCATATTCCCCTTCCCATATATAGCTTTGAGTACCTTTAGCCCCCCATATGACTGAGTCTGCACTACAAGGAGTGGTAGTGGGATAACCAGATCAATAAAGAAACCCACAGCCCTACAGCTATGCCAAAATAATGAAATCACTACAACTCTTGTGTCAACAAGGCATAACTCAACATGCTACATTTTTATCATGCACGATCCAATCTACTCGTATGTGTGCTCTGTTGCTTGGTAATTGACAAAATTCAGGAGCTTGCAAACTAGACCCCACTGCTTATTATTAATGAGCTAGAATTCATTGTAGTTGTACTGCTGGAGGAAAGTAACACAATGCTCTTGAAATATTTTGGCGTAAGAATGAATGTGCTAGGAGCCTGCATTACCATCTATGTCCGATGCGTAAAGTGTACCGTACATCTATGGGCGCCATCTACTGGTGAGAAATGTGGAAATGATCAGTATCAGAGAGGTAGCCGAGTGAGTCTGTGTCTTCAAAAACAAGAAGTCCGGTGGCACCGTATAGACTAACAGATATTTTGAAGCATAAGCTTTCATTACTGCAGTGCTGCAGAATGCTTATGTAGGCATCACACTTTCGGGACAAAACTAAGAAAATGTCTCTGCCCTGAAATGTTTTCAGTGTAAAACTCCAGTAGCAGTTTCGGCCAGAGAAGAAAGAGAGGAAAGCTACCTGTCCATGCCCCAAAAATGAGCTGAAATCCTTTGTTGGGTGATACCACCCTCTAGCCCACCAACAGAGTGGGGAAGGGGAACAGGAGCAGTTGCCCTGGGCCCTGGTGATGCAAAAGGGCCTGGGGTTCCCAGCAGTGGCTGGAGCACCACACAGCACACTCTGGGCTGCTCTGAGGGCTGCAAGGGGTGGGCGGGGGACAGTGGCATGACGCATTCCAGGCATTCCAACTCTGCCCCTTCCACCCAGTGCCCTGCCCCTTCTGGGAGCTGAGAGTCAGGCCCCCTCCCCTCCACTTGCCCCGGGGCCTAACAAATCTGTCCCCTCCCAACCCCCACCCATCACCACCCTCAGGATCTTGTTGTTGCTGTGGGAAACGTGTAGGTGCACTCAGGTGAACGCCAAACCTCTTCTCTCCGCAAATTCCACTCTCCAGCAGAAGAATGATCTGAAACTCTGTGTGGGTTGAAACAAGAGACACACCGGAGCATTTGGCCCTAATGTTAGAATATGTCAGACATTGAAAATAATTAACAGGGATCCTCCTTTCTCCATAACCTTTACCGGTCATTGAAGAGGTGTTCAGGAAAAAAAAAAACATGTCAAAAGCTCCAAAATGGTAACAGTCTGACTACACAACACTTACCTGGTCACTTTTCACCTTCTTGGCTGTTACGGTATCACAGTTTCACTCACTTCCTGCCCAGCCTCGAGTGTTGCACAGTAGACAAGACCTGAATTTCTAATGTGAAAATAAAAAAAAAAAAGGCGGGTAAATAAACCTAACAAAAGACTTACAGTCTCTCTTCCCACACCATAATGGAGTAAAACAAAGGGCACCGGCCCATTTCCACCTCGTTAGGTTCTCACATGCAACCCATCTAAAGTTTCTCAGTATTGATTGTCACACCCTGATTTCAATGCTGAGATTGCGCCTGGGGCTGTGCACCACAGTGAGGGGTAAGGAGGAATATGAATTTCCTTATGCTTTATAACCCTCCACAGTCTCCCTGGACCTGGAGTTGGGGCTCACAGAAGCAACCTACAGTTACCCAGGCTTGTAGAGCATGTGCAGGCCTGCCATGGGTTGGCTTCAAAGGGGGTAAGTGCACCGGTGTCCGGCATTTCAAAGGGGCCCAGAGCTCCGACTACCACCACTGCTACTTTGGTTGTGACCAGAGCTCTGGAGCCCGTTGAAGCGCCAGGGCAGCGCTGGTCCACAGCTCCACGCAGCTCTGAGGAGGCGCCTGCACCTCTGCCCTAGGCCCCACCCCTTTCAGGGGCACAGAGCCAGGCCTCCCTCCCACCTTGCCCCAGGGCCTGCAGTGCCTGTTGGCCCTGCTGAGCATCTGGACGCAGAAGCAGCAGCGCCTCAGTTTCTGCAGTGGGGCAGCTGGCACTGCAGAACAGGGGTCAGAGGTCTAGGTCTGGAGCCGATTACAAGCCCTCTCTCCCTAGAAGCACAGAAGGAACTGTGTCACGCAGGAGCGTGTTGCAGGCACACTATCTCGCAGCATGACCGGAGCATAGCCAACATCCCTCCCTCAGAGCCTGGCCTGAGCACCACCTCTTGCAGTCAGACCACGGCTGGAGGCCCAGACCTGGCAAAGTAGGGGTTCTGGCATCCCAGCTGTGAAATGCCGGTCACCCGCACACAATGGGACAGCAATTCTCCTCTGCTATCTGAGAGCGCCACAGTCAGCAACACACACAGCACTGTCGCGTTCTGACCACCTCAGCTCGAAAAGAGCTCCAGCCCCTCTGCTTTGACTAAACAGGGAATTTAGGAGAAAAGAAATCACCCAAACTGAGCTGCTTTCTCAAGCCGGCCTTCTCGTCAAGCACCTACCAAAGACCATGAACCAAAAACCTGAATGGTAACAGGAATGAGGAAAGAGTGCAGCTAAAAAAACAAGCAAAGAACTTCTAATCCAAGCAGAAAGTTTCTATGGCCTTAAAAGTTAATGAACCCGCATGTTATGGGGAGAAGGAGCTCCATTCAGATGGGGTCAGAGCTGGCCCAGTGGGGCTGGGCCAGTGGGCAAGGCCCAAGGTGGCACACTGACAGTGGGGCCCAACTGGTGCGTGGTGGATGTTCTAGCCAACAGGAGCGTGGGGTCCTGGAGGCCTGGGCCCCTGGCAACTGCCTTACTCGCCTTGCCCTAAGGCCAGGCCTGGATGGGGCAGAATATGCAAATCCACACTATTTAGAATTAGTCAGTGATACAAAAAAAACAATGGTGAAATTCTTCCCCTTCTCCATTGTTAAAATCAACAGCAGCCCCCCCACCCCCACCGCATCCCCACTACCTGCCATAAGGCCAAGATTTCACCCAGCATGCAATTCAGAGCTGATACCTAGACAGCTCCAGTGAAGGTGGTGTTTCAGAGTGGTAGGCCTGATATGCTAGAGTCTGATGCTGCTCAGAACTGGTTCCTTCAGTCGTGTTGGGAAAGACCTGGTCCCTGAAGTCTACTTTCATGTCAATAAGTGAAATTAAAACATTCTTTGAACATGACTTACTCTGGGTAGATGGGATTAAACCAACAAACCTATGCTAGAAATCAGATTTAAATATTGTTTTGAGGTCTGTTAATGGCTCAGGTTTCTGAGGCTTGGTCTGCACACTAGGGAGTTAAGTCAACTGCAGACACAATATTCTAGCTACGGCAATTGTGTAGCTAGAGTCAACTTATCTACAATCGACTTACCTGGCCATCTCCCATCGACCTCCTTTAATCCTCGTGATATCGAAGAGTGCAGGGGTTGACCACCAACCCCACACAGTTTGATTTTGCCTATCTTTACCAGGTGTGCAAAATTGAACTCTGGGAGATTGACCCTGACCAAGTCAATCTTCCAGGGAGCGTAGACATATCCTTAGTTGCAACAAGTCTATAAGTTCCCACGCTATTTCATTGTATGCTCAGGCCCCACCCCTTTCAGGAGCACAGAGCCAGTCCTCCCTCCCACCTTGCTCCAGGGCCTGCAGTGCCTGTTGGCCCCGCTGAGCATATGGACGTAGCAGCTCAACTACCGTGAGTGAAGGTTTGTTACTTTGCAAGAGCCGTCTGTCCCTAGTGTTGTAGATGAAAGACAACCACTCACACTCGCGCACAATCCTACCAGGGTGTAACTGCACAGCAGAAGCATTTGCCATTGCCAGAGGATTGTGCTAGAAAGGGATGTTCCCCCCACTACTTCACACAGAGGTACTGTGGGGGTGGCATAAAGGGAAAGGGGAATTTCCCATTACACTTCTGTGGTAGCCTACCTGGCACGCACCTATAAATGGGAGCCGTGCAACTGCTCTTCTGTCACCATCCCGGAGCAGAGAGGAAATGGAGAGGAGACAGAACTTTGACTTTACGCCCTCCACGGCAGCGAGCAGAGCAGAGACAATGTGTGCGTAGGGTAGTGACTTGTTGCTGATAATACTCACTGGAACAATAAAATTATGGCTCGTGCCTCTGAATCAGCCGCCCCAGACTGCTGCTGGAGTGCAGGAGCTTACGCACCAGTCTTTGCTCAGGGCAGTGCCCTAAAGCACAGCCTAGGGCCGTGCGTGTGTAGGTGGAGTCAGCCATGGTGCTTACCTAAGAAGGCTTCATTTCCCGGAGGCCCTACCCTCGTCCATTGGTCCCAGATGGTGGTTTTGGGCAATTGCTCATCTGCCACACGATCGCTCACGTTCCACACGGCAGCGCTTTATGATTCCTTTTGTTCACGGTGTATTTAAAGCATCAGGCAGCAACGCTGAGGTGCTCTGGGCTCGTACCATCATCAGCGTGCAGCCATCATGCACCATCATGGCCCATTCTCCTCACTGACTCTGTTTTCCCACTGCCTGGCTGAGATTTGGCCTCGGACAAGGACAAACTAGCTGAACTTTAACCTGGCCAAGAAGGGAGTGATGTGCGTTCGTGTGTGCGCGTGGGGGAGTTCTCGAAAGTAAAGCAGGGTGCATCCTTTCCCTGTTATTTAGAAGATGCCACCTCTTTCAAAGAAGCCTTGATTTGGGGCTGCTTTTGGACTCTGTCTTTGCTTCTAGATTGGCAGGTGGCTTTGGTGGCTAGTTATGGGCTTTTGTGTCCGACTTTTCTGGTTTTCTCACAGATGTGAGTCTTGCCACTAATGCTGGCCACTAATACTGTTCTATAACCTCCTGAATACAGTCTAACAGTGCTAATTCATTACATAGGTTATTCAATAAAAGGGGAGGTTCTGGCATTCAACCTGCTCTCCTTTGCTATGTGTTTTGTAGCTTTTAAACTGGATCTCTGCAATGCCATTTGCATGGGACTCCCTGTTAGCCATGCAGAATGTGGCTGCTGACTTAAACGCAGCCTCAGCGGTAGCGCACTTATTGGGTCTGAACTGCACTGGTTCCCTGTTTGCTCCTGCAGCCATCGCATTTGGTCATTTTGATCTCCAGAACCCAGAATGGTTTGAGGCAATGTGAGAACGTGCCTCTCTCCTTTCTTTTCAGCAGCAGTTGTAATCAGTCGGAGCTCTTCGGCTGGAAGTCACTACAGACAACTGTGTGGAGGGAGGGAGATGGCTGGTCATCCACTGAGCAGAGTCTTGGAGGGGTAGCCGTGTTAGTCTGGATCTGTAACAGCAACGAAGGGTCCTGTGGCACCTTATAGACTAACAGAAAAGTTTTGAGCATGAGCTTTCGTGAGCAGAGACTCACTGCATCTGATGAAGTGAGTCTGTGCTCATGAAAGCTCATGCTCAAAACTTCTGTTAGTCTATAAGGTGCCACAGGACCCTTCGTTGCTGAGCAGAGTCTGTGATTCTGCAATTTGCATTTCCCCGTTGGTCTGAAGGTGGTGGCTGGTAGCAGGGCCCAGCAGGGCGGGGTGAGTTCACAGCCATCTATCTCAATGAAATGTGTCTGTGATTCACTCAGATGTACTTAGGACCTTGCTCTGTGTTTAACAGAAGGAAACAGGTTTGGGGAGCAGCCGTAACTCCGATGACCCCGGGTGTGGGTCACCTGTGCTACTCCGTATCCCCAGGAGGCAGCTGTCCAAGCAGTCAGAGTAACATTCAGATTTTAAAGCACTTAGAAAGGTTGAGTTTTAAAGCTCATAAAATGTCAGGAGTCAATGGAAACCTTCTGCTGTTCTTCTGTAATTTGCCAGCCCCGGTGGGGGTGGTGAAGTTGTGGGACCCTAGCTCCTGGTACTGTGGGGAGGGGAAGCCCAAAGCTGGACCCTGCTGCTGGACAGCTGAAAAGGCAAGGAAGTGGGTAATAACAGCTGCCCTTGCAGCCTGGAGCCTGGTGGAAAGGATCCCCCCCAACACACACTCACACACACAGTGCTGGGAGAGGGGAGAAAGGGCAGTGGAAGGCGGAGGTGTGGGGCACTGGGAGACACCAGTTTGGGGCTGCAGTCAAGGGGCCCTGATGGAGACTGCAGATCCCCCGTACTGGTGGAGAGTCCCACTGCCATAAAAGGGAAGGGTCCATCCCTCCAACTCTGCCCTGTGCAGGCTGCTAGAGTGGCACTAGGACGGTGGAGCAGTAGGAACCTTTGGCAGCCAGCAGGCAACTTCCGCAGCTGGAACTACAGAGAATTGCTAACTGAGCTGCTTGAGCCTGGGGGCTGGGGGCAGAAAAACAAAATAAATGGAGGGGGGGAGAAGGGGCTGACCCCTGCTGCCAGCACCAGCCCCTCACTGCCCCGCTCATACCCCTGGAGCACAGGGCCCCCAAGGCACAGGGCCTGGGGTGATTGCCCCACTTCGTCCTATGGGCAGGACAGCTCTGTTGGACCTCTGGGCCAGGTGTGGGGGTCGTTGCAAACCCCTGGGGCCTCAGGGAGGAGCAAGGCGGGGCTAGCACACCTGCAATTTAAAGGACTGGGGGCCCTGGCCATTGCCACAGCCATGCAAGTGGGGGGCAGCCAGAACCCCTGGGCCTTTTTAAATCACTGGGCCCAGGGACGGTTGCCCCATTTGCCCCTCTCTCATCAGCAGGCCTGATCTATGGGACGCAGTGCGAGAGAGATCTCTTCTCCTCAGGCTTTTTCTTGAAAAGGTGGGGAGCCGGGGAGTCAGTTGCTGTTTGTTTTATCTTGGGGGAGCAGCTTTTCAAATCGAGCATAGTTCATTAAGGTGTATTTACCTTCCAAACAGTAGGTGGGTACATTTTAGAAAGCAAATCACCATGATTAAGGAAAGAGTAGAGGCCATATAGCTTCCTGAAAATGGTAACTACCTCTCCTGCCCATGCACACTACTTTCAGAGATTCCCAGGGGGACAAAAAGACCTAAGCTGTGAAATAGCACTTTGACCTCCCTAGTAGATGACATACTGGCCTTCAATCCATGTCTCCATGGGAATAATCAATGGAAATATCAATACCTTGAGTTCCGAAAAAAACAAAAGGTAATGAAGCGTTGAAACGTTATGTACAGTAGCACATGATAGTCCAAGTGAATGAAACGTGTGCCATGAACTTATTCATGCAACATAAACTAGTCTGCTAAGTAACAGAGAGTAAGCCGTGCTAGTCTATATACTATCAAAACAAAAAAGCAGTAAAGTATCACTTTAAAGACTAACAAAATAGTTTATTAGGTGAGCTTTCGTGGGACAGACCCACTTCTTCAGATCATAGCCAGACCAGAACAGACTCAATATTTAAGGCATAGATAACCAAATTTGATTACTATTTTTGGTCCTCTGTGCCTTAAATATTGAGTCTGTTCTGGTATGGCTATGATCTGAAGAAGTGGGTCTGTCCCATGAAAGTTCATCCATCATCTAATAAATTATTTCGTCAGTCTTTAAAGTGCTGCTGGACTGCTTTTTTGTTTTGATAGTCTGCTAAGGCAGGTACTGGGCACATTTCCCATTCTTTAGTTTCAGGTATGGTTATTAACATCCCAATTCCTTCGGGGATGATTCTCACTAACTCAGAAACCCATCACTGCAACAAACCCCGCTGCCAGGTCTGCCCATATATCTACTCATACAACATCATTAGAGGACCTAACCACATCACCCACACTACTGGGGGCTTTCTCACCTGCATGTCTAATAATGTGATATGTACCCTCATGTTCCAGCAGTGACCCTCTGCCATTGGCCAAATCAGACAGCGGAAGAATACATGGACACAAATCAGACATTAAATGGTAACATACAAAAACCTGTAGGAGAACACTTCAGTCTCCCTGGACACGCAGGAACAGATTTGAAAGTGGCTAGCCTTCAACAAAACTTCAAAAAACAAACTTCAAAGAGAAACTGCAGAGTTGCAATTTATTTGGGCCGTGGCCACACTAGTCCCTCCTTTCGGAAGGGCTATGGTAATGTGGCACTATGGACTATGCTAATGAGGCATTTCCAGGAATATGCAGCACCTCATTAGCATAATGGGAGCTGTGTGTACTTCAAAACTGCTGATTTCAAAATGCACAGTGCCTATGTAGTTAGAGGGGGGCTTTTGAAATGACCCTCCTGCTTTTGAAAGCCCTTTCTTCCCAAAACCAGATGGGAAGAAGGGGCTTTCAAAATCAGGGAGCCGTTTCAAAAGGCCTCCGTCTACACAGGCACTGTGCATTTCAAAACGGGCAGTTTCCAAGCGTGTGAGGCTGCCATTATCCTAATGAAGTGCTGCATATTCATAACAGTGCCTCATTAGCATATTCCAAAGTGCCACATTACCATAGCCCTTCCAAAAGGAGGGGCTAGTGCGGCCACAGCCTTGCAGACTTGACACCATTAATTGGGTTTGAATGGAGACTGGAATTGGCCTGCCTCACTACAATAGCAATCTTCTTTCTCTTGGTATTCACACCTTATCAACTTGGGAGCGGGCCACATCCACCTTGACTGAATTGGCCTTGTTAGCACTGGTTGTCCACCTGGTAAGGTAACTCCCTCATTTCTATATCCTAGTATATTTATGCTTGTGTCTATATTTGCCTCTCCATGTATTTAGCAAAGTTGGTTTTTGCCTATGAAAGCTTAAGTCCAAATAAATCTGTTCGTCCTTAAGGTGCTACATGATGCCTTGTGGGTTTTTTTAGCATATCATTGTTATGTTAAGAATTACATGAGTCTCCAGAGAATTTGCCACCGATTCTTCAACTTCATAGATCTATATTAAATAAGCCACAGAGACTGAGTGAGGAATTATTTAAAATTAAAGGTCTGTACCATGACTGTTTGGCTCGTGTGCAAGTTTGTTCTCTGTATGGATAATATAGTAGGGTCTCAACATTCACCAGGGTTCTGGGTTCAGAACCCTTGCAAATGTTGATTTTCCCAAATGTGTGGGAGGAGTCGGGCTCCAAGACTCAGGAAGCAGCAGCCTGGGCGCCCCCTGCCCCGGAGCCCTGGGGAAGCCGTGGCAGCCGCCAGTGCTCCCAGCCCGGGGCCCCGGGGAAGCGAGGCCGCTTGCAAATAATTAAATTTGCAAATGTGGCTCTCGCGAATGGTGAGACCCTACTGTATATTGAATTGTCTGGAATATCAGATACAAGTATTTTCTGTGTATCTTCCAAATTGTGTCTGGCAGCTGCGTTTTATTCCAGGAGATATAATTCAAAGCATTGTCTGGCTCCCAATTCTTTTTAAGCTGGATAGCTTGGCTGGGGTGAGTGCTACCTGGAGTTCCTGTATGTTTGTTTGATGGTTGTACATTTTAACAATATGAAACTTATCATTGTAAAGTTTACCTAAGAATGGGCTGCCCCCTCTTACTGCTAATACACACCGTGGGCACACCTTTTATCAGGCCCTTTTACACTGGATTTAAGGGGCTTTATTATAAATGGAGGACCAAGCCCAGTGCGCTTTCAGCCATCTGCCTTTCATTAAGTCTAATGATGTTATTTTCAGTCATTTCCCTAAGACATGTAGTCAGATTAAAACATTCCCTTTACTCCCATGTCAGTTTGGTTTAGTTAAGATTTAAGAAACAAACTGTATTTTAAAACATTGCCTTAACAAACTGGTGCCTCAGATGAGTAAGAGAGCTAAAACTGCCACGGCTCGAGGGCAGGGGTTAGCAAACTTTATGTCAGGCCCCACTTTTTGTCTGTGTAATTAGCAGGGCCTCCCCAGCCTGTCTAATGTAATCCAAACCGATGGAAATTTCAGTTATGTTCATATGAAAAAAAAAAAAAAACAACAACAACAAAATGCTTTGGGCATATGTCAGAAAATAAGTCTGTACAATGTAAAAACTTTTTAAATTGGTATCTAAATGTGAATACACAGACCTAAAACCTGTAACGTATTTCAAAATTTCTAATGAGATGGATGAGTCTGAGACCCAGCAGCGGATCGTGCTGTGCCCCCTTATGAAATGTCATGTCATGCCCTCCTGTGAGGGTCCACCCCCACTGTGCACACCCCTGCTCTAGAGAGATCTGGGAATTCTCACAGAGGCATAGTCTGCCCTGGAAAAGCAGCAGTGCTAAAAAGGTTGTAACTAGGAAATAGAGCCTCAACGTGAAAAATTAGCAGATAAAAAAGAGAAGGTTGACAGGCAACAGGACTTAGGATTGTTGTGCTGGGAACGCACGCTTTGCCCACCCTCCAACATGCATCACTGAGAACAAGGGTGAGACTGGGCCATCTGTTCCTGAAAGGCCATGGAGCCTAACGTCCAGCCCTGCCCATCCCATGGCACGTCTACTTCAGAGCTGAAAGGTCTGATTATACGAACAAGGATGAGGGAGAGAGGAAGTGGTCGTGGGGAAATCCCATTACTGTTGTCTTAAGCCAGGCATTGGAGCCAAAAAGGGCCAGGCAAAGTTTTCCTCTTATCCAACCAATTGGGAATGAGCTGGGAGAAGGCGAACAGCGTAAAACTGCCTCTCTTCTCATACTAAGGGTGTGCCTACATTGCACCTGAGACTGGCTGGTGCCTGCTGACTTGGTCTGACAGGACTCAGGCTAGGGGGTTGTTTAACTGCTGTGGGGAAATTCAGGCTTGGGGTGGAGCCTGGGTTCCAGGACTTGTGAGGTGGGAGGGTCCCAGAACCTGGGATGCAGACAGAGCCCAAATGACTACACACACATAACTGTTCAACAGACTCTTATCCCAAGTCAGGCTGCCTAGCTGTAGTGTAGACATACCCCAGGACAGAGTTTCTCAGCCCGTGGTTTGGAAGTAACAATTGAATTGCAGGAATGTTTCCTGGGAGGCTTCACTCCCACTGCCCTGTGTAGCTGTGAAGTAATCTGAGGCCTTGAACAGATGAGGGACCTCTGGCCATGGCTTTCTCTGACCTCAAAGCCCAGATCTGTGCTACCCAGTGATTCATCTGTGGTGTTTAGGAAAAAGTGATGACAACCTCTCAACCCTAGTGATCAGTTTGCATCAATTTCCATTTTCAAGGCATTTCCCTCAGAAAAATGGCTAGTAATGTACCTGAACTAATCAGACAGCCAGGAGTCTCCTTTAAACTTTTAGGGCTTCCAGATCAGGGGAAGCTGTGGCTCTGAACTCTGATCTTTGAAGGGCAGTTCTGGGCACAACCTGTTAGGGCAGGCTATGATAAGTGGTCAGGGCTGAAGTTCACCTGGAGCTGTCTGGAGTGCAGCTCCAGGGAATATTTTCCATAACTGTCTCCAGCCTCAGGCTTTTGTAGTTTTCATCTGGGGGTCCGTGGCCCACTGTGGGGCTGTGAGCTGGTATCAGGGCACCTTCAGGGCTGAAGTTCTGAGTTCTGGCACCTCCTGCAGCAACTGAGGCATGGTGGGCTCCAGGAAATACTCTGAGAATTTAAGGCCTGTCAGCAGTAGTATTGTATACTTATTTCATTGTTGAGCAGTGACAATAACCAGTTATATCGGTAAAGCTGTGATATTTTAACTAGGAAGAGGTGGGAAACATCAACAGATTAAAGCTCTGCACAAATAAAACACATCTGTGTTTCAGCTACAGTACCGTCTCAAGATTTGCAAACTTAATGTTAGCAAATTCAATTATTCACAAGTGGCGGAGGGGCCGCTTCCTCCAGGGCTCTGGGCAGGAATGTCAGCAGCCGTTGCTTCCCTCCGCGGCCCCGGGCAGTACTGCAGCCAGCCGGGCTTCAGGTGGGAGCCATTTTTGTGAAATTCAACATTTGCAAGGGTTCTCAACATGGAACCTTCGCCGAATGTTGAGACCCTGCTGTATTCCTGTTATTGATCAGTGTCACTTCATTTACCTTGCTGCGCAATTCAGTTCACAATGGAATGGTATTGTCCTCTACTTTGCTCAATGAACCTTGCCAAATCCTTCTGTGTAATCTTTAATCAGTTTTTCTTGGAAGGACTTTGATTACTAGAAAGGAAGTTGGCACCAGGAAGTGCTCCTTAAGCCAAGTTATTCCTCTCCTCAAGATGCTGAGAAATGAACTGGAGAACAGCAAGGGGAACCAAGCCTGGATTTGTTTCTGAAACTAACTTAGCCAATTGATCAGGGCTGAAAGTTGGAAGTCATAGGAAAAAAGCAAGGATTACCTATTAGCAGACACCGCACGTGAGGGTCTGCCATCTCGCAGCTGACAAAACAGCAATCTCCAAATGAGGACTGTAATCACAATTTTTAAATGATGAAACTGAAACAATAATAATTCACACGGACCATCTTTCTCTGTATCATGTTCACCCACAGAGTCAAGAGGGAATCAATATATAGTAAACTCTTTCATGCCTGGCGTTCTATTATTCAGAATTCTCAAATAACCAGCAATGTAACCATAAGTAAATTTTAGTTACATTTTCCGTAAGTACAGTACAGTGAAGTAAATGCAAATAAATACAGCAAATACAGTATACGTGTACAGCATACAATACTACTGTTGCTGGTGAGCAAAGTACTCTGCATACATTTTTATTTCTTAATATCTAATCTTGTTTTGCTTTTGCATTATGCATTGCTATGTATGCCTCTCTATTATCCAGAGTATTTGAATATCCGGCAACCTCCCGGTCTTGGGGCTTCCAGATACAAAAGAGTTTGCTGTATTATCTGTATGGATGTCCTTTGTTTCTGCAGCATTGAATAAACCATATGAGGCCACACACTGCAAAACCACTTGGGATATCTTAGCATGGGTGAGGAGAAATGCCACTAAAACTTCTACAAAATCTCCAAAGAGGCAAAGGAACCTCGCTGCTCCCCAGTTGCCCACAATGGCAAGTGGATGAGGAGAACAAAGACATCCAGTCGTCAAAATTCACTTCTGCAGCCTCTTCAACATCATCCCGACTCAGGAAAAAATTAGCTGTAATACTCTGTTGTCATACGCCCCTGCTCATGTTTATTTACCTTCCCCAAAGCTCTTCCTCCTTATCAGCACCACTGTTATCACCACAGTGGTGATTATATGTTCTGAAACTGGAGAAAGATGTGAAAAGGAGGAAAAATTGTGAGCTGTAACTCAGGTCTCAGGTAGGAAAAGTTGTTCTGTGAGACTACAGCCGACTGACTACAACAGCAACCCAAAGGCCAACCCTTCCATATTTAGGAACTACCTCAGTGCTTTCTATCTACTGATGTGAGCAGGAGTTCTCATGGTGTGAAGCGGTACTCCTGGTTGTGTTTTCAGGTCCTGGCCCAGGCCCTGGGATGTCATTAGTTCTTAGTAAAGGAGATTTCTTATTAAGTGAAGAGAAAAGAAAGGAAGTCCAGTACTGTAAATGTAGAGTAAGCAATGTTGTAAGCAAAGGAAAGTGGGAAGAGAACATGACGTTGCTATTTCTTGGTTCTGAACAGACTGTTTCAGTTTGTGTCAACAAAGAGCAAGTGGAGTACAATTGCAGAACATTGGCATCCAGCAGAAACTGGTAGTACTGGGGACAAAATAAACCCAAGAACTTTCTAGTGTAATTAGTCAATTACACATGTCAATTACATGTGACTACCTGGAGCTGGACTTCCACTTTACATTACTTCCACTGGACTTCCACTTTACATTTCCATACATTTGCGATGGTTAGACTGGGTCACTTCAATGTGCTCTAGATAGAGCTACCCATGAAGACCCAGATGCTACAGCTGATCCAGAATATGGCTTCTGCCTGGCTTGGCGGCTTTAGGGGAACATATTGGGTATCTTCTCTGACAGCTGCATGGACTCCCTGCTGGCTTTCAGGGGTATACAGCTAGCCTCTACAACACAGGTACATAGTGCTGTTACTCTGTCCTTTCTTCTTCATTTGTTCTCACGTACTCATTGCATCTAGCCTTACCTGAAGGGTTGCCTACATAGTAAAGTTGCATCAGATTAGTTGAAATGTTTGTCTGGATTTATTCAGACTAGTTTGAATGCTTGGGAACAAATTTAAACTATAGCACAATTGGTCAGGCTTAAGCCGCAGAGTATCTGTCATGGCTCCTTCCCCACTCTAGCAAGACAAATGCAGAAGTGGGGGCCAGCAAAAGTACCTCCAAAACCTTATCTACCAAGTTTTGGTATAACCACCCCCCCCCAAAATCCTAAAAACCTTAGATTTTGGGGATAAAATTCGCTGCCACCACCCAAGTAATAATAAGGAAACCAGGGAGACACTACTTGGGAAATCTCAGCCCCAAAAGTGAAAATCCAGGACACAAACATTAACCAATACCAGGTTAATAAAAAGAAAAAGAGGGAACTTTTATTATTACAACAATATCCGTGTTGCAAGCCTCATGACTAGATGGAAGAGTCACAAAGTAAAACACATGGGGAGTCTCCACCATGGGCCTAGGACTTAGTTACAAGGAGAGTAAAAGAACATTTCTAAAAAGTGCACAGACATCAGATCCCACTTCCCAAACCATAAAACAATAAAGCCTAATGGATCTATCTAA
The DNA here is from genome assembly GCF_033958435.1 of Carettochelys insculpta. NCBI lineage: Eukaryota > Metazoa > Chordata > Testudines > Carettochelyidae > Carettochelys > Carettochelys insculpta. Next base: position 161,333,409 of record NC_134138.1, on the reverse strand, counting down.
ACTTTACCCTACTTACAGAAGATTGGAGGGCCTGCTCTTGGCCGGAGATATTCTGTGTCTCTCTCCCTCATGGCTGGAAAAGAGAAGAAGCAACAGAGGACAGAAAAAGGGAGCAGCCAAAAAATTCAATTCTTACCTACATTCCTATAGGCCAACCCCACCTGGCTAAGGAGGTTAACCCTTTTACTCCCAGGCTGCTGGCTAACACTCATGATCATAACAGTATCCATGAAGGGTTTTAAAATGGCTTAACTAAACCAGCGCAGGTATGTGTGTAGACCCTGCCTCAGACTGAAAGCTCTTGGGAACACAGACCCTCCTTAACTGTAAATGTTTGCATGGCCCTTAGCACCACGAGGCCCTGAACTAACTGGGCTCTGCCCTAATACAAATAATAAAGTGCAGTTCAGAGCAGTGCCAAACAACTTTTCTTCCTCTCTTTTTCCCCCACCCCTGTGAGCCAACGGACATCCAAGCTGAGCTGCCAGTCCCCAGATTTCACACTTTGGGGACTGGTGGTTAGGTGCTTTCATCTGTCCCCTTGTTTGTCTGACTGCCTGTTAGGTCTTGCTTCTTGTCCTAAAAGATTGTCTTTTCCCCCAGGCCCGTGAATCAGGTGGGTTAGCTATGTTTCTTGGTGGGCAGTGCTGTCTACTTACCGTGGAGGAATTTCTTGGTTCATCTGTCCCAAGCAAGTGTTTTTAAAATAATGTGCTAGTGTCCTGCTGTAAACAACTGGTTGCATCTTGAATCTGAATTTCCTGACGATTTATACAGTCCCATATTTCTGAAAATACAGTTAGCAAACAGGAAAAGTGAATATAGCATGAACTTGAGCAGATGTGCCTTAAGTAAGAATAACAACAGTGCAAGGCATTGGTGCAAACTCTGCAATGGGATAAGTATAAAATAGAGCTTTATTTTTAAAATTAAAAAGAAAATGGGAAACATTTGCTATTTCCCAACACAAATGTAACATTAAGCCTTTTGGGGGGGGATGTCATTCATTGCTAGTCAGTTTCTCAGGAATTGGAAAGTAATCTTTTATTGCTAGTCATCTTTTATTTCATTGCAATGCCAGAGAAATTGACTAGCAATGAATGAAATGTAGTGAAAAAAATGCTTTGTGTTAATGTTGTGTTAGGAAATATTAAATGTTCCCATTTTCTTTTTAATTTAAAAATAAACCACTATATTTAGTTCTCCATAGCTGATTTTTCACATTAAGTGAATTTTATTCTACAACATTCTTTATAATGTATAAAGAAGCTCTGGAAGTTGTCTGTGATGTGTATGTTGCATGTGGGATATTTTTCTGATTCCTGTTTATGTCTTTAAAATACTAGGTATGTCAAATCTCCTCTGTCTTGGTTTGGGAATTATTAGCAGTCAGGCCTGATCTTTAACATAACACCCTTTCTTCCAAGTTTTCATTAGTCATTGGTATTAAACAGTCGTTAACAAAGACAAATATTTTTAAAGAGTTTGATTAAATCAAATCCCATCCCTGTTTATTTCTTCACCTGTCAGTTTCTTGAGATATCATAATTACAATTGCTGTAATCTCTACTCAACCAAAATTTGAATTTCTGATGTAAAAACTAGCAGGGATGGCAGGGAGAAGGCAAAAGCGAACTTTTTTTAGGTTAACTTTAAGATCTAGCTTAGACAATATATTAGCCCAACTATAAAATATGCGCTCATTTACCTCCCCTGACATAAAGCAATCATTTGTATTTTCCATGAACTATCAATCTGTATTAATCAAAAAAAAAAACCATCGTTCTGTGACAAATATTTAGGTGGCCACAGAGGAAAGTAGGCATATTTTCTGCCCTAAATTACATTAGTAAGGGTCATTTTCATAAAAAAGATGTAGCAGTTCAGTCTAGCCAACAAACACCTTCCAGAAGACGCGTGATAATACTGTACTCTTGTGAATAGAATTCTGCTGCTGTTGCCTGAATATTTCAAATATGCCAGATAACAATGTGATTACTAAAGCATAATACGTAGGAGGTAAAAAATGTTTCCTACAAGTATGGTGATCTCTTTGCCAAGTGTGCATTGCCCTTTAGTATCTTTGGAGAGTTAGTCACTGTATTCAATTTCTTAAATCAATACAATTTACAAAGACCCCCAAATGGGAAAGGAATGACTGAGATTATGTTTTGCCTCATATTTGATATCTGAGAAATGACTTCTGGCTTTAAAGAAGAAAAGCCCTTAGAAGTGGCTTTCTTGTTGTATTTATTAGCTTACCAAGATGAGAATTTGTTGATGTGTTATCAGCTTGAAAGATAAAGTAACACGTTGGTTGATCTTATTTTAAATATAACAAACAACATGTCATTTCCAATGAAAATACAAATACATTTTATATAACTGAGCAACAGCAGACATTTTTTTAAAAAATGTTATTCTGGAAACCCAAACCTTTAGCTAATAGTTTCCTGTTCTCAAATGAGTAAGGATCTGAGTCAAAGCCCATTGAATCAATGGGAAGCAGCCCATACTTTGACTCCTTAAAATAAGAGATTATCACTTTTTTGTTAAAGACGCGTAAAACTTCACAATTAACCTAATTATAGTGTTCTTCAAATTTTTCAAGTGACTGAGTTTACCCAAACTGAGAGAAGACAATGAGGAACTTCAGAGGGACTCACTTAACCAGACTAAACAAATGGGCAAGGTGATGACAAAGGAAGTTCAGCATTGATGGATGCAAAGTAATGCATGTTGGAGAGAGGGAGAAAAAATTCAGAACTCTCATACCCCTCTCTGGCTTTTACATTAATTCTGTCGTTGCAGGAAAGGTAATGAAGCATCACTGAGGACTAGTGTTCCCTGCAAACTGTGCACTTGGTGGCCACCCAGGAGAGAGTCACATGCCTTCCAGCTGATTAGCAGAGTGCCCACAGCCAACAGCATGTCTTTCTATTGGTGGTGCACATCCACACATGCCACTGTGCACATAACAAGAATTATTCTGCACAAAAAAATTAGAGGGAATTTTTTGAGCATTAGAGGGAATTGGTAGCTGCAGCCAAAAAAGCAAATGATGCTAAAATGTGTAAGGAGTGGCAGGATGACTAATACGGAGCATGTTATAGGACTACTGAATGAATACAGCTTCCTGTAAAATGATCTATGCAGCGCTGCTCACCTCATATCAACGAGCATATCGCAGAATTAGAGAAAGTTCAGAGAAAGGTCAGAATAATAATTAGGGGCCTGGGGAAAACACCCACAAGAAGAGAGTGGAAAGACTGGGACAGCTTATCTTAAGCAGAAGACAAGTCAGAGGGGTTGTGATAAAAGCGTATAAAATAATCTCTCTCTTCCAGAGCATACACGATGCTTTTGTGTTCACTCACTCTCATGGCAAAAGAGCAAGGGGATATTCAATGACTTTGAATGGCAGCAAATTCAAAGTAAATAAAAGGAAATACTTCTCCCACACAATGACTATGGAACTCAATGCCACAGAACATCACTTACCAGGATTCAAAGACAGAGTGGTCATTTATATAGCAAAGAAGTATATTAGTTAACGCTAATATATAGGTGCTCATAGATAACAAGTATATTAGTTTAGGCTAACAAGAGTATTAATAGGAAGAGAAATCCTTATGCTTCTCAGTTTAAACCCATCTCTAGTGATTAGAGATTACAAACACCCCTGCATTCCCAGACTCACCTCCTCTGCCTCAAACCTGCTCCCCCATTCCCAAACTTAACCCCTTTCAGCCCCAAACTCACCTCCCCATCCCCAGGATTAACCCACCGCAGCCCCAAACTGGTCCCTGGGGACTAACCCATCCATGGTGCTGGCTGGGGAGCTTATGCCAGGCAGCCACATTCACCCAGTGGAAGGAAGGCTGGCATGGAGTTGTTCCGCTGGCAGGGGTGAGCTGAGCCATGCCCACTGGAGGGGTGCAGCCATTTGGGTAGAGGGGCGAGTGAGGGGCTCACTGTGGCTCCCTGTCCTGCCGCCGCTGAAATAATGGAATTAAATTCAGTTGGTTTAATGTCCAGATACCCCACACCACCCTGCCGGCCATTAAACCAATTACATTTAGTTCTACTGTTTCGGCAGCAGTAGGGCAGGGAGCCACAGAGGAGTCAGCTCTTGTAATGGAATTTTCTTGTGAAACCCTGATTTTTATTTCATGAAACCCCAGGGTTCCACAGAACTCCATTTGGAAAACACTGCTCTGAGGCATCTCTCAACCCTGGGTCTGATCCACTATTGCGATCCCTGTATTCCTAGCTTATAAGAAAGCAAGCTTTTGAAATTGTTTCTTAAAAACACAAAGTGGATCAGTGGAATGGGGACATTTTTAAGAATGGGAGTGCTGACACCCTCCCTTCCCCCATCCTCCTCTTTTCCCCCAGCCTAGCTGAGGTTGGCAGCAAAGCCCTAGGATGTGGGGCCAGCAGCCAGGACCTGTGGCGTGGGGCTGAAATAGAGCTCTGGGCGCACAGTGCCAGCAGCAGAGGCCCAGATGCCCAGCAGCAGCTAGGGCCCTAGGGCGGAGTCAGCAGCAGAGCCCTCCAGTGCAGCGGGAGGCAGCTGTGATCCTGAGTGATAGGCCAGGACCCCAGAGGTGCTGCAGCAGCCCGCACTCCAAGTTCTCATGCCTCTTAAATGGATCACGGGAGAAAGTGGTACATGATAGCCCAGATCCTCAGCTAAATAAGCGCATAAAATTTTTTGAAAAGTTTTTAGCATGATGATTTAATCACAGACTCGGAGAAACTACAGCTGGGCACGGCAGTGGGATCATCTTGCCCATACTTCCCCACAGCTCGACTGTTCCCAAACAATGTCATATATTCCTGAGTGCTCTGTTCAGGAAACCTGTGCCCTGTTGCTTATGGATCATGGTGTCTTCCAGAAAGCTCCAGCCTTGTCCTTCACTGAATCTTGCTTATTTAGAGTTAGATCCCTCAAGATGCTGAGTTACCTCAATCCTATTGATTTTCTTAAATCTCACAAATTTACTTTCCAAAAACCTATTCTCATTGTGCTGCTGAAGTCTAGCAACTTATTCCCCCACATTCCATTCCAAAAAGTTTTGATTTTGAAAAGTTTAGAGTTTAGTTAGCCAGATGACCACTTATCATGGGTGTGGCCAAGTTTCCTGTGGTCCCAGAAAGTTTGTTTACAGCCACTAGTCTTGGCTCTGTGTTCTCTGCCCTTATTTAGCTCTAAGCTACCCCTAAATGTCTTCTCACAGACCAGTAAGCAGTGGAAGTGTTGGTAATGTGCTAGACAATATTGACCTCCCCTGGTCTGGCAAATTCTCTCTTTCAGAACCAATCAGGTCCCAAGGATGCCAGGCTAGAGAGATTCAAACTGTATTGTACTGTATACATTTAACAGGTGTGTTTTTCAATACCTTCATGATTATATTGCAAACTCTCAAAGTAATATGGTCCACGCATGGTGAGTTGAACTTCCTTCTTTGAATCTGAAAAATGTCATCAATGAACCTGAGGATGAGTTCTGATTTACCTGAAGAATTAGATTTGTGACATGTGGCTTGTATGCGCAGGGACACGTGCTATAGCCGAGATGCTGCATCCTTGGTACTCGCCACAATCTTTGCCAGACTGACACATAGACATATATTTAATGCAAAAATATTACGGCAATGTAATGTCATTGTAGAGGCGTTAAATACATGCAGTAAGTCATAAAATTCAAATTTCTCACACTAACTGCTAATTGGCCTTCCTGTACATAGAACTGTGATTCATTGTACTCTCTTGGTGGTCACCCAATAATGAGTAGAATGTCTTCATGTCACCCTCCCATTTGTGAGTTATTGTATTTGTATTGTACACGTATACTCTACTGCACAGCTCCATGTCTGAATCTGTATGTGCAATATGGCCGAGTGATGTGAGCACCATAAATTTACTTATTTTAGAGTACTTAAAACATCATCCGTAACCTTACAGCGGCATAGTTTGTTTCATTAAATGTCATTGGTATTCAGCAGGAAATTAAAACCAGGGAGGAAAATTTATGGGAAAGCAAAATAATGGTACCAATGCATTTCTTTGCACACAATTCAAATGTATCCCATTGTAGAATGTAGTGATCTCCTATTTGGAACAGGATGGTTTATTGCCACAACCAGTGGGGCCGACACCTGCCACTGTCTCAGAAGGCAAAGTGGAAGGGGGGCTCAGCTCTGTGCCAAGGGTAGAGGGGTGGGGCCAAGGGCAGTTATCTCTCAGCACCACGCCAACCACAGTGCTGGCCTCCCCCCCCCACTCCCTCACAGCTGCACACAGCTGGAGCTGCAATGCTGTGGTACTTCAAAGGGGCCCAGACCTGTGTATGCCACCACTTCCAAAGTAGCAGTGGTGGTGGTCATAGCTCTGGGCACCTTTGAAACACCAGGCCGGGGGACAACTGTCCCCATTGCTCTCCTCCCACCCTCCACCATATCTCTGCCCACAAATGCACCTATAAATATTGATTCACCTAATAAATTATTTTGTTAGGCTTTAAAGTGCAACTTCATTACCTATAAATACATGCTAGTCATGGAATAACATATTGATTTCAGAATTTAAGCATAGGTTTCCCCTGTTTGTCATTGGAAGACTCTTAGCTAAAACAAGCTCGGCTACAGTTCCTGCACTGGGCTTCCCCTGCATCCACAAAAAGGCTTTGTTGGAGGTACACCCTTTTTTTGTAGTGAGTATAGCACCAGCCCTCCTTACCGCTTACTCCTTACCGCTTGCATGCTGTGAGGACCTTGAGATTCTCATTAAGTCTCTCAGTTCAACATTTTATAATGGGGGACACAGAGTCCTAAGAAAGACCAAATACTAGGCATAGACTTCTGTAAAGAAATCTGTCTTCAGTTTTTCGGGGAGGAGGGAATTAATTAAAACACTAAATTCTTACAAGTCTGTGCCCTTAAAACAGAGGGAGAGTCTGCTTTCTTGTACTGCACCTTAAATGTGGTGGAGGCCATTTTCTTTTTCTTTTCAGATGCTGACTGATACAAAATGAGAACAACAAGAAGTCTTGTGGCACCTTAGAGACTAACAGATATTTTGCAGCATAAGCTTTCGCGGGCAAAGACACATCTGATGAAGCGGGTCTTTGCCCACGAAAGCTTATGCTCCAAATATCTGTTACTCTCTAAGGTGCCACAAGACTTCTAGTTGTTCTTGAAGCTACAGACCAACATGGCTACCTCTCTGATACTTGATACAAAATGATTCATTCTGCACTCTCTCTCTGTCTCCCTCTCTGCTTGCCCTCCACTCTGGAGAGTTTGTATTTGTTTTGTTCTTCGTTGCTTTTCTTTAACCTGAAGCAGTCGCCTGAATGTAATTATTAAAAATTTCTCTCTGTAGCTGTGAAACAACAAAGTGCTAGGACAAAACTAGGACTGTAAATCGCGCAAGAGTACAGAGAGAATAAGGAAGTCCTCTTACGTTTTCCAGTTAAAAAGAAGAACAGTACAATGGCAAAGTAGCGCTTTACGTAAATAGGGAAAGTTTTCAGTTTAGTTAAAAGAAGAAAATTATGAAGCATACAGAATGCTCAGAACAGTATTTTTATGCTAATGTTATCAAAGATAAGAGTGAGAGATCTTTCTGCAGAGCTCTAGCAGTCCAAGTGACAGATGCAGTTCTCAAGGCTGGTGTTTTCCAAGTAGGTGAGATGGAGTAGAAGGAGTGAACATGGGTGTCTAGCAAACATGGTGGACTAGAATGGGGTCTTTATCTTCTACAGCCATACAGCACCTACAGTCATTTACACCCAGATTTGCAAAGGGAGTACACAGTGCTACCAAGTTCCAGTGGTAATGTTGTATGCCCACTTTGCATAGCTGAAAGTACAAAGCAGTTGGGGATATACACCCAGATTTTCTAAGTGAATGATATGTTGCAAGCAAGGATCAAACTAGAAGGAGAAAATATGTCTGAATTTCTATCCTGACTTTAAAAAGGTTTCCAGTGCCTTTTTCGCTGCAATTTTTGGTACAAAAATTTGACATTTTGACATGTACGTTGCCATGTCACTAAGTCTATTCTCTCTATTACACCTTTAAATTTCAGAATCTTTTGTCTGTTAGAAGCAGGATACCATTTCTTGATTTTATTTCCAGATGAGATGTAGGTCAATACAGAGACTTTACTTTTGTTCCTTCTTGCAATTAAAGTCATCTAGTCTGAAATTCTGGGATTATTTATTGTGTTTGCGAAACATAAGAAAGAATTGTGGCAAGGAAGAAGATGAAGGGATCAGAAAGACAGGCAGGCAGGTAAAATGGTCAGTTGTACAAATATCAAAAGTTTCCAGTTTCATAAAGAAGGAGAAAGAATTTGGACCAAGTATTGTCTGAAAACTGAGCAATAAAATGCTATCAAAGACTTTGCTGCTGATCTCTCAGCTGCGTCTACATGTGCCCTTCCCTTTTGGAAGGGACATGTTAATGAAGCACTTTGGAACAGGTTAATGAGGCACTGACATGCATATGCAGTGCCTCATTAGCATAACATCATCCAGTCGCACTACGAAAGCGCTGCTTTCAAAACACAGACGGGCTATATAGATTCAGGCACTTCAAAATAATTGCCACACTTCTAAATCCCCTTATTCCCAAAACAAACTGGGAGCAAGGGAATTTTGAAGTGTGGGGTTTTTTCGAGGTGCCCACATCTATACAGCCAGTCTGCATTTTGAAAGCACCACTTTTGAAGGGCAACTGCCTGCCATTATGCTAATGAGGCACTGAATATGCATGTCATCACCTCATTAACCTGTTCCAAAGTGCCTCATTAGCATACCCCTTGCAAAAGGGAGGGGCATGTGTAGACACAGCCAGGGAAAAAAATACACAGTGCTCCTTAGTGAGGGCTGATGCTTCTTCCAGGTGGCCAGAAGTGAGACATATGGACAAACATTCTTGCTGATGATCAGACAGTTGAAGCATTGGGGAATATGCTTGCTGCTTATAGATTCCCTGTTTAGCATAATGGTCTTCAGTTTATTTCTGAAGCATTTAAAGCATTCCATAGGAAATATTAATGAAACAGACTAGACCAAATGCTTGTCTATACTAGAGCTACCATAAGGGTTAACCATAACACAGTAGAATCCACATATAAGAGTTTTTTGCTAAAATTCATGAATATACACTGGAGCTAGTTGGGAAAAGAGGTTTATTTACAGAAACATGGTGAAAAGGAAAAAAAAATCTAAATTTTCCATGGCAAGTCTTCATTTTCAGTAGAAACTCAAATATTTAACATCAATGCCAAAAACAAATATTTCAGCCAAAAATTTTCAGTTTAGAACTGATGCAATGTTTCTCCCATGATCTAGCTCTTTACAGGCCAAACTTGCTGGTTTTGCTATGTCTCCCATGATGTTTCACAAGAGATGTTAACTTGGAACAATGGTACATAACAGAAGAAGGGGGACAGGAGGCAATCAAACTATAACTCCTATGAAGTGCAAGGCAGAACTTCAAATAAAAATATTTCAGTTTTTGGTCAAAATATTTTTGTTTGCAGGCATTATTTAAATCAAATTCTCCATGGAAAGCAGATGCTTGACCAAAATTGTCATTTAATCAAAACTCTGATTTTCCACTGGAAGACAGTTTTGATGGGAAAAAATTGACTGTCTCTAGTATAGGTGTGACAACTGCTCTTTTTACTGATACACCGAGTCAGAACCAGGGACCTCCAGCGCCAAAACCAAGTACCACTTTAGCTAGTGTGGCTCCCGGCAACTATTTCAGTGAATCAGTATTGCGGGGTGTCTGTAGGACACCCTCAGCTGTGGTTTACAAAGGCACAACCTGGGAAAATTTGATTTCGAGTTGTTATGCTGATGTAAAATCAGGACTGGAGTGAAGTCCATGGATTTCAGGGGCATATAACTAGCTTAAGAGAGATCTGGCCCAGACACTTCTAACATGTGCATTTGTATTTGGTTTTGCTTGGTTTTAAATAGCTTACAGAGCTAAATACAGACTGTGAAGAAACAGTCAACCTGGGTTCTGTTGACCCTCGAAATCACATTGGGTTGACCCACCTGCTGTGGTGACAGAACCAATGCGCTGAGACTAAGCACAAATAAAATCCCAAACCTTTTCACAAATATAAATTAATTTCATACAACAAAATTGTTTGCTTTAGTTTTTCCTAACCCAGTGACTGGCAGCCTAGCTGGTGAGCGGGCTGCATGAGTGGCCCTCTTTTATCTCAGTGGGCTGCAAAATTGTCACAACCAAGACAGTCTCCTGGGATGAGGTAGTTTTGCTACCTGCACTTGTCTACCTAGAATTTGCAGTGTGCACCGACTGAACCATAGCAGCACTTTGACTGGTTGCATAAGGAGTGCATGGCTCTGACAGTTAATGTTGTGTGCAATCAGCACACGTCTTGCTTCATGTGTATCTTAGTAATACCAGAAGGAAAAACAAATTGTGAATGGAAATCAGTGAGATCTGGCAAGGCTGCCCCGAGCAATGGTAAACCAAATGTCTGGCAGGCCACACAGAGAACCCCGATGAGCCACCAAATTGTTACACAACCTGAGTTAGCTACTCCAAAATATAAGCTATGTTTAAACATAGTTTTTCAACATAGTCGACAGCCTTGTATGTAGAGGGCCAAAAATGGCAGAGGTATCCAATATTTCTTCTATCCCTTACTATTTGGCCGCTCAGTCTGACTTATTGGCAGAAGTGCCTAAACAAACTGTTTCTCTTGCAGAGAAGGAGCATTTCTTCAGCTCCAACATCAACCGTTATCACACGGCTCACAAGTAACTAAGCGGCAAGAAATTCTGCCTGATTGTACTACTTTATGCCTTACTGAGAGAACATTCCAAGCTCTTTCAAAGCGTGTACAGTGGGAAACCAACCCATTCACCCTGGTTTGCATAATCAATAGACCTGGAGGGACAGTGATGATTTCTCTGAGATAACCACATGGTAGAACTGGGAAATACATGAAACACAGCATCAGACATAAAAACAAAAACAAAACAAGCAGTCCTGTAGCAGCTTAAAGACAAATGATTTTATTTATTAGGTAATGAGCTTTCATGGGTAAGACCCACTTCATCAGATTTTCCTCACACACAGGCACCACTGCAGTCTGTACTGTCACTGGTTAGCTTGCAAGTGAGCATGGCCATTTCTAATAGACCATTCTTGCCCCTTTCAAGCATTCTTTGTACTTCTGTGTATTTTATTTTAATTTTAAGGCTGTTGGATGCATGAGGGACTTATTTGTACATGATATAGTTATTGGTGACCTCCTAGAGACAGACTGTGTCATGTTTCACCATTCATGGGTGTGCAAGGGGGCAAAGGTTGCTCAGGTCTAGGACCTGCAGGAGTGCAATAATCCCAGGTGGAAGGAAAAGGTTTGCCCCTTTGACACTTGACCATGACCCTGTGCCCCAGCCCTCTGCACTTTGGCCAACACAGCTGCCTCCATACGCTTGGGAACTCAAGCTACATGCTTTAACGGGGTGCAAAACACTGTTCTGGCTCCAACTGTCCCTTCCTGGAGCCATTGTTTCTACTGTACTCAGGCACTGCTCCAGAGCCCCCCTGAGCAGGTGTGTCCCTCTTCCTCCCCAGGCTGCTGAGCTGTGCCTTGAAGGCAGGTTCCAGTCAGTAAAGCTTAGAAAGGGTTTCAAAGTGGCTTCCTTATTGTGTGGGCGGGTTCTTGTTTTGATTGACCAGATTAAAAGAATAGCTGCTCTCTGGAATTTGTGGGGGCTATCTTGTTACCTCCCCCAAAATATAACCGGATGTGAGACAACAGATTAGAATACAAGATATTAACAAACCATGGTCTCTCAGCTCAGATGGGTACTGAGTCCTTTTGTAGGGCTGTATGACACGAGTGTTCTAATGAGTTTCAGCCTCATTGTCCCTGTAACATTAGTTTGATACAATCACTGCTTTTCTTCTCTTGCTGTTCCTTGGGTTCTAAAAATCATAAAAGTTAGGCAGTTTCCATTTTAATAGTAGCTCCAACCTGGCCTGGGTTCCGAGGACTGAAGAGTGTCCTGACAAACCAGATTGTTGAAGTTAATTATTAAAAAGGACACGGCCAAAGCTATTTTGCTGACTTTAAGGATCTGTTTTCTCATCCGTGGTTATTACAACCCCATGGAAAGGTGAGGCTGTTTATGGCTGAGAGGCTTACTAATGGGTTAGGTTGGTAATGTTATGTGGACATGTATTCCCACTATCTATGCCACAGCCCGCAGCGTTTGGAACTTCAGGGTGACAGCTGGAATGGAACAAAGACCCTCTTAAAGAGCAGTGTCAACTCTTGAATCAACATAAAAGAGTAATCACACATTTGCACTGCTGCTCTCCAGTAGAGGGTAGCAGTACACATACGCATACATTGATTTCTACTTTACAGAGGATCCGTAGCCATTCCTTAGTTGAGATGATATCTAGCTTCTTCTGGCAAGCGTAGGTGCAGATCCTGCACATATGGACATGATTAGCTTACTACTGTTGAGTGGCCCTGGAGATTTCTATGTAGTAGAGAAGCGAAGCATGTGCCTGTTTGCAGAATCAAAGTTTTAATGATCACTTTTAATCTAGCTTCCCAAAAAAGAAATTGCTTTCATTAAAACTTCACAAGTTACAGCCCACTTTAGCGTCTGGAAACTCTGGGATTGAAACAACAGAAAAGGGATTTTAAAGTTGTGGTGTTTTCAAAAAGTCCCTGCTGGATTATTTTGAAACATGCCTTATGGTTTTGTGTTCGATGTCTCTCCAAAACATGTTTGCTTACAGAGTCAAGCTTATGTTGTTGGCTTTGCTAAGAAATACTTTGTGGTGTTTTATTTTGTTTTTTGGGGAGGCGGGAGTGTATTGTGGAATTACAAAGATATATATTATAAAATCTTATGATGCATTATAATATATGCCACACTAAGAAAGGCACTAGCTAGTGACTTAACAGCACAGTAATATAAGGGGAGTCAGAGGAGATAGAGTTGAGGATGAAAAGAGAACTCCCTTTGATTGCCCAGCCAGGAAGCAAAATAAGGAAGCAACCAGGGCAGGAGTAGCTGGGAATTGATCATCTTGCTTACACTGGAACTAAACCCATTAATCTGCCTTTTTAAGTTAAGGGCTGTTTGTTTTACTGTGGCTAAAGCAAGTGATTGTTCTTTTGCTGTTTACTTCTTTTTCTTGGCCACTCTGGGCCTGACTTCTTCTACATTGGGCCAGCTTGGTGAGGTGCCTGCACAAAACTTGGGGGGCTTTTAAGTAGCAAGCTGTAGTATTTATTTTCCTCCAGGTTTGCAATTTTTATTGTGAACCTGTGGCTCTGGGTTTGGCCCCATGCTTGCACACCTCCTTAATTCAGAACAACAATTAATTTTTAAACTGTTATAAGTTTAATTTGATTCCCTACTGTCTCCAGACAGTGTTGGTGCTGTTAACTTGAGGCAGATACCAAAGGGGAAGCAAGGACGGCGGCAGGAGTTCATGGGGCAATGCAGAAAGGCAGCTGTTTGGAAGGATATACACACAAACACATCTTCTAGAACTGGAAGGACCTCAGGAGGTCATCTAGTCTAGTCCTCTGCCCTCCTGGCAGGACCAAGCACCATCCCTGACATCTATTTGCCCCAATCCCTAAATGGCCTCCTCAAGGATTGAGCTCACAACCCCAGGTTTAGCAGGCCACTGCTCAAACCACTGGATGTGGAGAGCTGGAATGAAGATGAAATGGGGTGGGGAGAGCACATGGAGGAATGTCCTATGTCTGTTCTCAGTACCCTCAGACTTGATGGGAAGGCAGGAGGAGCAGGAACATCAATCACAAGAGACTTGCAGGGCACAAAAATGGCCGGAGGGGAAGCAAACAATATGGAAACAGGATGGCATGGAAGGAAATGCCAGGAAATGGGGGAAAATGAAATATGCTGCAGATGACCTGGGGAGGGAAGCTGGAGGATGCAGGGTATCAGGGAACATGCGCCAGAGGACAGGGCAGGCAAGAGAGATGCTTGTGCTATAGGTACCTGGGGCAGGGACCATCTTTTTTTTTCTGTGTTTATACAGCACGTAGCACATTGCAGGGACTAATGTTCTAATGCAGGGGTCAGCAACCCCCAGCGCAGGTGCCAAGAGTGGCACACGAGCTGATTTTCATCGGCACATGAGGCAGAAGCTTAGCCCCCACCTCTCCTCCCCCATGCAGCCTGGAGCCTGTTCAAAGCCATGCCACCTGTGGATTAACCAAAGACCAGCTAATGCTACCAACAGCCACCTAAACGGTAACGCTCTGCCTCTTAATTTATTTATCAACAAAGCTGTTGTAAGAAGGACTGTTCGTGACTTTAAAAAATATCACCGGCATCAGACTGTACGCAGAGGTCAAAAGGTCAAATGTTGGCACTCCCCCTCGGAATGCTTGCTGAACCCATTCTAATGCATTTCAGCCTCACTTTCATGTAAAATTACCTGGATCACGACTGGGGGTCTACAGTGCCACCACGACCAGAAAAAATAATGTGGGTGGGAGGCGAGGGAAAGAGGAGTCCTTGAGACATGGTACCATTGTGTAAAGCCATTTTTTTTTAAATTAAAGTCTTGTAGCACTTGAAGAATTTGGTGCCATCAACAGCCTCCCTTCCTCCTTCCCCATGTCCCAGATACCCCATGAGTTATCAGTAAATGCTTTCATAGCCGGCATTCTGTTATCCAGAACTCTCAAATAACTGGCATTTTAACCATACGTAAGTTTTAGCTACATTTTCGATATAAGCACAGTACAATGAAAGTAAATACAAATAAATACAGCAAATGCAGTATAAGTTTATAGTGTACAATAATGCTGTAGTTGGTAAATAAAGTACTCTGTGTACATTGTTGTTTGTTTCTTAATATCTAATCTTTTTCTTTGGTGTTATGCATTGCTAGGTGTACTTCTCCGAAAAGTTGAATATCCAGCAACCTCCTGGTCCCGGGGCTGCCAAATATAAAAGAATTTCCTGTGATTTCTTATTTAGGAGGGAAATCCCCAGTCGGGAGACTCATATGGAAAGTAAGAGCAGGGCTCCCTCCTTAAATGCCAGGCTCACTCAAGCTTTGGTTGTTCATTAAGGCTATGGTCACACTATAGTTGCTATTTCAGGATACAAACGTATCCCGAAACACTAACTCTGCCGCTAAACACTGTACTCTAATAGCAGCCCTATTTCAAGTGCAGTATTCCACTTTTGCTACCCCTCATTGAACGCAGCTGCTTATTTCAAACTGCACTGCTGTTTGGATGGCACCAAGTTCGAAATACGTTAACTCAAAATAATTTATGCCATTTGCGCTGTGCAAATTGCATGTTATTTTGAGTTACGTCTACAATGTAGCCGTTGCCTTGCAAAAATCAGACAAAACACTACACAGAAATCAGAGGGGTAGCCGTGTTAGTCTGGATCTGCAAAAGCAATGAGGGGTCCTGTGGCACCTTATAGACTAACAGAAATGTACGAGCATAAGCTTTCATGGGCAAAGACCCACTTCGCCAGATGCAGGTGACCTGCATCTGATGAAGTGGGTCTTTGCCAACGAAAGCTTATGCTCGTACATTTCTGTTAGTCTATACGGTGCCACAGGATCCCTCGTTGCTTACACAGAAATGACCAACCACAAAAGCCTTTAATTTGTCAAAGGGAAAATTTAAAAGTAAGTTTCAGCACAGTGCAGCTAAAACTCCCCCACAGCTTTCTTGTAAAAAGCCATCAATGCCCTGAAAGGCAGAGGTAAAGAATCCAGTCAGTTTCTCACTGCTACATCCTCCTCCTCCCATTGTTTCCTCACTTGACTCTCACCTCTCATTCAACCTTAATTTTGCTCTCTAACCCTGGTAGAACTATATAAGCAAAGGTCAAAATAAGATATTACTAAGATTATAAAATAGTTATTTTAAGGAAGCCATAATTTGCAATGTTAAAGTAGAGCAGCAGCTCTGCTATAATTAAGGCTCAGCACTGTCCCGTTAACATACTGTAATATTACTCGTTGCAAACAAACCCGTCAGATTCTCTGCAAGCGTAAACTGAGGCAACTGACGGAGCTGTACCAACATACATGGGCAGAGACTGTAGCACATCCGGTTTATGTTGCTGCATAACATATTTTAAAATGACAAACCTGCCTGTGCTGCATTCGCTTCTCTATAGCTATCCCACACTAATGTTTCAGAACATCAAACGAGTCATTCGAGTTTTATTCTTCTATTCCGCTACATACCTCATCAGAACTTAGACATAACTCAGTGTACTCTGGGACTGTATTTCTTTTGAAATGTTTATCTTTTATTTGATGAGCATTATATAAAATAGTTTATTTCCATTCCACAATAGGAGTGTAAATTTAAGGCTAACGTGAGGTGCAAACCACGGCTGGTAATGATGAGTCGTGAAGGCGTATATTGCTACTGGAGACATTCCCAACCTCTTTAAAATGTGGGAGGTTTTGTATTTTTTTTCTGTTTGCTTTTAAATTTGGAGCATTGTCTGGCCTCGAAGGCATGAAAGGACACATACCCTGACCCCGGGTGGCACGGCCTACAGGACCGCCTCAGAGATTTATAGCCTTGCAGGACTGAGCCAGATGTAGAAACTTCACCATGTGATAGCAGGTGTAACGTCATCAGCTGCAGTTACTCTGGTTGGCGCATTGGTTCTCAGTAAAATGAAAATTTGATTTTGATGATTGGGACTCCACTGAAACACACTTTGAACTTAACTCCTCTGAATTATTTATTTGTTTATTTGGGAACAACAAATATAAAATGTTAGTCATTGTAATTTCTCTCTGAGGCCTGTGCAATTTTCTAATATTATAAAGCTCTTGTTTCTGGTGTGGCAGACTCAATAAATATCAGATCTTGCCTGGGAAGCTATTTTATGGCAAAGACGGTACTGGAAGGAATCTTACTGCTTGTTGATAACAAAGCATGTTACATGGATGTCGCTAGAGAGAGCCTTGCCCAAAGGGTCCCACAAGGATATATGTGCAAGGTTAACTCTGACCTTTCAAGACTTTAATGTTGCATAATTAAAACACATGCTTTTAGTGTTTTGTATCACTATTGTGTACACGCACGCACACATAACACATACATATTGAAAGGTGGAGTATGTTTACATGGGCTGTAAGTACTCACGTGCTTATTGAGTAATCCCCATACCCTGTCTGCTCCATTCTGTCTGGCAAGCATGCTAATAAAATGCACAAGAATCCTGTTCTCTGTGTATTTGCGAGAGCAGCTATCTTTTCTATTTTCATATCCCTTAGCTTAGAGGAACAGTCATAGAGAAGGGACCACTCTATCACAAACACACCTAGCCCCTGCCCTGAGTATGGTCATATTGCGTAGCGTGAACATTTTAACAATGCCATAAACCTTGTTTTGTGAATCTTCCAGGAGCTGGCAATTACATCATCATCATCATCATCATCAAAATCCCAATAACACTACATATTTCTCTAGCACTTTACCCCAAGGAGTTCAAAGACCCTGACAAACTCAAACTCTCACACCATCCCCCCACTCCTACTGCCCCTCTGCTCTTCTGATTTGCCCACCTTGATTACACTTTTTCTGATCTGTCTACCTTGATAACAATTTTTGGTTCTCGGTGCCTTAAATATTGAGTCTGTTCTGGTCTGGCGATGGTCTGAAGAAGTGGGTCTGTCCCACAAAAGCTCATCACCTAATAAATTATTTTATTAGTCTTTAAAGTGCTACTGGACTGCCTTTTTGTTTTGATAGACTATAGACTAACATGGCTATCTCTCAGTTACTATTCAACATCCCTTTAAGGTAGCTAAGTATATACTCATATTATAAATAGATAAACATGGAGCATTTCAACTAGTTTTCCTGGCTGCTATCATTGATTCAGCTCCACCAGTGTTAATCCCACAGGTACCCCTTCTGTGGCTTGCCAAATATCTGCTGCCACTGTTTTAAACACCATATTCTCTAATGCTGCTCACAGCAAGCCACAATGCTTAAACCACTAGTGGCAGTTTTTCTACGTGGCATTTATGCTACAGTGGCACAACTACAACAATACAGTGCCAAAACAACAAAATACATAGCACCACAGCATATAGACACTCGCCACAGTGATACAGTTTCTTTTACTCTTACTATAGTTATCCACCCCTCTGAGCAGTAGTTTAGGTGATGGAAGAACTCATTTATTGATACAGTGTGGTCTATGATGGGACTCAGGTTGGCTTAATGATGCCTCTCAGGGATGATCAATGGAGCTAGGACAACCTAACTTTAGATTTGGACTTTGCTGATACTGGTAAAGGCAAATTGATGTTAGCCAGTGGGAAAACTCTGAAAGATTTGCTTAGGGCAGGTCGGTTTGTGCTAAAAAGTTAAGTTGACACAGATAGGTGTCTCAGGAACGTGAAAAATCCACACCTACGAGGCACACAGGTAAACCGACCTAATTTCTGGTGCAGAGGACACTAGGTGGATGGAAGAATTCTTCTCTCAACTTAGATACTTCCTCTTGGGGTGATTGATTAACTATGGTAATGGGAGAACCCCTCCCATTGCTGTAGGGAGTGGCTATACTGCAGTAGCACAGCTGTAGCTGTGCCAGGGTAGTCACCTAAATTTAGACATTGCTTGAGCAGAGTGAAAATGTAGATGTTAAGCAACACTCCCAAAGTCACACAGTGAGTCAGTGCCAGAGCCAAGGAAGGACTCCTATCCACCAGTACTGGGCCTAAGCACTTAAGCAGCCCTTGCCTTTCATTACAGAGGTCGGTGTCTAACTGTAAAGGAAAATTTCTAGTGTGGGTGTGTTTTACAGAGTCAGAAAGTCCTTTTTGCAAACAATACTTATGCCACACCCCTCTTCCAAGAAATGGGTGTCTCAGAGTGGAAGGTTCTAATTTGCATTATATTGAAATGAAATGGTCTGTCTGCTAATGAGATTGCACAAGTCCTGCAGGGTTATTGACTTCCAGCTGTACAGTTACATCCCATAGAAAATGCTGGGGCACTTTCAGACCAATTTGGGCTGGACTTGGTCTAAAAAATCTTTCAGAGAACATTTTCAAGTTGCTGCTGGCCACATCTTCCACTAGCACATCCTCAAGCAGAGGCACATGATAAACGCTTCAGTCTTTGGCTAGGTCTACGCTGCACTTTCCTCAGTAAACCTTTTGTTGGTCAAGAATTTGAAGAAACACACCCCTGACTGACAAGTGTTACTGACAAAAAGAGCTGGTGTGGACAACTGTGTCAGCCAGAGCCACCCTCCTGCCAACACAGCAATATGTCTCCGTTGGGGCAGGGGGATTTCTTCTGTCAGCAGGAGAACTCTCTGTGCTGCTGTGTAGAGTGCAATGTAGACATAACTTTACCCTGATTTGTAGTTCAGAATGGTCCAGCTGTGGAAAATCTCACAACTATTTAATGGAGAGGTGAGGTGATATCAACATCTTTATTAATGACCTGGATGAGGGACAGGATTGCACCCTCAGCAAGTTTGCAGATAACACAAAACTAGGGGGAGAGGTAGATTCGTCGGAGGGTAGAGAGAGAATCCAGAGGGACCTGGATAAATTGGAGGACTGGGCCAAAAGAAATCTGATGCAGTTCAATAAGGAGAAGCGTAGAGTCCTGCACCTGGGGCAGAAGAATCCCAAGCATTGTCACAGGCTGGGGACCGACTGGCTCAGCAGCAGTACGATGGAAAGGGACTTAGGGGTTATGGTGGATGAAAGGCTGGATATGAGTAAACAGCGCGCCCTTGTAGCCAAGAAGGCTAATGGCATACTAGGGTGCATTAGGAGGAACATTTTGAGGTGATCTAGAGAAGTAGTTATTCCCCTCTATCCGGCACAGGTGAGGCCACATCTTGAATATTGTGTCCATTTTTGGGCCCCCCAGTATAAAAAGGATGTGGATTTGCTGGAGCAGGTTCAGCGAAGGGCAACAAAAATGATTAAGGGGCTGGAGCACAAGACCTATGAGGATAGGCTGAGGGATTTGGGCTTGTTTAGTTTACAGAAGAGAAGACTTAGAGGTGATTTAATAGCAGCCTTCAAACTTCCTGAAGGGGAGCCCTAAAAAGGAGTGTGAGAAACTGTTCTCAGTGGTGTCAGACAGCAGAACAAGGAGTAATGGTCTGAAGTTGAAGAGGGAGAGGTGTAGGTTAGCTATTAAGAAAAACTGCTTCACCAGGAGGGTGGTGAAGCACTGGAATGCGTTGCCTAGAGAGGTGATGGATTCTCCATCCCTTGAGGTTTTCTAAGTCCTGGCTGGACAAGGTCCTGGCTGGGATGACTTAGTGGGGGTTGATCCTGCTTGAAACAGGGGGCTGAACTAGATGACCTCCTGAGGTCCCTTCCAGCCCTGTGATTCTGTGATCTCATATCAAATGAATTCTCCTCCTTTGGGGGTGAGGCCCTGGGCAGCGCAAAGGCAGAGGAGCAACTTCCGCTATAAGGCTAACCTAAGCCTGCCTTTGTTGGAGGAAATACCTGAACTCAACCTAAGTGGTCTTTGGCCTGCAAGCTGTGATTTAAACTAAGCTGATTGTACCATAAAGAGGAGCCACACCCTTAAGTTATCACCAAACAGAAAAAAGTACATCCGTGTACCCGTGTGATTTTAATTAATCAACACACTGATCTACAGAGCATCTCGCTGGGCTGTTCCTTGTTTCCCGCGGTGCCCCAGCTGAACCTTGGTTTTAAGCCCGTTCCAATCAGCTCACTCCTTATCTCCTGGGCATTTCCCTCGGCGGCTTAGCACAGGCTTTAGTTCCCAGCGCAGCCCCTGCCGCGCGGAGAGCTCCAGGCCAGCACCGTGGCTCCACCCAGCGCTGCAGAGCGGCGTTTCAGTCGGCTCCAGGCGCACTGGAGCGGCCGCCAGGGCGGCAGAGCTGCGCTGAGACCCCGCCGCTCAGCGCACACGTGCTTTAATTGCAACCCCCGGGGCCGCGGCGCGATGCCGAGCCGGGCTTCCGGCGCAGGACGCACGGTCCGAGCCCTGGCGGGCGCGCTAGGGAGGCGCTTACGCGGCGCTCCCCCGGGGGCTGGCCCCGCAAGCCTTCGCCGTGTCCCATACGAGAGCCGGGCAGGAAGCGCCAGGGAGAGGGTTAGCCCAGCCCGGGCGGGCGGATCTAGGCCGGCGTAGGGTCCCCTCCCCCGCAGGCTGCGGGGTGTGCATGGGTGGGGGGGGGGCTCTGGGACTGCGATCGGCCCGTGGGGAACGAGCCGGCCCAGGCTCTTCTTCAAGGGGCTCGATTACGTCCCCTGCTGCGGCTCCAGGGGGCTCTCGCCCCGGTGCCCGGCGCCCGCCATGGGGCAGCGCCTGCAGCTCTGACGGGCGGGCGCCAGCCAGTCCGGGCCCCAAGTGCTCGGCGCTGCGCGGGGAGCGGCTGGCCCAGCGTCCCGGCTTGGCGGTGATCCCCGGCCCCGCCGTCGGTAGGCTCCGCGGGCGCGGCGCAGGAGAGGGGAGCGTAGCTCCGCCTCTGGCGGCCCGGGGCCAGCCCCATAAAGGCAGCTGCGGGCGGGCAGCGGGCCCCGAGCTGCAGCATCCGCCCGCGCGCCCCGCCTGTCCCGACCCCTGGCGGCCCGCAGCAGGGAGGCAGCGGCCGCCGCCCGCCCCCCGGGGGCGGGAGGTCACGGCGCCTGCACGCCGGGAGCCTTCCCCACCCGGGGCAAAGGCATCGGCGAGCGCTTGGCGCTGCCAGCCCTGGCCGTGCGCGGCGATGGGTCAGGTGCCCCCAGCCGAGGGGCTCCCGGCTCTGCCAGCCGCCCTGGCCCAGGGCAGGAGCTCGGGGGAGCTCGCAGCTGGCAGCGGGCCGCCCTCCTTTCAGGTGGTCTCCTTCAAGTGGCATCACGTGCAGGAGCCTTATATCATCGCGCTGTGGATCCTCGTGGCCAGCCTGGCCAAAATCGGTGAGTCCGGGGCGGCGCGGACGTCTGCCCCCTCCGATCTCCCCCGTTACGCGGCAGCGGTGCCTTTGCTATACCCGGGGGGCTGTGGCCTGTCGGCTTTGCCAGCCCCGGCTCGGAGCGGTGCCGTCCACCGCCTGCCGCAGCGCGGATCTGGCGAGACCTGCCGGCCGGGAGCTAGTTCATTCGTAACTGGCAGTCTGGGAGGTGCCGCGGGACTTCTCGCAGTTCGTTCCCCGGGACAAGACCACGGCGTTTGTATCCGATGGTTCCTGAACGCAGCCTGAGTGTCCCGGGTAACGGTTGCCAGAGGAAGGCACGTAGGGGATAGGGAATCAAATATGGTTATGTATAAAATGACTGCACTGGCTTATGATGATGTATCTTTCCTCCTCTGTGACTGCCAGCGATGTGCTAGAACGAAACTTCACATGAATATTGCAATGTATTATAGTCCTACCTGGAGGAGAATGCAGAAGTGCAACTCTTTAACTTATATAGGGGTCCGTTTGTTTCTTTTAGTTAAGTACCAGCTATTGCTGGCTTTTTTTTCCCCCGATCCATGTGATATTTCTGAAAGTTTAGGAATTTCTCTCTCCATATTATTATTTCTAATGTCTGAGCAATTATGCGTCTGCTAGTGAATGACTGGGTAGCTGAAATTAATGTAATAGTTTGATCCTTCTTGTCCAAAATGCCTCACAACAGATCTCCGTTTGTCCTGTAATCTTAAACATCCCACAGTGATGATTCACCTCCGAAAGAAACTGAATGGAAGGACCATTGGCTGGCTGAAGGCCATCACAATTTACGGAGGAATTTCCTTACTTCAGTTTAATAATGCAAACAATAGTAACAACTTATTATTAAAAAGTAAAAATATTTACAAATTATTATTATTATTATTATTAATAATAAGTAAAATATTTACAAATGTCTTTTTGGGCTACTTTCCTAGTAAAGCATTTCAGAGTTTGTGGGCTGTGTAGCTAGGAGCTGGCTTCTGTATACCTGTACCACTGCTCTCTGCTGCGTGGAGCCGGTGCTGTACAGCTGAATCACCTAAGTTCTGTACAGCCACTAGCTAGTGGGGATTCTCCATTGGTTTAGTTGTAAGGCACTTGTGGAGCATGAGTTCTATTTCAGCTTTCACCATGAAGTTCTGAGTAAATGTGCAGCATAGAGGTGTCCATTAAGTCTTTAGTGTCCTTGGATTTGTTCCAGTATCATTTTCAAGCGGAGGCAAATCATTCAGGATCTGCATCTGGCTCTGATTTGAAATGTTTGGAGCTCTCTTCAAGCCTCCTCCACGGATTCAGACCTGTTGCTGGTGGACAGGGATACAAGATGGTTCTCTTTCCCTCTGCCTGCTTTTGTAACTGTGTTTCACTCGGCACGGTCTCCGAAGAGGCACCGAGCAAGAACTATGCTGTGGAGCACTAGTAGCAGGGCTTGTGCTGGTTCAGCTGTTCCCACCAGCCTCCTGGCAGATGAGTGAAATGCAGAAGGAACCAATGCTGATTGGTGCAGACAGAGTAGTAGCAGCGAGGCGGCCGTGTTAGCCTGTATTCTATCAAAATAAACCAGCAGTCATGTGGCACTTTAAAGACTAACAAAATAATGTATTAGGTGATGAGCTTTTGTGGGACAGATCCACTGCAGACAGGGTGAAGTGGCTTAGAGGAGAGTGGAATAGAAAGGAGGAGCTTCCCCTGCCCCCAGCCAGACACGGTGAGTGAGGTAATATCTTTCATTGGCCCAGTTTCCGCTGGGGAGAGGGACAAGCTGTTGAGCCACACAGAGCTCATCTTCAGGTCTGGGAATAGCACTCAGAGGGTGAGAACTGAATACAAGCTGGAATAGGCTATTTAGCTAAATAGTTAACACATCTTCGAATGGTCCATTCACAGTTTGTGTGAGTTAGCTCAACTGCTGACTAAACAGGGTTGCTGGAAAAAAGGGGGGTAAAAAGGACATGAACGTGGTTGTGCAGGATTTAGGTGGGAGGGGAGGAGGGAGAAAAAGACTATAGGGGAACTCCCAGAGAGAGGAATCGAAGGAAAGAGGAAGAAAATGAAATGCAAGGCACAGAGGCAGACTTTCTGTCTCCCTTTGCTTCTTTGTTCATAGATAGTGCGAAGTCTGCACAGATTAACGACAGCCTCCTGGCTGAGGATACCTCAGAATGGTGGAGGTGTCCTCGTCCTCAGAATGGTTGAGTAATGAAGCATCTCTTGTGCCTGCCTGCTGGTGCAGTGGCAGTGTCCGGATGGGAGAAGCTTTTTGGGGGTGGGTAGAAACCAGGGTGACTGCTGCCTGAAAGGAGGTGGGAGAGAAGGCAATGAGGACCAACCTGAGAGGTGGAGGGCATATGGGGGCAGTGCCATTTCCCAATTAAAATTTTGGCAGAGGCATAAGGGGGCAGTGCATCTTCTGCTCCCACAAGGCACCTGTGGTAAATGCAGTGGCTGGAGTGCAACATGCTCCAGCAATCCCTGGATGGCAGATGATCCTTAGGGGCTGTTCTAACTTGTTTGGGGTTGGGGCTGGGAAGAGAAAGAGGGAGCTCTAACAGCCCCATCTGCTGTTCTGAGCACAGCAGAGAATCAGTCCCATGTTTTTAAATTGCTTGATCAACTGTCTGATACCAAAAGGTTGCTCTGAGTTTTGATTTTATTAAGGTGGTGCTAGTGCCTCCATAGTTACTCTGCTGATGAGACCTGCATGGATGGTGAGAATTAAATGAATTTGTATCTATGTAAAAATGCAATCAAACTACGTGATTTTGTAGGAGGTGGGTCCTTGGAAGTTAATGAATGGAATGTGGTCAAGTCAGTCTCCCTTTGCATGTGGAATTAACTGCCCATTTTATTTTCCCCCACGGTAGTGATAAGGGCTTTACATATATTTTTGTGCTTCTAATGGGTAAGTCCTGTGAGTGCATTTAGGACCTGGCCATTGTGATTTATATTTTTTGCAGAACAATTGGCAAATTATGCTAGTGCAGAACTTGCGGAGTATTTGCATATAGTTATTCTGTCTGAAGTGGGTTGCTCTTCAAAAATGCAGAAAATTACATGTGATGTTCCAGTTTTTGGGGAAGCAGCCACTTTCCCCATTGTCTTTCCTCTTGCTTTTGCTTTTTTTCCTGCATCAAGGATATTTCTCCCTCTTGCCCAAATTGGCATGATTGCCATTACGGGGGTGGGGTCAGCAGTTATCTGTCACCCTTCACTGTTTCCCACATGACATACCCTTTTCCTTGGATTGTCCGGGTCTGCGGACAGTGAGGTGAGAACTATGGGTATATTTACACTACAGAATTATTCTGGAAAAGCTTATTCCAGAGATATTATTCCAAAATAAGATATTCCAGAATAATGCATCCACACTACAGGGAAGCCCCAAGATAAGCAAAACTTATTCCAAAATAGTGTGTCCACACACAGGAGAGCCTATTTGGGATTAGAGCTCCTGGAAGCTTCCAGGAGCTCTAATCTGAAATACTATGTCTACACAGCAGCTTTATTTCAAACAAGCTATTCCAGAATAGTTTATTTCAAAATAGCCCCTATTTCAAAGTAGGCACTATTCCTCGTGGAATGAGGTTTACCAATTTTCAAATAAGCTGACCACTATTTCAAAATTATTTTGAAATAGTGGTTGTGTTGTGTAGATGCTCATGAAGTTATTTCAAAATACCTGCCATTATTTTGAAATAACTTGCTGTGTAGACATAGAGTAGACCCCTGACTTACGTGGAGGTTGCGTTCCTGTGCAACCCCACAGAAGTCAAATTTCGCATAACTCAGGGGAGCCAGGAAACTGATCAGCGCAACAGATCTGGACAGTTTCCCTGCTCCTGTGAGCAGTGGGGAGCCAGAGCCTGGCTCCTAGCTCCCTGCTGCTCACAAGAGACATGAAACTGATCAGCCTTGCTGGGCTGGTCAGTTTCCTATCTCCTGTCAGTGACAGCAGCCTGACTTTCTCTGCCCCTAACATGAGCGGGGAAACCACTCCTCTTAGGGATGGCAAGACTGAGGCTGCCACTCCTGACAGGAGCAGTTTCCTGCTTCTGTCAGTGGCGGCAGCCAAGAGTCAGACTATCATCTACCGCCACTGACAGGAGCAGGGAAACTGACCAGCTGCTGTGTTGGTCAGTTTCCCTCTTCTTGTGAGTGGTGGGAAGCTGGTGCCTGGCCCCCTGCTGCCAGCCACTGGTAGGAGTCGGGAAACTGACAGGCGGTGCTGCACTGGTCAGTTTCTCAGCTCCCTTCAGTGGTGTGGAGCCAGGTGCCAGCTCTCTGCCACTCAGAGTTGCATTTACCTGAGATTCATGCAACTTGAGTGTGCATATCTTGGGGTTCTACTGTACCTTATGTGATACAGCTGGGTGTGCTGTCACATATATCATACTTAATTGAGTTCTGTTCCTTTAGTAGGTTCCTGTTACGTGTTCTAGAGCAGTGTTTCTCAGCCAGGGGTACATCAAGGACTTCCAGGGGGTGCATCAACTCATGCAGATATTTACCTAGTTTTACAACAGGCTCCATAAAAACACTAGTAAAGTCACTACAATCTAAAAGTTCATTCAGCCAATAACTTGTTTCTACTGCTCCACAGGCCTTATACTGAAATGTCAGTATGCTATTTCTATTCCAATTCATTTATTTGGTAATAAGATGGTAGAAAGTCAGCAAGTTTTATGTGATATAAGTTTTGCGTGTTTCTGTATTTAAGTAGTTTTTAAGTGAGGTGTAACTTGCTGGTATGACAGACAAATCTGAGTCCTGAAAAGGTGCAGTTATCTGGAAAGATTGCGTGGCACTTGTTTCAAGACCTCAGATTATTTTAGGACCATGTTTCTCAACCAGTGGGTACTTATACTTTTTTATTTTAAAGGGGGTACTTTATAAAAAAAGGTTGAGAAACACTGTTCTAGAGTGCAAGATATTATCCTTTGGCCTATGCGATGTATTTCTCCTCATGAAATTTTCCTTAATGAATATCCTTAGGCAGGGAGACCAATAAATCTTAACATGAATAAAGTTAAACACATAAGACCATGTCTACATTAGAAAGGGGTTTCTGTTATAGCTGTGCTCATAAACCCTCCTAGTGGAGATGCATCTTATATCAGCAAAAATGTTATTTTGCCTGCATAACAGTTGTCAGACTAGGAATTCTAGTTTGTGCTGTGTATGGGGTGTGATTCTTTTCACACCCTTAATGGACATAACTATGCCAGGAAAATATTCAAGTGTCAGCCTGGCTTAAAATGAGAAGGGATACTCACTGCCTCTGATTCATACATCATTTTTTGGTGGTTTTTGTAAACGCACCTTCCATGACTCTTTGATTTGATAAAGAAACAAAATAAGCACACAATTTACCTCACTCCTTTAAAGACCAGAAAGTTAGAATAGCAGATACACGATGAGAGAGAGAGAGAGAGAAGAATATTATAAAAAACTCAAACGTAGGAAAGCATCCAAAATTTCATCCAAGGGAGCAGGTGAGGGAAGAAACAATAAGCTCAGGAGAAGAATGGAAACAAATTACTTTGTTTCCATGTAGAGAGAGTACATTGCTGATCTCTTTTGTGCTGCCATGCTAACAGTGACTATGTCATCACCACCAAAGAAAGGTAAGGATTTTGCTGCAGGGTAACTGATGTGCATTAGCCGTCTTGCAATAGATCCTAGTGGTGAAAAGATTCAGTCGTTCATACCATGTTCGTTGAGGCAGTCTCCTGCCCATGGTTTATTTCAGGGGTTCTCGGACTTCATTGCATTGCAACCCCCTTCTGACAACAAAAGTTGTTATACAACCCCAGTAGGTGGGACTAAAAGACAGAGTCTACCTGATTCCCACTGCCCTGGCTAAGGGAGCCCAAGTTCAAGCCCCACTGCCTTGGGTGGGGAAGGGGTCAAAGCCAAAGCCCACAAGCTTCAGTTCCAGGCAGAGGGCCTGTAACCTGAGCCCTCCCTCCAGGGGTGATAGATGGGGGTTCACAAGGGGTCACATGCACCCCCAGTGCCTCCCACACTTGCCATCAGTGCCGATCCAGGGGAGGGACAGGACCGCCCCCGGCACTCATCAGAATTAGTGCTTCAAGAGGAAGGCGCAGGGAGGAGAGAGGCAGGGATGAAGGGCAGGAGAGGGTTGTGGGGTGCTCTAGGGAGCACATGTAGTTGGTGACACTCCTGGAACCCCCATCACCAGTTGTGACTGCCTGCTGCCTAGGTCTGAATCCCTCAGGCTTCAACTTTGGCCCTGGGCAGTGGGGATCAGGCTCCAGCCCTGAGCCTCAGAGAGTTTAAGCCAGCCATGGCGACCCCATTAAAATAAGGTCATGACCCACTTTGGGGTCCCAGCCCACAGTTTGAGAACTGCTGGTTTATTCCAAGCTGAAAGCTATTGTGCCTCATCTTCATTAGACAGCAGGAAAGCAAATGTCCGTTAGTCACCCTGCAGTAAAAATCCCCCTGCTTTTGTGGGGGAGATGTAACCAGTGGCAATACTGCTGATTGCCTCGCTTACCTCAACCGTACGTGGCACAAGTGACCACTCTCACCTCTGCAGTCTTGTGTCTCAGTTTGCCACCCTCCTCAGGCTGGGCCTGTACTAGCAAAGGTTTGCCAGTATAGCTGTATCAGCAAACCCTCCCAGTTTATACCAGCAAAAACATGCTTTTACTGGTATACTTGCTATACTTACACTGGTTGCCTGAGCGCACACATACCCAGTGACAGCACTTTTATACCTATGTGAGTAGGTCAACACTAGGGCTCTTGCTAGAATAGAAATGTTGGCAAAAAGTCATCTCCCTAACCGACATTGCTACACCCGCGAACGTTTCTGGTGTAGAGCTGGCCTCGATCTCTGCTGTTGGCAACAGGAGAGGAGGGGGAGAAAACTCACCCCCACGTTCCCTTTGCTAGCACCCTGGGGCAATTGCCCGTGGCTGGCGCCCTGGATGGTGTGATGCCTGAGTGAAACAAGACTTTGCTTCCCACCTTTTCGAGCTGTCCTTTGGAAGAGTTTGGACGCTCCCTGTACAGCAGCGGTTTCCAACAGGAATTCAAAGATCGCCACACTGTGCTTGTCATCCTTCCATATTCACCGCATTTACCACCCACCCCCCTGCTCCAAATAAATGCCCTCCCCCTTCCCCACAGCCAGGCACCCCCATCCCCACCCATTCTAAATCAATGCCAGCAACTCACCAGAGCTGCCGGAGCTTCCAGGGCCACTGCTGCCACGTGCTGCTCCTGGGTGGGGGCATAGCCCTGAGCGGATGTATGACGCTCCCTGTATGCGGCTCTCGGGGGAGCCACGTTTAAAGGCTCTAAGAGCCACATTCACCACAACACAGTGCCCTATTCCCCACATGCGGTGGCTGGCAAATGTATTGGAGACCCCTGCCGTACAGAGAAAAAAGTTGCTGTTAAAGCAGAGCTCCTTCTGGGGACAGGATTCAGCATTGTCCCGGCCATGCTCTACCTGCTGCCTGAGGTCATTCAGCACCTGCCAGCAGAGGAGTCAGGGAAACAGGTGTCTTTCTGAAGGGATCATGGGTCATTCATTATGTCACCACACTAGCATAACACTAGTTATTTGGATTCACCTCTGGGCCTGCCGCAGCCCTGCCTTGGGGATTCATCCATAGGAGCCTGCTGCAGAAGGCAGTCTGGGTGATGTGATATCAAACCAGTGCATCTCAGCTGCTCTGGTCCCAGGTCCTTCCTAACTGGCTGTGATTTTTTTTTTCTTTGGATGTGTCAGTGAACTTTGTCTCCAGCAGAGCATGGGCTGTGGATATATAACTGTGTCTTTGTTTCAGGAAAACTTTCATTAGGCCTGGTAATCTGAATTGAGCCGGCTACTGCCAATGGAACCTATTTGACTTTAAACTACAACTTCAATTATTACGCATGCAAAAAAATGCTAAGTTAACTTTGGAATCTAGAATTCTGTTAAAAAGTAGGGGGAGGAGCTTATTAAGGAAGACATTTTTCTTGCCCAGCTTCTTCCCTTCCCTACATAATGTCCCCGTCCTGTAAACATTTAGGTCCTGTCTACAATGGCGACCTCAGAGAGATCTCCTGCTGTACTGTAGCTCTCCCAGTACAGCAGTGCCTCGGTTTCCACAAGAGTTGTGTTCCCACGCTCCCTCACATAACTCAAATTTAATGTAAGTTGCGGGGGGGAGGGCGGGCGCTTTGTCCCCCAGCAGAACACACGTTCTGTAGCCAGGGAAGCAGCAGGAACACCTGGAGCTTGGAAGGTGAGTCCTGGGGTGGGGGGTGGGGGTGGGGGGCGTTGGGGAAGGCTAAGCCTGGGGGTGGGTTGGGGCTGTGGGAGGGGAGAAGAGCAGGGGAATTGAGCTTGGGGTGGGTTAGGGCTGCTGGGGGTGGTGGGAGGATGGAGTTGAGCTGGAGCCGTGCATGTGGGGGTTTGAACCAGAGTGGGGGGTTGGGGTTAAGCTACAACCGCTCATGGGCGTGGTGAGCTGGAGCCGTGCTGAGGTGGTGAGCCGGGCTGCAGGGGGGTTTGAACCTGGGCTGTGCACGGGGGTTTAAACTGGGGCGGAGGGGGTTAAAGTGGAGCTGCCCGGGACGGGGGAGAAAGTTTGAGCCGGTGCTGTGTGCAGGGGGTGTGGTTGAATGGAGGGGTTGAGTTAGAGCCAAGTGCGGGGGTGGTGAGCCGCGCCGCAGGAGGGTTGGTGAGCTGGAGCCAGAGCCAGGCGCAGGGGTGGGGAGCAAACCAGAGTCGTGTGTGGATGTTCAACTGGGGCAGGGAGGTTGAGCCAGGGCTGTGGGGAGCAAGATTTTGAGTTGCGCTTAACTCGTGTTAATGCAGGTTAAGCGCAACTTGAACTCGCACATTTTAAGGGTTTATTGTACTTGCAAAGCGAGCCAGCTGCAGGTGTTTTTACTAAAAGGCTGTCTGGATCAACTGCGAGAGGGGGGGGAAAGGGCAGAGGAAGGTATTCTTAGATTGAGTGGTTAAAATTTTTAATACCGGAATTCCTGTGGAGAATTTCAACTAGTCAAGAGCTGGGCTAGGGATGAAGCTGTAAAATGCAAGAGTCCAACAGCTCTAACTATAGTGTAAATACCCAGACAATACCTTGATTGCAGGAGTAATTACTCATCCCATCAAGGTAAACAAAACCAAAATCTTTTCGCTCTAAGTTTTTCTTCTCGGCATTGTGGCATAAAGAAAATTAGTTTTAGTGGCATTAGTGAATTAGTTACCTAAAGGCCGTGTCTACACTAGCCCAAAACTTCGAAATGGCCAAGCAAATGGCCGTTTTGAAGTTGACTCACGAAGGGCTGAAATACATATTCAGCGCCTCATGAGCATGCCGGCAGCTGCGGCACTTCGAAATTGACGCGGCTCATCCAGATGGGGGGGCTCCTTTTCGATAGGACCCTGACAACTTTGAAATCCCCTTTTTCCTATCTGCTGTCAGGAATAAGGGGATTTCAAAGTTGTCGGGGTCCTATCAAAAAGGAGCCCCATCTGGACAAGCCGCACAGCGGCGAGCCGCATCAATTTCAAAGTGCCGTGGCTGCCCGCGTGCTAATGAGGCGCTGAATATGTATTTCAGCGCTTCATTAGTAAACTTTGAAATGGCCATTTGCATGGCCATTTTGAAGTTTTGGCCTAGTGTAGATGTAGCCAAAGTGTTTAAGTAAAGTGTAAAACCAAAACCCACGTCCCAGAGAATAACTATGGTGGCCATTTTCTTCCTTCTCAGTGCAGTGTCAGCAGCAGGCAGAAGGGTTGCGGGAAAAAGGACACGGTTAGCAGATGCATTTTAGGATCTGGGGGTGTGTAAGTTAAACAGGGAAGGAACTAATGAAGAGGACACTTCCAGATAGATACTGTGTAGCCATTGCCACAGCTGTGTCAGCCTTCATGTTTATAATGTGTTGTCTGTGAAAGAGCTGAGAAGGACTATGGTTAGAGAGATCATATCTCCCCGTTCCAAATACGAGACTGCAAGATATGGGATGGGGGGCACGTCCTGGCTCCATCAGGCCCTGGGGAGCTGGGAAGGAGGCAGCAGCTGCTGGCCCTCCCTGAGCCCTGGGGAAGTGGCAGCTCCCCACGCTGCTCTGGAGCCCCAGGGAAGCTGCAGCTGCTGGCCCTCCGCAAAGCCCCGGGGCAGCAGCAGGGCCGTGGCAGCCACCCCCATTCTCCCTGATTCCCTGAGGCTCAGGGAAGTGACTCCCACCAGCAGCTATGTCTGTGCAGCTGTTGGCAGAAAAGGTCAGAGGGGGATGGCCCAAATATGGGACAATAGCTGTGTCTACACGTGCACGCTACTTTGAAGTAGCGGCACTAACTTCGAAATAGCGCCCATCGCGGCTACACACGTCGGGCGCTATTTCGAAGTTAACTTCGACGTTAGGCGGCGAGACGTCGAAGTCGCTAACCTCATGAGGGGATCGGAATAGCGCCCTACTTCGATGTTCAACGTCGAAGTAGGGACCGTGTAGACGATCCGCGTCCCGCAACTTCGAAATTGTGGGGTCCTCCATGGCAGCCATCAGCTGGGGGGTTGAGAGACGCTGTCTCTCCAGCCCGTGCGGGGCTCTATGGTCACCGTGGGCAGCAGGCCTTAGCCCAGGGCTTCTGGCTGCTGCTGCTGCAGCGGGGGATTCATGCTGCATGCACAGGGTCTGCAACTCATTGTCGGCTCTGTGTATCTTGTGCTGTTTAGTGCAAGTGTGTCTGGGAGGGGCCCTTTAAGGGAGCGGCTGGCTGTTGAGTCCGCCCTGTGTCCCTGTCTGCAGCTGTGCCTGGCACCCTTATTTCGATGTGTGCTACTGTGGCGTGTAGACGTTCCCTCGCTGCGCCTATTTCGATGTGGTGCTGCGCAACGTCGATGTTGAACATCGACGTTGCCAGCCCTGGAGGACGTGTAGACGTTATTCATCGAAATAGCCTATTTTGATGTCGCCACATCGAAATAGGCTACTTCGATGTAGGCTTCATGTGTAGACGTAGCCAATAAGTCCCTTTTAAAAATGTCGGGATGCCTGTTTGGCTTCCCAAATACAGGACCGTTCCACCTAATACGGGACGGATGGTGACCCTAATTATGGCTTGTCTTGTAGCAAGTAAGGTGTGATTTTGCTCCTGTTGGGCAACATTGTTCCATCTCCCAACATTACCATCTTGGGAATGGCTAAAGAGGAGCAAATCTTTTGGTCTATATTTTCCCTCCAAAAGTGATAAACAGCTGCAGCTCCCTTACCAGGATCTGGAGCTGCTCAGCCCTTCTGTCAGTGAGGCTGCAAATAAGGTTTCACTCTGTCAGGGTCCTCCCTATCATCTCTCTAAGGATAGCCACATGGTTACCTAGAAATACTTAACCTTGGGATTTTTGTCTTCAGTTTGGTAGGTCACTGCTAGTTTCACGCAGCATAGAGTACTATCTTATCATTGTACACTGTAATAATTATTTCTTTTGCTATTTAGAGTAGATGCTTAGTCCTAAATGTAATAAATCTTTGGCTTTTGAAGAATTACCTCTGTATATGGCACATTCTGTATTTAAACCAAACTTTTTGAACCTTAGTTTAATAGGTCAGTGTCTCCAGTTCAAGGAACTATGTCTACAAGGCCCATGTTTTAGTTTACATACTGTAAATGGATGCCTGTGATCACGCTTTGTTTCCATCTGATTAATTTAATACATTCAGGAGGTGTCACTGAGACAACTTCCTTTTTCTTTTCTGCCTGTTCCTCCTCCCTCTGTACACAACAGCTTTGCAAATTACAAGTCTTAATTATTTACAGTAAGGGGCAGGATATCAAGGCAGTGTAGCTGTGCAGGATTCAGATTACATCCCACAGGTGACACAGCACATACAAAATAGTAACTTGTGCAAATTAAGTAAGGAAACAGTGTCATTTAAGGGTCTGCTCTGACCTGAATACAATTCCAGCCTGCATTCCTAAGATGAAATCTGTGCCATGTGTTACTTTCGGATTCCTGTACAGAAAGTGATTTGTGTCCTTTGCAGGATAACGGAATCCTTTTTTAATACTGTAGTTTTGGGATTACTGCAACCATAAATTTACTGTCTTCCGATCTGAAGCCACTTTTTCAGAGTGATCGGCAGATGCATGAATTGACTGTAGGTCTCTGGCACAGTGGTGTGGCAGACCACAGAGCTTCAGTAACTTTTCTCCAGATATTGCTCTGGGAGCCAGGCTTTTGAAAGGGTGAAGTTACAGAAGTATGTGGGTTTTCCTTTCATTGGCTCACCAAGCAATTCATCTTTGCGATTTGTTAGCATAGGAAGTGAGTGTTTGAGTTCGCTTTCCTTGGATTGGACACTGCAGACCTGTATCACCAAAACTGCAAAGAACCAAGAATGACAAAAGCCAGTGGGTTTCACTATAAAAAGCTATTTAATTGAATGGTCTGGATTTAAATTAGTATTCTTTACCTGTATTTTACCAATATTTCACTAGTACTATTATAGGGGCTGCTGATGCCTTGCTAAATGCTTTTCTGGCCTCTGCAAGTTCCTCTGTATCCTCCGATGATGAGCAAGGCTGGTGTTCTGCAACCCTTTTTTATAAAGTACTCCTTTTAAAAAATATAAGTACCCCCATACTTCTCTCACATACCCCCCCGTTGAGAAACATTTTCCTAACGTAATCTGAGGCCTTGAATCAGGAGCCACACAACTTTTCCAGATTGCTGTATCCTTGTCAGGAGTCAGACTTGTTTTGCATACCAGCGAGTTACACCTCCCTTAAAAACATGCAAAAATGTCACAGAAGATTACTACTGAAAACTTGCTGTCTTTCTACCATCTTATCATGTAAATCAGTGGAATAGAAATAGCGTACTTACATTTCAGCATAAGGCCTACAAAGCAGTAGAAACAAGTCATTGTCTGAATGAACTTTTAGATTGTACTGACTTTACTAGTGTTTTTATGTAGCCTGTTACAAAACTAGGCAAATATCTAGATGAGTTGATGGACCTCCTGGATGACCTCAGTGTACCCCCAAGGGCACATGTACCCCTGGTTGAGAAACTCTGGGCTAGGCTTCTCAGAGGAATACTCTGAGTGTTGAGTATTCCTTTACCTTGTACAGCAGAACTAGTGTGGTTTGTGGCCCTTTCTCCGCTGCTTTGCTCTTGTGAACGAAAATTAAAGGTAAAAATGATCTCACAAATAGCAAAGCCAGGGCTGTGTATTAAGCTGGGTTGTTTGTTTGTTTGTTTTTTACTATTTTAAATCAGTTTATAATGATACTTGTGAAATGTTCATCCCAGTGAAAGCTGTAACTTGATGGTACAATTGTCTGCAAGGTAAAAGCATTATAAATACTGAAACTGTGATCTCTCAAGGATGAGCTAAGATGGAATGCAAGATAGCAAGGGGAAACATTTTTAACTAAAGCACAAATATTTAAATAATATTCAAGGAGAAGGGAAATTGGATAATTTTAGAAGGGCAAATTCCATCAGCCAGTTTTGAAGTAGGTGGGCCTAATAGTGGAAGGGCCCAAAGTGTTTTCCACCATGGTTATGTTGAAGTTGCTCCATCTATTTAGGCCATCCAGTTTCTGTTCACTGGCTGCACTTACAGGCTGAGGCCATGTGGACAAAGTGGGGTTAGTTACAAGATGGTGATTATAAACAAGGCTTGGAAAATCCACTGGCTCAGAAATATTTCCTTGAGGCAGTGCCATCAAATTCTGTGTTCATTAACCAAAGGGAAAAAACTCCTAGCCTTTATGCAGAATTCCAACCCGAAGAATGAAAAAAATTGTAAGTCAGGCCTCATGGTGATAATTGTGAGGTTCTAGTAAGTGGAAGATGGAGGGAACAGATGTCCCAGACAGAGGAGCGGGAGAAGTGGCACTTCTCCTTGGCTAGTTAGGTGCAGACTCCCTTGCTTGTTTCTATACACTTAAACCATTGCCCAATATTAACCAATCTGCGGGGGGTGGCAAAAATTGAGAAGTGTGTAGTGAGAAGGGATATTAAGTGGGGGCTCAGAATTCATGCCCAAACAGCAGACACCTGAGCAGCAAAGGCACGTATAGTTCTGGAAGGCGTGTTAGGAAAATTTCTCAGGTCTTAATTATGAGTAGTTAGCACAGTGGTAAATCAATGGACTAGGAAACAGAGAGCTGGCTATAAGCCCCAATGCTGCCATTAACCTGATGAATGACTGGGCATGTCTTCCCTCTGTCTCAGTTTCACCATATGGAATATAATTTCATTTAAAAAATCTCGATTAGTAACCATTTGGGGTTACTTAGGAGGATGCATCCTCAGTCATGGCAAAGCTAGGAAGTTGAGACCTTGCAGTCTGGCCATGGTTTTATCTCCTCATGTTCTTTCTTCCCTCCACCGTGCAACAGAACATGCAACTTTTAACTCTGGTCAGGTGGAGCAGTTGGGAATTGCTGGATTGCTATTGAGTTGAATGAAGAAGATGATTAGTGTGTGAGGGGCTGATTTTCCAGGCAATGGTTATCAATTAAAATTAGCTGTGCTAGATGATTATTAGTGAGGTATGGGGGTTTTGTAGAAGTCGGACTGGTTTGTAGTCCTCTTCATTTGTGAGCAAGTGCTACTTCTGTGCACAACTAGCCTATCTGCCATTGGAGAGAAGTAGTTAGGAATGTATGTTTATTTCAATGAGCATTTATGCAATGCTTTATTCCTGCCATGGCAGGTGTTGTGGGAACATGCAACTTTTAAATTTTACCAACAGACTTATAAACTGCCATGCTTGTTTCAGTGGCATGCACTATCTTTCAAACACTGGGGCTGTGTCAACACTTGCATTCCTCTTTTGAAAGAGGCATGCAAATGAGGGAAATCGAAAATGCAAAATGAGGTGCAGATTTACATATCTGACACCTCATTTACATATTCTTATTTCAAAATAGCCTCTTTTGAAAGGAGAAAGCTAGTGTAGCACTGCTCTTTCGAAAGTAAACCCCATCTTCGAAAGAATCCTTCCCTTTTTTAAAGGGAAGAAGGATTCTTTTGAAGATGGGGTTTGCTTTTGAAAGAGCAGTGTCTACACTAGTTTTCTTCTTTCAAAAGAAGCTATTTTGAAATAAGAATATACAAATGAGGTATCAGATATGTAAATCTGCACCTCATTTGCATTTTCGACTTCCCTTATTCGCATGCCTCTTTTGAAAGAGGAATGCAAGTG
Source organism: Carettochelys insculpta (assembly GCF_033958435.1). Classification (NCBI taxonomy): domain Eukaryota; kingdom Metazoa; phylum Chordata; order Testudines; family Carettochelyidae; genus Carettochelys; species Carettochelys insculpta. The sequence goes on along the minus strand of NC_134138.1, from coordinate 161,296,193 downwards.
TCGACACAGCCTGGGTGTCCAGATGTATAAAGTACTGCACAATCAAATAAAACCAATTGCGTCAATTTGGATGTGTTGATCAACAGGAGAGAAGGGGTAGCAGCTGGGGGAGGGAGAGGGAAGGAAGGGATACGTGAAAGGACTTGTTCTATTGTACATGTCATGAAATGTATACACATCAATAAAAATTGTGCTCTGAGGATATCTGAGAGAAGGAAGAGTGAATGGAGAGCAGTATTTGAATCTTATTTTCTTTAAACTCAGGATCCTTGGAAATATAGTTCATATTTTTTTCACCAAAAGCTTTATATAATAGTTTATGCCCTTAAACTGCTAATAGAAGAAGAGGGACATGTTGGCCTCAGTCATTAACATTTCTACAGTTTACCAAAAGGACCTTACCATAAATCTCTCTGCGCGACATCTGTAAATATGACTATGAATTATGAACTATTGCAAGATTTCTACCTTGTGGTCTATAGCATGGTTTCCCAAACTGGGGGGACATGCCACATGGTGGGTGCATGAAGAAATTCCGGGGGGGGGGGGATGCAAGGTGACCTGGCCCCCCTGCATCATCGTCCCTACCTGCAGAAAGAGCCAGCATTTGCTTCTGGCTCTCAGCCCCTCCCATTTTATGTGGGTGACCCGGTGCAGCCACTATAAAAAGCAGGCAGCTGGTGAAGACCCATGTGCAAAGGTGAGTGAGTGTGGAGGAGGATAGGGTTAGATGTGGGGTTGAGTGTGTCTTGTTTGGTAGAGGGGGATGGGGTAAGAGTGGGGGGGCTGGTAGTGCCTGACTTTGTGGGAGGGGAGGGGCTCGGGTGGGTGGCTTGTGGGGCTTATAGGGCTTGGGCGGCCGTATGGCTTGTGGGAGTTGCACGGCTTGTGCAGTTGGCTCAGGCAGCTTGGGCTGGCGGGCGGGTGGCTGGCCCCAGCAGTGTGGGGCTCAAGCAGCTGACCTTGGCAGTGTCGGGCTTGGGTGGGAGGCTCAGGCAGCTGGCTCGTAGCTGGTGGGTGGCTGGTTCCCGGCAGCATGGGGCTCAGGTGAGCAGGCAGACTTCTGGCCTCAGTGGCTGGCGGGTGGGCAAGTGTCTGGCCCCGGTGGTGCAGGGCTTGAGAAGGTGGCTGGCACAGGGCTCAGGCAGCTGGCCAGCTGGGGCTGCACCAGGCACTTACCAGGGCCACGAAAACTACTTGTGCTTATTTTTAATTTCACATAACTTTTATATCAAGTTTTTGTGTTTATTTTAAATAACAAATTGAATTTTTTGTTAAACGGGGTCGGATGATGGTAAGAAGAGGTGGGGGGAGCGTATGGATTTCTCACAAATCAAAAGGGGGGTGTGATGCCGAAAAGTTTGGGAACCACTGCTCTGTAAGGTATTGAAAAGGCAGGCCAGTTTCTATGCCAGTTTGGCCTGAAGGGGGCACAAACGGTGCCCAGGCTGGTGTGCTGTGCTATGACACGTGCGAGTCAGGAGTGCTTGCAGCTGCTTTTTGAAAGGAGGGGGAAAAAGTGTGCCTGGCATTTTGCCTCTGCCTGCAGTGGGCTAGTCTCCCTGCTTCCTGGACCACACAAGCAGTCAGCATCTCTCATTCCTTCTAATGCTGTTGCTGGGGATTGCTGCAAAGCAGGAAGCTGCTTTTCCCCCACGGTCACTATCAGCTTTATTTTAGTTTGATGGTTTTAGGGGATGATATTTTTCATCGCTTTGGGTATAGTTGTGTGAATAAGCAGGATGACATCACAAGAGAGAAAACAACCCCAAGAGCCACTCTGAGGTATATCCTTAGTGGCTGGGAGTTGAATTTGAGGAGTGTAATTTGTTTTCATTTCGTCTGTGTGTTCTGACAGAAAGCTTTTAATGCAGCACGCTAAGGGCTGATCTACCTTGAGAAGTTCCACTGGCACAGCTACGCCTCTCTGCGGTGAGAAGAATCCACAGTCTGGAGAGAACAAGTCCCCTTAAACTGTCTACCAGTTGGGTAGGGGTCTTTGCTAAATTCAGTGATGGGAGAACCCTGCCTTTCCTTGTAGTTAAGTATCTGCACTGAAGCACTACAGCTGCTGTGACATATAGCATTTCAGTAGAGACATAGACGTAGAAGACCCAAGATTTTTTTAAGACAAATACAAGTGATTTCCTATAAAACCGGGAAGATGACAGCTACCCACCCCAATTGTCTTGGTGGTCCTGGGACGTGCTGCCCCATAGTGGGGACTGATACTTGTTCCTTTGCGTGCAGGAATCTGAACTGGTGACCTAGTATAAAAGACTGGGTAGAGAGGGTAGTTATCGTTCCATGTATGGGAAAACAACACATGGAGAAAGGCCTGAAATCCTTCCAGTACTTTATTAGAAAAACTTTAAATAACATGGCAAACTCCGAACCAGGTTAGTGGACACCAAAACAAGCTTGACAGTAGATAAATATCTGCTACCTGCAGTTAAATGAATCATCTTTCAACCGTGCTATACTTCTGTGTACGGATGGGAACACTGTGGCCTGATGGAAGAGGGTGTTACTTTTCAGTTCTTGCATGTATTAGTCCTATAAAAGGGCTGCCCACGTTTGCCATATCTCTTGGTTTTCATTACTACGCACTAGTTGGATCCTGTTGGCAATCCTTGTGTTCCCAAGCCTTTCAGAAATATAAGTACATCTTGTTTTCATACCTAGAATTTTTGTACTGTAGAAAAAGGTAATTAAGTGAAAAGCTATACCGTTCTCTGAGCCAGAGCTGTTCATTTCAAGCACATGGGAGCCAAGATAAGCCATTTTAATTCTTCACTCTGTCTTTCAGAATATAATATGTGTTTTCCTTCTCTCAAAAGCATTGTCTTCAGGTGTGTTCTCCTTCTTCATGCTTTCTGGTGTGCCATCATGAGGGCACAAGGATTCCAAAGCAGCTGGGAGAAGCTGGAAGCTTCCTTTTCTTTATGCCTTCTTTAGAAGGAAGCTATTCAAAATAAACTGCTGCCACTGAACTTTGAGCCTCTGCTGTGCCTAGGTACCAAAGCATCAATGTTGCCTGAGCCTGGCATTGAAGTGGATAAGAATCTTGGCTTCTCTCTTTTCTTTTGGTAAAACTCCTACCTTGGTGCAGCCCTGCTAGAGATAGCCACATTAGGGCCGTGTCTACACGTGCCCCAAACTTCGAAATGGCCATGCAAATGGCCATTTCGAAGTTTACTAATGAAGCGCTGAAATGCATATTCAGCGCTTCATTAGCATGCGGGCGGCAGCCGCGCTTCGAAATTGACACTCCTTGCCGCCGCGCGGCGCGTCCAGACGGGGCTCCTTTTCGAAAGGACGCCACCTACTTCGAAGTCCCCTTATTCCCATGAGCTCATGGGAATAAGGGGACTTCGAAGTAGGCAGCATCCTTTCGAAAAGGAGTTCCGTCTGGACGCGCCGCGCGGCGGCAAGGAGCGTCAATTTCGAAGCGCGGCTGCCGCCCGCATGCTAATGAAGCGCTGAATATGCATTTCAGCGCTTCATTAGTAAACTTCGAAATGGCCATTTGCATGGCCATTTCGAAGTTTGGGGCACGTGTAGACGTAGCCTAGGAGTGCTGACAGGTTGTTTTAAACACCACAACACGTAGGCCTTGTTGAGTTTTCGGTTAACCAGGCCTCCATACGCAGAGAAATATTTACATATGCTGTATGGATTAACACAAGCTGATTGTATTGCTGTAGTACAAATAAATTCAAGGGATGTAGCCACCTATCAGTAAAATATATTCCCATTGTCATGTAACCTCACTTAAAGCCAAATTCCCCACGTGTTTCTGTGCACACAATTCCCACTGACCTCTGTGGACCTTGGTATTTTTAAGACAAAATAAGATCCTTTTTCTCTGCATAAAATACCCAAACAGGGAACCTACCTTAAAGGTGGGGGAGAAGGAGGAGGCAGTCAGGTAGGTACGATAACGGTTTGCTTGTTGTCGTTGGTGCTAGTAGGGGTGAGGCTTTGGCAATCCAAGTGGCCTTCTGACCATGCAGCTTCATTAGGAAATTCACCCCAAGCCCTTCAGAGCTCTTGACCTTTGTTCACTTTTCATTCCCCTGTGCCAGTACTGGCAGCATAGTCAGGCTTTAGTATTTCAAGCAATCAGCGGAAATGGTAGTACTGTATTACAAGAAAAGTGAATGTGGTGGTTGTTCTGAACATTTTCTGTAGCAGAAGGGCAAAGTCTCCTACATGCTTTTAATCTAGACGGGAGCTTGTCACAGTGTCTCAGTCCAGTTCTTTCTGTCTAGGACTATGACTATTTCCAAATCTTTCAGAGCTCATTCTGGCCTTTACCTGTGTGTGAAACTGGTACAACACTGAATGGAGAACTAAGAGCAGTTATGAGCGTTTCAGATCTGATTTCCCTTGGTATAAGTTAGCTGCCTTTACGAAAATAATGCCATTTACACACCAGTGCAAATCAAAAGAGAAGCAGCCCTTTTCTTTAGCAGTCCTCCTGCAAATTCAAGTTGTTTGTAGTAGAAGGATCATATCAAACCCTTACTGCTCCAAACTAAAAATCTTTTATAAGTTAAAATGAAATTCCTGTATTTCCCTGAAATCAGCTGAACATATTTAATGTCCCTCATCCCATATAGGTACAGAACGGGGTTGCCAACTCTGACAGAAGCTTTTACAGATTTCTTTTCCCCCAGCCTGATGTAATTTTCTTAAAATAGCCCATTAAAATTTCTAGAATTGCTTTCAGTTGTCACTGGGAGGTTGATGCTGATTCTGAGAGACTCCAGGTTTGGCAACCCTAGTACTGAATCTACTTTTCCTGCATTTTGGCTAAGTAATACGTTCTAATATTGTATAACTTTATACTGTGTAATGATTTTTGTGCCACGCAAAAAGCTTTGTGGGGCATTGTCCCTTCGTTAAGATAAGACTTGTCTTGTATTTTTCATTCTTTTGTATTTCATTTCATTGAACCGGATGGGTGCTGTACTCTGAATTCTAGTTAGCTCTCTCTTTCTCAAAACTAACCTTAACCAGAAGGCTGGAGCTGTAAGCAGCTTCAAATCCAGCTTTGGTCAGTTTTTCTTTTTTCCTTCACACTGACAGATAAACTTAAGTTTATCTCCTCGTCCGCTTCCTATTGTGTACATTGTGAAGTTAACCTTTCTCATCTCCCAAATACGTGCACTAGGAAATAAGTACCCGAGCTCCAAGGCTGTGTCTCTATTACAGACATCATACTTACGTATATGCCTGCAGCAGATCTATGCTGGCATAACCTTGTAGTGTAGATGCAGCCTTCACCAATAGAAAAGGTTTTCTCGTAAGGATAGTATCACCATTTCACAATGTGTTAGAAGTTAGGTCAAAGGAAGTTTTCTACTGTTGACAGAGGTGTGTCTAAACCGGAGATTAGGTCAACCCAGCTATGTCGGTAAAGGGTGTGGTTCAAAGTGGTCATGCCAGCCTAACTTTTAAATGTAGTCTAAGCCAAAGTAAATAAGCCCCTATCCATCACCTTCTCTCCCCCACCTTGAAACCCCATTGTTATTTTCTATGTGCTTTATTAATTTTTGCAACGTAACGTCATTACTCAACTTTACTGTCCTTCCTGCTATTGTGTCTGTGTTCTTCACCTTTTGGTGTAAGACAGTGAAGGCGAGGTAAGGGTTAAGTTAATAAATTACCTCATAAGAACAGCCAGAAGCAAGAAACTGCAATGTTCAAGGGCATTCAAGAATAGCATTGTCTTGGAAATATTTGGAACGAGAGTTAGAAGAGCACTATTAAGTGGGCCACACTGCCTTGCTTCAGCCTGCAGAAAAGTAAGACATGCAACTGTGGCATCCCCTCTTCACGAGGGAGGATGCAGACCAGCCAGTCAGGGCAGCAGATCTTCATGATATGCAGAGGCTAGGTCCACGTTTTCCAGGTCCTCGCCACATATCGTTCTCTCCTTTCCTCAGCTGTTGGCAGGTGTTCTAAAATTGGAAGCTGACACCCAAACAGGGTCACGACCAGGCCCATTGACAGAGTGGGAGGGCAAAGAGGACAATTGCCTTGGGGCCTGGCAATTCAAAAGGGCTGTGGCGGCAGCAGAAGTGCCTGGAGCCCCAGGCCCTTTAAATCATCAGTGAAGCACCGCGCAGAGTGCTCCATGCAGCTCTGAGGGCTGGCAGTCCAAGGAGGAGGGGCATAGTGTGAAGTGGTCCATGCAGTGTAGGGGGCTGGCTGTCCTATGCCTCTTCGTCCCAAGACCCCACTCTTAGGCATGTGGAGCCACGCCCCTCCGCACTTTGCCCAAGGACCTGGCAAGTCTTTTGGCCCCTTTGGTCACAACCCCATTTTAATGGGGTTGCCCAGGCTGGTTTTAGACTTGCTGGGGCCTAGCACTGAGTCTGAAGCCAAAACCCAAGCCCTGCCACACAGGCCTGAAGCCTGAGCCTCACCATTCAGCAGCGAAGCCTGAAAGCTGCAGACCTGGGAAGAGGGGGAGGGGGCTGTGATTACATGCCCCCTGCCCAGTCAGAAGCCCCTGGGCTCCAGCTGTGTCCTCACCTCCGCCTGCAGTGGGGAGCTGGGGTGGGCTCAGTTTTCAGGTACAGTTGGTGAACAACTGAGCTGTCCACCAGCATTTGCTCCAAGGAGGATTCTGCTCATCTTAAGGAGGCCCGCTTCCCGTTTCCTGAGGGCATTGTGGAATACCAGCCTTTACGTGGAGTGACGTCCACGGTCCCTGGAGCTACATGGGAGTGGCATGCAAAGACTCGTGACTCCTGTTTGGGGGCCTATTTTGTTTGTCACTCTGCACAGCATGTGGTGGTGGGGGGAGGGCGTGGCCCCCACCAAGTTTGAACATGAGACGATCGTTTCACCTCAGCCATCAAAAGCGGATCAGGTGCACACTGTGTTGGATCACCAGCTCAGGGCTCTGAAGTGGCCATTTGAAAATACAGTCATTTGGGATAATGGTGTTGCCTGACACGGAGAAGGCACAATTGCAAACAGTCTGTGGGGGGTTCTGAAGGCTGGTGACAATGGGCTTGCTAATGCTCACGCTAGGTAGGTTCAAGGCGCGCAAGTTTTCTTCAGTTCTCTTATATCAGACTAATCAAAATAACTTGTGCTAGAGCCGTTGATGGGCGGGTTCGGGGTTTGGTTGGAATGAGCACGCATTACACGTTTATCCCAACTGTGGCTGCTCTTTTCAGAACTCTGGCGTGTGCAAAACTAAGTTGGCTGTTTCATGAGAGCAGGCTTTCCTGCAGTATTTTTGTGTTCGGCTACGTCTGCGCTACATTCCCCTTTTGAAAGGGGAATGCAAATGAGCAAGATCACAAATGCAAATGAGGCATGGGTTTACATATCTTGCTCCTCATTTGCATATTGTCACAAGATCTCGTTTCTGGAAGAGCCTTTCTCCAAATCAGAAAAAGAGTTCTTTCAAAAATGGGGTTTGTTTTCAAGGGAACCCTGTTACATGGCTGGTTTTGCTTCTGGAAAAGGTTCTTCAGGAAGCGAGATCTCACAAGAATATGCAAATAAGGTGAGAGATGTGTAAGTCCATGCCCCATTTGCATTTCTGATCTCAGTCATTTGCATTCACCTTTTGAAAGGGGAATGTAGGGTAGACATAGCTTTTCTGTTTGGGTCGGAAGTGCCACAGGAACAAAGGCTCTTACATCTGCTTCCCATGAGTGAGAGGAAGTCTGGAGATGTGTTAAAGTGAAAAGTAGCTATGGGAGAGGTTATCTGACTTTGTTTAAAAACTGAAAGGATGGTTTTTGATTTTGAGCAATAGTGACATGACATCGGTTGGTTTCTTGTGCTCCCTGCAACTAAAGTTGATGAGGCTGATGCTGATTTCACTGTTGTGGCTGTAAATCAGGAATAACTCCATTATATTCAATGGAATTAAACTTTGGCTCATACTTTAGAAGGCAGTTTTCTCCAAATGGCATTATGACTTCTGTGCCTTCAAATGAAGTACTCTCTAGGTCCTTGAGCTCTCTTGCAAGGAATTGAGGTGATTTGTAAACTAATGCACTGATAGTACTTGTAAGCACATTTAATTTTTAATTATCACACATCAGACTACTCAAGGCTGACCAGATCTTCTCCAGGACAAACCAGAGGAGTTGGATTTATCTCTGGAGAGTTACACTGATGCTGGAGTGGGCGGAAATGCTGTCCCACCCAGCATTTCCTCTCTTTATTTTCCATCCGTGGGTGGAATAAATTTTGTCACATGCACCAAAGCATGCGTGGGTGCGCACCACTAGTTGAAACACATGCTGCTGGCTGTGGACATTCTGCTACGCATCTGGGCAGTGCCCGAATCCCTCCTGGATGGCTGCCCCAGTGGTTGGCTTACAGGGAACGCTGGCTCCATCTTGTGCCTCGGAGCAGCATTATGGTCAGTTGGTGGTGCTGCCCTGAGGCTTCAGTAGTAATAGTTCCTGCTGCTTCTGCACTCTCAGTCACCGCAGGCAATGGAATTGAATGGTAGTAGCTCCTCATGCTGCCCTGCAAGCCCCAGGCCAGTGGAGTCCCGTAGCAAAGCACAGATCTTCACATTTGTGGTTGTTATCCTGGCATATTCCCTCCCCCTGCTCTAAATCAATGCACACCCCCAGAGCCAGGCTCCCCTAGCCTGCCCTCCTGGTCTAAATGCCCCTTCTCCCCCAGAGCCAGGCACCCCAGCCCACTCCACCCCCACCCCTCTATATTCCACCTGACGCACCAGAGTTGACACCACTGGATCTAGAGCTGCCAGGGTTGCAGGTGCTGTGGCAGCAAGAGCTGCACCGGGGCTGAAGGAATCATGTGGCTCCCAGCTGGTGCAGCAGGGGCTGCCTCCGCCACTGTTGCCGTGCCCACCGTGTGGTGGGGTGCATGCACGGAGTGGCCGGAGGGGCGCCCCATGGGCGTGGCTTTCCTGAGCCACAGTTCAGCATGCTCTGCTGCCCTGTTCGCCCCATGGAGCCAATGGACAGTTGGCCCTAGGCTATCGGGAAGAACAGAGCAGTTCCACACAGGGTTGTGATAAGTGGTACACTCAGGGTGGCCAGATTTTCTGCATTTTTGTGTTAGGGCTTAGGGGATTCTTTATTAGGTTATACAACTTGTCTTTACATTAGAAAAGCAGCTTTTGTACCTGACCTAGTAACTGGTTTCCATGCAAATCCTTATTTAAAGTAACAAAAGCAAGGACACCTCTAAGTTAAAACATACATGGGGTGGGCCACCAGTCACCTTCCTAGAATGTACGCAGAATGGAGTGGGTTAACTCTGAATTTCTTTGCATTTTTTATTTTAATTGCCCCCTTTCAATATTATTTAAATGTAGTTTAATGGGTTTCTTAAAGATAAAGCTAGAAAAATTGCTATTTAAAGTGATTCAACTCAATGTACAAGTTAGTTCAAATGATAATTTGAAGCCAAAGGGGTTGCTGCATATAACTTTAACAGAATAAGTTTCACTTTGTCTTAATGTACCTGAATGCCATTTTAATTTGTATTGTAAGATCAGCTGATGCATTTTTATGGCGACCTCAGGCAATCATTGTAGATGAAATAGCCTTGCTGCTGATGCTTTTACCACTAATAATGCATAGTTATTGCAAACCTTTTAACATTAATTAGAAAGGTTTGTAATAAAATCAAAGGCTTTTGTTATCCACTGGCACAGCACATGAGCTATAGCACATAATGCTATTTAGCTTTAATTTTCTTCTTTATTACAGGAGCTTCCGGATTGTGATTTAAACGCTAGTGATCAGGACAAACATTAACTTGAGCAAAAATACTTGTCTGCATTCCTAACACCTTTGTTTTAGAACTGAAAACTGGCTGTTAATTTTGTGCCCCTAGTGCCTTGAATAGTTGAGCCTCACCCCGGGTGTAACAGTAAGGATGATGACAGAATTCTTCCATCAACTCTAGCTACCACCCTTTTGGGAGGGCGATTGCTTGCATCAACAGAAAAACCGCTTTTGCCAATGCAGGCTGCATCTGTACCATAGCATTGCTGTGCTGGGGTAGCATCTGTGGTGTAGACGTGACTTTGATCTAGTGTCTCATTACAACAGGACAGCTCATTCAGTGAGGAACTACTCACAATAAAGAATCTGTCCCAGGCTGCTTAAACTTCATCGTAACCTTGAACGTTAATAGGGATGATGGTTGCCTGGTCACACAGTCCATTGGCATTTGTCTTGGGGGTAAAATGCACACGTGGCCTTCAAGACAAGTCTGACGGGGCACTTGACCTGCTAACCCGAAAAGGTTTGGTCGCATTTTAATTGTTAATGTATTTTGTTAATTTGTTCACCCACAGAGATCAGTGACCCAAATCTTTGATGTAATGAGCTTATTACAATGCTGTATGCATTTTAAATCATGATCAAAAGCATATGGCAGAGCCCTGATAAGATGGATGAAACCAAACTCTAACCAGGTCACATAAACGAGTTTACTACAGGGACCTCGTATCTCACTGCCATAAATCCCGTGAGTACTAAGGTAGAAGGGGTCAAGATTTAGGATTGATATTTATTATTTGTCATATATATTATAGTACAGGTTGAATCTCTCGAGTCTGGAACTCTCTGGTCTGGCAAGCTCCATAACACTGCATGATTTTAGTTAACTGTAAAACTCCTTATGCCATGTGGCCAAGTTTTCTGTGGTCCCATAAAGCATGTTTAGAGCCATCAGTCTTGGATCTCCGTGGTCTGTGTGGTTGTTTAGCTGTAATTTACCCCAAATGTCTTCTAAGAGCCCAGTAAGCAGCGAAAGTGTGAGTAATGTGGTAGACAATATTGACCATCCATCGTCCAGCAAATTCTCTCATCTGGCACTGGTCAGGTCCCGAAAGTGCCAGGTGAGAGAGGTTCAACTTGTAGTATCCCATAATCAAAATCAAAATTAGGATCCCTGTGTACTGGCTGCTGAACTAAAACATGAGAATGCACAAATCCTGCCCCCAAAAGACTAGGATCTAAAATTTTCATTTTTTTTATTACTTTAAGTAAAAGTGTAACCTACTTGTTAAACAACTAAACTCATGTGAAAGACTATTGATTAGAATGAATCAGCAATATGATTTTTCTTCAAGGAAATTGTCTATAAGCCTACAGGAAGGTCAGATCGGTTCATGGAGATGGGGAAAATAGCAACAAAAGATTGCACTTAATCTAAATGAAAAAAAAAAAATGAGAGGACTATAGAGTAATATCTGTGTAAATTCAGTTCATATATATCACAAGGTGTACGTGATAAGAGTCCAAAGATACCAGAAGAATTATACTACCAGCTTCCTGGTCAGGAAATAAGATGCTGAATGTACAATGCCGAGCAAGATTAAAGAGGTAACTAAATCTAATAAAGTAGTCAATAATGGGTAACTTCAGTGACGCACGTATAAACTGCTCGTATGTCTCCCGGAGGCACACTTTATAGAAGCAGTTTCTGAAGACCTTAAATCTTTGCTTTTTTTAAACAGCTAATTCTAAGGCGCACAAGAGAAGAAGTTGTTCCTGACTTCATCCTAAATATACCATGTATAAGTTGTTTCAAGGGATCACTATAGTTGAGCTATAACAGTGATCACGATAAAATTAAATTGGCCATCCTTGTGGAGAGGGAGAGCCCCGTACACTAGCGCTGTGATGTTAAGCTATCGAGGACAGGAATTGTGAATAATGTAAGGCGCTAATCATAAAAGTCCTAATGTCAAAACTGCAGAAATTAAAATCCTGAGATCCTTGGGAAATAAGACGTGATGGTGAAGAAACCTTGTGGTCAATGACTCCAGTCCCTTGCTAGGGCAGCACCCCCATCGTCCGGTCCCATTCATAAACTTCTCAAACACCATCGTACAACTAATTAGCCGATTAGTTTGCCCTCCCTACTGCTATTGGAAGGCTGTTCCAGAACAACACTGCTTGCTGATGGTTCTAAAACTTATTCCTGGCCCTTTTCTACCTAATTGTTCTTGTGCCAGCAGGGCCTGTTAGCTTAAATAGCTGTTCCCCTCCCTTGTGTTTGCCCTCTTGTGTATTTATAAAAAGCAATCATCTGCTGTAAGGCCTGGTCTACATTGCAAAATTAGGTCAACATAAGATGCCTTGCATTGACCTACTTGTGTCTCCCATTGATGTAAATACCCCACTAAAGCATCATAGCACCGCCTCCCCGGTAACACTGAGTCATTGTCTACATATTGAGATCAGTGCATCCTAAGTGTTGATACCGAGTTACGTATGTTGACGCTAATCGTTCTTCAGCAGCTTTCCCATAATGCTGACACTGACCGCTCTGGTCACAACTGAACTCCACTGCCCAGGGTTAGCGGAGACTGGACAGCTTAGCTTTCTCCATAAAGCCCCACAATTTTTTGTAATGTCTTTTCCTGATTCTCCAGTTAAGCGTGCACCCCTAGCAGTTCTCCATTGTTACGGTTAGCTGCCCACACCAGCTACACACTCCAGGCATGCTCCAGCTTGGAGCAGACAGATGTTGGATCTTCTGGCTCTGTGGGGAGCTGCTGTACAAACAAAGCTGTAGAAGCAAGATCATCTACAAGCAGACTGTACAGGGGATGCAGGAGAAGGGGTACGACAGGGACTCTCAGGAAAGTCATAAGAAAACAAAAGGACCACATCAAGCATCTCAGGAGGCCAGCGAGGCCAAAATCTGGTGCTGAGCCACAGACTTAGCAGGGCAACAAAGACCTACATGCCATACTTGGCAGAGACCCTACTGCCAACCTGCAGATCACCATGGATGCCTCTGAGGATTCCAAGCTGAAGGCCCCTGGTGAACAGCGAGGATGAGGTGTAAGAGGAGGATGAGGAACATGCAATCTGGGGGTTCAGCTCTGCCACGCCAGGACCTGTCTGAGACTCCATCACAGACCAGTCAGTCCCAGCAGCTGAGCACAGGAGAGCCTGATGCAGGGAAAGGAACCTCGGGTAAGTTTTGTAGTTACAATCCCCTTTTACATTGATGTACTGATGGTGCCACCAACCACGGTCACAGCAATATGCTTTTCGTTAACTTACCGTCACAGGAAGAAGTAGTAGTTGTGCCAAAGTGAGAGGTAGTTCTGTTGTCTGCTTTTCATTTTCCCCGTGGTGTTAGATGGGAGGGCCATGTGGAGACATTGCTTATGGACTCAGGGTTGCCCCTTGATCCTTCTGAGAGATCCTGATGAAACTCCCATGGAGGTGCTCTACAGTCCTTGCCTGAAGGTTTCCGGGGGTGGCAGCCTTATTCTTTTCCTCCACAGTATGACATATTCTCAAACTGGTCAGCAATAACTTATGCTGGCACCACTGGAGTACATAGGCTAGTGGCCTATGGGCCCGGCTGGCTTTCGAACATAAACAGCAGCTGTGTTCTATTTGCCATCATCACCCTCAGGAGTGAGTTATCAGCTAAAATCACCACCCCCTGTGGAAAATGATGCCAGTTTTAGCACCACTGGCCTATACTTATAGTCCCACGCAACTAACCAATTCCTCATTTTCCTCAACGCCAGCCAGTTATATGCACCACAGCTTTAGGAGAGCCAGGGCGGGGAGTTCTGAATCTTTACTTTGACTTTCCATTGTACCTAGACTAACATTGGTATCTTTGCATGTTTTGTCGGCAGCAGGTGCCTTTGTGGTCTTGAGCAGGTCCCCGCTGCATCCATGGAACTCCTGAGCCAGATGAGGGGGACAAAGAAGATGGCACGGGCTGACATTTTCACTGGGATCCTGCCAGCCCGTGCTGCATCCAGCCGTGAGCAAAGAGCCCGGGAGGATTAACGCTGCAGACAGCCTGGAGAAGGAAAGAGCTGACAGGAGAGAGACCCAGGAGTCCCAGCAGGAAAAGGGCAGAGATCGGGCCCATACATAGGAATTTCTGGGTGGAAGAGAGGGAGGCTACTTTTTTCTTGTATATGTGGACTGCCCCCAACCCCTGCCTCCCACTCCAGCCACCTTCAGTTTGGCCCCTCCACCCCATCCCCAAACAACCTCCCACCCTATTCCAGCTAGCCCAAAGACACCCCCGTCCCCCCGACTCTCCACTCAGACCTACTCCCAGCTGGGGAACATACGCTGATCTGTGAAAGTCAAAATTCCTGTATGTGTGCGTAAAATGGACTTGAATATTCTTGTTAAATTGGTTCCATTTATGCAGAAAGTTTTTAATATACTGGCTTTTAAAAGTGCACAGATTTTTATTATTTTTTTGCACTGGTTTTGTTACCAAATAAAATTATGACTTGGAAAATAATTCATCATTGTTTGTTCAGAGCATATGCTACAGAGTGCTTACCACTTCAGAAAGCACCTGCTTACTTATTACTGGACAGGGTGAGACCACTCACAGGATCAGCGACAAAGTAATAATCATAAATGTACAGCAAGCACTACACAATTAATAACAGGCCCCAGACGCGGGGCCAGGCAGAGCATAGTCCACCACAATTGCATTACTGCGGCTCACTGTTAAATTGCTCTTTCAAAGCTTCCCTGAGCTCTATCACTCTGCGTAGAGCTCTTCTAATAGCCCTTGTGTCTGGTTTCATAGAATAAGAGAATGCTAGGACTGGAAGAGACCTTGAGAGGTCATCGAGTCCAGCCCCCTGCCCTCATGGCAAGACCAAGTACAACTGAGTCGGTATAATTAATTACTATAGAATCAATAATTAATTATAATCAATGTAATGAATCAGTATATAAGTGTGAATATATATACACATAAAAACAGTAGCATATTCCAAAGTTTTTAATGCAACGGGGAGTGTTTCTCCAGCCCTCCCAGGCAAAGTTAAATGAAAGAACAAAGCAAAAGATCAATATAACGGCACTTGCAGAGGGGGAAGCCTGAACTCTCTGGTGAAGCAGGACAAAGGGACTATCCCGGTAAAAGCTCACATCTCTTACCCCACTCAGCTGCCTGTGCCACATGTGCCTCCGAGGTTGCTCAGGCTGGAAGACTCAGGTAATGTGTCCAGGAGACCAGAAATGATTCCAGCGCTCCTGGGGATGGTGGACTCCCAGAGGGTAGGAGGACTGGCAGCACAGGTCAGCCCTGCCTAGAGAAGCTGTATGGAGGCTGCAGAGGCCCCCCGGGGGCAGGGGTGGAAATGAAGCTAGCCCTCTGCTGATGGCAGCAACTGCAGGGCCAGGGAGGCAGGCAGTGCTTCACAGGGCAGCAGAGGGCCCCCGAGGGGGGAGCTGATTGTGCTGCGCCCCCTTTTGTAAATTTCACACCCCCCAGTTTGCACACCCCTGATCTAGACCAGTGTGTGCACTTGCTGCCCGAGGACCGCATGTGGCCAATTGGTGTTCTGTTTCTGACCCATGAGACATTTTGTACCATTGCCCATGCACAGGGGTTGCCAGATTATGCTGGTTTTTGTGTGCATGGTTTTAGTCCTGTTAGTATTACAGAAGTAGCATGCACTTAAAGCAAAAGCACGTGGAGTGAGGTGCGTGCTGATTATATACAATGTTGTGAGAGCTATGCATTCCCTCTGTGTCCAATCGAAGCGCTTCTCTGGTTCAATCTGCACACCCTGCAAATTCTACGTATGCAAACACAGTTAGCAAAACTACCCCATCCTGGGAGGTCATTGAAGTTATGACAATCTTGCAGCCCACTGAGCTGAAGGAGGGCCACTCATTTGGCCCATTCACTAGCCTAGGTTGCCCCTCACTGCACAGTTTGTGCATCATTGAGCTATATGAGGAGATTTCATACAAGACTTTTGCATCAGAGTCTGACCAGGAAAGTAGATGACCCTATCAGAGGAAAAGCTTGCTCTCTATTTAGAGTATTTAGGCCCTGGTCCTTTACCCAAGAAATGTAATGGCAATTTTGCCAGTGGTATGAGCCAGAAAACAATAAATATTATTATAGAGCCAACTCATCCAAAACTTTTGTTTAATGAGTGAAAACTATGGCAGTCGTTAAATACAGTTTTGTTAGATAAAGATGGTTTTGGATGAAAATGCCTATTGCTGTGGCTCCCAAACTTTTCAGCATCATGCCCCCTCCTTTTGATTTTTGAGAAACCCTCACACCCCCACCTCTTCTTTACCTCATCCAATCCCCCCTTTACAATTCACTTTGTAATTTAAACACAGAAATTAAAAAGAGGTACAAATATTTTTTCTTGGCCTCTTGCGGGTGCCTGGTGCAGCCCCAGCTGGCCAGCTGCCCATGCCAGCTGCCACCCACCAGAGCTGTCTGTGCCAACCACCTGAGGTCTGCGCTGCCAGAGCCCCCCGCCCACCCACCTGACCACCGCCGCGGCCAGGTGCCCACCCACCAGCTTCCCCAGCCATGGGCCAGCCACCCAAGCTGCCTGCGCTGCCAGGGCCAGCCGCCCACCTGCCAGCTACCCAAGCCACCCGTCTGAGTCCCACACTGCCAGGGCCAGCCGCTCACCTACCAGCCTGAGCCACCCAATCCCCACGCTGCCGGGGCCAGCCGCCCGCCTGCCAGCCACCCATGCCACCTGCTGCCAGAACCAGCCCTTCACCTACCAGCTTGAGCCACCCAAGCCCCATGCTGCGAGAGCTAGCTGCCCAAGCCCCACGGTGCCAGGACCAACTGCCTGCCTGCCAGCCCAAGTCACCCAGACACCACGATGTCAGGGCCAGCCATCCAAGCCCCACGAGCCCTGCAAGCCAGCTGCCAAACCTCCCCCCCCGCCCAAGGCCCTCCCCTCCTCCAAAGCCAGGTACCACTAGCCTCCCCCGCCCAATGCCATCCTCCTTTCCCACCACTCCCCAACCCACACACAGTCACCTTTGCAGGAGGCAGCTAGCTCCATGTGGATCTTCGCCGGCTGTCTGCTTTCTGTAGCAGCTATGCTGGGTCACCCATGTAAAATGGCAGGAGCTGAGAGCCAAAAGCAAGGACAGGCTTTTTCTTTGGGTGGGGCAAATGATGGGAGGGGGCTGGGTTGCCTCATGCCCCCACCTGGAATTTCTTCATGCCCCCCACCCAGTTTGGGAAACCATGCTTGACTGGGAAGGTTTATTCTTAAAGAAACTTTTATTTGCATGTCAAGGAAAAATAATACTGATTGAAATGGGCAGGAGTTGAATATCAGCTCCTCTTTAGCTATTTTGTTCTTTAACTGAGTCCTCTGAGATATAATTAAATCAAAGAAAAATGTTAACATGTTAAATTTTCATTTTAGTAAGTGAATGGAATGAATAAAAGAATTAGTGTGAGTGATCTGCTAGAAAACCATTGAAAATTATCTGAGGGAGCAGAGAACAGCTTGTTAAATGTTAATTTCCTTTAGAAGTCACCAGCTGTATGCCGCATTCTTAGAGTATCATTACAAATAACTAGTCAGCATAGCCTTAGGAAGTTCTTCCTCAAAGTAATTTACTTTCTTTAGTGAGCTTGGAGAAACTGGACTCACCTAGAATTTATTACTGTTTGTTTGTTTAAGTTTTGCCAACTAATTTAAATTTCACAGTCCCTTTCTTCAGATCTCCAAGGAGTCTGCAGGGAAAGCAGTAACTCTGAATTTGCTCTGCGAGGTGGTCTGTAGATTTTTCTTTCTAAAACGGTCCTTTTTTCTCTGCTGCACAACATACACTGAAATACAGTTTAAACACTAGCTGGTCAAACCCTGTTTAAGCTGACTTAGGCCACAGTGGTTTAAAAGTCGATGTTTAACTAGTTCAGCAAATACCATTTCTGGGCAAGTGTAGATACGACCTAAATTGTCAACATGAAAATTTTAGGAAATCTCAATAGTGCCAAGTGTATTGTGGTGTCTCCCATGCTAGGGACCTGGCTACTGTATGGGAGTTCTTGAGCCCCTACCCATGCACCCTTAAAATATTTGAATTTTTGTGCCCCAAATCTAGTTTGGTGCCAGGTTTCGTCACATGAAAGGCATTACCATAGTGGAGCTGGGGGCACATTTACGTTGTAGGTGCTACAGTGGAACAAAAATGCCATTGCATCTTTGCTGCTGTAGCCCCATAGTGTAGAAGGTACAGTGATGAAAGACAGGATTCCATTGACGTGGGTAGTTTACCTCCTTGAGTAGCAGCAGCTAAGTCAATGGAAGAATTCTTCAGTTGACTCAATAGCGTTGAAGTAGGAGCTAGATTGACTTAACTGTGACACTCAGGGAGGTGTATTTTTTCAGACCCCTGCGTGCTGTATCTGTGTCAAAATAATTTTAAAGCATAGGTCAAGTTTGGACAGAAGTTACCCAGTATAGAGGAGGCCTAAAAATAGTCACTTCTTTTGAGAGGGAAAGAAAGGGCTCAAACGTGGAATGTTTCTGCAATTACTGAAAGACACAGGCCAGGAATAGATAAAGCAATGAGACAGAGTAGTTTGCTAGTGTGAGGTTAGACAAATCAGTTTTCCACAGAATAAAAACGCACATGTATGCTAGCATTTAAACCAATACTTCAAAACAATTTGCTTTCATTTTATGATATTCTACCTGCGACTTTAAATTCATTTCTTTTTCTAATTGGTTATTAAGATTAAGGAGGTACTACTCATTCTTCTTTAAAAAGTGTAAGCATAAATTTGCAAAGCAGCACAGAGGATATTAGCTTTATTGTGAATCTCATGGCTAATGATCTGTGCAACATTTTGAATATTTGTTAACTAGTGTTTACTATTTTAGTTTCTTTCACTAGAGAGACATTTCCAATATGTACAGTATACTTGAAACTAGCCCTGGGTTTAAGCAGTCTTTGTACAAAGTTGTGTGTGCAGTAGACTATAATTTGTGTGTTAATACTAAAATGTGAAGATACGATAAAAGTAATTTTCCATCACTTTGGCATAACTGAGAGCTGGTTTATTCTAGAAAGTTTTGTCAGCATAGCTGTCAGGATTGTGAAAAATTCCCACCCCTAACTAGTTTAGTTATACTGTCAAAAACCCTATCTGGCACAATTATTCTATTTTGGGAAATTATATATGGCTGTGCCGGCAAAGCTTTCCAAGTATAGACAAGGTCAGAGCTTTTGTGTTCATGAAAGTGACAGAACAGAGGTTAACACTAAGCACAAGCTAACCTACAGAGATCTGTTGATGCATCACAATACTTGACTTTAGTTCAGTTGTTGACCTGCTGCAGAATGTCTACACAGGGTTTTCTTTGTGCATGAACTGAAGCGTGTGTGATGGGTTTCTGTGTACTGCAGACTTAGGCCTGGTCTGCCCTGGGTTGTAATCCAAGATGTGATCAGTAACAGACAGAACCAAACCACATTTCTAATAGACTGTGACACTCTCCTGTGATAACCTACTGCCATTGGGTGACTTAAGCAAGCAGTGCTTCACAGCCTCTTGAAGTGAAGCTGAGCATGATGTGGATGGAGGATGGAGGAAGAGAAAGTGAGACATGCCTCTGGCAGAAATCCGACTCAAACCAGAACACCACCCACTCATTGCTTCCTTCTTTGACCCAAGTCCCACAAGTCTTAGCAGTGCTAAGGGTGTTGTGTTAAAGTTGACTGCTGTCATTTTTTACCACCATGTTGCCCATACTTCTCTGAAAAGTTTTTGATTGGAAGTAACACTATAGGCCATGTACAGAAGTGACCAGATGAATTCACGTTTATACTCAGGAGTTCAGAGGTGGGGCGGGGAAAAACCCTACTCTGTTACTTGGGTGTCCCCAGCCACCTGTTTCCAGAATAGTTACAGGTGCATAATTAGAATAAGCAGAAATAATTTCACTATACAATTTTTGTAGAGTTATTGGTCTATGGAGAACTGCTGTAATTCTTGCCTACCAGTAGCTTCAAATGCAAACTGTTGTCCACAATTGTTGACTGGAAGTTCACCATTCAGGACTTGCAGCTTACACATGCTAGTTGTTAAGAGTATCTAGATCTCCAGTTCAGTTTAAGAGAGCAATTCTGTTACTTTTACTGGTGGTGAATAGCACCTCTATCAATGAGTGCTCCCATTGACTTCAGCGGACTACCACCGAAGTACGATATGACTCCGTGTGAGTAGGGCTGTCAGACTGGCTCTGTGAAATGTATTCCTGTTAGCTCAAGTTGCAATAGATCCAGACGTGTTGCTAGGGAAACATGTTTCGGAGGAGTAAGGTATTAAAATTGTCTGATATTTCTTGACTAAACTCCAGAGCGTGAGGTGAGGCTTGTGGACAATTGTTTCTCTGATGGCCTGAAAAATGCAGTAAGGGTCCAGAAGTGCATAGCCTGAAGTGTGGTGTTCTTTTGATGGAATTTGTACAGAGAGAAAAGCTGAGGCCTTACCGGTGTGAGTGTGAACATGGGCAGTGTAGCTAAGGTCCGGTTGGAAAGTCTAAAACTGTTACATGATATTGGAATTCTTGTGGCAGTTTCCTCTTGTGCACTGAGAAGGTTGCATAGGTCTTAACTTGACTCAGTCTTAATCAGATTGAATAGTATCTTCCGTTCCTATGGAAGTAGTCTGTGGGGTTTCTTGGGTAGTAAAGTACTATTTCCATGAATAAGTGGGTACAGCTTCGTCCCTTGATAGATTTTCTCTTGGCCTGTATGTCAGTGCAGACGAATAAAAGGGGAGTAAGACACTTCCCTTGTGCCTCCTTTACACCTTTGCTTTGGCTATGCATCCCATGTTGTTGTGCATACAGAAACTGTTGTGCGTACTGACTACAACCCTTATTACGCCCGTCAGCACCACTGAGGTGATGAGGAGGAGGTAGTAATCTACTACTGGCATTGGCACGGTGTGGCATAGGCTTACAGTTGCCAATCCTATTTCCAGAGTCTGGAGTGAAATGTGGCCCTGTGAGCTCACTTCTGTCCCTGCCCGCTTTTTGAGGCACTGCGGCAATGTGGCACCAGCATGAACCTTTGGAGAGGGTCAGCATGCCATTGGAGACAGACTTTTCTACTGGCCGAGGAAAGTCTCAGCTGCTGTAAAAAAATATTGTTGCTTTGGGGGCAAGCTGTTCCTGGATGGTAGATGTTAGAATTCTATAGAACAGTGAGTATCTAGCATGAAGTGGTTACTTCACAATATCAGGTTTTCAGATGTCTTCAAAATTCTTATTCCACACTTTTAATGTGGGGCTGTGCAGTCACGCTTCTGTTTGAAAACAGAGGGAATCCTGACCCAAGCAAGTCTGGCTCAGCAAAATTCATTTTCAGGGATAAAGAATGTAATCCTTTCTCCTTAAGGTGATAAAGTGGTTGATAATTTACTGACTGGAAATACAAGGAAAGGAGGGAATAGCCACCAAAAAAGACCTTTGAAAACTTGAATGCCATGGTTTGTAAACATAGAACGGTGTTTTTCAGGGTCTCGTAACAACCCATGAGGCAGTGCAACCTCAAGAGCAAAGAGAAGATGGTAGCAAGAAGGTGGTTGTAGGACACTGTTTTTTTTATTGGATTACAGTACTCAGGTTGTTGAATTAATTAATTATTATCATCATTATAATAATATTACTAATTCTTGTTGAATTAATGTTATCGTATTACAGTACTTTCCAGCTGTTGAATTAATAGGCCAAATTCTCCTCAAAACCAATTGTCTTCTTCCCTCAATGTTGTCACCTTAATCCAGTTGTAATGCATTTTGGAGTCATCTACACAGGCAGAAACGAAATGTTACTACTTATTAGTTAATGTCATGGGTCTTGTCTAATCTATAAACTTTGGGGACCACTGCCATTATTGCACTAGTGCTGTTGCATCTACACTCGTGCTAGCCGTGGTGGGGTCATTGGTATAGGCTGGTGGCTGTCATTGTTACAATCATGTCATCAATCCCAGTATACCTCTCCGTGGTGATGGGGGAAGACTTTTCAATACACATGAGCTACGTCTACACGTGAACGCTACATTGAAGTAGCTTATTTCGATGTAGCGACATCGAAATAGGCTATTTCAATGAATAATGTCTACACGTCCTCCAGGGCTGGCAACGTCGATGTTCAACGTCGACATTGCGCAGCACCACATCGAAATAGGCGCTGCGAGGGAACGTTTACACACCAAAGTAGCACACATTGAAATAAGGGTACCAGGAACAGCTGCAGACAGGATCACAGGGCGGACTAGCGCTTCCGGGGCAACAGCTAGCCGCTCCCTTAAAGGGCCCCTCCCAGACACTTGCAGCCTGCACAGCACGCGGTCTGCAGAGCCATAGGCACGCACACCTCGAGCGACGCAGTCATGGACCCCCAAGAGCAGCAGCAGCAGCAGCAGCAACAGCAGCAGCAGCCAGAAGTCCACACAGCCGCCCCTGCAGAAGCGGTGCTCGCCCTGCTCGATGCCATGCAGGAGGCGGCTGAGCACCTCCTTGCCACAGAGGAGGAGCTGCCCGCAGGGGAGAAGGACTCAACCCCGCACCCTGCAGCACCCCGCCGCCCCCCCGCCGCACACGCCGCCGGCTGTGGAGCTACCCCACCAGCACCGACTGGTGGGAGCGGCTGGTGCTCGGAGAGTGGGACAATGACTGCTGGCTCCAGAACTTTCGGATGAGCCGGCAGACATTTCTGGAGCTATGCCAGTGGCTCACCCCTGCACTGAGGCACCAGGACACCTCCATGCGGTGTGCCCTCAGCGTGGAGAAACAGGTCAGCATCGCTGTCTCAAAGCTGGCCACTCCAGACAGCTACCAATCCGTGGGCCAGCAGTTTGGCGTCGGCAAGGCCACCATCGGGGCTGTCCTCATGGAGGTAAGAGGACCCATGGGGGGAGGGGGAGGCAGCCCTGGCAGAGGAGGGGAGGGGAGAGGAAGGGAGAGGAGGCAGCCCTGGCAGGGGAGGGGGTCCCTGGCAGGGGAGGGCCACACACACCCTGCACACCCCTCATTGGTGCTCTCCCATGTGCTTCCCCTGCAGGTCGTCCGCGCCATCAATGCCCTGCTCCTCCACAGGCTCGTGAGGCTTCGGGACCTGGATGCCGCCATCGCGGGCTTTGCCACCCTGGGCTTCCCCAATTGCTTCGGCGCTCTGGATGGGACTCACATCCCCATCCGCACCCCGGAACACAGTGGAGGATGCTACATAAACAGGAAGGGCTACCACTCAGTGGTCCTCCAGGCCTTGGTGGACAGCCGGGGCTGTTTCCTGGACATTTATGTGGGCTGGCCTGGCAGCACCCACGACGCCCAGGTATTCCGGAACTTGGGCCTGTGCCGCTGGCTGGAGGCGGGGACCTACATGCCCCAGCGGGAGATCCCTGTGGGGGACACCACCATGCCCCTCTGCATCGTCGCAGATGCGGCATACCCCCTCCAGCCCTGGCTCATGCACCCGTACACGGGCCATCTGTCTGCCAGCCAGGAGCGCTTCAACCAGCGCCTGAACCACGCGCGCCAGGTGGTGGAGCGCACATTTGGCTGCCTCAAAGGGCGCTGGAGGTGTCTCCTCACCCGCCTTGATGCGGGCCTCACCAACATCCCCCAGATTGTGGGTGCGTGCAGTGCCCTCCACAACCTGGTGGAGAGCAAGGGGGAGGCCTTCTTTCAGGGCTGGGCTGTGGAGGCCGGCAGGGCCAACGTGCAGCCACCTGCTGCCCCCAGTCGCCAGGTGGACCCCAAAGGGACCCAGGTCCGGGAGGCCCTGCAGGCCCAGTTCGATGAGGCCACGGGGTGAACGCTGGCAGGCCCCCCACTGCCCTCCCATCCTCCACAACACTCCCTGCTCCTACGCCCACACCACAGAGCACCCAAGAGCACCCCCCCCACTTTTCTTGTCAAAATAAAAGCAGACAGTTGTTTGTCAACTCAAACATCTTTAGTAGACCTCATTATTGTTATTATTATTATTATTATTATTACTATTATTATTATGAACAAGACTAACTATGTACAGGGGAAATCTATCTGATAAATATATATACATTATAAAAAAAGGGATAACATGAAAGGGGAAGACAAGGAAGGGGAGAACTATTTACATGGGGGGGTAAGGGTCAGCATAGTAACGGGTCAAATATACAAACTATTTACAAGAAAATAACAATAAACTGGGGGGAATATATACAAAGGGGGGGGGCCACGTCCTGGGCCCCACGCCCCTACAGTCCAGTGCTGGGGGTGGGCGGCCGGGATCCCCACCTCGGCCACAGCCCTGGCCGGGGCTGGCTGGGGGCCAGGTGGACCAGGAGATACGGCCGGCGAGTGTCAGCTGGCCGCAGGTCCCCCTCGGCAGAATGGCCCTTGGTGGCGGGTGGCGGTGAGACGGCGGACGGTGCAGCGGGTGGCGCAGCAGGTGGAGCAGGCAGGGCGGCCGGTGCGGTCTGGGGGGCCAGGGAGTCCGCGATGCAGTTGAGGGTCTGCATGTACGCCCCCCATGCCTCCTGGCGCCAGGCCAGCGCCCGCTCCTGCAGCTGGAGGCGGCGTTCCTCCACCTGCAGCTGCTGCTCGGTGACCTCCAGCTGCCGACGGTGGAGGGCCAGCAGCTGGGGGTCCGTCGCTGGCGGCTGCTGGTGCTGGGTCCGCCATCTTCCCCGCCGTGGGGCTGGTCGGTACTCCACTGAGGGGCTGGCCTGGAGTGATGGCCCCGGAGGGCTTTCCGGGACCACTGACTCCTCGCCGGCACTCTCTGGTCCTTCCGATGGTGCAGCTGCGGAACACAGGAGTGGGGGAAGAAGAGTGGAGACAGCCACTAGTGTGGGCCCCGAGCCGTGGCCCTTGTCCCCCCACCCCTGTGCTGCAGGTTCCCCATCCCCATCCCCGGGAGATGCTGCTGTGATGGGGTTCAGGGGTCCCCCTGCACTGCACCCCGTCCCCTTGCGGGAGTGACTCTCACTTCACTCAACAGGTACGACAGGAGGTTTATTAGGCAACACATGCCCAGTTTCTCCCAGAAGCGACAGTACAGCAGTCAGAGACGGTCCTTCCAACCCGTCCTGGGGAGAAGACCCTGAGGGGTGCCCCTCTGGGGTGTAGCTTTCCCCCTCCTCAGGCTGGCTGCCTTCTAGCTCTCCCTTCCCCTAGCCTCTAACTGCGGCCCCCGATTCAAACCCAGCTTGGCTCCTGCCTCCTCTTTGTTCAGGGCAGAGGTGTAACCTGTCAGTTGTAGCCCCAGGATCATCCTTAGCCACTGGGAGCTATTCAGCTTGTTTCTCATATCTAGCCTGAGTCTCGCATTTGCACTCCCCCCACTCCATCACATGCTGCTGCTGCTGCTGCTGGGTGTCCCACCCCCTCCCACCGGGGGACCCTAGAGGTTCCGCTCCCCGCAGCCCCAGGGATGGGGCATGGTACTGTCGTGCTGCGGGGGGGCAGGGGCTGATGCAGTCCTGTGAGGGACATGCCACTGCTGTCCTTGGGGCCCTGGTCATCTGGGCGTGTGGAGGGCCCTGGCCATATCTATTACCCCTGCCCCTCAACCCCGGGGGTGTGCACCGGGGGGGTACATACCTGATAGTCCACTCCCATGGTCGGGGGACACCCGGGGGGCGGACGCCCGGCTGGAGCTCCTGGATGGGAGGATGATGTGGAGGCTGGCGTCACTCGAGGAGGACTCCCTCTCCTCCTCCTCCTCCTCCTCCGGTGCCCCGGGGGTGGGCTCCTGGGGGGTCCCCTGGGGTGCGGGGCTTGCCTCCGGGGCAGACTCCGCCTCTTGGGCCTGCTGGGGCTCCTCGGCCGAGGTATCAAGAGTGGCTGGAGGGGAGGAGGTGTGCCGGGGGCCCAGGATGTCCTTGAGCTCCCTGTAAAAGGGGCAAGTGACGGGGGCAGCCCCAGATCGGCCGGCCGCATCCCAGGCCCAGGCGTAACCCTGCCGCAGCTCCTTCACTTTACTCCAGACATGATCCGGAGTGCGGGCAGGGTGACCCCGGGTAGCCAGGCCCTTGGCCAGCCGAGCGAACGCATCCGCGTTCCGCCTCTTGCTCCCCATTACCTGGAGCACCTCCTCCTCACTCCAGAGCCCCAGCAGGTCCCGAAGCTCGGCCTCCGTCCAGGAGGGGCCCTGCTGCCGCTTCCCCACCTGGCTGCTGGGCTGGGAGCCCTGGCTCCCCCTGGGGGGGGTCCCCTGGGGGTGCTTGGGGGGCTGCCGTGTGGCCATCGCAGCTGGGGTGGGTGTCTGTGCTGGCTGAGGGACGTGCAGTCTGGCCGCGTGTCTGGGCTGCTGCCTGCACGTTCTCTCAGCTTCCTGCACAGAAAGGGAGGGGGCGGGGAGCTTTAAGGGGCCGCTCCACGCGGCCACCATTGAGCTCAGGGGCTGGAGAGAGCGTCTCTCAACCCCTCAGCTGATGGCCGCCATGGAGGACCCCGCAATTTCGATGTTGCAGGACGCGCAACGACTACACGTTCCCTACTTCGATGTTGAACGTCGAAGTAGGGTGCTATTCCCATCCCCTCATGGGGTTAGCGACTTCGACATCTCGCCGCCTAACGTCGATTTAACTTTGAAATAGCGCCCAAGACGTGTTGCCGTGACGGGCGCTATTTCGAAGTTGGCGCCGCTACTTCGAAGTAGCGTGCACGTGTAGACGTGGCTAAGGAGTCCTGCCTTTCACTGTTGGACTAATTTTCACAAAACTTGGGCCTCGTTGTGTGTGAATTGAGCAGAATTATAGGCTCTTATTAAAACAATGGGAAACATAGTGGCTCTGATTGAGTTTCAGATGGAAGTGAAGTTCAGCCTTTCAGTGCAAAACTGTTTATGAGCTCCTGGTGGTCAGCCAGTGTTAGGATCACAAGTAGTCAAGCCTAGACTCAGATCAGCAAAGCCACACTTCAACCAAACTGAAGCCAAGCTTCGCAGAAACCTTTGCGGTGTTTAAATCACTATGGGCTAATCTGTACCTACCTGAAGATCAACCACGGGAAGTTTGATCATATGGAGTTCAATTTTGCCATGTCAGCTAAGACATGGGAAAATCAACCTCTCTGGGCTCAGCCATCGACCCCTGTACTCCAAGCTGTCATGTATAGTAAGAGACCCAGACTACACTAGGCAAGAAAGTCGATTCTGATACAGCAATTCTAGCTACGCTAATGGTGAATTGTGGATCTGAAATCAACTTATTTCCTTAGTATAGATCTACCCTAAGATTCCCTTAACAGCACCTTATTGCCAAATACTTTAGTGCCTCTCATTTGTCTTGCTTCATCCTAGCTCAGATGTCTGGTCTTGTTCTCCCCATCTCTTAGTGCCTTTGTTATGTAACACCTCTCTCTTCTCTATCCTTCCCCACAGTCTTCCTACTGTTTGTGCTTTTGCCCTCTAAAACAGCCACCTTGTATCTTTCCACCTAGCACTGCGTTTTCCCAACCTTTTTGAGACGGCGACCCATTTTGACAAGTCAGTAAGACTTTGTGACCCAGGGCAATTCAAAACCCTGGGGGTGGGGGAAGAAGGACGGTTCTCCCTTGGGAATTTTTTTTATAAAACTTTATTTCTCCCCCTTTCCCACCCCCAGGCTTAAACCCCTCGCAGCTCCAAAATGACCCCCCTCACTTACCTCACATGAGCGCCGCTGCTGCCCCCCATTGTCCCTTTGCTGGGCCGCCACCTCCGCCCCCTCTGCACAGCTCCCCGCAGCCCTCCTACTCCCTTCTCCTACCTGCAGTGCGGGCAGTTCCCCTGCACTGCCACGCTGAAATGGGACTCAATTTAATTGGTTTAACAGCCAGATCCTTCCTGCTGGCTGCTAAAGCAATTGAACGGAGTTTCTTCTCAGTGCGGCAGGGCAGAGACTGGGAGCTGGAGGAGTGAGGAGCGGCAGCAACAGGAGCTGCAAATGGCTCCTTAAAGAGCCATACGGGACTTGAAGCTGCTCATCCGGAACCTTTAGAAAACCTAATCCATGTTTGGGTCCTGACCCAGGGGTTGAGAATCCCTGAGTCCTAGCACCTCTTCTTCCCTTTCAAATCTTGTCTCCAAATGTCATGCTCTTTCTCTAGTTACTGGTCTTGTTGCTGGTTACTTTAATTATCAAACAATATCTTTACACAGTTTTGTAAATAATTCACACTGTATGTGGTTTGTCTGCTTGGGTTACTGAACTTGGCATAGCATTTGGGGCCATGTTTTTTTATGGCATAATCTACGCAAAAGAAAATTGTACAGGCCTCACCTCCCTCATCCAGCATGTTCGAGACTGACAGGTCTTCGGAAAGAAAATTAGAAGGAGGAAAGAGGATCCAGGGCTTCTGCAATCAGACAGTCTTGTGTTCTGGGGCTGCTGCAGCCTCAGCCTCCCTCCCCTCGGACTCTCTCTGGGGCCCAGGCTCTCAGGGGCTGCCATGGGGCTCCAGACAGCCCCTGCCCTGCTGTACAGCAGGAGAGCTCCAGCTCACAGCTGCACAGAAGCCTCCCGGTCCCCACTGCTATACTATTTACTAACAAACTTCAGTGCTTAAGTAGTAAGCCCCTTGGGACAGGGTCCAGTTTTCTGTGCTGAGTTTGTACTGTTTCTAAAACAATGGGGTTCTGGTCCATGAGTAAAACTTGTGGGCATTATGGTGGTGGTAATAATAATAATAATAATAATAATAATAAAGAGCAGAAGATGCTAATGTGACTGTTCAGATCCTAATTCTTTTTGAGTGTGGGACTTTAACAGGGCTCACAAAAGAACTAGATAAATTCATGGAGGTTAGATCTATCAGTGGCTATTAGCCAGGATGGGTGTGGACGGTGTCCCTAGCCTCTGTTTGTCAGAGACTGGAAATGGATGCCAGGAGAGGATCACTTGATAATTCCCTGTTCCGTTCACTCCGTCTGGGGCATCTGTCATTGACCACTGTCAGAAGACAGGAGACTGGGTTAAATGGTCTATTGGTCTGACACAGTACGGCCGTTCTTATGTTCTAAATCCTTAAGGGAAAACTCCCTTTTAAAATCAGATGTTATCTAGAAACATCAGTATTTTCTTCTGTACAAAAAGAAATACAGTTAAAACCAATGTTTTCATATTTCTATGGTGGATGGCTTTGTTCACGCATTATTAAGGGTGCCATCTTTCCTACAAACAGATCTGAGATGGAAAGATAATCCAATGGGAAAACAATAAGTAGTATTTAAAGTAAGTTTCACCGTGAATTAAAAATGATTAGTGAGTAGATGTTGTTTTTCTTAAAATCACTTTGGTTTTGTTTATTTTATAGGCAGTTGGGATCCAGAATTGCTTTATATGCAACTGGTGATCCCCAAGACCTACTTTTCTTGTCGAATATTTGCTCTTTACCCGTTCTCTCTCCAGGACTAGGGGGTCCAGACGAGTGGCATTTTTCCTTGTCAATGAGCTCTTCTGGCTTCATTCTGACTTCAACCATGGCATGGAAAGTTCCCAAGAACTTAGTGCACAAGAGAACTGGAACATTCAGATTGTTAGACTAAAGAGAGTGGCAACCTGGCAGGGGAACCGCCTATCTCACCAGGACCCACAGTTTTGTTCATAACCCCTGGGACCTGAAGGAGTGTGGGGGAGGGAATATGTAGGCAATCAGAAAGTATCTCAGAAAAGCACCACTTCTCAAGAGGAAAGGATCATTAATGCTAGGATTTTGTCATGGATCCTTTTTATAAAGGTCATGGGCAATTTGAGAGACAATCATGGAAGTCTGTGATTTGTCTATGACTTTTACTAAAAAATATCCATGGCAAAATGGGAAGCTCACCTGTGGTGTCCCCATACTGCACATAGTGACTAGGCTGCTGCAGGGGTGCCGCTGGGAGATTCAGGGCCTCCCACTGCCTGTGAGGACTCAAAGCTCCAGGAGGCCACCACCATCCATGGCTGCTAGAAGTAATGGGAGGACTGTACAGCTCCTGGCCACGGCAGTCTGAAGTCATGGAGATTACTGGAAGTCACAGATTCTGTAGCTTCTGTGAAAAAAACATTGTCTTACCTGTCATCTCTACTTATAAAAGTCACGGACCAGAACTGCTCCATTTAACTTTTAAGTGAACAAAACCAAGTTAATTTAAAATTCCCACCACATTGCACTTCCATTGAGTACATGATTGTAAGCTATATGAGACAGAGGCCACTCATTAGACGTGTCTGTTGTGTACCCAGGTCCAATATAAGTAACACTGCTGGTTTTCATATTCTGTGGACAGCCCCTGAAATTCATGTGCAGGCAAAACTCCCATTGATTAGAATGAGCCCTACTAGCAGCTGTTGTAATGGCAATGAAATTATGTTTGCACGTTGATCCCTTCAAGTTTTTTCTCTTTCTTTGCAGTTTTCCACTTGTCCCACAAAGTCACCCGTGTGGTTCCAGAAAGTGCTCTGCTGATTGTCCTGGGCCTCTTCCTGGGGGGCATCGTGTGGGCAGCAGACCACATTGCCTCCTTCACCCTTACACCAAATGTATTTTTTTTCTACCTGCTGCCACCCATTGTCTTAGACGCTGGATACTTCATGCCAAACAAATTGTTTTTTGGAAACCTGGGTACCATCCTTTTGTATGCTGTAATCGGGACGGTATGGAACGCCGCCACTACAGGCCTGTCTCTCTATGGTGTCTACCTGAGTGGAATCATGGGTAAGCCCGATTCTCTAGAAAGTTACTTCTGTGTAACATGGGAACTGTCTGATAAATTTGTGGTGCATTACACATAACTCTTTCTCACAATCCCTTTGCGCCCCTGCCCCCCACCAAAGGTTTATCTAGAGTTGGTTGGAACATATTTCGGGTAGATGAAACTTCAGAGTGGACAGAGCAGGAGGAACAAATCACCCTACTTACCGATACATCTCGCCAGACGGAAAACACATTCTGGTGCAATTCTGTGTTAACAAAACTATTCCAGAAAGCAGTCAAGTAGCACTTTCAAGACTAACAAAATAATTTCTTAGGTGAGCTTTCGTGGGACAGACCCACTTCTTCAGACCATAGGGTCTGTCCCATGAAAGCTCATCACCTAATAAATTATTTTGTTAGTCTTGAAAGTGCTACTTGACTGCTTTTTTGTTTTGATAGTATACAGACTAGCACGGCTCCCTCTCTGTTACTATTCCAGAAAGGTTTGTTTTTGTTCCAGTGCAGAATAAATCTGAAAAGTTGCTGTGAAGCAGCATTGTCCTTCAGTCAACTCTAGTACTAACTAAGCAAGGGCCCTTTCTGTTTATGTAAGTAACAGGTCATTGTTTCAGCATTTAATGCTAGTAACCGTCCTGAGGAATTCAAGTCCTGTGGTACCAGGTGGCATTTATGTGTTGAATGTGTAAGCTCTCTGAGGGGATATGAGAAGCATTCGTAGCAGCAGCTGTTGCACATTTTTGTGGGGTGTAGTAGCATCAAGTTCACACTGTTAGCAACTCCACGCGAGCAGATCAAACCACGGTGGGGTCCCTTCCAAGGCATGGAGTGCATCAGGCTGCACCTTCTGGTCTGGCGCTCTTGGGACCTAAGTGGACCTGGACCAGGGATTTTGCCGGACTAGTGGAGGTCAGTGTCCCCTGCTGGCCGCCAGCCCTGCTCTCAGCTGTGGGCCTTTTCCCAGCCCCAAACCACAGCTACTTCCCAGCCACCACACAGCTGCCAACATTCTGGCCTGGGCCACAGATTCCTGCCCCTGGCTATTTCCAGCCTCGCACCACTCAGCCGCAACCTGTGCTCCTCAGCTGTGGGCTTCCCAGCTCCCCAGGTATGAGGCAGTGCTCCCTGGCCCCGATGGTGTCTCCCTGGCCACTGCCAGCTTCACAAGTCCCCCTGTCACCAGCCTGGCCTGACTCTCACCTAGCCCTCACTCAGGGCCACTGGGGCTCTGTGGTCCAGTAACATCCGTGGTCCTGTCAGACCATGGATGTTGCCGGACCACAGAGTACCAGATTTCAGAAGTGCAACCTACATCTGTTCTATGACTGCCATGTACCTACTACTCATGGACCTTGAGCTCCATGATTCTAGATGGCTTTTGCAGTGGGTGGGGAGTGGGAATTTCCTTATGCAGCCCCACACAGGAGCACACAGGGGTAGTCTGGCCCAATATTTTTACTCCATTAAATAACTTCTAAACCTGCCATGAGGGGGCAGACCATACCCCAAAGGTTTCTCCCACCATCCTTTAAAGGCAAATAACAACAGAATTTTGGTATTCAGATTTTATTTTTAAAGTAGTGTGTGGGATTTCGCTACTTATTTTCCTTTAAATTTACTGGAAAATTGTGTCTTAGTTGCCTACATTGCTTTGAAAAAGCCCATCTAGTGGTCTTAAGAAATTAAGGAGCTACATGTTGAAATTTTGTTTATAGTTTATCGGCACAATTGATTGAATCAATGATTTTGCACCTGCAAAATTTGAGCATTTGGCTTTTTTTTTAAATTTGGCCCAGTTATAGTTGATTAAACACGGTAAGGCAAGTTATGAAATATGTGTGCCTTTCAAGGTTTTTAAATTTGGTCAGGATCTGCTTTGTCTGATTTCTTTAGTGAAACTATTGTGTTTTTGGTGCTTATCACTATGGTGTCACAGTGCCAAAAGTGATAGTTTCTTCAGCAAGAAAGTCCGTTTTAAAGAACAGGCTGACAGTTTTGATTGTTTGGAAGAATGCATTTTTGCTCACCTCAGGGCCTTCGCTTTGTACAGCAGAGGTAAGCAGAGGGCAAATGAACACAAGAAAACTTCCATTGTTTGAGCTACAAGCAAGAAAAATTCCAAAGCAGGTCCACAGGACATCTGTATGTTGACCTAACAAGCTCTGAGAAAAAGATGTTCCTTCCAAAGGAGAGCTGGAAGGAAGGAATTTGTGGCCTCTAAGGATCTGGTTCCATGTATTTATTCAAAAATTGGATTATCATTCTGACAGATTTACAGTGGCATCTGAGGTTACAGTAAATCTAGGCAGCCATGTTGCTAGGATTTATAAGCCTGTTGACCATTTCTCCCTTGCCTAGTATTGTTCTGGGTGTGTGTGCTAAGATTCCATTCTGCTGCTCTAAAAAGGCATTGTGAAGTTAAATGGCTGAGATCACCTTACCTTGTTTGGCGGTAGACCTGCACTCCCACATAAACAAAATTGGCTTATTTTTGCACTAGAAGATAGCTGGTGGGGGTAACACACTGGCTAGCACATCAGAGACCTTATAGCTGTATGGGATAGAATGTGACTTGATCTGGTCCCATAAGTATTTGCGATATAATTACTCTTTAAGGGGTGGAGGCCTATAAATGGGATGTACAGTAGACCCCTGACTTATGTGGAGGTTGCATTCTTGGCAACCTCTGCATAAGCTGAATTTTTGCATAACTCAGGGGAGCCATCTTCTTTGAGTGGCAGGGAGATGTGAGCCAGGCTCCAGCTCCCCACAGCTCACAGGAGACAGCAAACTGACCAGCACTGGAACTGGTCAGTTTCCCAGCTCCCCTCAGCTTCAGAGAGCTGGGAAACTGACCAGCAGCAGAGCTGTTCAATTTCCTGGCTCCCACAGTGAGGCAGGGAGCTGGGAACCAGGCAGCAGCTGCAGGTGCCAGGGAGAATCCACACGTCTGCGGCTGCCAGCATGGCTTCTCCCAGCTGGGGAAAGCCAGGAAACAGACAGCCGCGGAGGCTTCAAGTTGTGCTTAACTCGCAGTAATGCAAATTAAGCGTAACTTCAAGTCGTGCGTTTTGGGGGTTTACTGCATATTGAACAGCAGTCAGACCTTCGGCCTCCAGGTTACATGTGGCCCAGTTAATGCATTTATGTATCTTTTGGGGCATATATTCAGAGACTAAAGAATCTTGGCTTACCTTTCTCTTTTTCCAGACTACAAAGTTTTTAAATCTCCTTGATTGTGCATGATTCCAAGGTGAACAGAAAATCACCCAGGCAGCGTTGTCTTCCCACGTTTATAGATGGCCTGAAGCAATGACTCAAAAGCTGTGAAATACCCCATTGCCCTCCATGAGCCTCAGTGAGATGTAATCCCCTATAAAGTGTAATGATGATATTTTCCATGCCATAATTATGTGATGGATGCTCATTTTAGCAGCTGGGATGATTAAGGTGTTGGGGTTTGAAGTCCACACCATGATGGGAATGGGGGAGCTACTCCAGAGAAGGAAATGCTGAGAGAACAGAAGACACACACAAAGACAGTAGAGAGAATTAAAAACAACAAGAGAAGGGCCGGGAACAAAATGAAGCAAAGGGCAGAAATGCTTGTACAGTAATCGTACTTATCAGGATATTTTTCAATGAGTGATGCTGAATAGGACAATAAGATGATGATTAAATAAAAAGTACAATTGATAACTGGAACTAGTAATTTTGTTACAGATCATTAAACATTCTATTTTCTAGGGCTTTCACAGACCAGTTAAGTAAAATTCCTGACATTTTTAATCAAATTTGTTTTGGAAATGTTATCAAAATGACTTGGCTAATGAAGAATTTGGATAAATGTTCTGCAAATTCAATTAAAAATATGGAAAATTTTGGGAAAAAGGAAATACTTAAAACCAGTTTGTTTTAAATAAAATGCCATTTTCAACACCTTTCTTTTCTTTCCCGGGATTTAGAAGTTGCCGGGGTCCTTTCGAAAAGGAGCCCCATCTGGATGAGCCACATGGCGGCAAGCCGCCTCAATTTTGAAGTGCCATGGCTGCCGGCTTTCTAATGAGGTGCTGAATATGTATTTCAGTGCTTCATTAGTAAACTTTGAAATGGCCATTTGCATGGCCATTTTGAAGTTTTGGGCTAGTGTACAGACAGCCAATAAGAGTGAAAAGTGTGGGTACGGTACTTACTGAGAAACCCAGCTCACCCCGTTCAGCTGCTGGGGTAGGAAGAGTACCAGGATTCTTATTATTAGGCCTGGGCTACACTAGGGAACAAAGTTGACTCCACATACGCAATTCTAACTATGCCACTAGCATAGCTAGAATTGATGTATTAGAATTGATGTACTGCCCAAGTGTAAATCGGGGCTGTTCAGGCTCACACTGATATCCCTTACTCCACATGATAGCATGGAGTACCAGAGTTGATGGCTGAGCCCAGAGAGATTGATTTTGCCATTACAAAATTGAATTCTGGAAGATCGATCACAGCATATCGAATCCCCGGTAAGCATAGACATACCCTAAGTCCTTGGAACCAGTTTGAGAATTTTACCTTTCATGTCAACACCTGGAAAATAGGTGTCGGGGGGTATTTGGGGGTTGTTATTGTATTTACCTCACATTTTATTATTCAGGTGAACAAAGATGAAAGTTTAATATTGTGCCACTGAATGTCTGGATGTGTATCCGTTGAAGGCGTAATTGTGATAAAAACAACAGAAAACAGATTATATGTTTTTTCCCAACTTGGGTGACAGATGGAACTAGTAACTGATTAACTCTAATCTAGTCCCCAGTAGGAGAGCAGTTCTCCTAAAGTAGATTCCATAAATTTCCACTTAAATGAGTGGAAACACTTGTTAAACAATGATATTTGGCATCCTTCATTAGAATTTGTACAATTGGCAAAAAGATAAGTATAGAACAAAGGCAAGAAGCGCAAAACAATAATAATGAAAAGAAAATGCTACGTTAAAAGCTTGTTTGGAAGAAACATAATTTAAATATTAAACTAGTGCTCATTGTCATCCTTCCATACACACAAGGGAAAAAAGGAAAATCAGTCCCATTTCTCCTCCCCACCCATCTGCCATAAAACTAGTTTTCACACTGTTGCTACTTCTGGTGGAACTAAACATTGAGTGAATTCCTGTTTAGTTAATTCCAGTTCTGAAGCAGCAACGTAGACGAGCTTAGTTTCCAGGTGACTTCCAGAGTGAAGAGTGTTCTGCAATTCTTTAGTGACAGTGCATTGAACTGGAGCGTAGGGATGGGAGGTTCGGCAACCTAAGCACAACTCAGGTTTAGCAATCCCACCTCTCTTGACACGGTTTTGTAATAGTTGTAGATGTTCTCTAATCTTCCCATCAGTATTTGCTCTCTAGCTTTTGCAAGTTCTTGAAGAATGTAGCAGTGATCATAATTGGTAACATATAAAAAAGATAAGAGATGAAGGCAGGGGCCATCTCAGAATTTTCTGTAAGGCCTGAAAATATATTGCCACTGAGGCTACCCTGTTACCCAGCTACTTACCCTGCATGCCTCCCCACCAAAAAGCATAGCCTCTGACCGCCCCCACACGGCCACTCTGTACCAATATGAATGAAGATGTCTCAGTGTTCTATTTATATGCTTCTGAAAGCCAGGAATGTCTCTGTTCCCTTAATCCTCTGCTTTACAGGAAATGACATTACCCTTTTTGTAGGTGATGGGATGGAGAGAGATGGTCTCTATTCCTCACTCACCTTATTGGCTTCTACCTAAGGGTGGGGCAGGTGGTTTCTGGTACTCTCTCCAGCCACCAGTCTGGGGTCATCCTGCTAGGTGTATAGGTCCAGGCGTTTTGTAGTAAACATTTGAAAGTCCGTTCCTCCTTCACTTAGCTGCCAATCCCAAAATACTCTGGATTTGAAAATTACTTCCACATATATACACCAAAAGGATCAAGCCTCTGAGTCCAGGAGAAAGGAGGCTGCACCACCATGCTACAAACAATGTTACACCAGCGTCATAGCTCTTCATTGTTCACTCCCAAACCAAATAACTTCTGATGTTCAGATACATCAGGTAATAAAATAGGGCCTCTTCATTGTGCCCGCCAGTAAATGGATTCTGGGCTCTGCCCCACTTCCCTTCCCTTCATGAATTTTGGAGTTCCAGCATTTAATACTGTTGTCCCCCCTACCCCCGACTCCCATTAGATTAGTTCAGATGTCTTTCTCTGCCCATTAATGAAGGCTGAGGTAAATGAGTGGGATTCCACATCCGTTTATAAAACATCTGTAGAGATGCAGGATTCTGGGATGTGCCAGGAGACTCTTAACAGGAATATCAGCTTCCCTACCCAGCTCTCTTCTCCCGTCCTCTTTAAGGGAAAATGGTTGTTTAGCTTTTTCCTGCTTCTCTCCTACCATCTGCAAAGAGCAGTTGGCTCTGCCTCTCCGTATTCTGCCTCCCTCTCTCCCCTCCTGAAAAAGAAGAGTGCTTTCAGGAACTCCTCTGCCTTCTGCTCACCCTCCCACTCCCACCCCCTTACTTCCTACTGCAGTAAAGAAAGCAATCGTTTGTCAGTCCCCTCACCTGAGCTACATTGCCAGTCTCTCTAGTCAAGCAGGCCACTTGGCTTTTTAAATACTAAGAGTCATCAAATGCAACAGAGGGGGGAATTGACTCCCTGCATATATGAGATCTTAGTGATGTCATCGATAACGTTCTGACCTCACAGCTTGACAAGTAAGTGGAGGAGGAAATTTTTTTTAATATTTCTCTTTTTTTAAAATGAATGTAGATGTAATTTCCAAGAGTTTCCTGTGTTTTGATGACCTTCTCATTTGAGATGCTTGCGTTGCTGTTCCCTGTCCTGTGGATACACTCAGAGGCTGTCTGCTCGCGGGTCTGACCATCTTTGTTCAGCATGAAATTAAATTGCTTTGACAGAAGAACTAAATCAATTTAATTTCCTAGGAGAGAACAAAAACATTAAAATAAAGGTAGAGTTAGTCGTCTGATTATCATAATCAATTTTCTTGAGGGTGCCCAAGCATCTGCTGCCAATGCAAACAAAATTATCTTTTGCTTCACTGGGTGTTGTGTCTGAATCAGGAGTCCAGAAAAGTGCATTGAGGACAAATTCTGCACTTAATTATACAGGTGCAACTCCCTAGAGTTGATTCTAAGTGAGAGCAGAATTTGGCCTGTAACATAAAGGGTGTGCAGCTAATGTAGGGCTAGTTGCTGCAGGACCAAAAGGAGATTAATCTTGCTGGGGTTGTTACATATTTGTAAGCTTTTTGCTTTTGTTTCCATAGGCCCACTCAAAACTGGACTGCTGGACTTTCTTTTATTTGGCAGTCTGATAGCTGCAGTGGACCCTGTGGCAGTCCTGGCTGTGTTTGAAGAAGTTCACGTCAATGAAGTTCTGTTTATCATTGTTTTTGGAGAATCCCTGCTGAACGACGCCGTAACTGTGGTAAGAGGATTTCATATCCAAGAGTTACTCCAGTTCTGGAGGGTTTATTCTGAGTTAATTACCATGGAATAAAATGGCATGTCGTCTGTGGCTGTCAGCTCGTGTGTCAGCTACAATGCACAGCTTCTGCTAATATAGCTTGCCTTCCATGTTTGCAGACTTTTTTTTGCAGGAACTAATTATCTGAATGCCAAGAGAGCTCATAGGTCACACAGTATGTTGCTATTCGCTAGTTGGATAAGTATAACTCTTAAAATTGGGTTTCTGGTGCACATACTTCACTTGCCATCATGACTATCATGATTTACTAAAATTATTTCCAGAGGTTTGGGGATAATCTCTGCTAATTATTTGAACTGCTTATATTCATTTTATCCATTTTGGCATCTGCTCTTAATCTATGTATGCCTCTCAGAAACTTTCCCAGTTCTTTGTTTATATTATCCTGGCCTTTCCAACTTCCATCACTATTTATCTGATGGCTTCTATGGTCATTACTGAACATGTTGCTTCTGAGTGACATGCATTTATCACAGATGACAAAAATTGCAGTGTTACCAGCTCTTCTGATTTTATTGCATTAGTCTTTCAAGATGAGGTGTTTTTCTTAAAGCCCCAGCTCTGGAAATCCTGAGAATCCCCACTGTTCCAATATAAAAACTCAACTTTCATTTTTAAAAAAGTTTCTAGATCTGATGGTTTCAGGGAAAAGTTTAGGAGAGTTAGTCTGATACCATAATCAATTTTCTTCAGGGTGTTCATCTGTTACAAAGACTCAGACACCAAAAAGCAAATAAAGGGAACCTCAAATGCATTGTGTTTAAAAATCATGATTCCCCAAATATTAGCCTCAATTTCCAGTTTTTGCCTGGAGACCCATTTGGTCCATCTTGCATTTTAATTAAATAAATGCTAGATTGAAGAGCTGAAGTGATAATCAGATTATTTTGCTATTGATTTCTTACCTATGTGGTCCCTTTTGGATACACAAAACCCAAAATATTAATTTCTTTAACTCCACTAAAACCCAAGGCCCCAGTCACCCTCTGTGCTGGAATGATGATTAGTTAGTTAAACCCGTGAACCCCAAGTGGGGCATAGGTCATCCACAAGGCTCCTCCACCTGGTTCTATCTTGGGCAATGGCTTCAATCTGGCCCCATGAATATCCCAGTTCTTGTGCTTCCGTGACTGTAGATCTCCTCCATGTTATTCGGGGTCTTCCTCGGCTGCGTTTCCCCTGAGGATTCCATTTTAGAGCATGTTGAACAATGCTGGATGGGGGTTTCCTCAAAGTATGTCCCAGCCATCCCCATTTTCTCCTTTTTATTTGGATCCCCACTGGCTCTTGGCCTGTTCGTGTCCACAGATGTTCATTCATGATTTTTGTCTTGCTGTCTTATTTGTAGTAATGATGATTATAATGCATTAAAGTGCAGCATTTAGCATGATTAAAAAACTTCAAAAGCATCCATCAAGCCCTTACTTGCTACAGTGATAGGCTCTGTAGGAGACCCTGGGACACGCAGGCAAACAGCCCATTCTCCAGATAGATATATTGTACAGATTTCTTTTTGACCATATTTTTGCCTCCTGCAATTTGAGCACATATTCTCCAAACAGTTTGCTGCTTCATGGATTTGTTTATCTCAGTCTAATGCAATTTCAGGATTTTCCAACCCCATACATGGGACGATTTGGATTGTCTTGTTTCTGAAACAGTTGCTAAGAGCAGCTACTTTGCCTTTTAGGTGCTGTACAATGTGTTTGACTCTTTCGTTGCAATGGGAGCTGATAATGTGACTGGGGTGGACTGCGTAAAAGGCATTGGTACGTAGAATTTAATTGTAGGTTACATCTTTGATATAAATCTGCCAGACTGTAATAATAAATCACCATAACCCTGTC
Source organism: Carettochelys insculpta (assembly GCF_033958435.1). Taxonomy (NCBI): domain Eukaryota; kingdom Metazoa; phylum Chordata; order Testudines; family Carettochelyidae; genus Carettochelys; species Carettochelys insculpta. The sequence continues at coordinate 161,256,342 of NC_134138.1, read as the reverse complement.
ACCTGATGGCCTTTTCAGACCCTTTTCCTTCCATCTCGCCCTGAGGTTCTGTAGCATGCCCTGGCAGAAGAAACCCACCCTTAAATCTCCTCAATATTTGAGAACTCTAGCAGAAGAATTTTCCTTCTGCGAAGATGCAATGAGTATTAGGCTTGGCTTCTGAAATCTAAATAGTAATTTAGTTAGACGGTTAAGACTACCGGGCTTGACAAATCTACGTAAGTTCTTCATGATTTTTGCTTTCTCAGCCCTACCATTTTGCAGCCCTTTCAGCAGAATAGCTCTAACCTGCTCCTCTGTGGTGCCAACAGCTGCTGTGGGCCTGGGGGGTAGCGGGGAGGCAGGGCTGGGGCGGAGCCGAGAGTGGAAGGGACAGGGTTTAGGGCAGTCAGCCCTGGGGTCTTGTGTGTTCCGCGGCATTTCCTAGGGACCCAGCTCTCCAACCACTGCTGCTACCCCCTTTCACCCCCACCAGCTTCCTTTCAGTAGGAGGGCTTTTGTAGCCACAAAATTGTAGTGAAAGGGTTGGATTGTATACAGAGAGAGAGAGAGATTCCCCATCTGTTGTATATAATCAGGATTTGACAATGGTTACCAATCAATGTTGTTGTCTCAGAAGTTGCAATTCTTTCTCCTCCTAAGCATAGGGAAACCTGGCATCATTTTATGTACCGTTGTGTCAATGGTGACAGAAGCACACAAGCATATAATTTGCTATGTGGTTTGGGAAAATTTGTCTTCTGTGGAATAAAGGGGGAAATTTTGTTTGCTCAAAATGCAAGAGTTTGTCCCGGTCTTACAGTGCTGACCACTGACAATAAATGACCCAGTGTTTCCCTAAAAACATTGGGAATACCAAATACATACAAAGCACTCAAAAGCGGTAAAAATGAGTTCAGTTTTTTTTTCAGAAACATAGGGTTCTAGCACCATCCCCAATATCATTAGCCCTTCGATGGGAAAGCCAGTCAAAATTAAACCAGTTACCTTGCATTGTTTTTTTTTGTTTGTTTGTTTTTTTAAAAATCAATACAATTTGCATTTGTCCTTGTTTCAGTGTCTTTCTTTGTGGTGAGCCTGGGTGGAACGTTTGTTGGCATTGTCTTTGCGTTCCTGCTCTCGCTGGTCACTCGCTTCACCAAGCATGTCAGAATCATTGAACCTGGATTTGTGTTTGTGATCTCATACCTGTCCTACCTCACCGCAGAGATGCTTTCTCTTTCTGCCATCCTTGCGTAAGTCTTTTATTGTATTGTTCTCCCTGGCCGCGCTGGAGGTGGTGTGTGGTTTTTCACATAAGTGACATGTTAAGAGTCAAAGCACTGAGGGCAACTGGAGAAGACCACGAGTGAAAAAAAAACAAAGACCTCTTCTTAAAATCATGATCATGAGTAAGCAGTGGGGCCAACAGCCACCATGGGCACCAGGGCATAGTGGGAGAGAATCACAGAATCATAGAATACTAGGACTCGAAGGGACCTCGAGAGGTCATCAAGTCCAGTTCCCTGCCCTCAAGTACTGTCTAGACCATCCCTGATAGACATTTATCTAACCTGTTCTTAAATATCTCCAGAGATGGAGATTCTACAACCTTGCTAGGCAATTCATTCCAGTGTTTGACCACCCTGACAGTTAGGAACTGTTTCCTAATGTCCAATCTAAACCTCCCTCTCTGCAGTTTAAGCCCATTGCTCCTTGTTCTACCCTTAGAGGCCAAGAAGAACAAGTTTTCTCCCTCCTCCTTATGACGCCTTCTAGATACCTGAAAACCGCTGTCATGTCCCCCCCTCAATCTTCTCTTTTCCAAACTGAACAAGCCCAATTCTTTCAGCTTTTCTTCATAGGTAGAGGGGTTGTCTCCAAGCCCCCAGAAGGGGTGGGGCCAAGGGCAGAAGGGACGGGGCCTCAGAGCATGGCACTGGGGCTCCGCAACTCTCCCCCAGGGTTGCACAGAGCTGTGCTGCTGCGGTTTGTCAAAGGGGCCTGGAGCTCCATCCACCACCTCTGCAGAAGTAACAGCATCGGTGGCTGGAGCTCTGGCCCCCTTTGAAACACCAGGCCTTGGGCAACTGTGCCCTTTATCCCCTGCCCCCCACTATAAGCAGAGGGTTACACATCAAAAGTGCCATTGCCCATCAGCCTTGAAAAGGAAAGAAGTTTCCAGAGTCTACTTTGTATTATGAGGGCCCTTACTGTATGTGGGGGGAGGGATAGCTCAGTGGTTTGAGCGTTGGCCTGCTAAACCCAAGGTTGTAGGCTCAACCCTTGAGGAGGCCATTTAGGGATTAGGGCAAATACATGCCAGGGATGGTGCTTGGTCTTGCCAAGAGGGCAGGGGCCTGGACCAGATGACCTCTCAAGGTACCTTCCAGTTCTAGGAGATGTGTATCTCCAATTATATATAGAGAATATGCTTATTTGTTGGTTCCATATGTGAATGTTAATGCTTTGATTGTAACTGCAGAGAATTTCAAATGTTCATTCTGTCACAGAATTTGCAATAATAACATTTTCTGAAGCATCAGACAGAGTGTGATGATGATCCACTGCACTCCCTGCTTACGAATTTAAAACTGCCAACTTTTATATTATTTTTTTTTAAACTTCCTCCACATAACCAGTTCCTGGCAGGAGACAGTCAGGACAGGCAGGGTAAACTTTGCCTACTGTGTTGAATCCCAATGTGATCTTCTCCACTGCTGTAGGTTGGTTCTGAGCATACCCTCCATCTCAATTTTACCTATCCACTTTCATTCGTTTTTAGCCTCTACTATTTCACATGCTCTCAGCCATAGCAACACCATAGTCAATACTTTCAAGATCTGAAGAACCTACTGCAAATGTCAACTTGGTTTTATATCTAATCTAAGCTTTAAAGTATTGACTGTGAAATGACACGGAAACCTGAAAGGCAGAGGAAGCTGGAGTCTTCTATGGTCTAATTAAACATTATCTTCAAACTTTTAGTGGGAGTGGATGTTAGTCATATGTTTTCTTCACAGTTCAAACTCTACAGTATTCATTTAAATACATTTATTTATTTCAAGAATTCTTATAAATTACTGATTGGAAGGTTTTTGTCTGTAGCTGGCAGCTGAAGTAGAGAGAGAACAATATGTTGCAACAAATATTATTCAAAGAAATGATGAACTTCTTTTCAGGATAACTTTCTGTGGTGTCTGCTGCCAAAAATACGTCAAGGCTAATATTTGTGAGCAGTCTTCTACCACGGTGAGGTACACCATGAAAATGTTGGCAAGTGGATGTGAAACTATTATATTCATGTTCCTGGGAATTTCGGCTGTAAATCCAGCCATCTGGACTTGGAACACAGCTTTTATACTATTGACTTTGGTCTTCATCTCAGTGTACAGAGTCATTGGTAAGAAAAACTGTCATTCAATTTTTGCAGCGTTGGTGGATAATGTACTTTCATGCTCTATGGGATCATGACACTTAAGGGCTTGTCCTTTTTGGTAGGCATCCATAGTTCTCAGTAATCTTCGTTGAAGTTATTACTACTCATGGTGGGAAGGAAAATAGATTCTTTAGTAAGCTTCATCAGTTGTTGAAATCATAGACAGTTTTAATCAGATGTGTGAGAGAGCACACCTGAGTTGCTCAAGGTCTAATTTCCTGGATTTTGCTGGCACTAGCAAATCTCTAGATCGAATGGACTTTATGCTAGAACTTCTCCCTGAACAAAAGACCTGCACTTTTGGTCAGTCATCTCTTTATTCCTCCCTTTTCCCTTAGCTCTTTTAAGCCGTGTCTACACGTGCACGCTACTTCGAAGTAGCGGCACTAACTTCAAAATAGCGCCCGTCACGGCTACACGCGCCGGGCGCTATTTCGAAGTTAACTTCGACGTTAGGCGGCGAGACGTCGAAGTCGCTAACCCCATGAGGGGATAGGAATAGCGCCCTACTTTGACGTTCAACGTCGAAGTAGGGACCGTGTAGTCGTTGCGCGTCCCACAACTTCGAAATAGCGGGGTCCGCCATGGGGGCCATCAGCTGAGGGGTTGAGAGATGCTCTCTCTCCAGCCCCTGCGGGGCTGTATGGTCACCGTGGGCAGCAGCCCTTAGCCCAGGGCTTCTGGCTGCTGCTGCGGCAGCTGGGGATCCATGCTGCAGGCACAGGGTCTGCAACCAGTTGTCGGCTCTGTGGATCTTGTGTTGTTTAGTGCAACTGTGTCTGGGAGGGGCCCTTTAAGGGTGCGGCTTGCTGTTGAGTCTGCCCTGTGACCCTGTCTGCAGCTGTGCCTGGCACCCTTATTTCGATGTGTGCTACTGTGGCGTGTAGACATTCCCTCGCAGCGCCTATTTCGATGTGGTGCTGCGCAACGTCGAAGTTGAACATCGACGTTGCCAGCCCTGGAGGGCGTGTAGATGTTACTCATCGAAATAGCCTATTTCGATGTTGCTATGTTGGCTTCACGTGTAGACGTAGCCTTAATTCTATAATTGAGAGATTAAGTTAATTTTATGCCTGGCTTCAAGGTTGAGACGTGTAGATGTGAAACTGTACACAATTATAGCTCATAGTCACTGGCGTAAGGTATAGGTGGTTTCTAATGACTGGTGAGAAACACCCATTCAGTGCACTGCAAAGTAACAGGGGGTTGATTAGCTATTGTTTTATTGGCACTATATAGATGATACACTTTCAAATATATAAAATTTCAAATTATGTATGAGAATTTGCTGGGGGTGTAACGTATGTTCCAGTCTGTACTATTTAATCATTGCTTTATTAAGTGGCAAAAAAATAGCTCAGAGTACTCCTTGAGCAGAATATGCACGCACACATTCACTGACACCCAGGAAAGATTTAAACAAAACTAGCTCATGTAGGCTTCAGATATCTCAGTTCAATGACAATACAAATAAAACCCCACAGCTGGATGGCTGCTCTTGCCATTGTGGTTGCAGCATCCTGGCACATTGAGTGGGAAGGAGCTAACTCTATATCCTTTCATGGTTTGGAAGCGAGGGGGAAGGTCACAAGGATGTAGGACCTTAGACTGTACTGAAAGGAAGAAAGGAATACATGTAAGAGAGAGTTTGTTTTTAATGGAAGATGATTAACTGATTTCTCTTACACTTCGCTGAGCCGGTCGTCTTTGTTTTTATAGGTGTAGTGATACAGACATGGATTCTAAACCACTACAGAGTGGTCCAGCTGGAAATAATAGACCAAGTGGTAATGTCATATGGCGGACTACGAGGAGCTGTTGCTTTTGCTCTTGTTGTACTTCTGGATGAGAAAAAAGTGCAAGAGAAAAACCTGTTTGTCAGCACAACTATCATTGTTGTGTTTTTCACTGTAATATTCCAGGTAATTCACTTACTTGATTCCACTTCTTACAAAGAGGAGGAGGTTGAGAAGATAAGGACATGCCCCACTGTTTAAAGTACTTCTCAATGGCACATGTGAGGTACCATTTCAGTGAGGGTATGACTCCACTATGCGGAAGATCGATGCTGCCACGGTCGATCTTCTGGAGTTCGATTTAGCTCGTCTGGTAGGGAGTTGTTAAATAGAACTGATAGGGTGCCCCCACTGGTGCTGGTACTCCTGCTCCTCATGAGAAGTAAGCAAAGTCGATGGGAGCGCTTGTTCCAGTCAGCCTCCCCCAGTGGAGACAGCACAGAAGCTTGAGTTAAGGTATGTCCACTCCAGCTACGTAATTAAAATAGCTGGATTTGCGTACGTTAATTTGACCTTCTCCTTTAGTGTAGACCTGGCCAGAGCCAAAAACATAATTAGCTTTATAATGTTACTAACAAAGATCCCATTTTATGTTTTCACGTGGCACCATATGGGACAAAACACAATTTCCTGTGTGCTAAAAATATTCAGCCTAAACTGCTGTGTATTAATAGACTCAGGTTAATAGGTGAGCAGGTATCTTTCTCATCAGTTGAATAACCAAGGGAAGCAGTTTTTTACTCGGTCATTACAGATATTAAACAGCTTTACCATATTCACTCTGAGGCAAGCTTTTAAAAGCTATAAAAAAGCAAAGGAAAAAACATGATTCTTCATGAGATCACAGTTTCTGGTAAATAAATCAATATTTACATAAGTGGAGCTAAATTGACTGACACCAGCTGAGGGTCTGGCTCAGCTAGATCATAATGTTCATAATATATCAGAATTCCAGAACAGACTGAGAGTGTATTTGCAGTCTCCCAAGATTCCTTGGAAATGTTTATTAATGTTTTCTCACCTAGGGTTTGACAATCAAGCCTTTGGTCCAGTGGCTAAAAGTGAAGAAAAGTGAGCACAGAGAGCCCAAACTGAATGAGAAACTACATGGCAGAGTAAGACTGTAACAACAATATCTTGGGGGCGGGGAGGAGGGTTGTGATTGTAATAGAAATTGCTGGAGCCGAACTAAAATGTCAAGAAACATTATGAAACAATTTCCCTTTTTGAGGAAAACAAATTTCAGCCCTGTAAATTAACAGATGCTTTACAGGGGTCTATGGGATGCCCACCTGGCAAAGTTTTCACTTCTTCAACCTTCTGGGGCTGAGAGTCCGGTGAATACACCCTGCTCAGCTCCATGTGGCAGTGGTGCCGATTATCCTTCACCTGAAGGAATTAGTGGTTGGGATGGAGGGGCTTGACCACGGGCAGGTGGGTTGAACATCTGAGAATAAGTTTAAGAACAAATCATACATATTTGATACTGGTTTATCTGTAGGAAGGACAATTACCAGGTACAGGTAGCCAATTATGAGCATATATATCTTGCCGATTACATAAACAGTAGTGTATAATCCAGACACATCCCTTACTGAGATTGAATGTTATACACATGTGTATATCTTGCACATTTGCAATCCTAGAAGTTGAAGGACTCTTTACCTACAGCTGTCTTGAAATTCACCTTTAGGATAAGGCCCTAACACACCTTTTATATAACTCCTTCCTGCACTGAATATTTTCCTAACATTCAAACCCAGAAAGGACCATTAGGTCATCTGGTCTGACCTCCAGTATACCGCAGGTTATACGTTTTATCCAGTTACCCCCATATTGAACCCAATACTGAATGCTATCTTGACTGCTACCTGGTGTGAATTAGTAACACTCAACAATTTTTATATTGCAACAGTGAACAAGTTATACCTGAGGGGGAGTTAACCACTTAAGCATGTTAAAAGTTCAGCTCAAGAACTCACGATTTATCAGTGTCTGGAAATTTAGTGAAAACAAAAACTCTGGATGTGCTCTTATGTTTTTCCATGTAGACAGAGTGCCGAGACTGACAGTTGTGTCCCATCCTAGAGTAGGGTGACCAGATAGCAAGAGTGAAAAATCATGGTAATAGAAGCCTATCTATGACAAAGCCCCAAATATCAGGACTGTCCCTATAAAATGGGGACATGTAGTCACCCTGTCCTCAACACCTCTTCCTCATTGGAAAGCCCTGGGATTGATGTGGTCCCCTGATGGATCCTTACGTTTCAGTGGACTTCCAGTTCAAACTGCTGCTGAATACATCTGGCCTATGTCTACGGTACAGCGATCTGTCAACAGAAGTTACAGTCTGAAGAGATCTTCCAACAAAACTTCTGTCGACAGATTGCAGTCACACTCAAACGCAGATCGCTGTCAATCCACTCTGTTGACAGAGAGCGGCCGGACTGTCCGGCTGCCCTCTCGACAGAATGGCCAACCAGAAGCACAGCAGAATGGGCTGCCTGGTGACCCAGAAGCCCAGTCTGTTGACAGAGGACCCCCTGGAGCATCCACACGGCTTTTTGTTGACAAATTCTGTCAAGAAAGGTGTTCTGCCTCAAGGGGGAGAGGCAGAAGCCTGTCGTCAAAAGTGCTTCATTCTGTCGACAGAACACATCCTTAGTGTGGACACACCACGGGTTTTGTTGATAAAATGGGGGCTTTCTTGACAAAGCTCTAGTGTAGACGCAGGCCTGATGTTGAGCCTTTTCTTGCTTCTCAGCTTAAATGATGGTAGTTCTTAAGAGAGATGACAGGAAAGCTTGCAAACTACTCATAACAAAGGCAAAGAAGGAAAAAGGTACAGCCCTGCATATTTTGTTTTTTCAATGTTTTCTGCCACATAAAAGGTATCTTCCAGCTGTGTTTTTGTAATGTATCTTTGGAGTCTGAGTAATAAACTGAGGGCTTTGTTATGGCATTAGCCATAGTGCTTCTTAAGGTGCAGTGCACAATTGCATCATTACAATGAGAGTCCGAGAAGGGATTGTGTCTCATGGAAACATCATGTTTCCTGGAGTTCCTAGCGAGCCTGGCCACTGCACCCCTCTTCCAGGAAGCCTAGTGTCCATTCCCAACCTGTGGCAACAAGGTGCCTGATTTATATAGTACCTTATTCTCAGCACACTCCTAACTCTCTGCTGAATCTATCTGGCGAGGTGATACTGAGCACCAGGTGTATATTATATTCAGTAATAATGGTGATCAAGCTTATCAGTCACAGTGTGCACCAGTCTAAATCTATTGTGCCAGAGCTCTGCGAGCAATCAGCCAGATGGTTGGAGTAAAGATCTAGAAGACATAGAAACAAAAAGTCAAATGCTCCTCTCGATGATACTGGTGTAAATCTGGAGTGGCACTAATTCCATGGAGTAGGGTTATACCAATGTAAATAAGGAACAATTGAGAACAAAGACTTGCCCAAGGTGTTGAGTGTTTTACAGTGATCATAAAAGAAGACTGGTACTCATACTACTCTCAGTGAAATACTCATTCTCAGAGACTATGGCTACACTAGTGCGTTTTTATCAACAAAGCCAGAGTTTTGTTGACAAAACTCACCACACGTCCACACACAAAATGTGTCTTGTCAACTATCGACAAAACTTGGCACTTCCACTGACAATCTTCTGCCTCTTCCTACCTTTGTCGACAGGTTCTGTCAACGAAAAAAGCACTGTGAATGCTCTGGGGGGTCTTCTGTTGACAGACAGGTCTTCCAAGATTCTGGGCAGCCCTTTTGTTCTGTGTTTCTGTATGCCTGTTTTGTCAAGAGAGCAGCCAGGCAGTCTGGCCACTCTGTCGACAAAGCAAGATCACTCTTCCAATCCGCTTTAGTGGATGGCCACACTCTCTACAGAGGTTTTGGAGGAATATCTCTTCCACAGAAACATGTATGGACAGATGCTTCTTGTGTAGCTGTAGCCAGAAAGTATAGCAAGGATCTAGAAGCAACAATGAGAAAGCAACATTCAGATGACTTAGAAGAGGCATATGGCTCATGCACTTGTGATAGCAAAAAGGAAGGAGATGCAAAAGTGGGAGAAGACAAAGGAGCAATGAAAGCGAGATTTAACAAAAAGAGGTTTGATTCTGCTCCTGCTTAGGCTCGTGTAAGTCAGGAGTAGTCAGTGGACTGCTCTGTTCTAGAACCAACAGATATGAGAGGAGAATAAGGGTTTGGATCTGGAGGAAGCTGAGATGTTAATCTCCGTGCGCTCATGGAAAGAGAAAGTAATCCAATAGGTAATCGGAACATTGTTCTGGATATACACCAAATCTGACCCTATGTAAATTAAGCTACTTTATAGCAATGCCTTTAATTTCAACCCACTATTAATTGCACATTTATTTTCATAGGCTTTTGATCACATTCTTTCTGCTGTTGAAGACATATCTGGACAAATTGGACATAATTATCTGAGAGACAAGTAAGTGGTGTTAGCTGCCCTTATTCTGCTGAACTGGAATATTTAAGGAAATGGGAATATATTAAGATGGATTGGTTTTGCTTACATCTGTCTGACCAGCAAAATGGTATTTAAGAACTAAAGGGTTGGAGATGGCTTGGGTGATACTGGTCCCTGCCTTCCTTCGCTTCCCACTTCCTGAATTTCTGCAGTTTATCACAATAAATAAAAACTAGAGTGTTGCTTTCATAAAAAAGAAAGAAAAGAAAAAAACGACAGTGGGGGGCGTTGCTTGTGCAGTTGCTAACAATTTGAACAAGGAAGGGTTTTAAATTCTTATTTTCTTCTCAGCGTTGATGCAGTTTGGTTACATTTTTACCTTCTATTCATTTTGGAAAATGAAACTACTTTGGCTATTTTCATTGGTTTCATCACTGTAAGCAAAACAACAAGGAGATCGGTGACGCCTTAAAGACTAGCAATTTATTATGGCATAAACTTCCATGAGTTGCAACTCGCTTCGTCAGATGCGTACCACTGGACACTTTGTTTTTGCTGAAACGGACTAGCACTGCTACCCGTGTAACCTGCGGAAAAGACTCTTAAGGGCAACTCACAGATTAAACACCACTGCCCTCCTCTGCTTCAATTATTTCTAGTGAACCAGTTTTGTACCTTTTGGATAGGAAACCCCTCCTTGTAAACAAGAACTTTTAAGTCTTTGAGGCTGTTCAAGCGAATGCCCTGGGATGCTGGCACCTGCTTTTCATCTTATAACACTCTGTGGGCTCAGCATCGCTGAGGCAGGAGTCAGAGTCGTTCTCTTGAGGTCAGAGGGTACATGCACCGGACTTTGCAGGAGCTGTTGTGGGGTCTTCTGCCTCCCCGGTCCTGGAGGATGGTAGGACCCTCCAGCAGCTGCTCCACTGGGTGGCCAAGGCTTAGGGGTGCAGGTGGAGGAAGTGAAAGGTGAAGCCATTACAATGACAGATATTTTGTCCTCATCAGAGCCCCCTAGGGTGGCACTGCCTCTCATTAAGACCATCACAGAAACGGCCAAGGTGGTGTGCCAGACCCCAGCATCAGCCCAACTCACACTAAAGAAAAATGAGAGGAGATACTTTGTCCCCTCTAAGGGGCATGACCTTCTCTTTACCCAGCCCTTACCTGACTCCCTGGTTGTGGATGCCATAGGGAGAGACTGGGGGCCCGGGGCCCTCACACAAAAATAGAGAGGCAAAATGCTTGGACCTGTACAGTAGGAAAGTTTAATCAACCAGGGGCTATAGTTGCACATATCTAATCAACCAGCCCCTGTGAGTAGATACTCCTATAATACAGCTTCCTACCTTTCCAAGTTCATGGAGCTGATCCCCCCTCAGATGCCAAGCCCTGTTGTATGGCCTTGGTGGAGGAGAACAAGCTGATTTCATGTGAGACTTTGCAGGTCACCCTGGATGCTGCCGACTCAGCATCAAAGGTCGTGGCCTTATGTACGACCATGAGAAGGGGTGCATGGCTCCAGGTCTCTGGCCTCCACTATGGAGTACAGCAGTCTGTTCTGGATTTGCCCTTCAAGGGGCTGACCCTGTTCTTGGAGAAAGCTGATAAAAGGCTCCATAGCTTTAAAGACTCCAGGGCCACCCTGAGGTCACTGGGCCTCCCTAGCTCCTGTGATGTAACGCAGGCATTTTACTCTCCACCCTCCTCCCAGACAATTCCCTCACCAGCCTATAGATCAGACTCAGTGGAGAGGTCAGAGCAGCAGGAGATACGCCCACCCACCTGCCTGGCCAAGGCCAAGGCCAGCAGAAGTCCTCTCCGGGCCTAAGTCCAACGTCTGAAGGTGCAGTTGAGAGCGCCATGCCACCCCCCGTTACGGATGCAGTACACCTTATGTTTTTGTCTGCCTATCCCTGTTCTACCCTGCTGGGTGCTGTGTAACATTGGACCACAGCGTCTGTTGCACAGTAGAAAGGGGATATGCTATCCAATTCAGTTCTTATCACCCTTTCAATCCTTCTTCCCTGTCCCTCTTCAGGGACCCCTCTCACAAGCGTCTCCTTAGGCAGGAGGTTCAGTTGCTCCTCGACTGGGGAGCGATAGAGGAGGTTCCCCCACAATTCAGGGGCCAGAGGTATTATTCTCATTCTTTCCTAATCCCAAAGTTGAAAGGGGGAATGAGGTACATCATGGATGTGCTAGGTCTGAACACGTTTGTAAGAAAGATCATGTTTTGCATGGTTTCTCTGGTGCTCGTTATTCCCCTTTCTAGATTCGGTGGACTGGTTTGTCACTCTCGACTTACAGGATGCGTACTTTCACATTGTGACCTATCTTCCTCACAGGAGGTTCCTCAGGTTTGTGGTGCATGGGGATGCTATCAATTCACAGTCCTTCCTTCTGGCCTGTCGACGGAACCAAGGGTTTTCACCAAATGCATGGCGGTGGTTGCAGCCTTCCTCCAGAGGCAGAATATCCAGTTGTTGCCATAGCTGGATGACTGGTTACACAAAAGGAGATCATAGCCCAGGTTCATCAATACATAAAATTCATTCTCTAAACCTTCGACACTTGGCCTCCTGATAAATGAGGCAAAGTCAATGCTTGTCCACACTCAAAGAGTTTGTGGAGGTCCTCCTGGACTCGGTGCTCGCCTGGGCCTCCCTGCCAGAGAGCAGGTTTCAGGCTATGGCCAGCATTATAAATGACATGATCACGTTCCCCACCATGACAGCCAGGTGTTGCATGAAGCTCCTGGGACATATGGCAGCTTGTTTGTTCATGGTACTACACACCAGACTTTGACTATGTCCTCTTCTCCCCTCACGTCAGTGTACTGCCCTGTAAGGGGCAATATACCAAATTAGTGATGTTACCACAGCAGGTGTTGCAGAGCCTGCACTGGTGGTTGGACGCTTGGATGGTATGTGTGGTGGTACCTTCAGCCTCCCCAACCTTCCCTGTCCCTGATAACCAATGTGTCAGATTTAGGCTGTGGTGCACATCTGAGGAAGTGCTGTACTCAAGGTCTCTGGGGCACTTCAGACATTGAGATTCGCATCAATGTGAGAGAGCTCAGGGCAATCAGGTTGGCGTGCAAGGTGTTTTGGGACAGCCAAGCCAGGCATTGCATGTCTGTGAGCACAGAACACGACAGCAGCGTATTATATCAACAGACAGGAGGTGCACGCTGCTCCCCCTGCATCACAAGGCCCTCGGCCTGTAGGAGTTCTGCATTCAGCACAAAATCCTCCTGGAGGCCCACTCCCTATCTGGAGTCTACAGTACCATAGTGGACCACCTCAGCAGATCCTTCATGAACCACAAGTGGTCCATTTACTTGGACATGCTGCAATCAGTTTTCCAAATTTGGGACTATTCCCAGGTGGACCTGTTTGCCATGTGCCTCAGTTCAAAGCGCCAAACATTTTGTTCTTACTGGAACTGCAATCCAGGGTCCTGGGCAGATGCGTTCAACGTGTCGTGGATATGCCCTCTGCTGTATGCATTCCCTCCGGCTTCTCTCGTCCACAGGATCCTCTTCAAAATAGGAGCAGACCAGGCTTCAGTAATCTTGGTGGCTCCAGCGTGGGTCAGACATCATTGGTACTCAGTCCAGTTGGACCTGTCAGTGTACAATCCAGTAACACTCCCATTACTCCCGGACCCAATGATACAGGAGGAAGAGTGGCTTCAGCACCCCAATCTCCTGTCCCTTCATCTCGTGGCATGGAAGCTTTGTGGTTGAGTGCCATGGAACTTTCCTGGTCAGACCCAGTGAGGGAGGTACTTTTAAATAGTAAGAAACCTTCTACAAAGGCCACTTACTTGGCAAAGTGGAAAAAGTTTGCAGTTTGGACATCCCGGAAGAGGTTGTCTCCCTTGCAGGTCACAATCCTCTCAATTCTGGATTGTTCGGGGCACCTAAACCAGTTGGGGCTGTCCCTGTCTTCTATTAAAGTACAACTGGCGGCCATGTCTGCCTTTCATCCCAGGCCAGGCCTTTTGTCGATCTTCCCGGACCCTGTGATCAAGAGATTCATGAAGGGCTTGGAAAGGGTTAGGCCACCGGTGCCTTACCCCTGACCTGCCTGGGAGCTTAGTTTGGTTATGGCCAGGCATATGGAGCCCCCCTTTTGAGCGCCTTGCTCCCCGCTCCCTGCTCCCCGCTCCCCACTCCCTGCTCCCTGCTCCCTGCTGTTTGTAACTTACAAAGCAGCCTTTCTGGTGCCCATCACATTGGCCAGAAAGGTGTCTGAGTTTAGGGCCCTCTCAGCGGGCCCACCATGTACTGTGTTCCATAAGGAGAAGCTTAGACTGAGACCCCGTCTGGCTTTCCTGCTGAAGGTGGGTCTCCTCTGTCCGTGTCAATCAAGATTTTTTTATTGTTCTTGTGGGGTTTTTTTTTTAATTATTGTTTTTTACCCTAAGCCTCATGCTGTCCCAAGGGAGCAGAGTTTACATACCTGTGATGTCTGTAGAGCCTTGGCTTTTTACAGGGACAGGACCAAGCCCCAAGCCCCAAGCCGTTCAGAGAGTCACAGCAAGCCTTTGGGGTTTTGGCTGAGAGGATGAAGGCCCCCCCACCCCTCGTTTTTGTCCCAGAGGATTTCCTTCTGGTTAATAGCATGTACTAAGGGATGCTGCGAGCCATCAGGGGTTCCCTCTCCTCTGATCAGGGCTCACCCTACAAGAGCGCAGGCCTCTTCAGCAACATTCCTAACCCGTCTGTAGGGTGGCCACCTGGTCTTCCATTCACACATTTTCAGCCCATTACACAGTTACGCAGCACACTAGGGAGGACATTGCAGTGGGCACGGGTGTACTACACTCCTTCTGATGCTCTGACCCCAACTCCTAACGTCAGCTGGCAGTCACCCTCATTGGAGTGCACGTGAACAATCACTTGAAGAAGAACAGACAGTTACGTACCTTCGTAACTGGCGTTCTTCAGGGTGTGTTGCTCATGTCCATTCCAAAGCCCTCCCGCCTTCCCTACTGTCAAAGTAGCCATCAAGAAGGAACTGAGTGGGGTTGGGTCAGGCAGTGCTATATCGGTGCCATTCCAGGGGGCACCACACCAACCTGACGGCTACAGGCTAGGGAAACTTTTTCCGACAAATGAGCACTCACACGCACACGTATGTTGGAATGGACATGAACAACACATCTCAAAGAACACCAGTTACGGGGGTAAGCAACTGTCTTTTGTCACAATTCTCTGGTATTGGACATGCCCTTTTGATCTGGAAACTAGAAACATTTTGTATACTCTAATGGATAACCTCTTACTGCTGTTATTCTGTAGTAGCTGTGCCTGGTGGCTGCACCTCTCAAAAGAGTGTTGTGATTTGTGTAACTCCAGATATAAGTCTTTTCTAAATGTGCTTTAGCTGTTCTTTACAGAAATAAAGCAACAAAACACACCTCACTGTATTTATTATCTGGCAAGGTGTCTAACAATGCTTACTTCAAAGGAACTAAGTCAAACTAAGATGCTATACATTGATGCTCTCAAAATTGTTCGTTTAAATCACTAGGTGGTCCAATTTTGATCGAAAAATGCTCAGTAAAGTACTGATGAGAAGGTCTGCTCAAAAATCAAGAGACCAGATTCTTAATATTTTCCATGAGCTCAACCTGAAGGATGCCATCAGCTACGTGGCTGAGGTATTTTTGCATGTCTTATCTTGTACCTTGTAACATCATATGTCTTTATTTTAAATATTGCAGCATAGCTTTACTTCAATGTATTAGGAAAGCAGAACCAACAGCAAACCTTTTATGGTGAAATGGTATTTGAAGTATATTTTGTCCCATCACCACCTGTTTATGTGATTGTGGTACTTTGCTTTAGCACTAATTCCACAGGACCACTAGTTCTGGCGGTATACTTATTTCATAGAGCTGGAAGCGACCTCAAGAGGTCATCCAATCTAATTCCCATGCACTCACAGCAGGACCTATCACCATCCCTGACAGAATTTTTTTTAAAAAGAAGAATGTCTGTTTGCCCCAGGCACCCTAAACATACCATCATCATCATGAATAACTGTGGACTCAGTGCCTGTGGGTGTCTGATGCCTCTCACTATTTCCTTCCATCTTTCCCTATCCAGTGCAGAGTGGATTAGTTTCTGTAGACTAGCTCCACACCAATCTACCACATCATCTATCCATTCTCCGTGAGGTCTGCTTCTTCTGTTCAAACCATCCATTATGCCAAATACCAGCGTCTTGATTTTTCGTTCATTGTTCATTTTGCAAATATGTCCAAATAGTTGTAGCTTGTGTTTTATAACCTTCTGCAGCAGTTTTTCTTTCAGCTGTATCTTCCTATATAATTCCTCATTGGTGACCTTCTGCATCCGTCCTATTCTCAGAATCTTTCTATAACACCTCCTTTCAAATGCCAATAGTCTTCTTTTCAAATCTTTTATCACCCATGTCTCACATCCGTACAACATGCTGCTGAATGCACACATTTTCAAGACAGCCAGCTTTGTTCTTAAGCTAATTGCTTTGCTTTTCCATCACCTTCAAATTTGCTCTTGCTATTCCCTTTTTACAGTCTAGATGATATGTTATGTTGCTCCCCAGATATGTGAACTTTTCTACATTTTCTAGTTCAATACCATCGACACTGATCTTCCTCCCTATTTCCTTATCTCCAAATACCATTGTTTTAATCAATGTTCATAATCAGTCTGTACTGCTTCCCTTCTTAGTTTAACACCTGCACCATTTTTGCTAGCTTCTCCTCATCTTCCTCGAGGATAACTATATCCTCTGCAAACCTCAAGTTGTTAATTCATACCCTCAAGGACTGAGCTCACAAACCTGGGTTTACAAGGCTGATGTTCTAACCATTGGGCCATCCCTCACCTGCTGTAGGTTGCTGTATATTCCTGTGTATATCAATGTTTTGTTCTACCAGGTTTCATTCAGACATTTGGCTTCTGCTTCCTCATGCATTAAGTATTCCCCTGGTTTCACTGGAGCTACTCAAGTGAACATGTATTGGTCAGCATGTGTAAAGGTGGTGTCTTTTGGCTCTCTGTGCATAATTAAACAAGTTGCAGCTGAAGCACTAGTATAGTTTCCAGTGATGGCCTGTTCAGACATTAGAATTAGGGCAGGTAATGCAGATGGCACTTGCAAGCTAAGTGCATCCCGGGACTAGCCTCGAGGTGTTGTTTCTTCTTGTCCCTAAATGAGCTACCAGCTTGATAAAGAGCTTTTCTGTTTTTTTTGCTCATCAGTTTCCTAAAGAAAAACTAACACCAAAATACGAAACATTGTTGCCTCACCAGCAAATTCAGTGTTACTCACTAGTAGAATCCAAAACCTTTTGCAATGGTTCTCAAGCTTTTTTATTTTGTGAGCCATGTCATAAGAGAACATTCTTCTCTGGGACCAAATCTTCCTGATCTCTGAACTGTTGGTTGGTTCTGTAATGGTTCAATTCAGTGGAACACCAGGCAGGACTCCAGACACCATATCTGAAAACAGCTGACCACTCAAATTCCTGCCAATCTCTGGATGCTAGCAGGCTAGAAAATCTCCTTGTTATTCTCAACAGCCTATCCCTGGAGCCTGTCTCTTGCTGATTTACACTCCCCTCCTGCATATAAGCAGTCTTCAAATAATAGCTAAAACTGCATCTAGACTGAGAGCTTAGGTCTAAGGATCTTACCTAGTTATCACACACAGAATGGGTTCCAGAAATACACATGCAAATAAATGTCCACAAAGGATATTTTTACCTGTGACCAGAAATTTTGGTAGCCCCATTTCATGTGTTTCAGTGATGTGGGTGTCATTTAAAAAACATTTCATGCTTCAATCAGTAATAGTTCTAGCAGTAATGTAATTGTGAACCTCACATTCCTGTGCCTTACAGATCTGATTTCCATTTTACTTTAATTGGTATGTAGGTATTTCTATTTTTATATGTCCCAGTGATTTTTCTACTGCCATTGAACTGTTCCAAATGACTTAAAACACAGATTAGTATAAATTACACATAGAGATCGTACTGCAGGGAATATAGGGTTTCTCCATTATTGTCACAGGCAGGTCTCTTGAGTGTCCTTTCCAGCCTCAGTATCTGACCACAGCCACTCCAGGTCTGCTGAATCACCACCATGCTCTATTCTATGTTATATTTATAGTCAGTAGGCAGCTGTCCCATTTGCTGCCACAAAAGATTACATAATAGTACGCACAGCAGCCCGTCCTGCCTGTCTTCTGTCAGGTACCTTCCTCTCCCCCGGGCCTCCCTCTCTGCATAGCTGCTGGGGACACTTCCACCCTAGTAGCCCCTCAGCTGTGTGGTCACTCGGTTAACTGGCCTCCTCTACCAACTGGTGGTTTTTCAGTCAGAGCTCAAGTAATAAAAGTTGGTGGGGATATGAATGACAGAGTTAGCCTCTGGCGCAGCATACCCTATTAGAACCATGCTTAAGCTTTCTCCATTCCTTTACTGTGCCTGGATATGTAAAATGGGAGCAGGGGTAGCTCAGTGGTATGAGCACTGGCCTGCTAAACCCAGGGTTGTGAGCTCAATCCTTAGGGAAGCCATTCAGAGATTGGAGCAAATAGACATCAGGGATGGTGCTTGGTTCTGCCAAGAGGGTGGGGGACTGGACTAGATGACCTCCCAAGGTCCCTTCCAGTTCACAGCAGAAAGGGATTTAGGGGTCATAGTGGACCACAAGCTAAATAGGAGCCAACAGTGCGATGCTGTTGCAAAAAAAGCAAACATGATTCTGGGCTGCATTAACAGGCATGTTGTGAGCAAGACACAAGAAGTCATTCTTCTGCTCTACTCTGCACTGGTTAGGCCTCAGCTGGAGTATTGTGCCCAGTTCTGGGCACCACAGTTCAAGAAAGATGTGGAGAAATTAGAGAGGGTCCAGAAAAGAGTGACAAGAATGATTAAAGATCTAGAGAATATGACCTACAAAGAAAGGCTGAAAGAATGGGGTTTGTTTAGTTTGGAAAAGAGAAGACTGAGTGGAACATGATAGTAGTTTTCAGGTATCTGAAAGGGTGTCTTAAGGAGGAAAGAGAAAACTTGTCCTTTCTGGCCTTTGAGGATAGAACAAGAGTCAGTGGACTCTAAACTGCAGCAAGGGAGGTTTAGGTTGGACATTAGGAAAAAGTTCCTAACTGTCAGGGTGGTCAAACAGTGGAATAAATTGCCAAGGGAGGTTGTGGAATCTCCATCGCTGGAGATATTTAAGAACTGGTTAGATAGATGTCTATCAGGGATGGTTTAGACAGTACTTGGTCCTGCCATTGGGGCAGGGGGCTGGACTTGATGGCCTCTCAAGGTCCCTTCCAGTCCTAGTGTTCTATTCTAAATAGGCATGATAGAGCTATAGCTTACAAAATCACAGTACATTGGCTTTGGTCTTAAGGGTAACGTACTTCTGGGAGTCCGGGAAATACTGTTCCACAGGTGTTCCATTCACCGCTCATTAAAGCACAGAGTCTGATCCAAGAGCTCTGTGCTGCAGTTCAAAGCCACAGATGGAATTTCCCTTTACTATCTGAGAAAGTCCTCGCCTTTTGGCAGCCCGACTTCACTCAATAGCTCCAGTCCACTAGAACAATGACAGTGTGAGGCCACGGGGAACAAGGGGTGAAAAATGGAAACAAAAGTTTGACAGGAATCCACTTGTGTATCACCACCTGCAGAACTGAAAGTAAAACTCACCTTTGCAATTCAGCTTTAGTTCCTCATGCGTGTATATACATACAGTTAATGATTTACCAAACATTTGCCTCTTTCCTTCTGGGAAAGAAAACAGAACTATTACTGTCATATCTTGGGAGGTATTCCGTTCGCAGAGATATGGGTCCCAATATAAGTACCTGGATAGATAGATGTCTGCAGATGTCTGGCAAGGTGTTAGATGAAAAATGACATCCATTATTGAAATCATAGAATCATAGAAGAGTAGGACTGGAAGGGACCTCGAGAGTCCATCGAGTCCAGCCCCCTGCCCTCATGGCAGGACCAAGCATTTTCTAGACCATCCCTGAAAGCCATCTATCTAACCTCTTCTTAAATATCTCCAGTGATGGAGATTCTACCACCTCCCTTGGCAATTCGTTCTAGTGTTTGGTCACCCTGACAGTTAGGAGTTTTTTCCTAATGTCCAACCTGAACCTCCCCTACTGCAATTTCAGTCCATTGCCTCTTGTTCTATCCTCGGAGGCAAGGAAGAACAAGTTCCCTTCCTCTGCCTTATGACACCCTTTTAGATACCTGAAAAGTGCTATCACGTCCCCCCTCAATCTTCTCTTTTCCAAACTAAACAAGCCCAATTCTTTCAGCCTTTCTTCATAGGTCATGTTCTCTAGACCTTTGATCATTCTCATTGCTCTCCTCTGGACCCTCTCCAATTTCTCCACATCCTTCCTGTACTGCAGTGCCCAGAACTGGACACAATACTCCAGCTGAGGCCTAACCAGCGCAGAGTGGAGCGGGAGAATGACTTCTCGTGTCTTGTTCACAACACACCTGTTAATGCATCCTAGAATCATGTTTGCCTTTTTCGCAACAGCATCACACTGTTGACTCATATTTAGCTTGTGGTCCACTATAACCCCCAGATCCCTTTCTGCTGTACTCATTCCTAGGCAGGCCTTTCCCATTCTGTATGTGTGACACTGATTGTTTCTTCCTAAGTGGAGCACTTTGCATTTGTCCTTATTAAACTTCATCCTGTTTATCTCAGCCCATTTCTCCAGTTTATCCAGATCCTTTTGAATTATGACCCTATCCTCCAAAGAAGTTGCAACCCCTCCCAGCTTGGTATCATCTGCAAACTTAATAAGTGTACTTTCTATGTCAATATCTAAAGCGTTAATGAAGATATTGAACAGAACCGGTCCTAAAACAGACCCCTGCGGAACCCCACTAGTTATACTTTTCCAGCCGGATTGAAAACCATTAATAACTACCCTCTGGGTACGGTTATCCAGCCAGTTGTTCACCCACCTTATAGTAGCCCCATCTAAGTTGTATTTGCATAGTTTATTGATAAGTATATTATGTGAGACCGTGCCAAATGCTTTACTGAAGTCTAGGTATATCACATCCACCACTTCTCCCTTATCCACAAGACTCGTTATTCTATCAAAGAAAGCTGTTAGATTGGTTTGACATGATCTGTTTTTAACAAAGCCATGCTGGCTGTTCCCTAGCACCGTACCACCTTCCAAATGCTTGCAGATGATTTCTTTAATTACCTGCTCCATTATCTTTCCTGGCGCAGAAGTTAAGCTGACTGGCCTGTAGTTTCCCGGGTTATTCTTGTTCCCCTTTTTATAAATGGGTATTATATTTGCCCTTTTCCAGTCTTCTGGAATCTCTCCTGTCTCCCACGATTTACCAAAAATGATTGCTAAAGGCTCAGATACCTCTTCTATCAGCTCCTTGAGGATTCTAGGATGCATTTCATCAGGCCCTGGTGATTTGCAGACATCTAATTTTTCTAAGTAAATTTTAATTTGCTCTTTTCTTATTTCAACTTCTAAGCCTACCCCTTTTTCACTAGCATTCTCTATGTCAGGCATTCCTTCAGATTTCTCAGTGAAGACCGAAACAAAGAAATCATTAAACATCTCTGCCATTTCCAAATTCCCTGTTACTGTTCCTCCCTCCTCACTGACCAATGGCCCTACCCTCTCCTTGGTCTTCCTCTTGTTACCAATGTATTTGTAAAAAGCCTTTTTGTTTCCCTTTATGCTTGTAGCTAGTTTGAGCTCATTTTGTGCCTTAGCCTTTCTAATCTTGCTCCTGCACGCTCGTGTTGTTTGCCTATATTCATCCTTTGTAATTTGTCCTAGTTTCCATTTCTTATATGATTCCTTTTTTAGTTTGAGATCATGCAAGATCTCCTGGTTAAGCCAAGGCAGTCTTTCACCATGTTTTCTATCTTTCCTACACAGCGGGATAGCTTGCTTTTGGGCCCTTAATAATGTCCCTTTGAAAAACTGCCAACTCTCCTCAGCCGTTTTTCCCCTCAGTTTAGCTTCCCATGGGACCTTACCTACCAGCTGCCTGAGTTTACCAAAATCTGCCTTCCTGAAATCCATTATCTCTATTGTACTGTTTTCCCTTCTACCCTTCCTTAGAACTGCGAACTCTATGATTTCATGATCACTTTCACCCAAGCATCCTTCCACTTTGAAATTCTCAATAATTTCCTCCCTATTTGTTAAAATTAAATCTAGAACAGCTTCCCCTCTGGTAGCTTTTTCAACCTTTTGGAATAAAAAGTTGTCTGCAATGCAATCCAAGAATTTATTGGACAGTCTGTCCCCTGCTGTATTAGTTTCCCAACATATACTTGGATAGTTGAAGTCCCCCATCACCACCAAATTCTGGGCCCTGGATGATTTTGTTAGCTGTTTAAAGAAAGCCTCATCCACCTCTTCCACCTGGGTAGGGGGCCTGTAGTAGACTCCTAGTAGGACCTCATCCTTGTTTTTTACTCCTCTGAGTCTAACCCAGAGACTTTCAACCCGTCCATCTCCTACATCCATCTCCACCTCTGTCCAAGTGTGTACATTTTTAATATACAAGGCAACACCTCCTCCCTTCTTTCCCTGTCTGTCCTTCCTAAGCAGGCTGTACCCTTCAATACCAACATTCCAATCATGTGTATTATCCCACCAAGTTTCTGTGATGCCAACGATATCATAGTTGTATTCATTTATTAGTACTTCCAATTCTTCTTGCTTATTTCCCATACTTCTTGCATTTGTATATAGGCATCTCAGACATTGATTTGGTCTTGCCTCCCAGTTTTGCCCTGGCCCTCTTTTTACTCTCCCAGTGTAGCCCATACTCCCTCCCATTTCAAAGTAACCTTTTATATAGTGGAAAGGGGAATTCAAACTTTTGGTGACTCTCGCCAAGGGTTTTTAAAGGTGCAGGGATGCCATTTGCAGAAAATAAGGAGAAGGCCTGTAAAATCACATTGTCTTCAAATTAGCGCTGTGAAGTGTTACATAAATGGAATGGCTTTGGGCTGGCCTCTGTACTAGCTTGAACTTTCTCCCAGGGAAATAAGCAGCATGGGAAAAATAGAGAGACAGTCTTTATTCTTGTTACAACTTTCCCCAGTTCTTTTGTATTTGTGTCATTTGCCTATGGAAGCTTCAAAAATGAACCCATCTTTTCTTATATTGTACAACTTAGCCTTGGGTGTACCTGTGTTAACATCATACACTCTTTAACTAAAAACCTTACCGCTAATGCAGCTCGTTGCTTTCTGTGAACAGGGAGAGCGTAGAGGTTCACTGGCTTTCATTCGTTCTTCGAGTACGGACAACATGGTCAACGTGGACTTCAACACTCCTCGATCAAGTACTGTGGAGGCCTCTGTCTCCTGTTTACTGTGAGTTACTTTTCTAGGGGGCCATTTTTATTTCTGATTGATATATGATTAAATACAAAAAAAAAAAAAAAAAGTTATTACCCCAGTACAAAATGGGTGCAGAATGCTCCCGTTCTAACTTGGCTGCTTTCTTGTCAGAGACTGAGAATGGAGTGACTATCAGCCATGACAGGCACCTCAGACTGTTCTTTGTACACAAGCCTATTTTAATCTTCAGATAAAAAGCACTCCGGAGAAAACATATTAAAAAGAATAAAAGACCTGCACACGTGCCAATAAGGGTTCAACCCCCCGCCCCTGAACCTGGCCTCTGTCGGGATCAGTCCTTTAACCCCACCTAAGTGGATTTCTTGTGGTTACAAGCTCACCACAGCTTCAGCTCAGAACAGGCCACCAGTCTTATGAGGCCTCAGTAGGTCTCGTCCATCCTACTCTTAGCCCAAAAGGCTGGGTGAGGCTTTGATGGGTCGGGAAGAAGGCGCGGAGAGAGTTTACAGCCAGGTTATTTATCCAAAAATCCTTTGTTTGTCTTTTATTGGTTCATGAAGAATCCAGTTTGAGCTCGCCTGTGCACCCCTCTTCAGGAGGTGGCTTCAAAGCCTGATATAACAAAGGAATACATTAGCATCCTGCTAGAGCAGAGGGGAGCAAACTATGGCCCACAGACCACATCTGGCCCACAGGATCCTTCTCTCTGGCCTCCAGGCTCCCCCCGCAGAAGGTTGGCCCCTAGCCCCTGTTGCCTCCCTCCCCTTCTGCAGCTCACCACGCTGCCAGCACTGACGTTCCAGGCGGCACTGCTGCGATCTCTGGCCAAGTGGCGCAGCTGCAGTGCTGCCTGCCCGGTGGTCTGGATGGGGATCAGAGGGGTTAGATGCTGGGGTTGGACAAGGGGCAAGGGATCCCAGGGGCATGGTCAGGAGGTGGGGAGCAGGGAGAGTTTAATAGGGGTGAGGCGTTCTGGGGGCAGTCAGGGCTAGGGAGGGTAGATTACCCATGGCAGGACGTGGGCAGTGGAAGTGGGTGGCAGCAGGATCAGGGTGTCACCTGCCCATGGTCCTTTCCCGCACTCACCACGCAATGGCAGCCTGCTCAGCGGGGCTGCCGCTCGCACCGCATGGTGAGTGTGGGGTGAGAGGAGGTGACCCTCTGCCGCTGCCTCCATCACTTACAGCCCGCCCCAGGTAATCCTTCTCCCTTCTGTCCATAGGATGGCGGCGGCAGCTGCTGCAGGGCCCCAAAAAACACTGGGCCTGGGGCAGCCACTCCATCTCTCCCTATTGAGAGGACAGCTCTGAGCTCTGCTTCAGTGAGGTTTAACCTCATGCAGTAAAGTTTGTCTTAGTTTCTTAAGGTTTGTCCAGGTTATCACAAGACATTGTCAGTTCCTTTCTTCTTAGGGTTAAGGCATGACAGAGAAGATACAAAAGCCATGAAAGTTCCTGTGTGCATGAGAACAGCTTGCCAGAGGTCACCCACGGGTGTTGTGGGCCCTGCTACACCAAAGGTTGCTCTGCCTTACCTCTCCCTTGTACTGAGGACCATGTGTGTTTCCTGAAAGAAAAGAAGGCCCTGTGTTAGTTCAGACTCAGCCTTTTTAGTCCCAAAGCTCCTTCTTTGTTTGGGTCTCTGGGAAACCTAGTTTGAACCAGTATATGCAAACAGCCTAGGGGACAGAGTTTCTCTGAAGTTTTTTACAGTCCCCAGGGTGATCACCCCCTAGTGTTTTTTAAGTTATTGGAAGAGCTGTGGTAACTCTCCCCTGTGGAGCAGACACAATCAGACATACATAATTCATAAATTGAACACGATGCTGTAAAATCGGTTACAATCCATACCTTGTTTCATGCATAGACCCACCAATTTCACTGTGTCTACTCAAAGGCTGTGTCTACACTTGCCCCCAATTTCGAAGGGGGGATGGTAATCAGGGCTGCGGGAGATTACTAATGAAGTGCTGCGGTGAATACGCAGCATTTCATTAGGCTAATTTTCCCCCACGGCAACTTCAAAGCATCAAACTTCAAAGTGCTGGCATGCATGTAGCCCGCACTACTTTGAAGGCCCTTTACTCTTCAAAATTGGTCTGAAAAAGGATGGTAGAACTTGGTCTTTTCTGACCTTTTACCCGCTGCCAAAACCTTTACTTCCCCTCTGACAGCATGTACCCAAACATCTGCAGCATATGAAAAACTTAGAGGCAACTTAAAGGAATAACACTAATATAGACCACACAGACAAGACCATACCGATTGTATTATCCTTTGCATATTTAGTTCAAGAAAAATCTCCTCATTTGACTATTCCTGGAATTGGCAACAAATTTCCCATCTGCTGCACAGGCATGCGACAAAAACTATAGTCAGCATAATGTTGGTCCAGCTTGTTTTAGAGTCCATGGGTCTTGTCTACAATATTTGCAAAGAGGCAAATTTCAGAGGTTTAACCATAAGTCACTTTTTAACTTTTTAGGAAAAAAAAGTACAGAGATTTGAGAAACAAATATTGCATAAAATCTATTGGGATAAATTAACTGTGATGAAAACAAACAATGGCATTGGCAACTTATTCTGATCACAGTTGTAAATTATCAAGTACTACTCACTTTGGTATTCTGTGGGTAGGAAACTGATTGTGACTAATAGCATGGTAATGGATGACCTAAATAAGTGGTTCCCATGATGTTTCTTCCAGGGATCCCTTTCACATCAGACTAAGGGTATGTCTACACAGCAACCCGATTCTGAAATAAGCTATTCCAGAATAGCTTACTTTGAAATAACACTGCTACCCACTAAACTACATCTCAAAATAGCACTTAGTTATTTCAAAATAGAGCATTCTACTCTCATAGACTACGTCTACACTAGTACAAATCTTCGAAATGGCCATGCAAATAGCCATTTCAAAGATTACTAATGAGGTGCTGAAATGCAGCTCTTTGAAATTGCCGTGTTTCCCTCCCGTGCAGCTCATCCAGACGGAGGTCCTTTTCGAGAGGACCCCGGGAATTTCGAAATCCCCTTATTCCTATCAACAGGGGACTTCAAAGTTTCCGGGGTCCTTTCGAAAAGGATCCCCAACTGGACAAGCCGTGCTGGAGTGAAATGTGGCAGTTTCGAAGAGCCGCGGCCTGCAGCATGCTAATGAGGTGCTGACTATGCATTTCAGCGCCTCATTAGTAATCTTTGAAGTGGCCATTTGCATGGGCATATCGAAGATTTGTGCTAGTGTAGACACGACCATAGCGTCTATTTTGAAACAGGGCCATTGGCTGCACTATGGTATATTTCAAAATAAGCTCTGTTCCCTGTCTTAACAGCACCTATTTCAAAATCGATATTTTGAAATAGGCACTATTCCTCATACAGGCCGTGGCTACGCTAACCCTCCCTTTTAGAAGGGGCATGTAAATTATGGCCATTCAAAATTTTTGGGAAGAAGAAGGTGCTTTTGAAATTAGGGCACACTTTCAAAGGAGCCCCAGCTAGATGGCTATTTTTAGTTCTAAATCAGCACTTTCAACAGGGGGGGTGGCCATCGTCATGCAAATGAGGCATTGAATATTCATGTAAGCACCTCATTTGCATTTTCAAACAGCCATAATTTACATGCCCCTTCCCAAAGGGAGGTGTAGGGTCGCCATGGCCAGAATGGGGTTTACCAATTTTGAAATAAGCCAGCTGCTATTTCAAAATTATTTCGGAATCGTGGTTGTGTTGTGTAGACACTAGGATAGTTATTTTGAAATAACTGTGCTGTGTAAACCTACACTAAATGTCCCTGACCCCTTTCATTTTTTATACCAAAATTTCATGCCATTATTATTCTGTTAGTTTGGTTAGTTGTAATATCTCTAAAAATACACATGCGTGGAGTTCAGTTCAGTGGTCTCAAGATTCTGGAAGTTCAGGTCCCAGCTTTGCTGTAGAGTCCTATACATATCCCTTCATCTGCATTTCTCTTTCTCCTAAATGGGTCTGTTACTTGTGAATGTTGTGAATCTTGACATTTATGGCAGAAAAAGTACTACTCAACCCGTGCAGGGAGTGTGTTGTTTCGAATGGGGAAGTACTAGAACCGCTAGAATATCCCCAGCAGCATGAATGGTTGTGCACAGTGAGTGACAGAATTGCCATCCTCTATGCAGTGAAATTTCCAGAATACCATTCTAGTGGGTTCTGGCCCTGTCTTGAGAACATAGTGGATCACCTGGTGGTCTGGAGACACCTCTGTATGGGAACTACTGAGCTAGACTGGTACAACTTCCATTCTGCAGGTGTAGAAGGACAGGATGTAGCAGGAAAAGAAGCAAATAAGCTGAAGTTTATAAGACAAAGCAGGTGATCCAGTCAATGCTGAGTAGTTGCAAGTTTGTCATTTTGTCTGGCCAAATTACACCATCACTGAAGTCATTGCTGAATCTGCTCAGGGGCCTGCACTTGTGCCCACTCAATCTAGACTACATTTAACCCATGATGATGTTTACTTGTCTTTAATCCCATCCACAGTTTCTTTCCTGTTTAAACACATTGCAGTGCATGCTTTTTCCACCTGTCAATGATCCAAAAAAGTATGTATTTTCATATTATGCTGTAGGAGAGAAAAAGCCAGCTCCGTTTGTCTTGATATGCAAGCCTTAGAGCAGAGGAGAAAAAGCATACGAGATACAGAGGATACAGTCACTCACCACACACTGCAGCAGTATCTTTACAAACCTAGACAAGAGGTAAGATACGAGTTGTAGCCATGACCATGTTTTCATTTGAGAGCCAGAAGCAACTGAATGGGGAATATTCTTTGGAAACTCAAAACAGAAGGACAAAGCTGCAAAATCAGTCGCTAACTGAAGATGGGCTCTGACCCTGCAAACCATTAGTCATGGGAGCAGTCCTTACAAGACAAGTACTGTAGTCTCATTGACTTCAGAGGCACTACTCATAGAATCATAGAACACTAGAACTGGAAGGGACCTCGATAGGTCATCAAATCCAGGCCCCGGCCTTCACTGCAAGACCAAACACCATCTAGACCATCCCTGATAGATGTCTGTCTAACTTGCCCTTAAATAGCTCCAGTGATGGAGATTCCACAACATCCCTAGGCAGTTTATTCCAGTGTTTAACCACCCTGACAGTTAGGAAGTTTTTCTTAATGTCCAAGCTAAACCTCCCTTGCTGCAGTTTAAGTCCATTGCTCCTTGTCCTATCTTCGGAGGCCAAGGAGAACAAGTTTTCTCCCCCTTCCTTCTAAGCCGCTTTGAGGAACTTAAAAACCACTATCACATCCCCTCTAAGTCTTCTCTCTTCTAAACTAAACAAGTCCAGTTTTTTCTGTATTCCCTCATACCTCATGTTCTCTAGACCTTTAATCATTCTTGTTGCTCTTCTCTGGACCTTCTCCAATTTCTTCACATCTTTCTTGAAATGCAGTGCCCAGAACTGGACACAATACTCCAGTTGAGGCCTAAGGAGTGCTGAGTAGAGTGAAAGAATGACTTCCCATGTCTTGCTCTCAGTGCTCCTGTTCATGCATCCCAGAATCATATTTGCTTTTTTGCAACAGTACTGTTGACTCATATTTAACTTGTGGTCCCCTCTGACCACTAAATCCCTCTCCACAGTACTCCTTCCTAGACACTTGCTTCCCATTGTGTATGTATGAAGCTGATTGTTCCTTCCTAAGGGGAGTACTTTGCATTTGTCCTTATTAAACTTCATCCTGTTTACCTCAGACCATTTCTCCAGTTTGTCCAGATCATTTTGAATTCTGACCCTATCCTCCAAAGCAGTTGCAACCCCTACGAGCTTGGTATCATCTACAAACTTAATAAACATACCCTCTATACCAGTATCTAAGTTGTTGATGAAGATATTGAATAGAACTGGTTCCAGACCAGACCCTTGCAGAGCCCCACTTGTTATGCCCTTCCAGCATGACTGCAAACCATTAATAACTAGTCTCTGAGAATGGTTATCTGGCCAGTTATGCACCCACCTTATAGTAACCCCATCTAAGTTGTATTTGCCTAGTTTATTGATTAGAAGATCATGTGAGACCATTTCAGATGCCTTACTGAAGACTAAGTATACCACATCCATGGCTTCTCCCTTATCCACAAGACTTGTTATCTATAAAAGAAATCTGTTAGATTGGTCTGGCATGATTTGTTCTTCATCAGTCCATGCTGGATGTTACATATCACCTTATTTTCTTCCAGGTGTTTGCAGATAAATTCCTTAATTACTTGCTCCATTATCTTTCCCAGTACAGAAGTTAAACTGACTGGTCTATAGTTTCCTGGGTTGTTCTTTTTTCCCTTTTCATAGATGGGCACTATATTTGCCCATTCACTGTCTTCTGGAATCTCTCCTGACTTCCAAGACATTCCAAAGTTGAAAGTTAAAGGTTCCAATACCTCCTCTATCAGCTTCTTGAGTATTCTAGGATGTATTTCATTAGGCCCTGGTGACTTACAGACACCTAATTTTTCTAAGTAATTTTTAACTTGTTCCTTTTTTATTTTAGCCTCTAAACCTGCCCCCTTCTCATTAGCATTCACCATGTTAGGCATTTGTCCATCAGACTTCTTGATGAAGACTAAAACAAAGAAGTCATTAAGCACCTCTGCCATTTCCAAATTTCCCGATATTGTTTCTCCCTCCTCACTGAGTAGTGGGCCTAGCCTGTCCTTGGTCTTCCTCTTGGTTCTAATATATTTATACGTCTTCTTGTTACCCTTTATGTCTCTAACTAGCTTGAGCTTGTTTTTCACCTTTGCCTTTCTAATCTTGCCCCTGCATACACTTAGGCTGTGTCTACACTGAGCCCTACTGTTGACAGTTTAAGGCAAATAAGCAGTCTTGAAAATGTAAAATGGAGGTCCACTGGCATATTTGTGTGACTAATGTACATATGCATGAGGCTGATTTGCATACCATGGCAAAAACCCAGCCATGTAGACATGGTTCTGGCAATAAAAACCCCTTTGTCTGCAGCTACTTACACCTGGGAAAAAAATCAGGCATAAGAGGCTGCTGACAAAGTGTGTTTTTGCTGGCAGAACCATGTCGACATGGCTCGATTTCTGTCTGGATATGCAAAGTATCCTTATGAATATGCACGTTTACTGTGAGAATATGCAAATGTGCCACCCTATTGCATTTTCAAGACTGCTTATTTGCGTCAAACTTTTGGCACTAGGGCTCAGTGTAGACACAGCCATATTGTTTGCTTATATTCATCCTTTGTAATTTCTCGTAATTTCCACTGTTTATATCATTCCTTTTTGATTTTGAGATCATGCAATGTCTCCTGGTTAAGCTAAGGTAGTTATTCACCATGCTTTATATCTTTCTGACACAGCAGAATAGCTTGCTTTGGGCCCTTAATAATGTCCTTTGGTAAACTGCCAACTCTCTTCAGTTGTTTTTCCTCTTAGCCTTACTTCCCATGGGACCTTACCTACCAGGTCTCTGAGTTTATCAAAGTCTGCCTTCCTGCAATCCATTGTTTCTATTTTGATGTTCTCCCTTTTGCCATTTCTTAGAATCTTGAACTCTATGATTTCATGGTCACTTTCTCCCAAGCTGTCTTCCGCTTTCAGACTATCGACCAGTTCATCCCTGTTTGTTAAAATCAGATCTAGGACTGCTTTCCCTCCCAGTAACTTTTTTCCACCTTCTGAAATAAAAAATTGTCGTCAGTGCAATCCAAGAACTTTCTGGATGGTCTGTGCCTTGCTATGTTAGTTTGAGAGCAGCTAGTGGAATTGGGCCCCAAATCTGTTCTGCTGGTTGGTTGTTGTAGGTCTGCAAGTGAACATGGGAGTGAGGGAGGGTGAAATAAAACATGTAACCTTAGGAAGTCTGAGCTGTTTGAGCACGACCTGTTCTAGCTAGTGTGTTTAATCTGAATGACTTTTAATCAATATTTTTCAAATTACTGTACTTATCGGTAAGAAGAAAATAATTAACTACCTGGGAACATGTTGACTCATAATTAATTGCTTTTTGTAATTGATTGGTGTGGGCAGTTGCCTTGGTGTTGGGCCCCGGTTTATTTTTGTGTATGTAAATATTCTCTTCTCTTCCTGGCTAAAGCACCGACATCCATACAGTCGGCACGAGATTATTCAGAATGAAGACGACAAACAAGACAAGGAGATTTTCCACAGGACAATGAGGAAGCGCTTGGAATCTTTCAAGAGTACCAAACTGGGAATCAACCAACCCAAAAAGATCAACAAAAACCACAAGAGAGACCGGGGACAAAAAAGGGTAAGAGTCCTGCATGTGGGACCAGGTCTTATCTGCCACTTACCCAGACAATGGGCCTGGTGCTTTAGAGGATCCATTCCTGAGGAGGCATAGTGTAATTTCAGTTCCCATGAATCTATTCCACGTGAAAGTTCCTCTGAGGGAGGATTGTCCAGTAAGACCCAAGCAAGGGGAGAGGTGTGTCAAGTGGCGACTCTGGAGGTGGCATTGCACCCTCAGAAATCTTGTGGCATGCATTCACTAGATCTCTCTGTCCTGTGGGACCCTTTCTTTGGGTATGAGGGGATTCCAGGTTCAACAAACATGGTTCCAGAAGGGATGGCTTTTGTCTCCATGGAAGTTGTATTGAACTCGGGAGCTGATGGTTT
This sequence comes from Carettochelys insculpta, assembly GCF_033958435.1. Taxonomy (NCBI): domain Eukaryota; kingdom Metazoa; phylum Chordata; order Testudines; family Carettochelyidae; genus Carettochelys; species Carettochelys insculpta. The sequence goes on along the minus strand of NC_134138.1, from coordinate 161,224,607 downwards.
GAGATGAAACTTCAGCTTCTCCTGCTTAGAGGAAGGAAGGACAACCGCAAAAAGGAATTGGAAACTGCCACCAGCCATTGATAAAGTTGTGTGTGTGCATTAATATCAGGGCCTTAATCTCTTTGCAAAGACTAATACAAAAATAAGTTTAAATACCTAGGCGTGACCACCACTGCTATTCTTGTATTATGTTGGTGAGTTCCAAATCCCTGGCTGAAAGCTTGAAAAATGAAGCTCTCTGTAGCTACAATGAGTACTGCACAGCTATCTTTGTCTAAAGTCACTTGAAATGTTTTATTTTTTCAGAAAACTAATAATTCCATACCAAATGGAAAAATACCTTCAGAAAATTCAGTGCAAGATTTTACTTCGAAGGAAAAAGGTAATTGTGCTATCCAGCAACGGTTGCTAAACAGATGTTTTAATCGGCTTGTATTTTGTTGAAGAAACAGTGTTCTTCTGAAATTTCATGTCAAGAAGACAAATCACGTATCATTAATAAATTACTACTTTGCCCTATTACTGCTGCCCATATCAGATTTTCCCCCCTTCTGGCTTAAAATGGAAGCATTTAGGAAGAAGTCACGAGCATTTCAAAATAAATATATTTTCATAGACATAAAACCAATTGGAGGCCACCATAAAGAAGGCCACAACATTGATCAGATCTCAGCTTCTGAATCATGACATGCCAGAGGTAACTCTGATAATGTCTTTCTTTGTGATCCGAGATGGCATGTACTTGTGCCCATCACGTCTTGCCTAGGCATCTTGTAACATCGGTACTTTTTCTGAATGCAGAGCAGGCAAACTGGAACAAGAGAATAGCATAACACGTACATGAATGGAAACTCAACAGGCAAATATTGTGCTGACTTCTACCCTAAATGCAGCTCCAAGCATCCTAGCACATCTAACTGTAGGCCAACGAACCCTGGGAGTGTCCCGAACAAAAGAAGGAAAGAAAAAAAAACCCTGTACTTTAAATTCTGCATTTAAAGGAAAAGAGCCTTTCATCCAAGTTTCATCTGTTTCTTTGCAGTTTTTGTCTGATGCCACCTGCCATGCAGATTATTATATGTGATATAAAAGGCATTGAACTAAATTCTCCCTCACTTACCCATGCAACCTCAGTAATTTTACAGAGGGCTGTGAACTAGGGCAGGGCTGGAGGGGTCAGAATTTCCCCTGGGCTTTCAGAAAGGAATGGCGTGGGTATGGGGAGGTTAACAATCACTGTCTGCGGAAACTCTGAGTGCAGGTATTTGCTGTCTATCAGTTTGATAGCATTTATTTTTATTGCCAGCAACAATGAACTGGCTGAATAGCAATTATACTTCTATAGCACCTTTGATCTTTACGTGTTTCACAAATATTAACTAATTAGCCCTTCCACCACTCCTGTGTTAAGGGATTTACCAGAGAGGAGTCGATAAGGGATATAATGGACAGCAGTCTTTTCACCAGCCACTGATATGGAGCTGCCTTGGGGCAAAACCCAGCAGGTGTTTAACCACCTACAACAGTGTTACATGCTGGTTTGGGTTGAAAGGCAGAAAAGGACATCATTGCCAAGTAAACTGCAGGGGGAGCTGAAATTGGCAGGAGCTAATTAACCAAGTTTACATTTATTCAGAACATTGCGTTTTCGTAACTGTGTGAATATCAGGCTTGGTCTATGTAGCTGGAATCGACTTATCTGCAATTGACTTACCTGGCCGTCTTCATAGAGGGAGGTCAATAGGAGAAACCCTCCTGTCGACCTCCCTTACTCCCCGCAGTATCAAGGTGTACAGGAGTCGACTGCCAACTCCAGATAGTTTGATTTCATGCGTCTCTTTACCAGGCGCCCAAAATCAAACTCCAGAAGATGGACCCTGACTGGGTCAGTCTTCCACATAGCATAGATGTACCCTTAGGCTTTCCTTCAGTGCAGGGTAAGCTGGAAAAATGCCACCGTACTTTCTGCAGTTTGTAAGCTTTCCCTGCGTGTCTCCATGTCAGGTACTCATCTCGCCCAATCCCCTTTAGCTGGTGAAGGCTGATACAGCTACGGCCCAAGACACTGTTGCAGGAGTGAGCCAGGAATCTAATATTAGTGACCTGATAAGCTGTACGTTAGATGTGTAGAACATTTAGTTACCAAGATAGCATTGCTTTGAAAAAGTGCCTTTACCCAGGCTTATATTAAAGGTTTACTATAATTATCTTAGATAACTATATGAGCATAAAGAAGCCAGCGGATAACACTTGTGTCAAATCTTATATGAATAACTATCACACACAAATGTTGTTATATTTATTTTCTTCCAGATGTAGAATTTTCTGATCCAGAAGAAAATTATGAATCCTTGCATATGGACAAAGGAGTTGACTTTTTAGCAAATGTCACCAAGCAGAATTCCATAGATGCTACTACTGGTAAGAAAATAGATCATAAATGCAGAATTTCCTTCAAATACAAAGCAGTTCATTGGATTTTTTTTTGTTAATACTTACCGTATAACCTGGCTGTAAAATAACTAATCACTTCTAGAGACAGAAGAAAAAATATTCTGGAGGAATTTTTAAAGTCATCTGCTATTTAGTCATTTTGACTTTTGCTTTGTCAGGAATACATCTATCAACTTGACTCCAGTGTGTTTTTGTTGTTCCCCCCCCCCATGTCTCTCCCTAAAATTACAGTGCCCTGGGGCCCAGAATGGTCAGTAGTTAGCCCTGGACCAGTGTATGTTTAAGTTCCATCTAATGTCATTCTAGTGATCCTCAAGGGCTAGAAACAGGGGTTTTCCATCTCTGGAAAAGAGAGATTCCCAGTTGGTACACAGCTCTTGCTTCTGGCCCTAGAGAGTTCAAAGTCATCAGATTTTAAAACTGTGACGTGTTTATGTCTAGCAGTAGCTATTTCAGGTAATGTTTAAGGTGTCAAAATGTGTTAATTTTCCCTCACTCTATTCCCTGTCCACTTGGACTCATAGCATAGTTAGTTTTCTGTACTGTGTGGTGTGCATAGATGTGGTGTAGGATAATGCATCTATCGGCTTTCATTTGAATATAACCAAGCTCAAAGGTACTTTTGAGTGTGTTGTCCCTTTTCTCCTCTCACATATATTTTATATTAATGTAAATCCACTGACTTACTGATTTGCAGCGTTGTCAGAGGAAAATCAGATCAGAACTCTTCACTATTTCGGCTTACACTGTAAATTCTAGAGGACTGGGGAGTCAAATTCACCACTATGCTCTGACTTCTTTGCTGATGTAGTGATGCCAAAAAGGTATAAACCTATCTTATAATCCAGGCTTGCAGATCTTGTCCATTACTGGATGATGCAAAACAGCCCAGTCGTGCTGGTGAATCTAGCCCTGTGTCTCAATCTTTCAGATACGAACTAGTCACATTTGGTGTGATTGATTTAAATCCAGTCAGTTCATTTGGATAAACTGTGCATTTGGGGTTTTCTGTCTGCAGACCCTTCAACCATAACTGCCAATTACAATCAGTTTTGTTTGCTTTTCAATCAACCCAGACTTCTAAAACAGCAAAATGACCAGTAGTAGCCAGGCATGTGAGCAGAAAGCTTAAAAGCTATATCTGTTTATGTGTTATTTCACTATGGGTCAAACATGCTGTTTGCTAACAATTATTTTATTTTCAAACTGAATTTATAACTCATAAACTTTTGTAGGAATTGATAACCCAGTATTTTCAGCTGATGAGGATCAAACTACCTACATGACGTTCCCGCCGTGGTTATCTAATGAAGATACCGTAGTACCCTCACAAAGGGCCCGAGTGCAGTTACCGTATTCTCCAGACAACTTCCGACGGCTTGCCCCTTTTCGCCTCAGCAATAAATCTGTAGATTCCTTTTTGCTAGCAGATGGCCCAGCGGAGCGACCCAGAGCGTTCCTCCCAGAAACAACGCATATGTAATATTTTAAAATTGACCTTCAATTTAATTTCCAATCAACCTCTCTGCTGCTCTGGCTACCTGACAGCTTTCCTGGTCTCTTTGCCTGTTCAAGTATTGTTCTCTTCCTTGCTTCTTCTGCAGCTGAACATCTGCTATACTCATCTTTAAATTTTTAGGGCCAAACCCCTTATTGGTAGAAGTAATCGCAGTTGCCTGGTCTACGCCAGACCTCAGTTTGGGTTTGACCCTTCTGTGATATTTTAAAAAAAACAAAACCATTTCATGCACTTGTAGGTTATATACCGTTTGTTTTCCCTAGTTTGACTCTGTTGAATGAGCTAAAGAAACTACAGGCTGAACCTTTCGAGTCCAACACCCTCGGGACCAGACCGGTGCTGAATGAGAGAATTTGCTTCACCATGGGAAGTCAATGTTGTTTAGCAGCATTACCAAAACTTCCACCTCTTATTGGGCTCTTAGAAGACATTTAGGAGAAAATAACCCCACAGAACAGAGCAACACTGAGAGCCAGGACTGGGGGCTGGAAAAAAACTTTACGGGGACACAGGAAGCATGGCCGCACCCACGATAAGTGGCTACCAAGCTAACTAAGACCATGCTGGATTACAGACGTTGCCGGATGAGAGAGTGCTTGACTAGAGATGTTCAATCTGTATTTATATTGTTGGCCCAATTCTGCCCTCTGCTACAGGTGTGAAACACCCCCAAAGTCACTTCACATGAGACTGAATTCAGATATAACCTGCTGTCTCCTAAAGCGATAAGCTGTTGACTCCAGTAATTTCAAGCAGGCTTCATCTTGTAATGTGTTTGTACTGTGCCTAGCCCAATGAGGGCATTCAGGCACTACTGTGGTACAACTAATAAAGAATACTAATAGCCACATCAGTGTATTACTTAAAGTATAAAAATGAGGCACAGCTTCCTATAGACTTTGCATTTACTTTGTACAGCTAGAGATGACTGCCTAAGGGGGCAACACCTCAGGGAAATTTAGAGCCCCAATTTTTATTCAAGCCCCAACATTCATTTTGCCATAAGGATGGCCATACTGGATCAGATCTGTGGTCCATCTAATCCAATATTGTCTCTTCTGACAGCAGCCAATGCCAAATATTCCAGCCAGAATGAACATACTAGGCAATCCTTGAGTGAGCCATTCCCTGTCACCCAGTCCCTGCATCTGGCAGTCAGAGATTAGGGACACCCGGAGCATGGAGTTGCATCCCTGATCCATCTTGCCTAATAGGTCCATCAGTGATACCCCCTGGGCAATGAGTTCCACTGGTTGACTGAGCACTGTGTGAAGAGGCGCTGCCTTTTGTTTTTGAAATGAGGCCAGGCCTACACTAGGGGGCAAAGACAAATTAAGTTAGATAACTCCAGCCATATATATATATATATATATATATATATATATATATATGTATATTATATATAAGCCTTTACCTTATTTGCAAACGTAATTGCTCAATACAGTAAGCTTTTGCCTCTATAAGTTATCAGTTCAAATGTGAATTCAGTCACATGTATAAAGAATATTTCAGTCTCGCTTCAGTTTCCCAACACACAATTAGACCACAGTTGGATACATTTCTGTAAATGGCACAGTCATTGCTGTAAATGAGATACTTCAGACGCAAAACCTAGGGCAATGCAGATAGCTAGCACGAAAATAAAACAAAGAAGCACATTTTCTATGGTGTAATGATTAAGCACAAAGACAAGACTTAGTGTCATTTCTGAACTAGCAATTTAATGAGTTAGATAACTTGAGGATGCTTCCAAATGAGAAGGCAAGAACTATATTAAAATAAAGTGCTCAGGGTTTCTTCAGCTGAGGTCATGACTGTTAGAAACTGAGCAGAAAACACCCTCCTATTAAGATTAGCCTGAAAACTGTGTGTAAATGTTTAGAGCCTGACTGGCATGTGCATTTACTCTAATTTTATGCCTTTGGAAGTGATTACTAGCCACCTGAGCCATAAAGAAACACAGAATCCAAGATGTCCCATGTTCTGAGCAGCACGGCATCCTGACTGCAATGGAGTTTCACAGTAATCTGAAATGAAGTAAAAAGCGAAAGGTGTATTCCCCATTTATCTTGGTTCCTGTCTTCTGAAGGACAGTGAGGCCTTTAGTTAGTTGCAGATAGTGAAGTATGATGTGTCATTTCACCAGTAGAGTTCAGCTGTCTTTTGATCGTGTTTAGGGTTTAGCCAACTTACAATTATAAATCTTTTTATTATTTAAAAAAATAATAATTTAGAATTATTGCTAGATGAATGAAATAGTACCGAAGCTACTGTGTGGAGTAAATGTATCCTAAATGGTATCCCAAAATGTAAACACATCTTGGACACTCTCAGCACTTGTCCAAATTGAATGTACTGGTTGAACATCTCTAGACCGGCACACTCTCATCCAGCAACATTTGTAATCCATCTGATTTTAATTACCTGGATGACCACTTATTGTGGGTGTGGCCAAGTTTCCCATGGCCCCATAAAGCTTGTTTCCAGCCACAAGTGCTGGCTCTCAGTTTTCTGTGCTGTTATTTAGCTGTAATTTATCCCTAAATGTCTTCTCAGAGCCCAGTAAGCAGCGGGAGAGTTGGTAATGCTGATAGACAATATTGACCACCCAGGGTCCGGCAAATTCTATTGTTTGGCACCAGTCAGGTGCCGAACGAGAGAGGTTCAATCTGTGCTTGAAACTTTCTTTTTTACTAGAAATATTTACATATATTGTACGATATTAACTTCTGTCTCTTATGACTTGCTGAACTTTAATTAACCTTTGTGCTTTTCCCCATTCTGTTGTCTTGATTGGTACTGATTTTATTATTTAGAATAGCTCAATGGTATGTAACAGCTTCTTATACAGATAAATGTGTGGGGTCTCTTTACTGTCACTGCTGGCTAAAAATAAGTCGTCAAAGGGGTTAAAACAAGTTTTAAAAAAGTGTAAGCCCAAGTGGCCTCAGCTTTATTGTAAAGACCTTACAATAATTCCTTTAAATGCATTTTATACAGTAAAGCATTCCGAGGTAAAAATAACACTGGAATCCAACTTTTTTGGAACTCCTTATTTGATTCTTACGACTCAATAGTCTAGGGCAGGCGTGTCCAGCCCGTGGGCCGCATGCGGCCCTGGACAGCTAGTAATGCAGCCCCACAAGATCGTAAATTTTTAACATTATGTGATTTATATACATTAACTATATTATATATTTTATATGCGGCCCAAGACAATTCCTCTTCACTCAATGCGGCCCAGGCAAGCCAAAAGGTTGGACACCCATGGTGTAGGGCAAGATTGCACATGAAAATAAATACATGTAAATGGCCACATGATGGCTCCGTCACCTATGAATTTGACTTCTAGCTTGGGCAATTCCATTGGCTTCACTAGGGTTGTGTCCAGTGGGCATGGGGGCAGGGTTTAGCCCACTGACCCTCAGAACAGATTTATGTTCCTAAAGATATGTTATCTTCAGCAAAATAGCACCAGCAAAGGGATGGCTCAGACACCAGTGTTTCAAATGAAAATCAAGTTTGCACAAGAAGTGGACATTTACATATTTCTGTGTTTGATGTTGCCCATGTAGGTGATGACAGCCATAGCACTGCAGCGACAGGATATTCATCTTCGGACGAGAAACAGCCACCTTGGAAACCTGACCAAGCAAAACAAAATGCCTCTGTTTCAGAGAAACCCCTGCACTTCATTCCATCTTGCCTTCAAAGGCCGTGGGCACAAAGCTGTTCTTCATTGGAAACCCAAGGAAATACGTTTCTTTCAACTGTCTCAGAGCACATCCCTTCTTACGACACAAACCTAACCGAAGTCTATTGGAAAGCAATCTCTGACACGAATAACAAAACCTCTTTGAATTCAGGCTATTGCTCTGAAACCAGTTGTGAGCTGGTGAGTTCACAAGAAGACCATTCTGTAGCGATGCAAGACAGGCAAGAGGAACCTGACCCAAAGGTGAGCCAAGAGAAGAAAACACTGCTTAACGCACAAGCCCACTACAGATCTGCTGCTGCCAGGCGGGTCCAAAGCCGCCGCTCTTTTCACAGACCAAAGCCTTTGCAACATCCCAAACTTCAGAAGTTAGCCTCTCTTCCATCCTCTTGTCACATCCCTCCCCATTCTCTTGAACAAGAAGAAACACAGCTTTGAGCCTTGACTTACCTAAGGGGAAAAAGGCGTAGCGACAGAGGACAAAGTCTTTGGAAGAAGAGAGGGTGAGTAAAACTCGAAGCAAGGAGACTTTTTCTAGGACCCTTTCTTGAAAGAAAGAGGAAAAAACCCATCAGAAACAATGGGGTCTACTTTTCTGCTGGATATGCACCAGTAATTCCTCATTTACGCTATAGGGACTTAGGTGGTTGAATCAAGTTGATAAGTATACTTCCTATTCTCATCTAGACTGTTACAAAGATAAATCTGTTTTCTGGGGGCTTTTCAATATGGAAACTGTTCGACGTTGCTTTCCAAATGAAGAATAGCTTTATTCTGCTGTGCATTTCCAGAAACCACCATTAAGGCAATACACTGCAGCCCTAGGGTTAATAAGGCAGCTCAGTATTCATGCTGCATGAAATACCTACACATGAGGCCAATGGTTAAATCTCTGGCTCCGTGAAGCTATTCTGGCTGAAATAGATGAGTGCCTCTTTATTAGATGTGAAAGCTAAAGATGAAATATTGGCCTATGGTTGAATTTTTGTATCATTGTGAAAAGCTAATTTAATCGTGGAATTTTGACTATGTGTTGTAAATTCTCAGGATGACATCTTGCTCCCACTGAAATGAATAGGAGTTATGCTGTGCATTTGGTGGGGCCCAAGATTTCACCCTGTGGTGCTGAGAAGAAAATACAGAAGATTAATTAGAATTCTAATTTACGTGGTCCGAAATGTCTCGTTTATATTAATTAAGCTGCTCTTTTTTCAAATAGCCTCAGTCACACCAAAGTGAAGCCAGTGCTGATTTATTTGGGTACTCATGCACCTTCCAAAATATCTGTTAAATCTTCCTATTTATACACAATTTTTGGCACAGTGATTTTTCTCAAATACTGCCATCTTCTGTGTCCTTTGACACATCGCTTTGGTGCCATGATGACTCAGGATGTTGCTCTTTCTAAGTACTGTACACTGACGTTTTGGCTATGCTGTATGTATATATTTGTAGAGGTTCAGAATTTGAGTTTTTATTTTCCATTTTTATGCTAAATTGTGATCAGTGAGATTATACCAGTTCTCCGCTCCTTCCAAGCCCGATCTAGCCTCCCACTGAAAGTTGTGTTAGTCCGTGTATGAAAATGAAAACCAGTGAAAGGCTCTAAGGATTTTATATTCCCATGCAAGACTTGAATTAACACTGCACGTCAGGCAGCTCCTGCTTCGTTTTGCAGCTCCATATATAATTTGTTCCCCTGTGGTGATGCTGTCTTCAGTATAGCCCCAATTAAAAATCCCATTAGGCAGCTAGCTATATCTTGAGGCATCTAAATGCGTTTAAAAATGTGCTGTACATGCCTAATTATGGGACTTGGTCTCCTAAATCACTTTGGCACTTTATATTGTTTTACCTTATTGCTACAGTTCAGATGTTACTTCAGAGTCTAGGGCCCAAATTTTTAAAAGTGGTGTCTACCTGGGGGTGCCTCCCTGCTTGGGTGTCAAAGGACATGTCTATACTTATGAGAAGATTGATGCTCTGGAAGCTGATTTTTTTTTGGGGGGTTCAATTTAGCATGTCTACAAAGGATGCACTAAATCGAATGTTGAGGGTGCTCCTGTCGACTCTGGTACTCCTTGCTGTCACGAGGTGTAAGGGAAGTGAATGGCAGCTTGTCTCCCATCGACTTCCAACAATGGGGCCATTCCAGAAATACAACTTAAGGTACATCGACTCCAGCTACGCAATTCTCATAGGTGGAGTTGCATATCTTAAGTCGAATGTCTGTCGTAATGTAGGCCTGCCCTAACTTCGGGTACACTGAACACCCAAACAACAAAATCAGTACATGTGGAAATGTGGGCCCTGGACCTTTTCCATCTGTGACCCCTTAGCAAAGCCTGACATGTGCTAGTGATGATGCTCAGCCACCACAATGGTGGACATGGTATAGAAGCCTAGAGAGATAAGTAACCTCCTCTATAGGCAATGGATTCCCTTCTCTATCTCATGAAACTTAAATCAGGAAGTAGTTCATTGCTTTCTTTCAGTCCTCCTGAAGCCTAACATTGGCCACCTAGCCAACCATTCTGGAAATAAGACGTTGCTTGGAATAAAGTCCTTAGAAACTATAGGCACTCTAGCACCAAGTTGTGTGATTTGACGTCAAAGCAATTTTTTTGCGAACTGAGCAAATAAGGGTGGATTTTTGTTATTGTTTGGTTAAAGGAAAATATTTTGTAACCATAGTTTGGAGCTTATCATCATTTTAGGAGTGATTACTTGGAAGTTTACTCATCCCCGTGATGAGATATGTGGATCCTAATTGAAAGCCACATTTTGACTGGCCCATTATATAGCAGATGAAAAACCCTGTGGGTCGGATTCACCAGTGCTTTGCACCTAAAATAATCAATTACATCCATGTTAGGATCAAATCTTATCCCTAGTTAACCAAGTGGAGAATCTGGATTTCACAGGCTGGGTCTACACTTGCCCCCAGCTTTGAAGGGAGCATGCTAATCAGGGTGACGGGAGATTACTAATAAAGTGCTGTGATGAATATGCAGCACTTCATTAGGCTAATTCTCCCTCACAGCAACTTTGAAGTGTCAAACTTCGAAGTGCCGACGTGCGTGTAGTGGTGGGCATTTTGAAGTCCCTTTACTCCCTTTGACGCTTCGAAGCTGCCGTGGGGGAGAATTAACCTAATGAAGTGCTGCATATTCACCGCAGCACTTCATTAGTTATCTCCCATCACCCTGATCAACATGCCCCCTTCAAATTTTGGGCCAAGGATAGGCAAGCCCCTAGTGTTTTGTTTCTGCTTTGCCCAGGTGTAAGTGACTATGCAAAAAGCTGAGCAATGGAGAATCAGTTCTTTAGTCTGAGTATTTGTGAGCTGCTTAGCACGGCTCTGCTGATGTTAAGAGCAACCAGACTGGCCAGTTTCAGGCAGCCTGGTGGTGGTTTATATCACTGGAATGGCACAAAGCCACCAAAGCAGTCTAAGGTATTTTTCCTAGTCGAGAAGGGCAGCAATCGTATCATATCCCAACATAATGCCTAAGCACAAACAACATAAGAAGGCAGATTCCATTTCCAGATGCCAGATTCCTATGATAAGATCCTTTTGCTGTTACTGTTGTGCAAATGTCCTTGATGTGTTGTAACAGTAAGGAATGGGGTATCGCACACAGAAACTTTGAGGAGGCATGGACTACAGGCTATGTTTTCAAAAGTGCTTGCAGATGATCTGCACACACATAAATGTCTGCCCCTGCTTGCACCTGATTTGTCTGTTGGTGCTTATGCTAGTGTGAGAACTATTGAACAGGTAGTCTTACAAAGTCATGTTGTCGTGTCCTGTTTTAGCAAATTGCTGCAGTGCACAGCCTGGGTAAACAAAACTCTCTATAAAAATACAGCAGTAACTGAAAAAAATAGGTGTCTGTAAGCTCTGATGAGTGTTGCAGGCTGTATTCCCAAAATTGTTTGCTGTTATATTTTAAAAAAGTAGTCAACAGAATTTTATGGACAGAAATCACAGAAAGACATTTATGCAAAACGATCTGAATTCTCCTTTCTCTTTACGTGTATTTATAAGGGGCTGTTGGCATAGCTGTAGCTGTACAGGCAAAACCCTCTTAGGCTACGTCTACATTACCCAGAAGATTGGCCTGCTCAAGGTCTGATACTGATGCACGAAACTGACCTGTCAGGGTTACAGTCGACCCCTGTACACCTCACTACTGCAAGGAGTAAAGGAGGTCGACAGGAGAAACTCTCCCATCAGCTTCCTCTGTGAGGATGGACAGGTAAACCTATTTCAGTGAAGTTGATTCTAGCTACGCAACTGCTGTAGCTAGACTTGTGTATCTGAAATTGACTTATTTCCCTAGTGTGGACCTGGCCTTAGTGTCAGTGCAGATAGTAGCCTTTGTACAGGTGTAACTGTGTCTACATAGATTTTTTTTCACACAGCTAATGGACACCGCTCTACAAAAAAAAAAACCTTCCAAGTGCAGACCAAGAATTATTCTTCTGGAACTTCACTGACTTCCATGGACGTAGTCATGATTTACCCCAATACAGTAAACCTTAGACATACACGGCGTCAAGTTGCACGTAACTCACTTTAACACAAGTTAAGCCAGTTTGACACTGTTTTGCAGCCCCTTCTCCCTGTCTTCTCCCAGCCGCCTGGCTGTCAGCCTGACAGCCACCCTGCTGGGGGGGCGGGGGGGGGGGAGCGGAGCGGAGCTGGGAACCAAGCGGCAGCTTGGCTACCATCTCCCCTTTGACTTGTGCGAAAATTTGAGTTATGTGGAGGTTGCAGGAACACAATCCCCGTGTAACTCAAGGGTTTACTGTTTAAGTGAGAAGAGAAATAGGCCCAAAGAGTCTAGAGGCTGCCTCATTTCAGCGCTATACCTTTCTTGTGCACTTTTGAGTTGCAAAATATATCCGTTTGGTGCAGATGTTGACTCAGATCTTCAGCAGATATAAATTGATGTGGTGCCAGTTGCTTCTGTTCAGCTACGCAAATGTATACCAGCTACCGATCTGGGCTTACACATTATGAGTTGTATTTTCCTAGTTCTTTTCACTTTAATTTTATAATTTAACCTTCACAATTTAAGCAAATATTTAACCTATATAGTATAAATAATAAGCCTGATGACTTGTACCTGGTCTAGTCAGTTTCCCCTGAGCAAAGCAAGTGTAAAATACTGCCAAGTTGGGATGGATTTTATATAGTAATAGTGACTTCTCAAAGTGCAAAGCAGTGCCAGGTTGTAAAGACCATCTTTTCAGCTGGCAAATCCTCATCGGTTGAAATTAACAGAGCTGTTGAAATTAATGGAGCTTCCTCGGTCCACACCAGCTGATAATTTGGCCCTTATGAATGTATTTGTTCATAGAAATACGTATACTTTGTAGTCTGTGACGAATTACACAGATGCTATTTATTGTGTGTGTGTGTGTCTATGGCCTACTTTGTTGTACAAAGATAGAATCCATAAATATTTGATATCTTTTCTACAAATTTTGCTCCCCAGAGATTGTTTTATGCTTATTATGCTGCACTCTTAAACATTAACCTATGAATGTTAAAATATAAGAAGACTGTAGTCTGCATTAAGCTGTTTTCTGCCTCAATGAACTGTGAAGATACTTGTATGAAATGCTATTTTACAAATATATGATCTAATCATTTTGTGTAATACAAGTTGGAAAATGATGTGCCTTAAAAAGTCACTCTCTGGACAGTTCCTGTTTGGAGATCTTGTGTGCAATTTCCAAACAGTATTCTTCCTTATATTTTGTAGTAAATTTGCTCTATTAAAATGCCTTTGTAGAAATGTTTTAAAAGCACATGATGATGAGAACTTTGGCAATAAACCGTATGACTTTGGTGTAATCACGCTACAGTGGCAAAACTGATTTATTTAGCAAGCCCAGCGCTGACAAATATTTACAAGAACATACCAGCATTAAGGGTAATTTACTGAAACACAGTTTCATTGTGCTGGCTATTTTAAAGCTTGTACTTTGCATGCACTATTGGTGAGACGACTGTGGCTACAGCTATATAGGCAGGCAAAAATTGTGTATCTGATTTTGCTCAGACCTTTTTATCTAATGCATGAGAATGAATGGATTCACAGATCTAAAAATAGTCTATTCTGTTTCAGAAACAGTGGGCACATGAACAGCGCTTCAGTTTGGCAGTGGGGGGTGGGGGGTGTCACTTTTTCCTAAAGGCTGTGGTGCAACTCTTTTTATACCTACGGGTCTCTTCTGTTTAAAATGCTGTACAATTAGAGTATGATAAATTGATCGTTATTTCTATCCCTGAACCAAACTATTTTGTTTCAAAAAAAAAAACAAAAACCACCCACTTACAACTTCAAAATGGAGGGCAATGACTCAGCAGTAGTTAGAGAGCATCAGAAATAGAATATGAGTCGGTAATGTGATCTGGTTGCAAAAGAGGCTAACAACATTCTGGGCTATATTAACAGGAATGTCACATGTATGACACAGCGTAGGGCCTGCAGGTGCATGCTGGCCCCTGCTTGAAGCTGCATGGGGCTAGGGCAGGCGGGAAGGGAGTCTGCCTTAGGCCAGGTCTACACTAGACCAAAAAGTCAATACATAATTCCAGCTATGGCAGTTGCATAGCTGAGGGGAGGGATAGCTCAAGAGTTTGAACATTGGCCTACTAAACCTACAGTTGCCAATACAATTCTTGTGGAGGCCATTTAGGGGTCTGGGGCAAATAGATTTAAAAAAAAAAAAATCTGTTGGGGTAATGCTTGGTCCTGCCAAGAACGCAGGGGACTGGACTCCATGACCTCCTGCTGTCCCTTCCAGTTCTATGAGATGTGCATCTCCATTTATTATTATCATTGAACATCTCCTAGATTGATTTGTATGGCCTTCAGCACAGCAGGCGGTCAACAGGAGAAACTCTCCCTCTCAACCTCCCTTACTCCTTGTGAGAATGAGGACTAGCAGGGCCCATTGCAGAGACCTAATGATTCGATTTAGCAGGTCCCCACCAAGCACACTAAATCAAACCCGGGAAGATGGACCTGGAAGGCGGACCTGGAAGGCGCTGATCTGCCAGTAAGTGTAACTATACCCTTCGCTGCACTGAGGTGCGAAATTTTAGTGATTGAAAATCCCCGACTGGTTCAAATAACCTCAGAGATTAAACCCAGTTCCGGGGACTCCCGGTGAAGTCTGGAAAGTTGCTTCCCCTATGTTGTAGTAAGGAGGTCAGCATTTCTTAAAGTCCAAATGGGACCAACAGCACAAAAACACTGACAGAAAGACCAATGGGCCTGTCAAGCTCAGCTTCCATATACCAGTCTCCCCTTCCCTGCACCATGCTGAGGGTGCTAGGGAAAGTTGAAATCCGCCCATAGCCTTCCTTATTTCTTTTCACCGATGTGCTGTGTCAGAGGACTCTCGCCTTCATATGCAAAGCTGGTTTTAGTGTTTGTGAAGGAAGGCGTTGTACTGCCCCTTTAAGGGCCAGGCTGGCATCTACAACAAAGTAGCTGGCATATAATCAAGGAAGCTCCTTGCCCAATGGGGGGCTGATTGGCTCTTTTAACAGGAAAAGGAAACTGAGCAGGAGAGTGGGTGTTAGAAATCATGAAAGTAGTAGGCTCTTGTCTCCCTCAGAGTCCAGTAGTAGCTGGAGACCAGGGCTACGCTACAGCCCCTTGTCGATTTAACCTACACAACATCAGCTGCAGGAATAGCATCGCTGACCTTGACCTCCTTACCATGGTGTCTTCCACGCAGTAAGGTCAGCCAGGGCTGCTCTCCCACTGAAGCCAGTTATTCTTCGCACCCTGGTGGATTACCCACGTTGATGGGCGAGGGCTTGGAGGGCGATTCAGTCATGATAAATCAACTGTCAGTGGATCAATTGCTACAGCATCAATCACCATTTAGTGTAGACAAGTCCCAGATTTGGGGGGGGGGGGGGGGGGCCTAAACCAGGGCCGTAATGTAAGGTCTTGTGAACTTGTAAGACTCCTCCTTCTCTGAGAGTTTCTTAACAATAACGGTGGTTTTGTTACTCTGGTTTGGCTTCCCCTTACTCAGCTCTATTACATTAACGATTCCTTGTCACGGCACTCAGGTGCTCTCTGGTTAATCTGCCCCCCCCCCCCCAGTGAAAATGGTGTCTAATGGAAACTCTTTGGCAGGCCATAACATTTTTTTCAGCCATAGCTACAAAGCACAGGGTTAGTGTTATTTGCTTCACTTTACAGTTGTCAAAGTGCAATGGATCCATTCCTGGCCCTAGGCATGTCAAGGCCACAAATGGCCAGTAATGCCTCTGGCAGAGCCATTTGACTGGTCTCCTCACTGAAAATAGACACTGCGTGCAAGTACCCTCCCTTAATGGGAGGGGGGGGCGGGGCATGTGCTGCAGGCAGAATCACATTACCGGAGCCTGTAGTTGCCTTTCACCTTTGACAAGTAGCGTGGGCTCTGCTTGATTGTCCGTTAAAATATTCTTGGATTCCCACCCCCCCATTGTCTTCACTGATAGAAAAATCATACTTAGTATTCAAGTGGTATCAATGTCTCAGCTGCTCTGCTATTTCTGGCCCTGACGATGAATGAATGCCTAGCTCTGCCTGCTTTGATATAATATGACTTTGCAGAAATGGAAGGATGCGGGGGGGGGGGGGGGGGGGGGGCGGGGGAACAACCACCATTGAGCAGGCCGGGCCGGGTCTTCATACCCTGGTGGAAAAGGTTTTGGGGGCATGAAGCAGCAGCTGTACTGAAAGGCAACAGGCGCAGCTAGAGGCTTCAGGACGGGCTCTGCAAGCAGCTGTGACTGAGCCACAGGAAGAATTTGGGGATACTGCACAAGAGCAGGGTTGCCTCCTAATTCTGGTGAGTGAGCTGGCAGGGGAGCTGGTGACACTGAGTGCCTGGGCTATGCAAGCACCACCCACTGACAGCAATGAGCTGGCAAAGGCTGAAGCTGGGACAAGAGCAGAACATGGCCCTATTGTGGGCCAGATTTTAAAGAGGATAATATATAACAGCATGGCTTAGTCTGTGGGTCATAAAGGCCGGGGGGCGGGGTTAAATGGATTACAGAGTGAGCCCCACCTGAAGGGAATCCAGGGGAAACAGCAGTAAAAGTACAGGAGACCTAGCTGTTCAGTGCAGGGTCTTCTAGTAGAACCTAAAGTCCAGGCTAGGACTGGGTTCTTCCAAGCGCCACAAGGAAGGGGATGCACAAGGGCACAGAAAGGGTTACCAAGCCCAGCAGGGGCAGGCTCAGCCGAAGTCATGTGGCAGAAAAGCCCATGATGGGGGTGGAAAGCTTTGTCTCTGTTAAAGACATTTTTGGACTTTTCATTTGGGATGAGCGCAGCCCAGCCAGGAACAGACTAAAGAACGGTCACCTGGGTAGAGGTCTGAGCTCCCAGCCAAGAAAATGCAGGCATGCCAGCGCAACTATTGGGGAAGGAAGAAAAACTGAGACACCAGGCTTGGCCAGGAAGGGGCGTGTAGTGGTGAGTGAACGCTGTTACAAATCTGATGTAGGAGAGCAATGTGGAGAATAGGGGAGATGGGGGGGGGGGGCGGATTGCTGAGGAAGCTGTGAGGCAGGGAAGGGTTAGAGATGGGGCCCAGCTTGTGGGTGGGATCCTACTGGTTGTGCCTGGAGCATGGTGTAGCCATTGGGCTATCCTTGGTTATGGCAGTCAGTCCAAGGCAAAGGTGGGGCCTTTTCTCCTGCAGGGACAGAGGCAAGACTCTGTCTGGTCTAGTGAGTGCTAACTCCAAGCTCTAGGCCAACTTGGGGAGTGAAAGTATCAGACCCCTGCCCTCTGAGCCCCAGGAGAAGGGCCTCAGAGATCTTAAGGTCTTAATCTTCAGATGCAATGACCCAGGAAGCTGATGGCTTAGTAGCGAGAATTCTCTGAAGGAGTACCGGTAAATCTGTCTCACCCCTTTTTATGTACTCTGGGTATGAAAGCCTGACAACCAGAAGGAAAGCAGCTTCCTGCAAGACATTTACGACATGTAAAACAGTTGTCTAATACTGAGAAGACAGCTGGGCACGACACGCATCTCTTGAAATCCATATTTTTCTCCCTCCGTTCTGCCATCTCATAGTTAAGTCCCAAGTAGATTGCAAAGAGCTGTGAAACGATCTCTCAGAATAGTGTGACTGGGCAACAAAATGGCAGATGAAGCTGTGCCTCCCCCAGCTCAAGCCAGAGCTGTGCCTCTCCCCTCCCCCTCCTTCGCTCCACAGCTTCACCCAGAGCTGGGGCTGTGTCCTCATCACAGCTGCAGCAGAAGTCTGTGATGTCTCCCAATCCCGCCCCAGAATGGGGGTTGAGCTCTCAATACGCCCTCATGATGGGTCTCCAGCCATCATTCCTCCCTGCTCCAACCCCTCATCCCATTATTTTTGATAAAAGCGACAGGTGGGTTACTGCTCCTGTGATGTTGTTTATTGCTTGTGGCCTGTCTATACAACTTATACAAAAATAGCCATGACAAAATCTTAACCTTAAGAAGGGGTCCTTGTGTGTGTTTTATCTGAAGCTACTGCCATCGCAGTCATGAAACGCCTGAACCAAATAAGGATCAGAAAGAAAAGGACTCATTGATACATTGATCAAGCTTGTAAGCCAGTACTGCATCAGACCTTGAACAGAGGGCCTGGAGATGTAAAGAGGGAACGGGAGCAAGCACCAGGAGTCTCAGTAGGAATGGGAGAGGGAGATGCATCAGGATATAATGGAGCTTCTTAGCAGCAAAAACAAATGCTGCAGTCTCTTGTTGACCTACAGGTTCAAAAATCCCACGTTTGCTTCCCATCGCAATCCATGGAGAATTCGGGTAGAGCACCTCCCTATACTTTCTGTGCCAACATGCCACTTGGTTTCAGAGATCACTTGCCTAATCCTATCACGTCACACTTGGGGACATTAAACTTCTCATACACAAACCTGTAAAAGCCATAGAAGATGTATGTGTAGCTAAAAGAAGCAAGAATGTCCCCTCCCCTTCTTTAAACTGTTATATGAAAAGCTTAAATTTATGGTCATTTTCAGCCTGCATACAAATTTTTGAAGCGTTTTAATTAGTCAAACTCTATTGTTGGGGAAATAATTCATCCTCACTAGTTCCCAATATGTGCTGCAGAATGCACCCAGCAGAAGAAAGGCTGGCATGGATGTGTTCTACTGGCGGGGTGGGGCAAGCCACACCCACCAGAGAAGTGTGGCCACTTGGGTAGCAGGGCAAGTGGGGGGCTCTCTGCAGCTCCCTGCCCTGCTGCTGAAATAATGGAACTAAACGCAGTTGGTTTAATGGCCAGATCCCTCCTGCCGCCTTACTGTCCATCAAACCAATTACATTTAATTCTACTGCCTCAGTGGCGGAAGTGCAGGGAGCCACAGAGGAGTTAGCTCTTGTAATGGAATTTTCTCACAGAACCATTATTTTCACTTCACAGAACCCAGTTGTGAAACACTGCTATATTGTGACAAAACTGATAGGATCAGTGACAAAGCAATAATCATAATCGTGCAGCAAGCAGCACAAAACTAGTAAGTGCATTGATAGTGTTATATCTGTAACGTATTACTGTGGCTGATTGTTAAAGCGTTTTTTTTCCCCCCAAAGACTCCCTGAGCTGCATGAGTCTGCGTATAGCTCTTCTAACAGCCCTTGCGTATGTCTGTTCAAATGTGGCAGACAGCTGCTCCATTTCTGGTCTATACCCCAGCAGCAGTTACTTTTCTCCATCTGCTTCATAGATATGTGGGATACAGCAGGCAGCTAGAACCACTGGGATGTGTTTCTCACTGTGATCCACCAGTGTCCCTTCAATCTACCCAAAGAACATTCAGCGCTTATTCAGACTGAGACGATAGTTCCATCTTTCCTTGCTGCTGTCAAGGCAGCAAGTTCAGAGCTTCACAAGCCAGGATAACAACGGGTAGGCTGGACCTTCTAGTAGGACCACTACTGCCATTCCAACACCTCTCATGGTATTCTGCCAGTTAAGAAAGAAAATCTCTTCTTGAGCTTTTCTAAGCAGTCCTGTGTTCTACTCTATATTTTCATACCCTAAAATGATTACCCACTGAATGGCAGCAATTTGGCATTGCTTCTCCATTGTCATGCGACTCATTCTGTTGTTCCTGTGGTGGAAGGGTGGGACAAACTCAGCACACAGATTCAGGAATGTGGCCTTGTTCGTCCAAAAGTTTTGCAGCCACTACTTCTCTTCACTATGTAACCCCGAAGTCAGTGCTCATTTCTCTGGCCTAGAAGCAGCACTTGAGTGTTTGCAGCTGCTCCATGGATGCCACCAGCAATTGTGAATTGTTTCTTGCTATGTCCAAAAGCAGTCTGTCCTCCAGGAAACCATCATGATCCCCATGGTGCTTGCTTCACTTCTGCAGAGACAGGACCGTATGTCTTGCGCTTGCAATAATCAGGAAAACAATACAGTGCCGTGCAGGCCTTATGCTTCCGTCAGAGACGATGGACAGCAACAAGTCCCAAACAGGTTCATGGCCAATTGAAAACAGGTATGAAAATTATGGGATAAAGATATTATGGAAAGGAAAGCATTACTTTTGGCAGTTGATCCCTAGCTCCCTATTACTCCTGTGCAAGTTGTTTCTGTCCCATCACACAATTGCCAAAATTATTCAATTTCTGCATTGACAGAACAACAAATGGTGGCATGTTGCACACAGGAATACCTACCCATGGCTAACTGAACCGCACAGAGACATAAGCACTCCTGTGAGTATAAGCAGTGCTGATGTAAGGAGCCAAATATGTTCATGCATGTAACTGGTGTTGGCCAACATTCGTAAAATTACCACGGCCTGAGTATCATCACTGCATTGAAATTGTTCATCTACCACGACACAAACTGTTTTTGCATTGGGCCATCTTTGTGGTGATGTGTATTCTGTAACACACTAGACCTGAAGCCATGAGGACCAAGGATGAGGACCCAGAAAATCAGATTAAAACAACAGCCAACAAATACCAGAGAAGACTATAAAAAGATATTTAAAAATTTTTATTTTAAATAAAAGTATCTTGTCTTACAAACTACTAAAAAGATACTTTGGTGAAAACTTTTCAGAAGCCAATCTGATGTTCAGAATTTAATATCTGGAGCCTTAAGATCAAACAAACACTAACATTTTAGGCATTTAATTTTTTTTTTTTACTTCATTGTTAAAGAAAGTTACTGAATTGCTGACCCTAGAAACTGGACTTCCACCTTTCCATAAAAGTGGTAGAATACAGGGAGCAAACAAAAATCCTGCATTGTATCTCAACCATGACCTGACTTCAATCTCTGGCCTGTTTGCTGACCTTCCAATTAAATTTCCAGTGTTGATAACTGATGGGTTTCATGCAATTTGGACACCTTAACCAGGAACTAGACTAAGACTACAATCTTATTTCAAAACAGGTGCAAGGCCACATAAGTCAATGGGAATCTTTCCCTTGACTAATGAGGGCTTTGGGTGTATTCAGTGGCCAGTGAATAGCTAGCTGGAAAAGGAAGCATCTTTCAGGTATAGATGACCTTGAGTCAAAATAGAACTGATGGCCTAGAAGTGTCAAGACCATATATTCCACTGTACCAATGCAATTTCTTCCTTTAGTTATTTATAATAATTAAGAAAAAAATATTACCTCTCCACTATGTAAAACTCAAAAGTTCGCTGACCAACATCTTGCTAACCCATTTTTAGGTATAATTTTCAAAAGTGATAATCTTTTACTAAGAAAATATAAAAAACGTCATCAATATGGAGTATCCTTCCACAAATACAGAAATTCCCGCTATAAGGGAATGAATAAATATAAACACACAAATCAGCAAAATCAAACTATTTATCTGGAAATGTTACAAGTAATACCGTACAGAGTCTTAACATGCTGAAATTAATTGCATATAAGTGATGGATCTTCATTTTACACGTTACAGTCTTTTCACTTCTTGGTTTCCCATATCACTGCACACTGTCACTGTTTGGAGTTCTAACAGTCTCACTTTAACTTAAGGTCCTTATTACGTTTGGAATATCGATATCTCTAATAAAAAAGGGAAAAGAGAAGATTATCAGTAAATCACCAAATCAAATTTTTCTCATAATGATTATTTGAAAACACAAAATGTACTGATGACGCATCTAGACATTTTAATTATTTTTGCACGATTTCATACTAAATTAAACAAATGTATACGTATTTTATTAGAATTATATCAGCAATCTGAGTGATCTGAATGGTACCAAAATTCCAGATGCAAACAGAACAAGACAGTTATCAGTTTCCGTAACCAGTATTCTTTCAGATGTGTTGCTCATGTCAATTTAACAAAAGGTGTGTGTGCTCACCACATACACTGATATCAGAAGATCTCCCCTCAGCAACACTGGTAAGCGAGACAACCTATGCACCCCCTGGAGTGTCATGCAAATGCCACACTATATAGGGCACCTCCTGCTCCCTCCCTCCTCAGTTCCTTCTTTGCAGAAACTCTGGCAGAAGGGAGGACAGCGGGAGTCTGAATGGACATGAGCAACATATCTCAAACACCAGTTACAGAAACAGGTAATTGTCTTTTCTTCTTCGAGTGATTGCTCATGTCCATGCAATACAGGTGGCTCCAAGCAGCATCTGCAGAGGAGGGTGGGGTTTCACTGAGAACATGCTAATGGCAAGACAGCCCTCCCAAAGCTTGCATCATCCCTTGCCTGCTGCATGATGGACATAAATGTGTGAACAGATGACCTTGCAGATATCCTGAATGGAGTGAGCAAGGAAGGCCGCAGAAGAGGCCTGAGCCCTAGCAGTTAAGCTCTAAGGAGAGTGGGTGGCCAAACTCCCTCTAACTCAGAACAAGCGTGACGTAATCAGCGATCCATTTGGAAATCCTCTGAGAGGATGCCAGGAGGCCCTTGATGGCACACAACAAAGAGTTGAGGTGATCTGTGTAAGGGCTTGGTCTCTTCCAGATAGAACACAAACACCCTACAGACACTGAGGGCATGTAGATGCCTTTCCTCATTGGTGCTATGAGGCTTAGGGAAGAAAACCAGGAGACAGATCCTGATCAACATGCTGAAATGCTGAAACCACCTTTGGGGGAAGGCAGGATAAGGCCAAAGCTGAACGATATTCTTAAAAAAGATTGTATAAGGACTGTGTTCAGACATCAAGGCACAGAGCTCTAAGACCTGTTTGGCCAATGTGATGGTTACCAGAAACGCAACCTTAGCAGAGAGGGGCAGAAGGGAACAAGAAACTAACAGCTCAAAGGGAGGTCCCATAAGTCTAGACAGGTCCAGATTAAGGTCCCACTGGGGAACTGGGGCTATGGGCTGCAGAAAGAGCTTCTCCTGTAGATACAGTTCTGTATTAATCACAAATCTCTGTATTAATCATTTTCATATGAGTGTGGATCATCTTCGTATAATCTCTGTATTAAGTCTTTCCATATAATTATCATTTCCATATAATTTTGTATGACGTCCTTTTATATAAAAACCTTGTGCATACGTGGGTGTGTGGGTATTTTGCAAGTGTTCTTCTAGAAATGCACAGGACTCTGTATTAAGCCTCTAATAAATCTCTCTCCTTTTACCTGATTGCCCTGGTGAGTGAATGCGGTGTGAACAGATAACTCATGAAAGGTAAGCACCTCCAGCAACAGTTGCAATGGTTAGAGAGGGGATGGAAGCCAGATCCAAGACCAATAAGACCTGTGAAGTGAGCTCCACTGGACTTATTGATAGCCTTGGGAGTCAAAAGCAAGCACCTCTTCCAACACAGATTCAAAGTCCTTCTCTGCAGATTAATGTGGCAGCACTGAGACAGCACCCAGAAAGCACCAGGGGTGACTGACCACATAGGTTTTTGCGCATCCATGGAATGAGTAACTGGTGTACATTTGCATGAGAGAGAAGTCTCTATAAATCTAAGGTGTCTCGCAGAGGGATCCCGGGGTCTCCTCTTGTCACCACAGGAGCATCGATCTGGATCAGCAGTGCCCAGCTCCATCTCTCCCCTGTCTAACGCACCTGGTCAGTGAAGTTAGGGGAACAACTGTTGGTAACAACCATAAGATGGAATGTGCTTGAGTGTGTTTTATGCATATATCATATGCATATGATAGGTTTTCATATTGTACACTGTGACACAGTGCCTTTTCCCCTGAAAAAGACCCCATGTGCTTCTTATAAGCATAACATTCCAGGCCTTCAATAAATCTGGCCATGACCTCATTGGAGAAAAGGGAGTGGTCCTGCACCGGGGGATGAAACGCAGAGACAGCTGCCAACTTAACTTGAATAGAGGCTGATGCCAAACCCTCGTGCTTGAGGTGCAACACATAATCCAAAAAAAGTAGGGTGTCCATTGGATCTAGGCCCAGTTGGGAGGCCCATATGAAAAAATGCTTCCACTTGGCAGCATAAACTGACGGAGTGGAGGTTTGCCTGCTTTCAAGAAGCACCCACTGGACCTCCGGAGAGCACACTTGCTCTTCTGGGTTTGTTCATGGAGCAGCCATGCTACGAGATGGAGCAGCTAAAATCTGAATGAAGGAGACACCCCGGTCTTGTGACAGAAGGTCTGCGCATAGGGGAAGAGGGTGATCCACTGGGGCTGTGAGGCTCATTAAACTGCTGAACCAGGGTTGGAATGGCCATGCCGACGTGATGAGAATCACCCACACCTGGCCTTGTTCGATCCATTGCAGAACCTTGCTGATCAGGGGAAGTGTGTAGAAGAGGTCTCACACCCACGGAAGAAGAAATGCATCCATTAGAGAGCCTTGCTCTCTTCCCAACCTGGAGCAGAACTGACAACATTTTGTGTTCTGTCTGGTGGTAAATAAGTACACCCATGGAGTTCCCCACACTCAGAAAAGCTCTAAGGCCACCTCCAGGTGGAGAGCCTACTCAGGGTGAAAAGAGAACCCACTGCTCACTGCTCAAGTGATCTGCAACAGCACTGCTGGCTCCTGAGAGGTACCATGCCTCCAACGAGATGTCGCAACTGGCAAAGTCGTCCCAGAGCCGAATCTCCTCTTGGCACAGAGACACAGACTGGGCTCCTCCCTGCTCACTGATGTAGCCTGATGAGCCTGCCACAGAGGGAGAGACTATGATGCTTTTGGGGCGGAGTGGTGATGGGTGTCGCAGGCCACAACACGATCCTCAGTAGCAGAATCTGCAAGAGGCTGCGACACTGAGGGTGAAGCCAAGAAACTAAGGCAAGGAGTAAGTGGCATGACCCTGGTACCAATGCTACAAAGAGGTCATCTGCAGTAGAGAATGGCATAATTATCGTCAGGGTGGCAGTCGGTGTATTGAAAGGTACCGATGTCAGTGCCTTGTTTTTAGTAACTGAAATGTCGGTGCAGCATCCAGTTTTCGAGCTGATGAACTGCTCTGTAGTTTCGGAGCCAACAGAGGTGGCATAGGAACATCTGCCGACCATGCGTTAGGCAGTGCCAGAGGTGCCAATTTTGGCTTTTTGTGCCAGCCTTAGCATGGGCTGCAGGTCCTTAGGTCACTTAGTGCCTGAGGGGCCCGGAAATTCAGTCTGCTGACATCTGAGATATTGGTACTGGAGCAGATTCATCTTTATGAGAACACTTCTTATGAGGAGATTTGTCCCACGAGTCCAATGGCCTTTCCTTTGCCCCGAGGAACTCAGAGCTGGTGGTGGAGACTTGTTAAGTGCTACTGGTGGTTCCGACGCAGCCACAGGAGAAGGCTCTAGAGGTGGAAGGAAATGCTCGGGATCTGATACCAGCCTCATAGCTTCTTCAGTGAGGAAATGTTTCAGCTGGGAGCTCTCCAGCCTTCCTCGTTCTGGCCAGGAGCTTTGTAGAGTGGGGACACTCAGAGGTACAGTGTCCTTCTCCCAAGCACCTCACACACTGAGAATGTCCATTAGAAACTGGAATGGACATTCTGCATATCAGGCACCTTTTAAAACCTGGTGATCCAGGCATGATGCTAAACAAAAATTTTGAAGAAAAAAACTTTTTTTTTAAACCGTAGAATGATAACACTAACTCAACTGTAACTATTGAAACTAATGAACTAAGTGTGGGGAAATCTTAACTGAAGGGAACAGTACCGTTTCCGACAGGTGCCAATGGCAGCAGAAAAGGAACTGAGGGATTGGCTAGCTGCACGTGCACAGCAGCTGTCATGCTTGGCACGTGTCGGCTGCTGTGCATCCGCAGCCCACCGTGGGAACTGCCACCATAAATCTCCAACCAGAGGCGCATCGGTACCATAATAAGTAGCTGGCGCACCCAAGGGGACACTCAGAGAATATACACAACCCCCAATGACAGATTGTTGTTAAAATGAATGGTTAAAGTCAGGGGTGAAAGTAACTTAAATTTCTTACAGGTAGGGCGCGTCTCTTTTGAAAGAGGTATGAAAATGAGGTAAAGCAAAAATGCAAATGAGGTGCATATTTGGCACCTAATTTGCATAATCTTATTTCAAAAGAGCTTCTTTTGAAAGAAGAAAACCAGTGTAGATGCTGCCCATTAAGTAAAGGGCAGAAGGATTCTTTCAAAGACGCGGTTTACTTTCAAAAGAGCAGCGTCTACACTGGTTTTCTTCTTTCAAAAGAAGAAATATGCCAAATATGCATTTTCGATTTACCTCATTTGTATACGTCTTTTGAAAGAGGAATGCCAGTGTAGATGCACCCATACTGTCCTATCACGCATCCCCTCTCCCCACTCACCTTAAGGGTTGGAGGAAGTTGCAATATGACAGAACCGCTAAGAAATTTAAGGATGTGGTGGAGAGCAGGGGGCTCAGGGCAGGCAGTTGAGAGGTGTGCAGGAGGGGTGGAAAATCAAGGCTGAAGCCTGGGGGTACGTGGGAGACTGGGAGCCCATGAGAGAGTCAGAGCTTGGGGTATACAGGGGAGTCAGGGCTCTGGGTACCCTGAGCCCAAGGTACGTGCCAGTGCAGAAAGGCTGTCTTCAGGAGAGCTCCTGAGCATGCTCAGTGCATCCTAGGCAACAATTCCTGCAGAGAGCAACACCACATCCGCTCTCAGCAGTGTTTCCCGGTTGGCTCTTGCTGGAACTGCATACCAGGGCGACCCCCGTAAATTCACCTCTGGTTAAAGGTGAAATTGACAAACACCACCCTGACATGAGTAATTATATGCTTTTAAAATTTTTAATTATTTTTCCATTTTCATTTAAAAAATTGTGTGTATTTTGGGAATGACAAGAGAGATGCATTTGGTTCCAGACTGAGCCATATTTGGCTCAGCCCATGTGTCTTGTAGGCACCACCATCAGCATCACTTACAATTACATACTTTTCAGGCAAAATGGATTTCAAATTCACATGGATACAGAAGAAAACATAGCACAAACTTCCAAATACCTTTGTTAAATGGCCCCCAAATCAGGCAAAATTTTTGTTAGAATTAGGGATGTAAATACCCATTCAAAAAAGTTAACTGGTTAAATGATTAAAATTAGATCACAGAATTGGTTAACCAAGGGCAGATGCAGATCATCTGGGGTCCTGTGATGTCACCATCTGTGGGTGGAACTGCTCCAGCCCTGCTGGCCTGCTGTACTGTGACTGGGGTTCTGCTGGCTAGGCCACTGTGCCACAGCCAGGGGCTGCTCCAGCCAGGCCTGCTGCGCAGCCGCCATGGGGTCTGTTCTGCAAGGTCTGGTGCACTGTGGCAGAGAGTTGCTCTAGCTGAGCCTGCAGGGGCAGTGGTCTGGCTAGCTGGGCCACCCTGCTGCAGCGAGGGTGCCACTTCAGCCAGGCCCAGCCCTTTGCTTAACCAGTCAGTGGGTAAGTGTGCCAGTAAATCTAATGCCTACCAGGTAACCAGTTAACCTTTTCTATCCCTACTTAGAATATTTCATACACCTCTCTAGTCAGCAATAAAGGGGAAGCAAAAATGTTACAACACGACAGGGAAAGCTATGATTTGCTCATACTATCTTCACTACAAATCTCAATGGCCAAAAGTTGGAAGTTGCAGCCATGTCCATTCTGTTGAGGTATCAGTATCTTTTCAGCACTCTAAAAAAATCCATTATATCACAGACGTCAAGACAGATTCAAGCATAAACTAAAATAGACAAAATTACTTTTGCTGAAGCAACCTCTTGCCGATATTTCACCAATGCATTCGTAAGACTTTGTGTAACCTTTAGGATAAATGATGCATCATCTTCACTCAGGATCTCAAAACTTAGCTGGAAAAAAAGGGAAAACAACAACATACATTTTAAAGATGAAAGAGACAATCTAGTATTTCATCTATGGCACAGATGAGCTACTACAATTTGATGTTACAAACAATATGACAAGTAATCTATTTCAATTTATGCAAAAACACCTTTAAATGTGCCTATTGAAATTTAGCACTTATGTAGTTTTTATATAGCGAAATTCATAAAGGAAACAACAAATTCGGCAGCTTTATCATTCCCTAAAAACGACTCCAATGGACATAAAAATATTTACTCTCACCAAACATATAAGTCTCAGCTCCTTTTCTTAAGAACCCGAGTGTATGAAAGTCTTGAAGCAAACTTCCAAGGTCAAAAAGATTCAGGCTATTTTCCAACCAAGGGAGGAATGAATTTCAACATTAGGGACTTCCAGGGAAAGTGTCTGATCTGCATCTTCTCTTAATTTGAGAAGATGCCAGCTTGAGCACCTTCACTGATCAAATTGAGATAGTACTGCATGAAGAAAGAGGTGGGTTGTAAGACACACAGTCTGCATCTATCCTGCCTTTCTCTTTCAGAAGCGGCATGTAAATGCAGTGGATCAAAAATGATAATGAGGCACTGATATGACTATTCAGCACCTCATTTGCATAATGACAGCCACTCACCATGTTGAAAGTGCTGTTTTCAAAATGCAAAATAGCTGTGTGGATGGGGTTCCTTCAAAAGGAAGCCCCACTTTCGAAAGCACCCTTCTTCCTGAAAAAAAATTAGCAAGAAGGGTGCTTTCAAAAGCGAGGCTTCCTTTCAAAGGAAAGCCATCTACACAGCTAGTTTGCATTTTGAAAGCAGCACTTTTGACGCAGTGAACAGCCACCATTATGCAAATGAGGTGCTGAATAGTCATATCAGTGCCTCATTAGCATTTCTGATCAGCTGCATTTAACATGGCCCTTCCGAAAGGGAGGGGTAGAGTAAACACAGCCAGAAGGTTTTAGTTAAAGGTCAAAGCCAGAATTTCAATATTTTTGTGGAAACCACAAAGTAATTAATACACAAAATAATTAATGGAAGTATAACAATTGGATTTTTTTTTTAAATAAATCATATTTGTTCCATTTGAGGTTGCAACGCTATTTTCCCAGAGAATCCTATATACAAAAGAGCAGTTAACAATAAACATGCAAAATAAATATTTATTAAAGAGAAGTTATCTGATAATAGATTATAAAAAATAGTGGATTTTTGAGCTAATGAAATTGTGGTGGGGATGACTATGGTTATAATAAATCACATTAAAATATTTGCTGGGCAGGTAAGATAGGATAAGCGCTTCTAAACAGCAAGCCACAGTATTCTTCAATATATCCAGTTCATATTTTCCCCAAAACAGATTATCTGAAAAATATGCATACAGTAGGGTCTCAACAGTCATGAGGGTTCTGTGTTGAGAACCCTCGCGAATGCTGAATTTCATGAATTTGACAGCCCCAGCTGCCAGTGCTCCCTGCTTGGGGCCCTGGGGAAGTGTCCGCTCACAAATAATTGAATTCACGAACCTAGGTTCTTGAATATTGAGACGCTACTGTACACAAAGAAATACAGGAACTCAATAATACTAAAGAGTGAAACTCAACAGTGGAGATGGGTTTAACTTTAGACCAGATGCTAATGAACTGGAGACTAAACAATTTACAACTGAAAACTAAAGGTCAACAAGGAAGCAAGGAAAAACAGCACTGGGTAAATTACAGAAAAACATCTGCATTGATGCGTCTGATAAAGCAGGTCTTTGCCCACGAAAGCTTATGCTCCAAAATCTCTCTTAGTCTGTAAGGTGCCACAGCACTTCTTGTACAGAAAAACAGAAATTCTGTAATGAAAGAGGTTAAACATTTAGAACTTCTTATTTAAACAGCAGAGCATTCCAGTAAAAATGGTCACTGAACGTCAAGGCTATGTCTATACTAGAATCATCTGTCGACAGAGAAGTCTCCCACAGAACCTCCATCGACAGATTGCTGCTATGCACAGCTTGCTCTGTCAACAGAGAACTACCAGACTGCACTGCCCTCTGGTGACAGAAAGTGGAATAGCAGCTCTGCAAACGGCCGCTCGGCAACCGGAAGCCCCCTGTCAACAAAAGTGCCTACGCTGCATTACGCCTCAAAATTTTTGAAGGATAACACTGTTGAGACAAAAGCAGAGTTCTGTGGAGACTCTGTTGACAGAACTCTCCAGTGTAGACACAGCCCAAGAGCAATTCCAAAACATGCAATTCAAACCATAGCAATACAGAGGCCAGACACAAGAATATATTGACATCAATGCTCCCCTAGCAGAACACTCAACAGCCTACCTTCCCGCTTTTTCTCTTGCTACTGGGCACAGAAAAGGAAAAAATTTTTTGTATAATCCTATGTAGGAGGCAAATTCCAAGACAGATCCCATGTGCGAAGGATTTGCTGAGCAGAAAAACTATAATTGACATTAGCCCCTTCCCATTCCCTTTCCATTCTCCCAACCAAGTAAGTAGAGTAGGGTCCCAAACCAGAAAGTGACCAGGCTCTGTCTGAAAGCAAAATTGTGTGTACCTGCTAAATCCTTAGTACATATCTGAGGACTGTTATTAGGTCCTACCTCTCCTATTTTCTCAAGATTAAATATAGCATTTGCTTTTGGATTTGCTCCATAGTTATCCTAAAGCATGGTGTCCAAATCTGGACACAGTACTCCAGCTGAGGCCTCACCAGAGCCAAGTGGAGCAGAAAAATTACCCACTTCATCTTATATGCTGTTATACCTTTGTAAATACACCACACAATTATATTTGTCTTTTTCACCTGCATCACATTCCTCATATTCACTTTACGATCCACTATAATCTCAAGATCCTTTCCCGAAGTACTGCTGTCTAGCCATTTGTTCCCTGTTTTGTATTTGTGCACTAGACTTTTCCTTCTCAAGTGAAATACTTCACACTTGTCTTTATTGAATTTCACGGTGGTGATTTTAGAAGAATTCTTCAATTTATCAAAATAATTTTGAATTCCAATCCTGTCTACGTAAGTAATTGGAATTCTTCCCACTGTAGTGTCTGCTGAACATTTTATAAGCGTACTCTCAGTCTACTCAATTATCTGAGTAATTAATGAAAATACTAAATAGCACCGACACTTGACAGATTTCTGCAGGAACTCCCACTCAATATCTTCCCACATTGACAATGAAGCATTGGTAACTGCTCTGAGGACATCTTTTCAATCTGTTATGCACCCACCTTATAATAATTTCATCTAGATAACACTTTCGTAGTTTGCCCATCAGCTGGGACTGTGTCAAAGTTTACCAAAAATCAAGATTTCACATTTAACGCTTACCTCTCCCCATTAGGGTAGTAAACCTGTCCGAGAAGGAAATTAGATCTGTTCGGTATGATCTATTTTTGACAAACTCATGTAGATTTACTTATTATCACTATTATCCTCCAGGTGCTTACCCATTGTTTAATAATTTATTCCAACATCTTTCCAGGTACTGAAGTTTGGCTGACCACATCCTTTGTTCCCTTTTTTAAAAGACACATACTACGTTTGCTCTTCTCCATTCCTCTGGGACCTCGTCCATGAGTTCTCAAAGATAATTGCTAATGGTTCTTCTATAACTTGAACTAGATCTGTAAGTCCTGACTTACTGTCTACTTAAGCCCTTGTACTCCAAGTGGAGCAAAGGTCATCTATAAGTCTCCTCCACTCCCAGAGGAAGTTAAAGCTCCTGGAGGGGTCACCCAAAGTGGACAGGTCAAAGGATAGAGACCAGACAAATTTGGATCACCTCTCCCTAAGGTAAAAGGGATTGGCTAATAAGGCTTAACAACCCTATCTGTTTAAAAAAAAAAGTTACAGAAGCATCCATGGACCTGTAAACACTCTAGAGTTAACTTCATCAGGCCGATTGTGGTAATCGAGCCTGTAAATTTATATTAATTGTGACGTCAACTAAAACAAAAATTCATAAAAATGTCACAATAACCTTTATCAACAAATTTGATAGAAAAGGGCACACAAAAGACAGACGGAAACGTGCTCCCCTTGCTTCCCTTAAAAAAAAGTTATATGGATACAATTTAAGACTGTGTTAAGATTATGCCTGGTAAACAATAAAAGAATGGGACTGTAAAATCAGTGAATCAAAACTGGTGTGCCAAAAATTAGGTCTAAATGGTAAACAAAATAATGAAGGAATGGGACTACCCCGCCAACCACTTCAAGAAAAGCTGACTTCCGAGACACTGATTGACTGAAAGAAGGGGAAGGAGTGAGTTTACCATGGCTGCCAGCTCCCATCATATCCAGCATGACACCGCTGTGTCTCCTAATCCTGAGAAACATTCTGATCAGACTAGATCAAAGGAGATCCAAATTGAATTGTCACTTCCATGTTTCCTTTCACTTTTGGCCTAGTAAGTCTGGCTTTGTCAGGAAGGCCTGCATATTTTACAACACAGCTATGAGCCCATGACATAAAGGCATAACTTTTAGCTTCTTCTTTAACAGCCTGATGCACATACACTTTTGTACAGTTTAAAATGGTTAGTAAGACCATGTGCCATGCCTGTGATTTTCCAGTATAAGGCTGAAAGTGCAAGCCAACATCAAAGACAGGAAACACAGCTTCTGTGTCTGCTCTTCATTTCTATCTCATCAGGTATGTGTTTGCTTTCTCTTCAAAGAAAAGAAACCAGATCTCAAAAACAATGGTTCTAAGCCCTCTCAACTAATTGTCTCTTTTATTCAAAAGGATAGCTATTGCTATCTTTAATACTATCTACAAAGGGGTTTTCGTTCTTAAAACTCTCTTCAGTTTAAAGGAACAAGAAATTAGGGATGTTATAAGAACAGGATTATTTAATAGTTTACATTTCAAATGCTTTAATTTTCTTTCTTCTTCTTATCTTTAATAAAAGGCATTTAAAAAAAAAAAAAAAAAAAAAAAGAATTGCCATATTGGGTCAAACAAAAAAGATCCATCAAGCCCAGCCAGTGTCCTGTCTTTAGATAGCAGCCAATCGCATGTGTTCCAGAAAGCATTAAAAGAACAGGCGAACATCCAGTAATTCATCCCTTGTCATCATTCCCAGTTTCTGGCAAACAGAAGTTAGGGACACCATCCCCGCCCATCCTGGAAAACAGCCATGGACGAACATATTCTCTATGAATTTATCTAGTTCTTCTTGGAAACTTGTTACAGCCTCAGCCTTCACAAGATCTTCTGACAAACAGTTCTATAGGTTGACTACATGGTGTGCAAAGATATACTTCCTTAGTTTGTTTTAAACCTGCTGCCTCTTAATTTCACTTGGTGACCCTTAGTTCTTGTGTTATGAGGAGTAAATAACATTTCCTTATTCATTTCTCAACATCTATTATGATTTTATAGATTTCTATCATATCCCTCCTTTGTCATTTCTTTCCTGAGTTGAAAAGCCCCAATCTTATTAATCTCTCCTCATATGGAAGTTATTCCCTATTGCTAAGAATTTTTCGTCCTTTTCAGAACATTTTCCAATTCCAATATATCTTTTTTGAGATGGGACAGCCACACTTATGCAGCGTTCAAGATGTAGGTGTATCATATATTTATACTGAGGAAATATATTTTCTGTCATAGTATCGCCCTCTTTCTAAATGTTTGCTTTTTTGACTGCCACTGCACAGAGTGGATGTTTTCAGAACTATCCACAACTCCAAGATGTCTTCCTCACACGGTAACAGCTAATTTAGACCCCCTAATTTTACATGCAGAGTTGGGATTATGTTTTCCAAATGTGCATTACTTTGCATTTATTAACACTGAATGTTATGTGCCATTTTGGTGTGTACACCAGGGCTGTAAACAGGCCAAGTTCTCTATATACCAAACCTTGTTTATCACTTTTGGGACAATGTCACAGTTATGCTAACATCTTTGACTCTTTTGGCCCATTTATTGAATTTAAATTAAAACAGTCTTGCTGACTTGAACACATCTAATTTATTTAGACATTTTAAATTTGTTCTCTCTCTATGCTGGCTTATGTTACTTCCCTCTTGTGAATATTGTGTTAATCATCACATCACAATGAATCTTCTCAGTGTAGACTGAAGAGAAACAGCAGTCTTCAACCATTATTAGTTCTCTTTCCTGCTAAGCAGTGGACTTATTTTTAACTTCATCTCTCTTCCTCTTAATGTATTTATGGACCCTCTACTTCTTTCCTTTTATATTCCTTGTTAGATGTAATTCATTTTGGCTACACCTACTCTAGAAGCATCTGTTGGAAGTTACTGTCAGAAGAGATGTTCTGACAACACTTCTTTCAACAGATCACATCTACACATAAAAGTGAATCTACCTTTTGATCTGCTCTGTTGACAAAGCACCCCCCCATCTACAAGACTGTTCTGCCAACAGTTTCTGTCAACAAAAAGCATTTTGCGTGTAGATGCTCTAGGAGTTTTGCAGACAAATTCCAGTTTTGTCTACAAAACTCTCTAGTGTAGATGTAGCCTTTGTGTCTTAGCCTTCCTGATCTTGTCACTACATAAATGGACTATTCTTTTGTAATCCTCTTTAGCAATCTGTCCATGTTTTCACTTAGTGTAAGATTCTTTTTTTATTTTTCAGGCCATAATAGAGCATCGCATGCAGCCATACAGGCCTCTTATTGTTCTTCCCATCTTTCTTTCACTGTGGGATACTTTGTTGTTGTGCCTTTGACATGGTCTCTGAGAAACTGCCAGAAACTCCTGAAGTACATTTTCACTTCGATTTTCTTCCCACCAGAATCCCAATTCAAATTTTTGTTCCAGGTGTAAGCATTATACATAAAAACATTTTTCATTAACAGACTAAAGTTTTACATTCAGCATATATGTTGCTTTTTAACTATAGTCAATCAACTATTAGCTAAATTAAATATTTCATAAAATGTTCCACTAATCTTGGCTCATAACATATATGTTAACACCTACCAAATATCCTAGCAGTTCTTCATGGCTAGTGAATTCTTCAAATACTATTTCATCATCATTTTTCCTTCTAACCTGTAAAAAAATATATTTAAAAACAGCCTGAGGATCTCTTGTTTGAGTTAGGTCAGTAATATCCAACATTATGCAGGAGGGCCACATAAACCTAAGCAAAGTCTTGTGCAGGCCAAACATTCTACATGTTTTAACAATATTTAAGATATAAATCACTACAGGTTACCTAGTGATTTATCCCGATAGGAGATTATTCTTTTGGATAGGAATGAGGGGATTTCAAAGTTGCCGGGGTCCTTTCGAAAAGGAGCCCCATCTGGACGAGCCGCGCAGTGGCAAGCCACGGCACTTTCGAGGTGCCGCGGCCACTGGCATTCTAATGAGGCGCTGAATATGTATTTCAGCGGTTCATTAGTAAACTTCAAAATGGCCATTTGCATGGCCATTTAGAACTGTTGGGATAGTGTAGACGTAGCCAATATGTTTTTCTATAAGAATCATTGCCTTAATGTAACTTGCTGCTATTGCATATACCAAAAATATGGATCAAAAACATTCTTAGTCAAAGAAAATACTCAAGAGGAAATAAAGGAATATTTTTAACTGGAACAATCTTCTTATAGATCAACTACTCACCTGGGCTTTCTGGTCTTTATCTTTTGATTGTTTGCTGTCATCACACCTTTTGAAATACAAGAGTATACACATAATATACAATGTTCATCTAACCGATTCACAGAAAAAGTGTAATTAGTCAACAAAATGACTGTGAATACAAAATCCCA
The DNA here is from genome assembly GCF_033958435.1 of Carettochelys insculpta. NCBI lineage: Eukaryota > Metazoa > Chordata > Testudines > Carettochelyidae > Carettochelys > Carettochelys insculpta. Next base: position 161,188,852 of record NC_134138.1, on the reverse strand, counting down.
CTCCTAGTCTAATGCTGTTTGCCCTGTCGACATGAAATGTTCTCCGAAATACAGTTGACAAATCATAGTATTGTAGGGTTGTAAGAGACCTCTGGAGATCGAGTCTAACCGCACACTAAAAGCAGGATCAATCCCAACTAAATTATCCCAGCCAGGGCTTTGTTAAGCAGTGACTTTAAAATCTCTAGGGATGGAGATTCCACCACCTCACTAGGTAACCTATACCAGTGCTTCACCACCTTCTGAATTTTTTCTAATATCCATCTTAGACCTCCCGCACAGTGACCCGAAACCATTGTTCCTTGTTTTGTCACCACTGAGGACAGCCTCTCTTCATTCTCTTTAGAGCCCCTCTTCTCGTAGCTGAAAACTGCTATCAAATCCTCCCTCACTCCTCCCTTCTTTAGACTAAATAAAACGAATCCCTCAGTCTCGCCTCACAAATTATGTGCTCCAGCTCCCTAATAATTTTTGTTGTCCTCCACTGGACTCTCTCCAATGCCTCCACATCATTTCTGTAATGCAGGCATAGAACTGGACACAATAGTCTAGATATCCATATCTATCACTCTCCTCATTCAAAACCCAATTTGTGCAGCACCAAAGTTTGTGAAGGAAATAAATAAGAATAATGAAAGAAACTGAATTTAGTCAGTCCTGTAGATGTCCATGGTGTTTTGTCTTTTTTCAGACTGAGCAGAGACTGTTTTAATCACTGTGTCTTACACAGCAAGGTTGCTAACAACATAACACAAACTGAGAAATTACAAGGAAATTCAAAATGACATTTTGGACTCATTTTTATCTCCTCTTTGCCTTATGACCCAACTTTAATCTCTCTCTCTCTCTAGCTATCCTACTTTCTAGCTTGTTATTAGAAGTTATGACATGCTAGGAATTGCAAAGTTAAGACACATACCCCTCTCAGAATCCCACAAAACTATCCTAAATCTGGAAGCAGACAGATGACCTGACTGTGTAATTCAACTTGGCAACAATTTTGGCTCATAGAGACTGCCCATTGTCACTTTATCTGTTGCAGGTACCATAGGCCCATTTCCAGCATATGCATATTTTCTCTTACAGAAACTATAATTTGGGCAAAAATGTATAATTTGATTAATTATATCTGGGATACAATCTGAGAGACTGCTTATATATTTGCTAGAGGGAGACAGGATCTGGTGAAGAAATGTCCTGTCATCAGTATGAAACTGACTTATTCATCTTTTTGTAACAATGAAGTGTAAGTTATAAAATAAAGGCTGAAATCTTCCATTTTAAATTCTTAGGTCAATATTCTTGAACAATATCAAGCAAAATTTTTTTGAATGCAGTAGTAAACCCATAAAATTTCTATATACATTACTGCATAAAATTAAGTTATTTTAAGTGCAGAACAATTTGATTTATATAATAGCTTTCTGAATGAAGGGAAGTTTTCTTTACATAAAATTTGTCATTATAAATTGAGACAAAATAAACTTAATACCTAGACTACTGAGATGCTGAAAATATAAGTGTAGATTTACATAGGTATGGTTGCTTAGTACTTGTACTGCTTCTGCAAACCCCCACTTTTCGAGGTGAAAGCCACCTTTTACAAGCCCTGAAACCATCAAAGCCATTGTAGGCATCATCACCAGATAAGAGTGTTCCACCCAGCAACATAAGAGAGCCATGATTTTAATCCATTCTTCTTCTCCTTGAGATCGAGTTTAAGATTCCAAAGAAGCACTGAAGGAATGTATATCAAAAATGATGGGCTGAGGTGACATACATGGTGTACTCTGGATAATAAACATAAGAATGGCCATACTGGCTCAAAGCAAAGGTCCCTCTAGTTCACTAACTGTTTTCTCAGATCAGCCACTGCTAAGTGTTTCAGAGGGAATGAACAAAACAGGTCATCTTCAAGTGATCCATTCCCTGCCACGCATTCCCAGCTTCTAGCAAACAGAAGCTAGGAGCATCATCCCTTCCCACCTTGTCTAACAGCCACAAATGAACCTATCTTTTATGTATTTATTTAGTTAATTTTGAAGCCTGTTACAGCCGAGGCCTTTACAACATCCTCTGGCAAAGAGTCCCATAGGTTGGCTGTATATGGTGTGAAGATACTCTTCCTATCGTTTATTTAAACCTGCTGCCTATTAATTTCATTTGATGACCCCTATTTCTTGTGCTATAATACCTCATTATTTACTTTCTCAACACCCGTCATGATTTTACAGACCTCTATCGTATCCCCTCTTAGTTGTCTCTTTACCAAGCTGTAAAGTCCCAGTCTTATTAATCTCTACTCATACAGAAGCCAATCCATATCTCTAGTCATTCTGTTGTCCTTTTTGGAACCTTTTCCAGTTTCAACATATCCTTTTAGAGAAAGGCATAATATGAATTTATATAGAGGCAATATGGTATTTATCTATCCCTTTCTTAGTGACTTAACTTTCTGTTCACTTTTTTGACTTTCACTGCACTCTGAGTGGATGTTTTCAGAGTACTATCCACAATGACTCCAAGAAGTCTTTCTTGAGTGGTAACAGCTGATTTAACCCCCATTATTTAATAGGCATTGTTGGGATGATGTTCTTCAACATGCATTATTTCGCATGTAACCACACAATGTTTTTTGCCATTTTGTTGCCCAGTCACCCAGTATTGTGAGATCATTTTGCAGCTCTTCACAGATTGCCTTGGACTTCACTATCTTGAGTAGTTTTGTATTATACGCAAATTTTGTCACCTTGCTCTTTAGCCCTTTTTTCAGGTTATTTCAGAAATGTAGCACTTAGGAATCCGTTTCATGGACCAGGGCTCCATTCCATTACGTACTGTGTGTGTACAGTGCCTAAGTATTTTCTCTTTCACAGGACTGTCCCTGGACAGCCACAATAAGAGATTAGCACTCCCACTGAAGGAGATTAGAAATCCCCAAGGAGATGCTGTAAGAACCTTTAACCAAAAAGGAACTGACGGGCTGCACTCCACAAACACACACCTGATTTTGCTCCAGTTTTAAGAGGACAGTATTAAAAAGATATGTGAACTGAAAGAAACAGTATAGAGTCAAACTGTGGTGACAGCTACTATGTTAGCAGAATAACCTTTAAATCCTTCTTTCACTAGAGCTTTTTCAAAGCTCTCTTGGCTCAATTTACACAATTGCTGCACTGAGATAATTTACCCTGATCTTTTTTTAAAATGAGAACAACTGGCAAGATTTCCATAGGGGATGGTCCTGTGCAATAAATTATTGACCCTTTTAACACGCAACTTTGTCTTACCAGACAGCCCGTAAGAGTCAGGAAGAAACCGAGAATGGGAGAGATTTGGTTCAGATGGAATTTGAATGCTACTCAGCATAAGAATTTGAGTTCAGGATTAAACATTATCCTTGTGAAAACACCCATAGTGAAGATCAGCAATCAGGACCTCAATTTAGATAACCATTCTGGCTGAAAGGACTGCAGTGAGAAATGTGATTTTTGGAAACTGACAACATAGTTAACATTGAGGGATCAAATAGAGGGTTCCTGACCTTAATAGATAACACATTAAAATCCAACAGCTTGATTTACCAAGTGTCAAGTATAGATACAACAACCCCACAAAATAAAGTTTAACAGAATGATGGGGCAAAAAGCTCGATGCTCCTTTAAACTCACAATGGTAAAAAAAAACAATGGGGGCATATTGGCTCTTAACCATTAGAAGTGTATGTCGCCACGGGAACTAGAGGAATTAAGGACATGTATTATCTTATTCTCAGTTGGAACGTGACTTGCCTTAAGGGCTGACACATGTCATTTAACAATTCAATGCTTTTAAATAATTCCTGACCTCATAAGGCATGAGGTTGTGTGAAAGACAAAGTTAATTTAGATGCTTCTCTTTTTGCAACTTTCTTGGAAAAGTAAAGTGTAAAACATAATTTAAAATTTACTTAGTCTTGTCGGCTTTGCTGTTTTCATCAGCTTTATTGCCTCTGCTGCTTTCATCAGCAATGTTAGTGTTTAGTTTTTTTTCAGCTGGTCTGCTTTCATCAGCAATGTTACTGCTTAGCTTTTTTTCAGATGGTTTGCTTTCATCAGCAATATTGGTGTTTAGCTTTTTTTCAGCTGGTTTCAGTTCTTCTTTTTGGCTTTCTTCTTGATCTTCTTGAGTATCATCTGTAAAAAAATTAAAACAATGGGGTATGTTTGTTAAGAGTTTTTCATAATCACACTTTTTTAAAGTAGCATTTGATTGGCAATTCTTTACATGAAAATAAAATTCATCACCAAGGTTAATAATAAAGCCAAAAATATGGCAGTCCAAACTTTATTGTTTTTACTTTAATAACAATTAAGCCATGTTGCACAAGTTATATTTTACGGTATAAAGGAAATACATAGTAGTACATTAACATTCATCTTTTATCAAAAAAAGAAGAAATGTAATTCTGCACATCTGCATAATGCCAATTAAAGACTGCACAGAAATTACATTTTTTAAAATTTTCTCATTTACCTTATTTGTGTTTAACTTATCTATGCACTAATATTCACTTTTAATTTAATAGCTAGCATTTTTAAAGGAAAAAAGAATTGCTAAGGCACTTCTGACGTACCTTTATCAAGTCTATCCAGTTATTTTTAAAGACCATAAATCCTACCTTCTGTCTTGCCCTACACTGCCCTCCTGCCCTGAATGGGCCACTGAATATACTATTCCTCGAAACCACTGAAATTAGGCGATAGGGAAAAAAAAAATCCCTTGAGGTATACAGTCCCTTCTTGTCAGTCAAGGGTTTTTTGCCACAACACCCTCACCTACGTCTTGTGCCATATAGTTTTAAATGACAAGCAATAATGCTTCCACCAGTTTCCTTTGAACGCTCTTCTACAGAGTGGCACATACTGCCATTAGAAAGAGTTCCTAATATTCAGTCTGATGTCTGGTCTACACTACCAGGTTAGAGCGACATAAGCTGCCTTGTCTAACTCAGTGGCCGTGTCTACACTAGCCAAAAACTTCGAAATGGCCATACTAATGGCCATTTCAAAGTTTACTAACGAAGCGCTGAAATACATATTCAGCGCCTCATTAGCATGCGGGCGGCACTTTGAAATTGACGCGGCTCGCCACCACGCGGCTCGTCCAGATGGGGCTCCTTTTCGAAAAGTCCTAGGGACTTCGAAGTAGCCGGGGTCCTTTCGAAAAGGAGCCCCGTCTGGACAAGCCGCATGGTGGCGAGCCGCGTCAATTTCAAAGTGCCGCCCGCATGCTAATGAGGCGCTGAATATGTATTTCAGCGCTTCCTTAGTAAACTTCGAAATGGCCATTAGCATGGCCATTTTGAAGTTTTTGGCTAGTGTAGACATAGCCAGTGAGTGCTACATCAAGATGTTTCGCTTACTGAAGGGTAACGCGCTTGCATTAACACGCTTGTAACGCGCTTGTAACTTAACTCCGCCTCCATGAGAGGCACAGCATTTAGGTCAACACAGTTAGGGTGACACAATGTCAGTGAAAACACTGCATTATTCGTATTGCCTTTAGTAGCCTCCAGATGTTCCATAATATCTCATGACTGTTCTAGTCACCGTTTTGAACTCTACTGTCCAGAGATCAAGTACATGCCCCATCCTGTTTAAACCGCCATGAATTTTTGAAATTCCATTTCCAGTTTGCCTAACATGGAACGTTCACCTAGTAACCTCCAGCTAACAATGCTGGCTCCACATTACAGATGTGCTCCTTCCTGGAGTGTACAGAAGGTGATGGATTTCATAGGTCTGTGGCAAGAAGAGGTTGTACCTGACTACCTCTGATCCAGACACAGTAATGTCAACATCTATTAACAGATAACTAAGTCTGTGGAACTACAGCCACACACACTCTGGTCTATGAGAGACAGTTGGTATGTTTGTGAAATGGAAACGACCGTATGGACACACAGCAGCACCACATGAGAGCCAAGGAACTACAGCAGGTGTACAAAATGAGAGAGGCTAACAGTTGCTCTGGTGAGAAGCCACAGACTTGCCATTTTTTCAAAAAGCTGAATGCCATGCTCGGCAGGGACCCCACAACTACCAACAAGAGCTCCAAGGATAGTTGATGCGAGTTGAAGTCACAGGATTGTGAAATGAACAGTAAAGATGTGGTGTTGGACAAGGAAGAAGAGGAGTACGGGTGCAAGCCACTAGGAGATCCAGCAGCACAGTGACTCCAGCAGTCGAGTCAGGCCCTACAGTACAGCACAAATGAGTCTGATGCAGTGGAAGGAACGTCTGGTAAGCATACAGTTTGCTTTGATACTGCAGAGACGCATCTGCTCACTTAACCTTTTTTAATAATTAAATCTTTTTAACCAGGAAGAAGCAGTGAAATAACCAGAAGAGATAAAAGTCTGCTTCTCATTCCCAGGTACTTTTAGGCAGAGAAGCTCCTACAGATATTTATGTGCACCAGGTTGTCCTGGGAATCCTCCACAAAGATGTCAAGGATCCAGTCTGAAGCTGAATGCATGTAGGAGCCTTTCACATTTAGTCTCTGTTACACTCAGGTGTCAGATATCACCTAAAATCACCAATGGAAGTAAAAAAACAATGTCTGTATTCAGTTCCTGGACATCCTGCAACCCTCTGGTGCTTTAGATACTGAGCATAGGACTTGGAGGCTCACCCTTGCAAACACAATGGACAGGAATGGAGCAGAGAGCATCAAAGCAAAGGAAGAGAAATGTGCAGCCAGACACGTAAGCGCTTCTCATCAGGCAAACAGACACCTGGGAGACTTGATGATTTTCATATTCAACAGACTCATGTTTGCTTCCCTCTACAGCCCACAGAGAACTACCTTTTAGGACATCTGTACACCTTCTTTTATCTACGTCCTTTCCCCGACAGATCACATTCCACAGGAGAGTAAAGACAACAACAACCACACACTTTGGTCTATGAGAGAGACAGCTGGTATGTTTGTGAAATGGAAATGACTGTTTCTCCCCTGGATTTATGAAGCTGCATTCAGTTATAAATGTCTGTGTGTATGGGTTTGGAATAAGAGTCCATTTAATTACCGTGATATCAGTTCATCAATGTAACTTAGATCAACTTAATTTATAGTGTAGACTTGCGCTAAGGTTTTTTTCTTTATTTAATCCAGTGACTCAGTAGGAAGTCCTTGAATCAAGTAATTCTTACAAGTCTAGCTCATAAAAGTGGGTAGAAGTAGGCAGAGAACAACATATGGCTGTTCTACATATTACTTTGTATAATGCTGTGATGAGATGTTGACCTCACACAAGATGGGAAGGTATTAAAATGGTCATATAGGCCAATTACCTTCACTGGCTTCACCTGGAGAAAACAGGCAAGCAGCAGAAAACTGAGAGCAGACTCAGCTATACAGGAGTAGGTGGGGCCTGTATAAAGCCAGATAGCTCGCAACAGGAGAGGCATCTGGGAAAGGTGGGGAGGGTTGAGAGTACAAGGCCCAGAACTGTGGAGCTGAGAGTTCCTGGACTGTAACCTGGACTAGAGACAAGCCTGGGTCCCCTACCAGCCACTGCAGGAGTGTCACCTTGGGGAAGTGAGAAGGAAGACTGCCTAGGACTGACAAAAATGTCAGCCAGAAGACTGGGTCATGAGGAGGACACTGCAGTTGCTGGGATTAGAGAGAACCTATAGCCCTGTAAGAGAGACAGAACAACGGAAAGCAAGCCATGGAAGAAGGCATCATCCTCAAGAGCTAATCCCCAGAGTAACCTAGAGAAGGCAACAGATTTGCGGTGAATGGTGCACTCTGTGACAGAAGTATAGAACTCTTCCACAATTATAGTTGCCACGGCGTTATACTGTTGTCTCTACAACAGTACTTGGATCTCTAAAACATACTTTGATAACTTCAGCACAGAATTGGATCCAGGGCAAGAAGGTCCTTCCTGCTACTGACTGAATGCTTTGATGGTCAACTTCTTTTATGCAGAAAGAACCCACCACTGACAGCTTGTTTTCTATCCCAGAGCATTGGAGGCTGGATTTGTGCGGGAAGCTACACAGTTTCCTCCTCCTTGTTAACACAGGTAGCAATTGAGATACTGTCCACCAACATTAAGATGTTTTTGTCACACACTGGTACGGCCAATTACCTGACAATATTCTGTCCTGATCTCTAGTCAATATACACCATTCCCCATGTGCCTCTTCATTTCCTCAGTCCTTAAATTACTAAGATATTTTTCAATCAATCAATCTACTTAGCTTTTCACACAAAACAAATCTAAAAAACCACAGAGACTGAACACATCTAAAGAAGTTCTATATAGGATTGGTAGAATTAATTTAAAAAATAGATAGTTATCATTTATTTCAATCTTTTTGTTTATTTTATCAATTTAAATTCTCAAAGTTTCACAAAATTTCATAGGTTTCAGGCATTTTTATTGTTAATTAAATTTTCATAATTGTGGCAATTATGGGAGGTCAGAAAATATTTACTGACTGTAGATTCTGAGATTCACAAAGTTGGAGTTTTATAACCACTAAAAACACAAACTGCATACGAAATAAAAATTCTCAAGTCAGTAAGTTCTCAATCAACATATTTCTTACTTTACCTTTCTGTAAATTTCACTTACCAATAGAAATATGTTTCATCAGTTGTGCATGTGATGAAAACATCATTCACTGACATTTATTACAAATCTAACCCTTCCAAGTCAAACTGTGTGTGTGTGTGTGTGCGCGCGCGCGTGTATTACACACACACACCAGATGGTAAAATTGACCAAAGGTGACAGTGCATTATCAAGTTGTGATTTTTAAAGCATATTTGATCTTACCGTGAGAAGGTAGACTTTGAGTAGAATCTTGGATCTGTTTAGTCTGGTCAGCATCACTTTCTGCTTTTCCTTCCTTGCTTGTTGAAGCTTCCACATGCTGAAACTTAGCCTTTGAATGGTGCATATCTATAGGGAATCAAGAAAAACATGCTTGAAATGCACTAATATTAACATTTTCTGTTTCTCAAGGACGATTCAAAGTTACTCGTTTGTAAGTATCTAAAGCCAGATGTAAGGTGTTTCAGCTAAATAAACTTCTTCCTTTATTACACACATTTGTACTATTAACATTAATAAACTACTAATCATTCTTACAGATCTGTATAGTTCACATAATTTGAAAATTCAGTACAAAAATAAAGTCCTTATGAACCTAACAGTATTCCCTGTGCATTTAAAAATTTAATTGTTTCAGATTTCAAACAAGCAATCCTATTCATAACCTTTGGTTGGAATCTAGATGACAACATTTTCGTTTCTGATGAATCAGCTAGACAAAAAATGGACAAACACACTAACCAAAAGCTCACAAAAGAAACCACAAACCTAAATCAATGGTTCTCAACAACTTGGCTCCCACACTGTTTTCTGCAGCCAACCTGCAGAACACTTATTGGCAATATAAATGACTAGTCACGCAGTGCTGGCTCTCCTCATAGAATCCACATGTTAAATCCCAGTGAGGGAAGATACAATCTTATTTTGCCATATAAGCAATTGCTGAAATTGCATCAAAGGATTTTTTTTTGCAAATGCAGTACGAAGGACGGTAGTCCATGGCGTTATTGGACAACAGATAATACATGAGATTCTCTGTTAAGAAATAGTTCATATTATGAAAAAGTTTGACAGTCCTTGCTCTAGACTGACAGATTAATCCATGTTATCTGGATTGCCAAAGATAATACTTTTCTCAAAAGGCTGAAGGCAACTATTACGTTCCCTGTACTCTGTATGGAACTTTGCACTTAACTGCTGTTCTTGCGCAACTACTGTAAGGTCTGGTCTCCGCACAAACTTGCATCAAAATAAGTAAATCAGTTTTAATTCACTCCTGTTGTTAATTTCTGTGCAAGTCCAGATGTGTACACTTATTTTGGAACAACGTTTTATCTAACTTTATGTCAGCTTTTCACTCAGCATCTTGCAAGTACCAATACACAGCAAACAACAGCAAAACACTCCAGACTAACAACCAATTCTAGCAGAGCATGCTCAGGTAAAACTTCCTTTAACATCAACAGATCTTGCATCCAACGCACGTATGTATCTCTATCTATTTATTTTAGAGTGCATCTGTCTGTGCTATGTTTGGTCAAGAACTACAACCACAAAATACGGTATGCTACTTCCTCTTACCCTAAACTTAAACCAGGGTCAGGGTCTGGTTGTGCCTGGAAAGCGGGAAGTGCTGGGAAAGGGATGTTTTCCAGAAAATGGAAAGGAAGGGTACAGGGGAAGACGGAAGGGAAGGGACACAGACAGGAAGGATGCGATACTGAGAGTGGCCACTGGGGGTGGCTACAGCACAGAGAGGCCAGGAGGGCTAAGGCTCTGCCATCTTGCCTGCTGCAAAGGCAGAGTAAACAGCTCCCTTGCCCCAAACCCAGATGTGCCTCCTTCACCACTATGGAGACCCTACAGGCTGCAAAGTGGGCAGCCCCCAGATAGCCTGGAGGACATGGGAGGCAGCTGTGTGGGTACAGTCCCCTGCAGCTTGGCCCTGCTCAGACAGCCTGTGGGGGGCCAGCTGGAAGAGGCAGCCCAAGACAGTCTGCAAGCTATTGTAGGGGGTGCTGGAGCCTGGGGCAGCCCCCTGAACTTGGCCCTACACCAACAGCCTGCCATCGAGGTTGAGGGATGGGCTGCTAGACTGGAGAACAGCTGGAGAAAAGGGAAGCCCCAGAGCTTGGCCCCAGATAGCCTGTAGAACACAGAGGGGCCAGCTAGAGGGGAGGTAGTCCAACAGCATACAAACCATGATGCGTCAGCTGGAGATGAGGAGCCCCCTGGAGCCTGGCTCCCTCCCACCATACCACCTGCAGACACTGGGGGAAGCAGCTGCAGGGAGGACAGCTCTCTGGAGCCTGGCTCCTCCCTGCCAGATAGCCTTCAGACTGCAAGGGCAGCTCTTGGAGCCTGGCCCCTCCTCAGACAGTCTGCAGGCTGTGGAAGGGCTGCTGGAGTGTAGGGCCGCTCCTGGACTCCGGCTCCATACACAGACACAGCCTGTGGGTCACAGGAAGCACTGGAGTCAGGAGTAGCCACTAGAGCCTGGCCAGATTCTAGAGCACCCCACCAAACAGGCTGTAGGACAGAGGGAGACACTGGAAGCTGGGGGTAGCCCCCCAAAGCACTGCCCCGCTGGACCAGTGGACTGGGGGCTCAGCTGGAAGCTGGGGCCAGCCCACAGAGCACCCCGTACCACACACATAGGCTGCAAGATGGGGTTGCCACTACCCCAAGCAAAGACCTTGTAGAACAGCTGCATGGGAAGGAAACAGCAGGCTAGCGGTGCCCCCAGTGTGCTGCTCCCCAAGGACAGGCTGCAAGCCACAGTGGGAGGAAGTAGCTAGGGGCCAGGGCCAATCCACAGAGCCTCAGGCACCATACAATAAGCACACAGGACTGGATCCTTCATTCCCAAGAGGAGTCACTGGCTGGAGAGTGCAGCTCTGGCCCTATCAGAAGGAGCTACTACTGAAGCAGCGCCACCCTCATGACTACAGGTGGCCCTGGGAACAACCCCCCACCCCTCTGCCCTGAGACCCCTGCCCTAAGTTCTGCATCTTCCACCTGCCTTGACTTTTGCATCCCCACATCCAGCCTTGAATTCCCCACCAACCCTAAGCCACCTACCCTCTGCCCCTCCTCATGCCTGAACCCTCTTCACTTCAGCCTTCCTTTTTCTCCATTTTTGAAAAATACTATAACTGAAAAAAGCATATCAAAACGAAAAGCAGTCAAGTAGCACTTTAAAGACTAGCAAAGTAATTTATTAGGTGAGCTTTCGTGGGACAGACCCACTTCTTCAGACCATAGCCAGACCAGAACAGACTCAATATTTAAGGCACAGTTTTATATTTAAGTTTAAGTTTTAATATTTAAGACACAATATTCAGTTAAAGACCCAATCAACATTGGGTACATTTGTTAGTCTTATAAAAACATGCAGAGAACACTTACATTCTTGCCATTTTCTCTTCATAACAGGAGCATCTGTTACAACCTAAACAGAAAGCCCAAAGTTATGCGAGGATAACATTTTTATAGACACATTTGGTTAAACATCTAACAAAACAATCTTTTTATCAACTAACTAACCAAAATATTTATTCTTAAAAAGAGATGATGTCAATTTGTAGATATTAGACTCACAATAAACAGATCAGTCTACCCTTGTGCATGCGCCTTGTTGAGGCGGGGTAGCTTGTGTACTCTTTACTATCCCAACAGCTGTGTTGGCAGGAGCATAGCGCTCCTGGTTGGTTCAACCAAGCTGGAAAGGTCAAGAGGTGAGGAGCCAGACTAAGCATGCATACTGATCCTCCAGGATTGGGGGTTTGGCTCAGAGCCAACAACCCTGATCTAGAAAAAGCCCTCTGTAATGAAACAGCAACAATGAATTCCTACACAACTATGTGCGACGGCCTTCCAGAGTCACTTACATTGATTTGTGTGACTGCCAGTGGTGAAAGCAAAAATAGAACTATTGACATGAAGATGGAAGTCCTGAGCACCAAGACCAATACTGGGCTCTGGAATGTACATACCATGTATGAAACAGGTACGCTAGGACAGATCACAAATGAAATGAGATGCTACAAGCTACATATCTTTGGTATCAGTGAGAGCAGATGGATTGGATCAGGAAGAACAAAGACTAGTACTGGTGAAGCAATCCTTCTGTTCCAGAAGGAATGATGACCAACATTATGAGGGAGTAGCTATCATCCTGAAGAAAGAAACAGAGAAATGCTTGGTGGAATGGAAATCAAACAATCAATAGTACATTGATGAGAGCCAGAAAGAAAGGTAGACATGTAAACATTACATTGATCCAGTACTATGCCCCAACAAATGAAAATGAAGAAGAAAAGAAAGATTCTATGAACAGCTTCAAGCTGAAATAAGAGCAGCATTACATCATGATCTTATAATAGTCATGGGCAACTTGAATGCTAAAGTTGGGAATGATATACTCACAATGAGAACCATGGGGAAACATGGGTGTGACACCATGAACGACAATGGAGAGAGGCTAGTGGAACTCTGTACTTTACCCAATCTTGTCATTGGAGGTATGCCCTTTCCGCACCACACAATTCACGAGCTAACATGGCGCTCACCAAATGGTGGGTATGGTAATCAGATCAACCACCTGATGATCAATGGAACATGGAGATGCTCATTACTAGATGTCAAGGTGAAAAGAGGGGCTGGCGTAGGCAGTGATCAACACCTTGTGACAGGAGTCATAAAGCTTAAGCTAAGCACCACTGGTTGCAAGATACCCATACAGAAACGCTTTGATGAAGAGAAGCAACAAGACCCCAAAATTAAGAATGCTTTTGTTCTTAAGATGAAAAACAGATTTCAAGCCTCACAAGATCTTGAAGAAGAAACTCACAGCATGGAAGAAATTAGTAACAAATTATAACAATATGTGTAAAGAGCAGTGAGGACTGACTAGGTTTCAAACAAAAACAGAAGAAAAAAGCATGGATCATGCCAGACACATGAAAGGCAATCAATAATAGATGGACCTTAAAGAAGAAACTTACAGATATCAAATCAGAAAGATTGAAAGAAAGATACTAGCTGCAATACAAAGAAGCAGACCGGCATGTCAAGAAACTGGTGAGAGTTGACAAGAGAGCTCATGTAGAAGAACTAGCAGCATAAGCTGAAGAAGCAGCTACTTGAAGAGAGCAAAGAAAGATTTTTAAAATTTTAAAAGATTTTTAAAATTATCATGCAAGTACAAGTGTCCCTGTGATGGACAAACAAGGAAATCTACTTGCAACAGAGGGAACAAGAGGCTGGTTGGGCACAATACTTTCAGGAAGTTCTAAACAGCCTCCACCAGAAGAAGCCGATATTCAAGAAGCGGAAACAGACCTCATACATACTGCTCCACCAAAAATGGAAGAAATCAGCATGGCAATAAGATCCTTAAAGAATGGTGTTAAAGCTTCAGGACACGACAACCTCAATGCCGAATTGTTCAAGGCAGACCCAGAACTTGCTGCCACTGTTCTCCAACCACTCTTCATTGCAATATGGGAAGGAAAGCAAGTGACAGAGGAATGGACGAATAGAATTAAGATACCCAAGAAAGGAGCACTCAATGACTGTAATAACCAGCATGGCATTACTCTCCTCTCAATGCCAAGCAAGATCTTGCTCAGGTAATTATTCAGTGGATCTCAGATGCTGTTGACAAATCACTGAGGAAAGAACAAGCTGGCTTTCACAAAGGGGGTGTGTAGGTCAAATTTTTGTACTGCGTTGCATCATTGAGCAATACATTGAATGGCAGAAGCTGTTCATCAACTTTACTGATTTTGAAAAACCCTTCGACGGCACTCATTGGGATAGTCTCTGGCATATTTTCAGAGCATATGAAATACCACAACAATCAGTTCAGCTCATCAAGAGTTTTTATAACAATTTCACATGCAGTGTGGGAAACAATCTGTGTTTCAAAGTTAATACTGAATTAAGGCAGTGATGCGGCATGTCTCCGATGTTTTTTTAACTTAGTTCTAGACTGGGTTATGTGGCCTACAACAGGAGATGAGCTAAGAGGCATCAGATGGTCTATCTTCTCCCACTCTAGAGGAGCTTGACTTTGCTGATGACCTTGTGCTGCTCTCCCTACACATTGTCATATGCAAGAGAAGACAAATTGACTCTGCATCTCCTGAAAACAGGTCAGACTAAGATTTAGCCAGAAAAAGACAGAAGTCATGACCCTAAACATTGATGCACCACCATCCCATATATAAAAGAGGATATCAGTATTTTTACGAACATAGGTGCTGAATTTATTTTTTTCAAAATTACCTTTATTTGTTTTCTTCCCTCCTTCTTTTCAATAAGTGCTGCAACTTGCTTAAGCCTTCTGTTCAGTTCTGAACCTCGACCTTTAACATCATCAGACGCCGCTATATCAGGGTGATGCTTTTTCTAGAAGTAAAAATGCCACTCATTCCATTAATCCAGATTTTCTTAATGATAAAAATACAGGCACAACTTTCCTTTTTCTCACCTCTGGCCGTACAAACTGTTATGGGCAATGCAATATTTAATATGTTCCTATTTGGAGGCAATTAGAGTAAAACTCCAATTTACGTGACTTTGACTTAGGTGTTACTTGGATTAATGCGAGTCAAAAATCAGCAAGTTGAATTTTAAAGGGAAACCTCAGACGTGTGTCATTCATGTATATATGTGAACACACACTCCTGGAGTTCCTGGCAACAACGTGGGCTGAGGGCTTGCTGGAACGCAGCTCTGCTGCCAGCTCCACCCCCGGGGAGCCACCAGACTGGGGGAAACCCCAGCAGCAACGGAGGTTCGGAGCTGGCCGGAGCACAGCGTTCCACCCCAGCTCCAGCCCCAACGAAGGGGGCATGGTAATCAGCCTGAGTGGAGAATACTAATGAAGTGCTGTGACGAATATACAACACCTCATTGGGCTGCGTCTCCCCACAGCAATTTTGAAGTTGCAAACTTCAAAGCGCCAGCATGCCGTGTAGCCGCATGCACTTCGAAATACCTGCGCAACTTCTAAGTGCCCTTACTCCCAAAAATTAGCCATAGTCTCTGTCTCAGATAATTTTTGTTTGAGCAAATACAGCCCACATGCTTTTGAAAATGAGTTCAGCAATACAGGTGCCAATCTTAAAAAAGCCGACTTTTTAAAAAACAGCTTTACCAATTCCAAGATTTGAAAGTGGAACAATCTTGAAGTTACAGCTGCCCCTTTCCCTCTGAACATCTTTTCCAATTTGGGAAATGATGAATTGGGCAAAAATCACCACTTGCACATATACAATGGAACTTTTTCCAACACATTTTAAGAAAAAGCTAGACTTATAACTATTTTCTAACATAGTTAGATGATAAAAGCAGAATTTTTCCATCATGAGAAATTAATGATTTATTGATAAACTATGCTTTAAACTGTGGAAAGAAAATTCTGCAGGACTTGTGAAGTGCAAACACATCAAACCAACTCATAAACCATAACAAGGTTTATTGTTCTACTGCCCCCTAGAGCAGTGTTTCGAGGCCCTGGATAACCAAACAATAATATTTATGTGGCACTCCTATGAAAATTTACTTCACAAAAAGTGTTGTCAGACCAAAAAAAGATAAGCAGCAACACATACAGCAAAAACAAAATGAAGTAATTTAATCAGATACCACAGAAACGAAGTAACATTGTATCTAGTTTTAATAAAAGAAAATATAAACCACCGGTGCATAATATTAACAAAGGTTCCCAAGCTTGCAGCACACCTGTGCGTTGTTCGCAGAACATAGTTTAAGAAACACTACCCTAGAGTATGCTGTCAAGTCCACATTTCAAGAACACCCAAATTAAATCATAATCCTGTATGTATGAAACTGTTAACTCCATTGGAATTACAAAAACTTAAAGCATGAGCTCTCTGAATAAAGATATCAATGAACATCCAGTATTTCCAGATTATGAAGACGTGACTACTGGGAAAATAAAATTAAATCCTGTTTTTAGGTATGTAAGATCACTGTAATATGAACAGGTCCAAAACAGAAATCTTTGCTTTATGCTAAATTGTCTATTTATCCCTTCAAGAGTATATGATTTCAGAAAAGTCATTTCATGGATGCAACCAAATAGTGCATGTGCTAACTGCACAGATGTCACAGGCATTTAAGAGTACTTCTGAGTAGTAAAAATAAAAACATGCTATTTTAATTTCAAGGCTGAATATTAAGGTAATTCTTACTGATGTCTCCTGATAATGAACTTCTTTTATTTAATAGCACAAAGTTTCACAGGGAGAAGTCCAGACATATCAATACCCAACTCAGAAAGTTCAACTTAAAAAAAAAAAATACTCTCCTCTGAAGTTTTGTAGTTTGTGATATTAACGTAGTGCTTTTAATTCTGCTGTGGGAGGCAATAAGACAAATACTGTGTTGTGCCTTTATTATGATTGTATTCATTATGTTCACTCCAAATATCTCTTGCGTGCTGAAATTCAGAGCTTTACCAAATCTCTTAATAATGTACCAATATACAAAAATCTGGGAGGAAGAACAAGAGAGGAAACTATGCTACACAATAGGTTTCTCCTTCTGCATCAGCTACAAACGTAACAAAAAGCCCTTCTTGATTAATTCTGAGAAGAGGGATACATTTTCATGATTTCTCCAACCAAAAAAGCCTGGAACAAAGTCTAACTTCTTCTAGTTTCTCCAAGCATATAAGAGTACCATTATCCTTAAAAAATGTTTACTGTTGGTGTCAAGATAACCTATTCAGTCAACCAAAGAAAAGGAACTGGCAATTTAGGGAGTGGATAGCAGGGAGGCCCACGTTTGCTATTGCTAAGCAATGGAATGGCTCAGAATTTTAAACCTAGTAACAATCCAGAGCATGAACCCAGTTGCGTGGCTCTACTACAATTGAGCATGCCTCAGAGAAAGTATATACTGAAGCATGTTATTTTTATTGGTTTAAAATCCTAATGCAAATATATTTAAAATGGAAGGTGCAAGTAGAAAATGTCATCTACTTAATGTTCAAAGAACACTTACTCTAAAAAAACTTACCAGATATGCCAGTCTATGTTTGGCGCCATAAACATGCATGAACATGTTACTCAATCCGGTTTGACAGTGACACAGCTGACACTCATAGAAAACAAGTGGATTCTCTTTTGATCTATATTCAATTATATAATCAAGTCCTGTATAGGAAACAGGGATAATTTTGCAACATAGAGTTTATTTGATCAACAGTTCATACATGAAAAACAAACTAAAGCAAGGCTTTGTACCTTACCAGGTACTAAACAAATTAGCCAGCATTTTAACAATCCCTATTTTGAATACTTCATTTTTGGGCACCCAGACTAAGATATCTTCCTAACCACTACCTGAAAATGTGCTCTGTTTAAGTTGCCTCAAGTTGGGTAACAAAAATTGAAGTATTCAAGAGTGACTAGACACTTTTGGAAAATATAGGACAATCTTTTGCTTTCCATCTCTTTCTGCGTTCTATACAAATAGATTTTCTCCTCTCTGACAAAGGAAAACTAATAGGTCTGTATATAAATATACTTTTGTATTCAAACTCATCAACTATTACACTAGAGTATTCAAAGAATCATTTAGTCAAGAGTAGCTCCTATCATATACCCTAACTTTATTTGTAACGCCCACGCTTATCAGACACATGTCCAACCTAATCAGGAATAAACATTCAATGAGAATGGAATTCTCATAATTAAGATTTGCTTACATACTGTACAAGCAAGATACCTAATGTAAAATGGCACAAGGTTTACCTACTTTCATATTTATGAATGTATAAATTCACTCAATCACTCTGGAAATGGAAACACAGCTGGCACTTAACTACGGCATTTTAAAAATGCTCACCAAGTGCAGGTTCTGAATCTTTACATGTATTAAGCTGTTCTTCCAAGGTTTGTCCTTGAATCTTCTCTGGTTCAGTCTGAACTATAAAATAAAAGCAGTTAATAAAAATGTGATTAGTTTCCTATATAAAAGCAAGAATAGCCACACACTGTGTACTGTTGTATACTTTAATATCTTTAAGAGTAGTGTGATATCTAGAAGGTAATGGTGTCCCCTGCTCCAATGATGGACTTAAGTTTGCTGACAAATCCAAACCCAATTCCTGCTCTGCAGTGCCCTTCAGGAGGCACAGCAACGAGCCATTTAAGATGGTGAAGCATTATCTCAGAAGTCCCACCCACTCACACTGTCTTCTCTTGAAAGGAAGATGATGTAAAAATATTAAAGGAGGAAAATACTATTACATCAATTACATCAGGGCATAGGCGTGCATTTGTGCACTATAGCTAACAAGAAAATTAACTTACCATAATCAGGAAGTTTTATAGGTGCTTTCACTTGATCCTCTACTCCACCTACAGTTTTAACTACAAAAAAAAATTTAATTAATGAAGACTGGAATGCAACTTTGAGATGAACCCACTAAAAAGAGAAGATATGCACCAAGGTTAAACAAAGCAATGTGAGCTTCTCGTTATGCGTAAAAGAACAAGTTATACTCCTTTAATCTTTACATATCAAAGGTTAGATTTTGCTGGTGATAGTTGAAGCACAAACATTAGCCTCAAAAAATTATACTATACCAACTTCATGCTAGACAATTTAAGAAAGAGGACAAGAAATTACAACAGCAACCAAGTCACCAACTTCACAGTGAATTAAACTCATACCAAAATTTTAAATTACAGCAGATACCACTAACAGTAAAAATCTCATACAGAACCCAGCCTGGAATGAGAGTCTGCTACATTAAGCTTCAAATTCAGAACTTCACACTTACTTTGAGGCATTATATGATACAGCAAGGATTTGAAATGGGCTAGTTAATTTCACATAAAGAGCTCTCCTATGGCATAAGAGCAGATCACAGTGGTCCTGGTTGCCCTTGCATTCACCAGGGACTGTTTATCTACACAAGGGGATTAATCAGAACAGGTAAATCAGACAAGCCCTGAAAAAACAGGCAAGATTTACGGGACAAAGAAAATCCTGCTGGCTTTGCTACCTCTACAAAAAGAAGAAAAGGTACCAGAGCCTCCTTCCATACAATCATACATTGCAGAAGTTACTTCTAGTCAAAATGTAATAGGAAGACTTCTTTAGTTTGCCATGCATGAAAGACTAAAATGTAGATTTAGAACATACAATGTATCCTTTATTCATGTGTAAATTGAGCTTTTCATTCAGAAAAGGGAGCAATTGATGGGGGCGGGGGAGAGCAGGAGAGTGTCAGCTTATTCACAAATAAATTCTAACAGACAGCCACCCCCCTGTGTTGGGGAGGAAATTGCCACAAGTTCTCCCTGAGGTGGTCAGTGAATAGGTACTGTGAGATTTGGTAAACCAACAGACCTTGTGATGCCTGCGTCTAAATTAAATTCTGGTCTGACACAGAATAGTGGGATAACAGAATTTTTTTTTTGTTTAAAAACTGTCCTGTGGTGAGGGATCTATTGTATTGTGGAACTTTCATCACACAATGCAAGGAAAATCCAACATCTTGGGACACAAAAATTAAACTGGACATTTAAATTTAGACTGGAAAATATACTGTATCAAACTGTACAGTTTTAGCCCTAACGATGTGTAAAATGATATAGGTCTTTTCCATATCAGAACTCCGTGAACCAGAACACTATTTTTCTATTAAAATAATCAGCAGTGGAATTAAGCTGACAATTAAGTAACTATAATTTGGTTTTAAAGATTAACTCTCCACAAATAATGAATTCAAAGCACTTTTACCTCTTTCTCTAGTGCAAACCAGGTCTCAGACTCATCTGATGATTAATACCGAAATCTTACTAGTTACAATTATAGTGCCAAGCCTGTACACACCTTAGAATTACTTATAGGCCATGTCTACACTACAAAAATAACTTCAATTAACAAACTTCAAAGATGAGAGTCTACACACACCCTACTTTGAAGTTAAACTTCTAAGTAGGGCACTACTCCATTCCTGGAAATGGAATAAGGACTTTAAGTTGGGCTCCCTTACTTCTAAGTCAACTTTGAAGGGAAAACATGTGTAGATCCTCTGCAGGCTACTTCAGAGTAGCCTCTAACTTTGAAGTTAACATCCAAGTTAGTTCCTAGTGTACATGCACCAATACCGATTTCCACAGGACCACTGACTTCTACAGAACTGGACCTAAAATTAAAATTCTTAAAAAGTTCGCTTTATAAAAAGACATCCAACCAAAGCACGAAGTTCTACTTTAGCACTCACCAATGCCATGGGCTTTTAGAGCTTCTTCAACCTATGTTCATGAGAGGAGAAAAAAAAAAAAAAAAAGAGAACACATACTTAATAGTTACTTCTAGAAATTTTACGCCGTTGAAGAGATGGACTAAGGATTACACAAAAGATAATTATTCAAAATGCACAAGGCAATTTTTTACCAATAGGTAAAAAATACATTTAACATTTTCCTGCCAAGGTGAATAAAATCATTATTTTTAAACTCATAAACAAATGTATTTTAAAATATAAATTAAACATTTTTAAAAAATAGGTTAAGGCCTGAACTCACTATGATCTATTATAATCACTGAAATTACATACAAAAATAATATTAAGCAATGTATGTTTGCTAACAAGTTCTAAAGAAAACCAGACTACTGAATTGGTGGAAGTCACCAGCTGAGCACCTAGAACCAGAGCCTGTTGCAGTATTAATGCAGTTTTTAAGAGCAGGAGCCTTTTCTGCAGTTACAGAAAGAATATTTTCTTCATTTCAGTTTATTCAACTTGTTAATCCAATGACTAGCTCATTCAAAGTAAAGAAACCTTTTGGAACGGAAAAAGCAGGGGAGGTTGTTTTTATCTGCCAACCTGTGAATAAAAACTAGGTTCGGGGTGATGCAATGTATAACTGCCAAAACTTTGAAGGACACATGACCAGAAACAATTATTTCAAGCCATACAAATAATACTTCTTTTGTTTAATACAATTATTTTAAAATGCAAAATAGGTTTTGATGAGCTTTTTATTAAATTTTGCCAATGTATGCTGCACATCTAAAATAGTTTTATTTTTTTTAAAATGCAGGTTTATGCATTTGGAATGAAACTTGAACTTTCACCCACATAGAGCTTGACACCATTTACAAGTAAGTTGCTTATCATCTGGTAAATCAGCAATATGTAATTCACAATTTTCTAAAATAATAAAAAATATAAAAATTAAACACTGTTTCAGGGTAACTCATGAGGCACATTCAGTTTGTCGTGGTTAGCTGCTGGCAGGCCACCAGTTTACTTGCTCATCCACTGGCAACCGGCTGCCATTCCCAGCCCAGGGGAACAGCGGGAAGCAGTGCAGACCAAACCCCCACTTCTCGCAGCTCCCATGGGCCTAGGAATGGTGAACTGCATCCACCAAAAGCTGTGGGGGGGAGCTATGCTTCCAGGCACCCACGTAAACAAAGAATCTGGCAGCTCACCAGCAGCTAACCCTCACAAACAGCATCTAACCCACAGACTGGAGGTTCCCCACCATTGCTCTGTATACATATTTTTAAAGCAATATTCATTTGAATAGTGTATCCTCTTGTTTAACAAAGAGGAGCATTAAGTTTAGAGTAAGGGCTATATTCAGTTGCAAATCAATGTTTCAGTGGTTACCTAGCAATCTGAATCAATCCTTCCTTAGGAAAATAGCTAAAAGGTATAAATACAAAATAGAATTAAAATGGATTTTAAATCAATGTTTCCTGCTTGCTGATTTAAATCACTGGTAAAAGTCAGTTATTTAAATTGTTTTCATTTAATTCAACTCACTCCTCCCTAGTATCCTCATTATTCAGATTAATGAGTACCTGCATTTGTATTTGATCTGGCCTCATACCATTTTCTGACTATAGCATGAAGCTCTGAAACATATTTTGGGCTATATTTATAAAGGGAATTTGGGCACCTAAATCCAATATTTAAGTACAGGTTGAACCTCTCTCATCCAGTACTTCCTTGTCAGGCAACATCTGTAATCGGACAGGATTTTAGTTAGCCGGATGACCACATATCATGAGTGTGGCCAAGTTTCCCATGGCCCGATAAAGTTTGTTTACAACCATCAGTGTTTTGTTCTGTTATTTAGCTATAATTTACTCATAAGTGTCTTCTAAGAGCCCAGTAATCAGTTGAGGTTTTGATAATAATTGACCTCCATGATCTGGCATATTCTCTTGTTTGGCACCAGTCAGGTCCCTAGGATGCCGGACTAGAGAGGTTTAACCTGTAATAAATGACAATCACAAAACCACAGCTCAGCTTCTGCCTACACTGAGGGTTCCTAACCCCCTTAAATACCTATGTTTCTGTCAATGGGCCTGCACAAAGCTGTTTAAACCCAGAGACATTCTGTAGCTCAGATGTTACTCAGAGCCCCTGCTCATACCTAAGTGCTGGCAGGATTCCTATACTAGGTGTTCCTACACTGATAAGCTGAGCACCCATGACTAGCCAATAGGACATAGCAGGTGGGTGGGTGGGTCTCCCACCTCCCCCAGGAAATGGTTGACTTGGCTTTGGTGCCTAACTTCAGAAAAGTTCACAGCACAGAATACTAAACAGAAGTAAGGCCCAGATCAATAGGAGTTAAGTGCCTAAAGATATGTCTACACTAAAAGATTAGGTCAAATTTAGTAAGGTCAGCTTTTAGCAGCTGAGTCTGTAAAGTCGACAGTGCATGTCCACATTGGCACATGAAGTCAATGGAGTGTGTCACCATTAGGGTTGGCTGCTTCAACTTTGCCAGCAATGCACCTTGGGTACCTTTGCCATAGTTCCTGCTGCCCCCTTGCATTGTGGGTTAAGTTCCCAGTGTCTGATGAGACAAAAAGTGTCATGGATAGTGCTGGGTGTGTGTCGTCAGCATCCCTGAGTGCACTTGTCTCCTCCTCCTCCCTTTGGAAAGCAACGTCAAAGAGTATTTTCGAGCCCTTTTTTCATATCCATGCAGAAGTCATTGCAAGGCTAGCACAGAACCAGTACTGCTTCAAGCTACTGTGGAAAGTATTATGAGCACTTCACATATTGTGCTGCAGTATGTGCAGAGCTTAAGCAGGCATCAGACCAATGAAGACAACACAGAGATATATGACTATCAAACACTGTAGAGGAGCAACAGGGAGATGCTGGCTGTACTTAATGCTTTGTACAGACTAGAACACCAGTTCTGGTACTGTGAAACATCTCAGACTGGTGGGAATGCCTTGTTCTGCAGGTATGGGATGATCAGCAGCGACTACAAATCTTCCTCCTGTATAAGA
The DNA here is from genome assembly GCF_033958435.1 of Carettochelys insculpta. Classification (NCBI taxonomy): domain Eukaryota; kingdom Metazoa; phylum Chordata; order Testudines; family Carettochelyidae; genus Carettochelys; species Carettochelys insculpta. The sequence continues at coordinate 161,164,917 of NC_134138.1, read as the reverse complement.
CCACTTTCATGGAACTTTGTGAATTGCCTTCCCTGCTCTGAAGTGCTGCGATACCAAAATAAGACCTGCTCTGATAGTTCAGAAGTCAGTGGCAATAGCTCTGTGGCAGCTTGTAATGACAGACAGCTACCGGTCAGTGGACAATCAATTCGGAGTGGGCAAATCTTCAGTGAGGGCTGCAGTGATCCAGGTAGCCAAGGCACTCAATACCCTTCTGCTATGAAGGACAGCGATGCTGGGAAACATGCAGGACACAGTGGTGGATCACAAGGGCTGTTTCACTGATATCAGCGTGGAATGGTCGGGAAAGAAGCATGGTGCACGCAACTTTAGGAACTTTGGTCTGCTCAAAAAGCTCCAGAATGGAACTTTCTTCCCAGACCAGAAAATCACCATTGGAGATGTGGAGATGACAATAGTGATTCTGGGAGATCCAGCTTACTCCGTGCTCCCTTGGCTCATGAAGCCATACAAAGGCAGCCTGGACCACAGTAAGAAGCAGTTCAACTACAGGCGAAGCAAGTGCAGAATGGTAAAAGAATGTGAATTTGGCCATTTAAAAGACAGGTTCAGGAGCCTCCTTACTCAGTTAGATCTTAGCAAGAGCAACATTCCCCTCATGGTGACATCCTGCTGTGTGCTCTACAACTTCTGTTAGAGCGGGGCGAAAATTTCATGCCAGGCTGGCAGGTTGAGGTAGATCACCTGGCCAGTAACTATTAACAGCCAGCCGCCACCACGGCAATAAGGATAGCACAGCAAGGGGCCCTGCTAATCAGGGAGGCTTTGAAAAACAGCTTTATGAATGATCAGACAGTGATGTGACAGTCGTGTCTGTTGGTATTAAGGAAGAGCCGCCTGTATGATGTGTGCTGGCCTGGAAATCCTGCAAAGCCACTACTCTTGTGCAACACAGGCAATAAAGACACTGTTTTTGAGAGGTTAATCATTTTTATTTAGGGGACAAAATGTAGCACACAGTAAAGGAGTTCATGGCAGGGGCTACAGAGGTGGGTAAACAAGGGCAAAAGATATTTTGCCATCACAGGTGCTCTGAGAAATATCTCTGGGAATGGAATGCAAGACTGCCCTTGACTCCCCCACCTCCATTCCAGGATGCCGATGGAGGGAGGGTATTGGACAGGATGAGGAGGGCATCTCATTCATCAAGGGCTTCAGTGGGGCTCTGTGCTCCTGTATCAGGCACCACAGAAGCCCTGTTTGCTGCACCATCAGCTTCAACATCTCCTCCTGGGTTGGGACTTCATGCTGCCAGAGCACTCTCCTCTCCTCACAATCCTCTCTCCTGTTCTCCAGCGTGGTTCTCCCCCATGCATTTAATTGTGCCCTGTCCATGCAGGCCATCTGAATCTGCTCTAGGAGCATATCTTCCCACATATTTTTCCTCCCTTAGATCTGGTCCAGCCTGACAGTTTGGGGGGGCGGAAGAGATAGGAGAAATGCAGTGATCAAAGGTCCCACTGATTAGCACGCTGCAAAAAAATGTAAGTGAAGGCCAGGTGTTAGGGAGATACATTTACTGTAGATGAGATAAGTTTTCCAAAACACAAGGCTAGGTCTACACTACCCCAAAACTTCGAAATGGCCACGCAAATGACCATTTTGAAGTTTACTTATGAAGTGCTGAAATGTATATTCAGCACCTCATCAGAATGCCGGCAGCTGTGGCACTTTGAAATTGCTGTGGCTCGCTGCTGCGCGGCTCATCCAGACGGAGCTTCTTTTCAAAAGGACCCCGGCAACTTCGAAATCCCCTTATTCCTATCTGCTGTTAGGAATAAGGGGATTTTGAAGTTGCCAGGGTCTTTTTGAAAAGGAGCCCTGTCTGGACGAGCCGCACGGCGGCGAGCCATATCAATTTCAAAGTGCCATGGCTGCCAGCATGCTAATGAAGCGCTGAATATGTATTTCAGCGCTTCATAAGTAAACTTTGAAATGAAGTTTTGGGCTAGCGTACACACAGCCAAAGTAATTTAATGAAAGAGTCTCTATGGCAAACAAAAGGGATGTGTTACATACAAGGATAAATTTTGGTTTTTCAGCTTCCTCTGTGCAGCAGGTACTACACAGCGATCTTAAGGGACCTGCTCGACTCGGTTCACTTCCGGTCATGGGCATAGACTAGGGCATGCTTTCAAGCCTGTGATTCCAAAAGTAGTTTCTGCTGCTGTGCACACTGCATGCTTGGGCTGATATGGGGTGTGGGAAGTGCGTGGTGGTTTTCGGGGCTATGGCAGTCATAGTCACTGCATGAATCCCCTTCCCACGGATTCCCCAGGGTGCTGAGTTTCCCTTTCCTCAGTAGCCCAAGAAAGGGAAGGTGGGAGGCCAGCACAGCAGTGCAGCTTGTGCTATTGGAACTGTGTAGCTTGTGGTCACCGCGTGCTCTTCCTCCCACCCCGTCTGGGAGAGTGACACTTTCCTTCCCCCAGGAACCAGGGGAAGAGAAGGGAAGCGGGGCAGGCATGGCAGTGCGGCCTGTGCTATCCTCCTTGGGGCTCTGTATGTGGTTCCTGCAGTTGCCGTGTGCTTCTCCTCCCTGCTGTGCTGGGACAGTGAAACTTTCCATTCCCTCAGGAGTCTGCGGAAGGGTGGGGAGGGGAGTGATTCATGGCAGAGCAGCGTATGCTATCATAGCTTAATGCTCTTTCTCCTGCTTCCTGTAAGAGATATTGGCCTGCTTAAAATAACACATGGATGACAAGTATACGGGGGCAGCAGACTGGTCAGTATGCCGCACTGCTCTGTGGTGCAGTGACTTCAGATTACTTACTGATGGACTGGCGTGGAAAGATGTTCTATCATGGACGTCAGAATAAGGCAGGTCTCCCCAGAAACCTCATGAGAGGGATTAAAGAATATCTGTCTGAGAGGTTTAAAGAGCTGTGCAGGGAGGATCAGCGCTTCAGCCCCAGACACATTAACAAGTTTTTCTGGGGGCTCACGCCCACCACAGATCATTCAGTTACCTTTTCCCACTTGCTGAACAATTAAAGATGGGAACTCACTGGAGATACACTCCCTGCCGTTAGGGTCTGGCTGAGAAATGTCCTGGGAGGAGGGGATGAGATCCAGACTTAAAAAAACGTTCCTGGCTGTTGGAAAGATCAGATGTTCAGTTTGCTTGCTAACCATTTCCATCCTCCTCCTCATCCACCATGTCTTCCTCACGGTTGCCAGAGACTGCCTGAGGAATCTCTTCAGAGGTATCCACGGACTCTTTGGGGACAGTGGTTGGGTCCCTCTGCTAGAACTCCATGCAGCTGCTCACAAAAGCAGCACATTTGCAACGATAATCTAGAATATCCATTTGCTTCCTTTGGCTTCTTATGCGCCTGTCTGAGTGCCTTTATTTTCACGTGGAACTGCAGGGCATCTCTGGCGTATCCTTTTTCCACAATGTCGTGTGAGATCCTAGCATTGGTGTCTGCCTCGTAGTTCTGCCAACACAGCGTCATTTAACCCCCACACCCACCCGTGCCCCAGCAATAAGATCATGAATCTCCTGCATGCTCCATGCTGGAGCTCATCTGCGACCCTGGGAATTCATGGCTAAATGTACTCCTGAGTACTGTATCTGGCCAAACAGGAAATGAAATTAAAACTTTCTTGGGCTATTTCCTGCACACCTGGAGAGCAGCAGAGCTGAAAGTGGTGGCCAGAGTGGTCACTCTGGGGTATTGTGGGACAACCACAGGAAGCCAAGCACATCGCATTTCACAAAGCTCCATCTGCACTGCACTACCCTACAGTGAACCATGCTATGTGGATTTTGGCGTTACTCCTCGTGAAAAGCAGGAGTACCAAAGTCAACCTTAGGAGCCCTTAAAGCTGGTGGAATGGCCCCTGTAGTGTGGAGTGATTGTTTAGAAAATGTACCTAAGTCAGCTAAGCTCAACCTAACATCCCAGTGTAGACCACACCTCATTAATGTTGAGAATGTGAGCCTTAAACACTGCTCCTTTTCCATCTGCATTTCACTCCTGGCTAGTTGAGGTGGCATCCCGATCAGCTTTTTGTTTATTCAGAATGTCCTTCTTATATGCCAAGGCTCACCATGCACTGTATAGGGAGAGGTAAGCATCTAACTTGAGGCAGTGAATTTTATTTTTGGCAGGGTATCTTGCAACACTGAGTTCTGCAATGTTTAAATTCCCTTTGCCCTAGTAATTCAGATAGTAAGGCACACCTAGATCAATATGTACCTTTACACACATCATTGCTACATAAGAGTTCTGCTTTGCTGTACATGACAATATAGTGAGACAAGAAAATTCAAAACAAAATTTTCAATGTTTTGCCAATTTTACACATTTTAGAACATGTATTACATTATAAGGAGAAGAGAGTAATTGCAGTAAAGCATATAATAATAATGTAATGTAACTAACTGGCACCCATACAAAAACCTAATCTTACCGTCTTGTGCTTGAATCCAAGGAAATGAGTCTGCAAGTTCAATGCAGAAGCACATGAGATTTTGCAAATCTAGGTTAAAAAGAAGATTTATAATTATTTCTACAATATGATGCAAACAAGGAAAAAAATCTGTAATATTTCAAACTAATCAAAATCTCTGTATTCAATAAACTCCAGTCATACCACTGAGGCTGGACAGATTAATTTCTGCTGAAACACAACTCCCTTAAAGCCAGACTGAACAGACAACACTACAGTATTCAATGGATTCCAAAGAGAAGGATCAAAGTACTGTCTTTCATTTAAAAGTCCCTCTCCACAGCATAAGATGGTTTCAGATTCCCCCATACCCTTCAAATACATTCAGCTGTAATGTACCAGAGGGAAGGCCATTTCTCGTAAACCGATACAGAAATGTACGGAAAGGTGACTTCACAAAGATACCAAAATAAATATAAAATCCAAGAGCTAAAGAAATTTGAAATCTTTGATCAGAAAGTGCAGGATGTCTCTTCTCTTGTACAAGTGTGATTCACATCAACACTTCTTTTAAGGGACTACAAAATGGAAGATCAATTGATTGATACAAAATGAAATGGGCAGAAAGGTACACAGTGAGTCCTTTAAGTAAATGTAGCTCTCCTAAAGGTCTGCATACTCCCTTGTCCCCTGCACTACGCAGGGAATGAGCAGACTACTGAAAAGCTGAGATCACCATTGCCTTAAGGCATTCACTCTGAATACATTTCATGGGCTGTCAATGCCGTTCTCATCCCTTTCATGTACCCTAGGTGCCCTTTACCTTCAATCTCACGCTGCCAGACTCTCCACAACACCATATCCTCTGTGACTCCCTGTTCTCCCATTTCCTGAATCCTCCCTCATACCCCACAAGTCTCCATATGCTGCCCTCAGTCCATCATGCTTCTCAGGGACTAATGAGGTTTGAAAGTTATACAGTGATACCCAACTACCTCTATGTTTCCCCAAACAAGCCGGTTTCAACCACGTCCACTCAGCAACTCAGCTCCACTTTGTGTTCTAAGCAGTCAGCATCCATGCTATCCTCAGTAACAATAATTAATCATATCAGTTCTCTGCCATACTTATTAGACCCTGACAAAATTATCTAGGCTCATTTGTGGAAAGATGAGAAACAGAGGTATACATGTGTGAATGTCCAGGAGTCTGCATTCCTCTCTCACAACTCCCCTAAGCATTCCAGTTCCACCCAACATACACATACACCTCACTAGACTAGTCAGGTCTACAGGCCAAGTTTGTCACAGACCAATAAGCCTACAAAATGAGGTTCCTTGGAGAGAGATGTGAGGGGATAGAAGTCTCCCTGCAATATATCTGTTTCCCCATATTCCCTGCCTTACCCCAGCTCCCCTTATAAAATAACCCCCACTATGCAAAGGCTTCAAGTGTTCAAATTTGAAGGAAATAAATTTAAAGAAATAAGATCTCTGCTTATTAGGGGATTGCTTCTGGCGGGGGGGGGGGGCGGTGTTCAAGGGAAGAGCGCATACTCACTGCATGAATTCCTTCTCTTTTAGCCATGTGCCTTCCTAAACAAGCCATTTTTAACGTAAACTCCCCAAGTGCTTTGATTTTGCATTTACTCTCTAATGGCTCAATGATAGATAAAATTACACTTTGTCAAGCACTCTTAATAACATGAAGCACTCACATTGCAGTAGAAAGGATGCCGATGCTCTGTCTTCTCTTTCTTTACCTCTGGTTCGGTATCCATGTTTAAGGTTTAAAAAAGATGAAAAGTACTAGAAAAGCTACAAATGCATTTATGAATGTTAGTTGGATACAAGACACCAGACTTCTGGTTTAATCTATTAAAATATTATGGTAGCTAGATATATGCATATTTTAAATGTTTGGGTTTTGGATGGTTTCAGTAACCTGGAAGTTTAGCTTTTAACTTGCAGACTATCAGCATTTCCTTAAGAGTAGTCCCCAATTGGTGGAGGGCAGGAAAACTGACTCTACAGCGCACTGACCACCAGGCATAAAATACACACATGTAAACATGCTCCAACAAGCTTCTCAAGTTTTACCTTTTCTGATACAATTATGAACAGAACCAGATTACAGTACAAATATTACAAATGTGTTTAGGATCCCAGCTCCCAGAGTTACATGATATCAGAGTCCAAGATTACATCTTAAAAAATGTTTCTGGTCCTCACAGTTGTAAAGAAAAGCCTGAAAATCTCAACCACGTTTAACCAATGCAGGCTATTTACCAGACTGCATTCTCCAGCAGAGAAGAGAGCAGCAGCCTTTATAGACAGTAAAGAATTAGACAGTCTCCCTATGACTACACGGAATTTTGGAACAAGTCTTTCAGCTTGGGTCAACAGACTTGTATTACTGGGACCTACTACTCCAAAAATATCTGTACAGACAGTACTGTGAAGGTTATGGTCAAGATTATGGCTTTGACATGTCAGGTAGGGGATGGTCTTCAAAACCAGTTCCAGCCTAAGACACAATTATGCTTTAATCTATTTTTAGAGCACAAGCAGTGGAATTAGAAAAGCTGATTAAATTCAAAACTTGCTTAGTCTGATAATGTTTAGAATTTAGATGGGAGTTTCTTTTGTAAACATCTTTGCCCTATATGCCTACCACTTACAGTAACTTACAATCTTTTTGTAACAGAAGCTCATTTTGCATATTTGAGCCTTACCAATGAATACTGTTCAGATATCATAGGCCAGTGCATGCACACCTTACAGGCAGTGAACTAGTTATTGAGTTTGCACTGTGCAAGAAAAAGTCTTGCACAGTGAAAGACATATTTCTGGGGTGCAATACTGGTGAATATGCTGGTGTTTCTGTCTGTATAGGTCATGAATGGTGTGAAACACATTCATACAACTGACCTACGTGTTTCTCTCCATGCCTGTGGATGTGCGACAACAGCATCTGGAGGACTTTGTATTGTGAGAGACAGAGTATGTCTTTGCTACAGGGAAGAGCAACCTGCTGAGGTCGATCTTAGGAGCTCGGTTTAGCATACTTAGTGAGGATATACTGAATCAAACTGATAAGGTGCCCCTGTAGACCATGGTACTTCCCCTGCCCCCACAATTAGGAGTAAGGTAAGTCAGTGAGAGCCTACCTTAACTCACCTCAACTCTGGCTACATAATCAACTAGCTACACAATTAACATAGCTGGGACTGTGGACCTTAATTTGACCTTCCCCAGTAGTACAGCAGACCCTCTGAGTCACACAAGGTTGCTTTCCTGGGCAACCTCATGTAACTCAAATTGAGTGCAAGTCAGGGGTGGGAGGTAGGAATGGCAGCCTAGCATCCAGCTCCCCTGGGCTTGCTGAAGCCTAAGAACTGACCAGCACTGGTCAGTTTCCTGGCTGCCAAGGTTGGCAGGGAGCCAGCAGAAGCCATAGCGGCAAGGCTGTCTGTCCCTCCGCTCCCCAGCTAGGGGAAGCCAGGGAGAAGTCAGAGCGGGGAGGCTGTCTGTACCCGGGGTTCCCCCTAGCTAGGAGAGCCAGGGGCTGGAGCAGGGAGCCAGTGAAGGAGTTGGGGTCCCGCCAACCCGCACGCCAGGGGACAACGCAAGCCCAGGAGACGGGGAGCGGCCCCCTCCACCCGCACCCCGCCATCACCACGGACGCACGTGGCGTCTGCTTCAAAGACAAACTACCCGGCACCACCGGGAGCCGACCCCAGCTCCCCCCGTCAGCGACATTTAAAGCACCCTGGGCAGCCGCAGGAGGCCGGCTCAGAGGAACGGGGCTGGCCCGGAGCCCAGCGCCCAGCCCCCACCCCACCCCACCCCACCCCACCCGGTCCCGAGACTCGAGCTAGGAGGGCTCCCCCGAGCAGCGCAACAGGCCCGCCGGCAGCCTCCCCTGGGCCGCTACCTCAACGGCAGTCACGTGACGGCGGGTAAGCGGGGAGACGCGAGGGGGAGGGGGGGAGCAGCCCTAAACGCCGCGTGAGTCCCCGCGCGCCCGCTTCGCTCACCCCGTGCCCCCGCTACGGCTCTCCGGGCGGCCGCCAGACCTCGACGCAAGGCGCATGCGCTGGTCCCGGCGTGCTGCGCGAGAGGTGTCGGGTCTGGAGCGGGTGGGATAGAAACTGCGGCTGGGAATCGTCCTGCGGCGGGAGCTGGAGCTTCTCCTCGCGCCGCGCCAATTGGTGGGCTGGACGCTGGGCGCCTCGGACGGAAGCAGCCGCGGGACATGCTTGGGCTTCCCGGCAGTCGGGGCATGTTCTGGGGCCAGCTGCGAACACAGCCCCGCCGTGGCAGCAGCCTGCGGAGCCCGTCCCTGCCAGCGCAACGTGAGCAAGGCCATCTGCGCCCCACCGTCCTGGGGTTTAACCTGCACCCTGCGTTCCCGGGCTGTGCCTGTGTCTGCCCACAGGTCCTGGCGAGAGGAGAAGGGCCCCTGCTGCCTCTCTGGCAACCACAACTTGTCCAGTGCTCCTGGTTGCAGGGAAAACCTATGAACATGTGAAGCCAACATACATACAACCCAGGGGGCAAAGGAAAAGATCCTACGCGCGCGAGTGGATCGAGTTTAAAATATGATTTTTAAGCAATTCTCACACGATGGTCCTTAATTTTTGAATGTTTGGTATTGGCAAGTACTAATTATCAGCGACTGGAATGGACACACTCCAGCAACCTTAACTGCAGCAATTACAAAACAAACCTGCAGTCATGTAGCATTTTAAAGACGAACAAAATAATGTATTAGGTGATGAGCTTTCATGGGACAGACCCACTTCTTCAGATCTGTAACTGAAGAAGTGGGTCTGTCCCACAAAAGCTGATCACCTAACATTATTTTGTTAGTCTCTAAGGTGCTATGTGGCAGTGGGTTTTTTTTTTTTGTTAGAAAAGAGATGAACACTGTTACCTCTCTGTTACTATGCAGCATTTACAGTGCAGTTCAGTTACACTGTTGTTTCAGGACTCGTGCTGGGTTGGTATTTTTTTTTTATGTTTGTCATGTCTTAATTTTATCAGAAATATATGAATGTGTTTGAGATCTGTGTGTTTTGTTGGCATTCATTGGGCTTTTATTATAATTTGCCCTTGGTTCTGAATTTGATATTTTTGGCAAAAAATCTTAATTTTAAATGATTTTAAGGAGCCATTTTTTCTTTATGATTTAAAAATGGGGTCTTGTAATAGATGTTTTGCTGTTCTTAATTAGTAATAGTAATTATTATCCTGCTTGGTTTTTACCATAGCAAGATTGTATCTTTAAGATTCAGGGTTAATCTATGCAAAGATCAGCAGCCCCCAGCACTGGTGCCAAGAGTGGTATGCAAGCTGATTTTTATAGGCACATTGAGGCAGGAGCTCTGCCCCCTTCCGCACCCCCCTCATGCAGCCAGGAAGCTGCTCAAAGCCTGTGGATTAACAAAAGACTAGATAATGCTATCAATCACCACCTAAATGGTAAAGCTCTGCATTTTAATTTATTTATTAATGAAGCTGTTGCAAATAGGACTATTAGTGACTTTAAAAAGTAGCACTGGCACTTGGGCCATATATAGAGGTCAAAAGTCAAATTTGGGCACTCCACCTCAGAAAGGTCGCTGACCCTTGGTTTACACTAAACAGTGTTGTTGACTTTTTCATCAGCATAATGGCTGTGTCTTCACTAGCCCCAAACTTCGAAATGGCCACACAAATGGCCATTTCGAAGTTTACTAATGAAGCGCTGAAATGCATATTCAGCGCTTCATTAGCATGCGGGCGGCCGCGGCACTTTGATATTGACACACCTTGCCGCCGCGTGGCTCGTCCCGACGGGGCTCCTTTTTGAAAGGACCCTGCCTACTTCGAAGTGCCCTTATTCCCATCTGCTCATGGGAATAAGGCGACTTCGAAGTAGGCAGGATCCTTTCGAAAAGGATCCCTGTTGGGATGAGCCGCGCAGCAGCGAGGCGTGTCAATTTCAAAGTGCCGCGGCCGCCTGCATGCTAATGAGGCGCTGAATATGCATTTCAGTGCTTCATTAGTAAACTTCGAAATGGCCATTTGTGTGGCCATTTCGAAGTTTGGGGCTAGTGTAGACACAGCCAATGAGTGAAGGTGTACACACCACAGTGCCCTTTCCTTTGTTGTAACTCTTTTGCTACACCAGCATAATGAAATTACCTTGGCAACTGGCATAGAGCTTTTTGTAACAAAGAGCAATATATTTCAGCCATGTCTACATGGACAGCCTCTGTCAACAGAAAAACCTCGGAAGTACCCCTGTCCATAGATAGCATCTACATACAAAAGCAGATAGAAAGAGCAAGTTGCTCTGTGGACAGAGCAGCCAAACTGCCCTGACTTCTCTCAACAGAATGGCTGACCAGAAGCTGTGAAAAAAGGGCTGCATGGGAACTTTCTACATAAGCAGTCTGTCGACAAAACACGGTCAGCAGAGGCGCTCTGCCTCATTGGGGAGAGGTATAAGAGCTGAGTTTTGTTGACAAACTCTCAGCAGAGCACTTTAACCATGTAGACACTGGGCAAGTTTTATTGACAAAAGCCAGTTTTGTCAACCAAAGCTGCCCTGTAGATGTGGCCTTCCAGTATAAACACTGCATTTGCTTATATCACCTCCATCATGACCGCTCTGATAAGCAGTTTCTAGTACTCTGCCCTGCAACCAGATGCATGGGTAAGCGACCATCCCCACCCCTGTTAAAGCCCCAGGAACTTCTGAAATTCCACTTCTTTGCTTGCTGTGGACAGCTCACATTGTATCTGCCCATCTGACCATGCTGGCCTTCCACCACAAACAGGCTCCCACATTGTGTACATCAGCATTGCTGGATCTGTTCTGTGTGGGGAGGGGAGTTGTGAAACCACAGTGCTGACCCACCCACAGGAATGTAGACATCCATGAGCAGATTGCTCATGCCAGGGAAGGGGCCCACAAGGAATGTGCAGCAGTGCAGTACTATGTTCAGGGACTTGAAGCAGGTGTACCAGAAGGCAAGGGAGGCCAACCATCATGTGCCGTGACAAAAACAAGTCGCTCCTACATGAAGCTGCACATCAGCTGTAGCAACAACCCAACCTCCATTGCCAAAAGGCCTGGAGAGGAAGGTTGTCTCAGGTGCAATACTCTTTTAGGGATGGCCCTTCCCTGAGCGAGGGGTGATATGGGGGTGCAGTCACATGTCCAGTGCCCCCCCTTATGCCCTTCCCCAGCAGTTGCCACTGGTTTAGTGTGTCCCAGCAGGCTATCTTTGGAGTGTCAGAAGCAGGAGACAGGAGCTCCAGTAAGCACTCATTTTGCTTTGATACTTCATGGTTACATGAATTGGACAGGAGAGCGGCTCAACAGTGTCATTCGCAGCAGCTATGCAGTGAGGGTCCTGCAGAAAAGTTGGATAATGCGCACAGACCTCATTTCCTGTAGAAACCTTTCCTGCAGATGCTCTGCTGAAGCTTCAGTGGCAGAACTGCTTGGTTTCTTCCCGGTTGTAGAAATTAAGGTCCCAAACCGGCATTACTTCTGGAGGAACCCACACAGGTGAACAGCAGACAGTCTGTTGAAGCTGCACACATACAGGAAATGCATCCTTGTATCTTTGGTTACAGTCAACAGTGTGGTTTCAGGTTCAAATACCCCTGTTTGTGGAAAACCATGTCAATATCCAGAGTAGCATCTCCAAAAACGTGTGTTGATCCCTTCTGCAACCACCCAAACCCTTTGTGCACTCTTGACCTCCCTCACCAGGCCACACTTACCATGTTTAGCTCTGACCATTTTGCATGCTTGCTAGTGGAAAGTACGAAAGGTATGTGTATTTTGTGATTCAAGATAGTCTGTATTGTGTTCACATAATCTTGTTGCTTTTGCCTCTGCAGCTGTCCCCTTGAAGGGCAACTCTTACACCATGGCAGAACACCTGTGTCAGATAAGGAGGTGAATGAAGAAGAATAAGGAGGAGATGTTTTGCAAATTGCTGCAATCCAGCAGACAGGGAGCACTGAGTGGGGAGAGGGACAATAAACAAGAAATTAGAAATTGATGGCCTGGAGGGGATAATAAAGCTCGTGCAGCACCAAACTGAGATGCTGAGGTCCTGGTTGTGCTATGCGCAGAGCACATCCATGTTCTAGCTCTTGCAGACCATACAGAACTTCCCTCCATGCCTCACTAAACCCCCTCCCCTGCATGTTCCTCTTGCATTCCTGGCCCACTGCAGTATTCTGCAGTCCACACCATGGACATTTGCCATTATGGAACACCTGGATTTACATGCAACTGTGAATCCTTAGTTCAGAGGGTGGTACTCATTGTCATGTCCCTTGTAAGAAATTTTAATCTGTATATTGTTTCATTTAAAAAATTGTATACAGTGGCAATCAACACATTTTCAGGCTACAATTAATGCTCAGGCTGGAATCATTATAGGGGTCACCCAAGGGGGCAAGTAAACAATGCTTGTCTCTGTTCATTACAGAAAGATACATTACTGTGGCTCATCAAACTGCTGCTTCAAAGCCTTCCTGTTTAAATAGTCTCCCACTGAGCCCCCAAGTAGCCCTGGGGTTGGCTGCTCACTGAGGAAACTTTTCTTCCTTTGCTTCATAAATGTTATGCAGAGCACAGCAGGCTGCTATGACTGTAGGTACCGACTCCATGGGTGCTCCAGAGCTCAAACAACCAAGGAAAAAAATAGTGGGTTTTCAGTACCAAAAGAGACAGAGCTTGAGTGTGGAATGTAATGAATTCTGTGCTGCTAACTACTCCCCATTGGTGCAACGAGTTTGTTTATAAACGGAGAGAGGGCAGTTAAAATAAAATGCATATCATTAAATTAAGACTCCCTTGGATGATCCCAAAAACATTGCCAGGCATACCATTTACAAGATAAGAAACAAAGGGTGGAGATAATCAGTCCGTTTTCAGAATGGAGATAAGTAGTGGTATCTTCAAAGGGCTTTACTGGGAACAGTGGTGTTTGGCATACAGTATTCATAAATGCCCTGCAAATGATATAAAATTGCTCAAGATCATTAAGTCCAAAACAGACTGCAAAGAGTTACAAAGGGGTCTCACAAAACTGGGTGACTTGGCAACAAAATGGCAGGTGAAATTCAATGTTACATGCAAACTGATGCACATGACAAAAATCCCGATTATATAAAATGAAATGATGACACCTAAATTATTTATTACTCATCAAGAAAGAGATCTTGGAGTCATTTGCAGTACCCTGGAAGCATTGTTTCTCCAAACACACATGCTGCTTCAAAAAGCTCTCACCAGCAAAAAACAAAAGTCAGTGCCTATGGCTAAGATCATGGGATATCCCTGCACTGAAATCTAACTCACCAGTGCCAATGAAGCTTGAATTTGTCAAATGCACGTTCTGTGATCATTCTGCACATTCTGAGCCTGTGCTCCTCGCTGCTGTCAGGGTTTCCAGTGGATGGCTTCATGAGCCATGGGAGTCAGGGGTAAGTGGGTCTCCTAGGATCAATATGGGCATTTCCACATCCCATGTTGGAATCTTCTGGTTGGAAACAAAAGTTGCTGCTTGCAGCTTTCTATATAGGCTAGTGATCCTGAAGATGCCTTGTGCACCTTCTCTAGCCACCCCATTTTGATGTCAGAGAAATAAGTCTGGTGAGCCACCAGCATATGCAGTACCACAGAGAAGTAGTTTTTTCTGTTCGTGTACTCTGTCACAAGATTGTCTGGATTCAGAACTGGGATATGCATGATATCTATTGCCCCACCCTAGCTGGGAAATCTAGTTGCAGCAAATCCATCCACTACTTCCTGCACATTGCCCATAGTCACAATTCTTTGGATAAGGTGCTTAGTGGCCCTGCACGCTTGCAGCATTGCAAGCCCTACTGGTAACTCTGGGGGTTGTCAGCTACCACAAAATGATCACTGTTCACTTTTCCATCCTCAGGGTTGCTCTGATTTTGGCGTCCTTACACTAACGGGCAGGGATGAGTACCACACATGGTTCAAGGAAGGTGCCTTTGCCTACGTGAAAATTCTTGTCATCCCAGATCTGCCCTGCAATCTGGCCTCACTGCTCAGGATTTGTTTCCTGAGCCTAATAGTGATGACCCACCATATGCAGCTGCTTTGGGAATGCCAACATCAATCTTAAATTGTTTCTTTCAATGGCACATAGCAGGGCAGGTAGCACAGATTCCTGTTCAGATTTGCAGCTTCTTAAATACTGCAGGATCAGCTGTGTTGTGTTCTTAATGCTCATCGCAAGACTGGGGAGCAGTGCAGGATCCAAGCTTTCAGGCAGCTGTGGCAAGCACAAAGTTTTCAGGGGCAGCTGAAAAATTACATGAAATGTAGTCAGAAACCCCTCGAGTTATGGGACAAAGAAAACTGCATCATGGGAGGCAATGATCCCATCCCATGTTGCACTGCAATCCATTCCCAGAACTCCTCTCAGGAGAAGGTGATTTGCACAGTAGGCTGGCTACCCATGGCGCACTGCTTTCTCTGTTGACGCTAGAGATCCAGTAGTGGATGCACTTCGCTGATACAAAGAGCATTGTGTAAACGTGCATGAGTGATGTAATTAAGTAGTTTATGATTGTAGACGTAAATTAACTCTGAACTGTAGCTATGGCCTCAGTCTTATTTTCTCTTAGTTTACTGGAGAATCTCTTTGTGAATTTCAGGTGCAGATGCTTCACACTCACACCATGACTGAAAGTTGAAAGTGGGGAACCTTTCACAAAGGTTTCTTTCTACAAGCTGTAAGGACTAGTAAAAACAACAAGAAGTCCTGTGGCACCTTATAGACTAACAGATTTTTGGAGCAATACATCTGACGAAGTGGGTCTTTGCTCATGAAAGCTTATGCTCCAAAAAATCTGTTAGTCTATAGGGTGCCACAGGACTTCTTGTTGTTTTTGTGGATACAGACTAACACAGCTACCCCTCTGACACTTGTCAGGTCTAGTGCAGATATGAACTTTTACTATCTTAGGTGAGAGCCTATCTGTATGTAAACATGCTAACGTGATATAAACCAGATTTGAACCATTTTATGAGTATGCCATACAAAATTGCACCAATGTAGCAAAATTAGTTTAAAAATCACACCTTCAGTTAAACTATTACAAACTTGTTTGCAGAAGTTAAATAGATGTTAATGTGGTAGTTGTAAGTCCTGTGAATTGTAAGGAGTTCAAAAGACTAGACTGAGATGTTGCCAACAGGCATGGACTTTTGGGATAATAAGTGTTAAGTGGGGGAATCCCCCGTGATTAATGACAATTTTACAACTCTGGTTATAAAAAATGCAGCCTTATTCAGCTATACCTTGAGGAGAGACCTATTGACTGATGATTACCTGTTCCTAGAAACTGGAGATCAAAGGCCTGAGCTGAACTAAGAAACAGCAGAACTGTTCAGTTGAGGTTCATGTTCAATCAGAAAACATAGGTAGGATATCACCAAGACAGTACTGTACAACCCATAGTGGGGTTTGAAAGATAGGCACCTGAGGCTGTGTCTACACTAGTATTCCTCTTTCGAAGGAGGTATGCAAATGAGGGAAATAAAATGCAAATGATGTGCAAATTTGAATATCAGTCACCTCATTTGCATATTCTTATTTCAAAATAGCTTCTTTCAAAAGAAGAAAACCAGAGTAGACACTGCTCTTTCGAAAGTAAACCCCATCTGTGAAAGAATCCTTCTTCCCATAAAAAAAAAAGGGAAGAAGGATTCTTTCAAAGATCAGGTTTACTTTCGAAAGAGCAGTGCCTACACTGGTTTTTGTCTTTTGAAAGAAGCTATTTTGAAATAAGAATATGCAAATGAGGTGTCTGATATGCAAATTTGCACATAATTTGCATTTTTATTTCCCTTATTTGCATGCCTCTTTCAAAAGAGGAATGCAAGTGTAGACACAGTCTGAGTATTCTGAGCCTAAGGAGTTTTCTGAGACCATCACTGTGATTTTTAAAAGAGTCCCATATTAATTATGCAGGGTGCAGTCAATCTGCAAACAAGAGTCTAACCATGTAACCTTAAGGCTTTTAATGAAGGCAACTATTCTAGCTTGCTTCTCGACTGGCTGCTTATCCATCCTGACACCACTGAACCCCTAGATTGGGATTAAATGGCCTCTGGTATGCTTTTGTGTGAGGGTGAGTTTTAGTGTATTTTATAGGTTTTCACTGTACTACTTTTACCTTAACAGGAAGAACAGTTAGGATTGTGAAGGTTGGTTGGTAAGTGTTACAGCCTCTTGAGAAAAGTTAATCACAAGTGCTGAATACTCAGGAAACCACAGTGAAACGCCTCTTAAATTCCCCTCTGTAGGGAGAGAGAGATGAGTGCCCTTCTCCCAAAAGGGGTAATGACTGGGAACAAGAAAGCTTCAGGGGCTGCCATGGTAGAAGATCTGGAGGTGGGGCTGTCAATGCTGAACCTGACAGTAAAAAGCAAATCATTCTGAACAGTATGATTAAACCTTCTTCTCCTACTTAGCTTTCACTCTCCCTGTGATGCAATTTCACCAGTTCTCCCTTCCTCTAGATTCAGCTGCCCTGAACCCCAAGGGAGAGGAAGATGAGGAGGGAGGTGGTAAAGGCCAGGAAAGGGAAACCTTTCAGATTTTCTTTATCGATTAATAGCTCACTCTTCGTTTTTTTCATACAATCTTTGAGAATCTTCTAAAATGCAGGATACTGCACCTGATATTTTTGAACTTCCAAGGAGAACCTGACACTTTAATTTTCCCACTTAAACCAAATGCTCCTTTTTGAACAAGTTTTCAAGTTGGCAGCTGGGATACCCTTGGTCAAATCCACTAAAACCTACAAATAATTGTAAGTACCATCCACCCATCTATCCACTTTGGATCTTCCTCGACTGTAACATGCATGAAACGGATTCCTTTCATTTTATGTCACTGTGAAGGCTGGAAAATCCAGATCGGAGTTTGGTAGGAGCTGAAGGAGTGGTGTCTGACCTGCCGGTAGGGAGGTGAAGAAGGAAAAAGCCCAGCCCCGCCACTAACGGAGCAGGGGGAGGGGATTAGCTTGGTTATCGTGGTGCTTTGTTAAGAGTGCAGAGAAATCATTTGGGCTGTGCTTTGGTATCTAAGGGTGGGGTTATTTTTACATATACAACAGAGCGAGGCGTTCCTGGGACTTGGGGTAATAGCATGAACATTTTTCATTATTTCTGCCATGGTTTGTATTCCTGTGTTTGTGTAGCAGCCGCAGCCCGTATGCGTGCATTGGGTGGTGCATTCTTCTTTGTCAGGCTAGGATCTGTTCTCCGTTTCATTTAACTAGAAGAGGAAGGAAGGAACCCACAAGGAAATAAGAACAAGCTCTGAGTGCTTGAGATGTCCTGATGCATGAAAGCCTGGTAGGATTTATATTTCTGTTTATTTTGAAAAGAGACTTTAGGCCAACATTAGAAATAATAACCTGCATCTGTTACCTCTTGCCTTACACAAACTGCTTTTGATGTCCTCCATAACTAGTAGGTTGGGTTGCTTTCAGAAATGTATTTTGCCAGTACAGGACTATAGTTTTATGGGCTGTAAGTAATTCATTACCTTTTTATCTAAAAACCCACAGTAACTATTGTTTTCTGTTACAATAGATAACATTATATGAGATTTTTTAAAAAAATGTATGTGTAACTCCTATTCTGATTAGTAATATATATTGAATTACAAGACTTTAAAGATAAGTCTGAATTCACATAGTGGAAAATCTGCTTTTGGCAAAAGCAGCTGTAAGTGTCTCACACTGTGATCTTGTTACATCTCAGGCTAGACAGGCACAGCCCTGGGTAATAGTTGGACGGAAGACCTTTGAAGAAACCTAGATGCTGTAGGAAGTGAGACACTGGACTATTGGAAGTTCTGTCATTTGAAGATGAAAATCTAGTTATGCTGACTGATTTGGACCATTACAAATCCCATGCCATTTTCCCCCACCCACTAAAAACAATGGTTTTAGCCCTGATATCATGACCAATTTGTAATTCTGTTAATTACACCATCTACTCTAATTTTTCCTATAACTTAAATTGGATACATTATTCTTCATTTTTCTGCTTAACTGTTACTGTCTCTAATGTTGCTACGTGATGTTAAGTGAATTTGGCTTTACACCCCAGAGCTGGCTGTAGTTAAATAGCACGGAATGTCCATACACAGCATAATATTTCTGGTTAATGAAAACTGAAGACAGGGTTGGGCAAAGTCTTCTATTCTAATTCTAGTGCTTGTAACTTTATAAAAAAAATGAAAAAACAAAACAAAAACAAAAACAAAAAAACTAAACCAAGGAGGGAGGGTCTTTTGAAGCTCAAAGTTTCCGTCCTTGGGTTCTGTTTGAAGGTAATTTTTTAAAGCTACTCATGAAATTGGTGCAGATGTTAGAGCATTGTGTATGTGTGTATAATATAATACACACCTGCTTTTTTCCTTCTCTGTGTGTCTTTTAAAATGTCATAATTTTCCCAGCCTACTTTTGTCAGCAAATAACTCAAAAAGAGGCAAACAAAAAAGCCGAGCATATAGTGCTGGTGGAAGTATTATTTCCAAGATAAGGATGAATGAAGATAACATAGTATTTGAAAGCAATTTTAGCTTCAGCATCACAGTATGTAATTCTTAACTCACTAATTCATTTTAATGCAAAGTATGTATTGTTGGGCACCCTGAAGTTATTTGCTGGGTGTTCTTATGGCTACAGGAGGAATTTGTGTGAGAACAGATAAGGGATGTGAGAATACTTTAGTCTCGGGGTGAGCAGACTTTTTACATCATGCCCCACTTTTCGTCCCTGCAATTAGCAGGGCCCCCCAAGCTGTCCAATGTAATCTAAACCAATGGACATTTTGGTTATGATCATATGGAAAAAACCCCTTTCATCATGTGTAAGAAAATAAATATGTAGAGAAATTATTAATGGGTATATAAATGGGAGTGCACATACATAAAAGGAGTAACATAGTTCGACATTTTTAATGTGGTCGATGAGCGTAACACCCAGCAGCAATCATGCTGCGCCCCCACCCACCTTATGAAATGTCATGCCCCTGCAAGGAGGCCCATCCCCCACTTTGCACATCCCTGCCTAGTCCTTTGTTGCTCAGGATTTACCATGTAACAGTTTTTCATGTACATACTTGTTCCCAAATCGATTCTGCTGGTTGCTGTGGGACAGCCATAGAAAATTGCTGCCATTTCCACAAAGATTCCTGCTTACTAGATTACTTAGTGGGCAATTATATGGCCAATAGCTCATGGAAATTACTTGTTTCATAAGATATGGGCTATGGGAGTTCTTCCTTCCATTCTGTGGAGTAGCCAAAGGGCTTCCAGAAGTTGTTCAGCACATGTAAAGGACAAAAACATTGATATGTCTCACTGCACTTTCTCAAAACATCAGATCTTTTGGTACCTCAAGGCACTTCTTAGTGATCTAATGGCTGGACATGTGTCTCAACATACTGAAGAAAGCAGATCAAGTATCTAAGAGAGAATGCTTCAGAGCATTTAATCATTTTTGCCAGTCTCTTAAGCCTTCTAATGGGGTCATGCTGTGACCTGGCCTGCTCCTTGGGGACATAGACTCTATATGTGAAGATCTGACTATAACAGAAACAGAATGAGTATTTAGATTGTAAGCTCCTTGGGGCAGGGACAAACTTTTTGTTGTGTCTTTACATAGGGCCTAGTTTCTGGTCCATTATAAGGGCTCCAAGGTGCTACCATGATGCAAATAATAAATATTAATAATACATGAAAGTGTAATATAAAGGGTTTTTTAGATGGTGACATTATTCATGAGTGACTGAACCTTTGAACCACAATACCATTTACATTTCATGTTCTGGTCTGTACAATTTAAGAAACCTGCAAAGCCAAGTTCTTGAGTTAGAGTGAATATACATTTTCAGATATCAGTAGTAAAGAAAAGTTAAACCTACAATATGTAAACACCTCTCTAAAATGCTTGGCTCTGCAAATTAAATGGCTTTTCTAGACATACAGTTACCACAATTCTGCAGTCTGACACCTGACTTTTCAAGAGCTAGAAGCAGATGCAGGATGGCCCATTGAGGGGTGGAAAATATCCCTTTTTCTCTAGTTCTTCAGGGTTGCAAAGTATACAACTTGCCATACTGGTATTATAAGTGCAGAACCGGTGAGTGCTGGAGAACCCATAGAAAAATATTAGTGGTTGCTTAGCACCCGCTGGCAGCCAGCTCGTCCCACTCTTTTCCAGTGCCTCCCACCCATCTCGATCAGCTGTTGCATGGCATGCAGGAGGTTCTGGGGGGAAGAGGAGGAGCAAGGACAGGGCATGGTGAGGGAAGGGGGCAGAACTGGGTAGGAGAGGCAGGGTAGGGGCAGGAAGAGGAAGGGTGAGGCCTTGGGGGAGAGGAGGAAGTGGGGACAGGGTCTGGGGTGTTGAGCAGGGATTGAGCACACACACCTCTCTCCCTAGGAAAGGAGAAAGCTAGCAGCAGTGACTGGTATTGGAATTAATATTGTCCATTCCAGATTTCAATACATTTTTTATTTGTTTGGGTTTTTTGGTGAAAAGGGAGAAAAGCCACACTTTATTGCAAAGGGTTGGTTTTTATTTTGGGTACTGTTTCAAGCTGCTGAGCAGTGTGGTACATTAGAATTAGTCCTGAGTAAGATGGATGAGTGGATGGAGTGCATTGACTTTTACTTAACAGAAGTTCTGAAATTTAGTAATATTTCATGCTGTGTTAAAAAACATTGGTCTGCTCATTTCTGGTTTGCATCATGACACTGTCAGGATGGTATTTTTTTTTAATTATATTGAAGAAACCTTTAAAGAGAATATACTTTTCTTTGCATTCCACATTGCAATTAGAATACCTGGTTTGCTGCACTTCCAGGGTTCCTTTTGCATGTGTATCTATCTATATAGTATGTGCCCTACTAGGTTTACCAATGCAGAGGAACGCTTCTGTCATCAGATGGGGAGGCCAGACTTTCATAGGGAAAAATAAGACATCTGCCATGATGTGCAGCAGGGAGTGTCACAGCAGAGTCTTCCCTCCTCTGCAAGCCACCCCACTCTCTCTCTTCTCCCACTTTTTTTCTTTTCCTTACAAAATGAAAAATCAAGATGCTACACAGTGACTGGCCAAACAGGAGGAAGCAGTATTTCCTCCATCTCTCATTACTGTGTTTTCTCGGTCCCAGCCTCACCTCTGTAATTTTATTCCCTGAGGCTGATCTTCTTATTTATTCGTGTCCATCCTGCTGCAGATCCTACCCGAGAGGGTTTTTTTTTTCTTTTTCCTTTTTATCCACTAGGATACAGTCTGCAATCTGGGCTTTCTGTTCTTATGTTTTCCGTGGTTTTTATTTTTGTATTTCCTCTTTGTATTTTGTTTCCTTCCTTTTGACATTTGCTAATTCCTCCTGTCCTGATATTAATAAATCAGTTGTCTGTGCTGAGAAAGCAGATAAGAACAGCTGACTGTAAACATGTTTGAGGGAAAGTGTTTATTTAGGATGGGACAAGGTCTCAAGGAGGAATAACTAGGACTTAGTGGGATGAAATGTAGACAGCAAAAATTTAGGCTGAATACCAGAAAACCTATTTTTGCAGTGAAATCTATGCCACTTTGGAATGATCTCCTAAGGGAAATAAGGGCAGCCTCAGTATGCATGACAGAATAGTAGAGCAGTGTTTCTTGCACTGTTTGAGACCATGCAACACCAAACAATATTTTTTTTATGCAGAACACCTATGAAAATTTTCTTAAAAAAATCGTTGTCAGACCAAAGAAAAAAAACCCAGCAACATAAAGAGCAAAAACAAAATGAAGGCATTTTATCAGATATCACAGCAATGAAGAAGCAACTGGTTTTAATAACGAACATTTTTAACATCAATGTATGATATCGAAAACTTTGAATTCATTTTCCAGACACTCATGGCATTCATGGGAGTTGTTCATGGCACACCAGTGCCGTGTGGGGGACATAGTTTAAGCAACACGGTACTAGAGTGCGTGTTGTACGACTGAATACTAGATTGGCTGGGAGCTGAACTAAAAGTCTAAATAGGACTCTTCTAGGTCTGTAATTAGTAATTAATCCCTTCTGAAGAGAGTAAGTTGAATTTAAGCAACATCATTTCCTCTTTTTCTTGACTGCACAAAACCTCCTCTGTGCAAACCTGAGTCTTTGGGACTACGTGGTTTTAGGGAAAATGGCTAAGCAGAGAGGGAACATGACAAGAGAAAAGATGTTCTTTGCAGCAAAGTCTTTTTGTCAGACACATAGGGAAATACCCTGTAATGAATGCCTATGGAATCCCCGTCCTTTCTGTCCATGCTGTTTTTCCTTTGATGGAAGTGAGGTCCAGGCCTGAGCAGTATTGTCAATGGAGGTTCATGGATTTCAAAGGCCCATAGAGGGTAGCTCTACGCTGAAATGGAAGCCTGGATCAGTGGGACTTGAATCAGCAGGCAAAGGTTTCTGAGCCGACATTTGATCATTCATATGGATTAGTGACCTCAGGTTCAGAATTCCTCACACCCATGTTCAGGCATCCACTCTGCAGACCAGAATCAAACCAGCTTATCCCACACTTTAGGGCACCTTCCCCTGCTGTAGCTGCTCTAGCTGTTCATTCATGGTGCATTGTGGTGAAAACTTGACTTTTCATCCAATAGCACTTTACTGGAAGTTGTCTTGGCCAGCCAACAGAGAGCTATCTTTTGGATCCATATGCTCCTGCCAGCCAGAGCCAGCAAAGGGGTGATGTGTGCTTTCACATCTGTTTGGGAAATGGTCAGAGCATTACATCTTATGAGTAAGATATTATAATTTATGCTATTATTGTAGAACAAGGTATTGGAAGGGTATTTTGGGAAGAGGTAGAGGCTGATTATTCTCAATCAGCAATGGTGGAACGAAGGTAATTGTCTTACAGTGCTGCAGGAAAAATAAGCAGTCCTGTAGCATCTTAAAGACTTAACAAATCTGTTTATTAGATAATGAGCTTTCGTGGATAAGACCCATTTCTTCAGATTTTCAGATTGAAGTAGATAATTTAAAATCCAGAGTTTATAGAGCAGGGGTAGGGGTGGTGGTGGGGGCGGGGGGTGGTGGGAAGGAGAGGACAGAGGTGGAAAAAAAATGGGGGGAGTCATCTATCACTAATAGGATCAGTAGAAGAAGTAAATTAAGGGCGGGGGGCTGGGAGCCATTCCTGCAAATATCCAATGTGGGGAAATTGTAATACTTAAGATAATTGAGATCTCTGTTTACCTGAGGTTTAATGTGTCAGACTTGCAAATGAATTCCAGTTCAAATGTAATCTTGCGGTAAAATCCTTTTGTAGGAGAATGGCTACTTTCAAATTGTTTCTTGAATGTCCACGGAGGTTAAAGTGCATGCCTGTAGGTTTATGTGCATTCCAGTTCCTGATGTTGGATTTATGTCCATTCATCCTTTGGCACAGAGACTGTCGAGTATATCCAATGTACGTAACAGAATGGCATTGTTGGCACATGATGGTATAGATAACATTAGGTATATGAGCTCCTGGTGGCGTAGCTGATGTGATTAGGTCCAGCGATGGTGTCTCTAATATAGATATGTGGACAGAGCTGGCAGCGGGTTTGTTTCAGGGATAGCTGCCTGGGTTGGTGTTTCTGTGGTATGGTGTGTGGCTGCTAGTGAGTATTTTCTTGAGGTTGGGCGGCTGCCTGTAGGAGAGAACAGGCCTGTCACCCAAGGCCTGTGAGAGTGAGGGATCATGTTTCAGTGTTGGCCATAGATTGTCTGCGATGGCTGGAGGGGTTTAAGCTGAGGACTATAGGTAAGGACAAGTGGTGTTCTTTTATTTTCCTTATTGGACCTAATTGGCTACGCCTCTCTAAAAATCTGATGAAGTGGGTCTTACCCACGAGAGCACATTATCTAATACATAAGTTTGTTAGTCTCTAAGGTGCTTCAGGAATACTTGTTTTTTGTGAAGCTACAGACTAGCACAGCTACCCCTCTGAGAGGTTTTACTATGCAGGGAAAATACATGTGAAATTTTAGGCAAGGATTTATGACTCTTAGATTACTGAAGGAACCCAGCTGTGAAAGACGTTGTGGAATCCCTTTTAAGGCTAGAGTTTTGATATTCAGCCAGCAGCAGTGCAGTAACATTCTAAAATCTCACTTGCTGGGATGAAAGAAGATGGGGCATAGATGACCCTCTAAATAGTCCTTTTAAATCAAACACTCTTTCAGCTTCACCTAGTTACTTAAAGCTATGATCCAGGGTATGCTATACCTGGCCTGCCAGTCACAGTCAAGGTGGGAAGTTTATCCTGAATCATCTGCTTGTTACATAATGGTTTAGGTAGGTGGTGTATAATAACTGGTAGTTATATTGTAGAAACTAGACAAAATATATTCAGCTTATCTCAATGTTTTATTCAGCTGCAGTATACCTAAAAGAAGGTATAAGAACATAAACACTTGTGGAATTTAGAAACTGTTAAATGAACGTACATTTTTGGAATCCTTTGTTGATGTGTTGCTATTTGAAGCCAGAATGTACTCCAATACTTATCTGTTTTTACATTTCCTTTTCATAGGATTTTTGGCTTCCTGGAGAAACAGTAGAAAATGCAAAACAACGAAATAATAAAACCTGCTAAATACTTCTCAGAAGTGGAAAAGAGTGTGCTGCTTGCATTAGTTGAAAAATACAAATATGTGCTTGAGTGTAAAAAAAGTGATGCAAGAACTATTGCATTAAAACAACGTACCTGGCAAGCACTGGCTCATGAATATAATTCTCAACCTAGTGTATCTCTACGAGATTTCAAGCAGTTAAAGAAATGCTGGGAAAATATCAAGGCACGGACAAAAAAGATAATGGCACATGAAAGGCGGGAGAAAGTAAAAAGGAGTATTAGTCCACTTATAAATACTCACATCATAGGGAAAGAGAAGATTTCCAGCATTATGCCTGAGCAAATGTACTTTTTACAGAGTCCACCAGAAGAAGATTCTGAGTTCCAACCTGATGCTTCTAACCAAGGTATAAATGCTCCTATAGTGATCCAAGTAACACTATTCTAGTTAAGGGTGTGTATGCATTTTCATTATTTATTCTATTTTTGGAGGAGTTCAATTTAGCATGTAAATCTATTTAAAATTTTATTGCTGGTTATTAAAATGTCATTTCACAGCAAAAATTGTGACATTAGAAACACAGTAGTAAAATCTGATTATTTTACAAGTATGAAGAAAACTGTGTACATTTTAAAGCTACAGATTATCATTTAAACAGCTGACCTTTCCAGATTTGGAAAGATCTTGTGTTTCCTGATAGCTGTCACATAGCAGAGAAAGAAGAACATCCCAAACAGCATTTCTGATCCTTTAACTTGCATTATTTTGTTTGTTTGATCACCAGCTTTTTTCCCCATCAGCAGCAAGTTTAGATGCTATATTCTGAGGCAAGAATTCCCTATTCCCCCCTCTAAACTTCCGTTTTTTTAATGAACTGTCTCTCTGGCTGTGTCTACACTACAAGATAAAATCGAATTTAAAGGAGTTAGCTCAACATTAAAACATCACCGTCTTCACTATAAATGTCATTAGCTTGACTTAACCTGCCCTAATATCGATAACAAAATGTCAAGATTAACAGAGAGGCATAGTGTCAGTCTTGAGTTTCCCAGGTCCTAAAGCTTTGTTGGAGCTGGGAGGTTGACCAGGGCTGCTGCACTCTCCGATTCCTGGGTCCCACAGCTTTGTTGGAACCAGGAAATTGACC
The DNA here is from genome assembly GCF_033958435.1 of Carettochelys insculpta. NCBI lineage: Eukaryota > Metazoa > Chordata > Testudines > Carettochelyidae > Carettochelys > Carettochelys insculpta. Next base: position 161,138,644 of record NC_134138.1, on the reverse strand, counting down.
AGGGCTGTTGTGCTGTCAGTTTCCTGGGTGCCCCAAGCTGCAGGGACCCAGGAAACTGACAGCGGTGCTGCACCTGGCTCCCACCTCCTCACTACTAGCGGGAGCTGGGAAACTGATCAGGGTTGCTGTGCTGTCAATTTTCTGGGTCCTCCAAGCTGCAGGGACCCAGGTTACTGATAGACCGATAGCGCTGCTGCACGTGGCTAATGGCTAAGAATGGAGGGCTGAGGGAACTGTGGGATAGTTTCCTACAATGCACTTCTGTAACGGTTGATGTTTGGGGATTTCAGTGTGGAAGCAATGTGTCGAATTTGTTGGGAGCCTGTGGGAAGTGAGGATACTCAAAATCAAATTTTAAAAAGCTGGCATTATAAAATGGATTTTAATAAAATTGAATTTATCTTGTAGTGTAGACGTAGCCTCTCTCTGTCTTTCTCTTTCTCTCTCTCTCTCTCTCTGTATGTGTGTGTATGTGTATTTTATGTGTGAACTCACTTAACTTTCCACATCTTTTTTTCCTGGATTGTCACTGCAGTGGATTAAATCTATTCTAACCCTATTTAAAATAAGAACCACCCCGACCAACAGATCTCACGTAGAAGATAATACAATAACATGACAGAATGCAAATAAATTAGTGTACAACCAGCTTTCTACACATAAGAATGGCCATACTAGGTCAGACCAAACATCCATCTGGTCCAGTATCCTGTCTTCCAACTGTGGCCAATGCCAGGTGCTTCAGAGAAAATCAACAGAAAAGGGCAATTCATCAAGTGATTCATCACGTGTCATCTAATCTCAGAATCTGGCCCTCAGAGGACTGGGGTACCCAAAGCATGATGTTGCATCCCTAACCATCTTGGGTAGTAACCATTGAAGGACCGGACTGGACCTATCCTTATTGAAATTACGTAATTATTGTTTAGACCCAGTTGCATTGGCTGACCCCTGATTCTTGCGTTACATGAAGGAGTAAATAATACTTATTGATTCAGTTTCTCCACACCTTTCATGATCTTATAGACCTCTATCCTGTCCTTCCTAAATTGTCTCTTTTCTAAGCGGAACAGTCCCAGTCTTTTTTTTAATTTCTCCACAAATAGAAGCTGTTCTCCACATGTAATTTTTGCTGCCCTTCTCTGTACTTTTGCTAATTCTCATATCTTTTGAGTGATTGGGTCACCATAACTTCATTCAAGATATTAACATACTATGGATTCATATAAGCTTACTGTGTTGGGTTATCTAGCCCTTTCGTAATGTTTCTTAACATGCTATTAACTTTTTTGATTACTCCTGCACATTACGCAGATGTTTTCAGAGAACTATGCTCAATGTGCTAAGTTCTCTTTTTTTGAGTGGTAACAGCTAATATAAACCTCATTGGTTTATATGTATAATTGAGATTGTTATCCAAAGAGCATTTCTTTGCATTTATCAGTACTGAATTTCATCTGCCATTTTGCTGCCCAATCACTCGGTTTTGTAAGATTCCTTTATAACATGTCACAAACAGTTTTGATCTAAACTATCTTGAATAATTTTTTATTGTTGGCAAACTCTGCCATCTCCCTGTTTACCTCTTTTTCCAGAGTATTTTTGAATAGGTTGAACAATGCTGGTTCCAGTACAGATCCTTGAGCAACCCTGCTATTTATATCTCTCTGCTGTGAAAACTGATCATTTATTCCTACACTTTGTTTCCAACCTTTTAACCAGTTTCTGCTCCATGATAAGTAGGGCCCTACCAAATTCACAACCTCAAAAAACTTGTTACATTCTGGGAAATCTGGTCTTTTGTGTACTTTTACTTTGTACTATATAGATTTCATGGGGAACATTTCTCAGACTGGGAGCTGTGACCCAAAAGGGAGTTACAGGGGTGCTGCAAGGCTCTTTTTGGGAATGTGCAGCATTGCATCCTTAATTCTGCACTCCCTTCAGAGTTGGGCAGCAGGAGAATGGTGGCAGTAGGCTATGATCCCAGCTCTGAGGGCAGTGGCCTTCCAGGAGCAGTGCAGGAGAAAGGGTGGCAATAGCCTACCATGCTTCTCTTACTTAGATGCTGCTGCCTTCTGAGCTGGTTAGCTGGAGAGTGTTAGCTGTTGACTGAAAGCCCAGCTCTGCAGGCAGCAGCACAGAAATAAGAGTGGCAGCACCATACTATGCCATCCCTATTTCTGGGCTGGCAATACCGTACCATGCCGTCGTTACTTTTGCACTGCTGCAAGCAGTAGCTCTTCCTTCAGAGCTGAAATTCCAGCCAAGAGCTGCTGTTCTCCAGCTACCCAGCTCTGAAGGCAGAAGTAAGGATAGCCCCATATAATAACCTTGTAACCTCCCCCATTCTTACTTGGGTCAGGACCCCTACCATTACAACACCGTGAAATTTTGTTTGCAGAACATGCACAAGGTAAAAGTTAATCCAAGACCGGAAAGGAGAATGGCCCCAACCAAAGATAGCTTTTGCTAGTATTTTGATGCTTACCTTTTTTCAGAGATTGCTACAGCCCATCAAGCCCAATATTGTTCAAATGGTGAGCAGGTTTGTTTTCTCATCATTGTTCTTTTTTTGATTAAAAAATGCAGGGGTCTACTAAATTTGGCTGGTAAACAATGCCCCAAAATGAAAATAGAACATCTTTGATCTTTTCTCAGAGCCTTGCAGCTTATTTTTGTTTGTTTTTGTTTTTTATGAGTTAAAGAAGGATCTCTTCTGTCTCACTCACATACAAAATACCTCTTGGTATTTTTCAGAGCGGGTTTTTTCATATTTTTCACACAGATTTTCTGGAAAATGAGGAATTATTATCTGAGTTTTGAACTCCGCCAGAATAGGGGACATTGTAGGTGCTCAAAGAATGGTCTGTAAGTTTACAACTCCTGCATGCTACTTATCTAGAAGGCACCAGAACGTCAATATTATTAAAATAGTTTTAAAAAACTCTAGCATTGTCACATTTTCACTTATCAAAAGTACAACAGATTTTGGGACATTCATTTGGTATACTGAGTCTTCTTGAAATTCAGACTGTTCTCTGAGCATCACCAGTTAACATTTTTTGAAGAGATGAGGGTGAGCCAAATATTTTAAACGTGTGCATAGTGAGATATTTCCTGTTCCAGCCATGTCAGAAGACAAAATGCCCCAGCCTTTTTCATCGCCTATGCAATCATTTCAACTGCCAACATAAAATCTATTGCCTATACTTCTAGAGGACAAGTGAATAAAATATATGGTACTGAAAGTGCACAGATGCCTTGCAGCCACTTACATAATGTACAAAAATAATCCCTTTTCATTATTACTTAGCTGTAACCACACATAACCAATCAGTTGCTTTCTGGATGAAAATCAATGATTTCCAGCATACCTACAAGATTATTTTATTTTGTAGTATATGCAAGTGTGATAGAGACTTTGTAGGAAACATAAGACAGGTCCATGAACCAAAAATCTGCTGGTGTGATCATAGTCTGAAGAGAAAAGTAAAGTTACAACATATGCCTGGAAGGTGAGGGGCAAGAAAAGGCATAGGCTGAAGACATGGTTAAATATTGCTTCACATCATGTTTGGTAAATAATGTATTTTAGGAAGGATTTGAATGAGGTAGAGGGCTGGCAGTTATATTTTGGAAAAAGCATTGTGGAAGAATACGTGTGACATTCATGAGGGAAGATGAGAGGTATTGAGGGTGACCTTTATGCATTAAGAGTATAGGTGGAGTGATCCTGCAGGACAGCCTCTGCTATACCATTTCCCTCATAGGGAATTGGGCCCTTCACAGGGTGGCACAGAAGGGAACTCTGAATGGGCTGATGGATTTATTTTTATCTGATAACACATAGCTCCAATTTACGAAAGTATTGAGAGGCACTTGAAAACCAAAAGAGCCACTGGTAGTGCTGATTTATTCAGATAAATCAATTAATGTTTCATCTGTTTGTATCCATTAGACTGTTGGTAGCTTGTCACTGGAAATGAAAAAAATTGACCATGTTAAATAAATGGCTAAAATGTCATATTATAAAAGGTATGTAATACATACACATTAAAATTAGAGAGGGGAGATGCTTATTTGCATTACCATAGCATTTGGTTTTCATCTATTTACTGCTTAGATAGAAAGCATTCACCTCCTTCAAAAATTACTGTTTTAAAAAATTAACAAATGAAATAAGTCTAATGGATTTCCATTGGTTTGTTTTTGGCTAAGTACAGTCCTTTGCAAAAATAAGCAGAGACAATGTGCCTTAGGTTGTGTAAGGTGGATTGTCTTGTAACATAGTATTATCCCTCTATAAAGAAAAAGCTGACTGCATTGTTACCTCATCTTTCTCTAAAAAAGGGAGCTGTTCGTTTTTTGTAATGGTTAATACTGTATTTATGGTACACACTTGCTTCTGATCTATAAAAGTACTCTTATTTCTGAAGTTATTTAGTCTCAGTATTGTTATGTTGAACAAATAGTCCTATTTATTTCAGTGGCACTAATAAGGCACAGCTCAAGGTAAAGGTGATGTGATTTGGTCCTAAATAAATATGTAAAATTGCACATCTCTGGAGTGTACAGAGTGGTGCTTAAGAAGTAAATAGAACTTTAAATCTCTGGTTTAGAGTAAGCTGTACTTCCTAACCTCAAATACAGTTCTTGGAGAGAGATGGAGGAAGATCTTATCACATGTCAAGATATAAAGGAAATGGAAAATATTTAGATCACAGTGTCACCTGATGGCTCTTAGATTACATTACAGAAGCACAGGGTGTGCAGGTATTGACTGAGGACCATATTATTCCTTCCATAATCTCACAGTTTGAAAAAAGAGGGAATTTGATTTTTTTTACTGTTTTTTTTTTCCAGAATCATTTGCTGTCTCAAACAGAGATCTATGTGAGGAAGAGAAAGAGATAGTACATTTCCCAATATGTGAAGGCACATCCCAACCTGAGCCCTCATGTTCAGCTGTCAGAATAACTGCAAATAAAAACTTCAGAAGTAAAGCCACTCAGGAGGGTGCTTTGAAAAAGATGCATGAGGAAGAGCATCACCAACAAATGTCAATTTTACAGCTGCAGCTGATACAAATGAATGAAGTACATGTGGCAAAAATACAACAGATAGAAAGGGAGTGCGAGATGGCTGAAGAGGAACACAGGATAAAAATGGAAGTGCTAAATAAAAAGAAGATGTACTGGGAGAGAAAACTGCAAACCATCACAAAAGAATGGCCTGTATCATCCTTTAACAGACCCTTTCCAAATTCACCCTAGAGTTTATGATGGGCAGAGAAAATCTGATTGAGCACGTTCTTGCTAAGGAGTATTGGCAAACGGGTCTATTCATGTAGTGTGACTGAATGGGTGTTCAGTCAATGGTGAACACTTTTTGACTCTTTAATAACATCTAGGAATACAGATTGGATGACCCTAATATGGTAAAGTTCTGCAGTTCATTCATGGGGCCGCTCTGGAAGTCTATTGTCTCTTATTTGAATTTCAGATATGCACAATCGTCTTGTGAATTGTGAGCGTAACATTTTTTCCTCTTGCAACTTCCAACCACCCTTTTTAAATGTAGGAAGTTCCCATGGAGCCAACATACACCCTCCACATGGGTACGTTTAAAACTTTGGCTCGCAAGTTTCAATTTTAAATTAGTTTGCTTGTTTGTAGCCCTTTCCTCTGTGTTCTGGGTGTTGGCAGGGGCTGGAGTCATTCTTTGTTCTCCTTCTGAACACAGCAGATATGTGACAGGCAGGAACCCGAATGCTGTAAAGGCACAGAGGAAATCCCCTCTCTGTCTCACTCTCTCTTTATATTTATTATTGTTTGTATTATTCCTCCTCTGCAACAGGTGAGTGAAAATGAAGGAGCTGGTGGGGAGACAAGAGGACCATTCTAGTAGGTAGTTTTCATGGAAAGGAAATCAAAATCTCAAACCAGTTGGCTGACTGAGAAAATACTTGGGGACTGACCTGCTAGCTGCTAGGGCCATAACTGTTAGACGGAGGGAAAGGAGGGGATATTTTCTTAGAAGCAGCTACTCTTGTCTCCCCTCTCCCAGTCCCATCCCATCACCCAAGAATGTGTGCAGGGATTAGAAGTATGTGAGGGAAGCATGATCCTGCAGCTGCTAGAGAAAGACCCCAGCCCCTTTTCCTCTGCTTCATGTAGCTCTTAAAAAACATCTGTCTGTCTGTCTAGGCAACAAGCAGTTCCTCCCAGCAGCCCGCTAATGGATTTGGACCTAATTCCTAGTTAGAAATGATGTCTGTTGTGGATCTTCCTGATCTTTTTCATATCAACTCTATATTCTTCATAGAAGTGAAGACAATTTTCACTTGGGCCAGTAGTTATGAATTCTGTCTGCCTGGCTCTGTCCCACGTCAGCCCAGAGCAAACCCAGCCCCTGCAGTCAACCAGAGATTCCTTTCATCTGTATTTATTTATATGGAGGCCTTATTTACCAGAAGCCTCAGCAGTAATTGGTACTGCACATACACCTAATAAAAGATTACCCTGCCTTGAATATTTTAGTTTGAAGAAGACAATGGCTGGGAATGGGAAATACAAAATCAAGGGTAAAGCATTACAGTGCACATTTTACCACAAATGTAAAGGTTTGCTCTAAAGGATCTTCCTCTATCTGAAAAGGCGTCTTGGGCAAGAGGCATTTCAAATAAATGACAAAGAATGAGCAGAAACCCCCTTATTTTTTATATTAGTCAGTTATAAAATTGAGAGTTGCATTATTTTAAAGATATTTTTCCTCATAGATAATGGTTGATAAGATGGAAGCGGTAAATTAGCAATATTTTTCAAATGAAAACAAATTTTCAGAGGTGTTGTCCTCCTCCTCTTTGGTGTTCCACCTCTTCTCTGGATTTCCTTCATGCTGTGAGATTTCGTATTCATTTGTCTGTTGGTCACTTTTCCCCACTGTTGACGCAGTCCTGTAGGTTTTACTTCCTCATTCACAACAAGCTGCCTGCACCATAGTGATGAATGTGAAGGGAGTGGTACCATTTCAATGCTGCTCCTCCTGAATGATAGACAAAATCGGCTTGGGCAGAGATGCAGCAGGCAGAAACATATGGCAAGTATGAAATTGAAAGAGGGTAGCCGTGTTGGGTAGCAAAATCCCATTCTTACTGTGGATAGATTCCCTTTTCTGGCAAACTGGCTGTAGGAAGGAGACAGTGGAAGTACGGAGGTACTAATTCTGTTGGCCTGAAGGGAACACAATGTGGGAGTGTAGGGCAATAGTCTATGACTCAGGGTAGGGGGATTTAAAGAGAATTGGGGTGGAGATGGCAATTCTTTGATCTGAGGTCTTGATCGGTGGTTTAGAGGATGAGAAAGCTTTGAGTGGAAATGTTGATGGTCCATGGAATCATGAAAGAAGGTGGGATGGAGGAGTGTGTGTATATTAGTGTCACAAGGACCTTCCCATACTGCTACTGGCTAAAGACCACTCAGAATTATACAACATAGTAAATAGGTTAAGTATCAGAAGGTGAGGAAAAGAGAAATCATGGCTGTGTCTAGACTAGCCCCCAACTTCAAAGGAGGCATGGGTAAGTAGGGTGTTGGGAGATTACTAATGAAGTGCAGCGGTGCATATGCAGCACTTCATTAGGCTAATTCTCCCCCCTGGCAACTTCGAAGCGTGAAGTTTCAAAGTGCCAGCTTGCATGTAGCCGCGCGTCAGCCGCGGGTACTTCAAAGTGCCCGTGCTCCTTCAAAGTCCCTTTACTCTTCAAAATTTTGCACTGCAGCACTTCATTAGTAATCTCCCAACACTCTAATTACCATGTCCCCTTCGAAGTTGGGGGCTAGTCTAGACACAGCCCTTCAGAATTGGGGAGATAAGTAAATAGAGGATGTGGGTTTGAATGGAATGGGTCTAAAAGACAATACAGCATGTTCAATTTTGACTATGCTGGTAGCCCTGCTTATTAGACAAACTTTTTATTTTTATATTCCAAAGAAGTTCATTTAAATTGTGCATATTTTGAGATAAACCAGTGCGTGAGGTCTCAGATTGGATATTCATTCTTGTAGCCTCATTCGCACGGAGACGTGCTTGAATTAATTATGAAACCAAAATGTTCAGCATTTAGCGTAGGCAAGAGGACCTCTGACTTCAGCTATTATTGTAAAAAAAAAAAACAGCTGCAAGATGGGAAAGAACCAAGACAAAGAACTTCCAAATAGATGGAGTGTTACACCTAGGGACATGGCATGAGTAGTTCGGCAACCCGCTGTGGACATCAGTTGCCAGATATTGCATGGAGCTCGGAGCATGGACATGTATCTGGCAGTGTTCACCTCAGTCCCTGGCACTTGCCATTTCTGTGGTGTGAGGGAGACGCTGGTGTAGATGTCTCGATTATGCCAGATTACAGCTCCTCTTTTGGTTCCTGCAGAGTCTATTGTTGAGGTTCTGGATGTACTTCTCCCCTCACCTATTGATTTATGCACACCCTGTGCATGGACACACAAAGATGTAGGAACTCCTCCTCAACCTCCTCCTGGCTATGGCAAAGGCAGCCATTTATAAAACCGGGGGCAGAGTCTGTCTGAATGAGGGGCTTGTGACTTGGGGCCTATTTTCATTCTTGCATCAATACACGCATCTGGGCAGGGTTCCTCCAGGTGGCATCCACTGGCTCCCTTGATTTCAAGGCAGTGGACACTGTCTGGGGCTCTCTGCTTGGTGTCCCCTTCCAGTTCCCTTAATTTAGCTGTTTGCCATTCACATCTGTCCCTGTTTTATTTTTGTCCCCCATAATCAGTTGGTTTTCATGGTTCAATGATTCCCCCCATAAACTGCGGAGGGCCCTTTAGCCATGGGCACCCACCCATCTCCCAGATCTCAATAGGACATAGTATGAGTACCACAAAATGTCTGGAGATATTGCAACATTATTTATATAAGGGTATACTGATAATCTGATAATCTAGCCATCCACACTTGGAAGAGAAGTGTCCAGCTAGACCTACAGGATGATTATGCCCTGTATTGTCTTTTCCTAGAGAATTAGGCTTAAAGGCTTAAATTATGGGGTTTCCACCACCTGGCTGAGAGATTGATTATCACATCGTAAAATAGACCTTACTGCTAGGACTTTTGCCTGGGTACTGGGTACTAAGCTTAAATTTTCATTTGCTGGGCTCCATCCTTTGGATAACACTTCAAGGTGTTCCTCTCTCTTTTTTCTGGCTTACATCCTTCATGTGCTTATGCATTAGTTATATCCTCCATTAGTAGTTTGATCAAGCATCTTAAGGTTTTTTTTTTATAAATCTTGTCTCATAAGCAAATACCAGCAACCCTAAAATATTCATCTGCCTTCTCTGAATTTCTTCCAAATTGTTTACATCTTTCTAGTATTAAGGTATCCAGAACTGAACAGGATGGGCCAAAATTATCCCCAGTTTAACTCTATGGATGATAAATTATACCAGGGAAGGTGTTAGCCCACAGTTCCACTTGTGGTCTGTTCATTCATGTAGAGAGAAACCATCATCTCCCTGGCTTTGACATGATGATTTTGCTCATACTGTCCAGTATCACACTGACTTTTTTTTTTTTACTGCCAAATCAGATTGGAGCTCATCTATCAAAACAAAAAAGCAGTCCAGTAGCACTTTAAAGACTAACAAAATAATTTATTAGGTGATGAGATTTTGTGGGACAGACCCACTTCTTCAGACTGTAGCCATACCAGAACAGACTCAATATTTAAGGCACAGAGAACCAAAAATAGTAATCAAGGTTGACAAATCAGAAAAATATTACCAAGGTGAGCAAATCAGAGAGTAGAGGGGCGGGGGGCAGGGGGACTCGAGAATTAGATTAAGGCAAGTATGCAAAAGAGCCCCTATAATAACCTAGAAAATTCACATCCTGGCTCAAACTACGTGTTAATGTGTCAAATTTGAATATAAAAGAGAGCTCAGCAGTCTCTTTTTCCAATCTTTTGTGAAAGTTGCTATTTACTCATTTTACTGGTTTCTGCCTTTGGCTGTATCATGCTCAGTCCAGGATGTGTGCACAGAGTGGACCTTCCTTGCATTGATCTTCCCCCAAGGAAAGTGGGCCCTGCCTACTACATGGCATAGTCACATACATGCTTTGATAGACTCCATGAGGAGCACTTTGGAGAATGGATGAAAGAAGTGGGGAAGACCGGGTAAGCTAAGAGACAGAAGGGAGTGGAGGGAAATGTTTCCATTCCAGCTCTACAGAGTGCAGGCAGGAAAGAGTATGGCTCCAGACTGTATCTCTTCAGCTTAGTCTTCTCTCAAGAACATAGTTGGTTCAGTAGCAATGTCTGCATAGATGACCCTGACCTTCCGTTGATCCTTGGTTGATCTATAATGTTGAGCGTGGGCTTAGTCCTCTTTGCCAACATCCCTGCCCATGGAATAATGTGGGAGGAATTCCCATGAAAGGATTCTCCTGGAAGTTCCTCCTCTAGAGCCCTACTCATAGGCCTTAACCATGCAAGGGTAATAATCTAGTTTTCCTAGTATCTCTAGGGCCTATTGTATTGTTTTTTCTCCCCCTCCTGGTGGTTACAGTCGGTTTTTCCTCACCTGCTGTACTGGCACACCTTTCACTTGACTACTCCATCCATTTTTTTTAAAAGAATGCTATAAAAAGGCAGTTCACTGATTCAGTCAGATTCACTTTTAGAGTTAACCCTTCTTATTTGGATGGGCCCATTGTGTGGCTGGTATTTCTTTTTCCCCAGTATTTCTTAAGAGTTCTTATTTAATGAACTAGCTTGGCTAGGATTAACTAATTAATTATCTCACTGTACACATCGTTTTTATTTTAACTTAAAAAGGGGAGAGGGATAGCCCAGTGGTTTGAGCATAGGCCTTGTCAACCTAAGGTTGTCAGCTTAATCCGTGAGGAGGCCATTTATGGGTCTGGGGCAGTCTGTCAGGGAGGGTTCTTGGTTCTGCTGAGAGGGCAGGGGACTGGACTCAATGACTTCTGAAGTTCCCTTCCAGTTCTATGAGCTATGTGTGTCTCCATACATTTTTTTTCTGTAAATATTTTAAATACCATCCACCTTTTCATCTCTTTCTGTCACCAGTGACATATTGAGAGGTAATGACAGTATCTTTATAACGTAAGTATCAACACATTACTAAAATTAATATATTTAGTAAAACAAACACAATAAAGTGGTAGAATAATATAGCAAATGTTAACATGATTTAAGAAATTTTATACAAGGTGGATGCTCAGTAATTTTGTAGAACGAAGATAACTCGTTGCCAACTGTAAAAAAAAAATAAACTACCAATTTTCTGCCAGTAGAAACATACACCAAGCTTTTTGTCCTTCCAAACTCATTGAATTAATTTGGTGCTTTTAAATTCTGGGTGATTTTGCTCATTTATAATTTTTAAACATGGAATTGCATAACACAAGTGAGGCTTTTTAGATGTAAAGCAATTACCCTGGGGAATGTACACTTAATAAAACAGTAAAAGAGCAAAAATAAAACTGAAAAAATTATAGGCTGTGACCCTGAATGTGTTATCATTGTAGTGCCTCTAAGGCAATAAGCTTTCCAACATATCATCATTCACTTTGGTAGAACAAATTAAGCATTTACAAAGGCAAAAGAGTATAGCAAATCAGAGAAACTTCTTTTTAAAAGGTTTTAAAGAAAAATACTTTCTTGCCATTACAGTGCCAGTGAGACTGGTAGACAAACCTCAGAATCTGCGAAGGTTCTTTTGTTTCAGATTGGCAATGCCTACAGAATTTCAGATATTTTGACACACTTTTGATGCCTCCCTGCCTACAGCCCATTCTTCCATCCTTCTGTGCCCCTGAGTCTTCTCACTCTGCTTGTAATGTCTTTGATATTCTCCATGGGATACCAAGGTTCTTTCCTTGAGTGCCAGCCATTTATCTTTCTGCGGTGCTTGTGAATGGGTCGGATCCACCATACAGTATGTCCTCACAATATGATGTTAACTAAAACCATATTCCCAAAGTTTGCCTTTTTATTTTTTATTTTATTTATATTTTGCCTTATGCACTGCCTGTAGCAAACAAAGCCCTGGGTCAGGAATGCAAATAGTTGCAAAGATTTCATCACAGACAGTTTTGTTAGCTTCTTTTCAAACTGACTTAATGCTGTGGTTTCTCCTTGCAGGACTTCCTTTATGTCCCTCTAGTGCTTCTATCTGAGAACCACTGAGCGACTCCTGAGCTGATTATAAAGATACTCGTTTAACCTGGCTATGACTGTAAGTCAGCTGAACTGATCTGCACCTATACACATGGTCCTATGACATTAGATGTTCTCAGATGTTGAGGGCTTCCCTTCCTCCATCCTCCTCCAAATAGCTCCCCTTTAGAAAGATGGATTACACAGTCCTCCTACCCAGCCTCTAGTCAACTTTTGTTTGGGACTCTAGATACCTACCCTGTTCTGGCAGTAACAGCAGCCATGAGGATGCCAAACCGGGCTAGACCACATGCCAAATTATACTGACTGGAAACTGCATATGTTTGATGGTTGTATGCTCCAGAATGTATTCTGTGAGCCAAAGTTAAGTGAGATTTATTTCTCTGGTACTTGGGAGTCCAGTAGGCAGGTTGCCAAATGTGCTGGGCATGATAATCAGGAGGAGGGCTTATTAGTTCTGGGAGCTAATCAGCTGCATCGATGGGGGAGAGAAGGGATGCAGAGGGGATCAGTGGATGATCAAAGTCATAAAAACCAAACAGCACCTTTTGTCTAGTATTCTGACAATTCTTAAAGAAACTCTCCCTCTTTTAAAATAGCTGGAAACCCTTTCCCTTCCCTTCCTGGCTGAGAGCAGGCTGGAAGGAAACTCAAGAATTCTTTCCCTTAACCAATCAGAACTAAAGAAAGCTAGATTTTTAGATAGCAATTATTTGATTAGCTACACAATTCATTTGCTTTTATGTATCTTAGTTGTAAATGTGTTTTTCTTTTCTTTGTTTATGCATTATGGGCATACTACAAAATGGCTGTGCTTCTCAGTTCTTGGCTGTGGGGGTTACAATCCCTATTTAGCTACACTAATAGTAGACCCTCGATTTATACAGAGGTTGCATCCTGGGCAACCTCTGTGTAAATCAAATTTTGTGTAAATTAGGGTGGGGGCTGGGGAGATCCCTGGAATTCCTCTGGCTGGGTGGCTGCAGCCTCTGCTCCAGCTGGTGGCCTGGTTAGGGATGGGGCAGGGCACCTCCTGCTCTAGCCGTCAGCCATGCGGAGCAGCCATGGTGCCCCTGTCGCCCACGGGGCTGCTCCCATGGCGGCAACTGCAGCCATGGTGCTGGAGCCCTGAGCAGCTCCAGCTGCAACGCTGATTGGCCCCGGGTAGCTCCAGCCGTGCCTGCCCCTCTCCACCCCTGGTATTGCAGCACCGGGCAGCCACAAGTCAGGAGCTGCCTCTTAAGGAGCCCCTGAGCCGGCTGGTGGCGCGGGGGTAAGTGGCGAGGTGGGGTACAAGAAAGTAGGGTCCCCCTGGACTCGACTCGTGTTAATATAAAAACAGGTAAGTCGAGTCCATGCAAAGTGAGGGTTGATTGCATTGTCATTAGGGGAGGACAGAAGTGGGTGTTCATTGCATGTAATTTGCATCTCCTCGCTCCCATCTTTAAATCCTACTCTGAGACCTAGAGCCATTCTTGAATCTCCTCTATCAGAAGTTGATGTTAGATGCCAGGTTATAATTATTTGTTATTTGTTCAGCATCAACAAGGTACCCTGTAGTGGGTACAGTGATGGACTATAAATCCACCAATGTCTATAAGGGTTCTTTTTTGTTTTGTTTTGTTTTTTTGCCAGACATAGAATATAGCCTGCATCACAGGAATCTGACTGGGAGATTCATTTGGCCTTGTTGTGGCCTGGTGCTTCATGTTTCCACATCAGAAGTCAAATATACAGGAATGGGATCAATGTGGTTACTTATAACCTTACATTCTGCAGCAGTTCAGTCTAGGGCTTTGGATAGAGAAGCTGTGAGGTCTTGAATTAAACACTGTTGAACTAACCATCTAAGTAAGTATCCCAAAGAAATTATCTCTGAACTTGATGGACTTCTCAGTTTGTTAATTTCTGACTTCCCAAGACTGTTGATCTGGGGAGTTTGAACTACAGGTTTAATCTCTCATCTGGACCTCTCTTGTTCAACACCATCTGTCATCGGGCATGATTTTAGTTAGCCAGACAACCACTTATCATGGGTGTGGCCAAGTTGCCCATGGTCCAGTAAAGTTTGTTTACAGTCACCGGTCCTGGCTGTCAGTGTTCTGTGCTGTTATTTAGCTCTAATTTACCCCCAAATGTCTTGTAAGAGCCCAGGAAACAGTGGAAGAGTTGATAATGTGCTAGACAACATGGGCCTTCTGTAGTCCAGCGAATTCTTTTGTCCGGCACTGGTCAGGTCCTGAGAGTGCAAGATGAGAGAGATTCAACCTGTATTACATTATCAAGAAATCCTAAATATTTGCGAAAGACCCTTGGCATACTGCCACATCCATAGACTCCACCCATTACGTTACAAATGGGGTATTTGATAGATTTGGTGCTTTACTCAGGACTGAATTTCCCCTGTGATAGAAGTCATCATCTGTGCTTCCCTGAGGGAGAGTTATGTTAACCTAACTAAGATACATGGTGGGTCAAACCATAATGTTGAATCCAATTATTGCCCAATTTCAGTTTTCCACACTTGACATATTTGAGAAGTTTGGTTTGCTTTTTAGACCTTCTAATCTTACCTGGAAAGAATCTAAGGGTTTTCATTGTAATAATTAGTGCTTAATTTAATTTAATTTGGACTGATGGTTTTGAAACAACTTCACACGCTGCTCTTGCTCTGCCATTTGTTTTTAACATTCTTCATCCTGAATGGATGCTGATCTGACTCCATGCACTATGTGGAAGAAATGGGATTCTTTTCAGCTACCAAATCAGTGGTGCTGGGTAATCCCTTATAGATCTGGAGGACCATCATCCTACAGGGATCAATGTTATTGTAAGTAAATATGTACATGAGTCTGCACATCTCACAAATAAGATGGCATGGTTGGAGGTGTTATCAATAAGCTGTTAATATCTGTATCTCTACTACTGTCTCTATTACCGTCTCTTTTGTTCCTAGGACTGTATTGGTTTTTTTTTTACCTCACTTTCAGACAGTGCAAGACAGTTGAATAACAACTGAATATTGCCTGCTTTCAGTTACATCAAAGTAGCCCCACCGAAGCCAATTAGTTTCTGTGGAAATAATTAAGAGCTGAATTTGTCCCATTGCTGTTTATTATTTTTTACTAAGTTTGTAGAGGCTTCTGGGTGCTAACCAATTATGTTTCATTATCATTTGTTATAAAGAAGTTTGGCTGAAATTGTTCCAAACCTCCAAACCAATTACAATCCAAAGTATAGAGACTGCACGCAAGTAATAACAACAGAATTAATAAAGATTCCATTTCAGTGAGAAGTACAGTTTTAGGTCACTTACATTAATCATATCCTTTACCCAATACTTAATACACACCATGCTTTCATTCACATTACTATCTTGGCAAGTGCCATTGAAGTAGACACACTCCACAAATGGCAGTGTCTCAAGCAGAAATAAGGAGAGATCTGGTCTTAACATTTTAGTTCTTGATTGCACTGGTGTTTTAGACTCCTACTGAAAAATACTCAGTTCAAACCATACATGCAAATATCAAGAGATTCGTATTTATTTCAGTTCCTGCAGAACTAGAATACATGAGTCTCATTAACTCTCTTCTTTTTGATTGCTTTTTGCATCTCCAATATTAATGCCAGTGGGTTAGTTTGTGACTGAACAGCAACCAGCATTACTGGTAGAGCTGCAGGTGCTGAGCTCCTGTAGACTTCAGTTGGAGGGGTGTGTGTCCAATGCTTTTGGGAAGCCACCATTTCAAACCTATGATTGGAATTTTCAAAAGTAATGTGAGAGATTTATGCCCCCATGTGCCGTTATATTTTCGGTGCAAGAAGGGGCCCTAACTCTCTTAGTTACCTTTTGAAAATTCCATCCAACAAGGACCAAAAATAGTCCCTCTTGTGTAAAATGATCTTTGTGTGTAGCTTTTTTTGTGATCTTTGAGGCATTTTCTGACAAACCAATGAGAATCACTTGATATACATTTGACTGTTAAATGCCATGTGTGTTTTGTTTGTTTGTATTATGGAACTATTTTTACAATACCATATGAGCATGAAGAAAAGCCAGAATGCTTTGGGGTGAAAATTTTTGTCTCTAAAAGTGCTGTTGCTATTTGTACTCATGCTACCAGCCCGGTAGACCTACTGTAGACTGGCCTTTATTTTTTTTTTTTAAAAGAAGGCTTAACTTACCCCAAAGAAGTCAGCTTTTCCTTTCACATGGCAATGACTCAGGGTGTTGTTGAAAGTTATAGTGAGCGGTTCTCTCTGCTTTTATTCTGTTTTATATTGCGGAGATTTGTCTTATTTTACACAAGCTTCCTGAGCTGTGGAATTTCTTTGGTCCTGGGGATTGTTTTGCTCTTTTAAAACCAAATGGTGCACTTTCCCTTTGTGCTGAGAGTCCTAGGGAAAAATATTGAGAGACTGAAATTATAACTTGCAAAATATTGCTCGTTCAAGAGCCTCATAATCCCAAGAGAAAACTTGAATCTAGGTGCCTCTTTCTAGTGCTTCTTGTGCAACTGGTCAAATCATCAGGCAGCCATTCTTAGTTTACACTGGGTTGTATTTATTATGTAATATTACCATCTGTTGTATTTTAACAATGTACAAATTACATTGTACAGTGTTTGTGCTTCTATAGTTGGTGAGCATCTAATACAAACTTAGCATTTAAGTACTGACCTATTTGTTATAGAAATATCTGAAAATGTGTAAAATCTTTCTGATACTATGTATTTTAACAGAGTATTAGATTATATCTCTTGTGGTCTTTGTCTTTTATTGAAATGCAGTGAGATTTTTTTTTAAACTTCATTGTAACCTATATGTTGTTTATTGGACCAAAACATTTTTGTCCCAGAATTTTTCATTGGGTCAGTCTGAATTTATTAATATAACCTCCTCAGTTGTCTTGCCTATTTGTAAAGTATTGGGTTAGTATTTTAGTACCTCAAACACCACCAAAGCTATTTCTTCCCCTCATAAAATTAGTTCCTGGAAGTATGCAGAGGGAAATATTTGAAAGCAATTTTTTGAACTTGTTATGCACGCATTTTAATTGACATAACTGGGGAACTCGTACTTAATATTTTTACAAGTGTGAGAAACAGAATTTTTTAATTGTCTTCATTCTGTAGCTAATTTTCATGGTAAAATCCATTGTTTTCCCATAGAAAAAGGTTTTAAAGAGGATAAAAGCTTATTTTTCAGTAGGGCTCTAAAATGTATACTTTGTAATGGTTCAGGATGTAAGAAATGTATAAGAAGTAATATAAGGAAGTTATTCATAACTGTCATCATCTGTGGAGATACATAAACTGTATGTATGAAACCCACAGAGTTTGTAGTAATGGTAATTAGCTGTACATTTTAGTGCCTTGTTTCTTGTACAATATGTAATCATAAATTACGAAACATAAGTAACCAAATTTCTGACAAAATGTACCTACTTATTGCTAATAGGAAAATATATTCACAGAAAGGTCTCAATAAATCATCAACTATTAAGTACAAATTAAATTCATGTTTAGACCATCGTCTTTTGTATTTGTTTTCAAGGAATGTATGTTCCTGTGGTGCATAACAGTGGTTCATCCCATTTCGCCTTTTACGTGAGGTTGGTATGTGAGAAAGGGGACACATTCCTGCCAGCCAGAGTCCACAGAATATGTGGCACACAGGCGGAAGTAGCGAAAACTTCCCCAATGCTACATTCCCCCTACTCCCAGTCTCAACATGCACCTCAACCTTGATTTAGGGGGCCACTTCCATGGGGGAGAGGTTAATTCAAAATCAGTGTAGATGTATCATGAACATTAAACAAACATATGTATGCTTACCCCGTTTAAGACTGGAAACATACAAACCTGGAGTCTGCTTAAAATTACAAAAATATTGGCCATTTAAGAAGATTTTAACTTCAGTTTTTGTCATCAGTGGCTTCTCCCAACTGAGGTTGGGTCTGTTGGGTTTTATGGACTTACATGGCAATGAGGTTGATCAGGCCCAATGACTTGTATTCACTTAGGCCAGCCTACATTTCTCCTTTCCCATTAGACAATGTATGACACAAAAAGCACAAATGTATATCAGATTTATCAAAGTATGGAACATGTGTTTCATTGCATGTCACACTTTCTCCACAGTCTGGTAAACATCTTTAAGGGCAAGCAACATGTAAATTGGAGATGAAGACTTAATTGGAAAAAAATTAAAGTTTCTGCAATTCTGGAATGGTCTGCAATGCAGTACCTGGGTTTGAACTCCAACCAGTACATTTGATAATGTGCACAAAGAAACAACGTGATGACTCATTGAATTTCCCCTCCTGTAAGATAGACGTTAACCATTATAAAGAGTCTCAGAGGGGTAGTGGTGTTAGTCAGTAGCTTCACAAAAAACAAGCAGTTCTGTGGCACCTTAAAGATAACAACTTTATTTATTAGTTAATGAGCTTTAGTGGAGAAGAAGAAGTGGGTCTTACCCACGAAAGCTCATTACCTAATAGATAAATTTCTTAGTCTTTAAGGTGCTACAAGGACTGCTTGCCATTTGTAAAGAGATACACGTATGCCATATCAGTAACCACCATCGCTCAGATACTTTCACACAGGAAAACAAAATAATATGTTTATTAAGCCATGAGGCATGGAGAGATACTTCCTGCCTTTCAAACCCTCAGGCTGAAAACTTTAACTTGCTAACTTCTCAGAAGACCTTTGCCAAGAAGGTAAAAATTATCATTTCAAAAAGGTGCAGCAGTCCTCACCTTACCAGGGTTTTTCCCACCTGTCATACCCTGGAGCCAAAATGCACCTGTAGGCAAGCCAGCACGCTGTTGAGTCTCTACAAGGAAAAGGGTCTCTGACACCTATGTGCTGCTTTGTGACACCTTGGCTACGTCTACACGTGCAGCCAACATCGAAATAGCTTATTTCAATGTTGCGACATCGAAATAGTCTATTTCGATGAATAACGTCTACACGTCCTCCAGGGCCGGCAACGTCGATGTTCAACTTCGACGTTGCTCAGCCCAACATCAAAATAGGCGCAGCGAGGGAACGTCTACATGTCAAAGTAGCACACATCGAAATAGGGATGCCAGGCACAGCTGCAGACAGGGTCACAGGGCGGACTCAACAGCCAGCCGCTCCCTTAAAGGGCCCCTCCCAGACACAGTTGCACTAAACAACACAAGATACACAGAGCTGACAACTGGTTGCAGACCCTGTGCCTGCAGCATAGATCCCCAGCTGCCGCAGAAGCAGCCAGAAGCCCTGGGCTAAGGGCTGCTGCCCACGGTGACCATAGAGCCCCGCAGGGGCTGGAGAGAGAGCATCTCTCAACCCCCCAGCTGATGGCCGCCATGGAGGACCCAGCAATTTCGACGTTGCGGGACGCGGATCGTCTACACGGTCCCTACTTCGACGTTCAACGTCGAAGTAGGGCGCTATTCCTATCTCCTCATGAGGTTAGCGACTTCGACGTCTCGCCGCCTAACGTCGAAGTTAACTTCGAAATAGCGCCCGACGCGTGTAGACGCGACGGGCGCTATTTCGAAGTTGGTGCCGCTACTTCGAAGTAGCGTGCACGTGTAGACGCAGCTCTTCTGTTTTATGTGATACATTTTCACTCTGGCAGAGCACTTGTGTAAAGCAATTGAACAAGACATACATGTAACACCAGACAGACGTGCTTGTGGTGTATGACTCAGTGGCATGGCTAAAAGGCTTAGTAAATCAGATAAACCATTTTAGATATTGAAAGACACCTTTTATTCTCGCAACATCCATTTGTATTGCCTGTACACACCACCTCCCAAACCCCAAGCACAAACAAAGCAGCAGTGCAACTTTGGATTCAAAAAGTTGCAATCTGTGCAGAGAAGCTTGTTCCTTTTCTCAGAGGTTGTTATTGAAAAAAATGAAAAGAGCCAGAAATTTGACTCTTGTGATCAGGATAAGGTAGGATTTGATGCCAGGACCATTATCAACCTAAGCATTTCAGTGCAGAAAAATGGCGTTAATGAAACGGCGCGTGTGCTTATGAAATAGGCTCTATGAATGGTAGAGAACTGATAGTTTCCTGTACAGGCATGTTCTTCTCCAAGGGAATGATATGTTGATCCCACAAAAATTATGAAAAAAATGGGATGAAGAAAAGTAAATGAACCTGACAGAGTGCCTATGGAGGACACGGACCATAAGTTGCGGGTGGAGATAGCTTTAATCCATAAGTGGACTGAGTCCAGGGATCACCAGCATCAGGTACTACAACTTAGCCTGTGGTGGCTGGCTTGCAAGCCTCTCCCCTATGCTTAGGTGCTGAGTGTGAAGCCTCCCCTGCTCTGGTACAGCTCAGCTCTTGAGCCTTCTGTGACCCAGGGACCTCTTGGTGCCAACTGGCAGAGAGCACAAGGGTAAGTAAGGTTTCACAGGGATCTCCTAAGTCAAATGTTTGTATAAGAGTTCACCAAAAGGTGGCATATGAGGTCTCTGTCAAGACTGTGGCCTTATAATCATTGTAAACTGTACATACAACAAGTATGTAAGGAATTATACATAAATACTGAATGTCTCTTTTAGGCAGAAAGTAACTGATACCTATATCCCTGTTGGGCCATTTGGGTACTATGCATTTTATGCCTCATTACATGCTATAAATTAAAAGATTGCAAAATTTACAAGCTTGGAAATCTATAGGAGGAAGCAAATAGAGGGGTGTGTTCTGTTTATAAATAAAGACAGAAATTGGTTTAGTATAGCCTGGGAGGCAAAAAGACAATGTGCTTGTCTCATGAAAGAAGGATCATAGCCATCTGGCTATAAAGCACGGAGAGGATGGAGCGAGAGGCAATATTTTATTACACATGAGAGAAACTTGTTTATTTGTTTTAGGCTCTAGAATGAATGTTATAATTTTATTTTAGATGTGTCCATTTGTGTCCAATATTTCTACCTGACTTTCTATGGTTGGTTAAATAAATTTATGTCTGAGTTTGCTATAAACAAACCTAAGTGTTGTGTGTTAAATGGAGCAGTAATCTGAAGTAGAACAAGTTGTCACCGTTGGGGAAGTGACCATGGGAAGCCCAGACAAAGCTTCCTCACGGCTTCCTAAGGGCAGGTGGTAGTGAGGTGTCTGAACACAGGAATGGCCATGCTGGGTCAGAGTAAAGGTCCATCTAGCCCAGTATTCTGCTTCTGACAGTGGCCAATGCCAGGTGCCTGGGAAGGAATGAGCAGATCAGGTAGTCCTCAAGTGATCCCTCCCCATCACTTATGCCCCGCTTCTAACAAACAGAGGCTAGGGACACCATCTCTGCCCATCCTGGCTAATAGCCACTGATGGACCTATCTTCCATGAATGTATCTAGTTCTTCTGTGAACTCTGTTATAACCTTGGCCTTCACAACATCCTCTGGCAAGAAGTTCCGTGGGCTGACTGTGTGTTGTGTGAAGAAGTACTTCCTTTTGTTTGTTTTAAACTGGCTACCTATTAATTTCATTTGGTGACCCCTAGTTCTTGAGTTATGGGGATGAGTAAATTACCATCAAGTCAAAACTGGATCCCCAGGGGAAGAAAAGAGGTGGCTGGACCTTCCTCCCATTAAGTTTGCTCTTTCCCACCTCTTTCCCCACCAGTGTGGCAGGTGAGGAAGCACCTCTGCTAAAACCAGACTTTCAAAAGTGCAAGGAACTGCAGGTTCAACCCCTGAAGCCAATGAGAGCTGCAAGAGACCAGATGAGCTCCCTTTACCACCCCCTTTCTCCCCAGAACATGGGTTTGCTTCAGATGCCAGGAGTGAGAATACTTCCGCCCCAGTACAAAAAATATGGACAGTCCTTATGGCCAAGAATGGGTAACTGAATCCAGGACCCATAAGAGGGAACAAATGAAACAACTGATGCCCACACATCAATGGAAGTTGGCACTGGGACTGATAGACTTGGGGTGCTTCCTGATGCAGGTGGGGACAAGTCTGGCAGGGTTAATCTGAAAGTGCAAAATGTGTGTGGGTAGCTCTGAACCTTGGGTATCTGGTGATAACTGGATGAGACTGGAAGTTTTTAGAGACTTGAGTAGGCTTGAGAATGGGCAGCACCTGGGAAGGACAAAAAGCCACGCTGGAGCTGTGAAGATGGCAGAGCCATAAGCCACACATGGGAAATGGTATAGAAAGAACTGCGACCTATATTAAGCCACAATATGGTGGAGAAGTCACACACTGAGTGGCAAAATCCTATGTGGTTGGTACCTAAAAAGGATGGGTTGAACAGATTCTGTATAAGCTTCTGGAAGGCCAGTGTGGCATCCAATTTCCACACTTACCTGATACAAAGGACCAATGAATTGTCAGAGAGATTAGGATCTGCCAGCTATAACACCATCCTCAACCTAACCAGGCATCCCCTTGATTTTGGAATCCCAAGAAAAGATGGCCTTCTATATGTCCTTTGGCTTGTGCCACTTTTAAACTATTGTAGCAACCCTAAATAGCTAGGTATATTTTAATAGAACTTTGTATTCCTATGTATCTTGGTATCACCCTGTGTTACCCTGTATCTTTTTAATAGGCCACAAACTTTTGTATTACTCTTTAGATTTGTTATTGTATATACTACTTTCTACCTTCATATTATCCTTTATATCAGTTATTTATATTCATAAGACACTTTGTACTGGATTCCATATTGTACCTAAAACTCCATTGTACACTTGCATGAGCTTGTAACATTTGTGCTGTCTGTGAGAATGGCGGTGTGTGTGAGAGCCACCTGGAAGTGTGAATGTGGATGCTTACAGAGTTACTCTCTGGAGCCAGCTTGTCTGGACAACAAAGACTTGGAGGCTGAAGAACAATAAGAACTGGACTCTACAGCAGTGACCCACCCAGAGAGGAAGATTAAGCCCCATCTGTGGGTGATGAGTCACACAGAAGCCTGGGCAGTGGGAAAGGATCAAGCCCATCTGCCTTTGACTGGTGACTCATTGTGCCTGGGGCAGTGAGACAGAACCAGAACTGTGGACTAAAAGCTATAAAACATGTGTGCACCATGACAGAGCTGGGTTCCTCTTCTCGTCTTGTCAACTTTGGAGCGTTGATCTGGATCAGCAGAACCTGGCTCCACGCTCACCTCTAATCCATCTGGCCAATGGATTAGAGTGAGCAATCTTTGGTAACTATAAGCAATCACAAGACAGGGTGTGTGTGTATTAGATCCATATAATATAATGGTACTGTATTCTCCATAAACGTGGCATTTTTGCCTTGTCCTTCTAAAAAGATCCCATGTGCTTCTTATAAGCATAACACTATGCTTCTGGGCCTACATAGAGCAGCAGCCCCTTTCCAAGGTTGATGGACCAGGTGCTCTGGCCTCATGATGAGTACACATCTGTGTATACTCTGATGACATTGGCATCTACAGCGAGACATGGAATATACATTTAAAACATGTTGTGGATGTCTTGCATGCCTGAGAGATAAAACCATCAAGTGCTTCCTAGCTAACCAAGAGATTATGTACGTGGGGGTAGTAGGGAAGTAAAGTAGGGAAGGGCTGCCCACACTCATCAGTGGGAAAGGTCTAAGCTCCAAAGAATGTTTTGACTACAGTACAAAAATGCTGGTAAAATATTTCCTGAGATCGACAGGGGTTTGTAGGTGGTTTATTCCAGATTTTGCCAGGATTACTGCCGAAGTGATGGACCTGGTGAAAGATGCAGCCCCCATGAAGGTCTAGTGGGCTCTGATCTGAGCCACAGTCTAAATTAAATTGAAAGATTTGTAGGGAATGTGGCAGAAGGAATGCAGTGCTGCTGAAGGCTGGGAGGAATGAGTCTCCCAGAGGTCATCTGCATGAGAATGCAAAAGGTGTGCATGTGTGATACCTTTTCAGGCAAAGCCTAATGGGTAGCAAGTAAGCTATGAGATTTGGTCTATTGTAAACATGTAGTTGTAAAATCACAATTTAAGCTGACACTTAATGCGGGAGTTGTGAGATCTCACCAATGCTCTGGGTTGTTGTGGGGGGACAGGGCAGTCGCCTTAGCTGTGTAAGACATTGATTACACAGGGCTCCCTGCTTTAAAGCATTGTGAGAGAGCAAGGGGAGGGTATGGGTTGAGCCAGCTTGCTGAGTGCCTTGGCCCTGCCTATGCCTTGGCCATATAGCTATAAGCCTGGCTTGACTAACCCTCCCCACCTGTTAAAAGATAGAGTTGGATACTAGGGTGTTTGTGAAACCCCACACTAGAGATACCGAGAGCTGAAATCACAGAGTGGCAGCTGAGGCCACACAGAGCTGAAATCACTGGGTTCTGCCTTAGGGCAGTCCCAAGCAATGGGTTAGGACTGGCGGACAACAGCAGGACCAGCGGGCGGCCGGTAGGAGCGGTGGCAGTAGACGACGGCGGCCGGTAGGAGCGGCGGCGGCAGACGACGGCGACCGGCGGGCGGCCGGTAGGAGGAGCGGCAGCGGCAGACGACGGCGACCAGCGGGCGGCCGGTAGGAGGAGCGGCGGCGGCAGACGACGGCGACCGGCGGGCGGCCGGTAGGAGCAGTGGTGGCGGCGGCGGCGGCGGTAGACGATGGCGACCGGCGGGCGGCTGGTGACAGCAAGGGGAGGCTACAGACAAGTGGACAGCTAGTATTGCCCTGGTGATGTATATGTGGGCTTTGAGTTTGGGACTGTACCGCAGAGGGTACACCCT
This sequence comes from Carettochelys insculpta, assembly GCF_033958435.1. Classification (NCBI taxonomy): domain Eukaryota; kingdom Metazoa; phylum Chordata; order Testudines; family Carettochelyidae; genus Carettochelys; species Carettochelys insculpta. Next base: position 161,113,694 of record NC_134138.1, on the reverse strand, counting down.
GTAACTGTGTGTGTGTGGAAAAGGGCCAAGAGCCCCAGCAAGAGACTGAGTTCTACTGCATATGGGGATGGTATCTGGGTAAAAGGGGTTTTGTCTCTTCTGTGCTGAGATATGCTGCATCTGTCGCTGTAACCTTGGGGTAGGGTTACGGTCATTAAACAAGCCATTTCTATCTCAGACTCTGTGCTTGCGATGGGGGGGAGAACCGCCTTACAGGCACCCAGCACGGGGGTGAAATTGTCCCAGGCCACTGGGTGGGGGCTCGAGCCGGTTGATTGTATCCTTGATAGGAAAACCCCACAAGAGTTGAACCCGGCCCTTCTGGCAGGCATCTGGCATTAACAGAAGGGTTACAGATTAATTGACTTGGGAACTTGTCCTGTTCCATCCTGACATTTTAAAACCTTTCATCCTTCAGGTGGATGCCTTTGGTGTCACCATGGAGACAAGAGGTGGAAAGACAAGAACACCCAACCCTTTGGCTCAGCCAAGAATTGTTTCCCCAGGAAGTGTCATACTTAGTAACAGAAGATGAAGCCTTGGCAGTAAAATGGGCCATTTAAACACTCTACTATCAATTATGGAAACAGCCATTCTAGCTCATGATGTACCCTGCACTTCTTCAGTGGCTGTATGCCAAGAAAGATCATAATCCACAGATTATGCACTTGTATTTCTCTCAGTAGTCTTACAAGTTTGAGGTCCTACATCAAGCAGGATGTGGCCACAAGAAAATGGACTTCTTTTTCCAGCATGAGGGGACCCCATCTGCACAGACTGATCCTGAAGCAACCAGCTTGAACGCAAGGGCTTGTGATGAGGTTTACAGAACCCACTTTGGTTTAAAGGAGTCATGGAGCATTGCTGGGCCATGAAGGGCCCACCCCTCAGCAGCTGACAGGCATGAGCCCTATGCAGACCTGCTTAAAAGAAAGATCTTACAGGAGAATGAAAGAGAGACTGGTTGCAAGAAGGCAGACAGGCTGTAGTTGCTGAGGCAGAGTGTTTCAGTGCCATGTTTCTTAAAAATTTTGAGACTACAGAACACCCCTGTGAAAATTTTCTTCCAAAAATTGTTGCCAAAAACCCAACCCAACTCCAAACAGCAACATATACAGCAAAAATGAAATGAAGTAATCTAAACAGGTATCATAGCAATGAAGAAGTAACATTGTATCTGGTAGTAATAACAGAAAATATATACATGCTCCACACATAGTTGCTGGTTGCCTCGCTGCCACAGCCCATATGTAGGTTGTTCATAGAACACCTGTGTTCTGCGGAACATAGTTTAAGAAACTCTGTTCTATGGGGGAAGGGTAGTGATTACGAGTTAAAATTTGCTAGGAGGCTGGGGGTTTGACCCCACCTTTTTTGCCTACTTGTCCCTGCTTATGTGGAACATTTGGACTCTAGAGTGATCTGGGAAACCCCTGTCCCACCCAGCAGAGGCTCTAAACTACTGAGAATGTGCAAGGAGAAAGCTGGGGCCAGGCCCTGAACTGAAAACAGGGAGGGTAGGAAGCAGCCCAAGAGAGACTGATCTGGAATAGCAGCCAGAAGTAAACAGAGCCACCCCTCCCCTTGCTTTCTGTGGGTCTCTGCTGGGATTCAGTGGAGAGAAAAGCCCAGGTCTCTCTGCCCTTTCCTAGTCCCTTGCACACCTGAGGGTCCTGGAGTTCTGCAACAGGTGGTGGACAACAAACTGCAACTTGACCAAATACCCAAAAAGTCCCTCCATGACTCAGAGAGACTGTTCAGCTGCAACCTGACCCCTAAGCCTATTGCCCCACAAATGTGTCGCTGGCTGAAGGAAGCTCTGTGGCCAGTCCATATCTGGTACAAAGCCTGCTGGTACAACAGACCCACTGCTTTATATTCCAACTTTTTTGTGAAATAACGCCTGCAAGTGGTTTCTTTTATGGTTGTGGTAGGTGTCTGCCTAACTTTCTGTGTTACTGTGTTGCACTTGATGTCCACAGGAACCCTTTATCTATCTATACAATTTGTTAAACTTATTTGCTGTGTAAAAACCTGCACATGCACTTACATTTGCTGAATGACTGTTACACAATTCCCCTTAAGTTTATGAGACATTAACCCTGTTACCCTTTGTGTGAAGGGAATGAAGGTGAAGGAAGGCACTGGGAGAAGAAAATATATGCTTTAGCTAAATGTAGGCCATATTATAATCACACACAAGCTATTGGGCTTAATATGGGGTAATGCAGTGAAATGCAGTGGCTTATGATATAGGGGAGGCCACACGAGATGATATATTGGTCCTTTCTGGTCTTCCATTCTGTTAATCTAAAACCAACAAATTATGCAAAGTGGTGGAAATATCTTGCGGCTCCAGGGTGATAAATACAATAAGGATGGCAGAGATAACTAAACTGAAATTAATAACCAATCTCAGGATCAGTACTAGAGCTATGCACCTCTTCAATTCCAATCAAATCCTCAAAGGAGGACTTAAGTCATGCAACAGCTGAGAACTGACCATCTTTACACAGGTCAATTTCATCCTTAATTTTCTCTTCTCCCCTGAGTCAGGGCAGATGATAGATGAAATGACATAATCAGAAACGTATTTTTCAAACTGTTTTCAGATGCTCTGTCCAGTTTTGGCCAGTAAGTGGCAGCAAAGAGCTGCCTTCAACTAGCTTGTGCCCATGGGCCTGACAAGAAAATATCTTTCTTATCTGCAGTGGTTATGAAAACCAGGTCTAATGTTTACTTATGTAATTAAAATACACCAGTCTATCTGAGCACACACCACAGAAATTAAAATTAACAACTGTTACCAGTTTGGCCTGAAGAAAACCAACAGCACCAACCTCGTTTTGGAATTAATTATTGCTGGTTAACAGGCTCAATTTAAGAAAATGTAGAGAATACAAATGAGTCTTGCACAGTGCCCTAAAACTTACCAAACTCATGAGGAGCAAATTCTAGACCTGACTGCTCCTCAGGAAGAATACTGTGGTATCAGGGCTGCCAAGAGGAGGTGGAGAGGTTGCAAAGGCGAAAGTTGCCCCAGGCCCCAGCAATTTAAAGGGGACTGGTGCTCTGGGCCCTTTACACTGATGCTGGAATCCCATGCCATATGGTCTGGGCATTACTGAAGGCTGGCTGGGGATGGTGCGGTGTGGTCTGGATGATACTGAGGACTGACTGGCTGGCATAACCCAACTCTTGCCCAAGACCCCTTCTCTTCTAGAGGGCCTAGAGTCAAGGTGTCCCCTCAACACATACACATTGCCCAGGGTCTATTGAAGTGTGTCTCCGGCCCTGTCATGCACCCTATTGAACCTTAGGGACTGAGGCAAAAGTTTTCCAGTGGAACACAACTGCTGCTGCCCTCCACCTGTCCTGGAGCCTGCCGCGGAGGGGGACCGTGGGCCTCAGGAACCAGCCCGGCCATACCTGCCGGTTCTTCTGGCCCCCACCTAGCCTCCACGGGGCCTCCGGCCCAGACGTGGGTCACGCCCCCCCCACGCCAGGTGCTGGACAGTAGAGGCGAAGGAGGCCAAGGACTGGGCCCCCCAGCCCCCCTTTGTACATATTCTCCCCCAATTATACATAGTTGCCTTGTCCCAGCCCCCTTTAGTAGCTGTCCCCCTGCCCTGATGTACATAGTTCCCCATTAATGTAAAAGTTCATCATTTTGTTTTCAAGAAGGTTTGGTATATTTACAACAAAACAAATGTGTGGTGCTGTGTGCTCTTCAGTGATCAGTGGTGTGGGCGTGGGGGCAGGTAGTGTTGTGGGGGGCGTGGGGGGGCGGTGGGTGGCTCACCAGCTGGCCCTGCCAGCATTCACCCTGTAGACCGGTCAAAATGGGCCCGCAGGGCCTCCCGGACCCGGGTCCCCTCAGGGTCGACTTGGAGACTGGGGGCAGTGGGTGGCTGGGTGTAGGCCCTGCCAGCCTCCACAGCCCAGCCCTGCACAAATGCCTCCCCGTTGCTCTCCACCAGGTCATGGAGTGCGCAACACGTGCCCACAACCTGGGAGATGCTGGGGAGCCCTGCGTCCAGGCGGGTGAGGAGACACCTCCAGCGGCCTTTGAGGCAGCCAAAAGTCCTCTCGACCACCTGGTGTGCATGGTTCAAGCGGGTGTTGAACTGCTCCTGGCTGGCACTGGGGTGGCCCATGTAGGGGTACACGAGCCAAGGCCGGAGGGGGTATGCCGCATCTGCGATGATGCAGAGGGGCATGGTGGTGTCCCCCACAGGGATCTCCTGCTGGGGGATGCAGGTCTCCGCCTCCAGCCAGCAGCACAGGCCCAAGTTCCTAAACACCCGGGCGTCGTGGGTGCTGCCAGGCCAGCCAACATATAAGTCCAGGAAGCGGCCCCGGCTGTCCACCAAGGCCTGGAGAACCACTGAATGGTAGCCCTTCCTATTCAGGAAGCATCCCCCACTGTGCTCTGGGGCACAGATGGGGATGTGGGTCCTATCCAGTGCCCCGAAGCAATTAGGGAAGCCCAGGCTGGCAAACCCCGCGACGGCGACATCCGGGTCCCCAAGCCGCACAAGCCTGTGGAGCAGCAGGGCATTCGCTGCGTGGACCACCTGCAGGGGAAGGACATGAGAGAGCACCGGTGAGGGGTGTGCAGGGTGTGTCTGGCCCTCCCCCCGGGCTCCCCCTGGGCTCTCCCTCCCTCCCGGCTCCCTCCTGGGCCCCCCCCCGGGCTCCCCCCTCCCCTTGGTCTCTCCCCCTCCCCCTAGGGTCCCCTTACCTCCATGAGGACAGCCCCGACGGTGGCCTTGCCCACGCTGAACTGCTGCCCTACAGATCGGTAGCTGTCTGGAGTGGCCAGCTTCCAGACAGCGATGCCGACCCGTTTCTTGATGGTGAGGGCATGTTGCATGGGGGTGCCCTGGTGCCACAGGGCAGGGGTGAGCCACTGGCAGAGCTCGAGGAACGTCTGCCTGCTCATCTGGAAATTCCAGAGCAAGCAGTCGTTGTCCCACTCCCCAAGCACCAGCCGCTCCCACCAGTTTGTGCTAGTGGGGTACCTCCATAGCCAGCGGCGTGTCCGGTGGGGGGAGGCTGGGAGGCCTGCATGGTCTGCAGCGGCTTCTTCATCCCCCGAGAACAGCTCATCTCCTTCTAGTAGAAGATGCTGAGCTGCCTCCTCCATGGCACCAAGCAGGGCAGCCACTGCTCCAGCGGCGGGTGTGTGGGCCTCTGTCTTCTGCTGCTGCTGCTGCTGCTGGGGGTCCATGCTGCTTGCATGGGGTGTGAGTGCTTGTGGGCTCTGCAGACCTCATGCTGTGCAGGCTGAGTGTGTCTGGGAGGGGCCCTTTAAGGGAGTGGCTAGCTGTTGTCCTGGAAGTGCTAGTCCGCCCTGTGACCCTGTCCGTAGCCTTTCCTGGCACCCTTATTTCGACTGGGGCTGCTTTTGTGTGTAGACGCTCCCATGTGGCGCCTATTTGGATGTAGTGCTGTCCTACGTCGATGCTGAATGTCGACGGCACCAGCCCTGGAGGATGTGTGGACACAACTCGTCGAAATAGCTTATTTCAATTTCGCTACGTCGAAATAAGGTATTTCAATGTAGCATCCCAGTGTAGACGTAGCCATAGAGAGTGAAATCCTGGCATCACTGAAGTCATGGGAGTTTCTCCACTAACTTTTTGTGGACCAGGATTTTATCCTTAGTCCATGTATGGCAAATCTTACTTAAGTGATGAGACAGAATTAGAATTTCCAGATGTTTTTGCAAGCTGTGTGGATGTCATCCTCTTAGAAGGAATTGGAGAATTTCTCCGTATCTCAGTCTAGAGTGTTCTCCTGTGAGATTGTCCTCTCAGGGAAATTCTGCTAAAAGGTTTTCTTGAAAGTAATAGTTTCCTAAGACTAAATTCACAAAGGTACGTGTGATGCTGAACATTGCCACACCTAACTTTTAGGTGCCTAGAAACAGGAACTAGATAGCTTGAGTTACCTTTCATTGTGTAGGAGCATAGCTAGAAAGCTTCAGCTATGCTCCTACAAAATGAATGTGGGGATATAGGTGCCTTTTACTGCAATTCACAAAACTCAGCATGCTATATGGCTCCTTGCTAAAAACAGCTACTTGGCAGGGCCATATCAAAAGATGTGTGCTAAACCTTGCTTCTCTCGAGGACAGATGCCCAAATCCAGGCTGCAGGGTGGCATCTCCCTCTACTTGGGATTAGGTGCCTATTCTGTTTTAGCAAAAAACAGAGTTAGGGACTCTCTCCCTCATAACTTTTAGCAGTACGGTCAGGATACCCACCTGGGAATGGGTAATCTCTGGTTCAAGTTCTCCCTCTGCCTGAGGTGAGACTTGAACTGGGACCTGTCATGTCCAAGGTGAGTGCTCTAACTACTGGATTGTAGGACATCTTTGTTCTCACTCCTGTTGAAGTGGTTCAATTTTGGGTAAATAATTAAGAAGTGTAGATACAGGTCATCCACCACTCTGGTGAGTGCTCTAACCACTACAGAATTATTCTCACGTTTGTTCTCTTTCTTTCAGACCCTACAAATATTTTAATTATTTAAAGCACAGGGGAACAGCTTCAAAAGAGAGACTGAGTAAGCCCCACCTCAGAATATCCCATCATCTTCCTTGCCCATCACTCTGTTTACATCACTCCCCTCTTGAATCCTGCACTAGTTCCCCCTTCTTTGCAACATCAAGTTCAATTCACTTATGGTTGTGTTGAAACCCTTGCATAACTTTACTCCTCTCAAATTATCCTCCTGTGTATTGGATCATTTTGTGCCTGGTCCCTTCCATTCCTACAGATGTTGCCCGCCTCATTGGCCCATTTGTCTTATTCTCTAAGGGCAGGCCTACACTACCAAAGGAGATTGATCTAAGTTACACAACTTAGCTAGATGAGTAGTGTACTGAAAGTTGACTTACTTAGATCTGCTTACCACTGTGTCTTCACTGTGATGTGTTGACAGGAAATGCTCCCCTTGCAGTTCTCACTGAGGTGGAGCACTAGAGTCGATGGAAGAGCAATCAGTGGTCTTTTTATTGCATCTGGGCTAGCACTGATAAATCGACCCCTGCTGGGTAGATCGCTGCTCTGTTGATCTGCCTGATAAGTGAAGACAAGCCCTCACAACCATTTCTTGCACAACTGTCTCCTTGCTTTCTTCCAAGAGGCTCTTTCAGTACAGAATATTTACCTATACATGCCACAAGGCTTGAAATGCTTTCATTTTGACATCTACATAAAGTTACTGTGATACGGCGCAATCCCAATGGTAACAGTATGCAGATAACATCCAATATCTAAGCCTACTTATTATTCAAATTTGATGTTCAGACCATCTTCCAAGTATACCAGTGCCCTGATAGAATTTAGCACCTGTTGTCTATTGTCCTCCAACTTTATATTCAATAAGGATCTATTAGAAAGCAATTGTTTAGATAAAAATTTTCTTTCAGGCCGTGATCAAGCAAAGGATTCCAGAAATGTTTGATTTTGTACCCAATCTAAAACTTTATGGGTTCTTTGCCTTATAAACAAGCTTCATCATGTACTTTTCTACACTCTTCCTTTAATTCCTTGAAATACTCTTTATTTTCACCTCTAGAGTCAGAAAGATATGGAACCAAGAGCTTAGGAAGCTAATTTCAGCAGTCCCCTAAACATATGTGAATTGGCATTAATAATGGTCCAATCTGTAATTACACACACTAGTACAACATCTAAGGGTGCTGTATTTGTGCCTTAAACATAAATATCTTCTTCTAAAAATGATATATTTAGTTGTAGAGAAAAACAATGAATTCATTCAGAATGTGAAAAAATACGGAAACTTAGAACCCATGGAAATAAAATGGCACAGCACATGGTCTAATCAATAAATCAAGTGCTAGGTATGGTTATTCTACTTGTTAAGTCACATTTTTATATGTACGAATCCAGATTCTTTATGGTTTATTGCTGTACCTTTCCACCTCCTCATCACTAAGTCAAGATTTGTTAGATCTTAGCTATATTGGCAAAATAAAATTCCTCACCTTTCTAACAAAAGAAAGAAAAGAACGAACAAGTAAACAGAAAACTGTTCTTTCTACCATCTGTGACTTTGCTCAAGAAACTCATGTTCAGGGATTTCAGCACAGCTGATGATAATTTATGAATATTTTAACAGTCTGTAAAAAATGGATTACATTTGGGTTATCCAAAAATATTTGTTGAAAAAGGAATTTTCAGTACATAAAAAGGCTATTTAACAACCCAGGTCTGGCAGAAAATCTGTTCCCTTAGCACATTTCAATGTAGGAAGCAACTCCCCACTACCACATAACTAACTCAAGTGTGGGACTGAGGAAAGGATCACAGAGGGACAAGATCCTGCATCTGACCCACTACTTAAAATGACTACAAACAAAGCAGAGAATAACTTCTTGAATAATATCAGTAATGTATTGCCATTATTGGAGAAACTTACAGTTTGTTAGGGCATGGATACTTCCCTAGCTTCTGACAAAAAGAGACTGGAAAGAGACACATTACACAGGAATGAGGATGTCACAGGGATGATCACGATGATGTCCTGAATATGATGTTATGGGCTGAGACTTTCCCTTCTAGGACCTGACCTAATCACTTATCATAGAATCATAGAATCCTAGGGCTAGAAGGGCCCTCAGGAGGTCATCGAGTCCAGCTCCCTGCCTACAGCGGGTTCAACCCCATCTAAATCGTCCCAACCAGGACTTTGTCAAGCCGGGACTTAAAAACCTCTAAGGATGGAGATTCCGCCACCTCTCTAGGTAACACATTCCAGTGCTTCACCCCTGGTGAAATAGTTTTTCCTAATATCCAACCTACACCTCTCCCTCTGTAACTTCAGACCATTGCTCCTTGTCCTGCCATCCATCACTACTGAGACCAGCCTCATGCCATCCTCTTTGGAACCCTCTTCAGGAAGTTGAAGGCTGCTATCAAATCACCACTCACACTTCTTTTCTGCAAATTAAATAAGCCCACATCCCCCAGCCTCTCTTCAAAGGTCATGTGCTCCAGCCCCCTAATCATTTTCATTGCTCTCTGCTGCATCTGCTCCAATGCATCCACATCCTTTCTGTACTGGTGGGCACAGAACTGGACACAATACTCCCGATGTGGCCTGACCAGTGCTGAAGAGAAAGGAATAATAACTTGTCTAGATCTGAATAACTTCTCTATAACTTCTCTATCCCCTTCTGTCCCCACATGGACAGTCCACCTAAGGAGGGATTTAGTATTAGGCCAAGAAACCCTAAATTAGTGACTGATCAACTGCACCTCTCCTAGAAACGATAATTAAACTATTCAGGTAAAAGCTGAAAAGGGAGAAACATTGAAAAATATATGTAAAAATATTTAAAAAAAATCCTGCTAGAATCTCTGTTTTAAATAAAATGCCGAATGTGCTTTCTTTTCACCACCAATAAGTGGAGACCTTTGTCAGAAACCTGTATGACCATTCAAAGGCTCTCCATACCTATGATGGAAAAATCACTAATTTAGTGTCAGGCTCAGAAGCACTAAAACAGTGACTTGTTAGTAGCACAGTCCCTAGACATGATAAAGAAACATAGCTAAAAGTGTGAAAAAGGCTAATGTATAAAAGAGAGAGAATATTGTTATAAATTAAGGGCAAAAACACCTCTTAAGGAAAAGCAGATAGCGGTTTAAAAAGAAAAAGACTATCAGAATCTCGGTGTTAACCAAATCAACCACATCAGCTTTCAGCTAGCTAACACATAACAATAGTTGTATAGATGTCATTGCATGGACCCCAGCATGGTCCAGTCATGAATGTATGTACCCAGCGTCCCTAGTGAAAGTTGTATACATGTTAAAACACAAATTTCAGACATTACATCAAATATCCCAAGTAAACATCCTCAAAGCAAATTTGAGTAAATTCCAAGCATTGTACATAGCCTAGCTATACATCTCAAAAGATGTGTCTACACGTGCACGCTACTTCGAAGTAGCGGCACTAACTTCGAAATAGCGCCCGTCACGGCTACACGTGTTGGGTGCTATTTCGATGTTAACATCGACGTTAGGTGGCGAAATGTCGAAGTCGCTAACCCCATGAGGGGATGGGAATAGTGCCCTACTTCGATGTTGAACGTCGAAGTAGGGAACGTGTAGTTGTTGCGCGTCCCGCAACATCGAAATTGCGGGGTCCTCCATGGCGGCCATCAGCTGAGGGGTTGAGAGACGCTCTCTCTCCAGCCCCTGCGGGGATCTATGGTCACTGTGGGCAGCAGCCCTTAGCCCAGGGCTTCTGGCTGCTGCTGCTGCAGCTGGGGGTCCGTGCTGCATCCACAGGGTCTGCAACCAGTTGTCGGCTCTGTGGATCTTGTGCTGTTTAGTGCAAGTGTGTCTGGGAGGGGCCCTTTAAGGGAGCGGCTTGCTGTTGAGTCCGCCCTGTGACCCTGTCTGCAGCTGTGCCTGGCACCCTTATTTCGATGTGTGCTACTTTGGCGTGTAGACGTTCCCTCGCAGCGCCTATTTCGATGTGGTGCTGCGCAACGTCGAAGTTGAACATTGATGTTGCCAGCCCTGGAGGACGTGTAGATGTTATTCATCGAAATAGGCTATTTCGATGTCACTACATCGAAATAAGCTACTTCAAAGTAGGCTTCACGTGTAGACGTAGCCAAACTGTTTTTTTTGGGGAGAGGGGTACAGTGTATTGACACTTGCTGACATTTAATGATAAAAATCTGATCCTTGCAGCCTAGCTATATGTAACAAAATAGTTTAATGTCACTGAGAGAAACCACAGAGACAAGGTGGGGGAGGGAATTTCTTTTACTGGACCAATTTATGTTGGTGAGCATAGGCACTGGAACTAGTAGTGTGGGATGTGTGTGTGCTCTAGCACCCCCTCTCTTGAAGTGGTTTCCATTATGTACAGGGTTTCCAGTGGGGATCAACAGCTCTCAGCACTTTCACTTTAAACATTGTTCCAGCAGCCCTGCTGGTGAGTGCAACGAGCATTGGAACGGCACAGAGCGATTCTGCCTGAAAAAGAGTTCTGGGTAAAAAACGAAGCAGTCCTGTAGCACCTGAAAGACTAACAATTTTATTTATTAAGTAATGAGCTTTTGTGGGTAGACCCCCTTCACCAGATATGTAGCAAAAACAAGAATCCAGGGTTTCTATAGCAGGGGAGAAGGAAGAAGAAGGCAGGGAAAAGTCACTTGCTATTAACACGACCTCTGGAAGAAGGAGAAACACATCTCATAGAGCTGGACAGGACCTCAGGAAGTCATGGAATCCAATGGCCTGCTTTCTTGGCAGGGCCAAGCACCACCCCGGAGGGATTTTGTTTTAAATCTACTTGCCCCGACCCCTAAATAGCACCCTCAAGGATTGAACTAATAAACCTGGGTTTAACAGGCCAAGATTTGGAGATAAAGAAATAGGAAGGAAGATCAGTGTGGATGGTGTTGAACTAGAAAATGTAGAGAAGTTCACATATCTGGGGAGCAACATAACGTATGATCTAGACTGTAAGAAGGAAATAGCGACTAGAATAGCGAAAGCAAGAGCAAGTTTGAAGGTGATGGATAAGATCTGGAAAAGCAAAGCGATTAGCTTAAGAATGAAGCTGGGCGTCTTGAAAACGTATTCATCAGCATGTTCTACGGATGTGAGACAGGGGTGATAAGGAAAGATTCAAAAAGAAGAATATTGGCATTTGAAAGGAGCTGTTATAGGAAGATTCCGACAATAGGTTGGATGCAGAAGGTCACCAATGAGGAATTATATAGGAAGATACAGCCGAAAGAGAACCTGCTGCAGAAGGTTATAAAACTGAAGCTACAACTATTTGGACATATTTGCAGAATGAACGACGAACGAAAAATCAAGACCCTGGTATTCGGCATAATGGATGGTTTGAATAGGAGAGGCAGATCCCACAGAGAATGGATAGATGATGTGGTAGATTGGTGTGGAGCTAGTCTACAGAAACTAATCCACTCTGCACTGGATAGGGAAAGATGGAAGGAAATAGTGCGAGAGGCATCTGACACCAATGGGTGCTGAGCCCACAGTTATTGATGATGATGATGATGATGATGCTCAAACCACTGAATTAGCCCTCCCCCTCAAGCAAACCAAGTGGGATGGGGGCTATTCCTGCCAATAGCAAAGGAGAGGGGCCTTGTCCTTGTGAGGCATAAGAGAATCAAGATCTCTGTAATAACCGAGGGCGCTGGGTAAGCGGGCCCAGGTAGGGTTACCCTAGTTGAACTTCTGTCTTATAGTAGACCTAGTACAACGGCACCAGGGGAGGTCGTGGGTACTGCTGCAGAGCCCCTCCCGCTCCGGGACGGCCCCCTTTTGGAAAGGGCAAATACGGTAGCCCTAAAGACCTGCCACACACACACCCCCCACACACCTTGTCTCGCCAATACGCGGGGAGCGCCGGGTTCCCGCCCAGCCTGCTCCCTTTGGGCAAGCGGCTGACTGGCTCCTTCCAAAGGCCGCCCCCCCTCCGAGCAGCACAGCGGGACCAACGCGTCCAGCACCCGGGGCTCGCTCCTCTCCCCGCGCCGCCTCCCGCCAGGCCGCGCTTACCCGCGCGCTGCCGCCGCCCGCCGGGGGGCGCCCGGACTGAGGCGCGGGGCGGGCGGCGGGGCCAGTCTCCCGGCGTCCTGGCTCCGCAGCGCCCTCTGCCGCCGGCGCGCCGGGCGGAGCATCGCGTGCGAGCGGGCAGCCGCGAGGCTCCGCTTGTCACTCCCCCGCCCGCCACCTGAGTCACCCGGGGAGCGGCGGCCGGGCCGGCATCCCCCCTGCCACTCCGCGCCCGAAGCTCAGCGCTCTGCCTGCCGCGGCGCGGGACGGTGCAGCCCGGACCGCGCCTCCTGCTTGGGGTGAGTCCTTGCCTGCCGCGGGCTCGTCCGAGGGGCGCAAGTGCCAGGAGGGGGGCGGGCAGGGACGCCGGGGCAGAGCTGAGGGCTTCGCTAGCTGGCCACCCCCAGCCCTCCTGCAGGGGGCTGGCTCCGGGCGGCTGCGGCGCCTGCAGCCCCGAGCGAGTTGCATTGTGTGAAACTCCCGTGCAGAGCGCCCGCATCAGGCCGGGCCGGGCCCCGGGGGCTGGAACCCCAAAACTACACGGTAAGAAGGGGAAGGGTTTGCCACGGGCCCCTGTGGCTTCCCCCGGCTGCCACTGATGCCTTAGGGAGACCTGCCCCTGGAAAGCCCCTGCCGTAGCCTTTCACAGATTGACTATATTCAAAATCAAAGGCAGTGAAAAAACCCAAACCCAACTAGGAGACTAGAGATCTGGGTCCGTCAGCATTTCCCCCTCTGAAGCCCCGTTTTCAACACGGCTAATTTAGATCTAACATTTCTTCCCGAGTTGCAGTTTCCTGGGGTAAGCGGGGAGGGGATCCCACCACTTTTGGAGTTTACATCAGCTGGTTTTGTAAAGTGGAATTTTCCAGCCCTTCATGTGGACATTCAACTTGGGCAGTGAAGGAAAAACACGATTTAAAGGCCAAGTTGTGTCATTTAGAAACCAGTTTCTTTGAACGGGGACACCAAAATGTTATATGTTCACCATATTAAAAATTAGTTTCCTGTATCAGAGGGGTAGCTGAATTAATCTGAATCTTCAAAAACAACGAGATGTCCTGTGGCACCCTATAAACTAACAGATATTTTGGAGTATAAGGTATCATAGGCAAAGATCCACTTTGTCAGATGCACGAGTGGGGAACCCTCCTCTGGAACCCCCCCACTCGTGCATCTGACGAAGCGGGTCTTTGCCCACGAAAGCTGATGCTCCAAAATATGTTAGTTTCTGGTAGTTAATTTCCTAACACATTTGGCACTAATTGGTAGTCAAAAGTCCCAGAAGTGAGACCCACAACTGGACAGAAGTAAGAACTGATTTATGCAGTTGGACCCAGAAGTAATCTGCCCAGAAGAATGTGGAGGCACCTTTGTGAGCCACTGTGGAGAAGAAGACAATTCCACTGTCTGTACATACTCGTTTGTTGGGCCGAGGGCTTCACTATCCTGTGCTGACAGTTAAACACTTTTGCAAGCAGTAAATGCACTAATTTTGCGTCCAGTTAAACAAAAGAGGCCTGCCTAAAGATTTACGGGGTCAAAATAAAAGCAGCAAAAAGCACGCTCAGGGTTGAGAATTTTTGCCCTTCAGAGCAATGCAGTACCCCAGAATGTACACACTAGAGAAGTTAGGAACTAGTTGGCTAAGTTTCCAACAGCAACGTATGCAGGGCCACCCTTACCCTTGCCCATTTTCTAATTTCAGGCAGAGAAAAGGGGACCAGACATCCCGTTTTTAAAGGGACAGTCCTGGATTTAAACCCTCCTGCAGTTGTTCTGATTTTTTCTTAAATATGGGCAAATTGTCCTGTATTTTCTGTTTCTTTCCCCATCAATACTAGTGGGTCCTGCTTCAGGCCAGATCCCTGCTCACCAGCTGCCCAGCCACCAGCAGTAGTTGGAGGGGGCGGGGGGGCTTTCAGCAGCCAACAATGGGGGCAGGCGTCCAAGACTGGCGGTGGGGCAAAGAAGCAGCTTGTGGGATCAGCCACTTCCCCTCCTGGTCCATCAGCACAACTTCCGCTGTGTGCAGTTCTCAGACACAGGGCACCACTGCCAACCCATTTCTGGCTGGCCCTGGGTGTGAGCTGCAGTGGCTGGTGAGTACAGGCAGGCACCAGATGTCACTCGGTTTTGTGTTGTCTCTGCCACTTACCCTTTGGCCCTTTACGTGCTCCCCGCCTCACTGTCCTCTCCCTGCTTTTCTCTCCAGTACCGTTGCTCCTGCATATCCCCCTGGCAGGGAATGTCCCATTCCCACCCCCGACTGGAGCTTATTAACAGCCTGGCCAGCAGGCTCCTTCCTTCCACCATGGCATCTGGCTGGGCTGGTGCCCAAGAAAACCCAATACCATCTGGCTCTGGGTGCCAGCCAGAAGGAGCCAAGCCCTGCATGTGCCAAAGCCCCACACAGCACTGCCACAAGGAAGTCTCACTGCTCCTCAGCTAGCCTCTGGAATGTGGGGGGGGGAGGGGTTGATCTCCAGTCTGTTTGCACCCTGGCCCTGCAAGCTCCCCAGCAGGGGCTTCGCATCCTTTTCGCACACACCCCACCCTGGGTCCTGCTCCCACCCCTTGGCACCCTCCGTTAGCCACCAAGGTTCACTGAAGCCCCTGCCATCATGTTCTCTGGGCCCTAGTGCACAGCCAATACATCCTTAAGGCTTGAACAAATGGGGCCGACAGCCACTGAGGGCCCTTGGGCAAGGTGGGAGGGGCAGCCAGCTCTGTGCCTCTGGAAGGGGTGTGGCCAAGGGTGGAAGGAGCGGGGCCTAGGGCAGTCAGCCCTTAGTGCTGTTGAGACCGCAGTGTTTTCGCACCCCCCCACCCCCCCCGATTGAGCTGCATGTAGCCGGAGAGCCGCACTTCTGCAGCATTTCTAAGGGGCCTGAAATACTAAAACATCAGGGCCCCTGTGCAGCTTCCCCCTTTGCCCTCCCTTGTTGGCAGACCTGTTGGGCAGGGTCCTTTATCTCTCGGCTTCTTAAGGCAAGCAATCTAATTGTCCCCTTCACATGCCCAAACCTTTTCTGCACTCCACTCATAGTTGCTGCCTTTTGCCAGTGCAAACCCAGAGTTCAGAGGTACATCCACAAGGTCACCTCACACCCTGGGGGAGGGGGGTAAAGGAGCATCTTACTCACTCCACTGGCTGCTTGCAGTCTGCCTACTCAGTGCTGTCTGCCACGACCCTCCTGGTTACTCATCTCACCTCTCTGCTGCTGCCCTGCCGGCTGCTCCTCTCTGCCACTGCCTTGCTGGGTACTCATTGTGTGTCTCGGCTGCCACCCTGCTGGTAGTCAATCACCATCTGCTGCCGTCCTCTTACTTCTGCTCTTTTGCAGGCTGAACAGAAACACCACCCCCTCTCAAGTGACTTTTAGTTGGCAGCGCAGAAACACATCTCTACCGCAGTCAAAATAAAAAAGAAGCACCCAATGGAACGTATTTAGCTCTGTTCTATGAACAGTGGGGGAAAACAAGTCAAACCAATCCAGGCAGTACCCCAGGAAGGGTGTGTCACGTCCTGACCAGAACACCTGCCCCCAACCTTCTTAGTCTCATAGGCCTTGTGACAGTCGACCCCCTGCTTAGCGAGGTCCTTCCTGGATAATATGAGATTTTTCCCTTGGAAGAGGTTAAGTACAGCCCTGCTTTTCTGTATTCCCACAATAATTATGACTATTGGCAGGGCCGGTCCTAGCTAATTGGCGGCCGTAAGCAAATAGAGGCTGGAGGCGGGGGCAGCAGATGTGTCCTCTTGGCTACTGCACCCTCACAGCTGCTGCCCCCTCCCACCAGGCCTTGCTGCACCCCTGGCTGCCCACAGTGTGCCCCAGCCTCCAGGCTGCTCAGCTGCAGCCCTGCCCCTCCCCCATCCCCATGCAGCAAGTGCCTGCTGTCTCCGCCCCTTGAAACTGACCAACCCGAGCCACCACCTGGCTCACCCATCCCCAAGGCTAGCTGTGAATATTGGCAAACATTTTCCACTATTCCTGCATTTAATACTAACATGGCAGGGTTGGGTCACAAATTAAGCTGATTACAATGAACAAAACACCTCTGCATCTGCTGAATAGCTAGCAAATCAAAGCAAAGCAGGAGCAAACTGTATTTGCATAGACACATCCAGGGTCTCTTCCCCCCATATAGCTAGATGCCAGGGAAGCATTCATTCAGACCCTGCTGGCAGATGAAATTACTACAGTTCTAAGTACCCCACAGTTCTGTCTATGCAAGCGAGAGGGTGAAAAGCTCTACAACGAAAATATATAAAAAATATTGCAAGAACCTACATTCTTGCTAATAAGCTTACTGGAGATCACCACAACTCTTACAGACAGGAACAGTCCTTTAAACCTCCATCTCCAGGAACATCCTTGTGCTGACAAGTTTATCACAGCTTCAACTCAGAACAAGCACCCAATCTTAGGGAATGTCAGTGAGACCAATCCTTCCAACCTTTTCAAAAGATTGTGGCCTTTTGTGTACCAGGAGTTCTGTCCATTTTCTGGATTAGGAAGAAGGCCCTAAACCAGGTTAAAACCAGGCCATTTATTTAAAAAAAACCCAAAAACTAAAACCCACTTTCTTTGTCTGTTGGCCCTCAGACAATCCAACTTGAAATAGTATATGCAAATCTTTCTAGGACAGCAGCTTCAAAGGGCTGACAATGATAGGAGTATTTTAGCATACCCAGCTCTACTAGAGAAGATAGATACAATGCCATAACAACACATACATAACTGCATTTTAATGCATTGTATCTCAAAGGTATTAACTCTTATTTGGTAGGGTTTAAGTTAATTCAGTAAAACTAATCTTAATTCCATAAGGATTGTTCAGGATATCGTCAGTCCATCACATGCTGCAGATTAAGGTATGTTACTTAGGGTGTGTCTATATCACAAATGAAGGTGTAATTGTAGCCCTGGTAAGCATACTGCCACTAGCTTTAATCTAGCTCACAAAAGTAAAAATAGTACTGCAGGCGTGGTGGCATGGACTCCACTGTGGGTCAGTCATCAAGATATTTTCCTAAGGTCTCTGGGACAACTACCCCGTAGTGAAGCCCTTGCCACCACATCTCCACTACAGTTGGCACCCACACTAGCTAAATGAAAACTACTGTGAGTATACCTACCCACACTACAATTACACATTCATTTGGGGGGTAGACAGACCTTCAGTAACTCTCAGGAATAAATCTTGGGGAAGAGAGCTTTCTGACTGTGGGCCCAATTCATTACACTTAGAGTAAACTCTTTCCTATCCAGCAGCCCTGGTACCAGGAGGTTGCTGGATATTACAATATTCTGGATAATAGAGAGGTATGCCTAGTAATGAATCACACTAAAGAAAAGTGGGAGTAGGGATTTTGGACAGTTGTGGTGGGGCTGTAGGCAGGAGGCCACTGGGCAGGAGTGGTCTTGTGCATGAGGCTGTGCTCGGGTGGGAGTCTGAGCAGCCAATGGACATAGTGGATCCAGGGGAGCTCTGTCCAGAAGGAGCTGGGGAGGAGGGGGCTGTGTGGCCTGGCATGGGCCTGCCCTCCAGGGGAAGGGGCATGCTGGCAGCATAGGGCCAAGTGGGCTACTGTGTGTTTGGCAACTGCTGGTTTGTAAATACCCCTCGCACTAGGCTAGGCAGAGCAGAGCCGCCTCTGGCGTACTCCACTGTCTCGTGCTAATCTCCCAGCACCATGCTCCATTGCCCCCAGGGGGACCCATAAGTATGTTTGGTGCCAGGCCCACAAAAAGTTAATCCAGCCCTATCTGTGCTGCTGGAGGCAGTCTGTGTTGAACAAGAGGCAATCCTCATGTTCTGTGGGATTACTGCAGAAAGAGATCTGGGCATCACAGTGAACCACAAGCAAAATATCAGTCAGTACTATGACACTGTTGCCAAAAAAAAATAACCCAACATAATTCTGGGATGCATTAACAGGCATGTTGTAAGGAAGACATGAGAAGTAATTCTTCCACTCTACGTTGTGCTAATTAGGCCTCAGCTAGAGTGTTGTGTCCCTTTCTGGGTGCCACATTTCAGGAAAGATGTAGACAAATTGGAGAAGGTCCAGAGAAAGGCAACAAATTTGATTAAAGGTCTAGCAAACGTGGCCTATGGGGGAAAATTGAAAGAAGTAGGTTTGTTTGGTCAGGAGAACAGAAGACTGAGAGGGGACATTTTGTTAGCTTTTAAGTATCTAAAGGCTGTTACAAGGAGGAGGGAGAAAAATTGCTTTTCTTAATTCCTGATGACAATACAGCATGGGTGATTTAGCATGGGAGATTTAGGCTGGACATCAGCAAAAACTTCGTAACTGTCAGGGTGGCTAAATGCTAGAATAAATTGCCTAGGGAGGTTGTAAAATTTCTGTCATTGGAGATTTTTAAGAGCAGGTTAAACAAACATCTGTCAGGGATGGTTTATTTGGTGCTTAATCCTGCTGTGAGGGCAGGGGACTGGACCTGATGACCTCTGAAGGTTCCTTCCAATTCTAATATATCGTGATTTTGATGTGTTCATTAAAGTTGTCCAGGTGCTTTAGTAATGGTAACAGTAGCAACTCCAGGAGGCCTGAATTTAGATCAGGGCCCCATAATGCTAATCCCTTTACACTCAGTGAGGCTGCGTCTACATGGCAGGCTAACTTGAAATCAGGTACGCAATTTGTGCTAGATGAATTGTGTAGCTTATTTCAAGTTGATTTCAAAATAGGGTATTTCAGCATGTGGTGCTACCTAAACAACACCACATGCTGAATAAAGCAATATTTTGAGGCATCCCTCTACTCCTCCTGCAACGAGACAACGGGATACTGCTGTAACCCGAACTAGCACCTGCCTTGTGGACATAGCCAGAGCAGTGCCTACCCCAAAGATTTTGCAGTCGAAATAGAAAGGACAGAACAAGAATCAAAGAGAAGTAACTTACCTAAAGTCACTGGACAGATCAGTCACAATCCTGGGAAATGAACCTAAATCTTCAGTGAGCTCTCTAAGCACTGGTGACAATGATCTCTAAGAGTGTAAAAGATGTTACATTCCAAATTCCAGTTTAAGTAACTGCATGCTTCTAAGCACAATTTCAGTACATGGAAGAAATTATTTCTCTATATTTCAAGAGCTGTGGGATCTTTCTTCATGGAAGGAGATACAGTAGACCCCTGACTTACGCAGAGGCTGCGTTCTTCCTCAACTCCATGTTGTCATATTTCACATAACTCAGGGAGCCGGGAAACTGACCAGCGCAGCACTGCTGGTCAGTTTCCTGTTTCCTATGAGTGGTGGGCAGCCAAGATCCTGGCTCTGGGCTGCCCCCTGCTCAGAGGAGAGGGGAAACTGACTAGCAGAAGTGCTGGTCAGTTTCCCCTCTGCTGTCAGTGGTGGCAGCCAAGAGTCAGGCTGCCACCCCGATAGGACCTGAGAAACTGCTCCTGTTAGGGGCAGCAGCCTGATTCTCACTGCCCCTGACAGGAATAGAGTGGCTGCTGCCCCTGACAGGAGTGCTTTCTCTGCTCCTGTCAGGGGTGGCAGTTGCTCCTGTCAGTGGTAGTGGACAAGAGTCAGGCTCTCGGCTGCCGCCTCTCGACAGCAGCAGTGCTGGTCAGTTTTCCTGCTCCTCTGAGTGGTGAGGAGCTGGTGCCTGGCTCTGGGCTGCCTGCCGTGTGCAGGAGCCATGAAACTCACCAGTGCTGCTGTGCTGGTCCATTTCCCAGCTCCCCAGAGTGGTGTGCAGCCCAGAGCCAGCTCCCTGCCACTGAGAGCCACGTTAACCTGAGATATGTGCAACTTGAATGCACGTGTCTCTGGGTTCTATATTATTATTATTATTATTATTATTATAGGCTCTCTAATATATAAAATGTATTTTATATACCCATTTTTAGTAGCAGGTAGCAGGTTTAATTTTGAAACATGAAAACAAAATATAAACATCAATATTCTAATAACATTAATCTAGGAAACTGGGTGAAGCCCAATATGTCTTTAACTAATGTCACTGTGCCTTTTAGCTTTACAAAATGCCATGGCTTAAGGAACGAGCATTGGCTTGAACTGAATTTCCTGAGGTTTGTCATTTTGTGTAATAGTACAAAAACTTGAAAATGAATAGCCTGCTGCTTTTCTGTTTCAGTACCAGGACAATGATTCCGCCAGGGGAATGCCTATATGCTGGGAGGAAAAGGAGGAAGCCCATTCAGAAACAGTTAAGTATCATATTCATTATGAACTAATTATGCCTCCCTCTGTGTGAATGTTCTGTAGGGGAGAAAGGTGCAGGGAGTCCCTTCCTTCCACAGTGCACCCACGCAGGAAAGTCTTAATTTGTCTCCCTACACTCACCCCTAGTGCAGGCAGCTTGATGCAAATGAGCAGTCTCGAAAATTCAAAATGGCTACTCATATGCATATCTGAGCAGTTCATTTGCATGTGCATGGCAGAAAACAAGCAGTGAAGAAGTGGTTCTGCTGGCAAAACCCCGCTTTGTTGGCAGCCCCTTATCCCTGATTTCTTTCAGGCATAACAGGCTGGCGACAGAGGGCTTTTGCCAGCAGAACCACATCTTCATTGCTTTTTTCCTGCCATGAATAGGCACATAAACTGATTGAATATGCAAACGAGCAACCATTTTAAATTTTTGAGACTGCTCATTTGTGTCAAGCTGCTGGCACTAGGAGTGAGTGTAGCACTAGCCACAGGGGGAAGAACAAGCTTGGCAGGATGGTTTATTTATCCATTAGTGCTGACTGACCCTGGAAGGAGTGCTTCTGGATAGAGCATGGGATGGCCATGACCCTTCCCTTTGCCCTGAGCCTCATGTAGTCTGACTATGTCAGGGCAACACCTTCGCATATTTTAAAGTTGTAACAAGATCTGCTTTCCACCACAGTGTCCCCATACTCTGCTTTTCGGATACCCATGCCCTGACAACCATGCTCTGGCAACAGTCTTCCTAGCCTTCCCTAACGTGGCTCTGCTTTGCATGCAATATGTTGCCTGATCTTATATTACTTACGAATTTTCAGTAACCACTTTTAGGGTTGATGGGTTCTTTGTCCTAAGAATAGGCCCAGTATTTAATTATTCTGTGTTTGGGACCCTGAGGTTCACAGTTGCAATACTCACACTGTAAGAACTCTTGTATATTTACAAAAAAGTTCATTAACACATTTAGTCACAAACACTGCAATTTCACAAGATAGATACCATATACTCCCACCATTCTTTCTAGAACAACCTGAGGTGTTAGCCATCATTTTCCCCAGGGCCTTCACCTTCTCCATCCTTACCAGTGGCCATCATTCTCCTACAGACTCGAGGCTGGGATCTCACATTTATAATATGTAATGCTGAACTTGTTATATTTGATACATATTGAGTAGGGGATGTTTCCTTTTCTCCTTATTTGAATTTCCTTATTTTATTAATAGTGAAGTGGTTTTTTTCTATTGGTCAGTACATCATTGTTCTCAACTTGTTATCATATGTGTCAATTTGTTATCACTTGCCTTCTGTGGTTGTCTATCACATTAGTTATTTCTATTCTGCCTGGTTATTTTAGCCTGGTCTTAACTGGTTATTCTGGATTTTTCTTATTAGTGATGCACCTGCTAAGGCTGAGGGTATTCTTGAAAGCCCCTTTGCTCCTGAAGGTGCTTTATCAAGGTGAAAAATCCTGAATATATGTGCATTGACTTTGCTACCTGTGTGAAAGGCCCAGGCATGTGCATGCTAGCTTTGCCTTAGGTCTACATGCAGGATGTGGCCTGTATGTCCCTTGTGTTGCAACCAAAACGACAATATAAACCTACTTATTATAATAAACATATAATCAGACCTATAAGGCAATAATAAATCTATGTATCAATAACAAGCAAACAGGTTAGCGCTATAGGGTACAGATATAACTGAATGAAAAACACATTGAATATGAGTTTCAAAAATTGAACCTATCATGGGTTAATTTAAATAAATGAAACAATTAACTGGTGACTGGCACTTTTTGAATAAAGAATAAATTTTCAGATTGTTATTTTATTAGATCATTTTCATTGTAAGGAGAATTGCGTCTATGTTCTGTGAAAGGAGTGAAGGAACAAAGCACTGCGAAATAACAGGATGGCTTGAAATGCAAGTCGGGAAAGGTCAATGTCACTCAAATGTAAAATGGTTTCCAGATGCTCCAAACCACTCAGTTAAATAAATGTTTTTATTGTAATGATCCACACATCTTTTGTGTTGTACCATGTAATTGTAAAACCAAATATATTGTTGGTATTTTTCAGAGTTATAAATGTGAATTGGCACTGATGGGCATGGTACTACAGTTAAGGATGAGGAGATCATTAAAATGAAGCTCCCTCTTTCCAGTGCATCTTAAAACAAGTCCATTTGGACTAAAATGTTATGTTTTGTCTAAGGAGGAGTATGAAGCTTTGAGCAATAGCTGATGAGCTGTTTTGGAGTTAGGTGAACATTTAAAATAAATCACTTTTTTCCACTTAGAAAAACTATGTAAATGCAAGTACATTGTGCTGGATAAGAACATCAGTGTACAAAAATAATGAAATAAAGTTATGGATCCTACAACTACGGTAATTTGCTCATTGGACATGTTTTTTTTCCTACTGTGTATGCAACTTTTTGTGCTCTTAGCTTGTAAACATGAACACAAGGTGGCCACTTATGCAAATGAAGTTCATGCATACACGATTGTTTGCAAGGTCTGGGCCTCAGTGTTCCAGGAGGCAGAATTAAAGTTGCTATAGAAGCTTGTAACTTTGAATTTTATAGTTCTGTGGCCTCCCTAGAGATTTGTGAGCTATCCAAAGGTACCGCTGTATGGCTGACTTATTTCCTTTAAAAATGGGTGCTCAGATAGGTGACATAACTAAGAAAGCCACTTCACGAACAGAAGGAGTAGATATTCTCATAAATCTTCGGTGAAATCCTGACTCCAGTTAAATCAGTGTCAAATCTCTCATTGACTTCAGTGGTGACAGGAATTTACCCCTTGCAGGGTGGAAAGTGATTTTGCCTTTAAAAGGTATTTCCTACAGGATTTCAGTCCCAATACCTGTGCATAAGTTTTACGCAGCCAGGGCAGCTGTAAGGTGGATCCAGAAACCTGGCTCTGGATAAAATATGGAGTGTACACTGTTGAATTGTTAGCTCCCACATTGGAGAGAGCACTCACTTTCCTGTGTGATGTTATTTATGATTTTATCACAATATTTTTTTCTGTCATTCCGTCTCTTCCTCAGATCTTTTCTATCCGTGTGACTGGTGACTGGTGTGCATTGTTCTTCATGTGTTCTCTGCTATTCAAGAACATTCTGTGATCTAACGACCTCGAGTGGAGATGCTGTACTGGCACTTTAGGTGCCCAGGGCCCCTTTCAAGTCATATCTGTTCCTTTTATTTCTTCACACAGACAGAACCCATTGGTGATTCAGAACTCTGAGGCAGGAGAGTGGGCAGTTCTTCTTCTGCCCTAAGTTTTCACATTCCCTTGGTCCTCTGTCTGAGGAGTCAGGGCCTGCAGTAGAGCCAGTCTTCAGGCAACCTACCAAGCATGGATGGCCTGTAATCCCTCTTCACAGGTTGCCTAATTTGTTTGATATCACTGGCTCTTTAAATGTAGATATCTACGAAGCACCAGTCACAGCTGGACCCACAGCAGGTGCTTGAAACAACTCCAATACCTGTTACAGCTGCATTTATTTTTTACCATTTTAACCTCCTCAAGCTATGTTTAAAGAACGTTATTAAGGATGCAAAATCAACCATTCAAAAAATTAGGGAAGACCAGATTTACAGCTGCTCATGCAACCTTAATTCAGCCCTTTTATATGTGTGCGTTATGATATTCTATAATTACTTGATCCCAAACTGTTTTCTTTTTCCCATGGACTGACTTTGTCATTCTACAAAATGGATTTGTTTAAGGGGTACAATTAAGAGCTTGTGACTGTGAAACCTAAATAATCTTCTTTGAACATAATTGTTTGTGTGCAGTTACTTATTCTTTTGAGAAAAGTATTGTTGGATTTGGGGTGGCTTTTACTGGGCAGTTTTTATATACAGTAGAAGCTTTATTATGTGACAGTCCTGAACATATCAGTTACCTGAATTCTGGATAATGTGGCTTTTACTGTATTTGGGTTTTAATTTTTCTTTGACCATTTTAAATATCATAATGTGCCTTGTGCTGGCCCTACTAGAGAGCCCATGTGCTTGAGCTGCAGGGTCTGAAGGCTGTAAAAGGCTAGAGGAGAATTCCTGCTGGGGAGGGGCATTGCGTACTGCTGCAAGATGACCAGCGGTGCTCTATGGCCAGCTGTGAGCCCAGGCCAGGTGTGAGGTTGGCTGACATGAGGGCCACAGGCCAAAGCACTACAGAGATTCTGTATGGTGTCATACCACCAGGTGTCAGGGGCTGTTGCAGCCCTAGACCTGAAGGCTCCAACATAGCATACAATCACTTTAACTCCTCCTCACCTTCTCTGGGGATGTTGGATTTGCACTGAGCGAAGCACAAAATCTTAGCCTTTGTGATGTGAGCCCTTTTCTCTTCAGTGCTGTTAGTCATAATTATGGACTCACTCAGCAGTGACTACGCAGTTTATCACTAAGGTTGTGGTGTCTTTTCCAGTCTAATCCCTGATTCTCCTCCCATGAAACTTGCCCCCAAAACCTCCTTTGGATCTGAAATTTCTCAAGCTTTGTCTCAGGCCTGATACGACATTTATGGAACATTCATAGTAAATTGACCAAGGTATTTGAGTTATGTGGCTCTGAAAACTTAATATTTTTTAATTTATTAAAAAAAATTACCTTATTATTTTGTGGGGCCAAGTCAGAAATAAAAAATGGCCTTATCTTTTCATGTTGTACCACTGGTCCTCTCTGAGAACAAATAAAGAAACACATTTTAAAAATCTATCTACAAATAGAAAGTTGCATTCCGGCATGTTTTATTAAGCATCATTGAAAATTACAGAGATAAAAATCTCTACACCACTGTCCTATGGATATTGCCATATCTAAAGAAAGATAAGTATATTCTGAGGAGATAAATCTGGTTGTAATCTCTGCCACTGCTGACACACATTGTAACAGGTGTGAGTGACTATCCTTTGTAGGTACTTGGAGGGCTCTTACTCTTGGTAAAAGAGCAGTAACTCTGCATGTTACTCCCTGACCCTCCTATGCTTGCCAGGAGGGAGACTGTTTCCTTAACCATCTGCTGACCTATCAGGAGTCTTAGATGTGCTAGTACTTGGTGCATTGAAATGTTCCTGTGTACACCCCCTAGACCCGGGGTGGCCAACCCACATCTCTTGAGCCATTAAATGCAGCTCCTCCTTGAAGCCGCACACCGGGAGTGCTGTCTGCTATTCTGCACATGTGCTTGGTGGGAGAAGGATGTGGCGGTGGCAGCAGCAGCTCAGGTGAATTGCAGGCATTGAGTTTGAGGTGGGAACTGAGGGGGGAGGGCATTGAATTAGAGAGGGGGTGGGCTAGGGGTGCCTACCTCTGTGGGAGGGCACTGAGTTAGAGTGGGAGAGGCTGGGGGTGCTCAGCTCTGGAGGAAAGGTGAGGAATTGGGTTATAGTGGGGAGCTGAGGGTGCCTGGCTCTAAAGGAGGGGAGGGGCTTTGGGTCAGAGTGGAGGGCTGGGAAAGTCTGGATCTGGGGGAGGACATTGAGACACATTTATTATATTATATTATATTATATTATATTATATTATATTATAGATAAAAATAAATATATAATACGTGGCTCTTTACACTCTATCCACATGGCTCTTTGCACTCTGTGGCTCTTTGTCCCTAACCAGTTGACCACCCCTACACTAGATGAAGCAGGGTTTCTCTCTGGCTGCATACTACATGAATGACTTGTAGCAGAGTTCTGCAGCCTGCGGCTCCTGAGCCACTTGTGGCTCTTTAAGGATCTCTTTGTGGCCCCTGAAGCTGTAATTGCAAAGGAATAAAGTAAAAACAAAACCAGCCTTCTTATTTATTTTTGATCAACAGTGAATAACAGCTCAGATCTAAACAGCAAAAAATATGTGGTCTCAAAATGTTGGATAACTCCCCCTCGCATCCTCCAGAGAGAGAGAAGGATCTGGAGTGAATGTCAGGAAGACAGTGATACAAATGCACACATAAAGTTGAGGAAATAGCATATGTACAAAGTTTGTGAACATATTGCAGTAAACAGGTATCACATTGCCAATCGTGTGTGTGCTGTTCTTAAAATATGGGTTATAACAAATATGGTTTGATGTTATTTATTAAGGACCATCTCGTATTCACATGCATTGTGGCTCTTGAATTATTGTGGTTTTTTACCAAATTGGAAAAAATGGCTCTTCTTGCTATTATAGTGGCCGACCCATGGCTTGCTCAAGGATAGGTACGCATAAACAATATATGTACATCACCAGTGCTTTTCTCCTTTCCACTGCCAAACCCTACACCCACAAACCCCAGCTGCTTTCTGTCTGACAGACTCCTGAAATACACCATTGGCAAACCATTTAGTCTTGGGAATGTGTTTATAATTGGTGCAATCATGGATAACAGTTAAGGTTTACAAACAAGCAAAAATAGACAGTGGCCCAAATTCTGCGATCACATGTTCAATGGCATCTGCCTGTATATGTCCAGGAGCAGATTTTGGTCCATTTATTCTAAATAAATAAGTGTATAGAAACTGTAGCATTTTGGCACAATTGATATAGGTAATGGTACATGCATTTAGGGAGAATGTAACTTGCATATCACCTCTAAATTCAGCCCTGTGACAATCTAAGTTGGTATAACATACACAGTGAGGGAACTGGATTCAGACCATGCTACTTAGGTTTGCTTTGACGTCCTTCTGAATTTGGTCCTCTAACTTCCTTGATCACATCTCTATTCACCTTCTTGATGCAGTTTGTCTGACCTTTCACTCTGTAAAGGCAGGGAGTACAGAGACTGTATCATCTTTTAGGGATAAGAGTAATTGTAATACATTTGCAAAAGTGAGAACATTTTTGTTTGTAGCAGAGTGGATTGTGCGTGTTTCCAGACCTTATGGGGCAGGGATGTGGGAGTACTTGGAGTCTGAATCCCAAATAAGGAAGGCATTATGGGGTAGGACATTTTAGTTTTTGCTAGGAAAATGAGTGGGAGTGGATGAGGTAATGTCAAGAATGGTGTGTTCTTAAATGAGAATTTAATTACTTTTTATGTACTCCCCCCCTTCTGCTCTTCTGCTCTCTGATTTGCTCACCTTGATAATAATTTTTCTGATTTGTCCACCTTGATTACTATTTTTGGTTATCTGTGCCTTAAATATTCAGTCTGTTCTGGTATGGCTATGGTCTGAAAAAGTAGGTCTGTCCCACGAAAGCTCACGCAATAAATTATTTTGTTAGTCTTTAAAGTGCTACTGGACTGCTTTTTTGTTTTAATATTATATAAACTAGCACGGCTATCACTCAGTTGTAATTTCATAGGTAATCGATCAATTCTATCTTTTATGCTGTGGAAGTGTATATTACAATCCCTTTGTCACCTGACATCATTAGCGAGAGGAAGTCTTACACTCTTATTTGTCTCTTCATTTGACATTCATGACTGAGTATTGGGTTATATCGCAAATCTTTCTTCTGTATTTCAGTAAATATTTTTTTTATAATGTGACAGGCAAAGGAAGAACGGCTAAATTTTAAATAAATTTATCAATTCTGTCATGTGCCTTCCTCTATGTTACATGAAAATTGGCTTGTGAATATGACTATGCATAGCTCAAAGGTGCTTTAGACAAAATACCTCGTGTGACATATCAGTTTTAATTTTGTAATCAGCTGAGTGTATGTATCTAATTTTGTACGTAGAATCATAGAATCATAGAAGAGTAGGACCGGAAGGGACCCCGAGAGGCCATCAAGTCCAGCCCCCTGCCCTCATGGCAGGACCAAGCACTTTCTAGACCATCCCTGAAAGCCATCTATCTAACCTCTTCTTAAATATCTCCAGTGATGGAGCTTCTACCACCTCCCTTGGCAATTCGTTCCAGTGTTTGATCACCCTGACAGTTAGGAAATTTTTCCTAACGTCCAACCTGAACCTCCCCTGCTGCAATTTAATGCATGTATCATTCTAGTACATGAAGTTAGAAATATGAATTGTGGATCTGTTTATCATTCTAAATATACCAGAGAGGGCCATTACTGATGCTCCAGAAACTGAATGCCTCATTGACCAACTTAACAACCAATGAATAGTCTTGTTTGCCCTCTAAGTTCAAACTGGGGTTGGTCCTAGATTGATACATGGCCAGGCTACCTGATGCTAAAGCCCATTTTGGATCTGGTGCTTTTCCACTCAAGATGAGAACTTTAAACTGAACATAAAGAATTCCCACCTTGGGCAAAAGGTATATAAGGGGAATGGGGGAACGAGGCAATAGATGCAGTTGCCAGATGCCCGGAGACCTCCCTCTTACCACCTCAGAAACCTGCAGGAGACGTATAAGATTGAATGAAGGGAAGGACGGACCCAACCTAGAAACTTGCTTAGCTGTTTAGGTTAGGAATTTTCATGAAACAAGTTTCTCAGATTAGTAGAATTAGCTGGCATTCTTTTGTTTATTTTAATTTAGTAACTTACTTTGCTTTGACTGTTTTCATTTGCAACCACTTAAATCCTCCCTTGTATACTTAATATAACACTTTTGTTTATTATCAAGCCCAGTTTAAATAATTATTACCTGTGTAGGAGAGCAATAGCTGAGCATATCTCTCTTTTATAGATAAAGGGGATGGACCTTATGAGCTTTTTCTGTGTGAAACTTTTACACGGAGCAAGATGGATTTCTTGGGGTTTAGATCTCTTTTGGGGGTTGGTATCCTGGGAGCTGAGCCCTTATAGCTGAGCCCTTCCAGAGCTGAACTGGTCCAGCATTTGTATTGCTCTGCAGGGGGACAGTTACCCAAACTCTGTGTATTTTCTGGGGGAGATAAGAGCTTCTGGTCCAGTGGGACAAAGTGGTGGGGAGCCCCAGAGGTCAGAAGGTGGGTGTCAGTGATGTGATCAGCAAATAAGCAGAAAAACCTAAGAGGATTTCTGCGATTCAACCTGTCACAAATTAATTTACCTAAAAGACAGTCTACATGGTTTCATGATTAACTAATAGGAAATTGTGTATGTCTCCCTTTATGCAGGTGTAATAGATTATTAACAATACTTTTTCCCACCACAGAAGGCCTGCCATTGGGAATGAAAAGTCTAATCCTTCAAAGAGGCATAGGGATCGTTTGAATGCTGAATTAGATCATCTGGCCAGCCTACTGCCTTTCCCACCTGACATAATATCTAAGTTGGATAAACTTTCTGTCTTGCGTCTCAGTGTCAGCTATCTCCGAGTCAAAAGCTTCTTTCAAGGTAAGTCTTTTAAATATATCAAACCTTTCTGTGAGGTTAAAGGGTTGCTGTTAACTTAAACATATTTTTCCACTTATTTGCTTTGTGCATAGGAGGCCACTTTGAGTATAATCAGTTTCCTCTGTCACAGGTTTTTCACACAATGATGGGCTAAAAATGTATTTTAGATAATAGGAAAATGCAGTTGTAAAACCACAAAAAACTGGCAGGGAGACGCAAGGGCACATTCAATAGCTGAAATGATTTTCAGCGCTGTTTTTTTAACTTGACTAAATTTCAGGGTGACATAATCCTTTTAAGTATGTTGCACAAGTTAATGTCACCATGCAGCTGTTGCTTATCTGCATTTACGGTATGCCAAATAGCAAATAGGCCTGGATGAAGGGCCAAAGGGATCACTTTCTTTCGGGAGAAGTGAAATTTAAAATCATAAGTGCTAACTAAAGTCATAATGGGCTTCATTTTGTTTCTGTAGCTGTGTGGCCCACTGTATAGTCAAAACCAAATGTGTATGTGTGGATTTTGATGATAAGGATTCTTCCATATTTGCAGATAGTTCTAGTTTCTTCTGTTAATGAAGTGTTTGGGTATTTCACCATCAGAAAATATTGCTTACAGAAATTGGAATATAACAATATTGGCTTGCCAAGAAATGTTACTCTTAAATTAAGAAATAAAGCATATACCTCTGTTGTCTGCTGTTCATCAAATTCTCTTTTACTGCTTACAGTAAGTCAATAATGCACATGATAAAAAGTGGACATCAGTGAATACTGGATTAATCATTTTCAACTGAATCTTTGAGTACCCCATGATGTGCCAATAGACAATTGCTTTTATTCCACCTTCATTTCTTTCTATTCCTAGCTGCTTTTAATTTTATCCCGTTGCAAAGCTCTCTGGGAATCTAAGGTACCTGAGAAATGAACATTTCTTCTGTTGAAATCGTGGCTGACTGTGCCAGCACTGATGGTAGTGAAAGATACATAATGGCCCAGATCACCATCCCTCGTGTATCAGAGAGGTGTGTATGTGTATCCCTAGTGTGTTTACATGAATTCCCCCACTCCAGCCTTGACAGGTGAAAAGCACGTCTTTGGCTTCTTCTCTTAGAGTCTCCTCTGAGGGATCCTGGCATCTGCAAATGGGGACAGGTTGGGGACTGGGCCAGGAACAGGAACAAGCGGAACAAGTGTAGGGATAAGAAGATGCACACCTTCCCCTTCTCCCTCCCTTCCTGCAGAGAAACCTCAGAAGCTATTATGGTTCCAGACTATCTCATGTTTTCCACAAAGCTTCCTTCATACGTGTTCCAGGGCAGAGAAGTAGCAGTTCCAGAGCCAATGTAGTAGTACGTGACCTCCGCGTGGCTCTGCCAGGTTTGAAGTCAAGGCAAACCCCAGGCCTTCAATGGCATAATATGGAGGGATCTCCAGGAGGGAATCTGTGTGCCGATTTGCTCTCCTATAGTCCCTTCTGGAGGGTTTCCAGCACAAGGGGATGATCTGGCTCATAATTTGGTTCCTAATGATCAGAAAACCAAGAGAGACCATTTTATTGTATGTGATAAAGACCTAATTTTTTTTCCCTAAAAGAAAGGGGCATGTGTTTATGCATTAATTTTTAATAAGTAAGAAATGTAAGGCTGCAGAGGGACCATGCCAAACTTTAGGGACCTGGAATCGGACATGTCCCAGACTGAAACCAAAGGTGTAGCTGCCACTGTTATCCAAAGAGCAACATCCCCCTCCTCTTCCTCCTCCTCCTTCATTTCATTGGCAACTTATCACCCCTTGCTCCCTCCAGTTTCCAGCATGCCTCTTTCTCTTTGTGAGCCCACACTGGAGCACTTCTGTCCCCTTTCTACCTGCCTCCTGGCTTTGTCTTCCGATGACTTGAACCCACAGTGGACAAGATCTGCCGAGTTACTCTTCCGCTGCCTGAAACCATAATGGAGAACTGTGAATACCACCTCTGTGTGGGGGGGGGGGGGGGCGAGGGGGGCGTATCTTTCTTCCCTGGAGAGTGGGTTAATAAAAGCAAAATTGTTCTCCATTATGTTCCTCTAAAACAGAGGTCTCCAAATTTAAGCACAAGATCACTTCTGAATTTAAGAGAGAGAAAGCTGTGCTAGTCTGTATACTATCAAAACAAAAAAGCAGTAAAGTAGCACTTTAAAGACTAACAAACTAATTTATTAGGTGAGCTTTTGTGGGACAGACCCACTTCTTCAGACCATAGCCAGACCAGAACAGACTCAATATTTAAGGCATAGAGAACCAAAAACAGTAATCAAGGTTGACAAAGCAGAAAAAAAATTATCAAGGTGAGCAAATCAGAGAGCAGAGGGGCGGCGGGGGGGCGGGGGAGTCAAGAATTAGATTAAGCCATGTATGCAAAACAGAATCACGGGCACATTCTCATGTTCCTCAACTAACATCATATATGCCATCATGTGCCAACAATGCCCAGATGCTTTGTATATTGGACAGACTTCAGACTCTCAGACAAAGAGTTAATGGGCACAAAACAGACATCAAAACACTCCTGATCCACAAACCAGTTAGTCTACATTTTAATGGAGTGGGCCAGTCTGTTAATGACTTAAGAGTTTGCATCTCATTGAAGAATTTTCGCACTGCTTTGGAAAGAGAGACTGCTGAACTCTCTTTCATATTCAAATTCAACACATTAACACATGGTTTGGACCAGGATGCAAATTTTCTGGGACACTATGGCTACGTCTACACGTGAAGCCTACATCGAAATAGCTTATTTCGATGAATAACGTCTACACGTCCTCCAGGGCTGGCAACGTCGATGTTCAACTTCGATGTTGCGCAGCACAACATTGAAATAGGCGCAGCGAGGGAACATCTACACGCCAAAGTAGCACACATCGAAATAGGGATGCCAGGCACAGCTGCAGACAGGGTCACAGGGCGGACTAGCACTTCCAGGGCAACAGCTAGCCGCTCCCTTAAAGGGCCCCTCCCAGACACACTCAGCCTGCACAGCACGCGGTCTGAGGAGCCATAGGCACACAGACCCCGGGCGACGCAGGCATGGACCCCCAGCAGCAGCAGCAGCAGCAGCAGCCAGAGGTCCACCCAGCCCTCCCGGCAGGAGCAGGGCTTGCCCTGATCCATGCCATGCGGGAGGCAGCTGAGCACCTCCTTGCTACACTGGAGGAGGAGCTGCCCCCAGGGCAGCAGGGCTCAACCCCCAACCCTGCAGCACCCCGCCCCCCCCCCCGCCTCACACGCCAGCGGCTGTGGAGCTACCCCACCAGCACCGACTGGTGGGAGCGGCTGGTGCTTGGGGAGTGGGACGACGACCGCTGGCTCAGGAACTTCAGGATGAGCCGGCAGACATTTATGGAGCTGTACCAGTGGCTCACCCCCGCACTCAGGCACCAGGACGCCGCCATGCGGCGTGCCCTCACAGTGGAGAAACGGGTCGTCATCGCTGTCTGGAAGCTGGCCACTCCCGACAGCTACCGATCTGTGGGGCAGCAGTTTGGTGTTGGCAAGGCCACCGTTGGGGCTGTCCTCATGGAGGTAAGAGAACCCACGGGGGGAGGGCAGGGCAGGGGAGGGGGGCCCAGGCAGAGGAGGGCGGGGCAGGGGAGGGGAGGCCAAGGCAGGGGAGGGGAGGGGAGGGGAGGGCGGGGGAGGGCAAGGCAGAGGAGGGGAGGGGAGGGCAGGGCAGGGCAGGGCAGGGCAGGGCCACGCACACCCTGCTCACCCCTCATTGGTGCTGTCCCATGTGCTTTCCCTGCAGGTTGTGCGTGCCATCAACGCCATGCTCCTGCACAGGCTCGTGAGGCTGGGGGACCCAGATGCCACCATCGTGGCCTTTGCCACCCTGGGCTTCCCCAATTGCTTCGGGGCTCTGGATGGGACTCACATCCCCATCCACACCCCGCATCACAGTGGAGGACGCTACATGAATCGCAAGGGCTACCATTCTGTGGTCCTCCAGGCCTTGGTGGACAGCCGGGGCCGTTTCCAGGACATTTATGTGGGCTGGCCTGGCAGCACCCACGACGCCTGGGTTTTCCGGAACTCGGGCCTGTGCCGCTGGCTGGAGGCGGAGACCTACATCCTCCAGCGGGAGATCCCTCTGGGGGACACCACCATGCCCCTCTGCGTCATCGCAGATGCGGCATACCCCCTCCGGCCCTGGCTCATGCACCCGTACACGGGCCATCTCTCTGCTAGCCAGGAGCGCTTCAACCAGCGCCTGAACCACGCGCGCCAGGTGGTGGAGCGCTCATTTGGCCGCCTGAAGGGACGCTGGAGATGTCTCCTGACCTGCCTGGATGCGGGCCCCAACAACATCCCCCTGATTGTGGGTGCCTGCTGCGCCCTGCACAATTTGGTGGAGAGCAGGGGGAGGCCTTTTTCCAGGGCTGGGCTGTGGAGGCCGGCAGGGCCGACGTGCAGCCACCCGCTGCCCCCAGTCGGCAGGTGGACCCTGAAGGGACCCGGGTCTGGGAGGCCCTGCGGGCCCACTTCGATGATGAGGCCGTGGGGTGAACTCTGCCAGGCCCCCCACTGCCCGCCCCTTCCTCCACCACACTCCCTGCCCCAATGCCCACACCATGGAGCACCCAACTGCACCCGCCTCCCACTTTTCCTGGACAAATGACAGCACGCACTTGTGGCTGAACTTAAACTGCTTTTTCTTTTAGATCTTTTTTTTTTAACTATAAATATAAAACAAGAACAAACTATATACAACATGTGTGGAACCAAAGTAATATGTACAAATAAAACAATAGTAATAAAAAAGTGTGTTCAGTAATAAAAACAAAACCAGGGATGATAAAGGGGAGAACTATTTACATGGGGGGGACGGGGCAAACGGGGGGCACAAAATAATAAGTCCCAACTACATACAAGGGGGGGGGCTACGTCCCGGGCCCCTCGCCCCTAAAGTCCGGCACTGGGTGGGTGCAGCCGGGAGCCCCGCCACGGCCGCAGCCCTGTCCGGGGCTGGCTGGGGGCGGGGCGGACCGGAAGATATGCCCGGTGCGTCTCAGCTGGCTCCAGGGGTCCCTCGGCACTCCGGCCCTCGGCGGTGGGTGGCAGGGCGACGGCGGACGGGACGGCGACGTGCGGAGCAGCTGGTGGTGCGGCGGGTGGAGCAGGCACGTCGGGCGCTGCGGCGGCCGGCGCGGCATGGGGGGCCAGGTAGTCCACCAGGCGGTTGAAAGTCTCCATGTAGGCCCCCCATGCCTCTTGGCGCCAGGCCAGCGCCCGCTCCTGCAGCTGCAGGTGCTGCTCCGCGACCTCCAGCTGCCGACAGTGGATGGCCAGCAGTTGGGGGTCCGTCGCTGTCGGCTGGTGGTGGCGCGGGGTCCACCGTCTAGCCCGCCGTGGGGCCGGTTGGTCCTTGGCCGAGGGGCTTGCCTGGAGCGATGGCCCCGGAGGGGTCTCCGGGACCACTGATGCCTCGCCGGCGCTCTCTTCCGGTCCTTCTGATGGTGCAGGCGCGGGACACAGGAGAGGAGGGGGGGAAGAAGAATGGAGACAGGCGTTAGTGTGGGCCCCGAGCCGTGGCCTTTGTCCCCCCAGCCCTGTGCTGCAGGTTCCCCATCCCCGTCCCTGGGAGATGCTGCTGTGATGGGTGGGGTTCAGGGGTCCTCCTGCACTGCACCCCGTCCCCTGGTGGGAGCGACTCTCACTTCACCCCGCAGGGTCTGACAGCAGGAGAGGTTTCTTAGGCCACAGATGCCCAGTTTCTCCCAGGAGTGACAGCACCAGCTGTCGGAAGAGACAGTCCTTCCAACCCGTCCTGGGGAGAAGACCCCAAGGGGTGCCCCTCTGGGATGCAGCTTTTCCCCTCCTCAGGCTGGCTGCCTTCCACCTCTCCCTTCCCCTAGCCTCTACCTGTGGCCCCCGCCCTCCCCCCCCAATTCAAAGCCAGCTCGGCTCCTCCCTCCTCTTTGTTCAGGGCAGAGGTGTCACCTGCCAGCTGTAGCTCCACAATCATCCTTTGCCCCTGGGAGCTATTCGGCTCTTGTTGCTCATATGTAGCCTGAGTCTCCCTTTTGCACTCCCCCCACTCCATCACATGCTGCTGCTGCTGCTGCTGCTGCTGCTGCGGGGTGTCCCACCCCCTCCTCCCGGGGGCCCCTTGAGGTTCCGCTCCCCCCTGCCCCGGGGATGGGGCATGGCACTGTGGTGCGGGGTGTGGGGGGGCAGGGGCTGATGCACTGCTGTGAGGGACATGGCCCTGCTGTCCTTGGGGCCATGGCCATGTGAGCATGTGGGGGGCCCTGGACACATATCTATTACCCCCCGCCCCTCAAGCCCAGGGGTGTCCACCAGAGGGGGGTACCTACCTGTCGGTCCACTCCCACGGTCCGGAGATCCCCGGGGGGCGGAGGCCCGGCTGCTGCTCCAGGATGGCAGGAGGAGGATCTGCAGCCCGGATTCTGCAGAGGAGGAGCCCCCCTCCTCCTCCTCCTCCTCCTCCTCCTGCCGCGATGTCCCGGGGGTGGGCTCCGGGGGGGGCCCCCGGGGTGCGGGGCTTATCTCCGGGACGGACTCCGGCTGAAGGGCCTCCTGGGGCTCGTCGGCCGAAGTATCAAGGGTGGCCGGAGGGGAGGAGGTGTGCCGGGGGCCCAGGATGTCCCTGAGCTCCCTGTAAAAGGGGCAAGTGACGGGGGCGGCCCCAGATTGGCCGGCCGCATCCCGGGCCCGGGAGTAACCCTGCCGCAGCTCCTTCACCTTACTCCTGACGTGATCAGGAGTGCGGGCAGGGTGACCCCGGGCAGCCAGGCCGTCGGCCAGCTGAGCGAACGCATCCGCGTTCCGCCTCTTGCTCCCCATTACCTGGAGCACCATCTCCTCGCTCCAGAGCCCCAGCAGGTCCCGCAGCTCGGCCTCCGTCCAGGAGGGGCCCCGCTGCCGCTTGCCAGCCTGGCTGCCCTTCTGGCTGGGCTGGCTGCCCTGGCTCCCCTTGGTGGGGGGTCCCCTGGGGGCACTGGGGGGGCTGCCGGGCAGCCATCGCAGCTGGGGTGGCTCTCTGTGCTGGCTGAGGAACGTGCAGGCTGGCCGCGTGTCTGGGCTGCCGCCTGCATGTTCCCTTAGCTTCCTGCACAGGAAGGGAAGTGGAGGGGACCTTTAAGGGGCCGCTCCACACGGCCACCATTGAGCTGAGGGGCTGCAGAGAGCGTCTCTCAACCCCTCAGCTGATGGCCGCCATGGAGGACCCCGCCATTTCGACGTTGCGGGACGCGCAACGACTACACGGTCCCTACTTTGACGTTCAACGTCGAAGTAGGGCGCTATTCCTATCCCCTCATGGGGTTAGCAACTTCGACGTCTCGCCGCCTAATGCTGAAGTTAACTTCGAAATAGCGCCCGATGCGTGTAGCCGTGACGGGCGCTATTTCGAAGTTAGTGCCGCTACTTCGAAGTAGCGTGCACGTGTAGACACGTGCTTATAGGGGCTCTTTTGCATACTCGGCTTAACCTAATTCTTGACTTCCCCCCACCTCCGCCCCTCTGCTCTCTGATTTGCTCACCTTGACAATTTTTTTTCTGATTTGTCAACCTTGATTACTATTTTTGGTTCTCTGTGCCTTAAATATTGAGTCTGTTCTGGGATGGCTATGATCTGAAGAAGTGGGTCTGTCCCACGAAAGCTCACCTAATAAATTATTTTGTTAGTCTTTAAAGTGCTACCTTACTGCTTTTTTGTTTTGAATTTAAGTGCAATTTAGAATCTACCTCAAACCCAAATACCTTTGGCTGTCTCCTTTCCTGTCCCTAGTCCAAGGCCCCCACTTCTCACTCCATATGAGTGAGCATTGTAAGGAGCCAGGATCGATTGCCCTAAGCCCTGCTCCTTCTGCCATGGACAGGTCAGGGAGCCAAGTCCCCCTCTCCCCCATGGGGCACAAGATGCCTTTTGGTGCCATTGCCTACTGTGGCGTCTTCACCATGATAAATCAACAGCTGATGCTCTTCTGCCAGCTCTGCTTACTCTTCATTTTGGTGGAGAACCAGAGTTCACAGGAGAGCGCTTAGTGGTCGATTTATTGTGTCTATATTAGATGCGATAAATTGACCTCCACTGGGTTGATTCCTGCCCCTCGATCTAGCTGTAGTGACTCATGCCCCAAATGATGGGGATTTCCATTGCCCCTTCAAATATGCTGAACGCATTCAGACATAGGAGCACTGCCAGGATGCTCCCTCCATCCCGAGCCCTTTTGCGTCTGTGTAGCCAAGTTTGGGCTTCCCAGAGGGGTTCCTCCCCCTCCAGGTCAGTGGTAGGCCACTCTGCCTCACTGCCACAGGTGCCACAACAACCCTCAAGTCGATAGTTCTGGGATTCCCACCTTGCCTCAGGTGAGTGAGAAGAGACAGTTCAAAAGCCCAACCTTGCTTCAGGCAGGTGCTGGGGAAATTAGCTCAGGTCAGGGCAGGGCAGCTCCCATGCGCTCTCGGTGTAGCTGGGCCCCAGCTCGGAGTGGGGCAACACAACACCCTGTCTCGGGAGGGCCCCAAGCCCTGGTTCAGGGTGGGGCAATACACAGTCTCAGATGGCCCCGGCCCTGGTGCAAGGCAGGGCTGCCAACACAGTTCCATGAGAGCCCAAGCCCTGGTGCAGGGCAGGGCAGCAAACAAACAGCTCACAGGATGTCTCCTTGCTCAGGAGAGGGCAGGCACTGCACCTGCTAAGTGGGCGGTGGTGGGGGATGCGGGCTCACCCACTCCACCGCATCCTGGCGCAAGGCTTTGGTCACAGCAGAACTGTCTGCTGCAGGGTTCAGCAGGGTATCTAGACTGCCGCACATGGATCCCCAGACTTTTAACAGTCCTTGCTATTCCCTGGGCCACACCCAGTCTCCCCCTCGGCACATATCCAGGTGTCCAGATGGTCTCTCTGGGTTTCCAGAGTCAGCTGGGGTCCGGGCGGTCCACGCCAGTCTGTGGCTACCTGCCGGTTCTCAGCTTCCCAGGCTGGGAGCCTGGAACAGACCACAGGCTCCTGTGGAGGGTGGTCCCTACTGAGCCCTCAGGCTGGGCTTTATAGTCCTAGCCCTGCCTCCTGACTTCCCATCAGGTGACTGGGAGAAGCCAGGGTCAGTCACAGAGTGGCTTCCAGAGGAGCTCCTCCCTCTCTGGGGCAGTGGGCAGCCATTCCGCCCCACTGCAGTCCTCCTGCTCTATGGGGATGGGACATACCAGTGGGGGGAAGTGGGAACCTTAACATCAGTGCCCCACTCCTCTCTCTCCCTGGACAGCAAGCAAGAGGCTCCTTGGGGGGCAGCTCCAAGGCAGAGGGAAGGAGCCGCATGGCTGTGGGTGGAGGGGTGGTTGAAGCACTAGCACTTGATAGCCTCCAGCCAAACCAGTCACCTGTTAGAAGCCCCAGGATCTACCAGTTTATACCAATCTACCCGTTGGTGACCTCTGCTTTAAATTTTTCTTTCTCTCCAGTGACATCTCTCATTCAAGGGACATTGAAAGTCACCCGCTTTACACATACAATTGGTGTCCCACCATTTTGTTATTAAAACTCATTTATACCAGAAATAAAGTGTAATACAGTTGTGGTAACAGAAAGAGTTGTTTATTCAAAAGGAAGAAATGGCAATTGCTTTACACTATTTCCAAGACTAGTATGTTGTGCCTCTTGTATGATGTCTTTGCTACACTTTAGCTGTGTCCACACTACAAAAATAACTTTGAAGCTGCTTACTTCGAAGTACAACTTCAAAGTAAGCGACTTCAAAGTTGAGTGTCTATACACACCCTGCTTCGAAGTAGGGCACTACTCCATTCCTGGGAACAGAGTAAGGACTTCGAAGCTGGGCTACCTACCTTCAAAGTTAACTTTGAGGTAAGGGAAAATGTTTGTAGACTCTCTGCTGGCTACTTCAATGTAGTGCCTAACTTTGAAGTTAGTTCCTAGAGAAAACTCACCCTTACTGGCCTATATTTGGGTGTGTTAGGTGAAGAAGTGTGCTCAATTACCTGTTTGAGAAGAAGGAGACTCAGTGAGGGAATGGGTGACCACTTACAATATGGTTGATGGAGGACTGAGATCTTGAACTTTGGGTTAGAATAGTAGCTACAGCTCAGGCCTAGTGTTGTATTATGTTCCAGTCCTTCAGAGTTTGTTGATTTCTGTGGGTATGTGTCAGACTCTGATTTTTTTTTTCTTTAGTGACACAACTTCACCTTCCATCTCCAAATAACTAGAGCAAGGAGGGATAGCTCTGTGGTTTGAGCATGGGCCTGCTAAACCCAGCATTCTGAGTTTCACTCCCTGAGGAGGCCATTTAGGGATCTGGGGCAACTAGGTTAAAAAAAGGGATGGTGCTTGGTCCTGCCAAAAGGGCAGGTGAGTGGACTTGCTGACCCCTCCAAGGTCCCTTGTAATTCTTTGAGATGTGTATCTCCATGTGTGTAATAGCAAAAGTCTACAATATTTAGGCCATCAGTCAACATAATGTAGATCCAAACAGGGAAGAGTCATAATACTTGTTCTCTTATTTAGTTCTTTAAATTAAAGGCTGTTACTAATTTAAGAAGTGTTTCAAACACCATTGAGGACACTGGTAATGCAAATGGACTGAGAGACAATGCAAAAGGACTCAGTGTTGCTGGGAATATGGCTTAATAAAAATGAACCTGGAAAATCAACCTAGAAGTGCAAGCTAATTCATGTGGGGA
This sequence comes from Carettochelys insculpta, assembly GCF_033958435.1. NCBI lineage: Eukaryota > Metazoa > Chordata > Testudines > Carettochelyidae > Carettochelys > Carettochelys insculpta. Next base: position 161,072,944 of record NC_134138.1, on the reverse strand, counting down.
CATTTAATCCAAAACAACGATGTTCATTTGTGGGAAAGAACCTGGGAAACAGGAATCAACAAAAAAAGCTCAGTGTAGTCTTTGGCCTGTATACAGAGAGGACAGGAAGGTGTCACATGTCACAGAACAGGAAGGTGATAGTCCCTCTGTCTGTAAAATCAGTATGACTACACCTGGAATACGACATTCTGTTATGGGCACCTCCATTTTTGTAATATGTTACTTCATCTGTTGAGAATTGGAATATAGGCACATAAATGACTAATGGACAGGAGAGGAAGAAAGAGTATAGGCCTTAAATATGTATAGCTTGGGTACAAAAAGCATGTGCTTATATTTAAAAGAGGGATGTCTTGTAAAGAAGAGGAGGAATTCTTTAGGACCTCAGGGCACCTCTTTCCTCCAGGGAAGATCCATGCTGTCATGGTCAATCTTCCAGAGTTCGATTTAGCATGCATGGTAGCGATGTGCTCAGGTGAATTCATAGGGTGCTCCTGTCAACTTCCTGCAGTGGAGACAGCATGGAAGCTCATATTAAAGTGCATCAACTCCAGCTACATAATTAATATATCTGGAGTCGTGTATCTTAATTTGACCTTCCTCGTTAGTATAGACCTGGCCTCAGTTGGGTGCAGCTGAAGAGTTAGGGGATGAAAGTGAACAAAATAAACTTTAGGTTAAATATTAGCTGAATAGCCTACTGATGAGCTCTGTTAGACTGAGCAATATCCTTACAATTGCAGCCGGCTAGACCTGCAATGTTAAAACTAGACTGCAGAAAGCACTGTAATGTACTACGGTAAAAGATCAGTTTTCTGACATGTGGGGAAATATGTGAGGAGAATTGCCTATTAATCAAATATTCTGGTTAACGAGGAGCTGTGCTTTACCAATGGAATACCAATTTTCAGAGAATTAGAATACAATAAAACGAATGCAGTATGAAAGACTATACAGATACACACCAGTCCGATAGTAGTACTGCACTGCAGATTAGGTTCCTGAAGCACTTAGGTATATACAGGTAAAGTTTTCAGTGCAGTAGGTTATCTTACGACACGACATAAGTAGCATATGGGGTAAACCCAGGTCACTAACATTACACTTAACCCTACACTTACAGTGAACATAACTGACTCCTTCTTTGATGATTCAGAAGGCACTTCAGGATCTTGTAGTGCTTCATTGGCAACATTATCAACATCAATCATCACTCTAGTTTTAGATGGTGCAAGGAATGGGGTGGAATCCTTTCTGACACACCCTGGAAGCTGCTTTTTAGGATTAATCCCTGTTATCAGATTACTTGTCTTCTGCATCTTTTGCATAGAAGTAGAGTTCAGATTTACAATTGCCTAATGTGCTAGGCACTATACTAGTTCTGATTACTAGGCTGAAGATTTGAATTGGGAGATTTCAGAGATGCCAGTTCCTTGAGCTTTCTAGTTAATTAAGTGTCAGATAACAGCTTTTTCTGTACATGCAAATAGCCTGTCTTTTGCATTTGAGTCGCCTTTTAAGTAACGAAAAAAATATATATGTGTACATTTAAAATTACATGCCATAGTCAGACTCCCCCAAAATGTACTTTTTAGCAGTAATATCATAACACTTTGGCTACGTGTACACTGGGCTCATTTGCATTTTCAATCGTCGTTTTTGCATGTCCCTTTTGGAAGGGAGGGGCCAGTGTAGACATAGCCTTTAGGTATGACACTGAAGGCTCAGGCTGTACCTATTTGCCAGCCTCGTCAGAGCATGTCTTCAACAGCTGCAGAAGCTTGTATGCAGACATGTTTAGTCACCACTAGGTGTCCTTTCAGTAACTGCGCCTGATAGAGCACGAGGCCATGCATAGCACGAGCGTTCTGTTTTGTAAAGTTCAGGTGACAGTAATTAGAGTATATGGAGCAAATTCACTGTATTTATTTCAAGAAAAAATAATTTCACAGATAATTAGGAACTAAGAGAGTGAAAATGCTCCTATAGTACTACATTAGTGACTACTCCAAGTTACATCTGACAGGTAGCAGCATTGGTCTGTATCTGCACAAACAACAAGGAGCTCTGTGGCACAGATTTACTTGGTCAATTTCCCCTTTCTTGGTATTCACAACTCCCTGTCAGTTTCTGGGAGTAATCCACATCCACCCTCTCTGATGCCAGCACAGGGGCAAACTGACCCTTCCTCCCCCAATAGGGGCATCATTTCAGGTTTGGGGGCAGTTGGGCTGACAACCACACCAGGCCCAAGGGCATGGTGGGAGGAGACCAGGCTCCATGTCCCAGAAGGGATGGGGCTGAGGGCCCCTCCCAACTGGCAGAGATGCACAACATTACACATCTGCATCTCACAGAGAGCTGAAAGGGACCTCAGGAGATCATCAAGTCCAGTCCCTTACCAGACCAAGCACCATCCTTCCCCACCCCCCAGTCTTCAAATCTATTTGCCCCAGATCCCTAAATGTCCCCCTCAGGCATTGAGCTCACAACCCTGGGTTGAACAGGCCAGTGCTCAAACCACCAAGCTATTCCTCTCCAGCTGCTAAGAGCTGCTTCATGCAGTTCAAAGGGACCAGGCGATCTCAGCTGCTATGGAAGCTCTGGCCTGTGGACAATGTCACCTCTTGACCTCCCTGCTGTTGTATGTGTGTGCAGCTGGGCTTCCCACTTCTCTCTGGGGAGGGATATGCACACTCCTGCTTTAAAAACACCTCAGTTAGCAACTGGTGGCACACATCTGAACACAAATGACCTCAGTATTGGTGCACAAGACAAAACTCACTCCACTCATGGATGAAAAATCTTAGAGGGAACAGTGCCTTGCACCCCAGCCTCCTGAACCCCCGCACCTTCCCAGACACCTCATCCGTCTGTCCTGAACCCCATGCGCTCCACTCAGCACTTACATTTCTTACAGGCTCTGTTTTATCGCAACACTCCCCACCCCCAACAGGGGGTAGGTTGTGATAGCGCGTACTACCTGTAAGAAATGAGTTACTTTCACCACTGGTGATGACTAAATACAAAGGATTGGAAGGAAGTCCCAACCCTAGTGCTTCTCTTAGGATGTGAGAATATAAACATCACCTCCATGGCATTCAGTGAAGGTACTCAAGTGTGAGAGACTCTGCTACTCTTAAAAATATTAAAAGTAACCAGGAGCTAAGATTACTTACCAGCTGGAAGAGGAGGACAGTATAGGAGACAAAGAGCTACAAAATGGTTAGGTGCTGAGGGCAAGGATTTGTTGTTTCTGTACAGTAACCAGTAGCAAAGGTGTTCTGGGAAAAAGTCTTTTGAATTCAAAAGTGCATTTGTTATCCTGTTGAGTTATCAACATTTGTGTGTAACAGGCTGGGCCCTACCTGGTAATCTGACCCAGCCCATTGTAAAAGAAACAGTTTCTCAGACAAGTGCAAAGCAGAACTAAATGGAAGAATAGCTGCTCCACTCTGGCCTGCTGTTGTTCCCCCTGACATTGGAGAGCTGGAAAATATAAGAATTTTTTAAGGTGCAGTTTAAGTTCTGTTTGCGATGTGGCAGCAGGTTTGCTTCTTGACAGCAGAGAAAGATCCCAGCAGGGGGTCATCCTTTAGCTCTGCTGCTCTTCCAGGCCGTGTCTACACGTACCCCAAACTTCGAAATGGCCATGCAAATGGCCATTTCGAAGTTTACTAATGAAGTGCTGAAATGCATATTCAGCGCTTCATTAGCATGCGGGCGGCAGTGGCGCTTCGAAATTGCCACGCCTTGCCGCCACGCGGCGCATCCAGACGGGGCTCCTTTTCGAAAGGGCCCCACCTACTTCGAAGTCCCCTTATTCCCATAATAAGGGGACTTCGAAGAAGGTGGCGTCCTTTCGAAAAGGAGCCCCGTCTGGACGCGCCGCACGGCGGCAAGGCGCATCAATTTCGAAGCGCCGCTGCCGCCCGCATGCTAATGAAGCACTGAATATGCATTTCAGCGCTTCATTAGTAAACTTCGAAATGGCCATTTGCATGGCCATTTCGAAGTTTGGGGCACGTGTAGACACAGCCGGGATGGGGGATTACCTGGGGTAGAGGTTTGTGCATGGTAGCAGTAGCAGTAGCAAGGGGTTGCCTTTCCCCTTACACTCACCATGCAGTGGGCAGGAGCAGCCCCCTCCCCCCCATGGCCAGCTGCAGAACTCCTGACCCCAGGCGATCGCCTGTCCTGGCCCTGGTCCCAGGTAATCCTCCCCCTCCTGTCCATAGGATGGCTGGGATGTCCGCCTCAGAGATCCCAAAAGCATGGGGCCTGAGATGGCAGCCCCAAATATGGATGGGATGGCTCAGGTCTTGTTAACGTTGGTTCTAAACTTGAAAGGTGTCTGCCTTCTTTTGATATACTAGTACACACACACACATACATATCTCTAGCTATAGATCCCTGCCTCTGTATTTCCATTCCAAGGCAACTGATGAAGTGGGTTTAACCCACAAAAGCTTATTCCCAAATACATCTGTGATCTTTAAGATGCTGAACTCCTTGCTGTTTTTTCTCCAACTTATTTACCTATAGCATATGAAGGTAAGTAATTTGGTGTAATACTTCTACTGTACTTTTAGCTATACAGCCAAACATTGTAGTTTTTTGCTATTCCAAACTGTAAGGTGTCACTATCGTGACAGATTTTCCTGGTACTCAATTTAACTTTTTCTTTGAACTCTACCACACCATTCCTATTTATATCTCCTTGGCCTACAGAACAATTCCTCCATATCTAAAGTGTTTACACTGTTTAAATATCTGTAAACAGTTGTCAGCTTTCCTATTAATAGTCAACCCCCCCGCCCAAGCTATACATAGTTAGTAATTTCAGTAATTCCTCATAGACATTCCTATCTCATGTGCAGCCATCTCACTTCAGTGTCTTCAGCTTTCACATTCAAAGCAGCACAAGGCTGGCTCAGTGCTTGATGGGAAGACACCAGGTTCTACAGTAAGTTGTTCTGGTGATTCAGCACCTTAACCCTCACTTCTGGAGCAGTGTTGAACCAATGCCTCAGATGACCCATCTTTCAGATATTATTTATAGCCCTTGCCCTGATGACTTACGAGCACAGAAATACTTTTTATGAGTTGCCACATCAATTCCTGGCGGTATTCCGACTTGGCTAATTGTATTCTGCATTCCTAAACTTCGCTATTACTTCATTTAGATCAGGTGTTCTTGATGACCTCTGCTGAAAGCATATTGTAGTTTTGCAGTTGTCAGTATAATGATATTGTTTTCCACTTCAGAACTGGCTATGTTTTGATGGTGGGTGCATGTGTGGTTTGTAATTCTGTAAAGCAATCATACTCCTCTGTGTATAATAACAGGATTTTGCACCTTTCATCTGAGTCTCTTAAAGGCCTCTGTAAACATTGGCTACATCTACACGTGCACCCAACTTCGAAATAGCTTATTTCGATGAATAACGTCTACACGTCCTCCAGGGCTGGCAACGTCGATGTTCAACTTCGACGTTGCTCAGCCCAACATCGAAATAGGCACAGCGAGGGAACGTCTACACGCCAAAGTAGCACACATCGAAATAAGGGAGCCAGGCACAGCTGCAGACAGGGTCACGGGGCGGACTCAACAGCAAGTCGCTCCCTTAAAGGGCCCCTCCCAGACACACTTTCATTAAACAGTGCAAGATACACAGAGCCAACAACTAGTTGCAGACCCTGTATATGCAGCACGGACCCCCAGCTGCAGCAGCAGCAGCCAGAAGCCCTGGGCTAAGGGCTGCTGCCCACGGTGACCACAGAGCCCCGCAAGGGCTGGAGAGAGAGTATCTCTCAACCCCCCAGCTGATGGCCGCCATGGAGGACCCCGCTATTTCGATGTTGCGGGACGCGGATCGTCTACACGTCCCTACTTCGATGTTGAACGTCGAAGTAGGGCGCTATTCCCATCCCCTCATGGGGTTAGCGACTTCGACGTCTCGCCAGCTAACGTCGATTTCAACTTCGAAATAGCGCCCAACACGTGTAGACGTGACGGGCGCTATTTCGAAGTTACTGCCGCTACTTCGAAGTAGCGTGCACGTGTAGACGCAGCTATTATGTAGTCTTTCAGTATTTCTGAGAAAGGTACTATGATTCCCATTTTACAGCTGATGAGCTCAAGTGACACAATGAGCCAGTGGTTGATTCAAGAATAGATTCCACAACTGATTCTCAGTTCCCTGTTCTAACCACTACCTGCTTTAGCAATTGCTGGGGGAAATTAGTGTGTCCCATCACTTTTAGTTCTTTGGCATCAATTTTGCCATACACAGAAACTCTCAGTAATTGATAATGTAAGTTGCTAAACATGAAGCTTTTGCTGAAAAACTTAAAGGCTTTCATATGGATTGTGTTTCTTTTATAATATTGAAAGAGTAGAGAGATCTTTTAATAGTTTGGTCCTTTTGCAGTTGTACTGCATTTCACCTAGTACTCTGTTGCCTCTCTCCCTGTTTCACATTCTGAATATTAATAGTATGATCTACTTAACAGTGAATGGTTTAAAAATCACTCTTGCCTATAACCTTAGCCAACCACATTTATCTCTCACTAGATATAGTCCTGCATTTACTTGGACGATTGAAAATTTGGTATATGCGCTGATGTGAATGCATGCAGAACATAAGAGGATGGTGAATTAAATATGGGAATAAATGCATTAAACTTGTTTGCAAAGTTCTTATTGGATCTTTGTCCAAGCTTCCCCAAAGTTTATAGTTGTTTTGAGTGAGGATTATTGATTATTTATTATGGTGGGGGAGGCATAGCTCAGTGGTTTGAGCATTAGCCCACCCAGCACAGCGTTGTGAGTTCAATCCTTGTAGAGGTTATTTAGGGATTGGGGAAAATAGATGCCAGAGATGGTGCTTGGTCCAGGCAGGGGACTGGACAAGATGACCTCCTGAGGTCCAATGTGATGTGTATTTTTTTTTTTTTTTGAAACATAGATAAAGGCTCCTCAACCACAAACTTCAGAGTTGAATGTCTTTGTAGCCTGGGAGTATTTAGATATGGTTTCTAGTTCACACACAGCATTGATTAACTACTTCAGAGTAGTGATCTGGTTATAGTGATGTTTACCGTATACATATATTGAGTCAATGTATGAGGATGGTAAGTTTGTCAGGAAATGTATCTAGAAGTGTGAGGAAGATCCAAATATACACTTCTCCGCAAATATCTGAAGAACAATGCTTTACTCTTTTTAATGGTATTAAATGAATTTGCTTTAACAATCTTGTGAGTACAACCCTGTTTTGGGATTGCCTGATAGGTTTCCCCAAACATCAATCAGTCACTGTGAAGGGGAGGGGAAATCGAGGACACAGTAGGGATTAAAGAGACAGATACTCTCTCAAGGCAAACTCTGTCCTAGAGAGAGACAGGATTTTGAGACTGAGAAGCCAGAGCATACAGAGGAAAGATGCCTGGGTGAAGTTAGAGCTACTGGAGTCTCTATTAGGAGGAGGGTTAAATTCTAGGCAAGAGATATACAAAGAGATTATTTTGTTATTTTAAAATCTTCTCTTGTGTTTATTGTAAGATCAACTCTGCTAGTTGTGTGGTAGATGGATCCCAGAGCTGGGGCTACAGACTGAGCCTGGACATCTGTGTCGCAATCCAACAGCCCTGTATCTCAAGCCTGAAAACCCAAGTCAGCTGTCTCTGGCCAGCTGTGGGTTTTTAATTTTAGTGTAGATACGACCCTGGTAACAAATCCTGGCAGTCCTCTTCCCATCAGTACATGTTCCTTTGTTCAGATGGGAACAATACAACGGCAATCCAAATGTAATGAATGCTTTCTCTTTTTCTTTGGCCTGTCTTCTACACGGGATAGAAAAGAGAACAGAGAGAGAAACAAGAAGAGAGATGTGATCACTCACTGAGGCTGGCTAACCTATCTGTAACCCTCCAAACTGAGAAAAGAAAGCATTACACAGAGCCTTGACTTTACAGCTCCCTTCAGCTACATCTACACTGAAGCTTTATTTTGAAATGTGCTATTGCAGAGTAGCTATTTTGAAAGATCTCTGTAGTGCAGACACAGCTAAAATGAACTCTGAAATAGCACTTAGCTATTTTGAAATACATAGTCTGTAGATGTAGTGCTTATTTCAAAATAGGTTTTGTCAAAATAGGCTGCATTTACACTACAGCTCAATTTCGAAAGGTGAACTTTTGAAAGCAACCTTTTGAAAGATCGGCTTTCGAAAGCACGTGACCATACACCAAAAACGGATCGAGATTGCGATCTGCCCTTTCGAAAGACTGATCACCTTTCGCAAGGGAGACTCCACACACTCCAGGGTGCTCTTTCAAAAGAAGGGGCCAGGAAATGCTGCAGATGGGATCTCAAGGCAGACAAGCGTTTCTGGGAGCTGTAGCCTGGTGCTCCTTTAAAGGGCCCCTCCCCAACACCCTCATTCTGCACATGCCAAGAGCTGGCTTGCCATCCAGAGCACCACAGAGCCCGACCATGTGGAGGAGCCACTTCGGGGCCACACAGTAGATTCCCACAAGCTCCCCTACACCCTGCTCCTCGAGGCTGAGGTCAGCCTGCTGCCCACTCTGCTAGCTACCATTCTGCAGCCGCTCTGTGGGACTACCCTAATGGCGGCCCCAGGCTCGCAACCCTGTCAAGCAGGCATTCGGGTGGCTGAAGTGGTGTTTGTGCTGTCTTCTCACAAGGCTGGAGGTCGGGCTCCCCGGTGTGCTAGATCTGGTCGGTGCATGCTGTGCCCTCCACAGTATTGTGGAGGCGAAGCGTGAGCCCTTGCTGCAGGGGTGGACTGCCGAAACCGGCTACGGTTGTGAGCAGCCAGCTGCTGTGCCATGCTGCCAGGTGCAGTGGGATGGGGTGCAGGTCAGGGAGGCCCTCTGGGAGTCCTTTACTCAAGGGCCCCTGTGACCGCCCCATGCAGCCACCACCACAACCCCCATCCACCCACCCACTCTTCACCATTCCCCCCACCACGAACCTCCTACCACACTCTCATACTCCACTGACCGCTGCAACGTACACCAGGGACATGGGAGTGGGGACAAATAAACTGTTTACTAGAATGATAGCAAAAGAATCCAAACTGTTTCAATTGAATAATAAAATATTTACAAGGAGGCTGTGGGGGGAACTATATACAACAGGTTCCTCAGGAGAGGGTGGGGGCCATGGAACTTGGAGTGGGTCGTGGGAGGGTGGGGGGCCTTACTCCTCCAAAAGGTTGGAGGGCCAGGACCTGTGCTGGGCATGGGAATCCCTTACTGCCTCGGGTCTGAGGTCCCTGTCAGGACTGGGATGGGGCTGGGACTGTGGGAAGTAGGGCAAAGGAGGGATCCAGCTGGCCCAAGCTCAGGCTCGCTGGGGCCATGGGAAGGGAGGGAGGCGTGGAGGGAAAAGGTGGGGGCTGTGCCACCCTTTTCTGTGCCTTTGTCATATCCAATGGCCCAGGGCCATGTGGGATCTGGGTGGCTGTGGGTTCCTGCATGGGTAGGGCACGCACAGACATCAGTCAGCCTCCCTCCCCTCCCCTCCCTGGGTGTCAGCCACTGGGACAGCACCAGTTGAGAGCAGGGCAGCAAGGTCAGGGACTGTGGGGGGAGCTGCAGAAGAGTCTGCAGGGGTGGGCACAATAGTGGCTGATGAGGGAGCCTGAGGCTGGGTAGGTGGGTGGTCACAGCCTGTGTGAGGGTGTGCAAGCTGCCTGCCACCTGATCCCAGGCCTTCTGCTCCATCACCAGCCAGTTGTGCATGATGGCAGTCATGTCCCACGGGGTGGCATTGTGGGTGGCATTGGCATCGGCCTCCTCCTCCCCAGGGTGGTGCTTGTGTATGCCCCAGCAGCGGCCCCGTATGGGCACTGACAGGGGTGCAGTCCTGGCCCCCTCACCCCCGGTGCGGGGCTCCACGGCCTGCATACAAGTCTTGGCTGGCCCCTGGATGGTGGAGCTGTAGAGACAGAAGAGGACAGAGGGATGGGCCATCAGTACCACAACCTGACCCTGGGGGCTGTGCCACCCTTCCCTGTGCCCTTCCCCCATCCAATGGCCCAGGACCATGTGGGATCCAGGTGGCTGGGGGGTTCCTGCATGGGTGGGGCACGCACAGGCACCGGTCAGCCTCCCTCCCCTCCCCTCCCTGGGTGTGCAGCCAGCAGTGCTGCCTACAGGTGCAGGTGCTGAGAGCAGTGTGCGGTCACTGCTCAGAGCCGGAGAGCCTGGCCATCCAGGGTGCATCTGTGCTGGAGGCAGCAGCCGTGTGAGTGGCCCGCTGCAGGCTGTGGCAGAGGTGGGCCCATGTGCTGGGGCATCCGATGCTCACGAGACCTACCTGGGTGTCCCTCCAGGAACTCGGGGGAGGTGGCTCGGCTGGAGACCTCTGAGGACAGGACAATGACGAGGGTCCCATCTCTGGAACTCCCATAATCCTCCGGGCTTCGGTTTTGGTGCCCGTCGGGTGGGGGCTGCTGCCTGCCGCTGTTCCCAATGTCTCCTCAGGCCCCCCCGTGAGGCTCTGTGTCCAGTCTGGCTGTGTCCAGGACGTGGGTGGGCCGTGCTGCCTCCTTGGGCCTCAGGAAGGGGGTGAGCTCCTTGGAGTGGGGGCAGGCTGGCTGCATCACAGGCCTGGCAGTAGGCCTGCTGCAGTTCCTTCACCTTACTCCGCCCTTGCTGCACTGTGTGGCAGGCTGGCCCCAGGAGCTCAGGCTGGCTGACAGCTGGCTGAAGGCTGTGGCATTCTGGTGCTGGCCTGTCATGAGCAGCAGCAGCTCCTCATCCCCCCAGGGTACCAGCAGGTTCTTGACCTCCACCTTGCTCCAGGAGTGGGTCCTCTTCTTAGCCCCTGGCTGGGGTCCCGAGAGCCTTCAGATGCCTGGGAGGGGGGCCCTGGGAGGCGCAGGGCTGCTGGCTGCTGGACATGCTGCTGCGGGATTTGCTCGGCGAGCTCTGGAGTCTGCTGGAGGTCGTGCTGGTGGGAGCTCCTGCTGTTTCTGCTGCCAGCATGCTCTCAGCCTCCTGCCACAGGGTTTCTGGGTCCCTGAGTCTTTAAGTGTGGCTGGACATGCCAACCACAGAGCCCTACTTGTGCTGGCAGGGGCATCTCCGAGCGCCAGCCAGCCGGCGCCACAAAGGACCGCCTCTTTTGAACAAGCAACACCCGGAACATCTACGCGCATTCTCTTTCGAAAGAGCCTTTCAAAAGCAGGTGCTGTTCCTGAAACAGGGAAGGAGGAGTGATTTCAAAAGGCACTGGGTATAATTATAAATAAAGTACCAGCTAAACCCATCTGATCCTCCATCCACCCATTCTCAACTGGCTGATTTCTTATGGAAATTGTGGTGGGGGGTAGGTCTGTAGAGAAGGGATTAAATTCAAGTATAAGAGGCATCATAGAAATTTCTACATTTTTTTCTAATCAGCTTCAAATTCATAGCTCTCTTATCAACTCTGTGTTTGTAAGCTGTTACATATCACCTTACACATATCTTAAATACTCCCCAGAGTATTTCAACATCTAGTATAGAGCACATTATCCTCAGCATGCTATCATATTGCGCAGTGTTGCTTTAAAACTCTTATCACTGACATTGGATATTTTTCTCCAAATATTTTATTGCAAAAATAATCCTAGATCAGTTCAGCTTGATATACTTTATAGGGGAGAATGGCCTTTTAAAATGCACATACTGATTTTGTTATGGTAACATTTCTTAAGTGGACAAGTAGTCCGTCTATCCTTGATAATGAATCATGTACAGATGAATACAATAATTAAATGGAAAATATGCTAATGTGACATTATGGCTGAGATTTTAAATACAGAAAACCAGGGATAGAATTAGTAAGTAAATAAGTAGATTTGGTTGTTTCTTGCACATTTGTGTATATGGGAAAATGTCTTTGCGCCTCAGAACAAGGTATTATTTCCATGAGAAAACGCTTTAAAATGAAAAACACAGTGGTCTCACCTTCACTGTTATTAGAGATTCAGTCCTACAAGGTGTTGGGTGCCCTCTTCTCTCACAGAATTCAGTGGGAGTTGGATGTGTTCAAAAGCTCATAAAAGTGATCTGCACCTTCCCAGAATTCTGCCTTGTTACTGCTGGAGTGAACCACTTTTCTGTGTATCCATTTTAGGTCTCATTTTTTTCTTCATTACACTTATTGCCTCCAAGCTCTAATGGGCCAAATTCACACTTGAACTCATTTGAATTCAGTCTCAGAGGGGTAGCTGTGTTAGTCTGTAGCTTCACAAATAACAAGTAGTCCTGTAGTACCTTAGAGACTAAGCAGTGTTTTGGGTCGTGAGCTTTCTTGGGTAAAACTCACTTCTTCAGACACTGTTATACCACTGAAATGCTTATCCCATTGTTTATCCCTATTCTCACCACTAATGTTCAAAATCTTCTTCTCCCACTAACACTACAGTGATAAGCATTTAAGAAATGCTTAAGTACATAAACAGGTACCATATTAACTGGGGAGCATGGCACGCAGTTTTGTCATTGACATAGCTAATGTTGGTAGTCCATTGTTGCTGCTGCTGCTGCTGAATTAGTAGCTTATAAAGCAGAGATAATACCCAGTTGTGGAGTTGCTCACCAGTCATGCTTGATAAGTCCCAGTAGTGAAAACTTCCTCTCAGATTCTGCATTCTTTGTAGAGATCATCAGGGCAATGTATAATGCCTTTAAAATCATCTGTGTGAGTCAGGTATTACTCTTGGGCACAAAGCTGAGCTCTTCAGAGTTCATTTTCTGGACAGAAGTCAGGCTCTGTCTAAAGCTTCAATGACACTGAATATCCACAGGTCACTATAGTTACTTTGTTTCTCTAACTTCTTTTTCCATATCCATTAAGAGGGAGACACAATATCCCCACCATGACCAATGTGATATATTATATAGTCCAGTTTCAGTAAATAATGTATTTTCTACGAAGTCACTGAATCTAACTTTTACATGCCCTTAACCTTACTTCAGGAAAGAACAGCAGACTGGCATTACAATGTCCATTTATCCTGTTAGAGACCAGCCCCTGTGGCAAAGTACAAGTCTTACCATGACAACTCTGTAGCCCACTGCCAAACAGTGTGTACAGAAGTTTGTCAGAACTGCAGGTTTTGTTTCGTTTTTAAAAATCCCTACGTTCGTCTGCTGATGAGGAGACTGGGAAATGTAAAAGGGACAATTTCAATGAGGAACCCAGTTCCCATCCAGCTGAGGCTCCAAAGAGAATTGGGGCAAAATCCAATTCTGGTAAAACAAAAGGTTTGGGTATGGAGGGAACATAAAGAGGACAATGAAGCAAAGCTTAATTTTTTTGTTCAGTTTTACTCAGCTTTGATGTCAGTGGGAGATTTATCCAAATGAGACACTTAGAATTTGACCCCATGTTTATAAATAAGTGTTTTACTTCAATATGACCGCATTTGTATGAAATGAAAATGTCATTTAAAATAATGTGGTGTGGGAGAAGTCAGTTCACACCTTCACTGCTCTGTACTTCAGCTGAAGAAGGCAGCAAATGTGGAAAGAAGGTTGTGGAGAACAGAGGTGTGAAATCAGGTATATCTGTAAAACACAGCCCTGGGATAATGTCATGTATTTGATTAATTTTAGGTATCACATGCATAATGGGGGTGCTGAGATCCAGTGAACCAAATTATAAACTCTGTATATGATGGAAACCACTTTAAGCCAGGGAATACAGAGGCACCCACGGCATCCTTAATTCCAGCACCTACACTTACCAACGTACTTTTGTCTTAAACTTTAATTAACTGTCATTGTTTGTTTTTTCCTTCCCCTCCCACTGTTTACCTTGATTTTCCTTCTCTGTGGTCTCCGTGTCTATGGTTTCTTAGTCTGTTTTCTTCAGACTTTGAGGAATTTTCCGTTTCTTTTTCTTAGACCTTTTGGCTTACAATCAACCTTCCCCTTGAGAAAGTTTTTCACTGGGACTCAGTCTTGCTTTGGACCCTCTTGTTCTTGCCGTCTGATTTTCTTCTTTCCCTCCTTTGCCCATGTTCCCTGGTTGCTTCTCTTCACATCCTCTGTCTCCAAAGCTTCTTTTCCAGTGTCCTCTCCCTCCTTCCTATCACATGGTTCCCTTTCAACCTCTTCTCCAAAACTCTTCCTTTCATCCCAGACTTTTTTCTCCATTCATCTGCCCTATGTTAATGGAGGGTTGGGGAACCATACTAAACATGAGAGGAGTCAGGCATACTTCTTTTCCCTGCTGCTTTCTGTGAATTTATGGGTTCCTCTCCAATGTGATCTGAAGTGATGAAAGCAGTTATCCCCCTCATGCTTTCATTGCATGTGCCATAGGGAGAGAATGCATTTTTCCTTCTCTCCCCTACATCTATTCCTACCTTTGTTTCAGGCCAATGAGAACCATGACAGGAGAGGCAGGGAATAAATAATGAGTTGTTGTTAGTGTCATTAGGCTGCTAGTTTACAGCTGATTCATCTCCATAGGCTTTGTGCCACCAGCAGCATTCTCAGTCCTTTGTGACTGACATTATGGACCAGGCATTCATGAGTCAGCTGTCCTGAGCAATGCTCTCCTACCCCACACCCCTGGCAGCGATGGGGCTGGCTTCTGCACAGCTGTTTACATTTTGGCTCTGGCACAGTTTGGAAGACCCTGAGGAGTTCTTCTAACCTATCAGAACATTGGTTGCCAATGTCCCCTCAAGATCATCCTGGCAATAGAACATAAACTGGGCATAGAAAAACCCCAGCTCTGCCCCTGTTTCCCATCATCCTCTCTTCCCAGCATTATCTCGGTGTCAAGTGAGAAAGCTCTTCGTTGATGCATTTCCAAGCAAGACACATAGATACCTTCAGAGCCCCTTCCCCCCACTCAGGAGATAGCCAAATGGACACCTGTGCATTGGGCCCTAAACATTCTATCCCCAGACACATGTGGGAGACTCACTAGCAGTAAATATCCAACCTTTTGTAAACCATTTTCTATACGTGGTGTTCTCTTGCTGTTTGCTGCCCTCTTGAAGCTCCTTTCTATTTACCTATTGCAATGAGGTCTGTCTGTAGTGTGGTGTTCTATGTACTAGTACTAGTAGGCATCCTTCGATCCTGAGGGATCATGGTTTTGTGCCCCAGTTGGACTGATTCAAGCAGTGTCTTCTGTGGCTGTGCAATCCAATCTGGGAGTGGCAGTCCTTTCCGCACTGTGAGCAGCAGTAGGCAGATGTCGCTCTGGTATCATGGGCACAGATCTTCCTGAGGGCTCTCCTGTCTTCTGCTTCCTTCACCAAGGTAGTTTCATACGTAACAAGAGCTTCCTTCACTCCCTGTTTCCAGGCATGCCTGTCTGAGGCGAGCGAATGCCAGGTGTTCACACTGATAGAGAGAGCGCTGAGGTCACGCTTGCACGTGTCCTTGTAGCGCAATTTAGGTCGCCCTTTCGGCCTCTTTCCAGACACCAGTTCGCCAAAGAGGAGGTCCTTCGGTATTCAGCCATCTGTCATGCGTGAGACATGACCCAGCCAGCACATACACCTCTGTTTGAGAAGGGTGAACATGGAGGCGGTGCCTCCCCTCTCAAGCACTGCGCTATTGGGGACCTTGTCCTCCCATGAGATACCGAGTATGCGTCTAAGGCAGCACATGTGGAATGTGTTGAGCCGCTGCTCTTGTTTTGAGCACAAAGTCCATGTTTCACTGGCGTACAGCAGTGTGCTCAAAACACAGGCTGTGTAGACCTGCACTTTGGTGTGTACAGTGAGCTTTTTGTTAGCCCATACTCTCTTCGTCAGCCTGGAGAACGTTGTGGCGGCTTTTCCAATGCGCTTGTTGATCTCGCTATCAAGTGACAAGTTGTCCGAGATCGTCGAGCCTAGGTACACGAACTCATGGACGACTTCCAGTTCATAGTCTAGCACGTTGATAGATGGCTCGTTACCCACGTTTTGGCCCATCACCTGTGTCTTCTTTAAGCTGATTGTGAGACCAAATTCCATACATGTATCCGCAAAGCGAGTTATAAGTGACTGCAGTTCCTGCTGAGTGTGAGCAGCAATAGCTGCATCGTCAGCAAAAAGGAACTCCCTTAGATGCTTTGTAAGCACCCTGGTCTTTGCTCTGAGCCTCGACAGTTTGAAGAGTTTGCCGTCTGTTCTCGTGTGGAGAGAGATGCCCTCAGTAGCAGTTCCGAAGGCATATTTGAGCAAAACTGCAAAGAAGATGCCAAAATATGTTGGAGCCAGCACACCCCCCTTGCTTCACTCCGCTGAGAATCTCAAAGGGTTCGGATGTGGATCCGTCGTATACGATGGTCCCCTTCATGCCTTCATGGAAGGCCCTAATAATGCTGAGCAGAGTTGGGGGACAGCCGATCTTAGCCAGAATCGCGAACATACCTTTTCTGCTGACGAGGTCAAATGCCTCGGTCAGGTCGATGAAGGCAATATACAGAGGTTTGTTCTGCTCCCTGCACTTTTCTTGTAGTTGCCTAACAGAGAAAACCATGTCTATGGTGGACTGTTCAGCTCTGAACCCACACTGAGACTCAGGGTAGACTCTCTCCGCAAGAACATTGAGCCTCTTCAGAGCAACACGTGCAAATAGCTTCCCCACAGTACTGAGAAGGGAGATGCCGCGATAGTTGTTACAATCGCTTTTGTCACCCTTTTTCTTGTAGACAGTAACGATGTTAGCATCCTTCATATCTTGTGGTACGCTGCCTTCTCTCCAGCATTGGCAAAGTATTCCATGCAGCTCTGAAACTAGGGTACTGTTGGCGCATTTGAGGATTTCTGAGGGAATACCGTCTTTCCCTGGGGCTTTTCCAGAAGAGAGTGCTTTTAGCACGTTGCTGAGTTCCTCCAAGGTGGGCTCAGCATCGAGTTCAGTCATGGTGGGCAGAGGCTCGATGGCATTCAGGGCTCTCTCTGTAACTACGGTCTCTCTGGTGTACAACTGTGAGTAGCGTTCCACCCAGCATTCCATCTGCTTGGTTCTGTCCTTCAAGACCTCGCCTGTGGCCGACTTAAGTGGGGCAGTCTTTCTTTGTGATGGACCGATGGCCTGTTTGATCCCATCGTACATTCCTCACATTACCAGTGTCTGCGGCCTGCTGAATCTTGGAGCAGAGTTGGAGCCAGTAATCATTGGCACACCGCCGAGCAACCTGCTGCACTTGGCTCCGAGAAGACCGGAGCACCTGCAGTTTCACCTCACTGGCAGAGGACCTGTATGCAGCCAGTGCCTGTCTCCTCTTCTCAGTCGGGGCATCAGCACTTCAGTGTGGGCTTCAAACCAATCAGCAGACTTGACTGTCTTCTTCCCAAAGGTAGATATCGCAGTATTACAGAGAGCGTCCCGTAGTTGTTCCCATCTCTTGCTGATATCAGTGTTGTCCAGGTGGGGCAAGGCCTCTTCAAGTGCTTGGACAAACTCGCATACTTTTGAAGGGTCATGAGTCTTGCCAGTGTCAATGCACAGCCTCCCTTCCTTTTTGGAGTGAAAGATTCTTCATGGCTGGATGTGCACCTTACTACACATGAGCAAATGGTCAGTGTCACAGTCTGCGCTGTGGTAGCTGTGTGTCACCCTGATATTACCTAAACGGCTGCGTTTGGTGAGGACAAGGTCAAGCTGGTGCAAATGTTTCGATCTTGGGTGTCACCATGAAACTTTGTGCTGGGGTTTGACGTTGAAGAAGATATTGGTTACGCAGAGGTCATGTTGGGAGCAGAGTTCAAGGAGGCGCTGTCCGTTTTCATTCATCTTCCCAGTTCCAAACTGTCCCAGACAGGATGGCCAGCTGTGGTGATCGCTGCCAAATCTGGCGTTGAAGTCGCCAAGGATGAATAGCGGCTCATGGGAAGGTACCTCACTGATGGCAATGCTAAGTTCATCATAGAACTTGTCCTTAACTTCCTGGGCAGAAGTTAAAGTAGGCGCATAGACGCTGAAGATGTTGACCATGCCCACTGGTGTTTGAAGCTGGATTTTCAGCATTCTCTCAGTTCCCACATTTGGTGGTATGACTGAGCCAACTAGGCTGTTTCTGATTGCGAAGCCAACAACGTGTTCCCTGGTCTCTTCTGGAGGCTTCCCATGCCAGAAAAAGGAAAAGTCCTTCTTCCTGAGACATCCAGAGGATGATAGCCTTGTTTCCTGGAGGGCCACGATGTCCATCTGCAGTCTTCTCAGCTCGTTGTTAATGATTGCTGTCTTCTGGGGGTTACTAATGTTCTGTAGGTGTTCTGTAAGGCCCGGAGTCATGGTCCTTACATTCCATGTGCCGAGCCTGAAGGCTGGATTATTTTGTTGCTTGTTTGTTTTGCCTGGTGTAAGGTTAACGATCCACCTGTCAGTGATTCCCTAAGCCCCACACACCCAGTGTAGCAAGTGGACCGTGGCAAGGCAGCACCTACTTAGCTGGGGGCTGCCCAGCTTGAGGTGGGCAGTAGCTGTCCAATGAGATCCCAAGACCTCTCCCACCATCGGAAGCAACCCCTGGTGCCTCACTCTACGCCAATCGAGTGCAGTGGCTTAATATCGGTAACTGCTGCTTCCCGTGTTGTGTCACCACTCAGAAAGCAATGCTGGAGTGTCCTCTCCAGGGTGCAGGCCTGGGCAAGTAAGTTTGAAGAACCAGCTGATGCCCAGCAGCAGGTTCTCCCTCTCCACGCCACTGATGTAATCCAAGGGAAAGCTGAAAGCCAGTACAGCTTGGCACCAATGTTGTCGCAGGAGCTGCCAGAGTGAGATTGAGCACAACCTCAAACTGCCTTAGGGGCTCCATCTCCGGATTTTTCCTCGGGGTTTACTCCCGAAGCCTTTCCCATGACTAGGTATCGCTGCAAGGCAGCGGAAGTTTCAAGTCAGAGTTTCCTTTTCCTCAGTGGGCAGCCTTCCCAGGCTGACGAGCCCCATCTGCCCGAAGCAACTGGTTTGAAGGCGCCAGTCACCCGCCTTTGCCCCTTCTCCTGTCAGTACAAACAGTTTCGCCGGGCTTAGAAACTAAGCCACACGTGAAGGCCAGGAGCTGGACTTCGGCTGTCAGAGGCTACTGGAGACGCACCCATGGGAGCATTTTATAGATAGTGGGAGCTTATCCCCACTACCACCCCCGGCTATGACAACCCTTGAAACCGGTGTTCTATGTACTGCAGCATTATCTAGCTTAGAGCTTGCTCTACATAGGCTGCTGGGAAATAAAATACTTCTAACTTTACTGCATACAAAATTCAAGTAGAAAGCCCCAGGGCCTGGCACAGAGGCAGATGAGCTCTAAGTTCATCTGCACAGTAGGTGGCTAGTGTGGTAAGGCACAGGTTTTTTATTGGGAAACCAAGATGCTTGACATGTCTTTTGTAATTGTAAAATCTTTAAAGGTTGGTTATTGCTTTCCATGGAAGTTGGAAATAATTTTAGTGAAAGTTAAACCTTTAGCAGCTCTTTAAAGCTATTATATTTATTAGATAATATTTTATAAGCTTGTTACTCTTAAAGAGCTTTGTTTTGAGTTGTCAGCTGGGACATAATAGAATCAGAAAGCACTTTACAGTGGAACTTACAAAAGAAACCGAAATTCCACAAGGGATGTCACTTCAGGTTTTGATGTGCTTAGCATCTGTTTGCCAGAATTGGGAATAGGTGACAGGGATGGATCACGTGATGATTGCCTGTTCTGTTCATTCCTTCTGGGACACCTGGCATTGGCTACTGTTGGAAGACTGGATATTGACCTGGATATTGAACTTTGGTCTGATACAGTGTGGCTGCTCTTATGTTCTTAAGGGGGCTAATTGCCAATCAGAATCACTATATGCACCCTCTCATCTGCATTAAGAGTTTATGAAGCACCCAGATTGTGGAGCTCAGGCACAGTTTGTTAGAGCTTTAAGGAAAATAGAGAAAATTTACAAGCATTTGGGGACTGGAATAAGTGAGGCTGTGCCACATTCTGATTTCACTGCATTACGTTAGTAGCCAATTCTTTCCCTAGAATTGAAAGGTAAGCAGTAGAAACATATACATGTCAGGAAGAAGTCTTACTAAGAACACCTTTTAAGCAAGGGAAGTTGATTACACTGTACCTGATAAAAGGTAGTATATTCTAAAATAAAGGGATTATAATAATTTAAACTGGGTTTTTGCAACTGCTCTAGTTTATTCTTATTTTCACCTGTTACAACTATTAATGTTCCAGTTTAAAATGTTTCATTCTTTAAATATATATTTGTTGTTATTTAACAAAGTTAAGTGCTATGTACATTAAATCTTGACTCTAATAGGAGTGGGGGAGAAAAGATACAATTCCAATATTTATAAGTGTACAAA
Organism: Carettochelys insculpta; assembly: GCF_033958435.1. Lineage (NCBI taxonomy): Eukaryota > Metazoa > Chordata > Testudines > Carettochelyidae > Carettochelys > Carettochelys insculpta. Next base: position 161,052,601 of record NC_134138.1, on the reverse strand, counting down.
AAAAAATCCTAAAACCTTAACAGTGACCTCAGCTCGTTCCATCTAAATCACAATTAGGGCCCGGGATTTATAATTTTCCAATTGCAACAATGAATTGTAATATATGAAATAAGTTAGTACTAAAATTTAATTCTCCTTGGAAAAGGAATGTTTCGCCTTTTAAATCTCTCCATTTAAACAGTGATCTTTGTGATAAAGGGATGCTCCAGGGCCACCTATTTCCCTAAAATGGTACCTGTTATGGAGGGGAACAGACTAAGAAGCATCCACCTGGAGCAGTGCACGGTGAAGGGAAAGCTGTGAAGTGTGCTGGTTCCTTTAATCTGCCTGTCACAGGGTGACATTTTTCTTTTAAAAGAGAGAAGGTCTAATGCAGCTGCATGTCATCAGGTCATACAAACTGGGCTGACAAAAGGGCACCTGTCCCCTAAAAAGGGGCCAGTAAGTCAGATCTGCCTGGGAGGAGGAGGTTGGTAGGAGATGAGAGCTGCCAAAGACATGAGATGGTCCTGGGAAAAGGCAGAAATCAGGAAATTAAAGAGGGGTTTATCTGCTGACCTACCTGAGCCAGAGAGCTAGGGCTGAAGGCCAGAGAGTGGGAGATGTACTGGTTCGAAGCCAGAGAGCTATAGCCAAGTGCTGAAGAGGTCCAAAGACGGGGAGGCAGTGGATGGGTTTGCTCACCAAACATCTCTATGTTGGAGAGTTGACTCCAGGGGAGAGGTAAGAGGACTGAGGGAAATGAGGGATGCTCCCCTGGAGAAGATTATCTCCCAGGAGAGATGCTGAGAGGATTCCTGCTGTTTTGGGACTTTGCTACAGACTGTTTGTATAATGTTTAATAATAAACTGACCCCAGGTGGGTACTTAAACAAGAGAGCCAAGTGTAGAGAGTCTTTGGGTTTTCTGAGAGAGGAAACTGAGGCAGGATGCTGCATACCCATCCCTGACCACAAGGGGCTGCACCAAGGGCAGCTGACACTGTTCCATTGCCCCTACAGGCTCTCTGCCCACTGTAAGCATCAGTTCTTTCATCACCTGGCAGCTCTGTCTGCCTGTCGTGCTGATCACACTGAATGTAAGTGATGATATTTGAGAGACTACATTGATTCCTGTCTGGTCAGAAATAGGCAACAACATCATTTGTATTTAGTCCTGATCAAAAGCAAATACAACCACTGAACTTACAGTACAAATTCTTATGATTTTTGTGTATATGTAATTAATTGACACCCTGTCTGAGTGTGGAGCTAGATTCTTTTATTCATCTCTGCTGGTGTTTTTAAGTTTTTCAGTTCATGTGTAAAACAGTATTCTGAGATGTCATTTCCTTGTCCCGCTATCACAGGCAGAGTGCTTCCAATGTGCCTACTGAAGTTCTTAGAGAACAACAAGAAGTCCTGTGGCACCTTATAGACGAACAGATATTTTGGAGCATAAGCTTTCGTGGGCAAAGACCCGCTTCATCAGATGCATGAGTGGAGGGGGGCTAAGAGGGGTATTTAAAGAGTGGGGTCCCAGTAAAAGGGAGGGCCAGAGCTGACAAGGTCTATTCAGCAAGGTGGAAATAGCCCATTATCAGTAGAACGTATCAAAAGAGGATAAAAACAAGTCAGATCAGACAGGGGGATATGAGCCATTGTCAGAGTCTAATGGGGAAATCTTAACACACAGGGCAGAGAAACTGTTTTTGTAAGCTGCGAGCCACTCCCAGTCTCTGTTTAATCCTTGGTTAATGGAGTCAAGTTTGCAAATAAATTGCAGCTCAGAGACCTCTCTCTCCATTTGATTTTTGAAATTTCTTTGTTTCAGGACTGCCACCCTTAAATCTGCTACTGAGTGTCCAGGGAGACTGAAGTGTCCCTCCGCAGGCTTCTGTACGTTACCGTTCCTGATGTCTGATTTGTGTCCACTTATTCTTTTACGTAGAGACTGTCCAGTTTGGCCAATGTAAATTGCAGTGGGGCATTGCTGGCACATGATGGCATATATTATATTAGAAGAAGTGCCGGTAAAGGAGCCCCTGATGGTATGGTTGGTGTTAGGTCCTGTGATGATGTCACTGGGGTAGATATGTGAGCAGAGTTGGCAGCGAGGACTGTTGCAGGGGCTGGTTCGAGGCCTAGAGCCACTGGTTTGTGATTTGTAGTGGCTGGTGAGGATTTGTTTAAGGCTGGCAGGTGTCTGTAGGCGAGGACAGGCCTGCCTCCCAAGGTCTCTGAGAGTGAAAGATCATTGTTCAGGATGGGTTGCAGATCACTGATGATGCGCTGGAGAGGCCTTAGGTGGGGGCTGTATGTGATGGTCAGTGGTTGTTCTATTGTTTTCCTTGCGAGGACTGTCTTGTAGCGGGTGGCTTCTGGGTACCCGTCTGGCTCTGTCAATCTGAAGTTCTTAGAGGATCTGCATGGGACAGGATTGGTTATAGTGAAAAAGGGTAGGGAAAGCAAAAGACGTTGTGAAGCTGATATATGGAAGGGAGCAGCTGAGGTTGCTGGCACACACACGTTCATGTGTAATTTTTATAGACAGAGTAACACAGCACTGCTCTGGTGTATCTGTTTCCAACATACTGAGGAAAAGAAATGGTCAATTTAATTAATTAAGCATGTGTGTTAGCAGTTCAGGCTCACTAACTTTGGATGTAGCTTTTGAAGTTTAGCCCAACTTTAAAACGAGCAGACAAAATCCAGTTTGTTTGTTTACAGAGGAGTTGATGTTAGAGTCTGTTTTAATGACATTTCCATGCAAAACTGTAGATGTAGTACACAGGGTTGTGAAAAATAATGACAGAAGACGGGGTGGGACTTCCAAAAGCTCTTCAGTGACTTAAGAGCCTGCGTCCTGTTTTCAGAAGTGACAGTGGGAATGTCTGCCCAGCCCATATGAACCCGCTGGAGTTCAGGCAAAGGGGCTGTGTAATTGTGATATAAACACATAGGCTGGAGCTTGGATTCTAGGTCCCTTCCATCCCCACTCATAGAATGCCAAGGCCAGGCCTGTGGACAGGGAAGGAGGGCAGGGCAAAGGGAACAGCTGTCCTGGGACTGGGCAATCTAAAAGTGGTTTGGGCTCTTCACCACTGCTATCACTACAGTGGCAACAGCTGCAGTTAGAGCCTCCAGCCCTTTAAATCATCACCAGAGACCTGGGGTAGCCCCTAACCCTACCTCTTCCACCCACCACCCCACTCCATCCAGAGGTCCGTGGCCTGGCTGAGTCTGTTGGCCTCCCTCCCCAAGGCTCAGCCCCCACCCAGTACCTAAATATGTACAATACCGTAAAACAACCCATTAGTTTGAGCCCTACAAGCCTGAGTCAGCTGACATAGCTGTTCCATTCAAATGATTATTTTAAGTAGCATTTCGGGAGGTCTCCTGACTATTAAAAAGGAGAAATATTAATGCTTTATGAACTATAATTCATAATTACTGTATTATTTCTCTCTAAATACACTTTTGACAGTAATATCATCAGGCCATCACAAAGGGCCATAGAGGCCCAGACCACTTTCATCTTTTGAGGCCCCTACCTATAATAAAAATAAAAAATAAGGCACCAGAAATTTTGGTCTGATAGGGAGGTGCGTAAAAACAAATTCTGTAGCTTATCAAATGCCAGAAACTTAACAAGTGTCTAAATCTGAGGCCCCCTTTGAGGTTGAGGCCAAGGCCAAATTGCCCTCCTGGCCCCCCCGTTTGGCCCTAAATATAATTTCAGCATTACTACTGTTTATAATAGCCTAGTAGTAACAAATGTTGATTTTTGGAGTTTCAGGACATTCTTGCTATAATTGTGTACAATGTTTGTTTCAGTATTTGCTATGGCTTTTTAAAGTAACTTAACTAGTATAACTTACTAGTGACATATACCTGATGGACATGGATTTTTTTAAAACCCAGGAATTATTTGAATGAATCTTTCAAAAATGCTTCAGGATACATTTCTCAAGCATACTCTTAAACTATTAATCTTGCCAAAGGTTTTCTTTTTCCTACCATGGGTTCATTGTTATGTCTGGAGAAAAGTCCAAAGTACCATATTGCGCTTCTGCTAAATGTTTAAATCAAACCTAACTGCCCATGACACGTCTTTTAAGTGGCCCATTGTGCTCACGTGTCTTTTTTTACATCTTTTCGGTAAAGAGGATGTGCTGCCTCTCCAAAAGGTTTTTGTGAACATATATTTGTTATAGTAAACTCCAGTAGCCAGGGCTTGCGTGACTGTAGCAGACTCGGTTGTGACCTCAGAAAAGTGGTTATGAAAGTGATCTCTTGATCAGTGGAATAGAGCTCTGCTACACTGTAGACCAGCAATGCACAAATGAGCCTCCTCTCAGCAGCTCTGCCCCACTTAGAGAAAATTGTTTTGCTATGTACTCACAAGTCCTCTTTTGGCAGAAACTGTGTATTTAGTGGTTCCTCTTTAAAAACATTCCTCTTAGAAATAGTTCTGGTTCGATCTTGTGTATGTTCTATAGCTCTTTTGCAACATTCTTTAACTCCATTTGCTTGAAAACATGATCTTTGCTTCTCTGTTATAAGTCTCTGTTGCTCATTTTCCATCTGAAACACTTCTTCAGTATGATCATTTCAGTAGCAACTACAGTGTCAAGCTCCAGGAATTATGAGTTGGATTTTAATTTCATGTACATCAGTACAAGTTAAGAATAAATCCATTAACGTCAATAGTATTGCACTGGTGCAAAAACGTGAGACCAGAATTACTTAGGAAATTCGGTGGAATGATGATAATCAATGAGACGTGGTAGTACCAAAATGCAAAGTATACAGGAGTGATGGACTAACTCTTGCTGGTGAAGGAGTGGCAATATATGAGAATGACAGCACAGTGTGAAATATAATCTTAATTGGATATAAATATACCATAGAATCTCAATGGATACACATTCCCGGCTTAAATATTAAAGAGTATAGCAATAGGAGTATACGGCTGACCATCTGACAAGGATGGTAACAGTGACTGTGAAAGTGTAAGGGAGATTAAAGAGGCTAAAAAGAGAAAACCCTGATAATAATGGAGGAGAGGACATCAGCTAGCATATATTGAATGGGCACGTCACCTCAGGATGGGATGGAGAGAGAAAATGCTTAAGTATCATAAGCAATTTAGAGAGGATAGTTCTGGTATCAGCAGTTCTTTATTTAGTCCCAAGTGCCACACAGAATCTGCTCCAAAGTTTAATATAGCTGAAGGGCTTGGTAGTAGTGACAATAATATAATTAAGTTTAATATACTTATAAGGCAGGAAATACTAAAGAAACCTACCAGACTAGCATTTAACTTAAAGAGGGGACAAACACAAAAATGAGAAGACTAGTTTTAGGTTTAGGCAATAGTAACTTTATTTTTGTATGTTTTTATGTTTGCAATTTTTGGAAACCGGAAAACACATTAAGTAGGACTGCAGTTCAGGTGCAATGTATTTGCAGGTCTAGAATCTTTAAAGATTATGTTTAATGCATTTTTTAAAAGAAAATAGTTCTCCTTATTTAGAAATGTTAAGGGTCCTGGTCATGCCATTTGCTCGTAGGCCTGCCATCTTTTTTATTTAATTTCTAGAATCTTAGAAATCTTTAAAATAATGACTGGTGTGGAGAAGGTGAATACAGAAGAGTTACTTACTCCTTCACATAATACAGAAACTAGGAGACACCAAATGAAATTAATAGGCAGCAGGTTCAAAAGAAAGGAAAAGGAGTACATCTTCACGTTAGCAGGGAGACACTGCACTTCTACTCCTAATTAACTGAGGCTCTGTCTACACCAAAGGGTTTCGTTGGCAAAACAGAAGTTTCCAGAAATGACAACATGGCTAAATTAATGTTCTTTCATAGTAGCTTTTCTGTTTTAATTTCCTGATCCGAGCATTTACACTTACAGCTTTAATGTAATATTTTTCATTTTATTATTTACTGTTTCTGAGATATCAGCGAGTGATTAAAAAAAACCCTGTAAACTATTCTCAAATGATTAAAAAGCTTTGTGTAAGATGTTATGTAAAATGATTTCTATTCACTAATGTTTTGCCACGTCACCTCCTTTTCCTCTCTTAACTGGAAAAGACTCTTTTTTGAGGAGCTGCTCTCAGACAGACTTTTCCCCAAAAAGTGGTTTTTTCTTCTTTCCTCTGCTGAGCTCCTTACACAAGTTACAATGGGACTGTCTCACTAGATAACCATTAACAAGAAAGATCAAAACTGATCTTCTTTCCTGTGGTCTTGAAACAAAATGCCACATACTGTAATGTGAATTCACCAATTTGTGTACAATTGTATGCCCTGGCATCCATCTGATTGAAGTGCAAGATTTCTGGGGTCAGGGGGTGTCTCTTTCCATGGCTGGGAGGGTGTTGCTTTTAATAATGTATTCTGGGAAGTAATACGTCTGTATTTTTGTCTTTAAAGTTCTCAGTATAGTTTGGCTGCTAGACAACAATATTCAAAAGAATTGTTCTTATGATATTTCTGCCTTTAAGTTAGATGAAGCCAGTTGCAGAGAGTTTTCTGTATATCCTGTGCACATTTTGTGCTCTGTGGTCTCAGCTTGAATGAAAATGTTTATTTTACGTTAAAGGCTTCCTTTATCCTTACCCATACTTGTGTTTTGGTTACCTTTATACAGTCTTTTGGGTGATCCACCAGTCTAATGGCATATGTTGTTGCTCTTTTCTTTAAAAGATAATGAATAAAATTCCTCCTTAGGTGGCATTACCAGTTATGAATTTAGCCTTGTGCCTTTTCATACAAAAGGGAGCACATAAGTATGTGGTAGAAATGTTCTGAAAGCAGTGGAAAGAAAAGAATGAAAGCCTGAGATGATCTGCTAATGTGTCTGGTCTGCAGCTACAGATTCAAATCCAGAAGAGACATAGAAGGCACATCAACAAGGGTATGTCTACACAGCAAAGTTATTCCAAAATAACAGCTGTTATTTTGAAATAACCATCCTAGCATCTATGCAATGCAGACAGTATTTCAGAATAATTTCATTGCATCTATGCAATGCAGACAGTATTTCAGAATAATTTTGAAATTATTGGCTCATTTAGAAATCGGTAAACCTATTCTGGCCATGTCTACACTATCCCTCCCTTTTGGAAGGCGTATTTAAATGACATGGATTGGAACTGGTTAATGAGGTGCTGATATGAATATACAGTGCCTCATTGGCATAATGGTGACCAGTTGCTCTTTGAAAGTGCTGCTTTTCAAATACAAACTGGCCATGTAGGCACAGGCACTTCAAAATAAACCCCAGACTTCAAAATTCCTTTATTACCAAAACTGTATAGCAGCTTTATTTTGAAATAAGCTACTTCAGAATAGCTCATTTTGAAATAATGCTGCTATGTAGACATACCCTAAGATTGCTTTGACTTATAAATTGGAGATACACATCTCCTAGAGCTGGAAGGGACCTTGAGAGGTCATCTAGTCTAGCCCCTGCCCTCTTGGCAGGACCAGGCATTATCCCTGACATCTATTGGCCCCAATCCTTAAATGGCCTCCTCAAGGATTGAGCTCACAACCCTGGATTTAGCAGGCTACTGCTCAAACCACTGAGCTATCGCTCCCTTTAAGTGCATTATTGGAAAGGTGAAGTAAAAAGAGTGTAGTGGTGTTTTTAATACTTTGTGTCTGAATTGAATTGATACCCATATTTCATTTTTGAGTAAACTGAATTCTGTTAGAAATTTATGCATTGCATTGCCTAACTTTTTGAGCCAAACTGAGTCATGGAGTAACCTACTGCACCTCCACTGATGTAAGTGGAGATGAGCTCAGTAATGTTAAGGTTGAAAATGATTGGATATTTTTCAAGCTAGATCTTGTGACCCCTTTATTTTTCCTATCATGGGCATTTCCCTGGTCTTCTTGCTGTATGGAACTGCATGATACAACCAATTGGTAAAACACTTATTACTCTGTACATCAGACTTTTCTCTTTTCATCATATTTTGTCATAATAATTTGTAATAGGTTAATTTTAACAGGTTGGCTGTCATAAATGAAGACAACTACAAAGAGTAAATATTAATGGAATGAGGTCATATTGGAAGGCTGTCTCAAGTGGGGCTCCATAGGGATCTGCTCTGGATCCAGAGTTATTTATTAATTACCTGAATGTAGGAGGAGAGAAAATATCAATCAAATTTGCAGAGGACACAAGCTGGGTGACTGGTGAGAAGAGACATGGGGGGGACACCCACCAAGTGACTGCCCCCCAATGCGACTCCCCACCATGCCACCCTTGGCTCAGGGCAGGGTCAGGACAATGCCTACTCAGTCCCAGTCCTGTCCTGCCCTACCTCTTCCTGTCCCGTCCCTGCCCTGCCTCTTCCTGTCCCTGGTGGCTAAGATTTTCAGGGAGTTACTACCATTCCCTGTGTTGGTAATTCCTGTATAATGAAGACAAAAGACAAAAATCTTTTTTCTAGCCTTTTCTATCATCTGTCTTCTAACTTTGGACCTCTTCACACAGGAGGAGTGGGCAGAGGGCCAGCTGAGAATACAGACTGGGCACAGAAGCTGTATAATGGACTGGGAAGCCAAATACCCTCCCACAGCAACTCTTTTTCTCAAAAACTTTACTATCAACTCTTTCTTCATGCTTTTCATTGTCCCTGAGTTAATTTCTGGGCTCAGATGTAATCAAGGGCTGGGGGGACAGTCTGTGGATGGCCAGTGCAGAAGACACACACCTGCTGAATTTTATAAAATCTTTAATTATTCAGTTACTGAAGAAAGAGATTTCTGTTAACTTTGCCGTCTTTGTTGATGCCCTACTTTTGCTTCCTTCCGACTGGAAAAATGGACGTTTGCTTACCATGGGCAGGGGATGAGGGCAATGCAGTATGGGAAGATGATGTCAAATACCAGAGAAAATACCCACACTGCTCTGGGGATGAGGGAATTGTGGGATAGGTGTGCACAATGCACTGCTGCAACAGTCGATGTTTGCCAGTTTAATGTGGCACCAATAAGTTGGCTTTGTGAGGAGCACTGGGGTGGGGGGGGCGTGAGGATAGTCAAATTTGAATTTATAAAATCCAGCATTACAAAATCGAGATTAATGAAGTTGAATTTATCTCATAGGGTAGATGTAGCCTTAGCTATGAATTTCCTTAAACGTTGCAGTGCTTCTCCTCAATGAACTGCAAAATCAGTATATTGTTGTTTATGGTTTCTTAGAGGACCTCTTCTCATTACAGCTCACCCCCCCATCTTATAGCCTCACAAAAGAGTGACAAAAATTTCTCCCCAAATCCTTCCCTGACAGAGACCCAACTTGATTTCTTTCCCAGGGTGAGGTTCTTTCCTTTGCCTTACACACAAACATCTGCCTGTTGCCTGAATTCCCAGCGCTGCCCATTGTGACTTCATGCCATTTCACTCCCAAAGCCCGAAGTTCAACAGCCGTGTTCTTCCTGACTTGACTCCCTTTCTTCTCATAATAGTCCAGTTAAGTGAGACTAATTAGCAGAGCCAGTTGGTTTAGGAAGTCAAGCTGAAAAACGTGGAAAATTTCTGCTGGTGCCTTGGAGAGAACAGGAGTTACTCATGACAAGAAACCCCTTTCCACCTCCCTAGTGCCAGAAGACCTCTCTGAACTAGCCAGTTCCTTTGGGATTGGGGATTCGCTAGAAGGGGAACAGAAATGTATACTTTGCTCTTTATGATGTTTTATGCATGAACAGTTTCGTTCATTCTAAAGTGTTCTGCATAGATACACAAGGCAAGCCAGGCAGCTATTTTATATTTTCTTTATCAGAAACTATGTATAACTTCTCCTTCCCCATGGAATATAACTAAACCAATTGTTTTGATTGTCTTTCCTCTAGCCTTTTCACTTCTATTTGTAAAAAAGGTATTTACGTGACAGAAATATTCTTCACCTTTTAACTTGTCAGTTTCCTCCACCCCGACCCCAGTGAATGGGAGTTATTTTCTGTTTCTTTACTTTAAGCCACATTTCTTTTTTTAGACAATTTCCAGATATCTGATACAATATATAATGAGGAATTAGGTTCCATTACAAGAAGGCTTAACCTTCACGAAAAGCATTCAGAGCTTGCCAGGAGTCATCAATATTTAACAGCTGTTGTTATTATGAAATACTTCATAGGCTAATGTGGCTTGTCTGCTTGCACGCAATGGTTTGAACAAGAGCCAGGCCACTGTCAGAAGCAAGAGAGATTGACAGCTGGTTAGATTGCGTGACAGTGAGGCTCTGGTTAGTCAGCAGTCTGCTTCTACGAAGGGGCCTGGTCTCCCTCTGGTGTTTTTCTCAAAAGGAATTCCTCAGCTGGGGAAGGAAGCAGAGCACAGGGTGGAGTTTCAACTCAGTAGGTGGCTCTGTGCCCAGCTCCCGCCCACATGCCATGAAGATATCTGTGAGCTTTAATCATGCAAAGCTGTGAGGAAAAAAAGTACACTGTAAAAGGGCTGGAGGAGAATGTAACTGTCAGAAGATGGCATGTCTTTGATACCCCATGTACATGGGAAACACATTAAGCGCAGTAAGAAGGAGGCAAATAACTTTGAAAGAAAGTGGTGAGGAGATTTTGAAGGAAAAGAAAGTAGCTCAGTCTACTGACTTTGGGACCTTAAATAAATGCCATTCTGCAGTTAAACTTCAAAGGGCAGGCACATTTCAAAGAGTCCCTTAAGAAGAAGCAGACTAAGAAAACCACTAAGTAGGGAAGGAAGGCTTTGTGTTATTGCTAGCATAATTTAATCTGGCAGTCTGGTGGGCCCTGCTACAGTACTGTACTCCAGGCATCAGGCTATCTGAAGATAGATTTTGTAGGGAATTTCTTTCCTGAAACACTCATGTAACCTGTGGGCTGTGGCATTTCAGAATGAAAAGTTAATAATCTCATTGTTTGGTAGTTTATAATAACCCTTTGATTTGTAACGTGCAGTCTGTGGAGTCTAGTCCTGAGTGTTAAGGTGTGCTCTACATCAACGGTGAGACAAACGGTCCTGTTTGAGAAATTCACGCACAAAGTTATTTTTCTATCCAATAGAGTAGTACTCTTTTGGGTCTTAAGAGAAATTAATATGTATAGAAAAGGGATGATGTTCAAGAATGTAAACGAACATATAGTTAGCTCCCACCACATGTTCTGAGTGTCCTAAACCTCCAAATGCCAGAAGCTGGGAATGGATGAAAGGGGATGGATAACTTGATGATTGCCCTGTTTTGCTCATTCCCTCCGAAGCATCTGGCCACTGTCAGAGACAGGATACTGGGCTAGATGGACAATTGGTCTGACCCAGTTTGGCCATTTTAATGTTCTTCAATAATAGTGCCTTTTAGTTGTTTTCAGCCTTTCCAGAATTATGGATTTTGATTCTTACTTCTCATTACGCCAGCTCTGCTAGAGTTCGTAAATCTCTCGGCTTTGTTGCCTATGCACCATATGTCTGTCCCTCTTGTATATCAAAAGAGTTTTTCTTGTTTTATGTCTTCTTTTGCAGAACAGCTCCATCTTCTGTTTTACTTTGTATGTTGGGAGAAAGCAACAGACAGTTTGTGCTGAGCAAAAGCTGCTCCTCTGTCCATTTCCTATCTGACCAGCTTTTTGAACCTGGCATGTTAGCCCCCTCCACTCTAAATTGAAGGCAGTCTTATCCAAACAGTTATGTGTCTTCCCAGATGGCATTTCCAGACTCCATAAATCCAAATCCTAATTCTTGACACTGCTGATAATTCCATCAGTTTGCCTCTAGTATAAACTTTGCCCTTCCTCTTGCTCTTGGTACAAAGAGAAACTCTAACAAGACATCAGTTCTATTCCTGTTGTCCTGCATCATCCTTGATTTTTGTTAAATCTCCTCTAATCTTTTCCCACATGCCTGACTTGAAAAGGATTATTTCCCTCTGGCATTCTTCAGGCACCTCTGTTCTTTTTGTTACATCATTTGTCCTGAATCTATGGAGGCAGCATTCTAGTTAATTTTCAAATTTGGCCGTACGTGTCTCAGATCAAGACTCCTCTCTATCAAATCACCAATCAGTATTGCTTGCACCTTTCTGCCTTCTGGTTTGATAAGAATGGAAACAATTTTTTTTTTTTTACATTTTCTATCAAATTGAAAAATCTCAACTGAATCCACCAAAACATTTCAGGTTGATCTGAAACAAAATTATTTTTGTTTTTATCAGTTTCAAGTCAATCAGAATTTTTTTTTCTCATTTTTTTCATTTCATTTTGTTGTTTCAGGTGTTTTTACCCTTCCTTGTTGTAGGTGGGTAATTTTTTTTAATCTAGCAAAATTTAAAACCGAAAAGCAGTTTTGAATGAAAGTCAAAACAAAATGTTTCAAAATGGACAAAATGAAAATATTTTGACTCTTTTTTAGTTGAAAAAAATTTTTCAGTTGAAACTATTAATCAAATGAACCATTTTGGTAAATATTTTCAGGCCTCCCAAAGTTCTTTTTTCAATGTGAAGGTTTTTCCAAAAACTTTACCTGATTCTGGTCGCTGATAGGCCTAATCTGGCCATTGGCTTCAGCAGAGCTCAAAAAACAGAAAACTGTTGGTCGTGTTTACTTGTTACTCCCAATAGGGTGATATTTTTCAGTTTCTCCTCTACATTCCCGAATATGTCCTGCTCTTTTTCACTGGGACTCCATTTTTGTTGCATTCATCAATGACACACTGTCATCCACTTCAGCTTGTCTTTTGAACTCTTGGTGCATTAGTGATCAATCCCTGCTCTCCTGATGAGTTGGTTCCACTTAAGGATTTTATATTCATATTTAATTTTAATGCAGTGTATTCTACCCTGAGAAGGAATGTATAGTGAGGAGGTAGCAATGCTGTTCCAGGCATAGGGAACATTTTTCTGCTTCTGCAGAGCACATTCTGGTTTTTTAGCACAAGAACGACTACCTTGGCTGCTGCTGTGGGTCTGTTCACATTTTGGGGCAACGTGTACACTGTGTTATGAAACAGATAACTATGTGCAAATGTATGTGAATTTCTGGAAGGTAAAATGACAGCATAATACTTTCCTGTTTGGAGATGGAATTAGAACTAGAGGGACTATGGAACAAACATCACTTGTGCCTCTGTTGCTGTGTTTGTGTGAGCCTGAAGCCTAACAAACAGGCAGGAAACGCCAGCCTGCTCAATGAAATAAAATAATGCTCTCCTCTTACAGATGGGGTCAGCTCCAGTGGAATATTTGACAAAGCCAAAAGAAACCATAAAAATAAATCTGTATTTCCCCTTGCCATTCCCTATCTGTCCTTCAACCTACATAAAGATAATAATCCTCTGTGCAGAGAATAATGAAATGTGCTGTTGTGGGTTAGGTGAGCAATGCGGGATGGGAAGGTCTCTGCTGTCAGAAATTGCAGATGCATCTTCTCTGTAACACCCAGTTGCAAATGGCATTATGACTGACCTTACTGATCATAGGTGCAAGCTCAGTTGAGCAGGGGCATGCAAAAGATAGTTTTAGACTAAAACAAACCACAAGAAGCATCCCCTAATGTGCACCTTTCCAGAGGCACAAGAAATTACACCTCAGTGTTGCGGAATGGCTTACAGGGTCGAAAGCATGAAATCGTGGTGGCTGGGAAAACTGCAGCTTCAGTCTTGTTTTATGTAGTTTTGGGGTAGTCTAGTATGTTTCCCATAACTCAGTTGAGGAATTCATTACTTACACTGGAGATTACAGTTTTAAAAGTATTAGCCCATGGTGTTATTAGCAGTAAATGTTCATTATCTGAACTAAGAACCAATTAAAATTTCTTAAGTAACTTCCTCTCCTTTGTTCTGTGTTGCCATCATATGTTATGAAAAGACAGCATGTCTCTTGACTCTTTGTAGAACCTCAAAGTAATAAGGGCCTGATCAAAATCTTGTGGGAATAAGGAGAAATCACTCCAATAAATTTTTGATCACATCCTTTGTTATTTTCATCTAACACTGTTAAATCAATGAACATTTTTAGCCAGTTTGGGGTCTTATTCAAACTGCATCCAGTTGTCTTTTTTTTTTTTTTTTTTTAAGCAAAGAGCCAAGTAACATTCCAGGACTTTTTAAAAATATATTCCTCTGAGGAATTAATTATTTCAATTCTTTTATCCCTATTTTGGGGTTATTAAACCATGGCTGTTACTCCAGGCTGATGTGGGGGTGCTGGAAAAATTTATATAGTGGGGGTCCCAAGAGCCATTCAACCAAACTATAAACCTTGCATATTATGAAAACTGCTTCAAAACAGTGGGTGTGGTAGTAATCTCAGCACCTCTGCTTCCAGCACCTTTGGGTCAATGGTTGGAGTAGCCTATGTAAACCTACTGCCCTGGGTCCACTTAGTGGCAGACCCTTCTCACTGTCCTTTGACATCAACAGAGCAGAACCAAGGACTGTATTAGTCTTTAGATGGACTATATTGCCTGGAACATTTGGATGGAGGCGAATGTCCCATCTCAGTTAGCCATCATAGCTGTTTCATGATTCAGGTCAAATAATTAAGATCCAGAAGTGATAATGAAGTTGGCTCTTTAACTTCATTGTTTATGGGTAGAATCACAAGGTTTGCTTCATACTCCACACTCCCTCAGTGATCCACATTCTCACCTAGTAGATGATATGTAGAATCAGCTCTGTCTTCTGGATGACTCTTCCATTATTGTCAAAGATCAGAGTGGATCTGAAATTATCACACTTTCAGGAATTCAGCCGCATTTTAATTCCAGAAGGGGCTGAAATCTGATTATTCAAAAATATTTCAGAAACAATATTTACAGCCTGTGAGTGGGAAAAGTGGTTAGCCAAAGTAATCTCCCTTTTGTTTCCATCAACTCTTGGCATTACCAGTGGCTATTTTGCCATTTTAATTCAAAGTTTTCAGGATTTCCAGCCTAAAATCAAAGTTTGACTTCAATTTTGAAAACAAAAAAAAGGCATTTCAAGAATATACGTGTGAGTTTTAGCTCTATTCTCAGATTGCTAGAAGTAAATGGCCAAGATCATTTCATGCCAAACTAAAGGTCAAAACAGAAAATAAGAAAACTCTATTTCTATCACGTATCCCTTCTGAATATCTTATGAATGCTGTTGCCATTAGTTAGAATTTTCATAACATGTTTCTTTTATAAACTAAAAAAGCTTGGAAGTTTGTCAATTCTTTTCTCTGACGCTTGCCTATATATTTGTTGTTTTTATATGCAGAATGTAATAATGGAAAAAACACATTTGGTAAAAATAATGTGATAGGTATCATGACAAACAGGGAAAGAACTTTATATAAAAACCATCTGGGCTGAGAAATATGTGCGTCTCTCCCTGGGACCAACAGTAAGCTTTAAGTAACTAAAAGCCCTCATCAGTATTATTTATATTGTTAATTACTTTTTTTTTCAACAGCCATTCAAGAAAAGCACTTTAGGAAGCAAGTTAGTCACACAACAAATGACAACCTATCCAGTGAGATTACTATACCAGAAGGTGGACTCCTACTAGAAGTGAGTGATAAATGCTATCATTTCTGGTTCTAAGATAATGCATGCAACTTAATAATAATAGTATTAAGAGTTATCTAGTCTGAGCCAATATTGAACAAAGAGCCTTGCACCGTGTTAGATTTGCACTGCTAGAAGTGTCTGCTGTTGACTGGGATGCAAGACCAAGGTCCAGAACTCTTGTGGATATGAAAGATCTATTTGCCTTTATTCTTGCAAGAACTGCATCAGTTATGGAGTCTTAGGGTACATCTACACTTACTGGAAGATTGACGCAATGGTGGTAGTTGATCTTCCGGGGTTCGATTTAGCACACCTAGTGAGGCCACACTAAATTGAACCATCAGGGCTCCAGCATCAACCCTGGTACTCCTAACTGTGGCAATAAGTAAGGGAAGATCTCCCATTGACCTTCCACTATGGAGACAGCAGGACAAATCCATTTCCAATACCTTGACTCCAGCTACACAATTCACGTAGCTGGGGTTGTGTATCTTAAATCCATTTTTCGTCATAGTGTAGACCTGGCCTTACTCAAATTCTAGCTTGGATGATTGTGTTCTGAATCCCTAAACATCCTAGTAGTTTTAATTAAAACAAGGGTCTGATTCTCAGTTCTTCTGCTCCTGCACTTACAGCAGGCATGGGACAGGGGTGAAGATTGCTCTTAAATACTTACTTGCACCCCCGTGGGACTTTGCAGGGAGTTGCCTGATTTCTGGTATGAGCTGGAGAAGCCTGAGAACTACTCTAATTTAAACAGCTTTTGATGGCTTCCTAGGAGTCAGCAACCGCAGAGGAAGTCTTCAGGCCACTTAATGAGGGTTGCTGGCCTGTTGTAGGCTGCCTGACTGGCGACGCCACCTGGCTGGTTGGAAGAGTCAGTGGACCAGCTCTTGTGGTGACCAGCAGCAGTTCATTGGCTGCTCAAAGGATTTGCCTGTGACTGTGGTAGCTCCTGCCTTGTTCCCAGCCCTGCTTCTGCGCTGCCTCATTCCAGGTAGTCCAGTTCTGACCCATGGGCTCCAGTCCTTTACCATTTACTCTGACCTTTGGCTCTGGTGCCTGGCCTCTGATTCCAGCTATGACCCTGGCTATCAATAAGACTCATGCTTGCTCTGACCATTCGGCCTGATTCTGGCTCCGGCCACTAGCACGACTACATTTGTCCTGATCATGTGACACGGTGGGCACTAGAAAGCAGAGGATAGCTGCTGTGCATTCCCGATAGACCTCCATTCTGTTTCTGACAGGGACTGTATGTAGGGCTGGTGCAGTACTCTTACACCAGCTCTGCATCAGCAGGGAAGATCTTTGAACGGAAGTTATTCTTGCAGCACTATTGCTGTCTCCTTAAAGTGACATACAGGGGCCTTAGTGTAACTCATATTCAAACCCACTAATCTTATTTAAAAGTAGAGCTGCTATGCACTCATAAACAGCCTCTGAGGCCCACCCCAGCAATGGCTACATTTTACAGATAGGTGAAGCAATGCCATTTGAGCATGAGTGAGTGTTATCTGCAATAATTTCCACATTCTAACTGTATAGGGAATACAGTTAATATCACTAATAGCTAAAGCAGTAATTGTCTAATTTTTAAAGGCCCCCAGGCTATATTCTTTGTGTTTGGGATTTTTAAGGTGATCAGTGCCATATACATGTAAGATATAATCGTTAGAGGTCTAGAATAGTAGCCCTGTGGCTACAGGAATGCTTAGAGAGTACAGGTGTGTATAATAAATAGGGCCTTCCAAATTCACAGCCATGAAAAATGCATCACGGGGTCTGTGGGTCACGTCCAAGGGCCAGCAGCTCAACTGACCTACGGCTCCCCCTCCATCCCAGCACTTCTTGTACACCTTGGAACAACTGTTCAGTGGCATGCAGGAAGTGCTGGGAGGGAGGTGGGGGAG
The DNA here is from genome assembly GCF_033958435.1 of Carettochelys insculpta. NCBI lineage: Eukaryota > Metazoa > Chordata > Testudines > Carettochelyidae > Carettochelys > Carettochelys insculpta. The sequence goes on along the minus strand of NC_134138.1, from coordinate 161,035,173 downwards.
GGGGAGCCAGGGACAGGGCGCACATGGGGGATGGGGCCGAAAGAGGTGTGGAAAAGAAGGGGTGGAGGGGGAAAAGGGATGGGAAGAAGTAGTGGCAGGGGTGGGAGCTTGAGAGAAGGGATGGAGTGGGAGAGGCAAGGGGGGAGGGGAGCTGAGTTGGGGCTGAGCACCCCTGGGAAGTTTGGGGGGTACAAAATTTTACAGTCAAAATGGGGGTACTCAGGTTTGAGAGCCCCTGCCCTACACTGTACAGATTTCATGGAGGGGAGACTGAAGTTCTTCAGAGTGGGAGTCCTGACCCAAAAGGGAGTTGCCGAGAGGTTACAAGGTTATTTTAGAGCGGGTCCCGGTATTGCCACCCTTACTTCTGTACTGCCTTCAGAGCTGGGTGGCTGGAGAGTTGCTGCTGTCAGCCAGGTGCCCTGTCTGAAGAGAGTGCCCTGCCAGTAGCAGCCTAGAAATAAGAGTTAACAATATCATACCATGCCACCCTTAACTTCTGCTTTACTGCCCTTGGAGTGGGCAGGCAGAGAAGGGCTGCTGCTGACTGAAGGCCCTGCGTTGCAGGCAGGAGCACAGAAGTAGGTTGGCAATACCACACCATGCCATCCTTACCTCTGTGATATTGCTGACAGTGGCTCTGCCTTCAGCACTGGGATCCTGGCCAGCAGCCACCACGCTCCAGCAGCCCAGCTCTGAAGGCAGCACTGACCAGTGACAGCACAGAATTAAGGCTAGCAGTGCCACAAGCTCCCCTTCCACTCCCCTCCCTCCCCGCCCCGCATAAAATAACCTTCTCAATGTCCCCAACACTCTTTTTTGGGTCAGGACACTACAATTACAACACCATGACATTTCAGATTTAAACACTGATATCATGAAATCTATGATAACAAAATGTGGGGAAGATTCCTTGATTAGCAGAGACTGAAGGGGACAAATCTCTGCAAATTAAGCCTGAGGTTTTTCCACTTTCTCTTAAATATACTTACTGTCAGGAGTGCTGGGAGGCTACAATGCCCATTAAATTCAAAAGGGAGTTGCAGGTGCTCAGAATCAAGACTTGTATAGGATTTCAGTGTCAATTTGTGGTGTGTGTCCTCAGGGAAGAGAATTAGTTACCAGTTATTACGCTTTCCATCATCTCCTTTCACCCATAGCAATTCTTACTCCCTGTGGGGTATTTGAGTTTCTCACTTCTCCCAGTTGCAGCAAGGGAGTTTAGGTTGGACACCAGGAAAAATTTCCTAACTGTCAGGGTGGTTAAACGCTGGAATAAATTGCCTACAGTGTTTGCAGATCATTTGAGATATTTAAGAACAAATATCTAACAGAGCTGATTGAGATGGTGCTTGGTTCTGCCACGAGGGCAGGGGACTGGACTTGATAACCTCTTTAGTTACCTTCCAGTGCTAGTATTCTATGATTCTATGTTTTACTGCCATCTTCCCTTATTTTCCTGTCTCCCCTCCTTTCTACATTCGTCAGGAGAAGAGAAAATAAAAAACCCTTCTGACTAAAATCAAGGCTTTTAGGGTTTTTTTTTCTTGTATAGCCCACTTGTATGACCTTCTGTATTCTCTTAGCCCCAAGACCCAATTGGCTTGCATCCTGTAATGAAGTTTAACTTTCAACTTCCAAAAAATTTTCTATGGCCTTGTCTACACTATGCAGTGATTGATCCACCAGCCGTTGATTTATCATGTCTGTTGTAGATAAAATAAATCAAACTCCAAGCTCACGCCCATCAACACTGGTACTTTACCAAGACGAGAAGAGCAGTCAGCATTGTTGGGAAAGCAGAAGTAGATTTGATGGTGCCAGTCAGTGTAGATAAGGCCTCAGGCCCATTTAATAGTTCCCCCCCCGCCAGTTATTCGTAATGTTGCTCTAAGACTGCTTGGTCACCACACAGTCCTGGTATTTATTACTTAATTACACTGTCAGTTTGCCCATGACTGTGACATTCCCTGTTCACTGTATCCCTCTGTCTCAGAAATGGAAGTTAGCTGTTTACAGACAACTGTTATAGTTTCTTTCCTTATTAAATCTGGCCCAGATTTATTAACTGATTTGGTTACTGCTCCTACTAAAAACCAATAGGCTTTAAGGGAGCGGAAAGTCAGTGATCTTCCAGGTGTAGTTTGGAACCATATTCTAGAAGGCTAAATGCATAAGTACAACTGATGAAAACAGAATCCTTTGGCTTGTTTTACCCTGCGTATTTGAGAGTGAGCCAGGATTTCTTTAAAAAATATCTGACATTCCAGTGATTCCAATATCCTTTGGGAAAGACTTGGTTCTGTAACTCATTCCGTTCTGTGAGAGTATGTGGGGATAACCCGGTCCACTCCTGGTAGAGATCTGTGACATTTATTCTGTCACTTGAGGAGAGCATTTGCTTTCAGCACGCATGGCTAATTGTTAGCTTCAGAGTGAGGCAATCTCATACTGCTTGATTCTGCGGAACTTAAGTGTGTCTCTTTGAGCCTTAAATTGTTTGTTTTGACATGTGCATGTGAACCTAGTAATTCACACTCGTGGTAGCGAGGCCCATTACGAGATTTGCATATTAGCTGGTAAGAGCTCAGTTCTGCCATTTTCTTTTGTATTGATTCCTATCACATTCCATGTTTATTTGTGATGATTTATAAAACAGAATTAGCAGCTATCAGTTGCTAGGCACTGTTGGTAATTATTTAAAAATTATAAATGAACATAGACAGCAATAATTGATGCAGACTTTCAATAACATACCCCTTCCTCAACATTGTGTCTTAAGCAACATCCAGCTCCTACAAGTCCTGAAAAAACGACCGGTCCTGTAGCACCTTAAAGACCAGCAAATTTATTTATTAGGTATGAGTGTTTGTGGGTAAGACCCACTTCTTCTGAATATCAAGATACAAAGGTTATTTCAGACCAAAGAAGGGTACAAGGGACACCCCCTGCCAGAACCTTCAACTGATGTAAATAAATAAGTCTAGTTCCACTTTGGTCCTTAATTTTATTTAGGGCCAGATTTTCAAACTAAGTCTCCAGGCACATTTTACCCCAGCATTTAATTTCATTGGTGAGTACACATACTACCTGCTTCAGATCTGAGAAGGTGATTTGTTGGGCTCTTTGGGTTGTTTGGGTTGTTTAATATTTAGTGATAACAGCATTAAACATTGGCACAATTTAAGTAGAGGCACCAAAACAGGCCTGAAAAATTGAGTTCCTATTGGAAAATTTAGACCCTTAATCTGTTTTTAACTCTAAATTGCAGTATTAGACATAACTGTGGATGAGTACTCTGGGCATGATCCAACCCTCATTGATATCACTGGGACTTTTGGACATAGTCCTAAAACCCTTAGTCAAAACTGTTACAGAAGTCAAGGGGCCTTTTGGCTGAGTAAAGAATCTGGGATTTGGTTCCTGGCAAATGAAATTTATTTTAGAGGCATTATTGCAATACTTGAAAAAATGATGGTGAATAACAGGATTTCACCAGTCTATTTTAAAGTGAAATGAGTAACTACAGCTCAGGGACAAAGAGACATTTTCAGTTGGTGTCTACTAATAGATTTGAATCAGCCAACATTAACATATGTTCAAATTTCATTTCAAGATGCATTGGGAAATGATATAGTAGAAAACATCCCATTGGTGTTGTTCTGCAGTTTGTATAAGGAAATAACACAGGCAACCTTTTTCCTACTGTTTCCTGTATTTTTAAAAGTGTTAGTGTAATTCCATTTCCTCCTTCCACACTTTGTGTAATCAGTACTTAATAAACTCTGATTTTGAAAAAAGTAGCCTAGTTGGAACTTAGTCGGAGGGCAATACCTTTGTCTTCCTGTTTTTATTTAAATACAAACTTAAAATTAAAGAAGAATTAGGAGTCAACACACAAGTGGAGGATTATTGGATTCAGGTTGTGGAGGGGTTTGGGACATCAGAAATTACTTAGGAATTTGATGGAATCCGTATGGATAAGTTTACCATCTGTTGTGATTGTGAACTACTTTTCAACTTTATCAAAAGTTGACATCTCCTGAATTCAGTTTTAAAAGAGATGCTCTCACTAGAACAAATCCTGCACTACTAAGGTCACTACTTCCCCTTTGCATTATTTTGTTTTCAAATGTGCTCTGGTAGTCAGAACATTTTCAAAATAGTGTATTTGTATAAAGTGTTTGAAGATTGTGTTTGTGGTTTTTTAAGTTTAATAGCACTTTTGAAAATTATCTCAGTATTAATTCTTTTGTCTTCAATTGCCTTCCGTTGTGAACCATACACTTCCTCCAGGAACGCAGATGACATAATCTGATCTGGCTTTAATCACAGGGGATGATTTATGGAGAATATAGCTCTAAAGGTCACCCATAGTTTGGGGTCAAGGGAGCCTAACTATCTTCTGTTCCACGTATATTTACTTTCTATGCCTTTTTAGAATTGCTTCTAATTTACAGTTAGTAGTAGGCAGAGCACGAGGGATCTTTTCAGTGTTTCTGCTCCCTTCTGTTGTCTTCTTAAATGGGAATATACTAGGAATATATATCCATCTTTGAAAGGAGACTGTGCATTGGAAATTGCGTGCGTGTGTAACAATATGAATGTATTGAGTTTCTACCGGAGCTTGGCAGAATACCATTTTCCCCAGCCAGGAATAATTTTGAGATGTTGAAAAAATTTTCTACGTCATACCTAGATGAGAAATCAACATCTCAAAACATTTTGTGAACCAACAATCTAAAGGATACTCAGTTTGGGTCATTCAGAATGCTTCATTCCATTTTAAACCTTTGGAAATTATTATAGGTAATGTCAAATTCTAAAGGAAATATTTATTTCAAACCAAAATAAAAACTTTTTTAACATCCTTTAGGATGAAATTCAGAAACAGTACCTGTTTCAATTGGTTAACAGAACTTCACCATTTTTATGTAGTCACTTTGCTACATTTTTAGGACTGGCTTCAAGTACAGTTTTTTCAAATAATTTGTCCTATTTTTAAAAAAATATTTCTCTCCCCGGTTGCTGTGTGATAGACCCACACAATCAACAGGTGAAAACTACTAAGTGGTTATTAAAAAGGAAATAATTACATTGACTAAACAAAAAGTACTCTTAAATACACGAGGAAGAAAGAAATGAGTTATTTTTCTATAATTTCTCTCAGTTAGGGCAATCGCTGCTGTGTCCTATGACAATAACAAGAAAAAAGAATCAAGCAGTAGTATAACTGAAGTGTATTTCAGGGACTTAATTTCATTTGCCATGCCAAAGCTCTGTGTTCTATTTGACGTTTCCCTTAACTTGTTTATGCTGTACAGTACAGAAAAGGACATTACAAGATCTAACTTCCTTTTAACTAATTCCCTTCTGGTATAGCAGTGAAATTACAACACAGCTGACTGCTTTTTAATTGAACATTTGATCTAAGCCGTGTCTACACGTGCATAAAAATCAAAATAAGCGGCCCTTTTCTGAAAGAGCAGGAGGAGCGTCCACACGTGCGAAACCATCTTTCGAAAGGAAATTGAAAGAATGGGGTGCAGACTTTGAAATCTGAACCCAATCCCAGATCAGGAATATTGGCCCCTTTTGAAATACTTAATCAAAAGAGGACGTGTAAACACTCCACAGTTCGCTTTTTCGAAATACGGGTCAGCCGTGGTGCCGGTCAGCTGAAGCGCAGGACCACTCTAGCTGGCAGCAGCGGGGCTCTATGGTCCTTGCGTTCAGCTGCCTTAAAGCTGCACGCACGCAGGAAACCCATGGCAGAAAGCTGAGAGTGTGCTAGGATCAGCCTCTGCATGTATTCCAGCCCCACTCTCCAGCGCTGCAGCATGGCCAGCAGCCAGCCCCCCTACGAGCCCCACAGCCCCCCTCCAAGCCCCCCCGGGCTCCCAGGGGAAGGAAGAAAAAAGGGCCCCCTCCTGGATGGAGTGGGAGCTGCAGGACCTGCTCGGACTGTGGAAGGACGAGGAGGTCCTGCACGAGATGGGGGTGAAGTGTTGCAATGCTGCTGCCTTCGCCTGCCTGGAACAGGGCCTCCACACCAGGGGCCACCCACAGTGTACCGCAGAGCAGGTACGCTCCAAGGTAAAGGAGCTGTGGCAGGGCTATGCCTGGGCCAGGGACCAGGCCGGCCATTCCGGAGCAGCTCCAGCCACATGCTCCTACTACAGGGCGCTCCAGAGCATCCTGGGGCCCCAGGACAGCTCTCCACCCCCGTCGTTCCTGGACACCTCGGCCGAGGACCTGCAGCTGGAGGAAGAGGAGGAGGAGCAGCCCAGACCGGGGACCCAGGAGGGCAAGGGGCCACGGAGTGGTCAAGTGAGGAGGGGGACCTCACCATCGTCCTTCCCTCCTGCTCCTCCAGCTGGGTGACCAGGAGCCGGACATCCCCGGACGTCGCCGAGTGACCCTCCAGTACGTACAGGGAGGGGCGCACACCTACTCCACAGGGTGGGGGCGAAGTAACGGCTAGTCGCCCGCACACAGGACCGGTGGGCCCGGGCCGCACACAGGCCAGCCCCCACATGGGATGCAGCACCCCACAGTGGCCCACCAGTGATTTCCAGCACCCGCCTTCAGTGGACAGCACCGCAAGCCACACAGGGGTGGTGGCTGGTTTGTGCTGGACAGCACCTGGGGCCTGCACACCTCAGGCCAGGAAGGGCCACCTGCAGGAGAGACCCATGGATACACTCCTGGGCCAGGAGGCTCAGCCCATGGGGGGTGAGTCGGTGCCCTTTGGGGGGTCAGTGTCCTTTGGGGGGAAGGGGCCCCATGGGGTGGGCTTGAGCGGGTGGGCCACAGCCTGGTCTCCTCCGTCCGGGGCACATTACTGACATGCTGTCCTCCTCTCCACACAGCTGCACCATCCATGGGCCAGGAGAGCCCCACACCATCCCTCGTCCCTGAGAGCCCCCTGCAGCCCTCAGACGCCACCCCAGGTAGCACATTGTTGAGGCTGTGGCTGGAGGGCCCCCCGCCGGGCCGAGCGGGACCCAGCCAGCCAGCGCCAGGCCAAGGTGGCCGAGCAGCACCTGTGGCTTGCCCAGGCTGAGATGGAGTGGCAGAGGGCAGCCTGGGAGAGGCTGCTGACCACACTGGAGGGCATTGGCCACACCCTCTGGGACCACATGGCCACTGTTGCCCTCCTCCTGGCCCCCCCAGCAGCTCCTCCCACTGAGCCTGCACCCTCCGCCCCTGCTGAGCCTGCCCCCCCATCGAGCTTGCCCCCCATCCCTGTTGAGCCTGCCCCCCGCCCCTGCAGAGCCTGCCACCCAGCCCTGCTGAGCTTGCCTCCCCCGCCCCAAGCCTGCACCCTCTGACCCCACCAAGCCCTCATCCTCTGCCCCCACCAGGCCCACTCTCTGGCATTATCTCCAGGTGCTACCCACACCCTCTCCTCCCAACCGGGGACCCCACACCCGGGGAGGCAGGGGCTCCAGGGGCCGACGGGGCTTGTGGCCCACCACCCCTGTCCCAGAATGAGCACCCCGCCCCCCTCCAAGTTAGGTTTTCCACCCACTCTACATAGTTAACAGAAATAGAGTGGATAAACATTTATTTTGTTGTTCACCACTCTGTGCTGTGCTCCTCAGGGGGATGGTGGGTGGTGGATGTGTGGGGGCAGTGCTGGTGGGGGTGGGGGTGGCGGGGACAGTGAGTGACAGATGTGCGTGAGATATGGGTGTGCATGCGGGTCAGAGGTGGCTGTTGGCAAAAGCCTGACTGAGGGCCTCCCTGATGCAGTGGCCGTCCAGGTGGGCCTGGCAGATGGGGGCGGTGCCCAGCTGCTCATAGCCAGCGCCAGCCAGAGGCCCCCCCACAAGGACATAGGCATCCTGCTTTTCCTCCACAGCATTGTGGAGGACCCAACAGGTGCACACCACCTGGGGCAGGCTGAGGACCACGACCTCCAGCCGCATGTAGAGGCACCTCCAACTCCCCTTTAGGCACCCGAAGGCCCGCTACACAATATTGTGGGTGTGGCTGAGGCGCTGATTGAATGCCTCCTGGGTGGGGTCAAGGTGTCCCGTGTAGGGCCTCGTGAGCCACGGCTGCAGGGGGTACGCTGCATCTGCCACCATGCAGAGCAGCATGGTGACGTCCTCCAGCACTGAGATCTCCCGCTAGGGGACAAAGGTGCTGGCCCCTGTGCGCCAGCAGAGGCTGAAGTTCCGGAAGACCCGGGCATCATGGGTGCAGCCAGCCCAGCCCACATAGAGGTCGATGAACTGGCCCCTCACGTTCACCAGGGCCTGGAGCACCACCGAATGGCAGCCTTTCCTGTTCACGTACTGGCTGGCGCTGTGTGGCGGGGCGCAGATGGGGATGCGAGTGCCATCCAAAGCACCGATGCAGCTCGGAAAGCCCAGGTCCTGGAAGCTGGCGACGGTGTTGTTCAGATCCCCCAGGCAGACAACCCTATGAAGCAGCATCGCATTGATGGTTCTGACGACCTGTGGGGGAGAAGGGGGACTAGTGCTCTAGTGCGGGTGTGGCATGGCGGCCGTCTCCCCCCGCCTTGGGCTCATTCTGCCACCCTCCCATCCAGCCCCCTTTCCCCGCTCCCATCTAGCCCCTGCCCCATCCGGCCCCTTGCAGCGGTTGTTTCCCCTTGCACCAGCCCCCCCACCCACCCATGGGGGACGCGTGACCTGGCCCCACTTTACCTCCATAAGTACAGCCCCGACAGTGGCCTTGCCCACCCCGAACTGCTGTCCCACGGAGCAGTAGGAGTCCGGGGTGGCCACTTCCATATGGCGATCGCAACCCATTTGTCCGGGATGAGGGCTGGCCACATGTAGGTGTTGGGGTGCCGAAGTGCAGGGGCGAGCCAGTGGCAGATCTCGTCGAAGGTCTGCCTCGACATGCGGAAGTTCCTCAGCCACCTTTCCTCGCCCCACTCCCCTAGCACCAAGTGCACCCACTAGTTGGTGCTGCTGGGGTGGATCCAGAGGCCTCGGGGCACTCGGGGGGTTGCCCGGTGGTGCCCCGGGTGGGGGAGCCCCACGGCTCCCAGGGGGACCACCAAGCCACCCGATGAGCTCAGGTGCAGCTGCAGCGATGGTGCACAGCACTGCCAGCAGGGCATCCATAATGAGGGTTTTCTTCTGCAGAAGCTGTTGCTGGGCCTCCATCATAGGCATGGGTGGGCTCTGCCTGGCTGGGACAGGCTGGGCAGCACTTGCCTCGTGCAGAAGGGAGGGTGGAGGGAGGGGCCCTTTAAAGGGGGTGGCTGGCTGCGGCCCTGGCAGGACTTGTAGGCCATGGGACCCCGTCTGCGGCGTTTCGAAAGAGGCCTTGGAGCCGTGTGGACACTCTCTTTTGAAAGACCTGCAGCGACACTTTGAAAGAGTGGATTGAAATGCCAATCCGAAAGTGGCGGCAGGTGCTCCCTTTTTACGGCTGCTATTTCAACCGCCAAACTTCAATTTTCGCCCTTTCGAAAGGGCGCTTACGTGTAGACCCAGTTCTATTGATTAATCTTTTTCCTTCCTCCTTCCTTCCTCTCTTTTTGCATATTAGCCAGTAACTTCCCTTCTGCATTGTTAACTCTTTGAATATATTTATGCAGAAATCCTTGAACTTTTGTGCATGATCCAAGTTCTACTTTAATTCCCCTTTTCTATTTACATGCTCTTGTTCTGCACCTATCTCAAACCAGGCTGTTCATCATAGTATAACCCACCCTCCCACCTGGGATCACTTTTCACAACCTCTTCCTGTTTCAGCTCTTATGCTATTTGAACATCTTTGGAGACAATCCAGAAACCGTGTAGCTTCCTCCATTATAAACTGATTCTCTCCTTTATCGAATTCATTAGCTTCTTTCCCCAACCGACTCCAGAACCTACATATCTCAGGCTACAGAGTTCTTTTGAAAGAAGTCCTTTTGGAAAATCTCTTCTGAAAGAGCTTCTTTCAAAAGAGTGCGTCCACACACAAAAAAATGGATCAAAAGAGTGATCTGCTCTTTTGAAAGAGAGTGTCTGCACAGCTCCCACTCTTTTGAAAGAACGGGCCAGGGATCGAAAAATTCAGGCCCCATGAGGAGTGCTCTTTCAAAAGAAGGGCCCAGTAGAGTGACTGCACATGTTTTCTTTTGAAAGAAGTTTTCTTCCTGAAACAGGAAAGGAAGAGCGATTTCAAAAGGAGCGCCACATTCTTTTGATTAACTTTCAAAAGAACGCTTTTTGTGGAGAGATGCTCTATGGGATCTTTTGAAAGAACCCCCATCTTTCGAAAAGCTTTCGAAAGAACTTGCTAGTGTAGACGCAGGCAGTAAGTGTTCATCTGATACATCCAATATATGTATTTTAACAAAGGACCATGGGAGCAGCAAGGATGTGCTGGACTGCACACAGACTTGCACCTAAATAACCAAATTGGTTTTAATTCATACTTTTTGTTCCTTTGATGCAAGTCTACCTGCGAATGCTTGTTTCGGAATAAATGACCTATTTTGGAGTGGATAAAAGTAATTATTTAAGTAAAAATGTATTTCAGTTTTACATTATTGTATGTATTGCTAATCCTTTGTTTTCTTCGTATTATATAATTCCATGTTGTTAACATGGATGATGTGTGTTTATTCCTTTATTTAGTTTCCTAATTGTTAGTGGAATTTCAGATTTTACACCGAAATGTCATCTTAAAGAGAGTCATTGTGTCAAATCAGAACAAATTAACCTCCTTAATTATGAGAACAACATAAACATCCGATTGTAATCCAATAGCTATATTTATAACTAGCACTGTCTTGCAATGTTCACAAATTAAGTAAGTTGAAATGCTCTGACCTGGTTACATTTTTAAGGCAGTGGAGAAACAGCCTACAAGCACCTTCAGAGAACTGGAATAACGGGATTCAGTAGTGAATAAAGTGATTTTTCTAAATCATGAATTGTAATTACATTTACAACATTATATTGTGAATTTAATATCATTTGGGTAATAACATGTTAGTCTGGCTATGGCTATACAAAATTTCATTTTGTTAATATATTGAAACTCTTTTCAGTGTTAATAACGAAGTAATTTTGTTTTGCAGTGGCAATGACTTTATGTTACATTTTGGCTTTATAAGAGAAACTTTGAATAGATTTCAATACTTTGTTTTTTCTTACTTCTGCTTGACTAAACTTGAATAAGTTGCCTGACAAGGTTGCACTCATAGGAAAACTGGGTATAAAGCAAGCACAACAGGCGTAATCTAATATACTATTCCCTAATAGCCAAAAGAGTATATTCATTATGGGGTGAGAGATCAGAACAGAATGAGACTTCCTTAAAATGCCTGCCTACTTCTCCAGTCCCGGAAACTTTGAGAAATTAACCTCATCAGAACTATTACACTTTCTGAAATCTTAGGAGCAAAAAATGGGGGGGAAAGGGAGTCGGAATTTCTACATCTTTCCTGGTCTGTTCCACAAACACACTCCAGAAACTCAGTTTAAATTCACCCCTTCCTAATGTTTGGCTTTTTAAACTATAAAGTAATGAAGTTCTGCTCCAAACTTAGGCATAAGCTTTACAGCAGCAGCAGCAGCAGCAGTAGCAGCAGCTGCTGTTGCTGCTTCCAGGATTCCTGTCTGGACTATTCAACCTATGCCCTCTTCCAAAAGTTCCACCTCCTCTATCTTACATCTAATGAGCCACCTGCCTCCCTTATAGTCCGCACAACCCACTCTGCTCTTTCCCAGCAGACTCACTAGTTGCCAGAAGGGTGGGGTGTTTAATAAACACTGCTTTTCAGCTACAAAGTCGCTTCTAGAACATCGAGACAGTCCCCACAGTCTTGTTTTCCTCAAACTCCATGACACCAGGGCTACATCTACACTAGCACACTACGTTGAAGTAGGCTATTTCGAAGTAACGACATTGAAATAGGCTACTTCGATGCGTATCATCCACGCATCCCCCGGGGCTGGTGCCGCCGATGTTCGACGTCAAAGTAGTGACGGGGAACGTCGAAAAGGCTGCCCCAGAAGGAAAAGCAGAGCGTCCACACACACAAGTGCCTCCCTTCGAAATAAGGGGCTAAGAAAGCCTGCGGGTGGGGTCATAGGGCAGACTAGCCATTCTAGGGCAACAAAATGCTGCTCCCTTAAAGGTCCCCTCCCAGACACACTCAGCCTGCACTGCACGAGCCCTGCGTTGGTGACAGCAGCCTCACAGACCTCGAGCCCGCAGACATGGACATCCAGCAGCAGCTGGAAGCCCTCCAAGCCGCCTCCTGCGGAGCAGGCGCCCTGCTAGATGCTGCGCAGGCAGCTGTCCAGCAGCTCTTGGCAGGGGAGCCCTCCCCAGGGGTACAAGGGGATGCCCTGGACCATCGGGCCCTCCTGCTACTCCCTGCTGGGTGTCCCGCCGACTCTGGAGCTACCCCTCCAGCACCGAGTGGTGGGAGCACCTGGTTATGGGGGAGTGGGACGACGACCAGTGGCTGCGGAACTTCCGTGTGAGCCGGCAGACGTTCATGGAGCTCTGCCAGTGGCTCCCCCCTCACTCAGGCACCAGGACACCCGCATGCAGCGTGCCCTCCCCATCGAGAAGAGGGTCACAATAGCAGTCTGGAAGCTAGCCACTCCAGACAGCTACTGCTCCATGGGCCAGCAGTTTGGCGTTGGCAAGGCCACAGCTGGGGCTGTTGTGATGGACGTAAGGAGGCCTGGGTCTGAACCCACTGGGGGTGGGGGGCCCAGGAGAGGTACCTAGGGAGGGGCGCCTGGGGAGGGGGGTCTGGGGGGTCCTGGGGAGGGGGGCTCAGGTGGGGGACGCAGGGGGGCGCACTCTACATACCCTCACAGACACCCATGTCTCCCCACCCCCTGTGGGTGGCCCCTTCCAGTGGTCCACCCCTCCCACCTCCCACTGGGGCTGGGGCATGGCACTGTCCATGGGTGGAGGTGCTGCTGGGCACTGGTGGCTGTGGCACCATCCCTGGGCCATGGTCTGCCCAGGCCCTGGCAGGCTGGGGTCTGCTGGGGATGTGGGGGCCCCCGGTCAAGTGGTGCCCCCACCCCATGCTCTGTGGGTGTGTGCCCTGTGGGGTATATACCCGATAGTCCACTGCCATGGTCACAGGAGGCCTGTCTGGTGGATGCCCGGTTGGAGCTGTGAGAGGGGATGTCCAGAATGAGCTCCCCCTACTCGCTGGACCACTCTGTGGCCGGGGTGGAGGGTCCTGGCTCTGGCCCTGGGGGTGCAGGGCTGGGCTTTGGACCCGAATCTGGTTCTGAGGCCTTCTGGGGCTCGTTGGCTGTGGTGTCAAGGGTGGCTCGGGGGGAGGAGATGTCTCGCAGGCCTAGGATAGCCCTGAGCTCCCAGTAATAGGGGCAAGTGGTGAGGGTAGCCCAGACCAGCTGGCCGAGTCCCGGGCCTGGGTGTAACCCTGCCGCAACTCCTTGACCTTACTCCTGACATGGTCAGGAGTGTGGGCAGGGTGACCCCGGGCAGTCAGGCCCTCGGCCAGCCAAGCGAATGCCTCCACATTCTGCCGCTTGCTCCCCATTATGTGGAGCACCTCCTCCTCACCCCAGAGCCCCAGCAGGTCACAAAGCTCAGAGTCGGTCCAGGAGGGGCCCTGCTTCCTGCCTCACCAGCTGGAGGCCTGGGAACCCTGGGATGGCCCGGAGGGGGGGAGCCGTGGGGGCACTTGGGGGGCTGGCTTGCTGCCGTGGTCTCCCTCTGGGCTGTGCAGGGGTGCCTCGTGGCACAGCTGTTGCCTGCACGGTCTCAGCTTCCTGCTACGGGGTTTCCAGGTCCCTGCAGCTTTAAGAACCACTGGGCACAGAGATCATAGAGCCCCACAGGGGCTGGACAGCATGTTTCCGCCTAACAGCTGATTTCCGCCATGGCGGACCTCACTGTTTCAAAGTAGCAGGACGCGGAACGTCTACACGCTTCCTACGTTGATGTTAGACGTCGATGTAGGGTGCTATTCCCATCTTCTGATAGGAATAGTGATTTCGTCATCTCGCCATCTAACTTCGATTTGAACTTCGAAGTAGAATGTACTGTGTGTAGACGCGGTGCACGCTATTTCGAAGTTGGGCTTGCTACTTCGACGTTACACTCTAGTGTGGACACACCTCAGAATTTGTTCCCCCACAAAAGTGACTGACACTTTACTCCATCGTATTGAATATGTTATTCAGGAAAACATGAAGCATGTTAATTTCTGGAAAAAAAAAAGTCTTGCAGAATTACAGGAATAATGCACATTGATAATTATGGGTGTGTCTACACCAGGAACTAGCTTTGAAGTTAACTTTGAAGTTAGACACTACATCCGAGTAGCCAGCAGAGAGTCTGCACATATTTTTCCTTACTTTGAAGTTAACTTCGAAGTAGGGAGCCCAGCTTCAAAGTCCTTACTCCATTCCCAGGAATGGAGTAGTGCTCTACTTTGATGTTTAACTTTGAAATCGGGTGTGTGTAGACGCTCAACTTCTAAGTTATTTTTGTAGTGTAGACACAGCCTATGCTATTTGAAAGAAAGCTAAAGCAGAAATGTTGCTATGAGCAATTAGAGTAGGTGGGGAAGCTGCAAGTCGTGATGTGCTACAGAACAATGGTTTTCAACCTTTTTTTCATTTGTGAACCCCTAAAAAATTTCAAATGCATGTGTGGACTCCCTTGGAAATCTAAGGCATAGTCTGCAGACTCCAGCCCCAAGATCTGTGGATTACAGTGTGAAAACAACTTCTCTAGAATATAAGGTATCACCAGTATCTAATTTAAGATGCTTTTTCTAACACCAAGATAGGTCTGTCATTTACACTAGCAATTACTGTGCAGAAACTGATGGAAGCTGATTACAGGTGAAAAATTATGAAGTTGCTACTCTTCAATACTTGATTCACGTATGTGTTAGAAACACCGCTGAAGATTCTAGAGCATTGTTTGTGCATGCCTTTATTTCCTCCACATCACAAAAATGTTACAAGACTACACTACAGATTTGCATTATTTTTATTGATGAGGGTAGATAGGTATCCTCTTTAGCTAGGGTTTGTTATTGCAGATTTTAAGAGTACTGAGCCATCAGTGTATTAGGCTGTAAATTCTCAAGCAGAATTACTCAGGGTTGCATTTTATATTGGACAAATTCCTGAGAAGAAAGTTGAAACACTGTGAATAGCTACAGAACAATTAAAGGATAAAATTAAAACATGTTATTGCCCTGGTTTTTCTCCTGTCTACAAATATAACACCTGCTTCCTAGGAAAATAAAGCAGAAATTACACAAATTATTACAGAGAATGTTTCCTTGTTTTAGAAATTATAATTTTAATACAGGCACAGTATTTGTACAAGAGCAAGTACTGTGAGAGTTGAACCTTTCTTTATCAGTAAAAATAAATAACAGGTAACAGTGAGGAATAACACAGATTAAGATATTCCATTCTTGGAAGAGTTCACATTAATTTATATACATCATATTGGTTGAGAAGGAGTACCAAAAAGTGTGCAGACAAAACTTTGTCAAATTTTAATGTGCACTTGTGATAATTGCATAGGTAAATGACTTGTTACATATCCGAATAGTGATTTCCACATCCAATTACCATGATTGTGTATGCAATAATCTTTTCAAATGCCTCAGCACAGTATTATAAAGATATAATCATGAAGTATAATATCAGTCCTAACAGTGTAAGTGTGATGTTTTAGGGATCACCCAGATCCGTAAGGGGTTCTGTTACAACCTGCCCTGTAATTGTGGGGTATCTTAACTCTGTGCTGTTCAGTTATATAGGCTTTCATAATAGCCCATCCTTGATATATTTAATAGTACAATAACGTTTTCTACAATCAGTTGAGTTAACTTCTTACACTTTGGGTTTAAACCTTCTGTTGTCCCCTTTGTGCATCTGAATACTAATAGTTACGATAATGTTAACTGTTGTCCAATGGAGCTCCTATATTCAATTGGTATAGTAATTCATGAGTGATTCTTGCCACTGTGGTCGCATCTACATGTGTGCTGCTGCTGGTAGGGTCATGCAAATGACGGCACTTGACAATGCAAATGAGGTGCTAATTTACAAATGTGCCACCTCATTTGCATACACTTGCGTGATTGCTGTCTGGGCAGAGGCTTCAGTCGCCACAAAACAAGCTGTGTAGACAGGGTTCTGTTGACCAAACCCCACTTGTCGACAGCCCCTTATCCCTCATTTTTTTCAGGGATAAGGGGGTGTCAACAAGGGGGGGTTATAGTCAACTGAACCCCATCTACATGGCTTGTTTTGTGGCGATGGAAGCCTCTGCCGGGACAGCGATTACATAAGAGTATGCAAATGAGACACACAGTTTGTAAATTTGTGCCTCATTTGCACGACCCTGCCAGTAGCAGCACACTGTGTAGACGTGGCCAGAGAGAAGAATCACATTCTCACAATTCACAAAACAAGCTGCTCTACAAAGCAAAAATTTGTGGCAACAATAAATCACACCCTAACCAAACTTACCGTTTAATCAATTAATTCATACTGGAGTATTTGAAATCACCCTTTAATATTTAGTAATTGCCTTAATCTTTCATTAACCCACTAAATCTTTAATCTTGCTCTGTGGTGGAGGCCTGTAGCATAATTTATATTCTGATTTCCAGTACCTGGTATTTGTAAACTAATAGAGTAGATTTTTCATCTCTTGGCTATCTGCACAGTGTAACTTATTGTTTTCTAGAGTACACCATAGTGCAGCTATGTACAGGGTTACAAGGCATTTCTACTCAGTCTGAGTATAGACCTTGTTCTCAGCCCCATCTGGGGCAGAGAGGCTGTTTGTGCTGTGATAATGTCTAAAGGCCCCAGCCCTGCTGTACCAGGCAATGTACATGGTAGGAAGATAGCCCCTTCCCCAACAGTTGATGAGCATTAAGTGAGCTCCAGTTGTTTCAGAAGATCAGGCTGAACAGGGATGTGTAAGCAGAGGAAGGACAGTGGCTGTGATCTGAGGTTTTTACAGCATGCTGTCAGTGGCATTTTCCACACACCCATCTCTCTCTGTGACTTAATCTGTATTTGTGGAAGTTTGTAACTAGGGATCACCATAGCCCATTGATTTATACTTTCCCATCACTTTTCCAGGATGCCGAGTACGCCTACTCCCTCTTGACAAGTTTTCACATTACAGCTCCTTCGCTGAATTCAGATATGTAAAATAACACATACAAACAAGTATTTCTGAAGTTGATCCAATTCCCTTGTGACAGTGATGTGATGGCAAAACAGGAGATAAATTAAAAAAAACTTTACAAGCCAAATTTTTCCTGGTCCTCCCTTCCTTCTGGTCGGCACAGGTCTCCTGTCCAAAAGTAAATGTGAGATCCAGGGTCCAAACTCTTCCCCATCTGTATTAGTGCAAGAGATATTTGAAAGGTCAGCATTGGCTGACTTTGCTGTAGGTAGCGCTGAATGGATTTTCCCTCTAAGCTTCAAAATACAACAACTGCTCTTAAGGAGCTGAGAAGTCTTACTTCCACTGAGTCAAATAGAAAGGAACAAGGGTTTGGTTTCAGCAGGGGAAAAGAAAACTGGGGTAGTGCAGAAGAGTGAGAATATATTTTTATCTGTGCTGAAATCCAACATATGCAAAAGAAAATTCACGCATTAAAGTTTTCCCTGCTCAGAGCAGCTGGTATACATTTTTTCTTTGTTCAAATCCATTGTCATGCAAAGTTTTGCCTATATTTAAGAAAGAGTATTCCTTGTCCAAAGGATTCACCCATAAAGCTTCCCATATGTAAAGGACTTATCCACATAAAAACACAATGACAGAAGTATTATCCATCAACACTTCCTATCTCCATTGGCTACAGTAATGGAAATGCGTGTCTGCTTTTTAAAAAAATGCTCTGTTTTGTTTCCGAGTACACAAAAGGCTGTGATGGAAACTGTTTATGAAGGACACAATTTTGCTACCCATAATTATGCAGGACAGTGTTTGCTTGCTCAAGTAGCTCCTTTGCAGTAACTTTGTCAATACAGTGTATGTACACAAACTTTTAGTGTTATGGATTATCCTATTAATTTGGCAAAGGGAATGTTTTGATATCACTAGATACAGATGTATCTCTGAAAAGTCTTTGTTTCAGCTTGATATCAGAGTTCTAAGCACTTGGGGTTTTTTTGGCTTATTTAATTAAAAATTATGAAATGATTTTGTGCAGGGTAATTTTGACTTTTTTGAAAGAGCAGTAGTGCAAGGGAACAGACAGATCCATTACTGTACAAATTAAAAAGGCTTGCTGCACATTCCTAATAGTATTCTTAAGTAGACATTATTATAGAGAAAAGTGAGGGGTGAATATACTACAGAAGCTTATTATTAAGATTGTCAAGGAATGATTCCACTCTGTAGGCAGTGTAGACTCTATTGACAAACTGCTAAATGAAACCGTTCTAGATGCCTTGAAAGCCAAGTGATTCTGGATATTTAGTATCTTTGTTGCGTGACTTGAAAATCTGTTCTGAGCAAGGCATGGCTGCAGGCCTTGACTGTTGTACTTCAGTAACCATAGCAAAGCAGTCTCTCGAGATGGTAGTGTTAGTGAATTTTCCTTCATTTCAAGGAAGCGTAATAAGAGAAATGTGCTTGGAACTGATCTTTTTTTTCCCCCCCTTATTTTTATTATGCTGTGACCTTGACCAAAATATCTTTGAAGTATTTGCTGGCTGGTTCTCTGTTATGGGACCAGAAAAAACATCAGGATATATAAAGCATCTTGCCAAAGGAAGTCTTATCTTCCTCAAAGTATTTGTCTTCATTCCCAGGGAGAACCTCTTTATTAATAACGTTTTTTAAACCTGGTAATAGAAGAGGATAATAACCTTCATCTCCAAGCTCCTGTGGGCACCAAAGTAACAGTGAACTTTGAACTGACTTATTAATTGCTTTTTGTTTAAGTAGCAGGTGCAGCTTTTCGTGAGTATACAATTGGAAGTGGTTGTTTTTAAAAAGAACACAGACCACAGTCTGACACCAAACCGCTTTTTTCACTCAAAAAAAAAGTGATTTCATTTTTCATGTACAATGTAAGAAACATGAGTTTCTTAAACAAACAAAGCCAAACACAAACAAGTGTTTGCAGTGCATAGTTAAATCTGTCTCACATGTTTCAAGTTTGAGCCTGGGTTAGAAATTCCATCTGTCATTGAATCCATATGGTTTGCCAAATGGCGTTTTACACTCTTTTTTTTTTTTACAGTCTCTTAGACACTAAAGTCGTGTTTAGTTGTCATTGCTCAAATTTCTACTATGGAGCCTTTAGAGAAAGTAAATATACTCAAGGTTTGAAAATTGTTTGGGAGGCTATTGAATTATTACGGATAAAACGCTGTTATTAGTATGTAGTAAGCACAAGTTGGACAAAGAATCACAGAATGAAGGACTATGAACATTTCTTTATTTTCTAAAATCTAAGACCAGTTGGTAGCCCTTCCTACACTTCTGCACACTCCTGTGAGGTACCTCCTTACTCCCCAGTGCCAGCCGCCTATACCTTGAGTTGCGGCGTGGATGCAGTGCAATTTCCATAGGGCAGCTATATTCACTTCCCCACACAGTCATGTATGAGTTGGCAAGATGGCGCAGGGAACCTGCAGAGCTCTAACATTCCAGCCTGTGCAGGCAGATTTTTAGTCTGTTTCTGGGGTAGCACAACAATGGACTGCCCTGTACATCTGTACTGAGTCCTCTCTGTGATGGATAATGTCTTTCCATTGAGTAGTGTTGTACAATAACATTTTTTAAAAGCAGCCAAATACCTGGAATTCGGTTTTGAAGTTTTGCTCCATATTCAGCTGTTTTTTTTTTTCACTGAGCAGCTTTCCCAGCAAACATAAGATTTTTGTAACATGGCTCTTGAGTTAATCACAAACAACTTTGTTAAGGTGGAATTAAGGCTGCTGCTGAATAACAGTGTCTTCCATTCCTTGTACTCTTCTGGAACTTGACACTTCCAGACACCAGGTTCATATGTGAGGAAAGCAGGAGATACCCAGTTAAAGTGTCCCCACAGAAAGTGGAAAAAAAAGAAAGGTGTTACAAGAGAGCAAAATGAACAGGGGTAACAGCTCTTCACACCTCACCTGTACTTCCCTGCTCTGTTCCACCTCTACCCAAATACACGCATCCTTGAAACCCACTCCTGAATCTCCTCCTACTATATCAACTCCAATTCCTGAGAACACCACCCGCAACCTCCCATCTCTCTGACACACACACACACACACGCACTCTTACACTTGCCACTCTTCTCTCTCTCACTTCTCTAATCTCACCTTACACGTACATATGTTCACTTAGGGCAGGTCTACACAGGCTCCTGTTTTGAAATAAGCCACAGTACAGCCAATGGCTCAGTTTCAAAATAGGCTGTATTGTGTGTAGATGCTCTATTTCAAAATAGCTGACGGGTATTTCAAAATGCACTTTGTGTGTAACAGTGTTATTCTGAAATAAACTACTCTGAAATAGCTTATTTCAAAATAATGCTGTGGCATAGACATAGCCTTAGTCTCCTTCCACACAAACCCTTCCAACTGCTCTAGCCCCACTCTGGTTTGCAGAACTATTTGCAGTATCTTTCCTATGGGTGTGTCTACACTTGAGAATAAAGTCAAATTTGCTGAAGTCAAATTTTTAACACTGGATTTTATAATGTCAAGGTTGGGTGTCCTGACCAGCTAAGAAAGTCAATTTAGTTTGTCCCCACAAGGGTGCCTAAATATGACTGTGAATGGGTGCATTCTGGGCACCTATCCACAGTTCCTGACCCCTGTTGCATTTTGGGATTTAGTGCCAGTGTCTTATGGGAAAAAAAAGGTGATGCAAGTGTTTCAGGGTTTCTGATGTTACCATCCCAGAATGCATTTTCCTCACCTCCCATTTCCACCGGGAAAAATATTGCATTTTTGTGTACTTTTCATTTTACTACCAGCTGCCATTACAGACGCTGACATGGTCCAAGTACATTTCAAAGTTAGATGCAGTGTTTTGCACTCAGTTCACAAACTGCGATGCAGTATCTTCTGAACATAATGCCCATGCAGAACAAACTCATTATTGCCAGGGCCATCGAGGGACACGAATCTCTGGAGAGAAGAACTGCAAATTTTCTGGCAGCACTTGAGTCACTGTATGGAATGAAGCGCAGGTTCTGGAGCTGTGAAACAAGCACAGAGTGTTGGATTGCATTGTTTTGCAGTCATGGGACGACCAGCAGTGGCTGCAAAACTTCTGCATGTGTAAGGCCACTTTCAAGGAACTTTGTGAATTTCTGTCTCCCACCCTGAAGCACAGTGATACCAGAATGAGACCTGCTTTGACAGATGAGAAGTGCATGGCAAGTGCTCTTTGGAAGTTTGCAATGCCAGACAGCTACCAGTCAGTGGGCAATCAATTTGGAGAGGGCAAATCTACCGTGGGGGCTGTTGTCATACAGGTAGCCAAGGAGATCAACAGGCTTCTTCTGCAGAAGATAGTGACTCTGGGGAATGTGCAGGAGATAATGGATGGATTTTGGTTCCCTAATAGGGTTCCCTAACTTTGGTGGGGCTATAGATGGAATGCACATCCCAATCTCGGCACTGGACCATCAGACTTCAGAGTACATTAACCACAAAGGGTACTTCTCTTTGGTGCTGCATGTATTGGTGGATCACAAAGGTTGTTTCACCTATATCAATGTGGGGTGGTCGGGAAGGGTGCATGATGCGTGAATCTTTAGGAATTTTCGTCTTTTAGAAGGTTCCAGCCTGGTACTTTTTTCTCAGATCAGACAATTAGCATTGAGGGTGTAGAAATGCCCATAGTGATTTGGGTGACCCTGCTTACCCTTGTTCCTTTGGCTCATGAAGCTCTACACAGGTGCCCTGGACTCCAGAGGGGAGCTCTTTAACTACAAGCTGAGCAGGTGCCAAATGGTGGTAGAATGTGCCTTTCACCTTTTAAAAACCAGGTTTAGGTGCCTTCTGACCCACTTAGACCTCTGTGAAGTGTTTTTATTTAGGGGCAGTAATGGAAGAGTGGGGGATATAGGGAAAAAAGATAATAACGTCATGGTTAGTCAAAGGTTAGCCTTCTGGTGGGTGTTGATGTTTTGGGGCTAGGAAGCTGGGCTCTCCATGGCCTTCCTCCCCTCATTCTGGGTCCTTGACAAGAGTAGGGTGCCGATTGTGTGGAGGGATGAGGTATAGAAGAGTGGGGGAATCAACTGGTTGGGGAATACTGAGCCAGGAGCAGGGGACTGGCCTGATTGGATTGAGGGAGGTCTAAAATGAGGGTGCCTGGGGGACGTAGTTCCCCACCAGGGGAGGAGAATGAATGGGGTAAGGGCTGTATTTGTCAGTGGTGCCTGGAGTGGCCTGGGGATGATGTACCTCTAAAAGGGGAAGGTAATGTGTAAGGATAGGGGGGCATGTAATGGGGAATTTATGGAGCGGGTGCATGCCTGGATTGGTGATTCTATCAGTGATGTAATTAATGGATCTGTCTGATTGTGATTTCTCTGTCACTGAATTCAGTGACTCTGTCCGCTTACCCATAGAGGACATGATTGATTCACGCATTCATTGTTGTGCCTCCATCATTTGCTTCCTCCAATCACAAATTTCACTCTTTTGTTTTCAAAGTGCTTGCATATAGTTCTCCAACAAATCATTCTTGCTCCTCTTCTTCTTCCACATTGTAGGCAGCTTCCTATCTGCTGGGCTGTGTGTTCTTGATCATTTTGCCAGGTCATTTGCTGATAAAAAAAATTAGAAATATGTGTTAGCTATAGCAACATTTTTATCTTTACTCGGAACAATGACCATAGTAACAGAAATAATGGCTGCCTGTCTGTATGGAAGAACATATTGCAACTGCTAGGTCATTCTTGGTACTTGTAAGACAGAAGAATCCATGATTCCAAGCAGAACACTTTGAGCTCATCCACTAAAGAGGTTTACAGTCAACACTGTGGTAGGCTATCCTAGGTTCACAGGCAAACAGCTTTCTTAAAGTGATCCTGGGGTGTGGTGGGAGAGCCAGGAAGGGAAAGGTGGCACGGTGTGTAGTGATGGCTCAGTGTGTCCCAGGGACACCAGACAATGGGGGAGCGAGCAGACTCCAAATCATGTGACCTTATGCTAATGAGGCATTGGGAATTTACATACATGCCTCATTAGCATATTTTGGGCCATTTATTAGCATGCCACTTTCAGAGAAAGTGGCATGTGTAGAAACAGCCTATGTGTGTGCTCTGTTCTTAAAATAGGGGTTACAAAAAATAGAGTTTGACATTATGTATTAAAGACTGTCTTGTATTCACATGCATTGTGGCTCTTGAATTATTTAATTTTTACCAAATTGGAAAAAAATGGCCCTTCTTGCTATTTTGGTTGCCGACCCTTACACTAAGGAAAGGGGATAAGGAAAGACTACTCATTCTATCCTGTTATCATGTTGGAAAATTTGCAAGTATGCCCTGTGGTGCCATGATTCCAGATGATGTACTGGTGACTTCGCGTGGTAAGGTGTCTTACCAGGGAAGCAGAAATAAATCAGGACTCCCCAGAAATCTCATGAGGGAAATCCACAAGCGCCTGTCTAAGATATTCAGCTTTTTGTCCAAGCAGGATCTGCACTCCACCCCCAGGCATGTTAACAACCTGTTCTAAGGGAAAGGGGCATAGACCCTCCACAACATGATTGCAACATACTACTGCCAGTAGAAAAAAAGCCTTACTTACCAGAAGTGCCCTCTCTAAGATCTGGGTTGGCCTCTGAAGCTGCCTCCTGAGTTAAGGGGACTGGGATGGGATCTATCGGCTCTAGCTCTATGAAAAGCTCCTGGCTTTAATGGCATCAGTCTAATAAACCAGGCTATACCCCGCTGTCGGCCACCAGTTCCTCAGCATCATGTGCTTCAGCACTCTGCCCATGACCAAAGCAGTCAATACAACTTTTGAGGGAAGAGGTTGCATTTTTCACTGAATAGCATGCAGCTCATCATAGTATCAGCATTTCTGGGGAGATGCCCCAGACTGACCATTGGCTGTTTCTCATTTCTGGTAGTTCTGGCGCAACTCCTTGATCATTACGCAGCACAGCTGAGGGTTCCTGTTGTAACCTTTCTGGATCATGCCTCATGATATTTTTGCCACAAATATCAGCATTCCTTTGCTGGATTTGAGCTGGTTCACAATAGCTTTTTCACCCCACACTGAAATGAGATCCAAGATCTCCTGATGGCTCCAAGCTGGGGCCCTTTTGCGATCCTGGGAACTCATGGCTACAACGTCTTCTTTGTGTGCTGCAGAGATGTGATCCACACATCTGCTCTCCATGCTGGCCAGAGAGGAAAGGAAAACTAATCAAAATGCCAGGGCTAATGAACACTGCTTCCTGTCACCTAGTTGCAGCCTACCTGGAGAGCAGCAGGGGCAGGGCAATGACTGAGGACACCTCAAGGGGCATTGTGGGACAGTTTCTGGAGCTAATAAAAATTGATTTTAACTCTGGTTAATCTACACTGGTTTAGCTCAACATTGCAAATTCAATTTTTTGAGTAACTTCATTGGGAAGTCAGCAGTACAGAAATCAGCATTACATCCATTACAATTGACTTATCAAGCACTGGGGTATAGATGGAGAGTTATTAAAATTGACCGCAGACCCTTAAATTCAACTTTATCTCCTAGTGTAGACCAGGCATACAATTCCCAAGGGTGGAGTGAGTTGGAAATTAGTTCTGCATTTTAAAGCAGATTTCAGTCTCCCGTGGGCTATGGTGCAGGGCCTATGTGTGGCAATGTATTGGATGCAGAACATTCCTTAACTTGAATAACAATTTATTGATCCATAAGAACAGAGTTTAAGAAAGTTTCTACCAGTAACTCCATTATCACCTAGAAGGGCTGAATACCTTAATTTCCCCTGGAACCCAAAAAACCTGGGAATTCTGGGTGCTTGGTGCCTTGCACTATCAGGTCCTGTGTTTCGTAGTGATTCTAGGTCTTGTATATGCTTTCCCAGCTGTGGCTTGGCAAAATACTTTGTTTTTCTTGATCCAGATGGCAAGTTCATAATTTCTAGCTATCTCAGCTAATGAATAGTTGATGACCAGGAAGTTCTTTTCTGTGTATGCATTATGAGCATAGTCACCTGCACAAAGGAGCTCACAGAAATGCTCCATTTACCTTTGTGGAGGTTTTTAGTCTGGAGTTTTTAGTTAAAGAGCCTGCCAGATGTTTAAAATGTAATAAAACTCCTGAAATCACATCACTGGTGCTTTCATTGCTGCAAAGAATACAAAGAGACAGGATGCCAAAAACCCTTTCTTGTCTCCATCTGAAGTTGTAAGTCGATGTGACCAAATGCCATCCACAGCGATACTCCTGGCACAGTGACAAACATAAAGGGGAGGAAGTAAGAGTCCTGACACTCCCCCTTACATTTCATGTACAGGTTGAATCTCTCTAATCCAGAACTCACTCGCGTGGCACCATCCATACTCAGGCATGATTTTAGTTAGCCAGACAACAACTTTTCATGGCTGTGGCCAAGTTTCCCATAGTCCCATAAAGTTGGTTTACAGCCACCAGTCCTGGATCTCAGTGTTCTGTGCTCTTATTTAGCTGTAATTTACCCCTAAATGTCTTCCAAGAGCCCATTAAGCTGTGGAAGAGTTGGTAATGTGCTAGACAACATCGACCTCTTTATATTTAATTATTATCATTTTTATGATTTTTTTCTGGAGTTTGGACCTGGACTATACCTTGACCAAGAAATTTGAACCCTGACAAAAAATCATCGACTACCCTTGCCCTTAGGTCTTGCTGCTGGACCTCTCGCTAGCTACACATGTCACACTTCAGAGGTTCTTTAAGGCACAGAGCACCCAGGGATATATAGTCACACAGGGCTAGATTGCTCAAAGGTGCTCATCACCTACTGTTGGGTAAAATGTTCAGAGGAGCTCAGCGTGTTGGGTATTTTTTTAAGTTCTGGCCATAAATATCAAAAAGCACGCTTAAAATCTCCCCTCTGTGGGAACTGAGCTCTTGGGAACCTGGCCACACAGTGCGTGAGAATTAATATACATGTCTGCTGTAATGTGCATGCTTTCAGTAAAAGCACAGTTTGAGGACAGGGAGAATGATAGTACAAGTTCAAACTCCCTCGTCTGATGCTCTCTCGTCTGGCAACATCCCTCATCCAGCAGGACAATGGTTGTTGCTGCACCAGAGAGCACCCACAGCTGACAGCCCACCAGCTGGGAGGTGGTTGGGGTACAGAGCCCTGATGGCAGAACCAGCTGCAGGGACCCTGGCAGACCCACAGCCGGGATCATGGACCCCGCCAGCAGCCCCAGCCATGGGATTCCTGGCTGGGGAGTGCAGGGGGATCCTGGCAGCCCCATGACTGGGAGCTGCAGGGACCACTGCTGGATGGAGGTGGGGAGGAACAGCCTGGCATCCCTGCAGCATCCCTGTAGTTCACCACTCCAGGCAGCCGGCCTGACCTCCACTCATCCAGCAAATCCCCTCATCCGGGACCACTCATGTCTTGAGGGTGTCAGACAAGGGAAGTACAACCTGTACTATACACATATATCAACTTGAATCTCAAACAATCCCAATGCTTTTTTACCAAATTATATATACACTATATTCAGGGATCAGTTAATCCAGCTCTGACATACAGTCCCTCTGTGATGAAAAAGCATCATGGTGATCCTGAGATTGGGGAAGAAAGGTAAAATTAGGCAAATCTAGATTAGTAAAACCAGTGTTAAAGCTTGTGTAATGTACTTCGTTTACATCCATTTTTACTTTTTATACTTGTCTTGCTGCATTCACTACCTGACATAAAGTTATTCTATATATATTGTCATCTTTGCCTTGTGTTGGTTTATGAAATCAGTGCGCTACGTTCTATTGCTTAGTCCTCTTAGTTTAAATATTCCTTATTTTATTTACATAATTATACCAATATATTTTTGTTAAAGTTCTTTTTTTAAAATAGGTACATTTTAGAATACAATTGCAGTTGTATGGTAGGAGTACTACAGTTAAAGTGATACCCATGTAGTTAATTTTCTGTTCAGACGTCTTTGTATTAGGGATGCACGTGTGTATTCAGAAAAATTAGTGGAATGTAGTAAGTTTGAAATTAAATGGGAGAAAAGCCATCTGCTCATATAATTAGCTTTCCAGTTGTATGAATGAGTAGTAATTCCAAGTATCATGAAGATTAACCACATTATTATTACATTTTAATTAGCCTCTGTATTAAGTATAACCAAAACAGGTAAGTTTGAAAAAAGGAGAGAGAACACACTGCAGGTCATTATCCACTATGTCCTTCTAGGAAGGAGAATGCTCTTGCTGCAAAATTATGGAAACCACCACAATGTATGGAGGGGGAGGAAGGTGGGAGGGAATTACAGTGCTATTTTTACACTGCGATAGGCAGTGGGAAACTAATATAATATCAGTCTTTGCATTAAGGCAAATGAAATAATTAAAATTCTGCTGTTATTCTCCAGAGGTTACATATTTCTGTCAATACAGATGTTATGTTCAAAACCGCTGAGATATTTAAATGCCTAATTATATTTGAAACTATTATAGCTTCATGTTGATATGGAGGAATTCAGTTCTGAGTTATGAAAATTGATGCCCATATATCAAGATGAGCCAATACCCTCATGTGTTATTTTCCTTTAGAATCTGATTAATAGTATCTGCTTAACCCACCACTGTTTAGGCACAACATCTGCTCCCAATGCGCAGAATAGCAGCTTTACATCAGAGTCCTACGGATATCAAAGGAACTACTCACTGTAAATGTGGAAGAACCTAGTCCATATAAGTGTAGTAGAAGAATCGCTGAAGTACTGAGGCTGCATGTTAACCTCATGGTCATAGGACTCTATTTGAATAAAGTGTAAATAAAATTAATAAATGGCTGGTTTTACAGCACTTTCCTTTCCATCTTTCTAGTAGTGTGGTTATTCTATAATTGAACGCTAGGAAAGAAAAGCTTCATAAATGTTAATAAACGTCCTCCCAATTTGACTTCATGAGCCTGAGCAAAATAATTTTTTGCTTATTTATTTATTTATTTATTTATTTTATCTCCCTTCTACCAGTCACTGAATGGCTTTGCCTTGGTGGTGAGTGCAGATGGAATGATATTTTATGCATCATCAACTATTGTGGATTATCTAGGCTTTCATCAGGTAAATGTATGTTAAAAGTGTTTAGAATGTTTAATGTTGTACCATTGATAATGCCTTCCTTGCTGTCATTCCTTTTGATAAGCTCTGTAATATCATGTATGATACATTGTTGTGACAAGTGCCTTTACAGTTGACTAGATAAGAAGTATAAAATGTGCAAAGGTATATTCATTATGCAATTGCAGACTAGGTATTGCACTGTAATTTTCCTATCTTTTTTAGGAATTCAAGTGTATGTGTAGTCTACGTAGTATTCCAGAAACATTTTGAGTGACTCTGTTATTGCGAATCTTTGGTTAACAAAGACACAAACTGCTACAATATAGAATAGTTCCCTAATACTTAGCATAGTTATTTATCCTTTCAATCTCATACATAGATCAAATATATTGGTAATAAATGCAAAAACCAGCAGTGCAAAATTGATGAATATTTTGCACATGCACAAAAGTCAGGAAATGAAGAATTAAGGCTAAAAAGACCTTCACTAGAATATTGTAGTTTAAAACAAAAATTAAGCATCTGAAAGTCAGGTAATTCAGAAATAACATCCCTCACGCAATCTTAGCTCTGCATCCAACTACTGGGGAATACAGAGATAATGACAACTTCTAATCAGTGAATTTACCATCTAAACCCTTGTTTATTTTAATTGTTTCAGACTGATGTGATGCACCAAAATATATATGATTACATTCATGTGGATGATCGCCAAGATTTCTGTAGACAACTACACTGGGCCATGAATCCCCCACAACTGGTGTCTGGACAGCAGCGGACAGAAACAGGTGGGTTTGCATGATCATAGAATCAAAGAAGAGAAAGGAACCTTGAGAGGTCATCAAGTCCAGTCGCCTGCACACACTGTAGCACCAGGCACCATCTATACCATCCCTGATTGAAGTTTGTGTAATCTGCTCTTAAAAACTGCCAATGATGGAGATTCCAAAACCTCCCTAGGGAATTTATTCCCGTTGTTAACTGCCCTGCCAGTTGGGAAGTATTGCCTATATTTGGAAGAGACACAGGACTTGCCATAGTGAATCCAGATCAGTGGCCCATATGCTCCAGCAGCTGGACTCTGTTCATGACTTGTGCCATATCCCTCAAAGCAAGGTGCAAAAATTGCCAGAGTGAGCAATTACAGCATGGTGGGGATGTTTCCTCCTAACCCTTGACCGTTAGAAAGTGGTTTATGCCTGGAAGTGTAAGACATTTCTTTTATTTGTCTTTAACTAACATATTTCTCTGAGTCACAAAAATAGGGTGTGCATAAGGTTTCTGAACAACTTTTACTCTCGTGGGGCTGTCAGCCCATTTGCTTTTGCACAGTAAGCTACTTGAATAAAAGACCTCTGACTGATAAGGAAGTGCTGCAGTCCATTTTTCTGGAGTCAGTGCTGTCCCACCATGGTGTTAGGGCACCCTCTGCTGTTTAGAGATGTTCCTATCAGTTGAGGCATGAAATAGAAATCACAACTACTTCCAGTCACTAAAGTTTGCTTTCTGTAAAAATACAAGAGGGATGTGAATTGAAAATACTGAGTCGTGTTCCTTCTCTGGTGACTACATTCTGTCATTCTAAATTCTCCTGCAATTTCATCTGGATAAATTATTATTCATTCCTACCCAATTTTTTGTGTAGTGTTGCTGTGCAACTTAGGGCTCATGAATAATTACTGCAGTTCACATAACAAATGAAGCAGTCCTGTAACACCTTAAAGACTGTGCTTTCTTTCCTAGAAAAAAAGGTGGTGGAACTCAAGCCCCAAACCACCCCCTGCTCCAAGTCCCAACCTTCCCCCCTCCCACCTGCATGCAGCCTAAATCGCCCGCCGGGGATCTGTCTGCCCTGCGCAGGGCCCCAGTCCCCCTCAGGGGCTTAGTTACCCTGCCTGGGGCCCAAGCCGCCCCTGCACGGCTTAACCACCTCCCAGGAGGCCCAGCCTGGCCCCTGGAGCCCACCATAAATCATCCTGGATTTCAGTGACACTTTTAAGTTTGAGGAGTGTATCCCTCTGGAATTTAAAGTCCTGCTGGACTTCATTTGTGTTTTTACTCCATAAGGCCCTGATTCAGGAAAATGCCTCTGGGGAGTTAAAAAGGAGTCCAGTAGCACTTTAAAGACTAACAAAATAATTTATTAGGTGATGAGCTTTTGTGGGACAGACCCACTTCTTCAGACCGTAGCCAGACCAGAACAGACTCAATATTTAAGGCACAGAGAACCAAAAATAGTAATCAAGGTTGACAAATCAGAAAAATTATTATCAAGGTGAGCAAATCAGAGAACAGAGGGACAGAAGGGGCAAGGGAGTCAAGAATTAGATAAAGCCAAGTGTGTAAAAGAGTCCTTATAATGGGCCAGAAAATTGCCATCCCGGTTCAAACCACGTGTTAATGTGTCGAATTGGAATATGAAAGAGAGTTCAGCTGCCTCTCTTTCCAAATGGCTGTGAAAATTCCTTTTCAGTAAAACACAGACTTTCAGGTCATTAACAGAATGGCCCACCCCATTAAAGTGCTGGCTGACAGGTTTGTGATTCAGGAGTGGTTTTGTGTCTGTTTTATGCCTATTAATTCTTTGTCTAAGAGAGTTTGAAGTCCTTCCAATATTCAAAGCATGTGGGCATTGTTGGCACATGATGGCGTATATGATGTTAGCTGAGGAACATGAGAATGTGCCCATGATTCTGTGAATAGCCTGGTTAGGTCCAGTGATGGTATCTCCAGAATGGATATGTGGACAAAGTGGGCAAAGTTGCCATCACCCCCAGCTCTTTAGGCCTGTAATTACGACTCCTGCCTGGATGGGGTCAGTCACTGATTCAGGTGGGTGGAAACTTGCCCCGGTACCTCCTGCCACACTAAGAACCCAGTTACTCGCCCAGTGCCAGGACCAGCCCTGGGCCTTCTGCAACCCTTGCCAGTCTCCTCCCACAGCCCGCCCCTCACCTGGGAAGCAGTTGGGGCAGCACAGGCTGCCCAGCAGGGCTAAGAGCAGCAGCCCCCGTGGGTCATTTCAGCACTGGTGCGCTTGGCCCAGCCACCTCCCATCCAGCAGCACCAACATCTCCTTGCCACGGCTGTTCTGCCTACGCTCCAAGGCTGGAGGGGGGCCGGGCTGGGCAGGGAGTTGGGGACTGAGCCCCTTGCAGGTACTGGGGGCAAAGGTAGGAGCTGTGTAAGGTCGCAGGCATCTCCTGTGTGTTCCCTGCAGCCTCCCACTTCTGTGCAGCCCCAACCCCAACCCCTGCCTAGGTTTACCCCCTGCCCTCCCAGTGTGGGCCCGACCCCTGCCCAGGCTTAACGCCTCTACCCCACCATCCTGCACGGCCCCAAACTGTGACCAGGCTTAATCCCCTCCACCCTCACATGTGGCCCCAAACTGCCTCCCAAACCCAGGATTCACTTACTGGCTTGCACAGAGAACTTCTCAGCACATGAAAAAGTAAGAACAGTTTTTGATGAGAGAAAAAATGCTCTTTACTTTCTAGCACCTAACTTTCACAGGAACTGAGTACTCAGAATTCCAGTTCCAGTCCATGGGAATGCTGAATGCTTTTTGGCCACACTTTTCCATTCTCCTTTCTAAACAATGGGGGCGAGGGTGTAACTATTTCACAGGGTTACTCCCAGGAAAGAACCAGTTTTGTCAAGTTTGGGGGTCTACCGTAATGAGGGTAAAATGTAGGAAGTCCTTCAGACCTTTCACATAATAAAAGTACACCAGACCCCTGGCCAAATGCATATACATCACTGAAGGCTAATGGAACAGTAAGGGGTTTTCCAGATGTTCTGAAACAAGTTTGCAAGCAGCACCAGTAAAGCAGGGGTCCATGTCTGGCTTTTAAACTCTGAGAATTTATGCAGCGCTTGTAACTTACCAGCAGTTCCCATGAAGCTTAGGGTTTCCACGGGAGTTCTTTGTCTTTGGGGAACTTTATGAAATATTTCTCTCTTTTAAGGAGGTCATTCCTTTCAAAGGAGCAAAATACACCCTAGACATTTAACAAACTGTAGAAACAATGTGCAGACATTAATTAAATTTGAACAACACTCTTTGAAAATGATCAGTAATGAACATTTTGAAATTTTGTTCTGGATATGTGCAATAAAGAATTTCCCTAAGGCTCAAAGCACACACTTCAACAAGAGTACTTGTGTTTCTTTTGAGAAATGCATACTGCAAAAACTATGCATTGGTGCCCATACCTAGTGCATGCTTTTTAAAGGAACTCAGGAGGCACCAGCTAACCTTTGGCTGATTGGTGCCTGTTAGCTGTGCCAATAACCATCTTCTCCAAATATTCTTTTTCCTTTTTATCTCTTTTCTTTGAAAAGGCTAGCAAATCTCAAGAAAATATCTGTGGTACCATAAGAGTAATTTTTCTTAGTTAAAAAAAAATCACAAAATATCACAACATAGGAAGGTTAAAGTTCCCCTAGGTACATTACCTTGACTTTGTTTGCACAGCCATTTTTTTGTGAAGTACACGTAGCAGATACTAATGTTCATGACTGAATATTCACTGCAAAATATTCTTTTTATCAACTTCTTTAATTATGGTGTTCCAGTCTGTACACACAGTTTTCATTCTGAAGCCCTATAATCTGACGTGTGTTACCCCTGTTCTTTGTAGGAGAAGAATATTTTCTTAATAAATTGTTTAAGGCACAAGAGGGTGACAGCACACCAACAGATTATTCTTCCTTTTTAACTCGTTGTTTCATCTGTCGAGTTCGCTGCCTGTTGGACAGTACTTCTGGTTTCCTTGTAAGTATAATTTTGTAAAACAAGCTGTGGTTGAGTAACACACATTTAAATGACCTCTTAAAGACATATGACTACGGATGTAGCCACACTGCCCCACACTTTCGGAAGGAGCGCGTTAATGAGGTATTTGGAAGATGCTAATGAGGTGCTGACATGAATATGCAGCACCTCCTTAGCATAATGGCGGCCGTGCGCGATTTGAAAGTGCTGCTTTCGGAATGCACACAGCCCATGTAGACAGGGCCTTTCAAAAGGACCCCCCAGACTTCCAAATCCCCGTCTTCCTAAAACCAAATAGGAAGAAGAGGATTTTGAAATCAGGGGGTCCTTTCGAAAGGCTCCGTTTACAGGGGTGGCGGCGTTCTGAAAGCGGCATTTTCGAATTGCTTGCAGCCGCAATTATGCTAATGAGGCACTG
Source organism: Carettochelys insculpta (assembly GCF_033958435.1). NCBI lineage: Eukaryota > Metazoa > Chordata > Testudines > Carettochelyidae > Carettochelys > Carettochelys insculpta. The sequence continues at coordinate 161,001,720 of NC_134138.1, read as the reverse complement.
CATATTCATGTCAGTGCCTCATTAGCATCTTCTGAACTGCCCTATTAGCATGCCCCTTCCAAAAGGGAGGGGTGGTGTGGCCACAGCCTTTGGGTACATCAGCCTAGGCCCCTCCCTGTTCATCTCACAAAGGCGAAGCTAAGAAGATAGATGAGGATTAAAAAGACCAGCTAATGAGAATGTGGTGAAAAGTCTGTGGTACAAGAGTTCCCAGGGCACAGGGCTCAAAGTTGCAGACACAGTGTGGAAAGTAACCCTCTGTTGCAGCAGCGCCTTTCAAAAGGTCCCTTGGTCTGAACCATCACAGGAAAATCCATCCCAGGAAAAGCATCACAGAAATATGTGAGATTTGAGGGCTCTGCTATAATTTCTCCTTCCTCTACAACAAACTCAGGCTCTCCAGAATCTCCATTTTCCTTCTACTGCTTGACTCTTTTTCCTGTCACTCTTCCAGTCAAGGGTGTAAAGAGTGCCTGTGTACGTCTCCTCCTGCTCCCCCATTCCCTGCATTTGCAGGGAGAACCTCTCCTTCTCTTCTCTGTCTTCCCCTGGGCTTACAGCACCTCTCACACCAAATGACATTTTTTATGGCAGTCTGACTCTTCAGTTGTGTTCCCTAGTATTGACTCATGAGATTCCTGTCTGGGTTACTTGAAACAGGCCCTGCATTCTCTTCTCTGTCATTCTACATCCTCAGTTCTGTTTCATCCAGATACTCCTTCCTTCCCAGAAGGCTCTTCTCTCACCTTCTTCACCTTCTGCCTTCATTACCCACACACGGATATCTATTCTCTAAAGTCACCCAGGCCAGCAGGGCTGACAGCCATCATGAGCCCTGGGGAAAGGTGAGAGAGGGGCCCAAATATGTGCCCTGGAAGGGGCGGGGACTAAGGGCAGAAGGGGTGGGACCTAGGACAGTTAGCCTTTACTACTGTTTAAATTGCGGTGCTGGCCTCCCCCTCCCAAAAGCCGCATGGAGTGATGCAGCAGCGCTGCCGTGGCACTTCAAAGGGTCCTGGAGCTCCAGGTGCCACTGCTGCCAAAGAAGCAGTATAGGTGGCTGGTGCTCCAGGCCTCTTTGAAATGCTGGGTGCAGGGACAACTGTCCCCTTTGTTCTCCCCCTCCACCCATCAGTGGGCTTGCCTAGGGCTTTGCCTTTGAGGAGCAGCATCCCCAAATGCAAAGGATTTCCCTGCTTAGGGCACTGATCCAGAGCAGAGTTTGAGCCTCCATTGTATTATGAGACCTATAATTCCTAGCAATTTCGCCACAATACGAGAGCAAATGTGGTTTGTCCCTCACCTGCTGTTGCTTGGTGCTAATGTACAGAAATACATTTTAACTCATTCTTAGACAGACAGGCTCTTTGCTGACTATAAGGTGAATGTTTCCATGTACCCCTCCCCTCCAGATACACCTTTCCTACGGAAGCCTCATCCTTAGGTTCCTTACATAGTGTTTTAGATAATCAGAAATTTAAAGGAAGAGGAGACCATCTCCCTTTATGCACTATCCTGATGGCTGCTGAAGTAAGCAATAGACTTCCTATGATGGGTTTAATCCGCCCTACTCCAGGCAACAAACGCAGCTATAAAACACAATCCAGATTAGACAGTTGTGAGGACTGGTAGAGTTTTCAGGATATTATCGTTATAGGTTTATGGGTCTGTTGTCAGAGGCTCTGTTTCATTTTTTGTACACAAAACAAAGATCTTCGCAGCTGAGGGACATTTATTAAGTACCTACACAAGGTAAAGAAAGAAAGAAAACCATGATAATATTTAATATTCAAAGACTCAACTAATTTTAAGTTATGTTCTTTGGGCCAGAAATTGTTATCTGTTGTAAGTTTGTACTGTGCCTAGTACAGTGTCATCAACCTGGCTGTGGCCTTGAAATAGTACCACAATATGGCTACATCTACATGTGCAGCCAACATCGAAATAGCTTATTTCGATGTTGCGACATCGAAATAGTCTATTTCGATGAATAATGTCTACACGTCCTCCAGGGCCGGCAACGTCGATGTTCAACTTCGACGTTGCTCAGCCCAACATCGAAATAGGCGCAGCGAGGGAACGTCTACACATCAAAGTAGCACACATCGAAATAGGGATGCGAGGCACAGCTGCAGACAGGGTCACAGGGCGGACTCAACAGCCAGCCACTCCCTTAAAGGGCCCCTCCCAGACACAGTTGCACTAAACAACACAAGATACACAGAGCTCACAACTGGTTGCAGATCCTGTGCCTGCAGCATAGATCCCCAGCTGCCGCAGAAGCAGCCAGAAGCCCTGGGCTAAGGGCTGCTGCCCACGGTGACCATAGAGCCCCGCAGGGGCTGGAGAGAGAGCATCTCTCAACCCCCCAGCTGATGGCCGCCATGGAGGACCCAGCAATTTCGACGTTGCGGGACGCGGATCGTCTACACGGTCCCTACTTCGACGTTGAACGTCGAAGTAGGGCGCTATTCCTATCTCCTCATGAGGTTAGCGACTTCGACGTCTCGCCGCCTAACGTCGAAGTTAACTTCGAAATAGCACCCGACGCGTGTAGCCGCGAAGGGCGCTATTTCGAAGTTGGTGCCGCTACTTCGAAGTAGCGTGCACGTGTAGACGCAGCTTATAAATGTTAAACAACAACAACGACTACAAAACAAAACAAAACAAAACAACAATAATAATGATAATAATATCCTTTGTCTCTCATTTTGCGTAGAGTCTTTAAAAAGGAATACACAATATTTGAAAGTACCAAATAAGTTTGCTGAAGAGAAGAGTCAGTCAGTTGTAGGTGATATCTTCCGGAGTGTGTTATTCAAGTCCAACCCAGTTTCTTCTTAAGATGAAATAACACACCCACACACACCCACACACAAACAAAACGGGGAGAGAAAAAAAGCAAGCGATAAAAAAAATGTCTGTCTTGGAAGCCTGCAGTTCACTATGCTGCAAGGCCACGGGCATAGTATGTGGCACATGTAGCTACTTCTGCATGTTAGACCTGGTAGAACACGTCCAATATTATTTGAACACTGTGGCCTGTAGATCATGTTACTATTTTAAGTGCTTTATACATTGAATGTTTCTGATAGTTTTATTCCATTCCTTTACGCACCAGACAATGCAGTTTCAAGGTAAACTAAAATTTCTATTTGGGCAAAAGAAGAAGTCCTCTTCAGGAGCAATACTACCACCTCAGTTGTCCTTATTCTGCATAGTGGCACCACTCCTGCTCCCTTCTATGACAGAACTGAAGATGAAAAGTCTGCTTGTGAAAGCAAAACACAAAGCTGATGATGCAGCCACAAGGGATACAAGGTATTTTCAAATGAAGCTTTTAGTACTTATTATTGCTTACTGTGGATTTATACTTATTAAGCATGTAAAAAGCCCAGCTTAGTCTAAATATTCCCATGTTTAAAAACTTTCAGGTTTAATGACACGTCCAGCTTCTTCGGCTATTTTAGTTTTTTCCTCGCTCTTATTCAAAATATACCAACATAAGAAATACTTGTATGAGAGGTAAAATGGCCAATAAATACATATCCATTCGTTTGTATGGCATTCGGAACTTGACACAATGTATAGCATGGTTACCTTTAAAAGAATCACCCCATGGGCAAGTCCAAGTATCAAACTGAGGATGAGGGAACATTTGGACAATAAAAGTGCCTGTCTGTGCATCCCTGGGATGCATGAGAGGGAGTGGCAGACCTGATGTACTCTGTAAAATGTAACCATACTTGTGCGTGAACACACTTGTAAACAATTGTGCTAGCTGATCTGGTGCTACGCAGGATGTAGCAGTCAGCGTAGATCAGGACAAAGTATGGCCGGTGTTTGCTCCTTGGCAAATGTCCTGCCTCTTTTTTTGATAAAATCTCAGATTTAATGTTTCAGTTGTGCTCTGTAACTTGCACTGAATAGTACCATATCGCATGAGCAAGTTCCACTGAGGAGAGACAAATTGTGGTATAGGGTACAGGTCAGTGTGTGCAAGACCATCCGAAGCCAGCTCTTAGCATTATTTTTGTATGTGCTTTATGTGTACTGTCCACCCATATGCTATATGTCTAGCAAATTTACCACTTTATGTCATTTTCATAAGATAGTGGTATTGTTGAAAAGTTAAAGGTGATAATGAGCCATGAAATAACAGCTCTCCAGATCAATAGCTGGAACATAGCCCAGGTCAGTGGTGCTCAGAAATCACTACCACTTGCCAGCTTTTCCGTGGCCTTTGTGAAATGCGTTGTTGATCTGAGGCCAGTTCGTATGAGAGAATTGTTTATAGCACAAGCATTATTGACAGTCTCATCAGCAGCAAGGGATGTAACAGGTATTCAAAATGAATTACCCTCTCGCCTGTGGGGTCCTTTCCAGTGCAGGGTGGAGGCACATTGACATAGCAGTGAGGGGCATTTACACAGCAAAAGGCTTTGTCCACCTTTCCTGTTGATAAAAATAAAACAAAATAAAAAATAAAAGAATGATAGGGTATGTCTTTATCCATGGCTAACTTGGGAGATTGGGACTGGGTTAGCCTGGGTTTGGTCTGAGATATGTATGTTTGTTTGATATTTATTATCACTTTTCACAGCAGACTTAATAGCTATCAAGTCTTAAAGCCGCCAAAAAAGAAAAAGAAACAAGAAAAAAAGATAGAAATGCGCAAAGAACCCAATTTGTTTTTCTATTCTGTTTAGGTACAGTAGAGAACAGACACAACTGTATATTATTTTTATTAATGAGTTTGCAGAAACATCCTTCATAAAATAATGATTTGGACACTTATGTGTGCATATATATATGTCCTAAAGTTAATTACATATTTTAGGAAAAACTGTCAGAGCGTCGACTGGCAAGAGTTGGTGGCCATACTCTCAGACCACCTAAAAATTTGTCATGATAAATCCATCTAGAATTCTTTCCCAGTCAGTTGAGTCAATATTGGGAGAATTTGCCTGTCCTTCAGTGGAAAGGCACTGGAGGACTATCGGCACTCACGTTACTTTTGCCTGTGTGTTTATTGCAAAGTGGGCATGTTTCCCCTCAGGATAAAGCAGAACCTGGGCTCTAACCTGTAACCCCCAAGCAAGCAAATCAGGCCTAATACATCTCCAGACCTTTGTTAAAGGGTTTTGTGTGTGGATTGGCTAAGACCCAGGTAACAGACCTGAGTTAACTGCAGTGAAGGCATAACCTTAGAATCTGAAGCAGTCAGTTTTGTTTGTTCCAGAAGTTCTAAAATGCATTTAAACTAAAGACCATGACCGATCTAAATTAAGTGATGATTCTTGCTACAGTTTGAGGCCCATTTGTTAACATTTATCTTTAATGCTGACTTGCAGCTACCTTAGTGATTGGATAAGAATTTAATGGAATAGAATTGAATAGATGCATTACTGTTTATTTGAATCCAATCCAAATGTTATCTCAAGAAATAAATACTGAGCAGAATATTCTTAATCATATTTTTATAGTATATAAATACAGTGTTCCAGTCCCACACTGGATTGGGAGTGCATATGATCCAACAATGATGGATAAATATTTAAGTTTAATTATCACACATTCAAACCATAACACTTAGAACGTTTCCTTGTTTGAAAGTTACGTCTTACACAGTTGTGTGCATTTGCCCTTAGCTGCTCTGTCGTTTGCTGACCAAATATTTTCACACTCCCTGTCCTCTCCAGTTCAAAATCTGTTTCAGATCTATGTGAAACAGAATTACAAGGAAGAACCAGTTACCATGAAGGTGCACCTTTCGCTAATGTGTTACAAAGTGCTGAAAACCAACTCAAAGGTATCAGTTTATAATAATTCTGCATTTCTGCCAGTTTATGGAGTCAACCTTGTTGTTCTCCTCAACCCCACCATTTAAGTTTTCCATTTTATAGTCCCAATTTCCCATTGGCTGCTATTGTGATATAGATTAATCAGATATGAGATGGTATTGACTCTGTAGTCTAGCCTTTCTCTAGCTGTGCCATTAAGCATGTTTTTTTAAAGCTCCAGCAACCAGAGTCACATGGTTACATGAACTTGTGATATGTGACGTGTCAATTCTCTGTGTAGGGAGAAGGTTAAAGGAGTTCAAACAAAAAGTCAGTATGCCTCTGCAGCCATGAAAGAACTTTGGGAAGCTGAAAAGAATCAGCCCTTCTCTTTTCTGAGCGGGAGCTGGTCAGAGCAGGCTTTTGAGTTGTTTCTCTAGTCAGTGATCCCTGCTTCTAGAGCCTGGGGAGCTCTGAGGTGCGCTCCTTCAAAGTGCCACCCAGGCTGCAGTGAGCAGGGATTCTCCTTTTTAAGCACCTACCCTTCTCCAGACTTGATGTTCCTTGCAGGTGGCAGGGTTGAGGCTGATTGTGCCCAAGGGTGCTCTTTAACCATCTCCTGTGTGGGGTACAGGCCTGCCCTACCATAATGTGAAAAGTCTTCGCACTCACTAAAAGAAAGGGAGGTGCCTCATTATGGAAGCAAAAGCTTGAAATGTGATGTGAGTGCACCTTAAAGTAGCAAAATGAAAAGCAATGGAAATATATTGGATTTGTATGGATTTTGGTTTTGTTTGTTTCTGATTGCTTGGGGCTCATAGTTCTGTGAGAATCTACACTCTTGCTGTAGCCATCTCTTACAAGCTGGCCGTGTTTGGTGTTCACAAGTAAAATGTAAGAATTTAAGTTCTTCTCTTTGCTGATTTTTGTATCGTTATTTCCCTTCGCCCTCTTCCCTATACAGGTAATTATTAACCTCTTTGTTGCATGGACTATACTGTTGAAGCTATACTTTCTTCCATACAAGTTCTCTCTTATGGCCACTTTCACGCGCTAGTTTCTCTTGAATCTTTTGTTATTAGACAGTCAATAACTGTACTGAACTGATGACACTGAAAAATCTCATTGATTCCTTTTTTTTTCAAACTGAACAAGTAATCTTTTTCCAGTATGCATTCTTGCTGCAATTTGCCTAGCTGCTGTTAGCCATCACATGACTTGCAGTTTTCTGTAGAATGGTTACCAAGCATATTTGTAACTGTCCAGTAATTATTAGGTGAAATAAAACTAATATTAAAACTGCGTGCTCTAGAATATATTTTCTTTTCATTTTTATAGCAAACAGTGGAGAAAATGGAATTTCTCTATTCAAAGTACTAACAAGTGAAGATCACTGGGTCTGGCTACCAGCTAATGCTCAAGTTCTGTACAGAACAGGCTGTTCAGAATATGTCATTGCCTCACAGCAAGCTCTAAAGTAAGTATGTTTACGGTTTTCTGAAAGTCACTATTCAGCAGAAGCAGGACTTTCAAATATGCTTAATTTCAAATGTGCAAAAGTCCCATTGGTCGTGTCTACACTAGCCCCAAACTTCGAAATGGCCATGCAAATGGCCATTTCAAAGTTTACTAATGAAGCGCTGAAATGCATATTCAGCGCTTCATTAGCATGCGGGCGGCCGCGGCGCTTCGAAATTGCCGCGCCTCGCCGCTGATTGGCTCATCCCGACGGGGCTCCTTTTCGAAAGGACCCCGACTACTTCGAAGTCCCCTTATTCCCATGAGCAGATGGGAATAAGGGGACTTCGAAGTAGGCAGGGTCCTTTCGAAAAGGAGCCCCGTCGGGACGAGCCGCGCGGCGGCAAGACGCATCAATTTCAAAGTGCCGCGGCCGCCCGCATGCTAATGAAGCACTGAATATGCATTTCAGCGCTTCATTAGTAAACTTCGAAATGGCCATTTGCGTGGCCATTTCGAAGTTTGGGGCTAGTGTAGACGGCCAATATCTGTATTCTTCAAAGAGGCAATTCCTAGAGGTACACAGATCCTGTTTTCACAGTAGGTTGGATCATTTGGCAGCAAGAAGAGACTCTCATGGAAGCCAAAAGAAGCCCCTCAACAAATGATCCCTATAGTAGACTAATAGACAGCTGACGGACAGGAAAGTTCACACAAATGGGCTTCTTATCACTTGACTTTCACAACTCCCAAATCTTAAACTGTTCAGTCCTCCCATTTTATTGCTAAAAAACAACTGGGAGTCAATCCAGCTCCCAAAAACAGTAAACCTCTTTTGCAGCTATGTTTTTTGGGATGATACTGGCCTTCTGAACTATGGGGAACACAATGACAACACCAAATAAACCCATGATGGAGGTTCATCTCAGGAACCAACAGAGTGTGCTGCAGGAAGCCTCAGCTGTTCTCTCATTGTTAACCCCTTGTTTGCCAGTATTTGGGAACCCCTGTCATTTTGTGCTCTTTTTGGCTGATGTCTGAATGATGATTTCAGAGGCAGGGATTATAAAGTATCTTTGATTCTCACCCTTTAAGAATCTTCTGGGATGATGTAAATAAGGAGACTTGTGTTCAGTGAAAAAAATGTAGGTTACACCGGGATTAGAATCTGTGCTCATTTTAGGAACCCATTTCTTATTACTATGGATAAAAGCCTCCCTATTCACATGTTCTCTATTATTTGGTCAGACCGTACCTACAGAACTGTATGTAAAGGGACCAGACCCTCTCTGGGTAGCTCTCCCCTCCTCTCGACAACAGAAGCTCCACCATATTTCTGGCACAGTCTCTTACAGCCCCTATGGAGCTTATAGAGGCCTCTCTGCAGTCTGTGCTGAAAGGAGGTAGAATGTGGGTGACATGGGTACAGGCCTGGGAAATGTGCGCAGAACCCCCTCTCACCCTATGAGAATTGTTGTTTCACTGCATTGTTCCCTCTTTTTGACCTGCACAGCTAGTCAAAGTTGGTGGCCAGAGAAGTTCCAATTAGACGCACAAGTAGCCGGAGTTCGGTGTTTTCTTTAGTGCAATCTTGCTTACTTACAAGAAACATACAAAGTCCTGGTGCGCCAAACCCAGGAGAGAACAACAAACTAAAGGAGCAATTCCTTACCCGATAACCCCACATCTCTTTACCAAGCATGCCCAAAACCTCTCCCTCTAGCTTTTCCTGGGGTCACACTGTGCTCATTCTCTTCTACTTGCTTTTTGCCTCTGGTCTTCTCTCTTTTCTCACCTCTCTTCAGTTTCTGTGTGTTCTTCCTTCACACATGGTGACACACACGCAGCACTCAGCAAAAAGTCCTTCAGCCCACATAAACCATAACTCTTAGGTGGTTTCTGTTAGGCCTCGTGTCATGGAACGCGGCCCCTCTCCCACCTTCTCCCTGCAGAAACTGCACAAACTCCCGTGGGTGTGCTTTCGCTATATCCTTTTATTTTAAAAGATCCCACCACTTTCTTCGCAATGGTCCCCATGGACCAGTGTAATACAGTGTTAACTTAGCTTTTGGCCCTCTCACAAGCGCCTAGCTCCAACTCTGAGTTGTTGTCTGACTAAGCTCAGCTAGCCCTGTTCCTGCCTCTGCATGGAATCTTTCCTCTGCCTATGCTGATCAGCCCGGGGTGGGATAATTGGCTCAGCCAGCCTGATTAGCTAATTAACCCCAACAGCTTTCCACGAGGTGAACTAATTAACATCAGAGAGGGAGCCGTGTTAGTCTATATACAATCAAAACAAAAAGCAGTCAAGTAGCACTTTAAAGACTAGCAAAATAATTTATTAGGTGATGAGCTTTCGTGGGACAGACCCACTTCTTCAATTAACATCAGAGTGATCAACCAGCAGGCTCACCTGTTTGCACTCTGTCGGCCAGCACTTTAATGGAGTGGGTCATTTTGTTAATGACCTGAAAGTCTGTGTTTTACTGAAAAGGAACTTTACGAATCTCCTGCAAAGAGAGAGTGCCAAACTCTCTTTTATATTCAAATTTGACACGTTAACACGTGGTTTGAACCAGGATACCAATGACATGTGTCATTATATGGGCTCTTTTACATACTTTGTTTTATCTGACTCTTGACATCCCCTGCGCCTACCGTCCCTCTGCTCTTCTGATTTGCCCACCTTGATTACAATTTTTCTGATTTGTCTACCTTGATAACTATTTTTGGTGCTCTGTGCCTTAAATATTGAGTCTGTTCTGGTCTGGCTATGGTCTGAAGAAGTGGGTCTGTCCCATGAAAGCTCATCACCTAATAAATTATTTTGTTAGTCTTTAAAGTGCTACTGGACAGCTTTTTTGCACTGCTCTCTGGTGCCAGAAAGCGGAATGGCAGCTCTGCAAACAGGGCTGCCCCTCCACTGGAAGCCCTCTCTGTCAACAGAAGTGTCTACACTGCACTTGTCGACAGAGTGTTATGCCTCAAATTTTTGAGGGATAACATTGTCGAGACAAATGCAGAGTTCTGTTGAGACTCTGTCAACAAAATGCTTTATGTGTGCAGATGCTCCCTGAGTTATATCGACAGAATGCCCCTTCTGTCAACAAAACTGTCTGGTGTAGACACAGCCTGTGAGTTGCAAACAAAATAGAAAACCGTTGAAAATGTGTGGTCTTACCCAGTTCCCACTGGCTGGTCCAATTCTTCATCCATGTGGCTGCTTTACACTGTGGTCAGTGACCCTTTGATTTCCTTCTGGGGCTGAATGTTTAAATCCAGAAATTCTTAATTCAGCTCATCTCCACTAGAAAATTTCAGATTAGCTAAAGCTTGCTTGTTCTTCACTGTTTCTTGGCACAACTTTTAGTTTGTGTCAGTCAGATTGCTTGTCAGTTCACCAATCCATTTTACCATTCCAGATGGGAGATCTACAGGTAGACTTTCCAAAAGACATTTTTTTCTCTGCCTGCAAATCATCTTTGAGCTCTTTTTGGTAGATCTCCAGATACTGCTTTAATCTCTTTTGTGAAACTGCCAGCTCCTGTTTCAGGTTGTGTTTCAAATCATTTTGGCCGTTATAATTCTTGATGACATTTTTGATCTCTGCAAACACCTCCATTATTTGTTCTATCTTGGTTTGGCTGGAATACCCGCTCACAGTCTCATTCCTTGGAAACTGGATCTCACTCCTCAGATCAGTGTAATTCCTTTCCAACCTATGCAACCTGTCAAAGTTTAGGACTCTGGGGATGTTCCAGCTGGTAGCATAACTTGATGAAAATAACTTTGTTATGTTCTTTGATGCAGTCTCGTTTATTTACAAACATTGTACACAATCCTGCTTCTACAAAGGCAGGAGGAAACAAAAACAAAAGGTGTAGCTTCTTACTTAACAATCTCAAGTCTCATTAGCTAATAGACTCAAAAACTTTCTAGCTTTCCCCAAGGTCACACTGTCCAATTCAGCTATTGGTTGCTTTTGTTGTTTGTTGCCTCTGCATTTTTCTGTGATCTTATCTGACCTCAGTTTCTGTGCGTTCTCCCTTCCCAGGTGTATGCGTATGCCTGTGTACAGTAGAACCTCGAGCTATGCGTGCTCAAATTGTGCGAATCTCAGGTTAACATGACTCTGCGTGGCAGGGGGCTGATGCCTTGCTCTGGGCTGCCTGCTACTCAGGAAGAAGGATTTTTTCAAAGATGGGGTTTATTTTTGAAAGAGCCCCATCTACACTGCTTTTTCGCTTTCAAAAGAATCTCTTCTGAAAAGATTATGCAAATAAAGCACAATATATGTAATCTGTACCTCATTTGAATTTTTGATTTCCCTCATTTGCATTCCTCTTTTGAAAGAGAATGAAAGTGTAGACACAACCTCTTAGTATATATAGTACATTAATACAATGTGAGTTGATAGATACTGATACAGATACACTCCTTTCAGGAGTGTCCTCTTTTTTGAAAGGTTAAAGCTACGTCTACACGTGAAGCCTACATCGAAGTACCTTATTTCGATGAATAACGTCTACACGTCCTCCAGGGCTGGCAACGTCGACGTTCAACATCGACGTTGCGCAGCACCACATCGAAATAGGCACTGCGAGGGAACGTCTACACGCCAAAGTAGCACACATCGAAATAAGGGTGCCAGGCACAGCTGCAGACAGGGTCACAGGACGGACTCAACAGCAAGCTGCTCCCTTAAGGGCCCCTCCCAGACACAGTTGCACTAAACAACACAAGATCCACAGAGCCAACAACTGGTTGCAGACCCTGTGCATGCAGCATGGATCCCCAGCTGCAGCAGCAGCAGCCAGAAGCCCTGGGCTAAGGGGTGCTGCACACGGTGACCATAGAGCCCCGCAGGGGCTGGAGAGAGCGTCTCTCAACCCCTCAGCTGATGGCCGCCATGGCGGACCCCGCTATTTCGATGTTGCGGGACGCGGATCGTCTACACGTGCCCTACTTCGACGTTCAACTTCGAAGTAGGGCGCTATTCCCATCCCCTCATGGGGTTAGCGGCTTCAACCTCTCGCCGCCTAATGTCGATGTTAACATCGAAATAGCGCCCAACACGTGTAGCCATGACGGGCGCTATTTCGAAGTTAGTGCCGCTACTTCGAAGTAGCGTGCACGTGTAGACACGGCTTAAATGTGGTAAATCTAGTCAGTGTCTTACATCTTTCCTATACCTGTTATAGAAAAGCTAAGTGTATTTTTTCATAAACAATTTCAGGGTGAAACTCTCTCGTCCAGCAACATCTGTAATTCATCGTGATTTTAGTCAGCCAGACAACCACTTACCATGGGTGTGGCCAAGTTTCCCATGGTCCTATAACATTTGTTTGTAGCCGTCAATCTTGGCTCTCAGTGTTCTGTGCTGTTATTTAGCTCTAATATACCCCTAAATGTCTTCTAAGAGCCCAGTAAGCAGTGGAAGTGTTGGTAATGCTGCTAGACAATACTGACTTCCTGAGGTTCAGCAAATTTTCTTATTTAGCACCAGTAAGGTCCAGCAGGTGCTGGACTAGAGAGGTTCAAACTCTACTACTAATCTTGTGTGCTTCAGGTGTAGCTAGTGAGAACTAAGGGATCACAGCGCCAGGCACAAAATGTCTTTAGTAGGTCACATGAAAGACATTCAGATTAGTGAGTGCTTTGGGATATTAGTCAAGACACTTCCTCTGAGCGCTTTTTTCTTCCCCTTTAACCAACTGTTCTGAAAAAGCACACCTGTCTGGCTCTCAATCAAAACATTTGAATTAGAAAGTTCTTGGTGATTCCTAACTTTGTAGTACTATTTCATTTAAATTACAATGAACTCTGTTTTATTCCACACCGTTGAAACTATTTTTCTGCCCAGAACATTTTGGTGTTTTTTTTTAAATAAAAGCATAACTTGTTTAGTGTTTTACTTAATGCAATGATAAAATATGCACCAAAAATGGAATGGAATTAAACATGCAAACAATAATTTAAATGAGGTGGCCTTGCACCGTGTGTGTGTATGGTATAAATATGGAATATATTGTAAGACTATATTGGCGTGGGTATAGGAGTCCTGCTTTAGTCATGAAAGGTGAATTATCCTAATCAGCCCAAACAAGTATGATTGAAAACTCTATCGGCACATTCCATTCTGTATTCTGTATGGATAACGCATATTATGGAAAAAAAAATTTTAGAAACATTTGATTGACAGACTTTTTGCGTTTTCATTGTAAGGGAAGAAGATGTGCACCTGAAGGTACCAAAGAACGTCTCAAGTTTGAAAGGACACAAGGAAGCACTTAACTGTAACTGTACCATTGAAACTTTGGGACAGATGAAGCATCTTAACTGGACAAGTGTAAAAAATGCAGCGGATAGCATAAAAGTGAAGTTTGAACCTAATACAAATGAAAAATGTTTCATGCAAGAGGAATCTCTCAATTCTAACACATTACTTGTAGGTCTCCAAAACAACTGCAACACAAACAGCATTTGGACTTTAAAAAATTCATCAAGTTCTTGTTCTGTAAATCAACACATGAATGCACATCCAAGCAGAAAAACTGGACCATTCTGTAACAGAGATCAAAATCTTTTAAATTTAGCATCAACCTGTCCTTCCCACTGGGTTACTACGGAACATTGCCAGCCTTATTCAGGCGTACAGCAATTTACAGTGGAGAACTACACTACAGATCCTGTGAAATTGCAACGTCCACTGATGTGCCCAGAAACTCTATATGACACAGTATTTCCTCTAGATATGCCCATCAAAACTGAGTATGATTCTGATTCTGAAAATGTAGCTGATAGCTACATGATGTCACAAAGTCGAGTCTGGCTGGATGAGAATGGCTTGTTGAAGAAGCAGCTGATTGGCTACCCTAACATGGTGCACCTCAAAACGGAATGTGACCTCAGTGAGCAACTGTCTCCTTGTCAAAAACCAAAGCATTGTGTTTACACACCACACAATTGGCAATGCATTGTAACCAATCACACCAACAATATGAATATAAACAGACCACATAAGGAATTACACAACAAAGAGATGACCCAAGTTTCTTCCCATAACTCTGCATGTTTGGAAAGCACCCATGACTTTCAGCATACAGACCTCTACAATCAATTCTATAGCTCCAATTCAGTAGAAGGGAAAACACAAATTAACCAGATTTTTAAGACGCAATGTGAGTTTAAAAATCCCTGCTTGGGTCACGCAATCAAGCGTGAACCCTTGGATTCTCCAACATTGTCTGATAATGGGCAGGATGGAGTAGACATGATGTTCCCTGAAAATGCACCAGGTCCTGTGCCTCATAAAACACCAGAATGTACATTTTTACAGTAGATTTTGTAGCATTGGGAATATTTGTGATATTGAAAAACAAAAAGAAGTTGTAGCTAACTTCCTGTTGAACTATATGAATAATTACAGTTAAAAACCAAAGGGAAAAGATTTTCAAAAAATATTAGTCTCTTTCGTGATCTTTGGAAATGGAGTGAAGTAAAACCACAGATATCATGGCTAAGTGCTAATTCAGATCTAATATAGGTGTATCAGTTTAACTTTGTCAAGGTTCCCCTCTTATCTGTTGTATACCTGAATGTTTTTTAACACATAACAATACCTTCCTCTTGCCTGTGTTCTCTTGTTTATGATGTGATGTGGGTGAAATCTTGTCCCCACTGTCAAGTCAAAGGCAAAACTCCCATTGACTTGACTGAGACCAGTCCTTTCACCCTGTGAATCTAAGATCTGTATTTTTATTTTCTACAGTAAAAGGATCAGCTATTACCTTATCCACATATTAGTTTAATCACCGTCAGACAAGGGCTTCTCAAACCACAATTGCTTTATTTAAAAGAAGACCATTATAATTAAAGACTCAAGGAACGCTGTCCTAACAAAGAGAAGGTCAAGGGGTGGTTTGAGCACAGTCTCTTAAGCACCCACACGGGGAACACATATTGAATAAGAGGTAATTCAGTCTAACAGAGACACGTATAACATCAGGCAGTGGCCAGAAGTCAAAGGTAGACAAATACACACTGGAAGTAAGGCATAAAATATTTAAACAGTTGGGCTGTGGCCTCACTACCACGCACTTTCGGAAGGGGTATGTTAATGAGGCAGTTCAGAAGATGCTAATGAGGCGCTACCATGAATATGCAATGCCTGATTAGCATAAAGGAGGCTGTGTGTGATTCCAAAGTGCCGCTTTTGGAACGCATGCAGCCTGTGTAGCCGGGGGCCTTTCGAAAGGACCCCCCCCCCCAGACTTCAAAAGCCCCTTCTTCCTATTTGGTTTTAGGTAGATGGGGCTTTCGAAGTCAGGGAGTCCTTTCAAAAGGCTCTCGGCTACACAGGCAGTGTGTGTTCTGAAACCGGCACTTTCGAATTGTGCGCAGCTGCCATTATGTTAATGAGGTGCTGTATATTTATGGTAGTGCCTCATTAGCATCTTCCAAACTGCCTCATTAACAAGCACCTTCTGAAAGGGAGGGGTAGTATGCCCACGGCCTAGGAGTAATTGACAACTGGAACTACTTTTGAGGGTTTGTGGTGAATTTTCCATCACGAGTGATTTCAAATCAAGTTTGAACGTTTTGCTAGAAGCTATGCTTACAGAGTGATTTTGGAGGAGTTACACGGGAGGTCAGACTAGATGATCCCAATGGTCCCATCTGGCTTTGGAATCTATGACTTTGTTAACTCAAAATCCAGTCACTTTCAAAAAATCAGCTACACCATACTTTCAGCTAGTATCTCTCTGCCTTAGTTGTTCTGCCAATTTTTGTACTTTAAAAATCACACTTCCTATTGATGTCTCTCTGTTGCTGTTTGAAAGAGCCACATATAAAAGAGGAATAAATGACCAATTATCCATTCATCCAGTGAAGACAGTGGCACACAAAGGCCACGTCTACACTAGCAAGTTCTTTTGCAATAAGGGTCTCTTTTGAAATGCTCAGAGGGGCGTCTACACAGAAAAAGTATTATTTCAAAATTAAAGCAAATGAACATGACACTCCTTTCAAAAGCGCTCTTCTGCTCCCGTTTCAGGAAAAGCGCCTTTTTTGAAAGCTTCTTGAGAAAGAAAATGTGTAGATGCGCCACGGACCTTTTTTCTTCGAAACAGTAGTCCTCGTGGCACCTGATTTTCCAGTCCCTGGCCTGCTCCTTCGGAAGAGCAGGGTGTGCGTGGACACTCTCTTTCGAAAGAGCAGATCACTCTTTAGAGCCCCTTTTTTGTGTGTGGGCACACACTTTTGAAAGTTCTCTCAGAAGAGATCTTCCAGAAGCCTACTTTTGAAAGATCGCTGTAGTGTACATGTAGCCAAAGTGTTGTTAAATTCAAACACTTACAAAAATTGTGTTACTTGTAATATTAATAGGAAAAAATCCAACCAATGTTTTTAATTTGATGATGTCTCTTTAATTGGTCACTAACCTGACTGCATGACTTGTTCCTGTGTCAGTCACCGGGTGATTATGGGAACGATTTTTCAAAAGCACCTAACCTCTGCACTACAATAAAAGACCCGTTGGGACAGATCAGCTGACCTCGAGCATGTGGGATTTGGATGACCAGGGCTATAAACCTGCAGTGTAGATGCTCCAGCTCAGGTTGTAGTCCAGGCTTTGAGACCAAGCAAAAGAGGCGAGCCTCAGAACCCAGGCTCTAGCCCAAGCCTAAATATCTGAACTGCAATTTTTTGTCTAGCAACCCAAGTCCTGCAAGTCTTAGACTGCTGATCTGGTATCTGGGACAGTGCCACGTGTTTTTTATTGCAGTCTAGGCATGTCCTAAGTCACTTAGATGCTTGAGAAGATTTTGCCCTATGTCATTTTTTTATAGAAGGCTGCTTAGTTAATTTACTTGTTTTGGAAACAATATAATGCAATATACAACTTCTGTTTTGTTTTTTTATAGTTTGCCTCCTGCACTATTGTTTTAAAATTGCACTATTACAACTTAAGTCATTTGCCTATATATAAAAGGCATATTATGAAGAAAATGCTTAGATGTATTTGTGATTTTTATAAAGCTTAAACATTTTCTTATTTGAGTGTTACAACTAATTAGCATGGTTTTATTTCAGTAACTGTTGGTAATGGTAAGACTGGTGTCAGTTAATCTGGCCTGAATATGGGGCAGCAGTACTCCAGAAATACAGCTGGGATGTTATGGTAATTCAGCCTCTTGGAGGCTGCTCTCTGCCCCACTCCCATTTGCTCATCTGCAAGGCTGCATCTACATTATGAGATAAAGTCTACATTTAATAAATTTGATTTTTAACTTTGTTCTTATGTATTCAAATATGTGTCCACAAACCTTTTGGAAATTCGACCCTCCGTTTCTCCATGTCGCGTTTCCACATCCCTGTTACCTTATCCAAGTTTGACTGCGTGAGCTATGCATTGTGGATACCTATCCTACAGTGCCTTACCCCAGGCGCCTGTGGGTGTTTCATGTCAGAATCCTAGAATGCAAGGTACTGTCCCAGGGTTCAGAACACCCAGTAACCATGCAAACATGAACTGGAGATCGTACCACTGCCTGTGACATTTTCTCTGGCACACTGCTAGGGCAAGCCTGGATCACCAAATGCTTCAAGTCATTGCACATACTATTACGGCACCTTCCCCAACTGTGGCCTCATTTTGCTTTCTATTAAAAAGTACAATGATAGTTCAGTAGGAGGATGATGATGATGCTGGTTTTGAAGAACTCTTTCAGCTGGAGTACAAGAACTCACACGTGCTGGCTGCCCTGAATCCACTGATGACAGTGGAGCAGCAGTATTGGATGCATGAGACCAGCACACATGGGCCGTGTCTACACTAGCCCCAAACTTCGAAATGGCCACGCAAATGGCCATTTCGAAGTTTACTAATGAAGCGCTGAAATGCATATTCAGTGCTTCATTAGCATGTGGGCGGCCGCGGCACTTCGAAATTGACGCGCCCCACCACCGCGCGTCTCGTCCCGACGGGGCTCCTTTTCGAAAGGACCCCGCCTACTTCGAAGTCCCCTTATTCCTATGAGCAGATGGGAATAAGGGGACTTCGAAGTAGGCGGGGTCCTTTCGAAAAGGAGCCCCCTTGGGACGAGCCGCGCGGCGGCGAGGCGCGTCAATTTTGAGGTGCCGCGGCTGCCCGCATGCTAATGAAGTGCTGAATATGCATTTCAGCGCTTCATTAGTAAACTTCGAAATGGCCATTTGCATGGCCATTTCGAAGTTTGGGGCTAGTGTAGACACGGCCATGGTGGGACCACATTGCTTTGGAGTCCTGGGATGACCAGCAGTGGCTGCAGAACTTTCGCATGTGCACATCCACTTCTATGGAATTTTTTGATGTGCTGGTGCCCGCCCTGAAGTGCAGCAACACAAGAATGAGGCCAGCTTTAATGGTTCAGAAGCAAGTGGCAATTGCTCTGTGGAAGTTTGCAATTCCCGACAGTTACCGGTCAGTGGCAAATCAGTTTGGAATGGGCAGGTCTACACTGGGGTCCATGGTGATGCAGGTGGCCCATGCAATCTGTCCTCAGGTGACTCTGGGAGATGTACAGGCCATAGTGGATGGCTTTGTTGCCATGGGGTTTCCTAACTGCAGTGGGGCAATAGATGGCATGCATATCCCCATCATGGCCTGGACCATCTGACCTTTGAGTATATAAACTGAAAGAGATATTTCCCAATGGTTTTAAAGGATCTGCTAGATCATAAATGTTGTTTTCCTCTACATCAGTGTGGGATGGCTGGGGAGAGTTCACGACACGCACATCTTCAGGAATTCTGGTCTGTACAGAAAGCTCCTGGATGGGACATTTTTCCCAGACCGGAAAATCAAGATTGGCAATGTGGAGATGCCTATTGTAATATTGGGTGACCCTGCTTACTCTCTGCTCCTTTGCCTTACGAAGCCCCACACAGGACCCCTGGACTGCAGCAAGGAAAATGTCAATCACAGACTCAGCAAGTGCAGAATGCCAGTGGAATGTGCCTTTGGTCATTTAAAAGTGAGGTTCAGATACCTATTGACCCGTTTGGACCTTTCTGAAACTAATGTCCCCATCATGATTACAGTGTGTATTATTTTGCATGATATTTGTGAATCCAGGTGAGAGAATTTCCTGCTCTCCTGGAATTCTGAGGCTGAGGCCATGAACAGGGCTTACTTGCAGCCATCTACATGGCTATTCATCAGTTCCAATGCAGAGACAGCAGCAATCAGGGACACTTTAAAAATAGCATCATGAATGATCTGTCACATGCATGATAGCAATGTATTTCTCTTCTGTAATGCCAACTAAGACACACTCCCCAAACTGATTTGTGCTCCCCACCAAATGTGAACCAATAAATCAGACCGTGTCTTACTGAATGAATGCTTTTACTTGGTGGGAGGGGATTAAGTTGCAGGAAGTAGAATGGATATGGAGGGAAGGTTATTTTCCAAAAAAAGGGCACCTGTACTTTCAGCCAGCTTACCTCCATCCGGTTCCATCTGATGCACGTCTTCTGAGGACCTTGGCTTAGCAGCAGGCACCTGTGCTATGGGCCCTCTCCGCCCCCACCTGGTTCTCTGCAATGATTTGTGCACCCTATCACTCATGCATGCCAAAAAATCACACTGAGCTCAAAAGAATAAATTTGTTTTGAGGGGAGGAAGGGTTTAAGTGGCAGGGAAAAGAACCATTGTCAAAGGTGGTGGAATAGCTTTTTGCAGTGGCCCATGGGGCTAGAGCAGCAGGCTGTCCTCACCCTCCCTGCTTGCATTTGGGGACAGCAACATTGGGGGGGGGGGGGCGATCTCTCTTCAGGGCACTCTGGGCAGCATTGAGTGGAGTCTGCAGTTCTGTGTTGGGAGTCTGTCTGCAGCTATAGCATGGAGTGCAGGACCCCAGTTGGTTGCTAACTGCTCTTATGAGCTTTGCCACTTGCTCTTGCTGGAACTCAGCATCAATAAGACAGGCCTGCACAAAAATCTTGTGCAAAAAATACAAGAGTGCCTGGATGAGGCCTTCAAGGAGATCTCCAAAAAGGAAAAGCGCTGTATCCTCAGAAATATTAACACGCTGTTCTGAGGGGCACAGACCCATAGAAAACCTGTACCCATACCCAAGCCTATACCTTCCTGCAACCCGCTTCTGGCATTCAGAAAAAAATACTCACCAGAACAGCTTGGTCCCAGGGACTCAGGGACTGGCGTAGGAGGGACAAGTTCCAGATCTAGGGTGAAGAGCTCTGTGCTATCAGGAAAAACTTCCTTGGGCCCCTGCTCATTGCCCCCTTTCTCCTGTCCATTGGCCTCTTCCTCCTTGGCCTCCGGCTCCTTGGATCACCCCGGACTCTAGACCAGGGCCTCCACGAGTGTTGTAATTAATATTGGGCTCTGTGGTGGGGTCGCTCCCCATAAGCACGTGCAGCTGTTCATAATAGCAGCAAGTTTGTGGAGATGACCCTAACCACTGCTTGGCTTCCCGGACTCTGTGATACACCTGCCGGACTTCTTCACCTTCACTCAGCACTGTGTAGAGTACCAGGAGTAACATCTGGTGGTCATCTTGTGCAACAGGTAAACATAGATTACTGCATTTCTCTTGGCCACCCTAAGTCTCCTTACCACAAATTCATCTCCTGAAACTGCAAGAAGATCCAGAATCTCCTGATGGGTCCACAATGGAGCTCTCTTGTGAGCCTGAGAACTACTAGGCAGACCATTACCCTGACTGCTCATGATTGCAGGTGAAGGCTAATGATGCAATGAGGTGCAATGTGATGGGTAAAACAATTTTTTCATTGTGTGCCCTTTATATTTGCATGCCTGGGTGCTGATGAATTCAAATTAAAATTTAATCAGAAATTTGTGGGCTTCCTGTGACTTTCTTCCTGCACACCTGCATGGAGAGCAGCAGAGAAGGAAGTGGCTATACCTGGCAGGTAACTGCGTATCTTTGTGGGATACATACAGGACACTTCTAGAGGCTAATAAATTTGATTTAAAGACATTTAAAGACATGGCACTTCCACACTGGCCTTTATTTGAAACTTGAAATTGACACTATACCCACCTGGTTTTGATATTATGAGATTGATATTATATCGATGTTAGTGCCCTCCAAATCGAGATAATGGAATTTGCAGTGAAGACAGTGACGTTTTACTATCAAGATAACTGCTTTAAATTCAAATTTATCTTGTAGTGTAGATGCAGCCCAAGACAGATAGGTCATACAGGGAAATAAGGCCACCTTATGCTTCCTTATATCCCTGCACTGGCATAGACAGTAACAATCTTGTGCTTGTATTTTTTGCAATACTATTGTTTTGGGATTAATGCATATATGAAACTAAAGATGGTGTAATCTATACCGCAGTCTGGGTTTCAGTGTTCATTTCCTAAAATTAGATCCCAATCCTGCAGCTTGTTATGCACACACAAATCTCTGCATCCATGTGGAGCCCCAGTGAAGTTACTGTGGTTCTGTGTGGCCACTAGGACCTATTCATATTGTGGAAGTATAACATTGTATAAGTATAACGTTGTATAAGGGGACATGCTGGATACATTGTATATGAGAGGGACATGCCAAAACATGTTACAAAGTATCTGAGGGAGCACACGTAGGGACAGTTAGCTTTTGAATGGAGAAGCAATTAAGATGGAGCCAGCACGTCTAAGAAGCAGGCATCAGAATGGAAGGTGTGAAGGGCAATTAGTTAAGTTAACTGGAAGCTGTTAAAGGAGATTGTTAAGGGTGGCAGGTAATTGAAGATATGTAACTGGTCTCAGGGATCTCGAAGGGTGGTGACTAAAATCTTTTCTTCTTTTGTCTGTAACTTCTCTGTAACTTGTTCTCCAAAAAAACTGTATAAATTAAGAGACACAAGCCCCACTCAGGGGGCTCACTTCTAAATGTATTAGCAGAGCGGCTTTGCTAATAAAACAGAGTGGTCTGATAAATTGTGAGTCTGAGTCAAACTTTGACAATATGGAATAAGGTCCGGAACTGTGACTAAAAACTTTTATTAGACTCCTGTAGACTAACTTACTGACTCAAAGTGCAATATAAAATAAATCAGAATGGAAATCAGCTATTATTTCTATACTTAGCCCCCTTAAAATTATAAACAACAAACATTCCTGTGGCAACTTAGGAACTAACAAATTTATTAAGTCATGAGCTTTGGTAGGTAAATCCCATCGCTTATGACCTAATAAATTTGTTAGTCTCTAATGCGCCACAGGAATGCTTCTTGTTTTTGAAGTTACAGACTAAGAGGGCTCTAAGATGTAAAATTAAAGTTCAAATTGGACATGGAAAACTCTTTTCTGGATTATGAGGGAAAAAGACTGAGGCAGATCTTGTAGCAAACGTCTCATTGGAAACATTGGAGTTTTTCTCTCTCCTAAACCTTGCAAGTCTTTGTAAAGTGAGATGTGTGGAGACAGAAGCAGATTCCAATAACTTGAACATCAGAAAGAAGAGTTAGGAGACTTTTAAAACCGTCAAGCTGAGGTCATAGGCACAGAGTTTTCATTTACTTGAAGTAAATTGAAGGCCCAGAGCTCCCACTAGGTCACATGTTCCTGGCCAGTGCCACTATATTGAGAATATACCTTTTTATATGGTGTGTTTATATACACAGAATACATAGCATCATCTTTGTAAATACTTCAATTAACATTGCCATAAAACTTCTGTAAAATAAAACAATTTGATATGTCTTTATGTTTTTTGATCTTCATTCACGCCCTTTTCTCATTCTACTTCTTCTTGGTCCATCTTGCCGCTACTGTTTCTAGTGACCACATTTTCTCCCATGCTAATGTTCTGCATTTTAAAATTTTCTAGATTTTTATTCCCATCTTCCTCCAGACTTCTTTGAAGGTGATTCTGTTTTCTCCCATTTTTTGCATCTTCAGTTGACTCTTTTTTACAAATATCTATTGTTACATGGGGCTTATCTCCTGTACCAGTGGGATCAACTCTGTAGGTCAGGGGTGGGGCACCTCATGGCTCTGGAGCCACAAGTGGCTCTTTAAGGAGTCACTTGCAGCTCTGGGTGCTGCTGCCACTGACTCCTCTTGTGGCTCCGGATGCTGCCTCTGCTGAAATAATGGAACTAAATTTAATTGGTTTAACAGCATGCAGGGCAGCAGGAGGGATCTGGCCATTAAACCAATTAAATTTAGTTCCATTATTTCAGCATGGCAGGGCAGGGAGCCACCTGCACTGCAGGTGGGGGAAGTGAGCTGGAGAGCTGGTGGGGAGAGGCAGCCAAGTCTGCCCTTCCTGATGCCACACAGCTGGGCTGAGAAGGAGGCAGGGGAGGAGCAGCAGCAGCCGCCAAGTTTGCACCTGCCAGAGTCATGCAACCCCGCTGAGGAAGCAGCGGGGAGGAGCAGCAACAGAGTGCATGGAGCTGGAGGACAGGGTGGGGAGGGATAGTTCAGTGGTTTGACCTCTAGGCTTACTAAGCCTGAAGTTGTGAGCTCACTCCTTGAGGAGCCCATTTAGGGGATTGGGGCAAATAGATATCAGGGATGGTGCTTGGTCCTGCCAAGATGGCTGGGGACTAGACTTGATGAGGGAGAAAGGGGTTAAGCCTGGGGATGGGGAGGTGAGTTTGGGCCAGAGAGGGGTTAAGCCTAGGGATGGGTGGTGAAAGTAACAAACTTTCTAACTGGTACAAATCATTGTGTGTGCACTCTTCTTAAAATAGGGGTCCAGTTTAACATTATTTATAGGAGTGTCTTGTATCCACATGCATTGCAGCTCTTAGAGTATTGATTTTGTAACTGAATTTGAAAAAAACTGCTCTTCTCACTATTTTGATTGCAGACACCCTAAGTGACTAAAGAATGGATTTAGTGGGTCTAGTGAAGACTTCCTAACCCATTCTCCATTGTACTTAAAAAAACTGCTATTACTTTTTGAATTTTTGGCTAGCTGCTCTTCAAATTCCTTTTTGGCCTTCCTGTTTGTATTTTCACACTTAATTTACCAGAGTTTATGCTCCTTTCTAAAACAAAGATATTTTAACACTAGATTACAAAAGGAAACATCTGAACTGGAACTTTCAACTTTGATACCTCTCACTTTGGATTCAACAAAGGTATCAATTATCTCACACACTACAAGGACAATTTCCCCACCTTTAATATTTGAGGTGACTGCACCCATCCCACTTAACAGACACTTGCAGAGGATTTTTCTCCTTTCCTACTCCCTCTTCTTTCTGCCCTATCTAGCTGACTCATCATTTTTAATCCAATTTTTCATTTCTATGTCCTCTTTAAGTTCTCTCCCTGTCAGTTATCAGGATTCTCTGGATCTGAAGTGGGTCTGTCCCACGAAAGCTCATTACCTAATAAATAATAGTCTTTAAGATGCTACAGGACTGTATTTTTGGTTTATGAAGATACAGTCTATCTCTACACTATGACATAAATTTGATTTTATTAAAATTGATTTAATAACACTGGTTTTTATAAATTTGATTTTGAGCATCCTCACCTCCCTACAAAGTCCCCATAAAGTCAACTTATTGCTGCCAACCTATATCACCAAACTGTTGTAGCAGTGCATTGTGGGAACCTATCCCACAGGTCCCTCAGCCCCATAGCATTGTTTTTTTCTGCTGGTGCATTATGGGAAAAAATATCCCAGAAGTGGTTGACACTTGTGTGGACACTTCTGTTGAGAGAGAGAGCTTCTGGTTGCTGGGCAGCCCTCTTTGCAGAGCTGCCATTCCGCCTTGTGGTGCTGGAGGGCAGTGGGCAAAGACCCCGCTTCACCCCTCCTGCCCACACTCATGCATCTGATGAAGCGAGTCTTTGCCCACGAAAGCTTATGCTCCAAAATATGTTAGTCTACAAGGTGACCCAGGACTTCTTATTATTCTCAACACTCTAGTGCAGACCCAGCCCAGATGTTTCTAGTGTAGACATGGTCATTCATTTCAGCAAAATGAATCTCTTTTGCTGACACCCCCCCACGCTTCAAGGTCAAAACTGACTCCGTCTGCACCAAGCAGAGGTAATTAAGAATTAATTGGCGTCCAGCAACGTGTGTGTCGCCCAGAGACCCGAACTTCCGGTTCCGGTCCAAGAGGCCCAGCACAGACAGTGACTCCAAGCGGCTGGGATCCGGCCGGGGCGCGAGTCCGGCTCCATTAGGAGCAAAGGGACCTTTGCCCTACGCAGAAGTGACGACAGCAGCCCGATGGAGACGCGCTTCCGCTCCCAATCCCGCCTCGACTCCCACTCCTACCCTCCCATTGGCTGGGCAAGAGTCCCGCCCTCAATCCCGTCCCGTCACCGTGCTCCTCTCGCGCGGGCTCGGCCGTTAGGAGCGGAAGTGACGTTTTCCAGCCGAGGCCCCGGATGCGAAGTTGCGCATTTTCTGAGGTGGTGCCGATCTTTTCACGGGCTTCCCGCTGTCGGCCGGTGAGCGGCGTGTGCGGGGTGCGAGCGGGTTGGGGCGCGGCATGCGGGGGGGGGCTGCACTAGTGTCTGGGTCGTTGCTCACAGTGGCTCTTGTCTCTTTGCAGCATCCACGTTCCTTTGCCGCCCGCTCGTCTCCGGCCTGAGGCTCCGAGTCCTGCCCTCGCCCACCGCCCCCCGACCCCAGCTGGTGACTGGCTTTTTTATATTGCTGTGTAACTCCGGGGTTGGAAAGGAGGCGCCTCCCCCCACCCGAGTACTTTGTTCTCTGGGCGCCTAATCGGTGCCTGTCAGCAGCGGAGAGCCACGGCAGTAATGGCTCCAAATGCGCCTGCTCTAGTGCAGAGCTCTCCCCTTTCACAGCCCTGTGGGGGAGCTGCTTGTGATCTTGGCCACTGCCCAAATGCTCTGGACCGGTATCTTGGTCCCAAACCTGACATGCTGGTGAAAGGTGGTAACTGTCAGTATTGCCAGCTAGCTAACTTTGTCTTGCCATGGGGCCTGGAAATGTATACTGGGAGATGAGTTAGTGATGGTTTCAGTGAATGGGAGTTGTTGTTTTCTGTTAACCATCACACTGAAAATATTTCCAGTTTAATCATGCAAAAAACACAGGTTGAATCACGCTAATCCAGAACACTCTTGTACAGCAAACTCCGTAATCTGGCATGATTTTAGTTATCTGGATGACCACTTATGGGTTTGTCCAAGTTTCCCATAGTCCCATAATGCTTGTTTACAGCCACCAGTCGTGGCTCTCACGACATGTTCTGTGCTGTTATTTAGTTCACATTTACCCTTAAATGTCTTCTGAGAGCCCAGTAAGCAGTGGAAGTATTGGTAATGTGCTAGAAAATATTTAATCTTCTGCCGTCTGGCACCAGTTAGGTCCTGAGGATGCCAAATGAAAGAGGTTCAACTTGTAATATTGAATTGACTAGGTTAATGTTTATTATGCAGTCTTAATAAATCCTACTGTCTCAATAAAGAAAGGCTAAATTTATTATTGTTGAGCAATAGTGCTATTTAAAGATTGTTACCTCAATTTTAAAATAGACAGATGTGTAAAAGAATTGGAATAGAAAATAAACAGGAAATTGTAACTTCCCATTTATAATTTATTCTGCCTTGAGCTTGAAAGCTTATCAGCAACTACCATGTATGATGATCTTGTAACACGTGACTTATGCTTTTAGTGATGTCAGGAAAATAGTAAAATGTGATAACTCGACACACCATTATATGAAAATAGGTTGATTGTGAGATATTTTAAAGAAAAATGGGCACCTATGAATTTAAACATAGAACTGAAATAAGTTTTCAGCTAGTATAGCAATAAGCAATGGATTTTTCCCTGGTGGGCAAACTTAGAATTTTATCATTTGGAAATTAACACTTGAATGATAGGTACATCCTAGGTTATTAACTTAAACCTGTTTTTTTCATAGCTTAGCTTGTTTGTGTGGTAAGAAAGTTGCACTAATTTTAGCTAAATAGGTTTAACTCTCACAGATTTAGTTTAAAAACTGGTGCATCTTCCTGTGTTCAGTAGCGCCCCAATATAACAGAAGCAAATGAGGTGATAGAGCAGTCAAGCATTTTAAAGAAAATGTATTGTGTTCCTTTTCTTAATTTGTAAAAGATTGTAAGTTATAAAATTACAGATGGCTAAAACGAAGTTTGTGTCTAAGATAGATACAGTGAACAAATAAGATCAAATTGCTTTTAGTACCTTATTGGACTTTAATCTATTCATCCCTGTTTCTGTGCTAAAATGTTGCGTAATTAAGAAAATGCTTTTACTTTGTTTTAAAGGTTCTAGTCGGATGTTTCCTGCGGTTAGGTTTCTAGTAATTTACGTACAATTCTTCTATTAATGTGTTTAGCTGGAAAAAATTGTAAATAAGATGTGAATTCATTGTTTTTTGAAGTGCTCTGATCCACTTTTACAAGATGAGCACCACCAAGGATGATGCGAAATCAACAGATCCTAAACCTGAACCTAAGCAAAAGATATTTTATTGTGAGGTGAGTGGATTTCTGAGGGCTTTTTAAAGAAAAGCTTACCATAGTTTTGTGTGATCTATGTTGTTTTTATTCCTCAGCTTTGTTCTTTTATACAGTGCCTTATTATGATCTTCACTTGCTAGGTAGTTTTCCACTAATATTCATGCTGCTGGTATCTTGCAAGAGAGCCAGAAAGCAAAACCCAGAATTAAACACGTGACAACAAGAGTAATTAAATATTGGTCTCCTCCTCCTTGTGTTGTTGGGGCTGTCTACCATGAACTTTTAATTTCAGGTAATGAATTGAAGTAGCTTGTGATCAGTGTTACCACAGTTCATTTCTACCTGGTTTAAAAAAAAAAATCTAAGATGGCTTCTTCACTCTCTGGATTAAGTCACCTATTTTGTAACATGGGGTCCTTTTCAATACTTAAGTACAAGTTGCTTCAGGAGAAACTGGAAATAATTTTTTCCATGTCTTTCTAGGGTAGTATGACTCTGATTCAAAAGGTTCACAGTTGACTTTAGTGTATGATTTCCTCAGCAGTTCCTGTTTACTCTTGAATCCTCGAGAGTCATCTGCTGTTCTTCAAACCTTTCCATTTAATCAGATAAGAAGCCAACCCAGAAAGGCTTAAACCAGGTGTGTCCAGCCCGCAGGCCGCATGCGGCCCTGGACAGCTAGTAATGCAGCCCCACAAGATCGTAAACTTTTAACATTATTATGTGATTTATATACATTAACTATATTATATATTTTATATGCGGCCCAAGACAATTCCTCTTCATTCAATGAGGCCCAGGCAAGCCAAAAGGTTGGACACCCGTGGCTTAAACGCTGCAGCCTCAAAGAACAGAGCCTGGGTTGTGTATTTTTTATGTAGTGTTAGTGTCCATGTTGACTGCAAAATCCTGTGCTGCATTTTAATACCCTCAAAGTGTCAAACTAAATCAAGGAAATTAACTCTGCTGAAGTATATGAAGTATTTACATGTTTTCTACTGCTCTGATAGAGTTCCTTGAGTGAGACATCACCTCTGACAAAATGAGACAAAATACCTGCGTCAGAAGAAAGTGATTCAGTATATGATATGCATCCAGTCTTATGATTTCTAGAAGGAAGAAACAAAAGGCTTAACTCTTTCTTTCTGGTTGTTTGAGCTAGTGTGTGAGAGGAATTCTGCTTGTCCCTAAAGACAGCAGGAAATATTGATGGATTTGATGTCTTCCTTCAGGCATTGTTTTGTGCTAACAGTCAAATTTTTGTGCTGACCTTAAGCTGATGATATTCTGAGATCCTACAGTAACTAGTGTGTTGGTGTTACAGCCCTTCTTATCTTCAGCATCTTCTCTATACCCTTTGCATGTTGTGATCATAGATTCATAGGACTGGAAGTGACCTAGGATAGATTGGTCATTTATTTTCATCACTGACCACTCACCAGCACTCTGTACCACCAGTATGGAAACTACTGAGTTAGAAGGATGCTGCCAAAAATCTACAAGGGTGAGCGGGTGGGAGGGGAAATCCAAAAACTAGTTAATTGGCAGAAGTTTAAATAACATCATCTTAAGTTTACACAGATCTATTTCTGGTTTTATATCTTCACTTTCTAGATGTCCAGGTAGGCTTACTGTGGTCAGATTATATACTGCTCTTTGTCACTCACTGGTATCTTACTTTACATTTTGCACACAAGCTTTTTTTCAGTTTTCAAATAGTATAATCTAATGAAAGGGACTTAGTCCGTAACCGCAGACCTATGTGCTGTGCTCATATTACTGTATTTTTATGTTAAAGTTGGCTGTAGCATAACTTTATGCAATTAATGTCTTTAGGTTTGTAAAGTTCCATGTATGAGTTCTATAAGCCTTCAGTTACACTTCAGGGGACTAAAGCATAAAAAGGTAACATAATATTTTTTGTTTTTGTTTTTAATGTCTTATGTGTGGCCTTTTTATTTCTAAATCTTCTGTAAACTTATTATAAGTAATTGATTTTGTAAAAAAGGTTTTGAATGCTTAGTTAATTTGCAAGTCAATTGCTTTGTTTCACCATTATATATGGAAATGAATTCCCCAATAAATTGGCCTATGCTGATATTTTGAGGCTTTTCAAACACGATTAAGATAGTTAAACTTACATAGCTATACTTGCAATTTAACTTTTAATTGACGTTAATATGTGTGTATTTTGAACTGTGTGCTTAACCTCTAAAGTCTCTTTTTTTTTTTTTTTAAATTTAAAAGATAAATCTGTCTCAACTCCCTGGTTCTGTACAACTGATCTTATATTTGGAGAAAAACTCCAGTGTGATTGCAAATTAGAAATAACTAACTCTAGTTCCAAAGAAGTATTATTTGCTTTTTTGTAAGGGTTTAAATATGATGAACATCAGTAAAACCAATAACAGGAAAGTTACTTTTATAATTCTTTACAAGTAGATTACTTCCTATTAGAAAGTGTTCTAAATGAGAATGGTTTCAGAATTTTTAGACAACTTCTACAGTTCTTTCACTCAATTAATGTACGATAACAGAAATGTATAGTACTAGAACTTCAGTGGTTAGTGCTTTCTTCCATTTTCTCTCCCTGGTATCATCAGCCTGCACCCTTGCTTGTCAACAAGAGCTGCCTCGATGAGAGATGTCATCTTTATGATACTTTTAGTGACCTTTTTTCACTCTTGTATTATTACAGATCAGACACAGTATCTTGTAACTCTAGCTGTCTCAGAAGTGTGAGGCTTCAAGTTGCTTGTTAATTTTGGGTTTTTCTCACAGACCAGTCCTTTCATTTTAAAAAGATATTAATATCCAGGTGGTGGAGTTTTTTTTATGTGATTACTCAGTGAATGGACTTTTAAAATGAATTACAGCCTCATATGTCAATTGTCTAACTTAAGTGTTTTCCCTCACTTCTTTTACCAGTTTTTGACTATATTGAGTCAGTTTCTCACTAATGTATTGACAAAATTTTTGAAAGTGAAAACAATTGAGATTTCTCTGTAGGAAATCTCCTAAATTTGCTGATACAGTGTTACCACCATTCTCACTTTTTAAAAAAGGTCAGTAGGAGAATAACACCAAAGAAAAAGATTCATATACTGTAAACCCCTGAAATGCGTGACTTTGAGTAGTGCTTAGCTTGCATTAATGTGAGTTAAGCACAACTTGAAGGCGCTGTGCGTCTTTCTGCCTGCCTCGCTCCCCCATCTGGGGGAAGCCTAGCGGGCAGCTGCAGCACCACTGTGGCTGTCTGTCCCCTGGCTTCCCCCAGCTGGGGGAAGCGGGGCAGGCAGCCACAGAGGTGCGACTTCTACCCAGCGCCCCCATCTGGAAGATGCCTGGGAGAAGTTGTGTCTGGCACGCGGAGGTGAGCTGGAAAACTGACCAGCACCAGCGCCCGTCAGTTTCCTGTTTCCTGTGAGCGGTAGGGAGCTGGAGCCTGCCTCCCAGCTCCCCGCCACTCAAGGGAATATGGCTCCCCTAAATTACACGAAAATTCAACTTACGCAGAGGTTGCCAAGAACATAATCTCCATGTAAGTTGGGTGTCTCCTGTACTGAAATAATTAATCAGTTTTTCAGAGTGTCCCATTTTAATACTTAAAACGTAGTTTAACACTGAGCAGTAATGAAGGGACATATCTTTGCTAGAGTAACTGGTTAAGGAGGTTAAGGCATTATGTACGCATTACAGGACACCCCACCATTATCCTACTGTGAGCTCGGGTCGGTAGAATCCTGCTAATTTAGACACTCCAATCATTTCCTGTCTTGGACTTGGGGTATAGAGCGCTCACACTCTGACCTGTTCTGGGCTCAGCGCAAAACCTGCTCGGTTGAAATACTTCTCCTTAGCCATCCTTGGCTTGAGAAGAGGGTGTGACCTGCTGGTTTGGGGCACCTTGTCTGAGCTAAACAGCCTTACACCATAATATCCTTAACCTGTATTTGTTAGCAGTTGATCAACTGAATACAGACACATATAATGGACACCACTTCAAATAAAGAGAACAAACTTTCTGGCTGGTCAGTCAGGATTAGGCTCTCTGGAGCCCCAGCTTCTGTTTGGTATGGTTGGCAGGTTGTGATGGTTTTGGCAGCTATGATCTTGGGCTGTTGTCTGGAATTAAGTTCTAGAATGTTTCCTTTTGAACCCCAGTTTGTATAGTTAAAACTGGGTCATATTTAGCTCTACCTTAACCAGTCATTTTAAACTGAATTACTACAAAACAAACCCAGCTAATTATAAAATACTTATTTAACTAATTCTAGCCTATTAACCATACGTACGAGAGTTAATTTAAATGTTGTGAAATCTGTTTACACAGCAGAGAGAGACAACTGAAGACCAGACGAGATCATACAGATAAACAATGGAGAAGTATGATTTAACAGTTGCAACTGTTGATTAGTTTTTGCAGACAGAATGTTATCAGACAAAGTTTTTTTTTTAAACATTTTAAGCTCTATTTGTTTATCGGGTGATGGTGGCTGCTGTAGAGACAGGAGCATATTTAGATGGATCCTCTTAACGGTCCAGGATCATGCTGATCTGATGCAATTGATGGAACGTGAGGGATTTAACTTTCTGTAGTTCAGTTCATGGCTGCTGTTTTTACTTTGCTTGTATCCTCTTCTTCCCTCTCGTTTGTGGAATATGGAAGAGCCAGCATCAGCGTGCTTGAGATGTGAGAGCCTCCTTGACAATAAGTTTTTCATCTGGGTGGAATTGCCTAGTTGTCTGGGGCTATGTCTACATTACAGTGATCTTAGGAAAGAAGTCCTTCTGGAAGATCTCTTCCACAAGAACTTCTTCTGACAGAGTATGTCCATATACAAAAGAGCAGATCAAAAGCAGGGTCTGCTCTTTTGAAGGAGAGTGTCCACGCAGCCCCTGCTCTTTTGAAAGAATGAGCCAGGGTTTGAAAAATCAGGCACCAGGAGGACTGAGGACTGTTCTTTGGTGGGTGAGGGATGCAGAGTGTCTACACGTTTTCTTTCGAAAGAAGCTGCTCTTCTGAAACGGGAGTGGAAGAGTGCTTTCAAAAGGAGCGCTGCATCCTTTTGATTTAATTTCGAAAGAACGCTTCTTGCGTGCAGACGCTTCGCTGGATATTTCGAAAGACCCTTTTGAAAGAGCTTGCTGTTGTAGATGCAGCCTGGCCGTGTCACTTTAGCTCCCAATCACATGCTTGTCTGCTACTCTTCTGGCTTATTCTGTTGATCCAACTTTAACCGTTGCTAATCTCTAATGCTTTACTCATATACCATTTCATACTTTACTTGCCGTAATGTGAGATCTTTCTTTTCTTTCTACATTACCAGAAATCTTTAGATTGCTTGATTGCTTTCTAATAATACCTAACTTTTCTCTGTCTTTATCTCCAAAACATGTTTACTTTTGAAAACCCTTTTCTCTTTTCCTTTGGCAGACCTGTGATGGGCAACAAGAGTAGATTCTGACTTTTGTGGGGAGTGATCAGTCTTTTTCTTTTTACTCTTGCCCAGTGTTGAGGAATAGTGAACTAACTTGTGGCAATGGGTTCTTTGTGATGAGACTAACAATTTCGTAGAACTTCAAGAGATCTCAAGAGGTCACCTAGTCTGGGCCCCTGCACTCATGGCAGAACTAAATGTTATCTAGACCATCCCTGACAGGTGTTCAGAGATTTTTAAGAGCAGATTAGACAATGATGGAGATTCCACAGTCTCTCCAGAAAATTTTTGCCAGTGCTAAACACCCCTGACAGGAACTTTTTCCTAATGTCCATCTTAAACCTCCCTTGCTGAAATTTAAGCTCACTGCTTAAGCGCTCACTGCTTAAGCGCTCACTGCTTAAGCCCACTGCTTGTTCTCTTCTCAGAGCATAGCAAGAACAATTTACCTTTATTCTTGGAATACCTTTTTATGTGCTTAAAGATTACCATCATGCTCCTCTTCTCAGTCTTCTCCATGCAAAACAAACCCAGCTTTTTCAGTTTTCCCTCATAGGTCATATTCAGTAAACCTTTAATCATGTGTGTAGCTCTTTTATAGATTTGCTGCAATTTCTCCATGTCTTTGCAGAAAGATGGTGCCCAGCACTGGATACAGTTTGTCGGTTGGGACCTAATCTGTAAAGAGTAGAGCAGAATTATTACTTTTTGTCTTGCTTATCATACTCTTGCCAATACATCCCATAACAAAGTTTGCTTTTATTTTTCCAACAGTGTTTCATATTTAGTTTGTGATTGTCAACAACCCCCAGATTATTTTCCACAATATTCCTTCCTGTATTGTCATTTACCATTTTGTATGTGTGCAATTGATTGTTATCATGGATAGTTCTCTGAAAAGATTCACGTAGGGTACAGTGGCAGTCAAAAGACCAAATAGGATGTTAGGAATTATTAAAATAAGACAAAGAATATCTTACTGCTCCTACATAGAACTATGGTACGACCATAGCTTGAATACTTCTCACCTACTCACCTCAAAAAAATGATATTTTGGCATTAGAAAAGGTTCAGAAAAGGACAACTAAAATGATTAGGGGTTTGGAATGGGCCCCATCGGAGGAAAAGCTAAAGAGACTGGGAGTTTTCAGTTTAGAAAAGAGGAGACTGAGTGGGGATATGGTAGAGGTATATAAAATCCATGAGCAGTGTGGAGTGGGTGACTAAAGAAAACTTATTTACGTGTTCCCATAATATAAGAACTTGAGGACACCAAATGAAATGAATGGGTAGCAGGTTTAAAACTAATAAAAGTTTTTTCACACAGCGCACAGTCAGCCTGTGGAACACCTTTACAGACGCGGCTGTGAAGGCTAGGACTATAACAGAGTTCCAAAAAGAGCTAGATGAATTCTTGGAGGATGCGTCCATAAAAGCCTATTAGCCAGGGGGTCGTAATGGTGTCCCTAGCCTCCGTTTGTCAAAGGCTGGAGATGGATGGCAGGAAGCAAGTGGCTTGATCATTGTCTTTGATTCACCCCCTCTGGGGCACTGGTCACTGGCCAATGTTGGCAGATGCGATACTGGGCTAGATGGGTCTTTGATCTGACCCAGTAATTGCCATTCTTATGTTTCTAAGCGGAGTACTTTTCATTTGTCCTCATTGAATTTCATCTTGTTTACTTCCAACCATTTCTCCAGTTTGTCCAGATACTTTTGAATTGTAATCCTGTCCTCCAAAGCACTTGTAAAACTCTTCTCAGGTTGATATCATCTGCAAACTTCATAAGTGATTTTTCTATGCCATTATATAAATAGTCGATAAAGATAATGAACAGAATTGGACTCGTCACTGTTTCCTGCAGGATTTTCCAAGTGTCTGCAAATGACTTAATTATTTGCTCCGTTATTATTTTGGTTTCTGACGTTAAGAACCGCCTGGTTTCAATCTTCTTGGGTTGGCCTTACAGTGCCAAACTATAAAAAGGGTGAGTATTTTCCCTTTTTCCACTATTTTTCAATATCTGCTATCTTCCATGATTTTTTTGGCTCCAGTATCTATTCAGTCAGCTCCTTGAATATTCTAGTGTGTGTTTCATCAGGCCCTAATAAGATAAGGACATGTAACATGTCTGAGTACTTTTCTGATTTGTTCTTTCTCTGATTTAGCCTCTCATCCTGTCTCATGGTAATTGGTATTTATTCTGCAAGATATCTAACTGCTGCTAAGCTTTTCAGTGAAAATTTAAAACAGTCATTTAACCCTTCTGCCATTATCACGTTTTCTGTTACTGTTTCGTCTCCTGCCCCTCCCCCCTTGAGTAATGGGTCTCCCCTGTCTTTGGCCTTCCCCTTGCTTCTAGTGTTTTTGTAGAATATTTTTTTGTTCCTTTGTTAGCCGGTGGCTGGGTAATGTGCGGTGAGGTATCAGCTATGCCCTTATTACCATCCAAGTCTTTAACTGCTAGAGCACAGGGCTCCTTCGCAGCGGGCAGCCTGGGCCAGGCTGATGGATGCCCCAGGGTCCTAAACACCTGAGTCTTTTACTGCTAGAGCAGGGAGCTCCTAGCACTCTCACTTATGGCCAGGGTGTGGTAACCAAATGGTTAAAGTTCTTTTTATTGTGCCGACTGTGTTGCAGTGACAGAGAGTAACAGCAGTCAGGCTTAGATCTTAACTAGTTACAAGTTTATTAAGCTACAGTGATAAGTGTGCGGTTACAAAAAGCTATTGTCTACTTCTTATATGCTAGCAGAGTACAGGTGTTAACAGGTTACATTACAATTCAATACCAGGACGTCTTAATGCAACAGCATCTATCTGTAGAGCTCTAATTCTTTAAATGTGCACACCAAAAGGAGACCTTAATGTGAGTACATCTTACCCTCCTTAATATGGGTATATCTTACCTTCCTTGCTCCTCTCGATACCAGCGTAGCCAAGCCAGGATCGGTCACTCAGTTCCATGGAAAGACGAATACGAGGTTGGGCGTCCCCAGTTGCGGACCTCGGGAGGCAATCACCTGACCCGACCAGCAGGTAGTTGGTGAAGATGCACTCAGAGTTAGAGTGCTGCTGGGCCCATCTTTATACCCCTTGGGTCACGTATTCTCTTTCTTATCTATGGTGCCAGATCATACTGGTCTGTCTTTTGTGATGCCAGTTTTTACAAGGACAGTTCTTACTTAATTTGCACTTGTAAGACAGGAGATAAAGAATTTGGGAGTACAGGACATTCTTTTACAAGGGCGGAGATTTCTCTTCTGGGATGGCTGTGTGGGCGCATCACTCCATTAATGCCAGCCAAGGGCAGTTCTCTGAGGCCCTTCGTTAATGGTTAGCCTGCTAGCCCTCTGTCTGTGTTTTCTGTTTCTCAGGGTCACGATGAGCCAGCACATCTGGGCTTCTTTAGGAAGGCATCAAAGTCTGTGCTGTTTAACTGCTGTTCAGTGCCCTGTGTGCTCTGAGGCACCTTAGGGGGAGGCAAAAGCTGGTCTGTAGTGGGGAGATTTTGTCTGGCTACATCCTTTTATGTCTGTAGCTGGTTTGATTTCATTTTATGCATTTGTCTTCCTAATTTGGTTCCTACATACTTGTGTTATTTGTTTATATACATCCTTTGCACCTTGCTGTGTTTTTCACTTTCTATATGACTCTCTTGAGATTCAAATCATTAAAGATATCTTGGGTAAGCTGTGGTGGTCTCTTGTCCTATCTCCTATCTTTGCAGTGCAGTGAGCTAGTTTACGCTTGGGCCTTTAATAATGTCTCTTAGAGCTTGTCTCCACGACATTGGGGATCAGTGCTGCAGCATTTGATCCATCGGTCATCAATTTATTGTGTCTGCTTACATGTGGTAAATAGATCTCCTGAGCGCTGTCCTGTTGATACTGGTACTCTACCAGGAGAAGAGTAGCGGGCATTGATGGGAGAGCAGCCCCCGCCAACCTTATCTTCTGTTGCATAACTGAAGTCATGTAGGTTAGCTAGGCAGTGGGGGTTAGTGTAGAGAAAACTGTCAACTTTTTTTTTTGGTCTAAGCTATTCAGAAATGAGATGTGGAATAAAAGTTCTTCTTCATCTCATACATATAATGCCACTAGCATTCTGCAGCAGTCTAGGATGCATACATATTATAAGAAAAGGAATCTAGCTGTTTTTAAGAAAGTGTTTGTCATAACCTTTGCAAATGCAAGTTATTTTTCTTTAATCAACCTTCCCATCCAAAGATGGCATTAATAAGAAACTCCTGGTATCATTGTTTACATTGAGTTCTAGTGACTTTAGTTGTTGTTGTTGTTGTTTTCTCAATAGATAACATTGCTCAAGGGCCTGGCCAAGTCATAGGAGATTTCGTACCCTGACCTGGTGACCCATTAACAACCTTTTTTTTTTTTCTTTGTGAATGAACTAATTGCAGAGAAATTCTATGAAAGTCTCATTAAAAAGTGTGTGTGTGTGTGTGTGTGTGCGCGTGCGCGCGCACGTATCTGTTCAGTGACTGGCTTCTGGGAATCACCATTCAAAGGCTGGGTGGGGTTCTGTTTGCCAAACCCTTATTTGGTGCTCAGTGGGCAGTCTGATGGTGCAGACCATAACACACAAAAGAAAAACTGAAGTTACAGTTCCTTAAGAAGACATCCTCAGCCCTTACCATCAGTAGTTAGTTCTAGATGCCAGAAGAAGAGGACTTTGTTTCCACTCCACCTACTTTGGATCCCCACGGAACAGCACGTGGAAGCATCTCTTAAGAGAGAAGAACTAAGATGAAAATAACCCCCTCCCCACAACAAACTTGTATGCAGGAAAGAAATGCTCCCTCTCTAGTTTCATGCTAAAGTTACTAATAATGCATTAACAGTATCGTTTTTGTAGCTTTTATAAATGGTAAATACTAATACAGGTTGCACCTCCCTGGTCCGTGAACTGGGGATTTTGCCAGATCAGGGAGGGTAATGCTCCCCTGCTGGAAGCTGCCACTGCTCTTATGCTCCCCTCTGGGCCATTGGCCTGCTCCTGGCTTCCTGCTCCTCAGCTGTGGCCCCAGCCCCCTGGCTACCATCAGCTTTCTGCTCCCCAGCCATGGCTTCCACTCTCCAGCTGCAGCCAGGTCCCCAGCACCATCTGTGGCTCCTGCCCCCTGGCCACTGCCAGCTTTGCAGCCCCTGCTGTGGCAGCCTAGCCACTGGCACTGGCTCCTGCTCCAGCAGCCTGGCCCAGGATCCCTCGCTCTGGCTATGGTAACCTGGCCCTTGACTCCCTGGCTGTAGTGGCCTGGCCCCCAGCCCCTGGTTTCATTGCCACTGCTGTGGAGGCCCGGCCCTGGTTCCCCTGTCTGTGCTGTGGAGGCTCTGCTCTGGCTCCCCTGCCCTGGCCCGTGCCACTGTCTTCCCAGGTGCAGCAGCCCATCCTCTGATGTTAGCTTCTTGGTCTTGGCTGGGGCTTACGGTGCAGGGACCAGATGGGAGTCCTAAACGTGACCACCAGATTTCTCTTGCCCAGCAAGTTCTGTGGTCCAGAGTATCCTGGATTTTAGAGGTTCATCCTGTAGTGCATATGAAAATTTCATTGCATCACCCACTTACCCTTGAGGGAGAGGGCACACTTAATGTGTCACTACGTTTTCTTGCTCACTTGCTGACGCAGAAGTCTGATCTTCAAGTGGGAAGTACTGTGAAGGGTATTTGGTGCAGTTGTTCATGCCTGATAGTAACTAGGTTTTGTGTTAAAGTAGTCACTCCATCTTATGGTAATATGTCCTGTTCGCCATGCTTTGCTTCTACGTGGTTTCATGTGAAATATACCCCTATTTTGTCATGTCCATAATATGCAGTTTTGTACCAGACTTGACCTCTGCCTAATATTCCATCGGTGCATATTGCTTGTAACGTTCTAAGTAATTTCTTTAATTTTTACAAAAAATGAAGTAATTTGAAAGAAGTCCACTGCGAAACCTGCAGACTCTCTGGGATTCCAGACTTTCTAAAGTGACAGAGAACCCTATCTAGCTCTAGTGGTTCATGAGATTAGGTTCATCAGGCATACTGCAGTGTAAATGTTGTATGAGTGATTGGGATGGCAAAAAGCCAAGAGTGAGTGTTCAAGTTTTCCAAAATGAATAAATTCACAATTGTCAGACAAATACATACCTTTTGATTTTCTTTGTTGTGTGGATTAATGGAACAGCAATGACTAAACAGGTAAGTGTACAGACATGGATTTAATGTAGCATAACACTTTGAGAAAGAAGACTGATTGTAGCCACATTTGTGCATGGTTATATTTGAATTTTATGCTCTTCGAGAATAACTAATTGAATTGAGTCTACAAAACAGTGGGGTACTTGATTCCGACATCTGACAACTGAAGGAGTGGGATCAGGACCTTGAGAGATCCATTTTCAAATAGAAAAGGGAGGCAATGATGGTCTTCACTTGGGTTATGTCTACACTAGAGAGTTTTGTCGGCAAAACTGGCGTTTTGTCGATAAAACCCGTGGACCATCCGCATTCCCAAGGCGTTCTGTAGACAGTAAATTGACAGAATGCAGCACTTTTGTTGACACCATTCTGCTGCTCCCCCATGAGGCAGAATGCCTCTGTCGACAGAAAGCCAGTCTGGATGTTCCGGAGGGCCTTCTGTGGACAGACAGACAGGGGTTCTGGGACACCGGAGAGCCCTGTCTGCTGTGTTTCTGGTTGGCCATTTTGTCAAGAGAGTGGCCGGGCAGTCTGACTGCTCTTTGTCGACAAAGCAGATCGCTCTTTTGATTCTCTTTGCAGTCTGGCTGCAATCTGTCGACAGAAGTTTTGTCGGAAGAGATCTTCTGATGGTAACTTCTGTCGACAGATTGCTCTAGTGTAGACATAACCTTTCTGTTTGTATATGCTCATAAGATGTGGTGAAACATGTCTAAGCAAGGACCAGTTACTTCTTACTGCATATCAGCTTCTCCCGAAATGGAGTCCTAGAGTGGTGTCTGCCATTTCTTCACCTTCTCAGTGGATAGTCTGCGTTAGGTGAGTGAGAGAAATGATGTGTCTCTGCTCTAGGACCCCTCTCTGGAGCACAGATGAAGAGGCTGCTCTCACTCCATCCCTAGAGGATGTTTCCTTAACTTTGGATACTTGTTACAAATTGTACCTGTGAAGCTACCTTCATACATGCAGGAGTCTCAGTGGGATTGTGGAATTCCTTTCTTCTGTCTCTCCAGTTGGTGCAGATATTGGGGAGACAAATGTAAATATCTCCCTTCTTCCTGAAGAGAGAGAACCTCTGAGGTTCTAGACTCTACTGGCACTACCACACCAGAAGTATCTTGTCTCAATCAGGACCATTCTCTAAATGGTGGAAAGGTAGAGCAGGAAGGAGGAGGAGAAAATCTTTTGGTGAAGAGCATAATTATCGTTCTTCAGAACATATTTGCATATGTGATATTTGCAATCACAACTTCATTCCTTTGGGATGGCCTTCCAGGTGAAACTAAGCACACTGGATAAACACATTAATCAGATGTTTTCAGTGAAATTGGTAATGATGAAACAGTTGGTATGTTAAATACCAGCGTTTTTAAGCTTCAGTTTACTACCCCATTGAAATGAACTTGGGGAAATATACACCTCTTCTCTGATGCTATTGTTGCATTTTGTCCCCAGCAGCACTGTATCTTCTTATGTTCTGAAGGTTATCTGTGCACCAAAAGTGCTTAGAAATTTCTGTTAAAGAAAGCTTCCCTTCCCTGAAAAACTTCAGGGTTATTATGGAGAAGATGTTAAATAACTGGAATTCAATGTATTTCCACATTGATTTCTGATATCTCGCTGTGAAGTCACGTAGAGTGTGCGGTTTTTAAAATAAGTAAACAAATTGTATTTCTTTGCGTGCGTGAGAATGGTTTGTAAGTGAATCCTAAATTCTAAAAACTAGCCTGTGCACTGTCGTGAACTAAGTGCATGGGAACTTAGAACCCTAAAAAGCAGCAGTTTTTGAGTTGTGTCTTCTCAAAGTTAGATACTTTGTTAAAAATTAAACACTTCTCAGAGCTCCATAACTCAAAAACAACTGGAGCAATTTACTTTCCATTCCTGTAAGAAATTTCACCTGTAGCCTGAGATTATAGTGTGAAAATTTTGAGTCCCAGTGCTTTTAAAAAGAAATATGAAAGGGGTCAGAAACAGAATGAATCTCTCAACCTCTATCATGAAGTCACTTCTCTGATGCTAATGAAAACTGTAATCCAGTTACAATCAAGGGCATAAGCTGAATGCTCAGAAATGACACAGAAGAAATTTCCCCCCATACAGCAGTATGTAATAGACAATGTGCATTTTCTGCCTTCCTCTGAAGGACCTGATCTGTTCGAACAAGGGAATTTGCTGGTCTACGGGAGATCCCCAGCCTCGCCCCTCCCCTGCACTTCCAGCCTCTTTACCTGTGGCCAGTCACTGGCTCCATTGGCTCCTTGGAGGCAAGCACCAACACCCCCTGGCTGCTGGGGAGCCGGGCTACCAGCCCCTCCCCTGCAAAGGGCAGCCAGCCCATTTCCCCTGTGTCATTGGGATCTGGTGAGGCAGGGCTCCCAGCTGCAGGCCCTTTTTGTTGCAGGCTCCCAGCCAGGACTCTCGGCTCCAGTAGCATCCGTGGTCCTGCCAGATGACGGACGTTGCTGGGTGAGGGAACTCTGGTTTTGAGAGATGTGACTTGTATAAGCAACTATCAGGCATAAGACACCAGGCTAGTATGTAATATGGTTTTATCAATAATTCTTGTCTCTGTAGCCGGTTTGGAGACTTACTCTTTCGCTATTGAGCTTAAGCTGCACTGTCTGCAGTGATACTGCCTCATTGTTTTCTTTGGTGTCAGAGTATTTGGTGAAGAAACCAAAATACTATTTGTGTCAATTAGAAAATCTCTTGTTGAATTGTCAAAATGACTTGCAGCATCTGCTCTGTGGCACTGAATATTTCAGCTGTGCCATGCAAACTCTTCCTCTTTTTGGTGTGCACTGAATAACTGCACAGATGTATAGGTTTCTCAGACTGGTGAGTTAGAATATCGATAAAGACTTCTTTGTGGTGTTTATTACCTGGAAAGACCGAGGAACAGGTCAGTAGTTAATCAGTCTTGTCTATATATTGAAATGAAAATTCCAATTCTTCTTCTTCCCATCTATTCACTCCACCCCCCCCTCCTACCCCAAAAGAACCCCACTAGTGATGGATTCATTTGATAAACGCTGCTTTGCCTGTTCATCATGTTGTGGTCAGAACTTCAGGAAATTTGGCTAGCCAGAGGATTTTGCCAGATTAGAGCAAAATGTTGATTTTTGGAATTACAGCTCTTAAAATTATTGGAGCTGCAAATGTGCAAAAATCAAGGTTTTGCATGGCATTCCTGATACTGGTCTTGCCAAGGCTTAGTCATCTTTAAGACGTGATCCTTTTCCTTCAAGTAATACCGGGGTTGTCTTTATGTTAACCTTCTGGTATTAATTGTTATCAGCGCTTCTTGGTCAGCACTTCCAGCTTTTGCAGAAAATCATAAAGGCTGTATACTTTTTACTGTGTAAATATGGAAAAGTTGGCCTTCGTTGCAATTTATCTGCAAAAGTTGCATTAAGAAAGTACAGTTTTTCTTTAAATGATCTATCACATTAATGTTTTTTTCTTATTTTATTTTGGGATGACTTGCTTCTTCATATTTAAAGAAAGAGAGAGCCATGAATGCTTATCGTAAGTATGACATTTTTCTTTTTCCTCTTCAAACTTCCAAAGGTGCCATCAAATTGTAATTTTTAATTCTTATATTGGTTTTTAAATATTTCAGCTATCATTTGCACTTGCTGTATATTTTGGTGTTTTTGCTTATTGTGCAAATCTTTAATGCAGTTTAGTGTTATGACTGAGAAACCTAATGTTGTGAATCAGCTGGCGTCTTTCAGACCATAAAAGTATGAACCACTAGATAATGACACTGATGAAGATGGGTTGAAGAAACAGTATTTTTATTGTTTTCTGTGTTAATGTAAAAAAGTTAAATAGCCAGGTTTACAGGTGAATTTAATACTTTTTTTTTTTTTCCCCAGAGATATGCTGTGAGCTTACATGGGTTTTGGTATCATAATGCAAGTTGTACTTCCCTGGTCTGGCACCCTTAGGACCTGAATGGTCCTGGTTGAGGGAATTCGCTGGACCAGGGAAGTCAAGCCTCTTGGCTTGCCGGGGAGGGCCACCAGCCTGCTGGCTGGGCTCCTCTCCAGGCTGCTGCCCCACTTCTTGCCCCCAGGCTGCTTGGGGACTCTGCTCTTGGTGGAGCTCTCT
The DNA here is from genome assembly GCF_033958435.1 of Carettochelys insculpta. Classification (NCBI taxonomy): domain Eukaryota; kingdom Metazoa; phylum Chordata; order Testudines; family Carettochelyidae; genus Carettochelys; species Carettochelys insculpta. Next base: position 160,958,255 of record NC_134138.1, on the reverse strand, counting down.
GCTGCGGTGCAGCTGCAGGGGATGACGGGCTCCATTCCTGGCCTGCAATCCAGGCTCACCACTGTAGGCTGCTGCAGAGTTCTGGCTCCCTTGCTGGGCTCCCCACTGCCACATAGCTGCTATCAGGACTCCCTGCCAGCAGCCCATTGGTAGGACTCCGCTTCCAGTCCTCTAGCCAGCCAGCAGCTGGGGCTGTCTGGTCCAGCAACATCCGTGGGCTGTCAGCCAGACCAGCGAGCTTCAACCCATATAAGCCATGTTTTTGTTCTGGAACAGTTTAGTTCTTATCTGCCTTGAAATGGTAATTAAGCATTTCAAAATGTAAAGTTCATGTGGGGACTTTTTCCCATTTGATGAGATGGGATCTGTGTCAAAGGATGACCGTAGTCTAAAATTGTTCTGAGCTTAAGAATATCTGCTTATGTTCAAAGGAAAATCAAACTTCTTCATTGTGTGTATCACTGTTTTAGTGTCTTGTAAACAATTTCTGTTCCATTCACAATTACATATATACCAGCTTGATTTCCATTCATGATCATGTTAGCAAGCCTTTGGCCTTTACTGTAGTTTCTTGTAGGGTGTTTTTAGCCTTTTTTTAGTGTGGTTTAGTGGATGGAAACAGGTAGACTTAAACAGCATTCTGTCTGATCACACTGTTGTATGAACCGCTGCTTGAGAGTTTCTGCCGCTCTTTATATATCCTGCTTATGCACAGTTTTTGTGATCCTCTTCATCTTCTGCACACAGGATATGTGAACCAGGAAGAAAGACTTAACTTTGTGTACCGACAAGTAAATAGGAATGTCAGACTTACATAGCTAGTGCCTTGCTAATCACAAAGCAAAACTTGAAAATTTTTGAAGTTGGGTAGAACACCAGTTATGAAGATTTAATAGTAGGCATGTCACTAAAATGTCATTACTTTTGTCACAGGCAGTGATTTTTTTTGTGTCTCAGTACTTGACGGTACTGAGTACCTCAGCAGCTCCAGCTCCACGTCCCAGGGCGGCTCCCAGCTGTGGGAACCCCGGGCAGGGTTGGGGTTGGGGTGGGATAGTGGGAAGCCATCTGAATACTGGCTCCTTGCTTTTTACAAAAAAAATAACTGGTCACATGTATTAGTGCACTGTCTAATATCTTAAATGCTATAATGCTTTTTTGAAATAAAGGATTAAAAGAAATCTTTGAGCATCCTTGAACATTTTTAATGTTTGCTTAGTTCACAAATTTTGTAAACTGGTAGGTTTTCTAGTTATGGTAGGAAATTAATGAGTTTCTGCAGTAATTCTGTTACAGCCTGTTGTTGTACAAGTTTTCCAAGTTATGCAGTATGTCTGACTGTTCCAGTAAGAAAAGAGTGTTTTCTTGCTCTCTCTTTAAAGATTTTGATTGTGGTTTAAAGACCTCTGTGTTTAACCTTGTGGTATTAAAGCATGACATACTGGCAGTTTAGCAAAAGTGACTCTAAGGAAGGTGAAAAAATCCAAGTAGTTTCAAAGGACAGCACAGCTTGTAAATGAAAGAGCATTTATGACAGGAAAAAGTTGAAGGTTTTTAAAAATCTCTAACTACCTCTGTTTGCTTTAACAGTACAAAACATATCATTCTGAGATAGCATAAGTATCCAAAACTCTCCTGATAACAGTAAATCTGAGCCTTATAGGCTAGCTAAATCTTTTTTTATGTCATGTACATTTTTCAGAATTTCCATTTTAATAATTATATGAAACTGAAAATTACAATGGCCAATTTTGGGTCTTACCCACAAAAGGTCTTTGCATAATAAATAATTTTTTTAGTCTAAGGTGCTACAGAACTGCTTGTTTTTTGTGAAGCTGCAGACTATCATGGCTACCCCTCTGAGAACCTTATGTGTGTTATGTAGTGTAAGAGGAGAGCATGGTAGGTAGAGAGGATTGTTGCAGATAAGAGTGCATTTTTGAACAGAAGGTATGGAAGGATTCTTAAGAGCCTGTGTGCTTGCCTCTCCAGTATCCATGAAGATGCGAACTCCTAAGAATGTATGTGTTCAGTGGACATGTGAGTTTCCTGGCACTAGTTCTTCTGACTGTTATGCCAACAGACAAGAAGGGATGAGAAGCACCCAGTCTTTACAAAGATTCCATCCTCTTGCTACATAGAAAAGAATCTTTTATTGCTGTGAAGCTTGCAGTAAACAGCATAGAACTTTCAGAGTGGGGAGCTTAAGCTAGTCAGCAATGAGTAGATTTTGAATAGATGATTTATTATCATATCTAAGTCTTCAGAGAAATTGCGGAGAAGTTTAGTACCCTCCTGATATCTCGGGTTGTCAGAAAAATTCCACAGTGTTTTCTGCGTCAAAGAAGTGGCTACCTTGGCAGTGATGTTATTAAAGGGTTGGTTATGTCTTCCTGAGTTTAGCTGTTATAGAGAATATACAAAAAATAAAGTATGGCCAATATTAATAATTGTTCCACAGTGGTCAAGATGACACAAGTGTTCAGTTGAAGGGATTTGCTGAAGAGTTGTTCAACCTTGTACACAGATTTCTGTCTGTGTAATGAGACAGAGTCACTAATTAAGAAGCTGCTTTTCAAGCAGTTTCATCTTCCCAATTTCCAGAAATGGGTTTTGCAAAGCAAATTTACTCCATGATCTGGCTTGCTTTCAAAAAGTAGAAGAGTAGATCATGTTCCCCTACATTATACACGCACCCGTTATTTCTTACAAGGGCACCACTTGTCAGTTCATAGCTTAAATGTAAATGTCAGACCTGGAATATGAATTTTAGCTATTAGCAAGGTATTCTGGTACCCTTCATACTCCCTGATTATATAAATTAAGCTTACTTTTGGACATGTTCTTCAGGAAACACTTTGAACCTGTCTGTGTTATTTATGCCACATCCATCATCCGAGGCCCGCAAAGTGTGATCAATATATTTCTGCTGTTTTCACAAAGATGAGATGCCTTAATAGAATCCAGTCTTCATTCCTCAAGTAAACTCAGGTTAAATGACATTGTATGGAAAAGGCTTGAAATGAGAGGGAGGCAAGATTCAGTCAAAATCTTTGGCGAGCAAGGATCAGAGAGTTTATTCATTCTCATGTAGCAAAAATGGGGTATTGAGTGTGGCCTAAATTGTTATATTGCAAACCATGTAGTAGGGACACTCTCCCTTTTTTAGTGCCTAGCGCAGTGGGTGTTTGATCCCAGTTGTGGCTTTTCAGAGTTACCATAATAAATATTAAATAATAAAAATAGTTGGAAAGGGGGTAACACAGATTTAAAGATTTTTTTTTTTTTTTTTTGCACCTAAACTTTCAAATGTTTTAGTCAGTATTTGTGATCCATGTTTGATTTGTGTGGCAGGGGAAGTAATGAAATTTTTAAGTGAACTCCTTTAAAAATTTTGTTAATGAAAATACTAATTGAAAAGATACAAAAGCAAGAATCAAATACCGGGATGGAACAATATTATTAGTGAGGCTAAATTGAAGACGTTAAGTATGTGGAATAAAAGGAGCTTCAATCATGTTCTGTCTTCTGTGTCTGGTCTGCTATGTGGAGAAAGACAAGTAACTGCCTAAATAATGTTCTTAGGTGCTGCAGCTCCAGTGGTATATGAAACGCAGAGACCAGGTAAGAAAACTGAATATAAATGAATAAATTCAACATGAGTTACACTTCTGGAATAATTTTTGTCTGATGATCAGACGCTGAAGTTCCTGAAGAAAGTCTTTAAGTTTTGGGAAGAGACAACCCCAATTCTGTCCTTTCAAACGTTTTGACCATCAGTGCTTCATGTAATGGCAAACTTGCACAGTCCAAGAATCTCCAAAAAACGTGGCAAAATATGAGACTTTTGATTGAATGAAACCTGATCAAATCTGAGAGGTTCTTGCTCTGTGGTACAGAACATGATTTTTCTCTTGGGTTATTGCTGAATCTTCTAGCAGATGTGTGCAAGTTTGTTAAACCTTTCTCATTCTTGAGCCTGCATTTTGTTTCTGTTTGCACAGATGATCCATCCCTATAATGGAGTTAGCTTAATCATGATGGTGCTCTGGCATCCTTAGGGGAGAAAAACAGTATTCACTAAATTATCTTTTTTGTAATACTGTTTTACATTCTTGATATTTGAAGGAGGTAGCTTTCTTTAGGCCACGTGTCCAGGGTAAATTTAAAAAAAAAGAGCTTTTTTTTTCCTCCACCAAAAATAAAAGTTGTATTTTTATTAAATTTTATTTGTATTAAACTAAATGCAATTTTATTTTTTGAAATAAATATAAATTTAAATTTGGAACTGGCAGCCTGTGTTAAGGCCTACATTATTAAAATTAAATACAGAATATTTAATACGCGTTTACTGCCAAATGTTAAAGGACGTCAAACCACTTCAGCTAGTGGAAGTCACAGTGTAGACACTTTGAAACAAAGTTTGAGTTCTAAAACCATGTTTTGATATCAGTAGCCACTTCTGAAGAATACAGTTTATTTGGCTAGTTCAGTGACCTCCCCTCTTCCCTGCTCCCAAAAAAATGATATTTTTCAGTTCAGTGTATCTTGGTCGTTTCTTGAACAATTTAATGAATTCTGAGTGAAGTTAGTGTGAAAAATCTTGAGGTTTTCCTTTGTTAGGAATTGGAATTCTGTCCCTAACATTTTAGGTTGGTAAAATCTAAACCTAAACTTCTTAAAATTCCTTTGCTGGTGCTTTGACTTTGAAGAATTTTGTAAAAGCCAGTAGTGTCTGTTAGTTTTGTCTGCAAATGATTAATGTGGGTGTGAAAGTTATCTATTGAACTCCCAATTTTTGAGCACAAAATGGGATGCCAGGTTAAGTCTGGATGATTAATAGGAACTATGATATTTTATCAACCTAAAACTGCTCATTTGTACACTGCTAACGAGGGAAAGCAGCTTACATTATAAACTACATTCCCCCCCCCCCCCAGTATTTCATAACTAACCTTCACTCTGTCTCATTCACAAATCTTGACTAGTAACTCATTTTATCAGTTTACTCATCTGAAACTATATGCAAAATGTCTAATATCTTATGGCAATTTGTGTTTTCTATTTTGTTTACACTAGTTAAGCGGAAGCTTACAAAGGACATAACCTGCCTGAAAGATTTTATGAAAGATCCCCAAAGAGAAGAACCTCTAGTTGGTATGTTTTATGTTTATGATTAAACAGCTTCCCTTTCCTTCAACCTTAATCATCAATCTGTCAGGTAGTAGATATTGTTTATCACTTTATATTATCCATATTTAACGCTGGTTGGAGGATCTCCAGTAGTAAATATTGTATCCCTTCCTCCATCAATCTGAGTTTTCACTCTGAAGATGGGACCTACTTGGAAGCTGATAGGTTATTTGGCATCTTATCCATTCCGTACTCCATTTCTAGAAAGAAACTTTGAACGCCACATACCGTTGTTCTTTCTGTGGTCCTTTAAGAGAAAAGCCAGACATAATTTTCTTTCTGATGGCTCAGGATTTTCTGTGTGATGCTTAATGCTCACGATGTTCTTGAAAATGTTAATAGGTAGGTTTTCAGACTATACAGACTCTATTTGATGTTTTTCTTAGGCAGATCTTAGTTTATCACTTTATCATTTCCTGCTAGGTTATGTCCTCCTTGATCCAGGCAGTTACTCATATCTTTGAAGAGTACATTGAATTGAGTAAAAGAGGCTTTGATGTAAGCAGTTGTTTTTCTCTGTGTGGGTTTTCTACAGAATGTCTGCTCTTAACTGATTTAATAGAACTCTTAAATAGTGCAAAATATGGGTTACCTTCATTGTCAGTCTTGCAACAAATACTACTTTTTCGTGGCTTATTGTAGCCTTATGTGATAACAGTATAGAATAAATGTTCATTTTTTGAATTAAATTAATTTATTTTTGTAAATAGTGGCAATGGAAGATTACTTTCCTGTCTTACCTACCTCTGAATCTAACTGTGGAGACAGCTTCAAAGAGTGCAGGAATTTACCTGTTTCACCTTAATTTGTCCCCCTCACACATATGCATTATTGAAGTTTTAAACTATGTGATAGCATACTATTTTTCATTTATGACCACTGCCTCATTCACTACACAGGATGGATGGTGCTCATTCAGTGAGCAGCTTCTCAATATTCTCTTGTTCAAAATGGAGCCTAGGGTATTGTTTATTGCACATTCACTGTTCAGTCCCCACTGTGAAACGAGAATTGTTTCCTCAAAACGAGTGCTTCCAAACTATTTTCACTATGTAGGATGTAGTTCGTTGACCCCGTTTTAATGGGGAGCTAAAGCACAGAAAAGTTCAGGTCCAGAATGTCCATTAATTTTGGGTGTCCAGTTTGAGACACGTTAGTGTTATATAGCACTGTACAGGTTAAAAGCACAGATCCCATTGGCTTCAGTTGCAGTGATAAGTGTGTAGCACTTCTGCAAATCAGAAACCGGGATTCATGTTGGGCACTCTGAAAATGGGGTACAGAAATAACTGACCATTTGAGGAATGTTGCTTTAAATGACATCTGAGTATCATAGGAATTCTGTGACAGAGGCAGGGAGAGAATCTAACTCTCCAGGGTGGCATTTCAGTTCCTGTTTCATGAGAGCATCCTTTCTCTTCCTGTGATGTGTTGGCTCATTTAATACATACCACGTGAGATCCTGCCGACCAGAGTCTTCTGGTCTACACAAATTGGTTCATCCTCAGAACCCATGTCAATTCTGTACATTGAATGAGGCGGGAATCCTGTGGGGAAAAATAGCATGGAAGATCATGTAATTAAAAGCTGCATGGACACACGTAAAGGGACCGTATAAAGGCTGGACAGGCAACCTTAATTCTTGCATTTCCTAACTTGAGAGCTTGACCTTCATATTATTTAATGATATGTTTATGTATGTTACATTTCTTATCCCCCACCCCAACTTTGATTTCTTTTCACTTGTCACTTCTGCATAGATTCTTAGAATAAGGCAGTGTTGATCGGGAAAAACAAAATATAAAAATAATTACTGGTAATGATAAAGTTTTTTCCTACATTCTCTACTTTTTCTAATGGTTGGATATTCTTAAGATTCTATATGAAGTAGTGTTATCCTGCTGTCATAGGTAGTCTGCCAAGGACAGAGCTTTTACTCAGACAAAATTCTGTACTGGTAAAGAGAAACTTGAACTAACAAATATTTCCATTAAGAAATCTGATCCTTAGTTAGTGGATGACTGTGAAGAAATGTAGGAAATACCTAAAACCGATCAGTCTATTTTAATGATCAATTTATCATTGATTGATTGTCTCTGAAGAGCTGAAATAACATATTAGTTTATAATTGCCTGTGTAAAGAAGTGTATGTAAGTATTGTAACTTTTGACTTTATAGGTTTAGAACATGTGGTTGAAATCAGATTTGAAGGGAGGAAAGAACCACGTTATGAATGCAAATTATGTGAATTTAACACAGAGCTTGCACCTATGATAGAACATCTCAGTGGCTATAAACACAGAAGAGCATATATTGTAAGTAAAATACGTAATACGCATTTGGCTCTGCTAAAGACTCTTACACTGTTGATTAATATTCTTTTGTAGAAACACTTTATATTGCAGTAGCTCCCAGCGGTCTCATTTGAAATACTAGTACATTATATGAAGAATACTAAGGAATCCAAAGCATAGATGAACTTGAGAGGATATGGCAGCATTTTTACTTTTGTTATTTAGTGTATGTCTGCACAGCAAAGTTATTTCAAAATAACAGCTGTTTCGAAATAACCTGGTGTCTACATGGCAGTGTCTAAATTACCCTTCCCTTTTGAAGGGGGTATTTAGATGACACAGATCAGAACTGGTTATTGAGGTGCTGATATGAATATTCAGCACCTCATGAGCATAATGGTGGCCAATCACACTTCAAAACTTCTGCTTTTGAAATGCAAACGAATTGGAAATAAGGGAATTTCGAAGTCTGGGGTTTATTTCAAAGCACCCACATCTACACAGCCAGATTGTGTTTTGAAAGCAGTACTTTTGAAGTGCGACTGGCCACCATTATGTTAATGAGGTATTGGCTATTCATATCAGCACCTCATTAAACAGTTCCAATCCATGTCATTTACGTGTTCCTTTCGAAAGGGAGGGGCATGTCTAGACATGGCCAATAACACAAGTGCTATTTCAAAATAAATAATTTATAAATTTGAAATAGCGGCTGTCTTATTTTGAAATTGGTAAAATGCATTTCATGAGGAATAATGTCTATTTTGAGAGAGCTATTTCCAAATAGGTGCTGTTAAGACAGGGAATAGCACCTATTTCAAAATAGCCATAGTGCATCCAGTGGCTCCATTTCAAAATCGGCTCTGTGTATGTAGATGCTGTATTTCAAAATGGCTAACTGCTATTTTGAAATGCATTTTTGTGTGTAGCAGCTTTATTTTGGAATAAGGTAGCTTTACAGGCATACCCTAAGACAGGTGGTGATTTAGTGTTTTCTCTGGAAGTTAGTAATGAGGAGAGAGCATTTTATGTCCAGCTACATGAATAGTGACAAAGGTAATTGCCAACTAATGGTGGCTGCTGTCAACAGGTCATCTGCTCAATAACTAGTTATGGTATGGTCACTGAGAATCTTGGGCAGCTGCCTCTATATCTGACCTTGCAAGAATGTTATGGTACAGGTTGTATTCACATAAGTGGAGTATGGTGATAAAATCCATTTACTGTTTCTAATTCAGTTACATCTATTGACATCTCTTAATCCAATAGATTTGTCATGTTAGCAGGTCAGATTGCCAGAGTAAATCTGTGTAATAAACTGGCTTCTGGGTATAAGTGTGTTAATGGCCCTAGGTGATACAGCATTCAGTCGCTCTTTTTAAAGCAGCCTCTTTTCTATTGCTTGAGTAAGGTCTTACTCTCAATCCATAGTGTGAGTTCTTGTATACCAGTGACTGTCTTGTAGTCCTGTCATGATCAGGTGTGGGGAAATTGGATAAATATTCCTAAAATTTGTTATAAATTATTGGGAGGCGGGGTTAGTTTTAGGAAGTCCTGCTGATATAACACAAAGACTAAAATCATGTCTGGTAAATGAGAAGAATGTGGGACTTAAAATTAACATGCCAAAATTGGCATATCAGAAACTAGGTTTAATAGCGAAATTAACGAGGGGTTGGATTATTTTGTCCATTGCCTTCTTCTGAGGTCCTTTAAAAAATACCTTTTGGGGAATGATCAAATGGCTGGAGAACCAGTGGCCATTGTGATTATCATCTCCAGGGTCTCCTGGGTCATCAGCATCCACCGTTGGACCTTCACAGGCCAGTTTCTGGTCAACGTCTTGGGCAGACTGGGTCAGAAAGAGGCATCTAGATGACATTGCCCCCTCCAGCAGCTAAATCCCAAGCAGCATGTGGTGTGAGAGACTTGGGTTCTGATTGTCACCATTTCCCATGTATATAATTTTCATTTTTCAGCCTATTTGTAACTTTCTGCTTTTTGTTGAAAAGGACTCTGACTTAGCTGGCTTAAGACAACTCCCCCTTTTGCAGTATTGTAAGGAGCCAGGGACCAGAGAAGCAGCTGTAAGCAAAAATCTGAAAACCTAATATTGGTACAGTAGAACTCCAGCATACACACACTCAGGTTGCGTGTATCTCGGTTTGCGTGCAACTCAGGGTGATGGGGAGCTGGTGCCTGGCTCCAGGCTACCCACGACTAAGGTGAGCTGGGAAACTGACCAGTCCTGCAATTCTGGTCAGTTTCACATATCCCCCCGCAAGTAACGCGAAATTTGACTTAGGTGGGGTTGTGCAAGAACGCAACCTCTGCGTAAGTTGGGGGTCTACTGTATAAGTTTCAGAACAGCTGTTGAGACTGCGTTGGGCCTGTGTTTTTCTAGTGGTGGGATTGCAAATAAAAGTCAATGGCAAAGATAGAATCTTGCATTGTCTTCGTGTACTGTTATTTCATTTCCTCTTTTATGTGTTTCTTATCTTGTCTTAAAGGAAATGGCACTGACTTTAAGAACCATAGCAGCTCCAGTCCCTCTCAACTGCTTTTTCATGTTTTTGCACCTCTTTCCTCATAGAATATTTTTCTGTAGTTATACGGAAAAGGAGTAAGGGATATTGTTAAAATTAAGGCCTTAATACATCTACATTTCAGACTTTTTTTGTTTATTTTCAATAAAAGGTTCAAGACTTGTTTTAGTGGTGTTTGCCAAGGGCCTGAGCAGGCTGCAGTCTCTACTAAAATTCCTGAAGCATGTCACAATGGCTCCCTCTGTTAGTCCACAAGAGCCATCATGCCTTCAGCACGTTTTCTCGCATATCTTGCCTGAGTCCTGTCTAAAGTTAAAATTCTGTTGTGATGAAAGCTAACAAATATTTGTCATATTAAATCACAGTTAGTTGTATGAAGAGAGAGGAAACGTAGGACCGAATGTTTAAAATCTTGCTGTTTGGTTTTCTCCAAAGATATTGTAAAGTTTTTCCAAAAAGCATAACTCATCAAGTTTAATATTGAAATCGTCTCAAACCTTTTTTTACTGACAGTCTAAAGAATTTCCAGAAAAAATGAAGAGAGACCCATCAGGTGTCAAAGAGGACAAAGTCTCATTTCTCAGGAGGGTAGCGAGAGAGATAGAAAAGACTGAAGGCTTAAAAATGTATAAGGTAAACGGGACAAGTTTTTAAACTAGCAGCTAAATTTGTTCTTTTGTATGTATATCTAGATTCTGGCAAAGCAGATACTAGGCCCTGTTAATTTTTCAATTTTAAAAGTAATAAATTGTTTAATTTTGCAAAGTGTTTTCAGAAAGCATTATATTTTCCTGACTCTTATTTCACTTGGACTACGTCTATACTATAAAATAAAGTCACTTTTTTTAAAAGTTGACTTTGTAACACTTTGTAACACTAGCTTTTATAAAGTTGAAGTTGAGTGTCCATACCAGCTCACAAAGTCAACGTAGTGTGTCTCCACTAAATTGCCAAAGTTCAACTTTTGCAGCAGTGCATTCTGGGCACCTATCCCACAGTTCCTTCAGCCCCCATTGCATTCTGGTTTTTCTTGCTAGTGCATTATGGGAGAAAAATGCCCTGCAAGTGCTTGTGGGTGTGTTATGTCATTACTACAGACTGCATTGCCCCAATTCCCCTCTTGTTGAAAACAGCCATTTTTCAGGAGTCTCTTTCCCTGATTAGAGAAATTTGTTTGTCATTTGCATTACAGACCTTTTTACCAAATGTGCTTTGTGCTTCATTCTGTCCCTTGCAACTAGGGAAAGACTTCATATTCTTCTCAAGAAGGAAACGTAGGAAATCCCAGAGGTGCCTAGTGGTTAGTGTTAGCATTAACAGTGACTTGAAAAAGTAACCTGACTGAACCATTTCAACAGTTTGCTCAACTAATTTTCACCTGATGAAGATACACCAAGCAGGTGGGCTTCAGAAGGTGAACCTGGGATGCCTAAGTGGAACAAATTGGCTCTATGCAACTATGGAAGACTTCATATTATTCTCAAGGAAAGAAGAAAAAGTAGGGAACCCCAAGGGAAAGAAAACCAAACAGATGGTGGGCTTCACTGCACTCCACTGTCTGGTCCCACAGCCAAGCTGCCATGTGGTATGTTGGGGCGGGTGCTAGCTTGCCAGCCCACGTGAAATCATGGCTTTGCTGATGGTTCCATGTTGAGGCTCTCTTTCATGGAGAAAATGAATTCAAATTGCCAGGCTTCCTGTTTCCTAATTCCTGCACACCTGGAGAGCAGTGGAGGTGAAAGCTGCCAGAATGGGCACATTTTGGGCATTGTGGGTTACCTCTGGATGCCGATAAAATCTATTTAATGTTGTTTCCATAGTGGCATTAAATCGACCTTTTAAATTTGAACTTGCCATTATGCTGCATCGGAGGATTGAGGCAAGAAAATCATCTTAGGTCAATTTTAAGGGAAACTAACAGTATTTGCAGTGAAGTCAGTGACATTGTAAAATCAAGCTAAGTGCCTTAAAATTGACTTTATGCTGTAGTGTAGACAAAGCATTGATACGTGTCAAAAAATCAGAAGAGTGAGACTCCTCAATTTCATCAAAAACTTTTTGCTGTTTTTTTGCAGAAATTTACAACTTAAATGTCTGTCTAGTCCTAGTTTCAGTGATAAATGTTACAGTAAGATTCATAGTGGCAAAGGATTGAAATGTAAGCGATTTTAGAAATGCTCAGAACCTTAGGAAATTCATTCCTTTCAAACGTGATTCTTTCAGAAAGTAAGTGCTAATTTTTAAGGTTGCCTGGTAGTGTTTAGCATTTGTTAAATGTAAAATATGTGGTGGAATAAGTAATAGTAAATAAAGGTATAGTGAGAGAGATTCTCTGAGGGTCCCAGTTTCTGGTGTGCACAACAAAGGAATTGGACTGTGGGGAGACAGCCAATAATAACTGAATTTTAAACAAGAAAGTTTAAACAAATCTGTTTTTTTTTCCTAGAATGAAGGTGTTGAAAGACCCAGTACATCTCGTAAGTTTGTGAAATTACATTAGTATATTAATATATATGAAGTAAAACATGATATTACAGATGGCCAAAAAAGTTAGTGATTATCTAAAACACTTGGAAAACCTTTGGAGCAATAGCTTTAGGTTGGAGGAATAACTTTCTGCTTATGTGCAAAAATGATCTTGTTATACTTTTCAAATTTCTGACACTTTGAATATACTGAAAATGTGTCTGGCAGTATCTATGGTATGTGATGTTGCTGTGTTGAACCCACAATGTTAGGGAGACGAGCTGGGAGAGGTAATATCTTTTATTGGACCAACTGAAGTCGGGGAGAGAGATGTACTTTCAAGTTGCACAGATTTCTTCTGATCTGGGAAATGTAATCTGTCACAGATGAATGCAAGATTAAACAGATTGCTTAGTGCAAGTAGCTAACACATTTAAAATATAATGTGAACTGTGTGTTAGCTACTTCACTAAACAATCTGTTTCATATTTTTAGCTGTGCAACTGAATAAATTTCCCAGATCTGAAGAAGAACTTAGTGTAACTCGAATGTTCTCATAAAAGAAGTTCGTCCAATAAAAGATACAACCTCACCCACCATGTGTGTATACAGTAATCCCACAGTACGCACGATTCTGAAACTGGTGCTGGTCTGTTTCCCGGTTTCTGCTGGCAGAGGGGATCCAGGACCCAGGCTGCTGCCTGGTCCCCAGCTACCCTATGCAACCTGGAGCCAGGAAACTGACCAGAGCTGGTGACCTCCTCAGTTTCCTGGCTCCCCAGCATTATGCAGGAAATTAACTTATGTGGGGGTTGCAAGAATGCAATCCCTGTGTAAGTCAGGGGTCTGCTGTACTATTTAAGATCATAATTACTACAGGTTGAATCTCTCTAATCCAGAACTCTCTCAGCCGGCAAACTCCATGGGTGTGGCCAAGTTTTCCAGTGGTGCTGTAAAGTTTGTTAAAAGCCAACAGACCAGGCTGTCAGTGTTCTGTGCTGTTTGTTTAAGCTGTAATATGCCCCTACATGTCTTCTCAACCCGGTAAGCAGTGGAAGTGTTGCTAATGCTGCTAGACAACTTTGGCCTCCTATCGTCTTGCAAAGTCTCTCAGCCGGCAGTAGTCGGAGCCACAGGGTGCCAGATGAGAGAGGTTCAACCTGTACTTGCTGTATTCATTAACTCAACTGAAAAATATATTTCAATGAAAAATGCAGTATTATGTCATTGGTTTGGAATAAGTTGGTATAACTTTCTCTTTGTGACTGAACTAAAGCTATGTCTGTACCACACACTGCTGGTCATGGCATCTTAGATACATTTAACTTTAAGCTGCTTTGAAAAGCAAGTTGTGTAGTGTATAGTTGTACATGACTCTCCAGTAGAAAAACTATGGATTCTTTACAGACCCTCTGAAATGGCTTTAATATGCTAACAGTCCTCTGACCCTTTAAAATGTCACGTTAGCTGAATATTGCAAGTATGATCTCTAACATTAAAACACTGCAAATATTATCTCTTTTTAAAATTAAAATGAAAAAAGGTCACATACAAGTATTTGACTCAAATACATTTATATAATCTGGGACACCTTGGTGTGATACAATCTGAATAATGCCAGTTGTGCATTTAATAGTCTAATAGTAAAATAAGATGGAAGATAAATTTGGTGTTTGGTGACCAAATTTAATCTGATAGATTGGTGTAATGAACAGGGCCCATGCTGAGAGAGTTCTGTACATAACTGAACTAGAACTGTAAATAAAATATTGAATTTCTGGATCATCCAGGTGCAATGACACAGTATGCCCATATTGCTCATGGTGATAGCTCCCTTTTTTTTTTTTTTTATTTCTAGCCTCAACAGCAAAGAAAAAATCAAGGTGAGGAAACTGCCAATAAACTTCAACAGGAATAGATTTACTGCCATCACATCACCATACATTTGAAATGATTAAATGGTCACTTATTTTGTTTATCTCAGACATTGCTATTTGACTAAAGGAAAACAACCTACATTTTTGTGTTTGTTGTCATGTTCAGTTTTTTGTACTGTGTAGAACTTTCTTGTTTAGCGACATGTTATCGGGTAAAATAACAGTCTTATTGGTGCAACTATGGTTTTGGTGAGGTATTGCTCTTACTGAGTCATTTAATGGCAGCATGATGTATTCATGTAGAGAGAAACTGCAGTTCGTATCCCAGAATGGTCCATCACTCCCAGTTCTGGCATTGATTGAGAATGTTGCAGAAGTGGCTCCCAGCCAAATTAGATCACCAAGATAATTAAGGCATTTTTCTTCTCAGAACTGCTGCTCTGTGAAGAAGCTTAGTTACTGTTTTTCTGTATAGAAGACAATGTTGTTAGACTCCGCTTGTGGCCTTATTGTGGACCTGTATCCCAGCACTGAATGTGGTGCTGCAGATGTTCTGTCTGGTGGGAGGTCTTATGTTAAGAATTAACTTCACTTGTGCGGTTGAAGTCTGTGTGCAGAATGGCCTAAATACAATTCTAAATTCTTTTTGAAAAAACTTTTATGCTGCTGTTTTGGCAACAAAACCTTCTTCTTTTTATTCTAGATGGGATGATGGCAATCGTGAGGTAAGTCATGGTAGTTTTGCAATGTGTTCTATAACATTGTTCTTTTAGGAATAGCTACCTGTTATGACTGAGCTTCCCAGTTTACTGATACTGTATTCCCCTGTACAATATAGGGAAATAATCTACAGTAACAAATCTTCGCAGTATGAGGTGCTTGCTGTCCTTTAGAGAAAGGCAAAAGGATGTTAATCAATTTTGTGGCAACAGCTTTGTCACCGTACTCTGAGCCAAAAGGCACTCAGTTTCTGCTTCCTCACTATTCCTTCCCCCTTTAAATCAAAGGCCTTCTGTACTTAATAGCTTGTTAAATATTGAGTTAACTAAAGGACAATAACTCCCAAATTCTCAGATTTTCCTCAAAGATGTACCCCACCAGAAAGCAATCTTGGTTAACGATTGGGGCTTGTAGGTGCTCCAGTAATACACATCATTGATATGTATTGATGATGTCATTATTAGTTGCCCTGAAATGCACTAGGTACTAACAGCTTTGTTGGCCTCATTTTGATGATGATGATAAAACTGTGATGCACTACATGCTATAAAGCAGTGGGTCTCAACCTTTCCAGATTACTATGCCCATTTCTCAAGTTTGTCGTCATTCATGCTTGAGTTTCACCTCACTTCCAAACTCTTTTTTACAAAAACAGACCTAAAAATGCAAGTGTCAGAGTACACTATTACTGAAGAAATTTACTTATTTTGTGTGAATGAAATTATAGTTTATACTGACTTCACTAGTGCTTCCTATGTAGTCTGTTGTAAAACCAGGCAGTATTATTGGGTGAGTTGATGTTCTCTCTGGAAGACCTCTGCATACTCCTAGGAGTATTTAACTGCTTGTTGAGAACTGTCGCAGTTAAGGCTCTGATACTACTTTAATTTGGCACTGTGAACAATTTCAGAACAATCCATTGTCTTGATACTTTGGGCTGTCTTAATTATGACCTGTTTCATTGACATGGTTGTCTGCTGATGCCATGAGAGCTCTCCTGGCACAATGTCTCATCAGATCCAACTGATTCCAAGAGGAAGATATTCAAACCCTATAAGAAATTCAATACTGAATGGTACATCTTCCCTCTTCATCTTAGCTTTGCATCACTTGTTAAGATTTGGATTCACCATGAGATTTCTCTTCAGTTGCAGCTTTTTTGTACATTTAGAACACTGATTTAGTTAAACCCATGCAAACTCTTATGTGGGAGCATCATATTGTTTTGAAACAGTCTTGTATAATGTTATCTTGCTTTTGTGCATGTACCTGTCATTAAACTTGTGCAATTGAATGTTAGGAGTAAAGTCCAGGTATTCTCCCTTAGCCACTGATTGTGGCAAGCCTCTCAATCTCATATTAGCCGTGTCTACACTTCCCCCTTTCTTTTGAAAGGAACATGGTAATGAGCAAGGTCGGAAGGTGCTGATGAGGCACTGCCATGAATTTGCAGTGCGTGACTAGCATAATGGCTGCAGCGATTCGAAAGTGCCGCTTTCAAATCGCACACTGTCCGTGTAGATGGGGGACTTTCGAAAGGACCCCCAATCTTCAAAAGCCCTCTATTCCTTTTTAGCATCTCATTAGCATCTTCCAACCTCACTCATTACCATGCCCCTCTCTGAAGGAAGGGCCTAGTGTAGACATAGCCATTATATCTATAAAACTGACATAATGACTTTTGTCCCTCCCAGGTGCTGTTTTTTGTTTTTTTTTGTTAAGCTGCTTTGATACCCCATATGAAATATGTTAAGGGCAAAGTACTTCCTTTCAGTGTTGAATCTTAAGGATATCAGTTTGAAATAAAATGTCAAATATTTTAACAGAAAAAGACCTGTTCCCTCATAGTTACTGTAACACAGGAAGGTCATTGCTAAAATCGAAGAGGTTTTCAGAAATACTATACCTAGGGAACTGAAGACTGTCTTAAGTTTGAAAGCATGTAGCCCAAAATAGAAATATTGCAGTTACTACATACAACAGTGTAAGGGGCTAAGGTTATAAATGGCTGCTGTAAAACACTTCCTTCCTTCAAGCATTTGGTTGTTAACGTGCTGTGATGTTTTGTAGCATGTATATATAATATAATAATATATTTGAGAATATATTTAAGAACTGTACTCAATCCTTATGATGGTTTTTCTTCCTTACAGAATGATCCAGTTCGAAAGCAGAAAGCCCTAGAATACTTGGTATGTACACAAAGTACTTTTGCCAGGCATTTTGATATGGTTTTGCCCCAGTGCAGAAAGAATGACTCTTGCATGAATCACTGAGAAGAGTATGAACAAGCTTGATCAGTAATTTCTACTTTTCAAGTCATATTTCTTCACATCTTCTTTCACCATGTCTTAAAAGATTGGGCAATTAGAGTGTAAATAAATCTCTTGCTGTTTACTGTTGCCTGTATCATTATCATCATAATTAGAAGTTGAATTTGGACTGCTTCAGAGTTCAAAAAAGAAGCTAATTTCTCTGCTTTTTGTAATAAAGTTTTAATATTAGCTGCTAAAGTTGTTTTAATAATGTTTAATGCAGTGATAGGCAGCCAAGGCTATGTGGCCCACGTTCATCTCAGTGGGCTGCAAGACTGTTGTAATCAAGATGGTCACCCAGAGTAGGGTAGTTTTGCAAACAGCACTTGCATACGTAGAATTTGGGGGTGAGTGACTGAACTGTAGCAACTCTTTGATTAGATGCTGAGGCAGTATGCGGCTTTAACCATGCATTTTGTGTGCAGCCAGCACGTGCCTCGCTTCACGCGCCCGTGCTTTATGTGCATGTCACTTTAGTAATGCCAGAAGGGAAGAAAACTGTGTGAATGGAAACCAGTGGAATTTGGCAACCCTGTGTGTGGGCAACGGTAAACAAAATGCCTTGCAGGCAATACAGAATCCTGATGGGCCGCAACTGGCTTGGCAGCTTGCCCACCACTGGTTTAATGTTTAAAATGCTTTGCAAGGAGAATATTCATGAGCAACCATGGCTTGTAATTTGTTTGGTAAGTGTCTAGTCTCTATTTAGGAGATCTGAGAAGAAACGTTTATTTCATTAGTTTCTTTAAAAATTTGAAGAGAGGGTTCATCCTGTCCTTTTTCTTTTTTGACTGTGGAGCTCTCTGGCTGCTCTCTCACTCTTTTGAGGCATTGTACCTCATCTATGTAACAAGACTTGAGGAATGTAATTCTACATTCTAAAATGTCTGAGGCAGTCAAAACCAGTGGAAAAAGCTACCAGTATGGACAAGAACCGCCTTATTTAGATTTATCATCTGGTTGGGTCACTTCTGGGAGCTGAGGTCTGTTAGCATCCAGTTTGTAAGTTCAGACTTTTTTTTAATGCACAGAATTTCACAAATTATACCATCAAATAGCCAGGGCTTTCAGCTGCTAGTATAAATCCAATTTCCTTAATTTTATGCTCCAGGTGCTCACAAAACTTCCTCTGAATCCATCTATTTTGTTTCCATTTCCCAAAATTTCTGATCTCCTTTGGGAAGTCCAGCTGAGCATTTGAGATGACCGTTCTTAATTCTTGTTTAGAACTAAACTTTTCTGAAAGTGTGGTTATTTTGAATTTGACAGGAAACTTTTCGAGTCACCTCAGACAGAGAAGCAACTCTGATAGTTGGTATTACACAAGATCTGACAGAAGCTTTGAAGACCTTTTGTAACAAGAAAGCAGTTGTAAGTAATCTTATCTACTTTAATGACTAGTACCATATTTTGGTGTTCTGTTGCAAAGGTTTTTCCATTGGCTTACCCACTATTGCCATTCACAATCATGTAACATCCCTGTAACAAGTGTTTAGTGAAAGTGTGCTGGATTTTGAAGTGTTAATTGCACTATATTTTTCTCTTTAATTTTTTTTCCATCTCCCATTTGTCCTGTTTTCTTTCACTCTGCAAGTGATTGTCTGAAATTGGTCTCCTTTACCTCCTGCGTATGGCTCTAGGTTGCCTAGTTGTTGTTGTTCTCCCACCACGCTGCGGGCTCTAGGTTGCCTAGTTGTTGTTGTTGTCCCACCACGCTGCTTTTCTGCCACTTAGTTCCCTTGTATCTTGGCTACGTACCTCAACTATTTGGTGTTTTTCCCCCCAAGTGATGCTGCTTGCCTGGACATATAGACAGTTGTTGGTGTCATGCAGCTCTATTCCTGTTTGAAGCTTTCAGCCGTGAGAATATCTCCTATTCTTCTTCATCTTCTCTTAGAGCAGCAGACTGTAGTGGGCATAAGTAGTCTGAGTGCTCTTCTGTTTCTAACTCATAGGGACCAGTGACCGGTATGGTCCAATTCTCTGGACCTTATGAAATTAGACTAGTCCTGTAATTTTCAATGAGAGGCAGAAGCAGGCATCCTTCCATTTTCCATGTTGAGCCGCCAGCTCCTTGGGGGTTGATTAGCAAGCTGGTCCCAGGAGGGAGGTCGTTGGTTGGTTGGTCCTGTTCCGGGGATGGATGTGGGTGGGGGGAGTTAGGGGATAGGCAGGTATTTCTCTTTGTATGGCACCACATGGCCTGGTCCAGATGGGGCAGAATTCAGGAGCTGGTTCACTCTGTTAGACTCCCATCCAGGGGAGCTGCTGCTTCCTGTCTGGCTGTTGGGTGGGGTAAAGATGGGCAGCTCTGACAGTGCAGTGGTTGGGAGCCTGGCAAGCCTATACATAATGGCTCCTGCAGACCCAAGGAAGACACTGCAGGAGCTGAGACCAGGATCCATCCTTTCACCATAGCCAATGTTGTAGCCTGTGCTGTCACTGCTTGGAACAGGAGGAGCTGTGTGAGGGGCCCTGTGCTGGCAGGACAGAGGTGTGTGGATGGATCCTGGTCTCTATTTTTAACCAGCTAACACTTTAGTTTCTTCCTGTGGCCTGCAGGGTCCACTGTGCCAAGAGTCGAGTTCCCTCCACTTCTGCAACCTACTCATGCCTAGAAAAATCAAAGCACTTTGGCTCTGGGAGGGATTCAGCAGCCATGATTATGCCAAGAAATTGGAACAGTTACTTAGGAAACTCACGTGACTATTTGCAAATATAACAAAGTTTTGAAAACTTGTAAAATAACTGGTGAGGTAAGAGAATAATAAGAAAAATAATCACTCAAGTCTTTCAAGGAAAAAACACTGTCAAAACCTGAATTAATTGATACTAGTCAAACGATAAGTACGGTTGGCTGGCTTTCATTTTCCTAGCACTCAGCAAATTTTGATAAAGTAGTATCATAAATTCCCTATTAAGGGTTGCTTGTTTAAAAACTGTAATAATTTCTTCTTAAAGCATACTCCTATTTCTTCTGTCTGTTCACTAGCTGGAGATACGGTTGTTCACATAGGTTTCAAACTGTTCTTCTGGTCTTAATATTAGATGTAATTAATCTTCTGCCTCCCAAAGGCTGGCCAAAAAACCTTCTTAGGCAAACTAGAAATACAGCTTAGCCTACTGTCTTGATGCAGGTGTTTGTGTCCTCAGATTTTGAGACGTGTGCGCGTGTGCAGGCATGTGCATGGCGGGTGAGGAGAAAAAGCTTTAAAGTCCTCATTTGTGTACTAGAGGTTGATTTTTTTTTTTCTTGGATTTATGGCTAATTCAGAATCTAGGTCAAATAGGAGTATGTCATTGTTATGCACATTGATAGGTGTGAGCAAATTAAAAAGCAGACTTGAGCAGTGCAGCAGAATATAGGATTCATTGCTTTAAAATGGCATTGCCAATCAAAATTAATTGGCGTTCTATTGGAAAAGTTGCTGCTTCTGAAATGGTGAAAAGTAAATGTAAATCTTTGAACAAATACCTTGAAGTGTGAGTGGTTTTTTTGCTTTTTTAAGGTCAATTATGCCAACAGCCTCAAGCCAATGATGTTATCTCAACACAAGCTTTCAGCAGCAAAAACTGCCCCCAAACCATCTACGTCTTATGGAAGTTCCAGAGGCAATTCAGGTACTTTTCAAGGTTTTTTGACAAAATATTCTTTATGAAATGGATTTAAATTCACAGAACATGCTATGTGAACCTTAAACTGATGCCCAGACATCCCACTCTTCTGCTAGAATGCTGACCTTTAGAAGTACTTTGTGATTTCCATTGGTTGTCTGATACAGTTCAAGGAGTTTTGGGTTTTAATCTGTTTAAAGTTGCCTGATTGATACAGACCATGTGTGGACCTGCCCATCTCATTAGGCAGTATCAAGCCGCTGAGATCAGCAGGGGATACTAAAGCTGCTATCTTTCTCTGATGGGAGGGCTGCCATATTCTCCCGTGAGTAGAAATAAATCTGCTGGAACCACTAAAAAGCAGAATAAGCTGTGTGCCTCCGAGCTCATGGTCTATTCTAAAGCATTATTCATCCATTTTTTTAGGGGGAAAAGTTACAGATGGGTCTGCCACTAGATGAGGCAAATACAAGTGAGTGGTGCTATACTAACCTTTCTGTAAGACAGAATGTCATAACAGCCTTTGTCCACCTGAAGAAGTCTGGGACTGAAGAAAGATGAACAGTACAAGCTTTATTATCTGGTTTCCCTGGGAGAACCAGGGATGTTGGGTAATAAAAGGTGCCTGTTTTTAGACCTGGCCCCGATCCACCCACACAGAGACACCCTGGCCTGGCAGTGGACAGCTGGCTGGACGTACAGGTTAACAAAATACGCCGATTATCTGAATGCCAGCTAACTAGGCTTTTACTGTAGTATGTTCCTCTGCATAAGAGAAGACTACCCCAGTGGATAGGAAAGATAGGAAATATGTCAAGGGACCCTCCTGGCTTAATCAGGAGATCGTCGCTGATCTAAAACTTAAGACTCCTGCAAAAAGTGGAAAATAGAATAAATTAGAAAGGATAAATACAAATAAATAGCACAGATAAGGACAAAATTAGAAAGACAAAGGCACAACATGTGATTATATTAGCTAGAGACATAAAGGGTAAAGAGAACATTTTACACATGCATTAGAAGTAAAAGGAAGACTAGACAGACAGGCCCAACTGAACATGACTCGTGCCAGAACAGTCCATATCGACTCTGTTTTGGCATGAGTAGCATAATGACAACTATACTACTATGACTTCATTTTAAATACTAATATATCTACAGTCTAAATACTATTCAAATACCTTAGTATTTTTGACATGCATAATTTCATATTTAATATTTTAGAAGGAAAAATATCACTAGCATCAATTTTTTTCACGGAACACTCATTCACATTGTACGGCACACCCGTGTTCCATGGAACAGTTTGGGAAATGCTGGTCTAGCTATACCACTCCTCCTCCGCAGTCCACAAGTTTTTTAACCTTGTCCAAAAAAGCCATCAGGTTGGATTGACAAAGATTTGTTCTTGGCAAATCTCTGGTAACTGTTTCTTATGGCTTTATTATAGAATACTAGAACTGGAAGGTACCTTGAGAAGTCAACAGGTCTAACCAGTCTCCTGCCCTCATGACAGGATCAAGCGCCATCTAGGTCAGGGGTCTGCAACCAAATAGCAAGAAGAGCCATTTTTTCAAATTCAGTTACAAAATCAATATTAAAGAGCTGCAGTGCATCAGAATATGAGACAGCCCTTAATAAATAACGCCAAACTGGACTTTTTGGAACCCTTATTTTAAGAACAGGGCACACAATGATTTGTACCAGTTAGGAAGTTTGTTACTTTCACCCCTGGGTTGGAGAGCAAATGAGGACAAGGAAAACGCTGCATCTTGGGATAAGCTCTTCAGCAGAGAGGAGCAATGTTGACATCAACCCTCCACACTTCTCCCCTCACTCCCCCATTCCCAGACTCTACACCCCGCCTTGGCTCCCAAACCCATCCCCCATCTCCAGGCTTTACTGTCTCAGCCCTCAACTCTGCCCCCGCCATCCCTAAGCTTTACTCCCATCCTGCAGACCTACCCCCTATCCCCAGGATTAACTTGCCTCAGCCCCAAACTGGCCCCTCGGACTAACCCATCCGTGGCACTGGCTTTATTTATTGTTAGCAAGCCAGATACAGTGGCATGACAGGACAGCAGACCCACCTTAGGCTCAACACAGCTGGCTCCAGCCCTCCCAGCAGAGCTGAGGGCAAGGGGAGTGCTTGCAGGCGGCCACATGTGTCCGCTGGAAGGAAGGCTGGTGTAGAGGTGTTCCGCTGGCGGGGGATGAGCCGAGCCATGCCCACCAGAGTGGTATGGCTGCTCAGGTAGTGGGGCAAGCATGGGGCTCTCTGCAGCTTCCTGCCCTGTCGCCGATGAAGTAGTGGAGCTAAATTTAATTGGTTTAACGACAGGATTCCTCCCTCTGCCCTGCTGGCCATTGACCCAATTAAATTTAGTTCTGCTGATTCAGTGGTGGCAGGGCAGGGAGCCGCAGAGGAGTCAGCTATATATCCTTCATCTGGACAATATGCAACAAGCTATACTTTACAAAGCGGGTCATCTTCTAGATCTTTTTGCAAATTGATCCATTATTCACCCTATTTTCTTCCCTGGCACAGAAGTTAAGCCAACCAGTTTGTAATTGCCTGGGTTGCCCTTAGTTCCCTTTTTATAGATCAGTAGTGTATGTGCCCTTTTCCAGTCTTCTGGAATCTCTCCTGTCTTCCATGACTTTTCAGAGAGAGGTTCAGATACGTCCTCAGTGAGCTCCTCGAGTATTCAACAACAGGGGTGAGCAAACTTTTTAAGTCAGACCCCACTTCTTGTCTCTGCAATTAGCAGTACCCATCCCAACCTGTCTGTGTGTGAGGGGCGGTGTCCCGGAAGTGCTCTGCTGCATTCCCTTGGCAACAGCAGCAGGGGAGGCAGTGGAAGGGTCAGTGGAGGCTGTGGGTGTGGAGGTGGGGGACGGTGTCTAGAAATGTACTTGGTGGGTGGGGGGTTGAGGGGGAGTTGAGAATCTCATGAAATCACTTGACTTGAGGAGCTGGGCCTTGAAGTAGAACACTAAATATCATGAGATGTGCAGTAAAATTAGGAGAGCTGGCTGTGCCGCACTGTAGTTAATGCATGCTAGTCAGAGCCCTAACTTTGTGTATTCCCCTTTGTAATTAATCTGTTGGTGCAGCAGTTTGGACATATAGAAGTTCTAGGTTTTGATCACTGCTGGATGTATGGCTTTTTCACAGGGAATCTGTGCTTGAGGGCATGTGGCTTGGTGCCAGGATAGAATAAAAACCCTGGTTTGGCCATAGGTGCTGGAACGAGGCGTGTGGGGAGGTGCTGCAGCATCCCCTGGCTTGAAATCGTTTCCGCTTTATACAGAGTTTCCAGTTTGGCTCAAAAACTCTTAACGCCCCCACTATACAAATTGTGCCAGCGCCCCTGGGATTGGGGTCCCAAATGAAGTTCTAATTACATCCTCCAGATTTTTTAAGCAAACTTGGCTCCCAGATTTGCCACTTGCGATGTCTCATTTCAGACTTGTAAACAGCCCAGAGAGTATTTCAAGTCAGCAGGTATCCCTGGGCCTTCCCTGCTTTTTGCGATGCTTAAAAACTGGCTCCCGCTCTGCAAAAACGAATTGAGTTGGAGGGGAAAAACCATAATAATGAAGGAAAAGGAAGCTGGGCCCTACACCTGCATGAGGGGACAGGCGCTGTGCTGGGAAGGCGTGTGAATGGACCCAGACTTTTGCTGATTTGCAGCACAGTCTCTGTCCCCTGCCCCTTTCAGAAGCCCAGGGACTCCAGTGTTGCATGCTCAGCTGTTTGTTTGGTGCAAGCCTGGCTGCTGGGGAGCTTTGTGGATTGCTGGCTGCTATCACTCTCATTGCCCCCATTCCAAATCGCAGGGGAGGAGCAGGCAGCCTGCCAAAGCAGCGTGTTCCTTTGCAAAGGCTTGGGAGAAGAGCAGCAGCCTCAGAAAGGCCTCTTAGGCCATGTCTACACTAGCCAAAAACTTCAGAATGGCCATGCAAATGGCCATATCGAAGTTTCCTAATGAAGTGCTGAAATACATATTCAGCGCTTCATTAGCATGCGGGCGGCCACCGCACTTTGAAATTGACACGGCTCGCCCAGACAGGGCTCCTTTTCAAAAGGACTCGGGCTATTTCGAAGTCCCCTTATTCCTATCTGCTCATGGCAATTTCAAAGTTTTTGGCTAGTGTAGACTTAGCCTTAGAGAGATGGGTGCGGAGAGAGAGGTTTGGGGGGAAAACAGCCTTTGGCTCTGCATTTATAAACAGAGCAGCAGCTGGAAGGGGAGAGAAACAGAACAACACATTCCTCCTCCACCAGTTGATCCAGGGATATTTGGTTGGTTTGTTCTCTCCCTCGCCAAACACACTTGATTTCCTTCCCAAACTCCCCCACCCCCTTACTTTACTGAGCTTCAATGTACACGGAGAGGAAGATACATAATTTAAGGAGCTGACAGCTGGCCTTGCAGGCCAGTTGTTGTCTCTCAGAAGTGGCATGCTGGCAGTGGGAAGGGAGGAAATGGAGGCAGCAGGGGGTAGGAGGCCAGTTGCCACATGCCACGCCCTTTGTGCTGCCCTCTTCTCGCATGTGTATTTCTTTTGGTCCTGGTGCCTTGAAGATACCTAAGGTTTTTTAACTTGTTCTTTCCCTGTCTTAGCTTCTGAACTTAGTCCATTTTCACTGTTAGGTACCCAATCAACATCAACCTTTTGGTGAAAGTATTCAGACCTGTCTTGCTTCAAAGACTCTGGACTGCAAGACCTCTTCACTTTGCACAGTGGCAGTATCATAGCCAAGGAGGTTAAGCCCAGGCATGATTATTGCTAGTTGAAATCTACTGTCCAGTTCTGTGATTATGTAAATCAAGTGGATTAAGCAGCAGAGTTTCACTGTCTGATACATAGAACTAGAAAAAGTAAATTTGGAACTTGAAGCATTTTGGAGCAATAGGCCAAGTGAAATGGTTAATAGAAATTGGAGAAAAGTTAGGATTTTAGCAGATTCTCAGAAGCACTGTGACAACAGAATAGTCCTAAAACCCAGAAGTCTCACAGGTGAGCTGCAAAAACTTTTAAATCAGGCTTGTATCAAAATTTTATTTATTATGTAGTGAAACTTTAATTTGTAACATTTCTTCCTGCTTGTTTTTCCACTTTAAATGCAACAGCCTCCCCTTAAAAGAAGTGACATTCTTGAGGTTTCTAAAACAGAGACCTCTTTATCGGAATGTTAGTAATTTGAGTAAAAACTGATGTTAACAGCTCTTGGGAGTTTACCACTGGTTTTAGTGGGAGCATTTGAGATAGCCCTGAGTGCTTTTAAAAATCCACTTCCCAAATATGTAATTCTCTGTAAATACGTTGCTGAGGAAGCACACTGCAATCAGCAGGCTGGGCACTGAAAATCTCCAAAATAATTGCTTTCAATATTTTTGGTATTCATGTTCTAAATAAAGCAGCCTAAAGTGATAGGAGAAGAGAAAACTTTACTTAGTGCTGTGTTAGTTTCACCTCCTCAGATCCATCTTGGAAATGTGAAATATTGTGGCTGAGGCGCTTTTTAACACGTGTATATCAGTCTTCATTTGAGCACAGTCCTCTTAATTCATGGGGCAGCTTGCCCATTCAGTCACCAGCATTTTTTCATGGATTTGTCTTTTGGGGAGGGGTGGGGAAGAGCATCTGTCTGGCTGTTACTGATGGGTTTTTTGAGTCACGTTTACTTGTTGGACTTCGTCTGCACTTACCATATTAAAGCACTTCTGTAGCAGTGCTTGACCTCAACAGTGTGGTTGCATGCTGTTGCTGGGAGAAAAAAAAATGATGAGGGGTATAGCTCTCCACTTGAAAATGGATCTGCACTGGAACTGCGTAGCATCCAGTCTTGCTGCGCTGGAGGTGGAAGGGGGTAATGCTTTGCATTCCTGAGCAAGAAAGTTTCAACACAGTACCTTGCTAGTGTAGACAAGTCCTACCTAGATTCCTCATCTAGAAGCAAACCTTTGTAGGATATGTTAGAAGCTTCACTGGCATATGGTGTTTGGTACCCTCACTGTTGAGAAATGCATATGAGACTGGACTATTCAAATGTCTTTGAATTTAAAAAAAAATCATTTTGTACATTGTACGCTTGTGTCTAAGCGTTTGCTGTCTTCACTCATTATCTGCACAGGCTTACAAATACATCTACAAATACAGATAACTTTATTGCTTTTGTGCACTGGAATAGTTAGTGATAGAACACCTTCGCCTTTATTTGCGTATAACGTAATTCATGCTACCACTGCCTAAAGGGAAGAGGGGAGTAAATTGTGCCAGTTTTAGGCATCTTTATATGGATAGAACTCTATCCACATTGGGATTGTACTGGCATAACTATTGTGATTTTAAAAAAAAACAAAAACCCATAATATTAATTTAATAATTATACCCATACAGTAATGATGTGTGGAGCAGGCCCAGTAATTTAGTTATTCAGGCACCACTGAGAACTACTTTCAGGGAGCAGTTAAGGAAATGCTCATCTGTCCCATGAAGATACAGTGAGTGTTTGTTTACTTCAGATGTTTTGTGACTTCAAATGATTTGACAATTTTTAGGTCAGAATTGTTCTCCCACTTTTCTGCATTAATTTCATTTTTGCTTTATTACAAACCTGGTGAAAAACAACAGCTGGTGGTGATTTAACATTTTCCTTTCCAATAGGTAGAGAAAATAAGTGGTTTTTGTATAATTCAATTACTATCTTGGACAAACAAAGGGGATAAACTTCCAGATTAGCTGCCTCTCCGCCTCTTATGGTGTTGTTTGACCAACTTCTAGTGCTGATGGTCTGTCATTTTATTTAGGTTTGTTTCCATGTTTCTTTTCAGGAAATGCTAACTGGAATCAAGATTTTTCATCTCAAAGACCTAAACGGGCACAATTTACATCACGATCAGATGAAAAGACTTCACGCACCACTGGCCGTTCATACAGTTACCGGAGAGATGATGGATCATCCTCATATGGGCTAAGATCCAATGATTGGGCTACGCCTGGTAATTCATTTGCCCTTCAGACTGAAGCCTTTGCTACTGGACCCAATGAATGGCAGAAGTCATTCAACCATTCTGCTTCTGTAACCTCCAAATTCACTTCAGTTGAAGACCCCTCTTCGTGCTTCACACGTTCAGGGAGTGGGTATTCAACAGAATATAAGAGTTTTCAAGGAAACCAAACAGCCCCTGAAAATAGAATGGCTTATGGTAGTGGAAGTAGAAACTGGAAGAGTAAAGGAGCATTTACAAATGACAGGAATTTACCTGACCAGAGGTCATCCTATTCTGCTTCCACTGCTACGTATCGTTCATCTGGAGGATATTCAACAAACAATCCTTTACAAGGTGGTTCATCTTACTACAGGGATGGGTCTGCAAATTCCACTTCTTCCTCAAGAGGTGGTTCTAGTTGGTCAGAAGAATCAAGATACCAGAAATCAAATTTTGAAACTGATTCGGCCTTATTTCATTCATCGTCTGTCCGTAAGTCCTGCAGAGATTACCAACCACCGAGGAGAGAGTTAGATAACAGGTTTGAAGATGCCAGTGGTCGTACTTCCACCTTTTTGCAAGGAAAGGATGTATCTGTCATGCCTGAAATGCTCAAGCCACCGGCTCCATATTATCCAGCACTTGAAAGTAAGATTGTGATGTATTCTATTCTTAATAAAGCCTTGTTGGCCTCATCGTAATATGTAGCACTACAAAGCGGTAGTCAAAGGTTCAAACTGTGCAGAAAGCTGAGATGGCAGGTTCAGTTGTTGGGACACTTTTGGGTTGACTTCCCTTAACAGCACACTTTTGCAGCTCAATGTTGGCATTAGTATTGTTCAGAAGTGAACTCACTTTAATTGTTTTGAGGCTCATGTCACTGTTTTGGCAGTGCGGTTGTGAGAAGTGAGAACCCTACCTAAAAGGGAGAGGGAGGGGGAGATTTGCTCTGGGCCAGCTGTCTGTCTAGGTTCCAAATTTCATAAAGCAGCCAGTGTGTTTCAGACTTCAGCAAATAGTACCACAAAGGTGGCTGCAAAAGAGAAACCGTGAATACAAATAGCAAGTGTTTGGGGGGGGGTAAATCGAGCATTGGGGCTGGTGGTAGAAGGGAGATGTGCAAAATATGTATCAAACACACTTCAGGATAATGTATATTTTTCATTTTACTATAAAAAAACCAAAACAGCCAGTTTGACATGGATTCTAACAGCTGTTTTAGATGGTAACTTGTCATTATTTTGCATTGGTGTCTAGGCAAATAAACATTATGAATTGCAGTTTTTGAAAAATAGTAGAGAAAATCTGTTTTATAAATGTGTTTCTAGAACATTTTAAAGAAGAGAATTCATATATAACTAGGCCTTTATTCACCATGTTGGGGAATTTGCTAGACAGATAATGCAAGCTATTCTATGTTAAATTGCCTAATTTTATGTTAAAAATTAACGATTATTACCAATGTGCTGTAGTCATCTATACCAAGTTGCATAAAGTTAATAATTTAAGGATTTTTTTTTCTTTCAGATATCAATATTGAAACATTAATCAAAGTGCTAATTGAAACTAGACAAATAAATTGAGAAGAAAACAGCTGAATAGGAACAAATAGCAGAACACTGAAGAATCTTCACTTCTGTTTTTTAGGAACCAGACTGATCAACAAAGTCCTGGATGTGTTTTGTTTTTTTTGTTTTGTTTTTGCAGAAGGGGATGGAATTTATGGCTTTAGCACAATAAAAATATAGTTGGAGCACAAATTGTCATGAAAATGAACAGTGTTCAGGAATTTTTATGCATTTGTTAAATATTTTTAGTATATTACGTTAAACTCTTGGTTATTAATATTAACCAGCCCCTCAAAAACCATTTGCCAAAAAAAATTTTGTATGTTGTAATCCATTTAGGAAGACGAAGTGAAAATAAGTTCCATTGCATGAAAAATAAAGAAATGCACTTACTGTGCATATAAACCATTGACCAGTTCTTCTCACTTTAGATTATATAGTGAGTTAGGACACCTTCAAGAAGTGGCTATAATCATTTTTTTAAACACAATAGAATGATGGGTCCTAAACAAAACACTTTTCCTACTGTGGACTCGATGTTCTCTTACATAAGAAAATGAAAACAGTTGTTAATGGAAACACTTAACCAATTTTGTTTTATTAAATTGTAAAAATGCATAAAAATATGGAAATACAAACAATTAGATTGTACAGGGTAGCAGTCTGCATTTTCAGTTTTTATTTTATATTTGTGTTTATTTTCCAAATGTTAAAAACAGGATGAAGTTGGGTTAAAATTGAAAAAGTAGGAAAAATTGGGGGAGAGAGGGTTTTTGTAATATCACCATTTTATTACAGTATAATTGAAACTTTACAAAAATATTGACTCTTTGAGAGCTAATAGTTTTCCCAGGTGTTCTAGTTTGCATACTCACATAATTTTCTCCAATGCTTCCTCATTCATGTTGAGCCTCTTGCTGACTTAGAAATAATCTGACTTTGAAAAGGTGCACTGTGCATAAGATTGGTACTCACCTTCTCATAACTAGTTCTTCGAGATGTGTTATTCACATACATTCTAATCAGGTGCATTTGCACCACGTGCGCAGTTGTTGGAAAGTTTCTCCCTTAGCAACATCTGTTGGGTTGGCAGTGGAGCCCCATGGAGCAGTGCCTCTGTGGTGCTTAATTGACCCTGCTGACCTTTGCACCCTTCAGTTCCTATTTGCTGGCTACTCCAGATGTGAGGGAGGGGCAAGGGTGGGTATTAGAATGGACATGACTGACACTTAGGAGAAGGTGAGTAACTGTCTTTAAGTACTTATCCATGTTGAGTTCAGTTTGGTGACTACTGAGCTCTCCGATGGAGGTAGGTTTGGAATTAAGGAATCGCTGAGTGGAGCACTGCTCTGCCAGAAGTAGCATTGGCTCTAGCATGCTGGATGATGTGATGTAGCGAGAGGGGAATGTGTACATTGACAACCAGGTAGCAGATTTCCTGAATTGGAACCCAAGCCAAGAATGCTGCTGAAGAGGCTGGGGCTATTGTACAATATGCTGTACTAGGGGAAGCTGGGACCTTGGCCAGCTCATAGCATGCTGGGATGCAGTCCATGATTCATGAGATCTGCTGAGGGCAAACCACGTGTCTTCCATCCTGTCTACCATAGACATAAACAATAAGTTCAATTTGCTGAACAGCTTGATGACTCAATATAGAATGATAGTGTTCTAATGTGTGGTGCTGTTGCTCTTATTGCTGGTGTGGGGCTTGGAATTTTGGAAATGGACCACCTCCTTAGGGAGGAAGGCTAGAGGAGGCCTGAATTGTACCTTATCCTTATGGAAGACTGAACTGAAAGCACTGGCTTTGGGACCACCCCCATTACTGCCACCCTCCTGGCTGACATAGCTACCCACAATGCCATCTTGCAGGCCAAATAGGAGCACATAGGTAGTAACTCAATGGGGGTGGGGCGCAGGCTATAAGTCTAGCTAATAGCAGGTTTAGTTCCCAAGCAGATACTGGCTGTGGTGTGAGTATAGTATTCCCAAACCTTTTAAGTGTCCCAGTATGGCATCAGTGAACAGCAGAGTGCTAAAATAGCTGCCCAAATAGCTGCAGTATTACTGGAGGATTGCACTAAGCCCTCATGCTTGAGGTGAGGTAGGTAGTGCCAGAAGAGGCATGGGTGCATATAAAGGAGGTGTCTGATGCTCTGTGCACCGTTTGGCTAGAAAAGAGGTTTGGGTGGATGGTTTACTACCACCTCCATGCAGGTTCCTAACTGGGTTTGAGCACAGGAGGTCTCTAGAGTTTAGCCATCCAGCTTCCATGCTGTGAGGTAGAGGCACCAGAGGTCCAGCTGGTAGAGCTGAGGGGTGGTTGTGTGTGATTAGATTGGTGTATAGAGGTAGTGTTGACTGATGTTCCTGGAGTGTAATGTACTGATTTACTGGGCCACACTGAAGTGGTAATAAAATCAGCAGGGACAAAGGGGATGCAAAGTACTGTTATACAGGCAACTGGTGGGAAAGTGTACAGAAGATGGTTTATCCAGGGCAGGTTGAAGGCATGTGTGAGAGCCCCTACACTGTGGTTCTGAAAGGAGCAAACTTGCTGTTGGAGTGAAGAGTTATTTGGAGGTAACCAAGATGTAGCAGCAACTGATGACTAGATTAACAAAACTTTTTAAAAAGAGTGGAAGAGGGAATCACCACTTGCAAGTAGAAGGAAAGGATTGTGTACAAGGAGGAAGAAAGTGCTTGAAGTGCATGAAGTTTAAACATTAGCTTGGAAGTATACAGATAAAATGGGGAAGAAAATTAGGTTTTTACTGTTGAGTATTGCAGTAAGCTCAATTTTAGTGCAGTTCTTGTTTCCTACTATGAGTTCAGCGTCATCTAAGAAATAAGGTGCCATGGTGTGAGACTACATTTCTGTACTCATGGTTGGGGCTGCATGTGGATGGTGGCAGACACCACTCACTTGTTCTGCTGAGTTGACTATCTTGCTTTCTTGTCACTAGCCAGTAACTCCAAGTGTCTTTGCACCTGGTTTTACCATTTTTATACTGTAGGTGGTTACCTTGCTTTGATTATAGCCTGTTAGACCTGCTACCCTGTACTTTTGCCAAGAGCTGCCTAATCTATGGGGATGGCAGCTGAAATAAGCAAAGACCTCAGTCCTCTCCAAATTGTCCCTTACTCTTGGCAGCTGATGTTTAATGTGAGAACAGGCACTGGCATTAGAACAAGGTGGCGAGACTGGGATTGTGCTGCACTTCTAGAGATACTTCCCCTCTTGTACGCTGCTGCAAAAATTCATAGCCCCATATGAAACTTACTGTAACTGATTCTTAGATGTTTAGTCCAGTGTCCAGCAGCTGGACAAGGTTGCTTAGCACCACCCAGCATATTACACCTGGTACTTGAACCACACCGAAGTAAAGCCAGGGGAGTAGGGTCCCACTTGCTCAGCCAGCTTCCACCTGCAGCTACAGCAGCAAAAAGCTACAGTTCCATCCAGGCACACACGAGAGCGATCAAAACCGGCTTGGAAAAAAAACTTGTGAGGAGCTGGAAGTTTCACAAGAGTCCTGTCCTACCTCTTTTTGCCTTCCCCTATGGCTGGAGGTGCTAACACTCTGCGGCTCTTCCAACACTGGTCAGAATGACTGCAGACATTTCCAAGCTTGATGCTGTAAAAGTTTGTAAATCAAAGCATTTGGACTTACATTACCACTCATCAGGCTGTCTACTCCTATTTTATTTAAACAAACAATTGAAACCATTTGTATAATGTCTTGCTCTTTTGACAAACAGGTTGTGTGTCAAGCCTAGATCAAGTTACTGAGAACATAGCAAGTAATTTTTATCATTAGCCTCCTCTGGGTAATACTTAACTCTCCTCCTAAAAGTACAAGAGCTATTCTTTGAGGCTGAACATTGTCAAAGGAGCTACAGAAGCAAACCCCACTAAGCTGCAGTGAATCCCACTTGGCCTAAGTGCCTTAAAAACTTAACTCCAGCAGTAAGTTGCTCATGTACAGCCTTTACTGGTCCATATAACTTATCCTGTGGCAACACAGAGATAGGGGTTGGAGACGTTTCATCCTCAAATTCACCATGCACCATTCTACATGTGACTAGGAAGAAAGCCCTGAAAAAAGTGTTTAGTTAAATGCCTGTGAGACTAATTGCCTTCTCAGATCACCTGGACCATCTCTATCCCAAATGGCTGCAGCTCTGAAAAGTACCAATATTTACTTCTGTTTGTTACCCTGAAAGTCAGAGAGGGCAGGAGCCACCCCTAAGAATGACAGACCACAGGAGGTCAATATCGATCAGCATTACCAACACTCCACTGCTTACTAGGTTCTGTGGCACATATTTAGAGCTAACAGCACAGACAGGACTGGTGGCTGTAAAACAGACCACAGGAAACTTACCCATGCCCATTAAGTGGACAACTGAAATTATGCCAGACCAAAAAAGTTGAACTTGTTGAGTAAAATGCTAACAGTCCCCAGCTTATTTAAAGGCTTCAAGCTTAGAGACCCCACCATTCCCAGGCTTCTCATGAAAGGAACTAACCCAATAAAGAATTCAAATCCTCCCCAGAATGAGCTACCAAACTATGCTGCTTATCCTGTATCTAAAGGTAAGTTGTGCCACAGATACTGCTGATAGTTACCTTCTCTACTGGCCTGGATCTGAGCCAAACTGAGGCAAGGGCAGGAAGAGTGTTAATTGCATGGTGCCAGGTAACTAGCAGCACAAGACAGGGAGGGTAGCTGGGTGCTGTGTTTAAATGCTCCCACTAGAGCTGCAGACTCACCTGAGGATCAGCACTTGAAGAATCCACATAGGCCAGGCCTACACTAGGCTGAAAAGTCAACCTGTGATAACCAACTCAACTACAGGCATAGTTGGAATCGACATACCCTAGGGTCTTTTTTGGCTATGCCAACAGAGAGAGGGTGATGGGAGAAATTCCTGTTGACCTCCTTTACAACTTGCAATTTTGAGGAGTACCAATGCCACCTGCAGAGCCCGGATGGTTTGATTTAACATATCCCCCCCATGTGTGCTACGCTGAACCCCCGCAGAGTGACCCTGAATGAGTCAGTCTTCTGGCAAGTGTAGCCCTATACCTAGCTAAGACCTAAATGGGTCAGGAGTAAGAGGGAGCAGAAGTTAAAAAAAGGCACCAACTCAAACCCATCCATGATGAGGAAGGAACTAGGGATGGATAAGTGCTGGCTACTGAGCCCAGCAGGAAGGCAAGTTTGCACCTCCAGCTGGTGAGACTATTCAGTGGCTTAGCATACCTGAGTTCAGACATCAAGATACAGATCCAAAGAGTAGGAATCAATCAGCTGCCTTTAGAGAAATATCCTTACGTACAAAGACTAGACAGGACAGTGTGACTATTTACTGTTTTAAATTCTGTATTAAAATTAATACATTAAATCCTTATAAAAAGTAAGGCACATGCAAGCCATATTGTGCAATTTGTCTGACTGTTAAATCCCTTTTAATTAACAAGCATTTCAATTTTGGCATTTCTAAAAAGTGATAATCTGGAAAAAATTTAGCACAGACATCACCACAGTTCTAAATTTCGCACTAACAGGTGATATGGCCATTGCTGCTACAGTAATACAACATGAAAGCAAAGCAGCTGGAGTACAAATGGATTCCCAAGTTGGTAGCATATACAATTGAAGAGAATGAAACAAATATTTATGGTCATTCAGTAAGGGACAAGATTTGGCAATTCCAGTCTTTGTATCGCTCATGGTCAATCTCATTTGCACTGTTCACTGTCATACAATGCCAAAGACCATAGTAAGATATTGTTCATAAGACACTTGAATCCAGCCATCCTGGTCAGTATCATAGCGCCTGAATACATCAGTCAATCTCTGGAAAGAAACAGAAGATATTACTGTGTAGAGTGTTCGAGGAACATAGGTACCACTTGTAAACTGTCATGCATTTCCAGCAAGGACAGATTTGGGAGCCATCCCCAGGATGACTGTTTGGGATTTTAGATTCAGTGACTGAGGCAAAAGGCGATTCTTTGCTTTTTCCTGGTGGGCTGTCTGATTAAGTCCCCCCATTACCCTCCTATAGTGTTGCCCTGTGTTTGTACATTTAAATTAATAATTCAATATGTAGTCTTTGTATACATTTTGTTTAGTATCCAACTCAATGTATATTAGCATATATCTGCTAAAAAATTAGGGGACAAAATTACTTCCCACTTGGACAGTAAGACTAAGGGTGGTTTAACAAACATCTTTATATATGTTTGAAAAGCAAACCTTATCTGTTTAAGCTTGATGGGTCATGCACTATATTATACCTGCAAAGAAATAACTGCATAGTCATGGTGTATAAAAATAAAGAGGCCTATTATAAAAAATACTATGGAAACAAGTCACCACTTCAATAATTTCATTATAACCAGAGACTATGACAATGACTGAGCAATTCTATTATACAGTAGACCTTCAAGATGTGTGCGCTCCAATTGCAAGTATCTCAGGTTAACAGGACTGAGTGGCAAGGAAACTGATCAGTGCTGCTGCTGCTGCATTGGTCAGTTTCCTGGCTGCTGCCCAGCAGCAGCCAACTGGGCTGCCACCACTGACAGAAGTTTTCCACGCCTGTCAGTGGCTCTTGGTTACTGCCACGAGTGGGGAAACCGAGGGCAACTGTTTTTGAAATTATTGAAATTCAGCTCTCAATTAAGCATTAAAATACAGCTCTATATTGAGGAATGTCTACAAAACTATCATAGTGTCCTACACATGTGCATTAGGGATGTAAAATCCTGTTTAATTAGTTAACTGGTTAAATAGGCTGGGGTGTGCAGAAGCAAGTGGGGAGGCTACAGACGGGGCTGCTCTGGTCTGACTAGAGCACTCCTTCCCCACTTTCTCCCTTGACACACCCACAGTGCCCTGCGGACCTGTCCACAGCAGCCCTCTGGGGCTAGAGCAGCCCTCTGGGGCTAGAGCAGCCCCCTGCTCAAGGCAGGCCACTCTAGCCTGTACCTCTTAACTGTAACCAGCAAGCCTCATTGGTTCAGGGATGTTAAAGGTTAACTGGTAAGCCTTATCCTAATGAGCATATATTTTAACTGTAGCTGCTTGCTTCAACTCCTGTACAAATTTCATGGTGTCCCATTTTGACATTTGATGTATTTTACTACCTGCAACACAACGCAGCACTGAATGAAGTCATCAAAGGCAATCTGTCCTCTTCCTTGTCTGTCAAATTTCCGAATAAGGATATCGTAGAATTGATCAGAAAGTCGATATCCTTGGAAGAAAAAGGATTACAAGAGTGACATGACTAAAGCACACAGGTTACATAAGAGCATAACACACAGAAGCAAAAGGTCCATAAGTTAGAGGGGGAAAAACAGGCCAGAATCTGTCAGTAAATGTTGCAAACCAGTAATCACATTCAAATGGAGACTAGACTAATCTACTGAATGAAAAAATCCTCCAAGAAAATAGAAGCAATATAAAAATTCTTATGCATTAAGAACATGTCAAAACAATGCAATTAAGTTTAAGTGATTATATGTTAGAAGGGAAAGTGGTGTTTAGGGCTGTGCTCAACATGTTTTGTAATTAAGCACTAACATCCTTTTTCAATTGAACAAACTGTTTTTCTCTGCATCCAAAGAGAATGTAACTATACCAGAAGTGGTTTCCAAATGCTGCTGAAGTTACAAAATTCCAGTTACTTCAAGGTGATACAAATACCATGATGGAGAAGCCAGGAAGACTAGGAATTTTGCTAATTACACAGTGAATTATTTTCAAACCAGTTTTTTTGTTTGAAACACTCCAGGAACCAAGCAGTTGGAGGATGTTAATACTCCATGCTCACATTAAGTAACCTTTTTTCTCACAAGGTCTGAAGTGTTTTTAGAAAAAGATGACTAAGTATTATCCCATTTTACAAATGGGAAAGTGGGGATAACAAGTGTCTGAGTGGAATTACTTAACTATTCTGAGGACATCTGCCAAGTAAATACGAGACCCTCAGAAATTTCTAGCAGAAGCTCAGAGGAAAGCTCTCACACATGAAGAAAGTACAGTACACCCTGACTTTGCACAAGTTGCTCTGGTCTGGCTGGAGCACTCCTTCCCCACTTTCTCCCTTGACATACCCACAGTGCACTGGGGACCTTGGGCAACCACATGTAAGTTGGGACAGGGTGAGGGAGGAGTCCAGCTGCCTTTGGGTCCCCTAGTCCTGCCTTCCTGCTTTTGTGAGTAGCAGGGAGCCCAGAGCCAGGCGCAGCAGCACCGGGTCACTTTCCCAGCTCCCACAAGCAGAGGGGAGCCGAATTTAGGCTACCACCAGGCTCCCAGTTCCCCACCACTCAGATTTTTCAACTTGCGTTATTGCAAAAAACATGTAAGTTAAAATCATGTGAGTAAGGGGCCTGCTGTACAGTCACTCGTGTGCAGTAAAACTCATAAGATCCCTCTGACCATGTGAAAATGTGAGTTTACTGGAACCAGTCAACTGAGCTTACTGTAGGTTTTCAGAAGATACAGGGGGTAGCCAATTTGATAGTTTCAGCACTGCTGCTTACAGATGGTTACAACAGACCTGTTCAAAATTCATGAGGCTCTTTTGTTCTCCTTTGAAAGAAGCAGAGAAGATAACAGAAGCTCTAAACTGCGAAGTTAACTGTGACTATTGCTGGCAAAAAAGCCAGTCAATTTTCAAAAGCTGGGTCCAGCGCCTCTACAGATTTCCTTTGAAAATAGGTAAAATGAAAATCTTCCTAATCTCAACACGTGAGGCCTGATCTGAAGCCCAGTGAAGCCAGTGAGCAACTTCTCACTGATTCCTGCAGGCTCCAGATCAGGCTTACTTACTAAAGGGAGATGTGCTAGAATATCATTCAACGATTCTTCAAGGTGTTTTCTCTCAAGAGCTCATGCTTTCCACAGGAGCAAGTGGAGAGAGAACTGTTCCTCTTTTACCCCCAGATGCCTTTAGCTAGCCGACAAGCTGCTTTACACACTAGCTAACTCTTGGCACTTCTAAGCTGTACAAAATAGGAAGGGCCCAACCAAATTTACGGCCATGAAAAATGTGTCATGGACTGTGCAATATGGTTCCCCCCACCCAATGAAATTTGGCCTTTTGCCCTTCCCTATAGGGATTTCATGGGGGAGAGCAGTGTTTTCCAAACTGGAGCTCCTGACCCAAAAGGAAGTTGCCAAAGATCACAAGGATTATTTTAGAGGGTTCTGGTATTACCAACCTTAATTCTGTGCTGCCTTCAGAGCTGGGTGGCTGGAAAGCAGCAGCTCTTGGCCAAGCACCCAGAACTAAAGGCAGCACCCTGCCAGCAGCACAACAGAATAAAGCAGTACCATACCTGCTGCCCTTTACTTCTGCGCTGTTGCCTTCAGAGATGAGCAGAGAGCAGGCACTGCTGCCAGAAAGAAAGGTTACTCACCGTAGTAACGGTGGTTCTTCGAGATGTGTCCCCGTGGGTGCTCCACATTAGGTGTCGGGCTCGCCCGGCGCCGCAGATCGGATCTTCCAAGCAGTTTCTGCTGGACCGCGCATGTGCTGGTGCGCGCCGCTCCCTTGCGCGCTCCTGGCCACGTGCGCAATCCGGTCCCCGCCAGTTCCTTGACCAACCGCCTCGGATGCTCCTGCAAAACACTAAACAGAGATCCGAAGCGGGGAGGATGGGCGGGTAGTGGAGCACCCACGGGGACACATCTCGAAGAACCACCGTTACTACAGTGAGTAACTTTTCTTTCTTCTTCGAGTGTCCCCGTGGGTGCTCCACATTCGGTGACTACCCAGCAGTAACCCAAGATAGGAGGTGGGTAATCGGATTATGTGCAGCTTGTCCCCGAGAGGACCGCTGTCGACAGACAGGTATCCTCTTGGAATACCCTCTGAAGGGCGTAATGTTTGGCGAAGGTGTCATAGGATGACCAGGTCGCCGCTCTGCAAATGTCTTTTAGCGCAACACCCTTGAAAAAGGCTGTTGATGCCGCCACCACCCTAGTGGAGTGAGCCCTGGGCGTGGCCAGTAAAGGAGACTTTTTGAGTTCGTAGCACGTTTTTATGCAGGATACGATGTGCTTCGAGATTCTCTGCGAAGAGAGACCTTCTCCTTTCGATTTGGGAGCGAGAGAGACTAGGAGTCTATCCGTTTTCCGGAAGGACTTGGTCCTGTCTATATAGAAGGCTAGCGCCCTCCTCATGTCCAGGAGGTGTAGGCGCACCTCTTTATTAGAGTTATGAGGCTTTGGATAAAACGAGGGTAAAACAATAGGCTCGTTAATGTGAAACTCAGAAGAAACTTTAGGAACAAAGGCTGGATGCAGCCGTATGGTTACCGCCTCCTTGGAAAAAACAGTGCAGGGTGGCGTTGCCATAACTGCCGCAAGCTCGCTCACCCTGCGAGCTGACGTGATTGCGAGAAGGTCGTCTTTATCGTAAGGAGGCGGAGGGAAACCGTGGCCAAAGGCTCGAACAGTGGTCCCATTAGTGCATTAAGCACCAGGTCCAAGTTCCATGAAGGTTGAAGCGGTTTCTGAGGGGGGTATAGGTTTACCAACCCTTTGAGGAACCTGGTAACCATGGGATGGGCGAACACTGTGTGCTCTTCCTCTTCGTGTCTGAATGCCAAAATGGCAGCAAGGTGGACCTTTAACGAGGATAGTGAGAGTCCTCCTCTCTTGAGGTCCAGTAAATACTCTAATATTACAGGTATAGGCACTGAAAGGGGGGCTAGCTGTTTGGTAGAACACCATGCTGTGAAGCGAGTCCATTTCTGCTTGTAGGTCTTCCTGGTGGAAGTCCTCCTGCTACTTTCTAGGACTTGTTGCACTTCCTCCGTACATGTGCTCTAGGGAGCTGAGCCATGGATTAACCACGCTTGTAGTCACAGGCCTTGGGGGTGCGGATGCACTATGGACCCCTGGGCTTGCGTGAGCAGATCTGGTGCCACCGGAAGGGGCATCGGTGGACGGTCCGACATGCGCAGGAGTAGGGGGAACCATTGCTGTTGATCCCACGTTGGGACTATCAGGATCATTCGGGCTCCTTGCCTCCTGGCTTTCTGCAAGACTTTGTGGATCAGCACTGTGGGAGGAAAAGCGTAAAGCAGGGGGCCCCTCCAGGAGATTGCGAATGCGTCCCCCAGGGACCCCCATCCCAGTCCTGCCCTGGAGCAGAATCGTGGGCACTTCTTGTTGTGTTGAGTAGCAAACAGGTCTATCTGGGGAAAACCCCATGCGTGAAAAATCGGTCGTAGCAGATCGGGACGGATCTGCCACTCGTGCGTGAGTGCGAAACGCCTGCTCAGCTGGTCTGCCTTCACATTGTGAGCGCCTGGTAAGTACGAGGCTTTCAAGGTTATATTGTTGGCGATGCACCAGTTCCACAATCAGACTGCTTCCACACATAAGGCACGGGACCGAGCTCCTCCTTGCCAATTTATATAAAACATGGTGGAGGTATTGTCTGTACTGATCCCGACTACTTTGCCTTGTATATGGTCTCGAAAGTGTCTGCAGGTGTTGAACACTGCTCTGAGCTCCAGTATATTTATGTGCAGTGACTGCTCAGTGGAGGACCACAGCCCTTGCGTCACCTCTTCGCCCATGTGTGCTCCCCACCCTATGAGGGAGGCATCTGTAGTAAGAAAAACCGATTTGTGGTTGGTGGAAGGGTACCCCTGTTAGCAAGTTCTTGGGGTTTACCCACCATTGCAGGGATTTGCGTACCTCTGTTGTGGGCGACGCCACCCTGTGAACGGTGTGTGCTGCCGGTTTGTATATGCTCGCCAGCCAGTGCTGCATGCTGCGCATGTGTAACCTGGCGTTCTGTACTACGAACGTCGCTGCTGCCGTGTGGCCCAGAAGCTGTAAGCACGTCAGAACTGGCACCGTAGGGCTGAAGGTGATGACTTGCACGAGGGAGCCGATGGCCCAAAAGCGTGTCTCTAGTAGATACCCTCTCGCTGTAACAGAATTTATGCGTGCCCCTATGAACTCTATGTCCTGTGTGGGGTCTATCTTTGATTTTGCCAGATTGATAACCAGGCCGAGCGAAGAGAACGTGCCTGCTGTGACACGTATCATGCGTAG
Organism: Carettochelys insculpta; assembly: GCF_033958435.1. Classification (NCBI taxonomy): domain Eukaryota; kingdom Metazoa; phylum Chordata; order Testudines; family Carettochelyidae; genus Carettochelys; species Carettochelys insculpta. The sequence continues at coordinate 160,916,553 of NC_134138.1, read as the reverse complement.
TACCTCCTCCTCCGAGGCCCCTTTGAGTAGGCAGTCGTCCAGATATGGGAATATAAATACCCCGTCTGTGCAGGTAGGCTGACACCACTGCCAAGGTCTTGGTGAAGACTCTGGGGGCCAAGGAGATGCCAAACGGTAGGACCTTGTATTGAAAATGTTCTTTGCCTACCATGAACCGGAGGAATCGTTGGTGAGCCGGATGGATAGTTATGTGAAAATATGTGTCTTGTAAGTTGAGGGCTGCGAACCAATCTCCATCGTCTAGTGCCGTAAGGATGGAGGCGATTGTGATCATCCGAAAGCGTTGCTTGCGCAGGTACTGGCTGAGGCCTCAAAGATCTAAGATGGGCTTCCAGCCTCCTGTCTTTTTCTCTGTGAGGAAGTACCTCGAGTAGAACCCTTTCCCTTGCAGTTGCTCCGGCACTTTTTCCCACTGCCCCTATGAGCATGAGATGGTCTACCTCCTGCTTCAGCCTCGCTACGTGGGAGGCCTCCTGGAGGTGGGGCCTGGGTGGAGGTCGTGGCAGTGGGAGCGACTGGAAGGGGATGACGTACCCCGTGGCTATGATCTCCAGCACCCATTTGTCTGTGGTGATCCTTTGCCACTGGTCGTAGAATGGTCGGAGGCGATGGTGGAATAACTGCTTCGGATGACCTTGTGTGATGGTAGTGATGGCGCAGCCCTGGATCTGTGTGTCAAACTTGTGGCCTTTGGCCCTGCCCCGAGGACACACGGCTCTGTTGGGAACATCGCCTGGGAGTTCTGTACTGCTGGTGCTGTTGATGTCGCCCTTGCTCGTAACCCCTGTGGTACTGGGGACGCTGTTGCTGGTACTGGTACCATCTTTGTTGAGGGTAGTACTTTTTCTTTCTGTATGGAGGGGTGTAAATCCCCAGGGTCCTAAGTGTGGCTATTGAATCTTTACTGGAACGAAGGACCGAGTCAGTTGATTCAGCAAACAGCTTCTGCGAGTCGAAGGGAAGATCGACAATCTTTGCCTGAAGATCCCTCGGTATACCCGAAGTCTGGAGCCAGGACTCCCTTCGCATCACCACTGCCGTAGCCGTGGAGCGTGCTGCTGTGTCCGCAACATCTAGGGCGATCTGAACTCCCGTCCTCGAGGCCGCGTAGCCTTCTTGCACGATGGCCTTGAGCACCGGTTTCTTGTCCTCTGGAAGCGAGTCCATGAGGGAGGTTAACCTAGTGTAGTTGTCGAAATTGTGGTTCGCTAGATGCGCTGCGTAATTTGCCATTCGCAACAGTAGTGTGGAGGAGCAGTAGACCTTTCTGCCGAACAGCTCTAGCTTCTTGGCATCTTTGTCTGTTCCCCGTCTTGAATTGAGATGACTTTGATCTTTGTTGCGACGACTCTACCACCGAGGAATTTGGTTGTGGGTGGCTGAACAGGAACTCCATGCCCTTCGCCGGCACGAAGTATTTCTTGTCCGCCTGTCCAGAAGAGAGCGGAATAGTCGCAGGGGTCTGCCATATCATAGTGGCGGACTCCAAGATTGCTTCGTCAAGCGGTATTGCTATTTTGGAGGAGGCCGGAGGTCTCAGATTTTTGAGGAGCTTATGGTGTTTCTCTTGCACCTCTGCTGTCTGGATGCCTTGCATGAAGGCCACCCTTTTAAACAGCTCTTGGAACTGTTTGAGATCGTCCGGAGGATGGACGTCCCCCGGGGCCGTAGCCTCGTCCGGGGAGGAGAGCGAGGAACCACTAGGATACGCCTCTCTGGACCCTTCCGGTTCCTGTTGGTGATGGTACATCCGCTCGCTGGAAGCTTGCAAGGGAAAATCTTGGGGTTCCATAACCAGTTCCCCCTGAGATACTTGAGTCTCTGTCGCCGTTCGCGATTGCCCTCGGGGATACGGGACCGTCTGTGGGGATCTTTCCCTGGTAGACTGCCGGTGGTGTCTATGCCCCACGTGATAGGGACAACCATGGCAGCATGGGCACTGTTCTTGGGAAGGTGACCTGGACTGCTCCCTTGGTGCGTACCCCCTGCGTCTGGGGGAGTGAGATCGTCGAGAGACCTGGGACACTGGAGAGAGCGATTTGTGATAGTACTCCAGCGGCTCAAACCCCAAGAAGGGTGAAGGTGGTCCCAGCCAAGGCGAGGCTGGTTGTAAAAATGGAGACGGGGACTCCGGGTAGGCTAGGGGGGACCCCTGCCTTTTAGTTGGAGTCTGCAGCATGAGCAGAGGGCTGAGAGAAAGCAACTCTGCAGCCCTGTCTGGAGAGGGGCTGCGGTGCCTTGTTTTCTGTGCAGCCTTCCCCCTCCCTTGAGGGGGTGGCTCCGCCCCCTGACATGCAGGGGATCTCGGCCCCGTCCGCGCTGCGCTCGGCACGCTCATGGGCGGTACTGCACGGGCAGTGTCCTCCGGTGCCTGCAGGCTGCGTGCCTGCGCGCTCTGCACCGCCGGTTCCCCGGGGGTCGGTGCCGCTGCCTGCGGTGCCGCTGGTACCGGCGCTTGTTTAGCCGCCGCCCTGCCTGTGTTGTGGGGCGGCTGTTTGATCATCGGAGGCTGAGCCGCCTCCACGTGGCTCTCCGTGCCGCCGCCGATCAGCTGTTGCTGCGGCTGTGCGCTCCTCCCGTCCCACTCGCTGTTGCTGCCGGCAGGGATCGGGTTGGGGAGACTTTCCTCTGTTTTTGCGCTGATGGGGTGAGGGAGGCAGCTTTCCTTTTATGGGCCCCGGAGGGTCCCTCCTGCTGCGGCTGCTCCGGCACGTCTGGCTGGAGGGCCTTGTCGAATAGCAGCATTTTAAGCCGCATCTCCCTGTCCTTCCTTGCTCTGGCTGTTAATTTTGCACAGAAGAAGCATTTCTGCGTGACATGGGACTCCCCAAGGCACCTTATGCAGTGACTGTGCCCATCAGACGCTGGCATTGCCTCTCGGCAAGACTCACATTTCTTGAATCCTGAAGAGGACATTGTTGGTGAGTCTTTTAGTTGTTAATGGGGTACTTAGCACCTTCTCTGTGCTGTTTTCCCCCTCTCCGATAGCCTGCCACGGCAGGAGGGCTAATGGCCCTAGGCTCCTGGCCTCCGGTGCTCCGCTTGTTACTAGGACTGGACTGAGTTCCGTCCCGCATGGTTTTTTTTTTTTGAAAATAACTGGCTAACTTAACAACGGACTAGAACTTGAAAACTTTAAAGAAAACAGGTAAAACCACTGAATATGCTAACTTGGACGTAGCCTAGTCGGATTCCGTCTGCAGCCGACGGCGGTTAAGAGGAACTGGAGGGCACCGGATCACGCACGTGGCCAGGAGTGTGCAAGGGAGCGGCGCGCGCCAGCGCATGCACGGTCCAGCAGAAACTGCTTGGAAGATCTGATCTGCGGCGTCAGGCGAGCCCGACACCTAATGTGGAGCACCCACAGGGATACTCGAAGAAGAAGGTCCAGCTCTGCAGTTAGCAGCAAGGAAGTAGGATTGGCAATCCCATGCCCTCTTTACTTTAGCACTGGTGCTGGTGGCTCTGCTTCAGAGCTGGGGTATTAGTCAGTAACCACTCCTACTGCTGCCTTCCAGCTACCCATCTCGTTCAGATTCAAATAGGTGAAATCACTAAATTGATGATTTTTAAAGTCTTATGACTGAAGTTGTCCAAAATGGACCATGAATTTGGTAGGACTCTAATCATAGGATGTGGTAATTTGAACTAAATATTTTAGAGCAACAGATCTAAATAGATTTGATTCACACTTTAAAAGGAATTCAAGTTTCCAAGACAAATTGACTTCTTTATAGCATCTTAATTTTTGTGTTTTCAAACAAATCACAGACTTAAAATTAACTTTATAAGTTTATATGTAATCAAAGCAGGGATTTGTAGACTACAATTCAGAAATTCCATCACTGGAAATGTACCCGGTACCTCAAGTATGCCTGAGAAGGGAAACAGGTTTCCTTACTTGTCCCATGATGGCCTTTCCTTGTACATAATTAAATTTATTTCTTAAACAATCTGGCCAAAAAAACTTTAAAACCTAATAATGTTTTATGACCAATGACAAAGTGAACCACTGATTAAGAAATTTATAACTGAAAAGATGGTAAGTCTTCCAGGCTGTTTATTACATTTCTCAATTTTATTCAGCTGAAGAATTCAGCTTGCTTGTAAGGTGCTCATGGCACAGATGTCAGTCTTTTATAAAGTACCAGACACAACCAAATGAGAGTCACCTTCAACCCTCAATTATTTCTTACAATTGATTATTCCACTTTGTCACAATTGCAAATTGGCACAGCCTTAAAGATAGTGATTTATTTCTGGACAAATCCAGCCATTATATAGTAAACTATAATTATAAATAAATTACCAAAACCTGTTAGTGCTTGCTTTAGTTCATTTTTGTCAATCATTCCGGAATTGTCTCTGTCATACGTTCGAAAAACATTCTGCCAATCTGATATATACTTCCAAACTCCGGAAAATTCATGGAAGTTCACTCCACCTTTGTTCTCTCTGTCAAACATGGCTGAAATAAACATAATTGAAGCATTAATAAAGAAACTATACTGAAGCCTTTAGTAAGATTCTGCCATCTTTAATAAAAGGTGGGCCGGACTGGCTGACAAGGTGGTAAAGAAATGGTGGGCAGGAGGATTTGTGAAAACAGGGCTAACCTGAAGTAAAAGTAGAAGAAACAAATGAAGCAGACAGGAGAGGAAATGCTGAAGTGACAAAAAAGATGGATAGGGAAGAACAAGGGGAGTGACTGAAGAAGGCAACATGGAAGAGCAATGGTACAACAGCGAAGTCTCCTAGGCATCAAATGGGTCAGTGGCAGAACAGTATGAAGGTGTTGTTCTACAAGGAGTTGCAAAGCGGAATGGCACAGAATGCCCCCCACAAAGGAGTTTTTGACATTCTAAATCTGCAGGGTAAACTTGGGTAACTTGTTACAGCTACAAACTACTTTTTTGTTTTTAATGTACAATATAAGATGATACCAGACTGGAGATTTAATTTCAGGTACATACTTGAACAGATTTGAGTAAGTAATTATAAATAACTTGTTCATAAGCTTTGTAAGGCAGGAAGAGACATTTTCCATGTTTGTCTCTTGGTATATCATTAACTTGCTACTATCTTCTTTTGCACTACTCAGAATTATGCTAATAGCTATCATATGGTTTTTGCTTTTCCTTCTCTCTTTTGGGCTTTGAGCTACAAGATAGGATAGGATTTTCCTATTTGGTACATGTAATTAGAACAAAAGCTTTAAAAAATTGTTCCCAGTGATTTACTGGTATTAAAAAATGAAGACAATTCTATTGTCAAAAAAGATCTGACTTTCCCCTACATTTCTGACACAGTTTTCTCAGCTGTCTTGTAACCGTTCCTAAAGCTTGCTTGTGCAGCTCTAGTTAAGGCTATGTTTTGGTCATAGGCAAAAAACAAATTTACAAACCAGTGACCTGTCCATGACTTTGTACCCCCAACAAATTTTTTTAAGGAGGGGAGGACCCCCTTCCAAAAGCAACAACAGCTTCCTCCCTCAGTTCCGTGGTGGAGGCATGGCCAGGGGCTCTGCAGCTCCCACTGCCCAGAAACCAAGGCCAGTGGGAGCTGTGGGGCAGAGCCTGTAGGTGGAGGCAGTGCATGGAGCCACCTGGCCATGCCTCTGCCTAGAATCCATAACTTCAATGACTTCTGTGTCAAACTCACACAGATTTATATGCTACTTACACAAAGTCAGCTGTATCTTTTCTACAGGATTTCAAAACAGATGCATCAGATGGCCTTTGACTTTATTTCTTCCTAAGAATCAGCCTTTTTAGAATGGGGTTAAGGAAGGCAGAACTGAAGCATCTAATTTTTTCACAGTGTTCCACATTGTATAATGTACTTTCAGTTTATTATTAATTACATCATATTAGGTCAAGAGCTGCAGCGTGAAAACCTTCGCCATTAGCTAAATGGCTAATTGAAATGTGATTTTAAAAAGATATACATACTCAGAGTAACACTGTACAGTTGTACTTACACAGAATTGACCTGACAGTTGCTGGATTAAATGGAGTCCATGTTCCTGAAAGAGAGAAAAGCAGCATGATAAAGCTTTAATAGGAAAAAAAAAATACAAAACACACCCCAAAGTTAAAATCCGAATGGCAGCCCAGTTGGAAAGCTCTGAGCTAAATCACGTGGACATAATATATAATAAAATCACTCATGCTCCTAAGTCATATATTTATACCAATACAGACCCCTAGTGTACTCTGGTCTAAAGTTATCTATTTATCTTCTCTGACCCATGTTGTACAACTAGCATACTAAGGTCTCATCTACACAAACCCGTCCTTCCCACCCCATGAGGTAAGGTCAGCAAGGACTGCTCCAAAGAGGAAAGTTTCTTCAAGTTGTTGGGAAATTACTGCAAGAATCAGGAAGTCGCTTTTCCCTTTCCCTAGTTTATCAAGTGATGCGGCGATTTTAAGGTGTGGAGAGGTCATATAAATAATGTTTGTGCATCTTCATTTGGAGTACTGGCAAAATAAAATCTGGATTTACCATCTTATCCATTATGGTTAATTACATGTACATAGTATTTAACACTTAAAAGAATATCCAATGGAATTCTTTGGGAAATACAAAAAGTGATGTAGTCTTTACAGTGCTTTGCTTTCTTTTACAGCAGAAAGCATAGTTCTTTAATGAACTTTCAGACTAGGATTAGAATTGAACTTCACATTTCTCTTAGCGTTAGAATAAGAACTTTGATAACATTTGACATGCGCATACATAAACGTGGTGATTTTATATGGAGATACACATCTCATAGAGCACATCTTCAAATTTACTATATTTCCTCATGGAAACCATAGGCAACATTTGAAGTTTTATGGTTATCCAGAGTCATTCTTTCCATGGTTGCCTGTCTCAAGAAGTAATGAATACATTTTGCTCCAATATTCTCATGTTCTTCAAGTCAATGTTTGTGAAGAGAATTTTCAGTGTATAGTGTGAACACAGTAAAAATACAAAAGTCTAGTTAACCAAAGTATTTGCTATTAGCAACAAAGGCAATTCAAAATTTAAACCTCAAACACAATATGCCCTCCTTATCAACTGGCAGCTGAGAGATCTGCAGCGCAGATCTCAGTTTCTTACAATGTTACATTTCTAATCTTCCAAATATTTGTAAACCTTCTAGCAGAAAGTGATAACCCGATGTTCATGTAAATCATTGGGGGAAAGCTTTCAAAGTATATAAAGACCATTGAGGAGCAGCAGCAAAGGACATAAAAATTACCAACTTGCTGTCCAGCTTTACTGTGTTTGAAACAACTGCTTCTTTTCCATTAATCAAATAGACACAGGTCGCAAACTAAGTCTGAGTGGGTTACATAGCCTGCACAGCAGTGTAATATATTTTGTCCCTTTCTAGACACATGGCTAAATCTAAAAAATATTTTAGATTGTAAACTTAGTGAACCAGCTGGTTTTTCCTAGCATTGTAAAGTCCTATTTAGTGAACTGGTTAACCATTAAGTTTAGCTAGTTAACCAATTAAATGGGATGGAGCATGATGAGGGAGGCCCCCCCTGCAGCGGATGGGAGCTGATGAGGCCAGACTGGAGTGCTCTCACCTGCTGTACGTCCAGACCCACCGCAGACTAGTGGAGCACTCTTGCTGGTCTGAAGCAACCCTGCCTGCAGCACGCCTGGCCCGGGGCTGCTCCTGCAAGGCTGGACTGCCCGCGTTTCAGGCAAACAGGAATTGAAAGTTTTTGCTGTGGGGCAGAGGCAGCACCAGAAGCTCTCACGGCCTCCACAGCCCTGGGGGCTGGATGTGGGTTGTGTCTTACCCACCTACATCTAGCCCTACATCCTATGTTCTAACAATGGTTGGAGCCAGATGCTTCCAAGGAAATGAATGGAACAAAGCAATTTATCAACTGATACATCCCATCAACTCCCAACTTCTGGCAGTCTGAGGTCTATGAACACAGAGCCAGGGGCTGCACCCCTGACCATATGGGATAACAGCCATTGATGGAACAATCCTCCAGGTACTTATCTAATTCTTTTTTCAATCTAGTTATACTTTAAGCCTTCACAACATCCCTGGCAACAAGTTCCACAGGTTGACTGTGCATTGTATGAACATGTACCTCATTTGTTTTAAGCCTGCTGTCTATTGACTTCTTTTGAGGACCCCTGCTTCTTCTGTCATGTGAAAGGGTAGACAACACTATTGTTCTTTCTCCACAGTAGTTAGAATTTTACAGACCTCTGTCTGTCATATCCCACACAGGCATCTCTTTTCAACAAACAGTCCTTGTCTTTTTACTCTCTTAACGTGGAAGCCGTCTGCAGGGAGGCCAATCTGCTGCCTTGTCTCAGGTGGCTTTGTCAGTTTTGGGTCACCAACAGGCGGTTTCAGATATCAGCAGTCTATGGACCTACGGCCATCTGGCAGAGAATTTTGCAGTACCAGTTGGGGCCTGAGCTCCCATCCCTGGGCAGGTGAGACCCTGTAGACATTCTAGTTCTCAGCCCACAAGAAGGCTGACAAATAGGACACTCTCAAATTGCTCTCGCCCCCTAGGTGGGGCCAAGCAGGCTTTAGCTGGGATTTTGGAATCAGGTAGTCAGCACACACACAGTCCACTGAGAGAAGCACCCACACAGTATAGTGGATCAAACAGGGATTCGCTTATCCAGCAAGCAGTCTAGGGTGTCAGCAAGGGCTTCTTCTGGGAGAACAAGCTTCCTAGTGAGGGTTGGGAGTCCAACTGCTTCATAGGTTCTGACCCAACTGAGCAGTGGATTCTTTCCTTTATATTTCTGGTCCCATCCCAGTACTTCTGGCAGGGTGAGTGGGGCAGGTTTCGATGTGCCCACCAAAGGGAGTATGGTGGCCCCTTGCTCTCCAGTGGGGAGTGAGGCACCACTGTCCCTTTTTCTAGATCACCAATGAACGTGTTGAACAGAGCTGTCCTAGTACAGATTAGGAAGGAATACCATTATTTATCTCTCTACTTTCTGAAAACTGACCATTTATTAGCCTTTGTTTCCTGTCTCAATCTATTCTTGATCCTTGAGAGGACCTTTCGTCTTATGCCATTAGTGCTTACTTTGCTTAAGACATCTGGTGAGGGACTTAGTCAAAGGTTTTCTGTACACTATATCCATTGGATCACCACTGTCTGTGTGTGTTTTCACACCCTTAAAGTACTCCAACAGATTGAGGAGGCATGATTTTCTCCTACAAAAGCTGTGTTGACTCTTTTGCAACATATGTCCATCAGTGTATGCGATAATTCTGTACTTTGATAGTTTCAACTAATTTGCCTGGCACTAAAGTTTGGTTTACTGTCCTCTAACTGCCAGGGGAGCCTTTTAGATAAAATGTGTCACATTACAGAAGCTGATTTAACCGATACATTATATAACAGTGGTTCAGCGGTTTCCTATCTGAGAGTCATCAGAATACCATCTGGCCTTCGAGCCTGCTGCTGTTTATCAATCTGTTCCACAATATCCTTTATTGACACCTTAATCTGGGACAGTGGCTTAGACCTTTTACTTAAAGTGAGTCAGGTGTGGGAGTCTCTCTCAGGTCTACAGCAAAGATGGAGGCAAAGAATTCAATCAGCTTGTTTGCAATTGTCTGGTCAACCTTAAGTGCTCCTTTAACACAACTGTTCAGTGATCTCACTGAGTGGTAGACTTGTTTTTAATTAACTTTTTGTGCTCTTAATTTTGTCTCATTTTCCAGTTCTTTAAATTCCTTTTTGGACTGCCCAAATATACTTTCACACTTGACTTGACGGAATTTCACTTCCTTTGTTTTCCTCAGTAGGATTTGACTTAACTTTTCTTTTTAAAGTCTGTCTTGCTACCTTTTCTTATGTTAGTCATGGCATTTTTGATCCTCTTTTTTTAAATTGGAATATACAGTTAATTTAAGCCCCTAATATAATGTTTTTAAAAGAGCTTCCATGCAGCTTGCAGGCATTTCACCCAAAAAGTTTAATACCAGAAGAATCAAGATCTAATGTCAATCTTTAGACTACTTCTCCTTCAAAATTAATGGGGAAGTGCTAAGAATGTCTAGGTTCTTGGTTTGATCAAATACAGAAACTTGTGGAATCTGGGAATGCAGTTACTTTTACTTTTTTAAAAATTTGTTATTTTACTACCTAGCTCATCTGTTCTTCAGCCTCTCAGTGTCGAATTCCTAAGAGATGATTTCTCATATAACCATAAATGTGCAAACTGCTAACCAATACTGTAAACAGACAAAGAAGAAAGGAACACAGCAATTATCGTGGTTGTGTAACAATACTTAAGTGGGTCACATAGAATAAAAAATTATTAATGTGAAGAACTTAAAATAGAAAGACTGGGCAAAGATGAGTTTCAAAAACTATTTTGAATAATGTTTTGGAGCTCTGAACAAGAGATCTAAATTGCTTCAGCTTCCCTATTTTTGCCACAATTTTTCAAGTTTCACCCTTTCAAATAGATCCTATTCTTTTGATCATTAATAGACTGTCCAATGTATCAGGTAAACAAATTTACTTTGCTTTTAGTCACATGGTTGACGAGACAATGACATTTTTGTGCTCCACAGTAGGATGTTTCATAGGAATATTCCAAGTGAAATGATGAGTAATAAAAATGGTTTATTCCTGTTACCACTGCAGCCTAGAACGTCACTTGGCCTCATTTTCACCACAGACACTTTCTGCAGGAAGCGTAACAGAATTAATCTTGGCAGATATTCCACATGAAACCAACTGTGGATGCAACAAAGAGCTACTCAACACAAACCTCTCACATGTTCCAGAAAAGGGCACTAAATGAACTACAATGGACCAAGTGTTCGGGTAGACCGAAAAAAGTCTGAACAGCACCTCACTGCCAGTCAAGTATAACTAAGTCTTGTCTACACTTGAAATGCTGTAGTGGGAGCTGAGGAAGAGCTCTGTGCAGCATGAATGCCTGTCTGTCACCAACAAAAGTTGGTCTAATAAAAGGTATTACACCTCACCCACCTTGTCTCAGGAAGTCCTAATGACAGACTGGGGAAATGCTGAACAAATGGCTTCGGAAGCACTCCTGAGAACATTTTAACACCTCCTTCCTTCTGTAACGTGTAGTTAATTCTCTCTGTTAAAAACCATCACTGACCATTAGACCTTTTAACATCTTAATTTCCTGTACCGTGGTATGCAATGAAAAAGATTAGTACATGTTCAGGACAACAGGTTGGAAGTACTCCTGCAAAGTTTTCCTGGACTACGTACTGGTTTCTGTTTTAAAAAGTGAAGGGCAGAAGTGATGAGCAATATGCATCATGGTTCTACCTTAATTCCTGTCAAAATGAAGACAACTGAAAAATGTTGTTCTTACACTTTCTCCAGGAACAACCACCCAACGCAGAGAAACAAAGCAGGAGCTGATCTTGTGCTATTAAAACACATCAAAATCCTACCTGAGAACATCTGAAGAGGAACTGGACTTTTTCAAGGTGTAAGACAAGGAAATCTTACGGGGCAATGGATTATACAGTTCGTCTGTCCATTCTGCTCTCATTTTTATTCACTTCTCACTCAGTCTTCCCTAGAGCAGGGATTCCCAATCTATGAGTGAGGACCCAAAATGGGTAGCCATTAGATTTTCTAAGGGTTGCCAGCTGGGTGGCTCTGAGCCATATGCTTCTTTAAAAAGCCATTTGTGGCTCCTGCCGCCACTCACTCCTCCAGCTCCCAGTCCCTGTCCTGATGGGCTGAAATGGAACTCCATTTAATAGCCAGCAGGAGGGATCTGGTAGTTAAACCAATTAAATTGAGTCCCATTTCAGTGCAGCAGGGCAGGGAACTGCCCATGATTCACACAGAGGAAGGGAGTAGGAGAGTTGGGGGGAGCCATGCAGAGCAGGCAGTGGCGGCCTAGTGAAGGAGTAGCAGGAGGGCAGCAGTGACGCTTGTGTGAGGTAAGTGGGGGGGGGGGGCTATGGGGGTTTAAACCTGGGGGCAAAGGGGTGAATCAAGATAGATAATATTCCCCCCTCCAAGGGAAAACCTTCCCTCTCCCTTTTTGAATTGCCTTGGGTCACAGAGTCTTAATGAATTTCCAAGATGGATCACCATCTTGAAAAGGATGGGAACCGCTGCCCTACAGGACTGCTCCTTACTGCAGGTTCAGATTTTCTGTTTCCTCTGAAGAGATGTGCATCATTCAGCCAAAAAGAGGGAAGAAATTTATAAGTCACACTTACCATTGGATAATGCCTGCTGAAGTTCACTTTCAGATATTACTCCACTCCTGTCTTTATCAACCCTGAAAAGAAATATAAAATTTAAAACATTTCACTTTAAAGTGTGTAATTTAAGAAAATTTAAAATGAGAAAATGTCATTCGGGGTTATGGTGGATGAAACGCTGGATATGAGTAAACAGTGTGCCCTTGTAGCCAAGAAGGCTAACAGCATATTAAGGTGCACTAGGAGGAGCATTTTGAGCAAATCTAGAGAAGTGGTTGTTCACCTCTATTCAGCACTGGTAAGGCCATATCTGGAATACTGTGTCCAGTTTTGGGCCCCCCAGTATAAAAAGGATGTGGATTTGCTGGAGCAGTTTCAGTGGAAGGCAACAAAAATGATTAAGGAGCTGGAGCACATGACCTATGAGAAGAGGCTGAGGGATTTGGGCTTGTTTAGTTTACAGAACAGAAGACTGAGGGGTAATTTAATAGCAGCCTTCAACTTCCCGAAGGAGAGCTCTAAAGATGATGGTGAGAAACTGTTCTCAGTGGCATCAGATAGCAGAACAAGAAGCAATGGTCTGAAGTTAAAGAGGGAGAGATGTAGGTTGGATATTAGCAAAAACTACTTCACCAGCAGGGTGGTGAAGCACTGGAATGCAATGCCTAGAGAGGTGGTGATTCTTCATCCCTAGAGGTTTTCAAGTCCCAGCTTCAAAGCCATGGCTGGGATGACTTAGTTGGAGTCGATCCTGCTTGAAGCAGGGGGCTGGACTCGATCTCTTGAGGTCCCTTCCAGCCTTATGATTCTATGATTAATAATCTGAAAACTTACTTTAATCCTTTCAAAAAGGAGGAAAAAAAATCAATATTAAAGCCCAGAGGCAGCAACCTAGGACTTGAAACCTGACTTCTGTCAACAAAACTCTGTAGTGTGTTCAACAAAAGAGTGGAGGTGTGCACACTTGAATGCTTCTTCCACTGCTTCTACTTTGCCGATTAAATAAAACCACCTCAGTGAAAAGCACAGAGCTTCCTGCAGCAAAGTTATATAAAAAAGTGCCAGTGTAGACACAGATTGGTAACAACACTATTAATAACCTCCAGGTATCACTCCAGAATACCCATCCTGACTGCTGTGGTCAGCAGTTCAAACTCTGCTTCCCCACAGCCAGGTACACAGGCATCCACCCCTCCTGCCATAAAGGTCCAGGGCACACATCAGGTCAAGCAACTTGGATGCTTATGATATACTACATGACCACATGCAGCATATTCACAACAGGAGAGAACAATGCAGCATCCACCTTTCAGAACAGGGTTTCCCAACCTATCAGTGAAGACCCAAACATGGGTCACAATTACATTTCAAAAGGAACTGGAACTTTTCCTTGCAACAAAGCCCGTTGCCAACTTCATCCACATATCTATTCTAGAGATACCATCACCGGACCTAACCAGGTTATTCACAGAATCACAGGCATATTGTCACATTCCTCAACTAACATCATATATGCCATCATGTGCCAACAATGCCCAGATGCTTTGTATATTGGACAGACTTCAAACTCTCTTAGACAAAGGGTTAATGGGCACAAAACAGACATCAAAACACTCCTGATCTGCAAACCGGTCAGCCAGCTCTTTAATGGAGTGGGCCATTCTGTTAATGACTTAAAAGTTTGCATCTTACTGAAGAGGAATTTCCACAACAGTCTGGAGAGAGAGGCTGCTGAACTCTTATATTAAATTCAACACATTAACATGTGGTTTGAACCAGGCTGGGAATTTTCTGGGTCATCATCGGAGCTCTTTTGCATACTTGGCTTAATCTAATTCTTGACACCTCCCCCGCTTCTGCCCCTCTACTCTCTGATTTGCTCACCTTGATAATTTTTTTCTGCTTTGTCAACCTTGATTACTATTTTTGGTTTTCTGTGCCTTAAATATTGAGTCTGTTCTGGTATGGCTATGATCTGAAGAAGCAGGTCTGTCTCACGAAAGCTCATCACCTAATATATTATTTTGTTAGCCTCTGAAGTGCTACTGGACTGCTTTTTTGTTCTGACACTCCTGAAGTGGTTCTCAACTTCTTAATTGGATGAAGAGCTGTCAGGCACAACAAAGCAGCAGCAATGTAGCACTTTAAAGACTAAGAAAACAATTTATTAGGTGATGAGCTTTCATGGGGCAGACCCACTTCTTCAGGCACTTGAGCCAATGAATTACACTGAGAACCATTTCAGCTGCAGGGCAGCGGAGTACATACCTGAGGAGCAGTGCCCAGCTCAGGTAAGGTGGGGGCTTGAGTCTGAGGCTGGGATGGAGGGCAGAGTTGATCAGCTCCATTGCTTCCAGCTTCTGTAGGAGATAGGATCCCCACAGACAGCGCTGCTGGCCGGGGCTCTCAGCCCTAACTGGTTTCTAACCATGGCGGCCCATGTGCCTCCCCTAGCCCCCCCACAGTCTGTGAATGACTCCTAGCCCCTTCTAGACCCCTCCAGCCAATGAGTGACTCTCCTAGCCCCCTGCAGCCCGAATAACTTCGAGCCCTTGAGCGTGTCTCCTCTAGCCCCCTTCTGCCTGAGTGACTCCTAGCTCGACTGCAACTCCCCTAGCAACCTCTACACCCCTCCACCCCCTACATGTGACTCCCGTAGCCACCTGCAGCTCGAGTGAAACTCACTCACCCCGAGTGAGACACCCTTAGCCCCCTTCAGCACGAGTGACTTCTAGCCCCCTCCAGTCTGAATGACTCTCCTAGCCCCTGCAGCCCCTGAATGACTCCTAACCTCTGAATGTGATCCCCCTAGCCTGAGAGTGAGAGCTCCCTCGCCGTCTAGGCCCTCCAGCTTTTGTGTCTGACTTCTCTTGCCCCCTGCAGCCCGAGTGACTCCTAGCCCGGGTGTGACTCCCCTAGCCCCCTTCAGCCCCTAAGGGACTCCTAGCCCCTAAATGTGACCCCCCTGGCCTCTGATTGTGGGGATTAAGCCAGGGAAAGCAGTTTAGGGATGAGTCTCTTTCTGCCACCACAACTCCAACTGTAGTAAATGTAGTATTATTTTATTACTACATTTCCCCTTTTCTATGAAATAACTATTATGAATATATAAGCATGAGGGGCACAATTTTAGCTAATTAGCTAGTTATGGCTCTGCTTCCCCCCCACCCCCCAATCTTTGAATTGCCTTGGGTCACCAAGTCTTCCTGAATTGTCAAAATAGGTCCCGTCTGGAAAAGGTTGGGAACCGCTGTTTCAGGCAGATGGCAGCCCCATGGTGAACAGGGGATGGAAGATACTATCTCATGGGACATTAAGTTCACATCCATGATGCACTACAATCCATACTGCTTTCCCAAAACTCTTAGCTGCAGAAAGTGGCAGGCTGCACAGTATGATAGCGACCCACAGTGCTCTGTTCTCGCTGTTGATAAGCGACAACTGTAGATGCAGTCTACAGTCCAAAGGAGCATTACATGAACATGCACAAGCAATGTAAATATACTGCTCTGACTGTCAGTATAACTTGCTCAACAAAACCCTGTAGTATAGACCACGTCTTACACACACATTTAACTTAATTGGCATCAGCAGTTTCACTGAAGCCAGAGGGACTACTCATGATCATAAAATTAAACCTATTTAAGTATTTGTAGAATTGGGGCCTAAAAGTTCTTATCCCATCTAGTAAAATAAGAACATTCCTACATTCTTTAAAGCCATTCACTACAAAGCTTATCATGTAAACATTTTACAGGTATCAGAAATAAAGCTTTTGACTAGTGCTAGAAAGTGCCAAACACCACAGTAATAGGAAGAATAAATAGCAACAGAAATGAACACAGCGAGTCCTCAGACTTTCGACACCTCACTTATGTAGGATATCACGTATAAAAAAAAACTGTCCAGTTGACTGACCGTTTCACCATTAGAACAAAAGCCAACAGGGATAACAGCACACATTACACGGAGAGCCCCACTACTAATTTCACTATTCAAGCTTGCTGATTAGCTCCTGGTCCCTCAGCTTAGTTAATCAAAAACAAGCAGCAAGGCTATCCAGGAACAAGCTGCCATGGCAATGGGAGAGTGGGGAACCTCTTCTAGCTCCATTCATTAGAAGGCAACAAAGTTATTTACAAGCAATTCTGTAAAAAGCAAATCCAGTTCCTTGCACTATGTTGTCAGCATTCTACCCAGCCTAACTTAAGAGGCCCTGTTGCTGTTCTTTGTACTTCTGAAGTTTGTTTTTTAAGTTTTGTTTTAAGCAGGAAAGCTTAGATCAAGTGCAGGTGATGTTTAAGAGATGCAGAACAATCAACTATGGAAACAAAAAATCAATGTCATTGAGAGACTTGGAAAAAAGAGGAGATAGCAATTGAACTCAGTAAAGCTTTGTATATTCTCCCACCCCCTCCCAATCAACTACTGTGACCATCCTGACAGACAAAGTTAGAATTCAGCAGTATGTCAAGGGTTCTGCTCCCCTACATTTTTCTGTGATAATTAAGCAGGAGGTTGGACTCATTGCTCAGGATGATAAACTGTTAGTTGTTTGGCTGGAGGATCAAAATCGAGACCAAACTCCTGAGAGCTTAGACATAATTCAAGAAAAAACTAGGAATATTTATGAAGAGCTAAAGAAACAGGGAGCTCTATTCATGAGCCCTTTAATGCAAGCAATGCCTGGCAATATGCAGTTTTAAACCACAGCCAATTTCCTCACCTCAAGGTCTCGGATCTACCTCAGAAGCTGCCAGTGCAAATGAGGAGGCAGTCTGTACTATTCCTGACACATTGGCTCGAAGGCCTGAAGTGAATGGCTATTATACTTGACAAGTTTTTAATCCTGATGAAACTTGGCTCTTTTCAAAAGAGCTGTCACAAATTTATCTAGCCAAAGAGGAGAAACTCAAGCCAGGGTTCAAAGATGCTATGAAAAGGCTCTTCTTTTGCACGATCCAAATGCTGAAGATGACTAAACTCAAATCCTTGCTTGCTTACCAGTTGGAAAAACCCTGGGCTTTCAAGGATGTTCCCAGGGCATTTCTCTCAGTGATATGGAAATTCAAACCCAAGGCATACACCAGATTTGAATGAGTTGCTGGCATAACACTCTGAGGAATTAAATAATGAGGACAAGATGCATTCAATGCAGAGACTGCTGCTTCTGAAGTCTTAACAACAAAAATGTTGGCTGAGGCATTTCAGCATCTGGAAACTGCCATGTCCCTGCTTAAAGAACATGGCCCCAGCATTACACACAATGCATCTGAGAATAGGAGCATACCCAACATGTACAGCTAGTAGGGATAAACTTGCAAGACAAGAACGTGTCCAAAATTCCTTGGACACTACGAATCTAGGAAAGAGGCCCCAGCCAAGAGCCTTTCAAAAAGTTTTAGAAAGTCAAAACATGTGATTTTACATGTTTATGTGAATGATGTTTACTAAATAAACACATTGTCACTACATTTGTTATCTATAATTCATTTAATGCATAAGCCCAGATTATTGTGCTGAAAACTTCAAGCTTTGATTCAGGAACGAAGTTCCTCCTAACCCCCTTAATATTAACCTCTATGGGAAAAGTGATTTTCACTTATATTTCAACTTACAATGCAATTTTGGGAAAGAATTGTGTTGTGAGTCCAAGGACTCCCTGCATATGCACAGTTACAAATACATAGGGGAAAAAAAGACACTGGTAAGTGACAGAAAAAAGAGCAAATATACATATTGGGTATGTGCATGTGCTACAGAAAACAATCAATCCAATAAATCAATATGAAAGTGTATGAAGAAACCTGAGTAATGTACACTGAAGTAATGGAAAAGAAAAGCCAGGGTGCAGATGAAAGAAACCTATATTACAAGCAGATGGAGCACTGCAAGTAATGAGCGTGACCTTTGGAGGAATAAACATTCAGTATGTAATCACAAATTTTGACATAAAATACCTGGACTACTAGATACACTAAACTCTTGAATTACATGGGGGCTGTGTTTCTGCAATTCCTACATAACTCAAATTTCATGCAAGCTGAGGGGAGATGGGAATGGGGCTGCAGTCTGGTTCCTGGCTCCCCTGGGGGGGGCAGGGATTGGGAAACTGACCAGCCAAGCAGGAATGGTCAGTTTCCTGGCTCCCAGAATGGCAGAGAGCTGGTTCCCCTCTCTCTGCCTGCTGCTTGAGGGACCTGGAAACTGATTGGCAGATGAGTTTCCTGGGTTCCAGGAGTGGCAGGGAGCTGGGAATCAGGCAGCAGGCTAGCCCATGTCTCCCTTCTACTTCCAGAGGGAAACCGAGCAGGGCAGCAACCTTGTTCAGTTTCCTGGCTCCAGCCAGTGGAGGGGGAACTGGAACCAGGGGCAGTCTAGCTCCCAGCTCCCCTCTGCTCCTTGGAGCCAGGAAACTAACCAGCACTGCTACCCTCCCTGCTCAGTTTCTGGACTCTGCAAAACAGAGGGGAGCTGGCAGCCACACTGCCACCTGGTTCCCAGCTTCCCACCACCCCAGAACCCAGAAAACTACTCCTGTCAGGGGCTGCAGCCTGACTCACAGCTACCCCCAATAGGAAACCACGCCTGTTGGAGTGGCAGTTGCATTACCTCAAGACAAGCGCAACTGGATTGCACATATCTCAATGGTTTCCTATGTTGATACTTATGCAACAGACATATTAGAAGAAAACAAGTCATTCAAGAACCCCAGCACAAGTGCAATACAGTGGGGGGAATTCAGGTTCGCTTTCCCTACCCTCCACCCACCCTCTCCGCCGAATAAGAATTAGGCCGCATGTTTATTGAAGTGTCCCCAGGACTTACGGGTAGCTCTACACCCGGTGCTCACGTGGACACCTCCCGCCCTGGCTGCTGACTTCACGCCCCATCCTCGCACAGCCGCTACGAGCGCCCCGCAACCAGACCGGTGCGGTTAGAACCGCCCGCACTCCAGGGCCGGGCTGGAGAAACCGGGCCAGACCCGCCCGGGAGGAGGGAGGGGCGGCACTACATAGCTGGGTGGGGAGCCGCAGGGACACAAGAGCGGCTCCAGGAAGCCTTGGGCACGACCGCCGCGGGGAGCGGGGCGGGACCCAACACTGGCCCGGGGAGAGGCGCTGACTCGGCGGTCCCGGACAGGCTGAGGGGGGTTGTTGTCGGTGGGGTCACCCGGGAAACGACCGCAGCCGCCTCCGCAGCGCTCTCACCTCTGGAACACGCCCCACAGGAAGTTGGGCTCCGGCATGCCCGGGCCGCCGCCTCCCGCGCCGGGCCGGTACTGGTACCCCGCTGCCATCGCCCCACGCGCGCCGCCGAACCCGCCTCGTTCGTAACAGCGCCCGAACACCACACAACGGTCACGGGGCCCGCGAGCTACTCCCAAACTTCCGCTTCCGGCCCTTCTAGCTGACGGCGTCCCCCGGGCGGAGAGATCACATGACTGCCCGGCATCGCGAATGCCGCAACGTCCCATCGCCCGCTCACCCCCATCCCTGGGGATGCTAAGAGAAGCCCCGCCCCCGGGCGGATCCCTGGGGCTCTACGGCTCTGATGCAACTGTTACCCAGAGGATCCCCTCCCGCTGCAGTGTGGTGTCCGCGCGCCCTCAGCCTGTTGCTCCACCCCCCCACCGGGCCGAGTCGATGACGTTGACCGCGGGAGGAACGCGCACCTTAGCGGCCAGCCTGGGTGCGGCCCTGGCAGGCGCCTGGCGATAGCTGAGCCCCACCCACAGATACGGGGGCGGGGAGGTGGGCGCTGCAGTCCGCGTTGGTCCGCACGTGCATGCGCGTTTCTGGCCGCTTCCCACGCTGCCTCCCAATGGGGGGGGCGTCCCCCTGCTAACCACCCACCCACCCACCCACCATTTCTGGAACGTGCCCCCTCCCGCTGGCAGACCCGGCCGCGCACGTTTCTGCCCCACAGGTCGCTCCCGCCCTCTGCTCACGTCGGGGACACCAGGCAGACTAATGCTCACAGAATCACAGGGCTGGAAGGGACCTCAGGAGGTCATCTAGTCCAGTCCCCTGTTTCAAGCAGGATCAACCCCCACTAAGTCATCCCAGCCAGGACCTTGTCCAGCCAGGACTTAGAAAACCTCAAGGGATGGAGAATCCATCACCTCTCTAGGCAACGCATTCCAGTGCTTCACCACCCGCCTGGTGAAGTAGTTTTTCTTAATAGCTAACCTACACCTCTCCCTCTTCAACTTCTGACCATTACTCCTTGTTCTGCTGTCTGACACCACTGAGAACAGTTTCTCACCCTCCTTTTTAGGGCTCCCCTTCAGGAAGTTTGAAGGCTGCTATTAAATCACCTCTAAGTCTTCTCTTCTGTAAACTAAACAAGCCCAAATCCCTCAGCCTATCCTCATAGGTCTTGTGCTCCAG
This sequence comes from Carettochelys insculpta, assembly GCF_033958435.1. Lineage (NCBI taxonomy): Eukaryota > Metazoa > Chordata > Testudines > Carettochelyidae > Carettochelys > Carettochelys insculpta. The sequence continues at coordinate 160,895,925 of NC_134138.1, read as the reverse complement.
CCCCTTAATCATTTTTGTTGCCCTTCGCTGAACCTGCTCCAGCAAATCCACATCCTTTGTATACTGGGGGGCCCAAAAATGGACACAATATTCAAGATGTGGCCTCACCTGTGCCGGATAGAGGGGAATAACTACTTCTCTAGATCACCTCAAAATGTTCCTCCTAATGCACCCTAGTATGCCATTAGCCTTCTTGGCTACAAGGGCGCGCTGTTTACTCATATCCAGCCTTTCATCCACCATAACCCCTAAGTCCCTTTCCATCATACTGCTGCTGAGCCAGTCGGTCCCCAGCCTGTGACAATGCTTGGGATTCTTCTGCCCCGGGTGCAGGACTCTACACTTCTCCTTATTGAACTGCATCAGATTTCTTTTGGCCCAGTCCTCCAATTTATCCAGGTCCCTCTGGATTCTCTCTCTACCCTCCGACGAATCTACCTCTCCCCCTAGTTTTGTGTCATCTGCAAACTCACTGAGGGTGCAATCCAGTCCCTCATCCAGGTTGTTAATAAAGATGTTGAATAACACTGGCCCCAGAACCGAGCCTTGCGGCACTCTGCTTGAAACCGACTGCCATCCAGATATTGAGCCATTCACCACTACCTGTTGGGCCCAACCATCAAGCCAGCTTTCTATCCACCTTATAGTCCAAGGATCCAATCCATATTTCTTTAACTTATGGACAAGAATGTTGTGGGAGACTGTACCAAAAAGTTTGCTGAAGTCAAGGAATATCACATCCACTGACTTCCCCATGTCCACAGAGCTTGTTACCTCCTCATAGAAGCTAATCAGATTGGTCAGGCAGGACTTGCCGCTGGTGAATCAATGTTGGCTATGTTTGATCATTTTTCCCTCTTCCAAGTGCTCCAAAATGGATTCCTTGAGGATTCCCTCCATTATTTTCCCAGAGATTGAGGTTAAGGCTGACTGGTCTATAGTTCTCTGGATTGTCCTCCTTTCTTTTTTTAAAGATGAGCACTACATTTGCTTTCTTCCACTCATCTGGTATCTCCCCCAATCTCCAAGAGTCTTCAAGGATAATGGCCAAAGGTTCAGCAATGACCTCTGCCAATTCCCTCAGTACCCTCGGGTGCATTAAATCCAGAATCATGGACTTGTGTACATCTAGTTTTTCTAGCTAGCTCAGAACTTGTTCCTTCCCCACAGATGGCTGCCTTCCACCTTCCCATACTGCACTGTCTAGGACTGTCATGTGGAAGTTGACTTTGTCCGTGAAGACTGAGGCAAAAAAAAGCATTGAGTACTTCAGCTTTTCCTACATCGTCTGTCACTAGGTTACCTCCCTCATCCAGTAACGGTCCCAGACCTCCTCTGATAACACATTTATTGTTAACATGCCTGTAGAAACCGTTCTTGTTACTCATCACATCCCTTGCTAGCTGCAGTTCCAATTGTGCTTTTGCTTTCCTGATCGCTGCCCGGCATTCTCCAGCTGCATGCCTATACTCCTCCCTCGTCAGCTGTCCACGTCTCCATTTCTTGTATGCATCCCTTTTGAGTTTAAGCCAACCAAGGATCTCCCCGTTAAGCCAAGCTGGTTGCCCACCATGTTTGCATTTCTTATGCAGCGGGATGGTTCGTTCCTCTGCCTCCATGCTGACTTATTTGGGGAGTGGGGGGCAGGAGTCTGGAGGGGCGTGCCAAAGTGGGCCATGTACAGGTGTTGGGGCCTGCAAGTGGTGCAGACAGGTATGGGAAGGGAGGGGGCTGTAGTATCCCCTGCTTGCTGGGGTTTCCATTTCATACGGGATTTACAGGTGGGTTCATTGGCTCCCAGTGCCCCTGCCTGCAAGTCCTCTGAGTCCTGGAGCAAGTAGTCCTGCTGGGGGATCAGTGACCCTGAGTGCTGCATTTTCCTTCTCCCAGAGTGGGCCTGTGCAAGCTCCCCAAGCCATGCTTCTGTCCTGGGGGCTGGAGAGCAGAGCCACCCATCTGCTTTCTGTTCAGGTGTGGTGCCCTAGAGCAGCCACCCCATGCTGACAATAAAGCCTTAAAAATCCTTGCGAAGCACTCAGAGGGGCTGACAGCTTGAGCCCGGCATGGATGCAAAAATGTGGCCCTATCTCCACCAAGCTCAACTCCTCATTCCATCCGTAATCCGAATTTTACTTGTTTTTCTGCACAACAGATCTGAAAGGGAGGACATACAGATCATCAATGTCCTGCAAGCAGCAGGAAAGCAGGGATGGGTTGAGGGAATCAGGGGCCTGGGGCCAGAGCTTCACAGGTCAGTGCTCACCAGGCTGGGAGTTGGAAGGCATAAGCATGGCTAGCACTTGGACAGGGAGCTTTAGGACACATCTCATTGCATGCTTTCTCTGCCAGCAGTGCAGGGGCCTACTCTGCACCTCGCCCTCCCTTGCTTGGCAAGGGGAGAGCCCTGTGCAGGCATCTGCTCCTTTATCTGTGGATGTGCAGTGCTCTACCTATAGCCTTGCCAGGCCCTGGGCAAAGGGTAGGGGTCCTGCTCCATGCCCTGGAAGGGTCAGTGCTGGGGTTAGGCAGCCTTCAGTACCACCTAGACTGCAGGACACTTCCTCCATAGCCCTCAGTGCTGCAGGGTGCTCCAACAGCAATTTAAAGCACCTGGGTTCCAGTGGTCATGGGAGCTCCCAGCTCTTTTGTTTTGCTGGCCCCAAGGCAGTTGCCTCCTCCTCCACCATCTTTCCCTCCTCCTCCACCATCGTCAGGCTTGGAAACTCCCTATATTTGCACTACTGTGTCTGGATACATGCTTAGGCAGGCTGTGCTCTGGGTGGGGATTGCTGGATGGAAGGAAAATATCAGTGGCCAATATTGTCTCTTGCTCATGGCAGGCAACGTCAGTTAGTATTTTCACATATATGTAAGCAACACAGAGGCGAGCAAAGAAGAGCGCAAGAAAAGAATGATGTAAAATACTCTCAGGAAAAAAGGGTTTGCAACAACTGCAAAACCAAAGTTGACAAGTAGGTCTGTACTGCCAGCCACAGAACGAGCCAGACAGGACAAGCTAGACAGTTTCCTTAGTAGGGCAACATTTGTTTTCCTCCCACCAGCTATTGGTATAAGGATCACTACTACTGCCCAAAGAAAATATATTCACACATGTGTAAACATGTTCCATTGGGAACTTGAGAAGCAACATAACTGAATGAAAATTAAGACTTGGTGAAAGTTCCTGGGTTTTTAATTGGCAAATTTAACTCAGTAACAGCAACTTTACCATCGTGCATACATTATGTTAATTAGCAGAACTTGTGCTGCCCTGTAATCTCTGCAAGTAAATGATTCTCTTTTGAATATTGCACCCAAATAATCCCAAACGTTTAAGGCATCTGTGATGTATGTTACTAGATTTTTACAGTAAATATAAAATAATTTCTGTAACCACCGTATTACGTTTGCACCAAATCTTGTGCCAAGTGAGGTTTCTAATGAAAGCTGGTAATCCACTGTATCCATTTATGCTACTTGTATATCTGTGCCATTTGTGTATGTGAAATTATGGATAGTGGCTCTATACCTGTATTAGAAAAAATTTAGAGCTAAGGATCACAATGGAAGATGTGAACACCTCTCAATAGGTGACATGGGTTGAATAAAGGAACAGAGACTCTGTCTTTGAATCCATATTTGACTGAGACATGCTGTCTAATCATGCAACCAGTGGTAGAATGCTCCAACAGGTGATCCTCCATTGAGTACCTGCTGAGGAAGAGAAAACTTCCCTCCAAATGGCAAGGCTATATAGATGACCCAGGCAGTGGCCATCTTTGTGTTTCACTCCTCATGAACTAAGCCTGCCTGGACTGGGGATCCACCCCTTTTTAGAATATATGGGGATATACCAATCTCATAGAGCAGGAAGGGATCTTGAGAGGTCATTGGGTCCAGTCCCCTGCACTCACAGCAGGACATATCACCATCCCTGACAGATTTTAAAAAAAAAAAAAAAATGTATTTGCCCCAGTACCCTAACTGGCCCATTCAAGGACTGAACTTGAAACTGTGGCTTTAGCAGGCTCATGCTGTAACCAGTGCTGTCCCTTCCCCGCCCGAGAATATATGGAGACATATATATCTCACAGAGCTGGAAGGGACCTCAGGAGGTCAATGAGTCCGGTTCCCAGCCCTCTGAGCAGCACCAAGCAGGATCCCTTTTTTAATCTATTTGCCTCAGATCCCTAAATGGCCCCCTCAAGGGTTTAACTCACAACCCTAGATTTAGCAGGCCAATGCTCAAACCACTGAGCTATCCCTCCCTCAGGGCATCTATTTTCACAGACCTTCGAGATAGCAGCTTGTACCATCAGCTGTAGCCTGCACCAATAGTTTTGATTAATGTACTCAATTTAACAATTTTTTCTCTCACCTTAGTATTTATTAACAAACCTTTAGATTTTAGATTCTAAAGGACTGCCACAGTATGCTGTTTTGGGTAAGATCTAATTACATATTGACCTGGGAATGTGCCTGGTCCCTTTGGGGGCTGGAAGAATCTGTGTGGATGTGGTGAAACAGGTTTCCAAAAACTCTTACCTGTGTAATGAGGATTACACAGGAACAGTTAGACAATCTCTGGGATTTGCTGGTGCAACTTTTGGCGAGCCAGACAGGCAGCAGAGGTACTTCTGTTGCTGGCTTGGTTTGCCTTATTGAGAAGGAGACTCCAGTCTGGGCTGTAAGTGGCCTGGTTTTAAGCCATTTGCCCAGGGGAGGTTCTATCAGCTGTGCCCAGAACACCCTTTTAATATTACAACATCCCTAGTTAGAACAAAGATTTTAATTGTGGAACCTATGCAACTATCAAGATCTGAAAACTGGTGGAGGGCACCATTTGACATCTTGCAATACAACAGTACACCATCTCTGCCAGAGGCTGGCTATGGACTTCACTGGGACCTGAGCTACAGTGGGGAAGGCGAGAGTGGCTTGCCTCTTGGCCCCCTGGAAGGAGCGTGGCCTGAGGCAGAAGGGGTGTGGCTGGGGCGGCCAGCCTTCAGTGCCACCTGGACCATGTCATGCTTCCCATCTCCAAGACAGCCCTTACTGCCATGTGGGTCAGGCCATCTGGGGCTTTGGCAGTGATTTAAAGGGCGAGGAGCAATGGGTCCTTTTATATCACCGGGGCCCCGAGCAACTGCCCTCTTTGCCCTCCCTACTGGTAGTCCTGATCAATGTTCAACCTTCCTACAAAGTTCAACATACTGACACCGAATGATTCTTCCCCCAGACAAAGAAAGGTGAGGGGAAGGAAAGAATAGGCAACAGTGGTATGAGGGGGAGAAAAATAGGGGAAACACAATCCCTGGTAAGAAGGGAGGATTGGGGGACCATAGCATGTGTTGGGTGGGTATGGAGTGGCATATAAAGGCCTACTTATGGAGCAGAGAGGGGACGGGACCAAAAAGTGGGGGGTTGAGAAGTTGAGGGGATTCCTAAAATGTAGGGAATAGGAGAATTACACGTGGTACACAGAAAGCATTTTGGTGGGGGTAAGGGGTGGCGGAGAGGAGAAGAATATGCAGTGAGTTCCTGGTGTGTGCAATAAGTCTGACCTACAGAAGCTAGCAAGGGTAATTCGCTACTAAAATATTATAAAACAATGATGTAAATCAACCTACTTAAATCTTCACAGTTGTGCAACTTGCAGAAAGTGAGTCTATACAGGTGCAAACAATTTAACAAGCTATAACAAGTTACAAGCTATAACATTTTATTTAATTGGCATTTGGCAGTGCTTATATACACTAAGTCAAATGGATGAAAAATTATTATTGTACCTTAGGTATCAAAATCTTTCATTTATTCACCTTAGGACCAACTTATATTCTAGCAATTTCAGTTATTTTATTAAGAGAAACATTTGTGAATTTCATAATTGAGTTTTCTGAAACAATTTTACATCAAAGTAAATATACAAAGTAGGAGGTTAAGTAATTATGAGAAAATAGAATTGCTGATGGTGCCTATGGCTGTAACATGTCAGTAGTCAGTTCAAAGAACTCTGGCCATCAGAATGCTTCATTCTTCAAGCAGCCATGCTATTGATTTCTACAGCTGGTTGTTTTCAGGATCTTCATTACAACTGTCAGCACCAGACGTTTTTAAAAACTCATGCCCAATAAGCAAGAACACTGTATTAAAGTGGTATTGCCAAATTTGCCTTTCAATAACTGACCCCATACCGAAAACGACACGAACTCAAGCTTGTCACAGCTACTTAAGAAGTTTTGGCACACTTAGTGTAGGAACTGTAATTTCTTTAAAGACTGGCACATAGTTAGGATTTGACTGGCTTGAACCCTGGGCCAGAGTTTCAATGATGGTCTGTTTCATGTCCCTGCTGGCATCTCCTCTTACCGTCAGCAAAGCTGCAATGTGGTCATCTCTGCCAAACAGAGGTGCAAACCAGCAATGTCAGTACAAAGTTAGTCATACAAGGAACTGTACAGTTAAGCACTTGATAAAATGTGTGATCACAAATTTTCTAGACTCCTCCCAGCAGCTTTTCACAAAATACCATAGTACTTTTGCAATTTAGCCAAACTTTCACAATTTCAAAAAAGGCTAACTTCTCAATCTCTTAGTATTCTCTCCTCCCCCTCTGAAACCATGAGATGACTCCTGCGTAATATATATTTGTTCTATAGTCCCAAAATATTTCCTTTTATATGTCAGATTATATATCCACCAGCACTGCTCTAGCCTGTGTGATAAAATACAAGCTTTTTATTGTATAGTTTAATCATCTTCTGCTAAGATTAATGCAAAAGGAAAAAACACAATAAAAGGATATACCCACACGACTACTCTCTAATCTAGAATTAATCTTGAAAGAACCAATACTGTTAAAAGCTAAAACACAGGGTGAATGGTATTACCTGATGTCTGGGTATTTACTAACTAAGGTTGAGACTTCCAGATAAAGCAATGAAGGATCAGTCAGCTTGATAACTTCTGCAATGGCTACAATGATGTCACAAAGACCTTCAGTGTCCTCTCCAGATCCCTATGAATTGAATAAAAAAAACCCATAAGAACAACCATACTGGCTCAGAACAAAGGTCTAGGTAATAATTTAGTGATCCAACTTGTTATCCATTCCCAGCTTCTGGCAAACGGGGGCTTGGGATGCCATCTCTGCCCATCTTGGTTAACAGCCATTGATGGACCTATCCTCCATGAACGTATCTAGTTTTTTGTTGAATCCTGTTACAGTCTTGGGCTTCACAATATCTTCTGACAAGGAGTTCCAAAGATTGACTGCATTCTGTGTGGAAAAAATACTTTCTTTTGTTTGTTTCAAACCTGCTGACTATTAATTTCCTTTGGGTAACCCCTAGTTCAGGTCCTATGTGATGTTGTAAAAAACACTTCCTTACTTGCTTTCTCCATACCATGATTTTATAGCTCTCTATCATATCCCCTGTCAAGGTTGTTCCCCACTCTGGCACTTCGAGTGCAGAAAATAGGGGCCCGCCAGAGACTTTAAAAATACCCTACCAATAATGGGTTCTACTTAAAAATCTGTCCAAGGTCACAGATTCCATGACCTTGGGAGATACACTGCCTCTACCCAAATGCAAAAACCCCTTTGAGAGGCCAGGAAGACACACTTTGGATTGTCTTCCTGTGGGGTACCCCCAAGCTCTGAACCTCTCTCAGGAGAGGGCTTGAAAACAATTGCAATGTCTTAATAGCTGACCTTTCAGTCTTAGGCATATGTACAGGACATCTCCCAACTTCCAGAACACAAGAATCATATATGGCCCCTTTTCATCTCAAGAGATGGTGGTTAGCAGCAGCAGTGAGGATCTATGGGCAGCGTTTGAGTCTGCAGCTTCTCTCATGGCTTACCCGTCCAATACTGGATTCGCACAGTCGATTGCAATAACTGCATGTCAGTCTATTTCCAAATTCTTGAGTTTGAGAGTTTTTCCTTCTCAGATGAAGTTCATTTGCGTGACTTGCACATGTACTATTGAAGGATGATGTGCCCTGATGCAGCAATCGTCACGAGGTATATCAATCTGATGATGTAGATTCCCAGGATTTTGGATAGATGTTGAATTTTCCAAGGTGTTTTTGCACGTATCCTTGAATTTTAACTTTGGTCTTCCTCTTATTCTCAACCCACATGGCAATTCACTGAAGAGAATTTCTTTGGGATGATGTTCACCAACCATTCTTCTCACATGACCACGCCATCGTAGTCTTCTGCTTTTGAGGACTGCTATCAGGCTGGGTATGCCAGATCTTGACAGGACATCTGCATTTGAAACTTTATCTTGCCAGTTGATATTCATAATTCTGCAGAGGCAGTGAAGATGGCAGCTGTTCAATTATTTTCTCCTGGTTTGAGTACGTATCCAGGCCTCAGAACCATATAGCAGAACACTCCATACGCATGCCTGGTAGATTAGTATCTTTGTTTTCACGGTCATCTTAGGATTGTTCCATACTTGTCTGATAAGTCTGACACTAATAGTAGTTGCCTTCCCGATTCTGATGTTCAGTTCTTCATCCATGGATAGGTTTGTGCTGACAATAGATCCAAGGTAACAGAATTGTTGAACCACATCTAATGGGCTGTTATCCAGAATTACATTGGGTTGCTGAGGTATACCTTGAGTGAATACAACAGTTTTCTTCACACTTACATCGAGGGAAAACAATTTGCAGGTTCTGGACAGAGAATCCATCAGTGACTGTAGTGTGTCTTCATTATGAGCAACGAAAGCTGCATCATCTGTGAAGAGGTGTTCCCTAATGAGGACTTTCTCAACCTTAGTTTTGGTCTTGAGTTTTGCCAGGTTATAGAAAGAGCCATCTAAATCCTTTGTGGAGAAATACATGGCTGTGTGAGTTTTGAAATGCACTGTTTAGTAAAACTGAGAAAAATATGCCAAAGAGGGTAGGGACAAGAACCCACCCTGGTTTGACTCCACTGTTCATTGCAAACAGTTCTGATGTAGGTCCATCATATTGCAATGTTGTTTTCATATTTTTGTGAAAGGATGTTATGAGCTTGAGTAGGGCTGGCAGGCAGCCAGTCTTGGTTAATACTCTGTACAGTCCTGATCTACTAATTGTGTCAAACACCTTTTTTACGTCCACAGATGCTATGAATAATGGATTTCCTTGTTCTCTGCATTTTTCCTGAAGTTGTCAAAGAGAAAAAATCATGTCCATTGTTGACCTGCCAGCCCTGAAGCCACACAGTGTTTCTGAATAGACTTGATCTGTGAGTTTTTGAAGGCGTTTGAGAATGACATGGGCAAATGTTTTTCCTGTGATGCTCAGGAACAAGATGCCTCTGTAGCTGTTGCAGTCATCCTTGTTGCCTTTGTTTTTATAGAGAGTGATGTTTGCATCCTTCAAGTCATGTCGGTGACCAAATCGTGGTACATACGACATTTGGATTATCCAAAATAATCCAGGAACCCAGACCCTCTGCTCATGTAGACTGAGGGGGCAGTAGCCTTATTTGATGGCGGGCTACATATGCCATGCCACAACATTGTCACTAGGCACTTGTGATTTTTTAGTTGGTGCAATGGATGCCAACCAGTGCCCAACACAAGAATCAGATCGTAGTCTTAAAAATGTGATTTTATTAACAAAACAAAGACAACATACTAGGTTAGCTTATTTATTATTAGATGATACACAGCAAATGAAAAAAGCTAGATTAAAGACAGAAAACTGCTTCTCCAGGCACTTCGTACAGAAGCTGATTAAAATGGTAGGTTACAGTTAGGAGTTCTGCAACTTCACACTTGAGTTCCTTTACAACTCTTCGATGAATACCATCTGGTCCGGGTGCCTTATTGCTGTTTAGTTTATCAATATGTTCCAAAACCACCTTTCAGGATCTCTCAGTCTGGTACTGTTTCTCACATTTGAAAATCTCCCTCACATTCTCAGCTGTGCAGACTGTTGCAAAGAATTAATTTAGTTTCGCTACAATGGCCTTATTGTCCCTGAATGCTCCTTCAGTATCTTGATCATACAGATGGTTTACCAATGTTCATGCTTCTGATGTACTTAAAAACAAGTTTTGCTATTACTCTGAATCTTTTGTTAGCTGTTCTTCAAGTTCTTTTTTGGTCTTCCCAATTATATGTTTATATTTCATTTGCCATAGTTCATGCTCTTTTCTTTTTTTCCCCTCACTAGGGTTTAAGCTTTTACTGTTTAAAGGATGACCTTTTGCCTCCAACTGCTTCTTTTACTTTGTTGTTTAGCCCCAATGGCACTTTTTTGGTTCTCTTATTATGTTTTATAACTTGGGATATACATTTAAGTTGAATCTCTATCATGGTGTCTTTCAAATGTTTCTATAAAGCTTACAGGCACTTCAGTTTTGGCACTGTGCCTTTTAAATGTCTGTTTAATGTCCTCATTTTTGTGTAGTACCCTAAATTTCCTCTCACCTGCCTTTTAAGCCCCGCACAAGGATTCAGGTCTGCGGCCTAGGAAGAGGCATCTCTGCCTGCCAGCCCCAGTACATTTCCCAGAAGCTGGGAACGGATCACTTGATCTCCTATTCTGTACATTCCCTCCCAGGCACCTTGTACTGGCCGCTGTCAGAGACAGAATACCGTGCTACATGGACCTGAGGTCTGACCCAGTATGACCATTAGAAGAAGTTATGCAGAAGTTAAAGATGAAAAGAGCCTATTAGAGATCATCTAGTTCACCTTTTTGTTGATGCAAGATCGAATCCTAGAGTATTATTTTTAAATGTCCTACGTCTTTTACCACTTGCATACACCTTGCAGGACTGGCAGCTAACAGACATGAAAGTCTGCTAAGCTTCTGCGTGTGATGTTGAAGTTGTATTGGTTGCAGAATATTAGAGAGATAAGGTGGGTCTTTTACTGGACCAACTTCTGCTGGTGAAAGATGTGCTTTTGCTCTCCATGGAGCTTTTCTTAAGATCTAGGAAAGGTGCTCAGGGCTTGAATTTATGTACAGTGCTACAATGGCACAGATGCACCGTCACTGTCTTTAGTGAAGACACTACTATGCCAATGGGAGATCTTTTCTTGTCGGGATAATTAATTCATCTCCTCTAAGAGCTCTCCCATCAGCATAGTGATATTTTCCACAGATGGTTAGATTAGTATAACTACATCACCCAGGGTGTGGATTTTTCACACTATAGAAAAGGCAGTTACATTGATAAGAGGTCTGTAATGTAGACCTGGCCTCAGCGTGTCACAGCTGAATGCAATGTGGACTGGATAAGTAGTTAAAATATTGCAAGAAACCATTAAATCACTCCATATCTGACCTCTAAGTCTTTGTCCTCAACTGTAACCTACACAACACCTCCAAAAGATGAGTTTGGGGATCTCAAATTCATAACTGCTAGATATCAAAAATCAGGGACTTGATATGGACAACAGATTTACAGATTCTTACAGTAATCTGTAACCTGCTAACCCTTCTTTGCCCTCTGACCACACAGTTTATTAACTGCCCACTTCACCTTCAACTTGCATCATATGTGAACTCCTTGTCTGCCCCACCTTGTATTTAGCTGTGAACTTTGAGCACCCTTCCCAGATCTGAAGAAGAGCTCTATGTAAATTTGAAAGTGTGAAGTTGGTCCAACAAAAAGTAAGACTGCAGCTGGGCCAAAAGACTTGCTGGGACAAGGTGGGAGAGAGGGGAACTGGCTCCACACTCCTGGAAGGAGCAGGGCTAAGGGTGGATGGGGCAGGGCTGGGACAGCCAGTCCTCAGCACCACCTCGAGTATACGATGCCTCCGCTGCCGCCCACACCCTCCACAAAACAGCCACCCAGCATTCCACCAGTTGTTCAAAGGGCCCAGCAGTGACAGCTGGGAACCATGGGCCTTTCTGAATTGCCAGGCCTTGGAGCTGCTGCCCCTTTCACTCCCTGATCAGCGGTTCTGGCCTCAATCATCTAAAATGTTAAACTTCTGCACAGCTGCATTTATTTGAAGAGTCAAACATTACAGCCTCAATTCATGCTCAGAATTCCACAAAAGGTACAATAATGCAAAAGAAAACTTGAAAAAAAAATCTCTTCAGACCAGTTATCACATTTGAGCACAGTGCACATCATGTTTCACCCCAGAGTTAATGCCTTTGTACGTCTTGAATAAAAAATAAAATTTAAATTTCTGTTCCTTTAATATCAGATTAATTGGAGGGTAAAATACTTACAGCTGCTAACTTTTTAAACAGAAATCTGAATTGGTCTGCTTCTTTGATCATTCTTTCTGCACCTTCTTTTCTCTCTTCTGCATTCTTGAAAGATATACGTTTTAACATAATAGCCCTGATGTACTCCACAACCACTCTTCGATGGGCCTCAATAGTCATTTTCTGAGGAAAAAATATTAGAATTGTACCAGTTAAATTAACAAATTACTGGTTGCTTCTGGACAGAGTTATGATCAGCTTTTTAACATGAACTTCCACACTCACAACTGGCCAAGAGGAAGTGCTTGTAGCAGCAGTGAAAGGTTCTTGTAAATTTCATAAAGGCTGCTTTTGCTGGTGGGGGACATTATGAACAGCTGCTGCAGACTGTTTGGGTCAAAATCTGGTTTTAGATACACAGATGTAAATATAAGGCAATGTTAATTAAGTTGCATCGAGTTCTTCTAGATTTGCCCCAGAGTAGTAAAGATAAGAATCAGCCTCCCTGTGCTGTAGGAAGGGCCAGATACTGGTAAGGTTGAGACAGTAGAAACAAGATTGGTTTTGATGATGGATCTAGCCTGCTTAGGAGCTCAGAAACTCCCAGGCAGTAATGTAGATATAATGACAATCATGAAAGACTTAAGAAGAACTTGATATAGACCCCGCTTGTTCTCTTGTAAACATTTACTAGTGGTTCCCACAGATGGATGAACTCAGTATCTGCCAGGCTATTGGTGACAAGGAGGTAATTGGGTTTTCAACAATGAAAAGGCAGATGGTGGTGCTCGGGGAGCAGGTGAAAGTAAGGGTCTGCTGGTTGCAAAAAGCTGTTGGCCTAAACCCCTTAGAGTGAGATTTTGGCCAGGGCCACCAACTGTGGGGGTGAGGGAGAGGGCAGGGAGCAGGTGCCCAGAGCCCTGGTAACTTAAAAGGGCCCGGGACTCTCAGCTGCCACTGCAGCTGCAGCCAGAGCCCCAGCCCCTTTAAACTGCCACGGGTGCCGTGGGCAGCACCGAGGGATGGATGGATGCTCCTAGCCCTGCCCCTTTTGCCCGAGGACCCACCCCTTCTTCAGGATCTGAAGACAAACTCTGCCAGACATTGCCCAGGTCCTGGCAAAGGCTGTTGCCAGTCCTGATGGTAGCACAGACTGTGTACTGAAAAGTCAATGCCAGGCTTTGAAATAGAGATCTCCATGCATGTGTTTGCTTCAGGGACACAGAAGTACAATAAACTCTTTTGTATCTGGCAGCCCTTGAACCAGGAGGATAAGCTGTCAGGGAAGGTGCTGGGTCCTGCCAAGAGGGCAGGGGACTGGATTTGATGACATCCCAAGGCCCCTTCCAGTTCTATGAGATGCGTATTTCCCTTTTTTTTATATATATATATGACACACCCAGAGTGGATAACAGAGAGGTGTACCTAGCAATGCATCACACTAAGGAAAATATTAGATATTAAGAAACAAACAAAATGTATGCAGAGTACTTTATTTACCAACAGTAGTATTGTATGCTGTAAACTTATCCTGTATTTGCTATATTTATTTGTATTTGCTTCCACTATACTGTACCGATGGAAATGTAACTAAAATTTACTAAGGGTTAAAATTCCGGTTATTTGAGAGTTCTGGATGATAGAATGCTGGTTAAGACAAAGTTTACTGTATCTTCATAAAGTAAACTTATCTATGGATTAGGACTAATTCTGGGAATAGATTTGTCTTTTTCTTCTGATTTTTTTTTTAACTTAAGAAGTAGCACTATGTTTAAGTGTTAGATTGCCAAACCTGTAAACATTAAGGGTATAGATGAAATTGTCTTCAGTATGGCTAAAAATCCAGTATCAGAAGGGCTGCCTGACCAGGCTCTTCTGGCCTCTTGAGTCTGAAAACTCTCACAGAATTGTGTAGATAAATGATGACTGTGAAAGACTTAAGAGGTGTTAGATACAGATTCTACTTGTTCTCTCCTGAATATTTGCCAAAGGTTCCCGCACATGGATAAACTCCGTATCTCCAGGCTACGTGTAATTTGGGAGGCAGTCCTTATTCCAATCATTCCAAATGACTAGAGAATGCATCAGATTTTATATCCAGTATTTTTCCTAAACTCTGACCCAGCCAGCTTTCAGCCATTTTATGTTGATAATTTACAAAGTGGGCAGGAAATCTTGTAAAAATTATTTTAACTGCACAAAAATGAATTAAAATTAAATTGATTGACAGGAAATGCCCAAGCACAATATTAAAGACAAAATGTAGCTTTGAGCTACAGTTCAACATTGGTTCAGAGATCCATTGGCGCATACTAAAAACAGGAGCTGGGTTGGGGTATTATGCCTCTAACAATTCTACTCTTAGCATGAGGTTTACGGCCTCAAGCAGACTGAATGTTTTATATTGGTTCTGGAATTTACAGAACATACAATTCCAAGAATGTATGGCAGATGTACAGCATTAGATAAAAACCAAAATCTGTCAGTATGTATATTTATGGACACATACACACACACTTTATATTAGTGTGTGTCTGTGTGGACAGATAGATATACCTTTTTATAGGGTTTTTTAATTCTTGCAAAATCATTGAAGTAATCCTCTACAGTGACACAGATAGTGTCCACAGCATTACATCCAGTCAGCCACTTCTTTGTCATCAGCTCATTGAGATGAGGCTGAAAAAACAAGAATGAAAACAAAATTTCTGAATGGTACCTATCTTCTCACTTCCATCTAATCTTAAAATAAAGTTCACAACAACAACTGGTCAGTTTAGTCAACTAACGTAGATGATTGATAAGCCCTTTATATGAAATAAGTAACTGCATTTGCAAACAGATTATATCTGGCAGTAAAAAGGATACTATTACAATAATAGCGAGAAAAAACTACAGTAAGCAGACAACTATTGACTAGTATTTGCTTTGTGTTAATTCATTTACTGGTTTAAGGTGTTTGCTATGCATAAGGTAACAACTGTATCTGGTCCTAAATAAACACAGGCGTGAAAAAGGACAAACAGTTTATCAGCCCAAGATAGAACTATTATAAAGTGCCTTTTAGTCATTCTCATACTGCAGTATTACCTGACCTCTCCTGAATGTGCTGTGATTGGCTACTATAAATTCCTCCTCTGGTTGACTACTGCCTCCAAAACTCCACAAAAGCCTAGTAGCCTAAAACTCTGATTCTCTCCCCACCACTTCTACAAACTTACTTTCTTTTGCCTCTGAAGTCTTAAAATCCTCATTTCCCTCACTAAGGATAACACCAAATAAAATAGTGTATTTTTTCTCTCATATGAATAATGTGTGAGCTTGCATAGGGAGTCAAGAAGTTGTGGCAAGGGGCATGTCTGGGAAATTTTAAGGACAATCACTAGAGTGGAAGGATTTGAAAAAAAAAAAAAGGTTTTCTATGACCCTTTCCTGGTGCATGGGTATGGCTTGACACCAAACACTTACAAAATATGGAATTAACAAATGCTATTGCCAGTTTATTGTAAAATAACTGAACAACAAAAGCCCTAGAGGAGTTGTCTCCTTTTTATTCTCCTCCATGTTTTTCTTTTTAAAGTAAACATCACATTCCAAGGGAAATGGCCATATTAAAAGAACTATGTTAAAGACGAATATTTCAGAAGCAAAAACTTAGCAAATCCTAAAACTTCAGGCACAACCTTAATTTCTCCCCTTCAATATGTGCTTGATACAGTCTCCCTTCGTGATCTTAAGTTATTTCCCAAATAATGCAACGTCTTTGCTTTCCCTACAACTGAATATACTCAAACATTACATCTATCACAAGATATTTGGTCCCTGATTGATACACTGCGCATTAAATGATTTGACCAGACAGTGTACACAAACCTGTATTTTTTGTACATCATACACCACATGTCCTGCATTGGTGAGGATGCTGACATATTGTTCTCTTGCAATACAAAATCCCCCTAAGCAGCCAATTAACTTAATTAACTACCTTATTCCCAAATTTCATAATAAAAAGGCTTTTTGAGATTAAAAGAAGGATCCTACCTCTAAATCCATGAAGACTTCATCTAGCAGGCTGCAGCATCCCTCCTTGGCAATGGTGTCTAAAATTGTATCCATGTTTGCATGGCTGCTTGACAGTCCCTCTTCCATTTCATTTTTCAAATATTTCCTTTTCAAACTGATGATAGATTCCCTGTGATAAACAAGATATTTTCAGCAGCCACTCTGACATGTGTACTAGTAAACTGTTTTCAGTTGTCTTTGAGTGTGTGTGCATGAATGACACACTGGGTGGTGCTCGTTTTGGAGGATGAATTGCCTTTGCACTCCACCCTGCAGATCTTTAGTCCAGCACCTGGCTATGTCCCTTGAATGGCCACCTTAAGGTGCTGCTGTGTATGTCTGAGTATTTTTCTACAGACAGAGATCTGGAGCGGGAAGGGAAGGTGCAAAGGAATGGCCCCTGTGAGCGTTTGAGCCCCTCTGAAGTAACAGCCAGGTAGGATACTGGGCAAAGAAAAACACTGTATTGGCACCAATGTTTACACATTCAATCTCTTTTCCACAATTTTTGCCTAGAATCAGTTCTCAAGAAGACGGCTTGTCAGAAGAGATTCCAGTCTTTGATTCATGCTGTTAAATGCAAGATTGGTGGATGAAACATCGAGTCTCCACCGTTTAGTTAAGGAAAAAAAGCCCCTCTTATGAATATTACTGTAATCGTATCATAGCTGGGCTAATTTGGGAAGAGTTTGTACCAGGCTGGTATTTACTACAGCATGAATAAAAAGGGGATTCACATGAAAGGAATGCAATAAGGCTTTCTGAATCCACTCTGAAAAACTGAAGGTTTCCTACCCAAAAACTGAACTGAATACATAGTATTCATCTCTAACCTTTTGGGCAAGTCCTGTGCTGGAGTTAAACTGTAACTTTCTTCCCGTATTTTAAAATCCTTGTGTTCTCTAATAAAATTCCTCACTACAGCAATTTTGGAAGATGCAAGTCTGATAATACTCAGTTGCTGGAAAAAATTCCATGAAGAATTACTAGAATCAAGTCAGATTTTCATGGCACTGGCGACTATATGCCTATTACAGATATTTATACATAGTTGGTCACACTTTTGATGTAATATTTGGGCCAAAACAGGACATTATAAAGTTGAATATTAGGCCCCTCTTATGGACCATTATCTTTTGTATTTTGTGAAGGGGTTCCCTATCCTGTGAGAACAAAGGACAGGATTTGATCATCTTCAAAATGCAGTGAATCAAGAGTCCTACCAAAAGATCACAAGGGATTAAAACGGTCCTCTTCTAGATCAACATACCAAGCATGTGGTCAGATTTTATCATAATCATTTCGCCTTAGTCATTACAATGTTCTCTACACATCCTTTTCTGCAGCTTTACCCACACTGGTAATAGTGGCTAACAGATTCAGTTATGACAGGTCAAGCCAGTGGCAGAAGCCATGGGATACAGCTAATTGAAAAACATTTCTTAAATTCTCATGCCATGGCTCAGAGAAGCAAAACAGAAGTTTTTTTTTCTTTCAAAAGATCTAAGTTAGTTGGTGATTTTATTTTGAGTGGTGGACAGCTCGATTAGCCTGAGCTACTTTTGCTCAGTGACCCATTTCAGTTCACCTTAACCGGATTAGCACCCAATTTTCCCTCTCTGAAGGCAGCTGAGATACTTAGGCTGAAGCTCCCTTTGTATAAGAAAGAAGGAGCAGCTAGAGGGACATTCTCCAAGAATGACCCTCAATTTTGTGTGTTTTTTTAATATGCATTATAAATTAAGATGAATAAAATATACTATTTTTAAAAATACTGTATAAATGTGCAAACCTACTTAAAGGTCTGACAGTTGTTGATTACTGCAATCATATACTGAACATAGCACTGAGGGTGCTGACGATTTCTTAGGTGCTCTTCTTTATATAACTGGGCTTCTTCTTTGTACCTGCAGAAAAACCAAAGAATGGTATTCAACAGATGAAAAGCCACACAACTCTAAGCAAAATGCCCACTGACAGAATGAAGAACATTTACTGGTGCTTCCTGGAAAGCTAGCTGGTCACACAGTGTTGGATCTCCTCTTTGTTTCCAGATGATCCCATAGGTCTCTCGGATTTCCACTGCAAGGCCGAAAAATCAGCCAAGTACCAGAAGGATGTGCTGGCCTACCCGCCTCTGTTTGGAACCAGCGGATATTAATAACTTGACCACCAATACGATTGGAGCTGCCACTCACCAACAGAACAAAATTTCCAATGGAGGAGTGGAGAAGGGAAAAAGGGGCAGCAAGGTTCCATGTCCTGGGAAAAAGGACCAGGTAGCACATCTGGGACAGGATGGGCATGAGACAGTGGGGAAGCAGGCACAAGGAAGCAAAGGGAGGATTAAGAGACTCCAGAGCACTTTTTATTTTACCTTGTCAAGAACGAATTCATCTGCTGAAGACAGAGAGCCAGTACCTTTGCTTTCAAATCTTCACTTATCTGAGCAGCCACCTGAAGATTTTGCTCAAACATCTAGAACAAGAAATACCATAGTTTTTATGGCAGACTAATAGCTGGAATAGTGACACAAACATGGCAGGATTCCCCACAAAATGCTATTTGGAGATGTAAACTGGTGTGAGATCCCCAGCATTTTTTCAATTAAACTTACATAATACCGCCTGACTAATCCACAGAACAGCAATTACTATGAATTTAATACAGAATTTCTTGACAGACATCCACATGTCTGATTTTTTTAAAATGGTACTGAGAGGCAGTCAGATATTTTTCATGGAAGGAAGCACCATTCTGGATCACCTTCACTTCCAGACCAATGAGGATGGGCTCTTCACTGTAGACTAATGTCTTTATGTAAGCCCTGTAGTATTTCTATCAGTGTTGTCAAGCAGGGCTGTTAAAAGTTAACTGGTACAGGCTAGAGCAGCCCCAACACCTGCCGTGGGCCTTAGTGCTCCTGTCAGGATGGAGTACCACCATCTGCAGTGGCCCTGGGAGCTGCACTGGGTGGGCTGGAGTACCCCACCCATGGCAGACCTGGACCAGGGCTGCTTTTGCCCTGCTGCAGTGTTCCCGCCTGTAGCACACCTACAGCTCTGGCCCAGCTGGAGCACCCCTGCCCCACCTGAGGCAACTGCAGATAGTGGTTGCTCCATCCGGGCCAGAGTGCCCCCTACCCATGCATTCCCAAGCTGGGCCCCTACAGATGGAGGTTGCTCCAGCCACACTGGACCATTCCCCCACCTGCGACAAAAAAGAATTTAAATATAAGTCAATATTAGAATAGTTATTTCAGAGCAAATTTCTCTAACATAAACAGACTTTTAGTTAAACACGTTAGCACAAAAATGCCAACAACTCCTCCCTCCCCTTCTCCTTCGGTTTTAAACTGTCCAAATGAAAATAATTTCCCATTTTTTTCCACTTTTCATTCAGGTTTTATTTCCTTGACAACACTATTCCTTGAACCTACTAATCTGCCAGTCAGTTGTACTACACTACAATTGATAACATTTGATTTTCTAATTTTTTTTTTTTTTTAAAAAGCAAGCAGTAAGAACAAAAAATTGCATCTTTTTTGGAGGGGTTAAGGGGAGAAAAGAGTGAGCGCCCCTCCACCCACATCCTGATCTTCAATGCACATACATAAATACAAATACAGAAAAGCCACAAGCTCATTTATCCCTTTTAATCCTGCAGAGTGAAAGCATATTTCTGTGTGAACTTTGGCACACTCTCTCCACCATTCCATTTCATTCCTACCCTTATATAACACTCCTTAGATGTTTCATAGATTCCAATTTAACAAAAATTCAAGGCAAAAGTAGGAAAGATGGATGTTCCTAGTCAGTATTTGTCTAGAGGCAAGATACGAAGCTTTGGCCAGTTCTTAAACATTCTTTCCCATCCTATAATGATGCTGTACAGAAAAGGGGGTAGATGACATGCAAAATACAGCAAGAAAAATGAAGAAAATCATGAATTATTCACTGATGTTTCTGTACAGTCTTAAATCCTTATGAGAGAACTGTGAAAGTGCTATAAATAATATAGATTTTTTCCAGCTCAAGAGGCTGCAACTCCTCTAAGTAAGTGTCCCTTAATGAGAAAATAGAACCAAATCCATATGTATTGACAAAGAATCTGCATTTCAAGAGTCTCCTGGTTTTCTTTATCTTCCTGTCCCATTTTTCTATTATTTTCCTATTTTTTTAATTAATTCTTACTTGAAAAACAATAGCTGGGAGTGTAGTCTGATAGTACCCATCTTGATCAGCTTCTGGCTCAGTTTCTTTTATCCAGTCTTTTTTATCTGTCTCCAGTGCTTTTCGTAGCCAACCAATGATGTTGGACTGCAATAAATAAAATTAGATTAAAAGAAACAGGAAAAAGGAAAGACAAAATTATTTGGAATCAGAATAGGAAAAACTCCACTACAGCCTTCAGCTTAATATCCATTTGCATAATAACCAATAAAGAAAATCAGCTGTCACTCACTCAGGCTACTGTTACAGCCATCACTGCAGTACTGAGGTGCCATATACAAAATTGAGATTCACACCAAATATGCAGAATAAGGTCAAACCCAAACTGTATCACATTTGGCCAAAGTTTGGATGGGAAATGTCTACATTTTTATATAATTTGATATTATAGCTAATATTTACAAGTTTTGGAAGAAAGACTAATTTTGCAAGAAAGACTAAACCTCATGCTTCAGCTCTTAAGCCCATATTTAGCTAAAATATTAGGAGGCAACAATGCAGGGACAAACTAATCCACAATTGCCTAAGACTACCTGCATATTCCTCAGAAGCATCTGGCACTAGCTACCATCAGAAACAAGTTACTGAACTAGATATCACTGTCTTGACCCAAAATAGCATTTGCTACATTCTAAAGAAAATTCAAATGCTGCAGAAAATCAATATCACTCTTCCATTTGAGTAAGTACTGAATGATTTCCAAAGAACGATTGTTGAGGACAGCTGGAAATCAGATGAGATATAAAACTAAGGTTCTGCTCTCCTGGGACCATTAAATATCCCATGGGCATTTCTGGAACAGAAGCCAGCATTAGTCCTTGCTAAATGCTAATTTCCATATTTACAATGTCTAAATATTGTCTATATTTTTCAAAAGGAAAATGATCTTTTTTTACTTTTTGTTCTAAATTGTTCAGTTCTGTCCTAAATTATTTCAATGCATTTGGGGGTGGAGGTCAAGAAAATCAACCCCTTACAATTGGACATTCCTATCAACGTAAAATACTAAGGCTCTGGTTACATCATATCACACTGTCGACAGATGTCACTGTCAGAAGAGATTTCCCGACAAAATTTCTGTTGACAGAGTGCAGCCATACACAAAAGCCAAATCGGGAAAGTGCTCCATTCTGTCAACAGAGCAGCTAAACTGCCCAGCTGCTCTCTTGACAAAACCGGTACCTGGAATCACAGCAGATAAGGCTGCTCATTGTTCCGGATGCCCTGTCTGTTGAGAGAAGGCCCCTCAGAGTGTCCACACCGCTTTTTTTTCCAACAGAATCTGCTGACTGCAGCATTATGTCTCATGGCTTTGAGGCAGAATGCTGCCAGTGAAAGTGCTGAGTTTTGTCCACAAACTGTTGACAAAAAGCATCTTGCGTGTGGATGTTCCATGAGTTTTGTTGTCAAAATTTGCTAGTGTAACAATAGCCTAAATCAAAAATGTATTAGCATGCTCTGCAGCCACTTCATACTAAACATAAACAGTTGGGAAGCAAAGCCTCACCAAGAAGATTAATGAACAATACATGTAATTGAACAATTACAATTAATTGTAACCCACTAATTAAGTTTCAACAGGTCAGGAGTCGTAAGTCTTAGCAGCAGATAGGAAGTCATAAAGCTCTGAGCTATTTCTTATGTATGGGAGCTGGCTGGCTCAATGCACTCAAACACTGAATGTAGTTGGATAACATAACTATTATCCAAATATGGGTGACCAAAATTTCACCCAAATACTTATTCTGACAAAAAAAAAATAGCCTTTTTTCCCCCAAAGTTAATCTTTTTGCAACATTGTGGAAGGTTTTCATAAAAATCTGAAACTTTTAAAACTGACTTTTGTCAAAATCTTGTTCCAAATCGCCACAGAATATTTTCATTTATTGAAGATGTGTAATTTTGTAACGAAAACCATTCAATTACTATTTAATACACAACTTCAATAAAAACTCAAGTTTACATCAAACATGAAAAACTGGTCCATTTTTAATTTTGCATTAATTATTTTTAATTTGTTCTACACCTAAATATTTTTCAAGTGGCAGCCACTTGGAGCCCAGACAGATATTTTTGGCAGTTGACATGCCCATGCTGAAAGACGACAAAAAATTTCCTAGCTTTGCACCAAGCTCAAAAAACCCCTCTGAGATTTGGAAAGTAGATAAGCACAAATAGTTGTCCTTGTATAGTTCTGTGGCATTATGGAAACCATTCACTCATTAAAAGCCTTCTTTTCTCTCATGTATGCTCAAGAGTCATGGTGACAGGCAAGGTGGGTAAGGTATATCTTTTACTGGACCAACTTTCTCACTTACCTTGTCTCCTTAATATCCTGGGACCAATATGGCTAAAACTATATTTAATACAAGAATCAAGCTGACAGACATTCAAGAAGATCAGCATGTTTGCAAAAAAAAAAAAAAAAACAACCACCACCACCACCAAGCCCGGGTGGGTGCATGGCTGAAAAGACTATACCAAGTTTTGACACAGTTTGCATATCAAAATTTTAATCTGTACGTGTATCTAAACAGGACTGTCAAAAGATTAATTGTGATTTATTTTTAATCAACAGATTAAAAACTAGTCATGATTGCGATTTTAATCTCAGTCAGTCGAATGCCAATTTGTTATATTTTCAATGTTCTTCTATATTTTAAAACATTGATTTCAATTACAATACAGACTACCAGTATACAGTGTTCACTTTGCATTTTTTACAAACATTTGCATTATAAAAAGAAACAGTATTTTTATTCAACTCATACAAGTACTATGGAATTTCTTTATCATGAAAGCGCAACTTACAAATGTAGAATTTTGGTGTTTTTTTACCTAACTGTACTCCAGATCAAAATAGTGTAATAAGTTGCTTACAAGTTGAAATATACAAATATTTAGCATATCAGGCACATAAATACCTTATAACAATGGCTACAATAGTGCCACACAAATGGCTGTTCTCACTTTAAGGTGACATTATCATCTCCCATAAGTGAAAAGGTTGTTCGTCTTAGTGATTGGCAGAACAAGAAGTAGGACCGGGTGGACTCGTGAACTGAGAAATACTATTTCTTTTGCTTCTTTTTTATGGTGCAAATATTTGTAATAAAAGCAATACAATGTAAGCATTGCAATTTGTATTCTATGCTATAATTAAAAATCAATATATTTGAAAAATGTACAAAAATATCCAAAATATTTAGAATACCAATGTAAAGTGCCATTCTATTATTCTTTAATGGTGTGATTAAAATTATGACTAATTGCACCTGTTTCTGAAATCTAATTTGTTTTGCATTAACTGCGAAGCCATATCGATAGCAATATAGTCCAACAATTTTTATAAGTTTAGGAGTCGTTAAATTACAAATTCCACAATCATTTCTTTCCATGGCTAATAACTTTTGTAAAACAAAAATAATCCTGGCTGTGTCTACACTACAAAAATAACTTCGGAAGTACAACTTTGAAGTAACAGACTTTGAAGTTGAGCACCTGTAGACACCCTACTTTGAAGCAGGGCACTACTCCATTCCCAGGAATGGAGTAAGGACTTCAAAGTTAACTTCAAAGTAGGAAGCCTAACTTCAAAGTAAGGGAAAATGTGTGCAGACTCTCTGTGGCTACTTCAAAGTAGTGGCTAATTTCCAAGTTAGTTCCTACCGTATATGCACCACCTTTGTGTTTTACTGAAATATAGCCATGAAACCATCTAATTACTCAGAACCAATTTTTCATATAAATAACATTCACAGAATTCATTAAATCCAACTAAAGTTTAAGAAAAAGTCCCAAGGTTTTCGTCTAATAAATCAGCATTTTAAGAATTCGGATATAAACACAAGGTGCCTTATTTTTATTTAAAGCAGTTCAAAAGTATTTTATTACTTACAGTAAGCGTTGACATGTATTTGCTGAGAAGCTGGTCCACCACATTTTGTGAAATTAAAGGATTTAGAGCATTTACATCTACTTCTGGGGCCAAATCAGAATTTCCCATCATCTCTGTACTAAATTAAAACAAACACGATAACTTTCAAATGAAGAAAGGAATTTGTATAAATTTGCAACCTTTTTTATATGACTTTATTTATACACCTCTGAACATTTTTAATCAATCCAGCAAATGTCCTGGAAGTATAAAGAAACTTCAAACTGTAACTATTGTCTGGCTAACCAAAATCACTTAAAGAAAAGTACTAATTAACTAACACAGATATAGCCCTATATCCATTTCTATATTTTTGCTAGAACTTAAAATGATTGGTCATTACTAACTTTATTTTATACATAAAAATCAAATGTTGTGCTGACTATGGACTTCTGACAGACAATTAACTTCATACTATAGACTAGGGGTGAGTAAAGTGGGGCGTGGGCCCCCTCAGGGGGCATGAAATTTTGTATGGGGGCTCAGCATGATCAGCTGCTGGGTCTCATGCTCATCCATCTAATAAAAATGTTGAAATATATCACCATTTTTATGTGTTTATTCATATTTATATACCAATTGATCGAGTTTTTATATTCTAAATACTTATTTTCTTACACATGTTAAAAGAGGCCCAAAATAAAAAGTTTGCTCACCCTACTATAGTCACAGAACCTATAACTCTAAAATTTAGTATCTGTGTATAAGTACAAGCAGGAAGGAGGCAATAATGATCAACTAAACAATACACATCATCCTCTAGTCTCTGTTAAGCTGCCCTTCAGTTAACACTATAGTACTTTACATACTATTACACAATATGTACAAAAGAAGATACAACATGTATACACAGTTACAAAACTAGAAATACAGCTCGTGTTCACTACAACAGTGGTACTCTATGCAATAGTAATGATGAGGTCACTGTTTTGTTGGAGGAGGAAAGTAGGGCAACCCTAACATTTAAGCAACTTAGCGATGGCAAAAACAAAAATTAAAGATATTAAAACAAGACGACAAAACAGCATGTGTATGTGTGTGCATGCACATGGCTAAAGCCACAACCCTACCAAAGCATTAGCTAGTAGCATCAGCCCTTAATCTTCTGAACCCTAAAACGGAGTTATCCAAACAAAATATACACTTTCATAATTGTTTCATTACAATTAAGAAATGGTTCCAATATTTAAAAAAAAAAAAAAGTCTTTTGTAAATTGTAAATGAAAAAAAACTAAGCAAAATTTAGAATATAAAATTTCCTAATATGTAAACATAAATGTAATAAAATATAATCTTAAAATCTTCTTACTTATGGTTCACTTTTCTGAAGTTAGTCAAGAATCCCCTTTTACCCAGCTCCATCTCATTGGCGTCCAGTTCATATAAACTAACACTGAGCCTGGAGGAACCTCTCTTCAGAAACAATGCCTGTTTACAGGGCATGACATCACCAAGATTTTTTATGAACCTGAAGTGCTATACCAACTCTACAGAGATCGCTTTGCTCACTAGTGTTTGTAGCGTAGATGCATCTTTACATTATAACTAAAAAAACAATAAGTGGAAGCCTTCCTTGTGAAGTGCTTAGGCCATCAACTTCTGCAGAAAAGCATCCTTTCAGAGCAGGAATTGTCTCTTTTCTGTTTGTGTGCATTACCCAGTCCCAGTGGAGATCACTGAATGCTACTATAATCCTTTACTAATAATTTTAAAAATATTCCTAGCCCTTATGATTGCAAAGATAATATCCCAAAACTAAACTATGCAGTGATATCTTCTTCAGCATGCAGGCAGTCTGCCTGAGATATTTTGAAGAAGTTTAACATCTTGGCATCGAGTAATACAGTGTCCCCGCAGCTGCCCGGAGGTTTCCGACACTAGATGATTGAAACAGGACCACTATTAGACAACTGCAACAAGTATTACACAAATTATGTCATGTAAAGCATCAGTGGAAAAGTCATAATCTATTAAATATTACCTTGTCTGTAAGTATCATATTGTATCTAAAATTATTAATACTATGTACCAGTATTTTAAACTGTTTTCCTCCTCGGGTAACAGTGACAAGATAATTTACATCCAGTCTGGTCAGCACATTATGAATGAACTATTCACGTTGATGGCCCAATTAAAGAACAAAACAGGCCATAGAAGAACCTTGTCCCTGCCCATTGAGCTTCCCTGTGGACACTTAGCCAGAGTATAGGTAATGTCTGCTTCCGCAAGTCATCAAGTTATGTAAGGATGTGACTAAACCAAGGGTTTTCAAACTTCCTTACGCTGCGACCCCCCACCCCAGCCCCCCCACTCGGTTTTGATAACAAAGATCACTAGACAACTCCAGGAGAGAGGACTGAAGCCTGAGCCTGTCCTAGTCCCACTGCCCCAGGCCCCACTGCAGTTAAAAAGCTTCAGCTCCAGGCAGGAGCATTTAACTGGAGCTCTGCTGCCCAGGACTGAAGCTTTCTGGCTTGGGCTTCAGCTCTGATGGTGGGGGTTGGGCTTTGTCAAGAGCTAACTAAAATGGGGTCATGAACCATTGTGGGCCTGACCCACAGCCTGAGACCTCTAGACTGATTCATATGACCCAGTAATGGGGGAGGGCACAAAAAATATAACCCACAGGTTACGTATAACCCACCAAACATTTTTCTCTGATCCACAGCAACCCAGCACCAGAAGAAAATGTCCCACGACCCAGCAGGGTGCTCAGGCAGCATGCCTGTCTTCTGTGGCCCTAGCCATGCTGCTCCTGCAAGTGGCCAGTTGCTGCTAACAAGCGTATCTATCTGTATGCTCTTGGGAGCGGGAGGAAGAGAAGGGAGGTAGGTCTCCACATGCAGCCCTGCCCCCATTCTCACAGCTCTCTTGGGTTGGTTTCCAGCCAAGAGCTGTGAAGACAGTGCTTGGGGTAGGGACAGCACATGGATACCTGCTGCTCCCTGCCACCACCAGAGCTCACAGGAACATGCTTGCCAGCCTTGCTGTTCTTCTGGCCAGGAGCTACCTATGGTAGGTGCCTCCTGGCCACAGCTAAAGCCTGCACCTGGCACCCTCCTGGATCCAAACTCC
Source organism: Carettochelys insculpta (assembly GCF_033958435.1). Taxonomy (NCBI): domain Eukaryota; kingdom Metazoa; phylum Chordata; order Testudines; family Carettochelyidae; genus Carettochelys; species Carettochelys insculpta. The sequence continues at coordinate 160,868,430 of NC_134138.1, read as the reverse complement.
CTCCCAGCTCTTGCACTCCCTCCCACACCCCTGCCCAAGCTCAGAACCCCTTCTGCACATTTTCAATCCTGATATAAGAACTTTGCAATGACTATGTATTTGTTTTCCATAACCATTTGAATGCTCTCTCCTTTATTTTCTCTTACAAATAAACCTCCAGATATTAGACACTGTAGAACTACTGAGTAAGATCTGAGTTATTTATTGACCTGGCTGTGCAGCTGGTTTCTTGGTATTAGAAAAACCTTTTGCTTGATTAGTTTTAAATAACCACTCACCACAAAGTCAAATACTTGCATGGTGAAACAAGGGCCAAGGTATTTAAGGAGACTACTTTTTTATTATTTTTTTTTGTTGTTGTTGACTAGTGTGGAGAGAGAGTACTTTTGTTACTAGCTTGTTATAGCTTATGGAAAAATAACCACCAGCTTTGGGCTTGTGTACACTTCCTCCTTCGAAGGAAGGATGGTAATTAGGGTCTTGGGAGTTTACTAATGAAGTGCCGAGCTGCATACGCAGCACTTCATCAAGCAAATTCCTCCCTGCGGCAACTTCGAAGTACCAGCTCGCGTCCAGCCGCGGCTCAAAAATTTTGAGGAGTAAAGGGACTTCAAAGTTGCCCGGCACTTCAAAGTACTGGCGGGTGAGCCATGGCTAGATGCAAGCTGGTACATCTTCGAAGTTGCAGCTGGGGGGCGGGGGGGACGGGACTTGCTTAATGAAGCACTTCATTAGTAAACTCCCAACACCCCACTTACCATCCTTCCTTCGAAGGAGGGTGGTAGTGTAGACAAGCCCTTTGTAGTGGGTCTGCTCTACTTCTCAGCAGTTTGGCCTGAATCTGGTCTTCTCAGCTGTGACCCTCTGAGGCACCATGACAATTTCCAAAACAGCAATTGAGTAAAATTTACAAGATTTGTCAGTTTCACAGATGCTATTCAAAATCTTGAACACCATTCTGCTGTTTACTGTGGTTCACTGGGAGTTATTCATGGAAGAAGTGTATACAAAAAAAAAATCTGGTAAAGTGATGTTTGTTTATTCCGGTCTTATGTAGTAGTGTCACAACAGCTCCTGAATACTTCTGGCCTCAGAGAGCCCACATCATCCTCATTTTTACAGATGAGGAACTGAGGCACAGCAATGATGCGAATTACTCAAGGTTACACAAAGCAATCCTATGGCAGAGGGATCAGAGAGCCCTTCTATATCCTCATCCTTAACCACAAGGTAATTTTTTCCTCTCCACAAGGCTCCCCTCTTTCTCCTTTCAGCACCCAGGAGATTAGGAGGAGGATACCGTGACAGTTCTTCCCCACCTCCAACAGTCACGAAGCTTTTAGGTAAACAAGAGTCAATCCCATACATTTATGCCATCACCAGCTACCTCTACTGTAATATGGGCAAAGATATAGGGTTGATGGAACTCACCCACACAGGAATCTGATTTTACCAACAGTTGTGTCTAAGGTGGCTGTGCTTTGAGCCTGACATTGACCCTACATCTCATTGCTGAGACCCTTCCCTCCATTTTTATCATCAAGAGCTTATTAGTGAATATCTGCTAAAACACAAATTCAGATTTAGGCCATAGCGCTAATGAAGCCACGAAGAATATCTCTAGGGCACTTTCTACTTAGCAGTTTGTTTGGCTGTATGAAAAAATAGCACCAGAACTCCAGGGATCCCGATTCCTTAAAAGACAGCTCTGAAAGACAGCCAATCAGAATTAAATATTTATTTGAGAGGAAGCAATTTAAGTCTTTTAATTCACTCCAAGCCTCACTTAATTTCAATTCTACTCAGCTATTAGACAAAAGACTCAACTCAAAGACAGCTTCTGAGACAAATTTTGGAAAAGCAAAACAAAATGACTATTTTAGAATTCCTTTTTTCCAAATTTCATCTGACCATCATACACAATCCAAGATCTCTAAGTTCACCTTCAGTGGGGAAAAATTATCCATTTGTAGCCAGGATTACTGGCAGCTAATGTTGAAATTGGCTGTGCTTATTTTCAAGCTATGTTCAAGTGGCCTTGAGCATGCATGGGCACCCTTTTTAGCATTTCTTTACATTCAAATAAACTACTAGGCTATGTGTAGATTGTTACTCCAGGAGCCTTCTGCCAACATCTCAGTAATCCTTGTTCCATGAGGAAGGAGGGAGGTGTTGGCAAAGGGTGTTTTCTCCACATTTGGCTCCCATGTGGATAGAACTGTCAGCAGGAGATATACAAATGTGTTGTGCAATTTTGAGTATATTTTGCCAACGGAGCTCCTCTTCAATCTAGACATAGCTCTAGAGTAGATAGGAATCAGGGCATTAATTTAGAAACTTTTTCTATTTAGAAAGAGCATGAAAATACCCTGCACATTTTTTTGCCTTTATTTTGGCTGCTTTTTCGTTTGCAAAATAGATTGAAGGTACAGATTTACAGATTCAAGATGCATCCTGGAGTTCATCACAAATATTCTGCAGTCTGATTATGTTTAATGCCAATTCATTGTCAAAGATTACTGAATATTCAACAGGTTCAGATCAGAAAAAGAAAATGATAGCAAAATCATGCAACTAGCTAAAACAAACAAACACTGTACAACTCAAAACCTCATCAATGCCAGCCACTGAGAAGAGTGAAGTAAAGAAGAATGGTATTCACACACCATAAGGCCGGCACCACAAAACATGTACACACCTAATGGCTTTTCCTGAAGTCTTTAAAAAAATAATAAAACCTAAATAAGCACGGAATCAATAACCTCAAACCTACATACTGGCAAAGGCAATATTTGCCTTTCAAACTGTTGTTCCCAATTACTTTGTATAAATATGACTTCAACAAAAAACACAAATGTGTATTTGGTGTTGTCCTAGCATTAATCACAACACACCAAAGAAAACCACAAAAATAATATTTACAATATCATGGGAGACAAGTGCTGGACAGAAATTCAAGTCACCACATTCTCCCCCTCATGGAGAGAATTTCACTGGAAAGTTACCATGTTCTTTTCTACATTGAACCAATCACCAACTGAAACTTAAAACAGCCAGAATCCTTGGTGACTGTGGATGTAGAAAGTAGGTAACCACACACATTTAATGGGACTGCAACCAATGCCCAAAATTTTGGTCACAGATATATGTAAACTCTGATGTGAACATAGTCCACATTACTCTGGAAAATGCTCCACTACACTTGGAAAGATTTTTTTTAGATTAATAGGTGCAAGTAAGTGCATCACTGCATCAGACCATTAAACTTACAAGAAATACGAGATTGCAAACAGATCACAACCAAAGCCATTTTAAGAAGCATTAGGCTTTAGTCAGAGAGCTACTTCTACTCCGTTACAAAGAAATGCAACAACAACTTTGAATTAAGATTACGCTGTTTTTAGTTTAGAAAGATATCCCTTTCTTTATTTCTTAAATACATAAGTTATGGTTACACTAGTGAGTTTTGCTGACAAAACCCTGGCTTTGTGGACAAAACTGATGGAACGACCACACACAAAATGTGTTTTATCAACAGTTTTTTTATCACCACCTTCGCCGGCAGAGTTCTGCCTGTCAGCCATGAGGGATGACACTGCTGTTGACTGATTGTGTCCACAAAAAAGATGTGTGGATGCTCTGGGAGAACCTTCCAGCTGCTCTGTCAACAGAATGGAGCACTCTCCTGATTGGCTTTTGTGTGTGGCCGCACTCTATTGACAGAAGTTTTGTCAGGAGGTCTCTTCTGACAGTGACTTCTATCGACAAAGCGCTGTAGTGTAACCGTAGCTATACACATATACACAAAACACGTATCACTAAAATCTAAATGCCTAACTACATATAGCAATTGTGTACAAAACACAATACAAGCTGTACAAGAAGTACTTGCAGGTCCATCAGGATCTAATATTTCACCACATATCTGTACCCTAACCACAGACATTTAAAACATATTTTACATATCTTCTTATGTAAAACTATCACTAATAAAACTTTAAACTTAATAAGTTGACTTTACCTTTTATATGTATTTAAAACCCAAGTTAAAAGGCTAACAATTTCATTTGCTTCCAGATCTTCTGAAGCTAGATCCTGCATACGCGTGGACAAAGCTTGGTGGTACATGCTCAATAATTTTTTGAAAATGTCATAATGTGGGGGGAAACATTGAACCATCAGGTTTTTGGCCACTAGCAAATCATCAAGGACGTATTTGCGTATGATTTCCAGATGGCGCACAAGCCACATTTTGTCAGATTCTCTAGTATCTGCTTGCGTGCCTTCAATCCTGGTAGTTACAGTTCGGTCCAAAATATTGAACATTTTTTCCTTCCACTTCTTTGGCCTGCCAGGAGGAATGAACCCAGTTTGTTTCTTCCGGTCTAGCATGCGCCTGTCTATTTTTTCTTCTCTCTCAATTATCCTGACAACTGAGACAAGCAAGGTTGGATCTCGACGAACAGTAACTAGAGATCTTTGAACCACCATCCAGAGTTGTTTGGCAAGCTCCTCAGAAAGTTTTTGCATATCCCCAAAATAAATATGGATGAGATTCATGTCATGGGTGTTCTTGCTATCCATACGGTACTGCTCATACATCAGGTCATCACGAGAACACTCTAAGTCCATCAGTTTTCGATGGGCTTGCAGAAGTTCCCCTTGCTCAGTCAAATCCTGAGTCTCCCTAACTATCTCTGGCACTGAAAAACAAAAAGGAAAAACTAGTAATATGCAACTATTAAAATAAATTAACAAATGTTACAAAACCATGACTGTATCAAAAGAGAGACTGTAGACTGAAGTACAAAATTAATTACTTCCATTTGCTAGTTTTGTTTCCCTGAAGGACATGTTCAAGAATTGCTGCTAATCATGTTTATGTTTTAATGACAATGCTACATCTTTATTTATAATCTTTATTTTGACCATTGTGTACTGTATTACTGATTTACGGAATCATAAGACAGAATTCATTTTTGTTTAAAATACCCTTAAAACTATACAAATAGTGCCATGTACTCAATATTCTCTATATCATCAGTAGTTAGGATCTTCCTGCAGTTCATGCAAAGTAAACTTCCACCAGTAAATTCCTTCTACAAACTATGAAACCCCACCAAAGTTACTGAAGATGCACATATAAACGAAGGCAAAAGATTTAATGGATATTTGGCCTGGTTAAGTGTAATGATTAATCAAGAAAGAGATGTTAGGTTCACTATCTTCCTTTTACAAACAGTCTTGAACACCATTTGAACATACTTTCTGTCCATTTGAAATTGTTGAATTACCTGAGAAGATATTCTTGAGGTTTTCTACGGCTGCTGCCAGCTGACTATGTTGGACTACCGCATCCTTAACATCCTTGAGGTTTTCTATGGTATTAATACTTTGTCGCCAGTCTTTATTGACATCTATCAAAGATCGCTGTATATCCTTTACATCATTCAATGCATTATGCAGTTGGCTTAAACCAGTTCGTACCCCATCCAGTTGAGACTGGATTGCTGCCTATAAAGAGAGAGATTAATTTACTGTACTTAAAACATTGTAAAATCTAAGTCTTTTTGGGTTTTTTGGTTTGTTTGTTTTTTTTTCCAGTTATTCCACTTATATCTTATTGTTATACACAAGAATGGTCATATTGGATCAGACTAATTGTCCATTTAACCTAGTATCCTGTCTTTTGACAGTGTCCAGTGCCAAATGCTTCAGAAGTGATGAACAGAACACGACAATTTATTAACTGATCCATTCCACTCTTTCAGTCCCAGCTAGTAGCAGAGATTCAAAGATACCCAAAGCCTGGTGTTGCATCCCTATCTTGGCTAATAGCCACTCATGCATATTTTGTTTTACAACATCCCCTGGCAATGAGTTCACCTCTTTTCCAAGAGGCACAATCCCAGTCTTTTTAATCTGTTATCATATGGAAGCTATTCCATTCCTCTAATAATTTTTGTTCCCTTTTTACATACTTTTTCTGGAGATGGACTTGATGAAAGCTGCACAGAGCATACAAGGTATGGGGATCCCAGGGAATTACATAGTGGGATTAAGATATTTTCTGTCATCTTATCTGTCCCTTTCCTAATGCCTCCTAACCTTCTGTTAAGCTTTTTTGACCACCACTCTACATTAAGATGTTTTCAGAGAACTATCCGTGATGACAGCAAGAGAGTCTAAGACAGACGTGCATGTGTTTTTTATAAATGTCACTGAAAAACATAGCAATATACAAAATCTCACAAAAGTACAAATCATCAAAATTATCATTGTTTTTGGAACTTGCAGGATAGTTTTTAGCACAGGACAGAGGAAAAAAATCAAAAATGCATTTATGAAGAACTGTAAAACAGTCAGTCATATGAACATGATCACTATTCCATATTGATTAATTCTAGGCAAAATCTCTGTTTAGAACAAGCCCCAACAGCCTCAATCATCAAGCAATCATAAAGATGCTTGAAAACTATTCAACAGCATTCTCAGGTAAAATGTACTTACTTTCTTTTTACTGGGATAATGGGTGGCAGAGTGAAATGTTTTTCTACACTTTCTTCAAAAGCTTATGCTAAAAAGTGTTGCAAGGGCAAACCTGTGAGGAACAAAATGATCCAGATACCTACTGACATCATATTTATTAAGAATGTAGCTGTAACTGAAGCATTCTAACATGTTACACATTCTTTTCCTCCCTATCAATGAATGAAGATGGTGAGAAGTTAGGGAGGAAAAGGGATTAACATGGTGCTTATTTGTAGGGAAAACAAAGTGATGAAGGAACCAAAGATCCAGCATTCTTCATGAACTAGGCAAGAAGGCCCAGTACAATGTTATTTAACATTCAACACTCTCAGGACTGTGAGGAAACAGGAGAATGGACGTATCTGCACTCGAAGAACTGGATCTAAATCCAAAGCCATTATCAAGCACAGGGAGTAAATTGAATTTCTCCACTGCAAAGTGATAAATTGATAAAAACAAAAAAAGCAGTCAAGTAGCACTTTAAAGACTAACAAAATGATTTACTAGGTGAGCTTTTGTGGGATTGACCCACTTCTTCAGACCAAGTGGGTCTGTCCCACGAAAGCTCACCTAGTAAATCATTTTGTTAGTCTTGAAAGTGCTACTTGACTGCTTTTTTGTTTTGATTATATATAGACTAGCACGGCTTTCTCTCTGTTACTACTTGGTAAATTGATAGATTTCTTGGGAGATAACCTAACAGAGGGCCAAGAGAGAAATTACTTTACATCATATGCATATTTCATGCAGCCAAGAACCATTACAAGTCAGCACCAAACACATCAGTGTGACAACCAGGTTCCAGAAACCCAAGGGGGAAAACAGCGGATATGAACGCAAAGAATAAGCCACTGAATCAATGGATTGTATCCTGTATTACTGTACTATAAACCTACACTGAATAACATCTGTTAGGAAAACTAATGATACACTAGTTATGAACATAATTCTATGAAGTATATATGGGTGAGTTAGGCAAGTGTGCTGGAAATAGGTTCCTAAAATATGTTGGGGAAATAACTGAAAAACCAGCCTGCTTTAGACAAAGCAATGTCGATTTACCCATCTGTGCCAAGACTTAAAACAATCTGAACAGAAAACAAAGATTTCTGATTTGTTCTGCACTTTGTTAGTGCTCAGCTTTATTAATTTCATACCTTTAGTCGAGCTTCCACTGAGGCTTTCTTACGAGCTTCCCTCCTGCGGTATTGCTCCACTTTATCCAACTGATCAGGTCGCTGAAGCATTCCAGCTACTCTTTGTACAGCTGTTGCAACTGCTTCTCTGTCTGTTTCCTCCATTGTTGAGCAGTGTCTCAAAATGCAAAAGCTTTCATAGTTTAACAGATCTAGATAAATGCATAAAATGTGTAGAAAAACCTATTTCAATTTGATAGTTTCTTATCATTTTTGAATAAAAAAAATCCAATATTACTTAAAGAGAAAGCCAATTTTGGCAACAAGATCATAACAAACTTGATAGCATCACTATTATAAACAACTGTAAGACAGCTACAAAATATATTTTAAAAAGCATTTTATTGTATTGCTCTACTTTAAGCATTTCCTTTGGAAAATAGTTATTCCTTAATGAGAGCAATTTGAATAGTAATGTTTTACGTTTGCCAACAATTTGATTACAAATGTAGTATTTTCCCTTTGCAAATCAAGAATTACTTAACATAATTAATTATGTACCCAGAATGGATGCTAAAGGGAAATGAGAGGCATATGAGGGCGAACTCTCTGTTCAAGGGCCAGAAAAAAAGAGCTATTCTTATGCTTGGAGAATAACAATGATTGCTCTGACCTATTACCCAGGGATGCAAAAATCAAGCAGAGCTCTCTCTTACTCCACGGGCAACAGCCTGAAGTATTTCATGAGGGAAGAGAGAAAAGTAATTTAAGGCAATAAAGTCTGGAGATTGCATACAAATTATTTAAACAATAATTTGCATATTACATTATGCCTACTGCCCCATATGCATATTTTAATGAGAATAGTGTTTTTTGTTCCCTACTCCTATACCCAAGGTCTCCCTATAGCCAGTATCTACTCCTGTGACAGACCTGCTGAAAAAGCCAGTAAGAAATAAATAATTGCACTAGATACTTAGGTTTACTCGAGACTCAAGTTCTAGTGAAAATGAAATACAAGCTCCAGTTAAAAACTTGAGTGTGCCATGTTTAAACAGCATCATTTGTTGAGAATCTGATGGAATCTCTCCTATCAGAAACTCCAGCAGCAAGTAAAGGAGGTGGAGTGAGGACCCTAGCCACCATGTGGAAGGGAGGGAGCAGTGTACTGTCCTAGCAAACCAAGCAAAATGTCATTGTATCTCTGTAAAGTCCTGGGCAAAGGAGTAAGCCTGAGTCTCCTGGTTTCTTCAAGGGTAGAAGAACAGTTTCAGACCGTAAGATCATCACAGGATCATCTAAATAGGGATGAAACCCTCCACCCTTGCAGGATCACAGAGCTTTGGCTCCAGCTGTTGCCCAAATATCTACACAGTAATTTTTCAGGCTGAGAACCTGAGCTCAACAAGTCTGAGTCTCCTGACCCAAGCCAGTCACAGGAATTTATCCTCATGCAGATGTACCCACAGATATTGTCTCCAAGCTATGCTCTCACATTACCCACAAATCACGTTCCCCTTTCTTCTGCTCTTTCCATAGCCATAACTTCCATTCTGAAGGCCATCCCCTTCCCACCCAGCCTCCTCCACAAAAAGGACCAAGAGACACTCTACCCTCAAGCATCCCACAGTCTCTACTCAGAGAGATCTCCTGACTGCAAATGGAGGGGAAGAAACACTTTACTATGCACCCTCCAAAATTAGAGCAACTCAGTTGAAACTAGAGACTGGTCTTCACCTGAAACTTAACTCCTGGTTGTATTGCTCAGGTCTCTGAAAAAATGTTATGTCCTGTGCAACATAATTAGGTCAACCTAACCCCAGCTGTGAACACAGGTTGGCTGACAGAACAATTATTCCATTAACCTTACTATCGCCTCTCAAGGGATTTGATGCACTGGCGTGAGAAAAACACCATCTATTGCTATAACTACTATCTATACTATGGCAGCACAGCTAGAGTACTTGTAGCATAGGCATGCCCCTAGGAGTTTGGTGCAGAATTGCAATTCAACCCATTTCCTGGAAGTGTTTTTTTCCTCCAGAATATTCAGACATGTGCTTGCACCACAAGAGAACGCACCTGAAAATGGGGGATTTAATGAATCTGAGAGAAAATTATCTGCCCCACCTCTGTCTCGATGGGGCCAAGAATGGATCCTTTCACTTTTAATGACTGCAGGCACAGATGCAAGTCTACACTGATACACAAATGTCACATAATGTACTGATCTTCACTTCTATGTAGTTGGCCATCTAATCCATCAACTACTTAAACTCCTTTAGTTATCAGGAGATATCATCACAGACAAAAGTGATGGTATCATCAGGCTATGACAACCCTATAAATTCCTGGCCAGCAGCCAAAGACTTTTGCCATTACCCATTATTTCATCCTCATCTAATTCTGACAAGATATTGGGTTAGTGGTGGGGAAAAAAGGGACAACTTGCAGACATTTAGGTGGCATTTGCACTCTATCCCTCTGGGGAGAGGCAGAAGTGTGGGTTCAGGCGTTCCAATCTGAACTTTATGGTTCCCTGACCTCTAACATTAAGGAAAGTCTGTGTCAATAAAGTACATAATCCATGGGTTTAAATAGGTAGTAAATAAAGGTAATCTACATAAAGTTAAACCAGGGGACCTAGGAACAGACTGTGAACCCCCAAAACTAAAACCCCAGTGTGATCCACATGCTACCTCGGTGAGCCTCCAAGTTTGTTCTGGATGGAGCTAAGTACAACCTGGGAAGTCTTTGGAATCAAGACAACATGATTCTTGAGGCAACTTCCACCTAATTCTTCCAGGGAGGAATGGGCTCTATTCAGAAAACAGGCAGTACTAACTAGGAGTGTCCCAGGGAATCCCCAAAGGAGAAAACCCAGAGGGTCCCAGAGATTGGCATTGCCAGAAAGAGCCTTCAGATAAAATGAAAACCAAGACATCTGATCCACCCATGTGCTCCCCAAACCCATGATTAATTTCTTCTTCACTCTCTGTAATCTCACCCATTCCCCCAGTAAATAAATCATCTCATCCTCTTTCCCTGATACTTGATAGCCAGGAAGTTGAACAATGTTGGAACTGAATAAGACCACAAAGCCTCAAATGCCTCTTCCTAGCTAACAACCCCAAACCAGCGCTCTATCATCAACCACCTTGACTTATCAGTCAACTCTAAAATAGTTGATCATGCTGATGTCCTTCCTCCTGTTCTTCAACTACCTCTCAATCATTCCTTTCGTGTATTCTTCAAAGGATCCGCCTTATCCACCCATCAACTTTCTGTGGGGGTTCCACAGGGCTCTGTGTTCCCTTTTCTCCCTCTATATCTTATTACAGAATCTCATGAGTGGAGAAAATTCAGTTACCATCTCTATGCTGATGAATCACATGTCTATCCTTCTGCTCCACATTGTCTCTTCCTATCCATACTAAAATATCAGCCTCTCTGTCATCTTTTTATGCATGTCTATCCATCATCTCAAAATAACTATGGTTAAAAGAGAGTTCCCAATCTCTCCCTGGCCACTTCTTTCTCAATCACTATGGACCACACTAACATTCTGCTCAACTCTCTTTCCTGTAAGCATCATCTTCAACTCAAACTTCTCTCTAGATTCACACACCCATGCTATAACTAAATATTGCTAATTCTTTCTGCATAATATCTGTAAGGTACAGACTCTCTCATCAACCAACACAACTAAAACTCTTGTTCAAGCTCTTATGATCTCATGTCTCTATGACTGTGTATCTTCTTCTCTTTAGCCTTAACAAATGCTGTCTTGCCCTCCACATAATCCATTCAGAAAATTGCAGCAAAGATCATTTGCTTAGACCATCTCTTGATCACATTTGTCTTCTCTCTGAATCCCTCCACTGGCACACCTCCTTTTCTCCTGCACCAGAAGGCTGCTTGTATTCCCTCTCAAGGCCATTCCTAGCCAATCCCAAACTTTCTTCTCTCATTTATTATGGATGTGTCCATGCTTGCCTCTAACCCCCAGTTTACTGTGACTTCATCCCATAGTGAACTTACACACTTCCTGTCCCAGTATTTCAATTTGATATCCAACTGTAAAACTAAATTCTATAAACTACTGGATTAAGTGGAAAACTGCAACTGTAACACCCTGGATCTGAATTGAACATTTTGTAAAAAATTGTTTATATATACATTTTTTTTCAGGTTTAGTTGACCTTTGCATTTAAATCAGAGATTTTAGTTCTCTGTGTACCAAAGAGACAGGACATTCAAAAATGTAGTATTTGAGGGGGTAGGAGTATCTCAGTGGTTAATACACTGGCCTTGTAAACGCAGGGTTATGAGTTCAATCCTTTTGGAGGCCATTTAGGGGTCTGGGACAAAGATAAAAAAAATAAAAAAAATCTCTCAAGGATGGCACTTGCTCCTGCTGAGAGGGTAGGGGACTGGACTTAATGACCTCCTAAGGTCTATTCCAGCTTTACGAGATATGTATATGTTTTTTACTATTTGAATACAGAATAAATATTCTAATGATTTACAGGTAAAAACATTAGTGTATTATAATGAATTTTAAAAATGGGCTCTTCACAGGGATTTAGCACACATAACATTTTCATCCCAAATGAGCTTAATATAAATTATCCTAATAATGGATTAACACAGACTTTTCAAATTTCTCTCATATAAAACTCACTGAAATCTTATTCAGAGGACACATCTGAAGTTTTAAGATTGTCATTTTTGCTTTTATCCTTCATAAAGGAATTTATGCACCAGCCTTAGTGAACAAAAATCTTCAGATAATTCCACCAAAAAAAGGGCTTTTCAAATGTGATCTTACTAGGAGCAAAAAAGAATGCCAATGCTACCATTCACCAGCACCTCAGCGTGTTGCTCTCTACCTCTACAATATCGGGGACAAGCATCTTCCTTAAAAGGAGCTGACTTCACTTCTTTTGAAAACAATGGGCATCTCAACTGAGGATAACCTGTAGTCTCTGTCTCACTTAAAATAAAAGATGACAGCTACTTTGACATAAAGCTATTTTTGGTAGAACTTCTCAACATTATCAGGGAGAAAAGGATTCAGTGCGTCTTTTAAAAATACGTTTAATCAACAATACCGTAAATGTAAGTGTACTGGTTATTCTAGCCTACTGGTATGGGGCTAAGTTAAGCTTGTTTAGGAACCCAAATTGCATTTGCATACTTTTACATCATTGGATTTATTAAAAGTTTAACTGTAACTCTGAACTTCCCGGTATTCTAATATTTTTAATAATTAGAATACCCCATATTATATTTTACTCTAAATTACTGGTATAGAATAATAGTACTCAAAGGGATGCTGAAAGGTCATCTGCTCCAGTCCCCCGCATTCATGAAGAGTACTAAGTATTATCTAAACCAGTCTTAACTCTATCCATCCAGCTCTTCTCCGGGTTATTATTAGCATCTTTAGATCCTCCTGCTTCTTATCCACTTCCCCTTCCCATATTCGAACCCACATCTATTCCAGGAAAAAAGTCAGTATATCCTGGTGATATTAAAGAGAAAAATACTGCCTATACGCATTATATTCCTCCAACCCTTCATGTATTTCTCTATTTCAGAACAATTTTTCCAGACAAAGTACAAGCACATATGCAATATTGTTAAGGAGGATACATGTCAAGTTTAACATTTTGAAGGCTTTTACCTCAACACAAAAATATACTTGAAAAATAAAACCAGAAAAGTGTATGTTATCACACCGCCACTAAGAATACGTCTCCATTGTATTTGGGAGTGAGCCTTCCCATCCAGTTCCAGCCGGAGCTGCAACATCAAAGCCATGGCTACACAACTATTTGTAGCACTCTAGCACCACTCTGATTATCATGAGCCTGTGGACTTGAGCTGAAAAATTCTCTCTCAGATGTGCTTTAGTGATATCATATGGTTCCTAGTAAATTCTCAAATAAGCGAAGGCCAAAACCTAATGTATAAATTGCATAACAATATACATAACCTAATGTCCTTTTGCACTATTAATAAAAGCAAATTATTTCAGGGGCAAGTTCATAAACCTGGATCCCTGGCCACTGTGACTGTACAGACCAGCATGGGAGGTTTGGGGCCATTGTCTTTGAGGATCATTAGCCACTTTCCTTTGTGAAAGGAAGGTACTAACCATTTTTGAAAAGGCACTGGTGAGACTCCCCTTCAAGGAACCATTTCATGAATGTAATGGTCTTGTCAACCCAGCAATAATTCCCTGTGTTTAACACAGTGTATTAATGAGGGGGCTTTGGAGGCCTTCCGGATTCATCTCAATCTGAACCTCAGTCTCTGTTACCTTCATTTGAGGTGTGGATTTAGCACAGATATGACATTTTCATTGAGAGCTGACAATGTCCTCTTGTGACAAAAATAAATGATATATACTAGATTTATTTGTAAGTTATTATATAATTTAATACCATTTGAAAAATTCACTTATTAGTAGCATGAAAGAGGCTTTACTTTGTAAGCAAAGAGGCCTAAGATGTTAAAGTTGTTTAGTAAAAAGTTAGAAATTAGATCTTCAGATTTACAACTGTCAAGGTAATTGTCTAAATATGAAAATATTAACCAGCGATGTGTTGCCTGAGTACGCAGACAAACAGCTCCAGTGCCTTTACTGCTCTTCATGGTTTCCTCAAGCAGCTGCAGAGTGAAAATTATGAGACTGCTACCACTCAACAGTGAAGGCAGCAGCAAACTAACAAAAATCATGTCAATTTCACCCAGCTGCTGTTTGGGAAAGCCAGGAGAAACCTTAGCAGCAGACACTAGAAGTATTATTCTGTTATCCTCTGCATCTCAGTGAGGCTAGAGCTTGCACTATGAAAATTAACACTGAGACTCTGTTGTCTGATGGGGGTTTGGACAACAGTAAGAAACTTCCATCTACTCACATGTTCTTCCATTCAATAACACATCCTGGGAAGTCAACTCAGAAGCATATGGAGCACATCCCCTCCCCCTCTGGAATGAGGCAGGTGTCAGGATAGCTGCTGTTCTTTTTTTTTTTTTGCACTAGGTGGGATGGGAAGATGAAAAGCATTTCTATTTAAAATTAAAAAAGCACTAAGACCACCCAATTAATATTATGTTGCTTTTATATAATATCACACTACTATAGTATTTTCTGTCATACGCTTATTAGGCAGGAACTTTCTCTTCCTATAGTAACAGAGAGGAAGCCGTGCTAGGCTATACACTATCAAAACAAAAAGCAGTCAAGTAGCACTTTAAAGACTAGCAAAATAGTTTATTAGGTGAGCTTTCGTGGGACAGACCCACTTCTTCAGACCATAGCCAGACCAGACCAGACTCAATATTTAAGACACAGAGAACCAAAAACAGTAAGCAAGGACGACAAATCAGAAAAAGACAATCAAGGTGAGCAAATCAGAGAGTGGAGGGGTGGGGGGGAAGGTCAAGAATTAGATTGAGCCAAGTATGCAGACAAGCCCCATCTAATTCTTGACCTTCCCCCCCACCCCTCCACTCTCTGATTTGCTCACCTTGATTGTCTTTTTCTCATTCGTTCTCCTTGCTTACTGTTTTTGGTTCTCTGTGTCTTAAATATTGAGTCTGTTCTGGTCTGGCTATGGTCTGAAGAAGTGGGTCTGTCCCACGAAAGCTCACCTAATAAACTATTTTGCTAGTCTTTAAAGTGCTACTTGACTGCTTTTTGTTTCTCTTCCTATGTGTTTGCTTAACAGAGGAGTTTGATAGGAACCAGGGACTTGAAGCACTGAAGGAAAAACAATGCAGATTTCTGATATTCTGTTTGAAATCTTTACTGGGGTAAAGTGCCCAAGATGCTTTCATAAAAGCAGCTAAAAAAGACACCAAAATTAGTATGGTATAAATACTTGTTTAAAACAAGTTTGTCTAAACTGAATTACGAGAATGACATTTCTCAAGGGACAGAGAAAAGGAGCAGTTTGAGGTGCAGAGTACTGGAAGATATGATGGAGAACTGGGATTTTGTCATGAGTTTAAGGAAGAGGAGAAGGAAAAGTAAAGACTGATTCGGACCACCCAGCTCTTCTGTGCTTCAAGAGAGGCCTCTAATATACAGGCTTTTCTGGACCCATACCAGATCAGAGAGATAACAGGTCAACATTTAAAACAGCTTCCCACATTGAACATGTGTGATATTTCAACTCCACAAAAGAGAAAGCTGCTCAGACCTTCCCAGCCTACACTTTTGCACTGGCCTCTGCAAATAAAAGATAACAAATTCTAGAAATCAGATCAGAACCCTCCAAGGTCAGTAATAACACAGGGATGTCTAAACATTACAGGAAAACACCCCACACAGAGTCTATCTAATCTATCCCACCGTGACTGCATCTCAACTGCATAAAGAAAAAGGACTAAATGATTAAAACCCTGCACATTTGCAGACATCACTGTATCTTCAGGTATCTGCACCCACAGATGTCACTGCAGCTACCCACAGCTTATTTTTAAACACAAAAATTTTGTTTTGGTGCAGGGCTCTGCTGCTGGCTGTTGGGACCTGTCCAGGACCCCAGGCTGTTCTGACTTCGGGTGATGCTGCCACGCCCATAGGCATAAGGAGAACTTTCACCTGAGGAAGGGGGTTTTGCCCATGAAAGCTCATGACCTAATACACGGGTCTCTAAGGGGGACTACACAATTCACCACGCCAAGGAGGCAATCAACCAAAACCACCACAAAACCGGCCTAACTCGCCTCCCCACACCCTACTTGCTGCCGGGGCAACACACTCGCCCCCGCCCCGGTCAGGCTGCGACCCCCAGCCCCCACGGGGCGCTGCGCGGTGTGTGGCGGGTGAGGCGCCCCGCAACTCCCGGCCCCGCGGAGAAGGCTCCCCAGTCCCAGAACCCGACCCCACGCGCAGCGACACCAGCCTCTAAGCCCGCCACTTCGTACCTGCGCTGCCAGCTCCCAGGAAGTCACTGACAGGAGCTTAGTGCGCAGGCGCCGCTCTGGACGCCGGAGTCGCAAAGCGACAGCCCGGCACTTCAGGCTTACAGCGCAAGCGCAAACCCCACTGCTTGCCCTAGCTTCTCCTACTCCGCATGCGCACCCCTCTTTCTCCATTCCCCACTGCGCCTGCGCTCAAATATCTTCTATGCTGGTTTGGCCGGGCTAGTGCCGTTCAGCGCTCAGGGCGCGCTCTTCTCCTGCCCCCTGGTGGCGGGGGGCGCGAGCTGCTGTTCGTAGCTTGTATCTGCGCTGCCTGCCCCAGGGCGGGACTGCAGCAGCAGTAGGTTGTCATCCTCTGGGTGCGCAGCTCCAGAGGGCAGCGGCTTTCACTGGTCTTTAACGAACAGAGGGGGCGCGTGGCTCAGGTCTTCTTTTTTCCCAACAGGCTTGTCTCCTTCTGCCCCCCCCCGGGACCTATTTCTCTAATGGGGGTGCTGAGAGCCATTGAACCAAACTGTATTCCTTAAACACAATGGAAACCCTTTCAAACTCGGGGTGCTGCAGCACCCCTACTTCCAGCACCTATGCCCCAGCCAAAAATTTGTCAATGGCACACCCTATGTACCTTCCCTATGCCGACTCTTTGTGCCAGTCCAGTTTCTCACACCCACCCATCTTCACAGTCCAAATATTTTCACTCAGCCAGTCCTGACTTCCCTCTCAGCTTTGTCTCCCTGCCGAGAGACTGTACTGTCAAGGGGAAATGCACCAGAATCATGTGTCAGGCTCACCAAAACCATGACATGTACAGTTAGATCTTCACATGCCTTTGCTTTTTGAACCTTTAGGGTGCAGGAGGAGGGTTCCATTTTGAAGATTTTTCCACAGCCACAAGGACTTGATTTTCCTTTACAAATGATGGCTAAAATCATCACATCTCTGCTTGACTTCAGGTGCTGAGGCTTTAAGGCAAACAGTAATTTTCATGAGACTCATGACAAAATCATGAGAGCTGGCAACACTGCTAACAATTGGTTTCTCCCCCCTTCCAACTCAAGCCCAGTTCCACCAGACTCCTTATCCCAACTGATCTATTCCTTTCCCTCCCTCTAGTTCACCTTTTGTCCCACCTCCTGAGTCTCCGTGCGCCAGCAGGTGAGTCACTGGGAACACAAGGAAAGCAATGGCTGCTCCTTGCTTTCTATGGCTGGCTCCACCCAACCACAGCTACAATTACAGAGAAGATGTCTTTGTCCTTGTAGCCTTAGGGATAGAGCAGAGGTGCGCAAAATATGGCTGATAGGCTCCCTGTCTGCCGCTGTTCCACACACTACTCAAAG
The DNA here is from genome assembly GCF_033958435.1 of Carettochelys insculpta. Classification (NCBI taxonomy): domain Eukaryota; kingdom Metazoa; phylum Chordata; order Testudines; family Carettochelyidae; genus Carettochelys; species Carettochelys insculpta. Next base: position 160,850,480 of record NC_134138.1, on the reverse strand, counting down.
CAGCCAGCTACTGGGACAAATGCATGTATGTGTGTACAGTACATGCATTTTTGAGGGAAAGAAGGGAATCTGTGCACTGCCCCCATCCCTAGCACAATCCTTACAGCTCCCATTAGCCAAAAAAAAAAAATAACAGACAATGGAAGCTTCAGGGTCAGTGCTTGCGGGCATGTGCAGCATGTAGAGATCCAAAACCCTATTGCAGCCCCAAGCTCTCTTCAACCTTTCCTCCACTTCTCCATCCCCAATACTTATCCCAGGGAAAGCATTCTCATCTTTCCCCTCCCAAAATACTTCTGTTTATGTTCCCCCTAAAATGAAAATGCCACCCTCAAGCTGCGTCTACACGTGCACGCTACTTCGAAGTAGCGGCACCAACTTCGAAATAGCGCCCGTCGCGTCTACACGCGTCGGGCGCTATTTCGAAGTTAACTTCGACATTAGGCGGCGAGACGTCGAAGTCGCTAACCTCATGAGGAGATAGGAATAATGCCCTACTTCGACGTTCAACGTCGAAGTAGGGACCGTGTAGACGATCCGCGTCCCGCAACGTCGAAATTGCTGGGTCCTCCATGGCGGCCATCAGCTGTGGGGTTGAGAGATGCTCTCTCTCCAGCCCCTGCGGGGCTCTATGGTCACCGTGGGCAGCAGCCCTTAGCCCAGGGCTTCTGGCTGCTTCTGTGGCAGCTGGGGATCTATGCTGCAGGCACAGGGTCTGCAACCAGTTGTCAGCTCTGTGTATCTTGTGTTGTTTAGTGCAACTGTGTCTGGAAGGGGCCCTTTAAGGGAGCGGCTTGCTGTTGAGTCCGCCCTGTGACCCTGTCTGCAGCTGTGCCTGGCATCCCTATTTCGATGTGTGCTACTTTGACGTGTAGACGTTCCCTCGCTGTGCCTATTTCGATGTTGGGCTGAGCAACGTCGAAGTTGAACATCGACATTGCTGGCCCTGGAGGACGTGTAGACGTTATTCATCGAAATAGACTATTTCGATGTTGGCTGCACGTGTAGACGTAGCCTCAATGACTCACAAATGAATGCAACTGCTAATCACTGAGTTCAATAGCCTTATATTTTAGGTGAGGGTTTATGATGAACTTATCATTACCTGGGTTAATTGAAGGGTGAGATCACAGTCATCCAGAAGTTTGTGATTCATTTAGTCATTAATCTCAGTTTAGCAGCACAAAGCAGGAGAAAAGATCTGTTGTGGGGGCCTGGAACCCCTTGGTCAGATGACCCTGAAATCTGAGCTGCCTCATGCCTCTATGAGGGATGCAAATTTAAAAGCAAATCAAAGCAACCATTTAGATTTTAGAGGTCTTAAAAGAGTTGAGTTTAAACTGCATAAAATGACAGGGATGCCAACTCTTCAGCCATTTTTCCATACTTGTGCATGAACAGCAAGGTAAAACTGCAGATTTCCTTAAACACTGTTTTTAATTTGGGTCCCCCAAAGATTTTAATGTGTGCCATCTGCTACCTTGGCCAAAACTCAACAGACTTGGACCATTTTCACTCACATAACATCAATAATACCATTTGTGTTATAAGTGCAGAGGGCTGATGTAGCATTTGGGGTGGCGGGAAAGGGAAGCCACCTAGAATTTTTTTAAGACACCTATTTTCAGGGCGTATGCTTCCAGAACCTCTGGCTCAGATTGCATAATGCTGTGTTGCAGTGAAAAACAATGCAGAGGGTGGAGTAGCAGTGAAGTTCCCCACTACTCAGTAAAATCGAAATCACTAAGAACTAGGCTAAGTGCAGAACTTCAGACCTAGGTGCTGCAGATGTGGCAGTAAGCAGTGGCAGAGATAATAGCAGCAGCAGGGGCAAGTGGTGACAGAGATTGCAGCAATTGTGGCCAGTGACAGAGGTAATACCCATCGGTCAACAGTGGTAGTGACTGCTGGCAACAGCAGCAGAGGCATTGTTCAATACTTCCCTGACACTTTGAGGGGGCAGAAGTGAACACATGTAACTGCACCACTGAATGCTAGGACTTCTTTGACTTCAAACTGCGATGTTGTTAAACCGGGGGGCTCTGGGCCAGGATGCAAGTATTAGCTGAGAACTAACATACTAATAGCTGGAGATCAAACCAGGTCACATGCAGATTAGCTTTGCTCAAAATCGGTATTAGTATTGTAAGAGTATACAAAGTGGTTTGAAGCTATGAAATGCTTGTAAATTACTGCATGAGTTAATCTCACTTGTAAAATCAGTATTCAATTCTATAAAATAGCTACATTTTGCTGTACTATTTTGAAAATGTTTGCTCTGAATTTGTGAACTCACAGATGTAATTGTCCTTTCTTCCCATTCAGGACAATCAAAACTGGATTGGCCATCAAGACACATTGCAATACAAGATTGGTTAATGGAACTATTACACTTTGGAAAGACTATTTGTAAGGAAGAATGTCCTGTGGACATGGAAACTCAATGAAGGAAATAAAACTAAGTCACAGGAAAGTTTCTGATCTCTCTTTGTTGGTTAAATTCTGACAGGCACTAAAATGATGCAAGATCCCAAGGGTTCACCCTGGGTCTGCTTTGAATTGAGAGATCATGACAATTCTGTCATTCTTAGTGTTTAGATAAATCATTCGTGTGTATAGGTCTGCTTGCTTTAATTTGTAAATAACTCTAATTTCTTTTTCCTAGTTAATAAATTTTTTCAGGGATAAGAGACTTGTGACAGAAGGGGTTTAGCTGGCAAAGGCACGTCCACACGGCCTCTTTACTTCCTGCAGCCCCCTGTACCGAGAGCAAAATCTCACGTGGCTATGCTAATTAGTTGTGTGAGTATGTCTCTGATGAGGACTTTCCGCACCTTAGACTTAGCTTTCAGCCTTGCAAAATTAAACAGTTTCCCATCAGATCTTGTGTGCAGCAAGATGCCCTGTGTTGAAGATCCAAAGGCATGCTTCAGGAGGAGTGTGAAGAAGATCCCGAACAATGTTGGAGCAAGCACGCATCCTTGTTTGACGCTGCTCCTGATTCTGAAAGCATCCGATAAAGCGCCGTCATATTGGATGGTTCCTCTCATGTCTTCGTGGAACGACTGGATCATCTTGAGTAACCGTGGAGGACAGCCTATCTTGTGGAGCAGTTTGAACAGACCATCCCTGCTGACCAAGTCAAAGCCCTTGGTCAGGTCAATGAAGGCTATGTAGAGTGGCTTCCTCTGCTCCCTGCATTTCTCCTGCAGCTGCCTTAGAGAGGAGACCATGTCAACGGTAGACCTTTCTGCACAGAATCCGCACTGCGATTCAGGGTACACCCTCTCAGCAATCTTCTGGAGTCTGCCAAGGATGACGCGAGCGAACAGTTTACCAGTGACGCTTAGGAGGGAGATTCCACGGTAATTGTGGCAGACATGCTGTTCACAGACGATGCTGCTGTAGTGTCTCACACAGAAGACCAGCTTCAAAAACTGCTGGATTAGTTCTCCAAAGCGTGCAGGGACTTTGGGCTTACCATCAGCCTAAAGAAGACAAACGTACTCGGTCAGGATGTTGCTGAATCCCCATCAATCAGCATTGACAACTATACGTTAGAGGTCGTCCAAGAGTTCGTTTACCTTGGGTCCACCATCACTGACATCCTGTCGTTGGACACTGAGCTAAATAGGAGGATCGGAAAAGCGGCCACAACTCTGTCCACACTCAGCAAGAGAGTGTGGAATAACAACAAGCTGTACACTCACACCAAAATGCAAGTCTACAGAGCCTGCATCTTCAGCACCCTCCTTTATGGCAGCGAGACTTGGACCCTGTACGCCCACCAGGAAAAGAGGCTGAACGTCTTCCACTTGCGCTGCCTCAGGCGCATCCTTGGAATATCATGGAAGGACAGAGTGACCAACACCACCGTCCTCGAGCAAGCTGGAATCCCAACCATGCACACCCTCCTCAGGCAGCGTCGGCTCTGCTGGCTTGGCCACGTCCACAGGATGAATGATGGAAGGATTCCAAAAGACATCCTGTGTGGTGAGCTAGCCTCTGGCAAAAGACGTCCCAGACACCCCCAGTTGCGCTACAAAGATGTCTGCAAGAGAGACCTCAGAGAGGTAGACATCGAGCTGGACAACTGGGAAGAACTAGCAGACGACCGCGGCAGATGGAAGCAGGGGTTACACAAGGGCCTTCAGAAGGGCGAGATGAGGATCAGACAGCTAGCAGAGGAGAAACGAGCGCACAGAAAGCACAATAAGGACTTGCCAGACACCCACCACATCTGCAAGAGATGCAGCAAGGACTGTCACTCTCGTGTGGGTCTTCATAGTCACAGTAGACGCTGTAAATGAAGCCCTCAATTGAAACTATAAAGGGCGCAATCCATAGTCTATGCAGACTGAAGGATGCCTACTAATGTGCGAGTATGCAAATAGGGAACCATTTACAATGTTTATAAACCTCATTAGCACAGAGCTGCTGGCAGCAGCACTATGCTTCAGGGCCATGTAGATGTGCCCAAAATGTGTTCCAAAACAGTGCTCAACTATTTTGAAATAGAGTGCTCACACTGATAGGGCACCCTGGGTAGAGCTGGAGGCCCTCTGTTTCAAAATAGCCCCTATTTACTGTCTATACAGACTCTATTCTGAAATATCTATTTCAGAATAGGTGCTACTCATCACAGAATTAAGTTTACAGAACTTAAAATAAACTGTCCACTATTGCAAAATAATTTCAAAATAGCAGTTTTGCTGTGTAGACACTTGCAAAGTTATTTTGGAATAGCGACTATTATTCCAAAATAACTTTACTGCATAGACACACCCTAAGAGGCACCAAGAGGTGATATTTAGTTTTCCCAGATTACTAGATGGAGCCTTGAGCCATTTCTGCTCTGCAATGTTAAGAGGAGCCCCTATATATTGAACCTAGCCCTTTTCCTGCCAACATCATATAGCAGTCAGGTTACAGGTAATATGTTTAAAACAAATGAAAAATTTCAGATATTGTCAGTTACAACAGCAATCTCAATAGCAAGCAATAGAATATATTTAATATCCATCTCTAAATAGCCTTGCTTGGGCAGAGAGAGGGAAAAATGCCAAGTGAAAGTAATTGCTAAATCTTTTCTTCTGAAATGGGAGTTTATCCCATAACACAGTGCACAGGCAATTGCAGAGTGTAACCTGAAGGGAGTACAAAGAATTTCCAGCTCTCTGGGAGGTTACTTTTAAGACAAAACATTTCATTGCTGGGATACCGCTAACTATGCCCTCCCAGGAGTCAGTGTACAGTTCCGGTGTGTGTATGTACGCTCCATAGCAACAGCACGTTAGCAACTGGGGAGGCTCAAGGGAGCTATTCGTTTGGAGGTTTCCCTTCTCTTACAGAGGAAATTAAATTACGTGAAAAAGACTGAGAGGCGATAATGAAATGAAAATTTCCTCTGCTGGCAGGGTGGGAAATGGGGAGAGGTGAGGGTTTTTAGCTGGGTTTGCGAGAGTTGCCATAGCAGCTGAGGGATTCAGAGTTGCCAAGAAGATAGCAACCTCAAAAACTTGCTGAGACAGAGCGAGCCAGTCTTCCAGCTCTCTCTGTGCCACAGGCTTCTCTGCAGGACCTGAAACAGCTCTTACAGCAGGAGCTTACCTTCTCCCCAAAAGGGTAAGTTTCTAACCCCAAGAATTCAAATATGAGGACAGGAGAGTGACAGAGACAATAATAAACTCTCAGAGTACTTGTACTGAAGACAAATAGAGAGAGGTTTGTGTTGTTTTACAAAGCACCAGCTGGGGTTGTTTTGTAGAACTAGAGCTGCAGGTAGTTCAGATCTGAGTCCCATTTTTACTGAATTTGCAAAATCCTGAGTTAGGAAGACTTGAACCAATGACTTTACTTAGTGCTAACCAAAGGCTCTTGTTCCTTCATGTTGGATGTGCACCTTTCTTTAATGTTACTAAAACAGTTTGGGAGTGTCACTGTCCAGCTATCAGTCATCTTTTGTCTCATTGTATTAGATTACCTTGAGTGCTGCTGTAGATGGAGGAGGCAGAGGACCCCGTGAACAAATCAGGGGGAGGAGGCGAGCTCAGCACTGCTACACCTGAACGTGCACAGCAAGAAGCAGACCAAGAGCCAAGAGGAGCCTTAGCTGCCCCCAATCCTGACACAGAGCTCAATCCGCCGCTCATCACTATCAACAAAGGTAGGGGAGGCAATGCTTTATACTGATAATGTCTGGAACAGACTGTTTCAGGAACAGGAACCCACCCCCCGCCGCCACCACAACCACGTCACTGTTCACTAGACTTTTCAATTTGAAACAGGCCTTTGCACCTCTAGGGAAGGTAGGGCCTCGATTAAATTAACAAGGCTCAGAATGACAAAGCCAAAGTATCTTTGTGATTCTAGGGCTACATGCTTTATTTAGAATCCCCGCAGTCTCAAGAAAGTCTGGAACAATCATTCTTTGCCAGTCTTTCTGTTACGAGTTTCCACAGTGACTAGTATAATGCGGCCCTTATCCCTTATTGGGGTCACTAAGTGTTCTCCCACTTCAAACAAATAATAGAAATAGTATATAAATAGTGCCATTGTTGCAGTGATAAACTAATCAGTGTTCCAAGAACAATGAGAATGGTAGAGAATTACAGTATAAAGTAATTAGATAATTATTGACTGTTGTGATTTTTGTTATGTGCCATGCGAGCAAAACAATTTTGGATAAGCAGTGTTCAAATGAAACCCATGATGCTGCATTGAGTAGGATGCCTCTCTTTTGAATATATTAAAAACAACTAAAAAACTACTGCTAGGGCAGATTTAAACATCTTTTAAACATTTTTAAACATTTAAATATTTAAACATTTAAATATCTTGAGGCGAGAGTAGTGGCACTATGGATTAGTTCAGGGAAAGATTTGCATTCTTCTCAAATATATTTGAAAGTTTCTGTTTTATGTATGTTTGCGATGCCACAAAATTTTCAGTAAACATCTAACAAAAGTCCCCAAAATAATTGTGCATATGGTATTGTTTGGTGGTTAAATAGATGGTTTCACTTGCACCAAAGAAAGGATCACTGATCTATAATTCTCGTATTTTTCCTTGTTTCCTTTCCAGAGATAGTATTTTTATAGATGCCGAACCTCTCTAATCCAGAAACTCGTGGCAAACTCCATTAATCCTGCAAGATTTTAATTAGCTGCATGACCACTTATAATGGGTGTGGCCAAGTTTCCCAGGGTCCCATAAAGTTTGTTTCCAGCCTCCAGTCCTGGCTCTCAGTGTTCTGCGCTGTTATTTAGCTGTAATTTACCCCTGAATGTTTTCTAAGAACTCAGTAAGCCATGGAAATGTTGGAAATGTGCTAGAAAATATTGACCTCCCATCATCCTGAAAATTCTCTCATCTGGGACCAATCAGGTCCCAAGTGTGCTAGATGAGAGAGGTTCAGCCTGTAGTAACTTCCTTGTTATTGCTTGTGATTGCTAGTGTTAAAGATGCTCTGTACTGTACGTACAGCCAGTTAAAATGAACAACTATAGATTGCCACTTCTTTATCCTAGATGGGGAAGGAAAGGGCCTCAAGCATGGAGGGGCCTCTAAGAAGATCACTGAGCCAGGATCAGCTGTAACAGTGTCATCTTCAACTGCTCCTTTTGCGGCAAGTGATTTCATTTTAAAATCTCATCACCTAACTTTTATCTCTCAACTATCAAAACTTTTCCTTTACACTTTATTCTTGAACAGTTTATTGTCAAATTGCAGTTGCTAAATTTGGTACAGACTGCAAGGTGCTCAGGCCCAGGTCCTCAAACATATTTAGGTGCTCACTTCTCATTGAACTCAATGGGATTGAGGCACCTTTTGAGGCATACTTTTGAGGATCTGGGCCTAGATGCCTTTTCCATGGTGCTGAGTTCTTCAAGCTGCCAATTGCAATGAACTGCAGTTCCTAGGAGGCTGTCGTGACATGTGCAGAAGCAGGCCTGTTATTTTTTGTGATTGCAATATATGTATTTTTGGTTTCAGTGTCACACACTGGTTCACCTCCTTTCATTGTCTTCATAGGTTAACGGTAACCTAGGAAGACTTGATCAAGCGTTTCACAAATAAAGCAAAGGAAGCTCGTATTGCTTTCCAGATAATGCACGTGAGAAGCGTACCCTCATTCTGCTTCCATCCATAATCTGGATAAAAATGTCAATCAGTTGTATATCTTCTCTGTGTCACAGTCCTCCCTCAGCAGAGAATGTACAAATACCCTGCAGCTTGATCAGCGAGATAAGTACCTAGAGCAGGGGTGGGGACCCCCCAGCCCAGAGTCCAGATCCCGATTGCAGCTTGCCTGGAGCTGGATTTCGAGGCTCAGGGCTCCCCTACTCAACAACTTGCCCATGGAGGGGCAGTGGGTGGGAAGCCCTGAGCCTTACTGGCTGGATCAGGCAAACCAGGGCCAGATCCAGCCCTCAGGCTGTGTCTAGGGGGTGGGGGGCTGGATGAGGTGCTGAATGACACCGCTGCTGCTTGCTGCCATTCCCCCGGCTGCAGCACTTTCTAGAAACTTCATTCTACTGCTCTGATTGGCCAGAATTCCACCCCCAGCTCATTCCTAGACCTCTGTCCTGCAGCCCTCTCCTGCAGCCTGTTCCCTCCCAGACTCCCACTGAATCGCCGCAATACCCAGCCTTCTCCTTCTCTTGTATCTGAAATTAGGACTGGTGACTAATGTATCTGCATTTCAACTATGCTACTTTGGGTGATACAGGGGGTCCCTGTTATAAGCTGCCTCACTATAAGCTGCTTTGCATATGTCTTCAATTAATTGTAGGGGTCCCCGTTATAAGTCACCTCATTATAAGACATTTTGCATATAAATTGTCAATTAGGGAAACTAAATTCATTATACATTGCACAGATCTGCACTTACCTAATTTTTCAAGGTACCACAATCCTTTGCGTCATCCTCCTTACTGTCTGTAAGTTTTGAAATGAACGCATAGCAAGTGCACATACTTTATCTTACTATATTTGTGTAATCCCTTAACCATGACTGGGAAATCACATGTTGGTGGAAAGTTAAGTGTGGTTTGCAAGAGGTAACATATTATGAGTCTCACTGTGGAAACAGATCTGATAAAGTGCATCAGAAATGGTGACTGGCTGCTGACATTAGTTGCTGTCTTGGTCTGCCTCTGACAATGGTTTGTACCATTGCCAAGAATACTGATGATATAATGGAAAGGGCTAAGCAAATAAGGCAGCATTCTTCTGTAAAGATCGCTCAGCAAAGAAGCAAGGTGATGGAAATGATGGAGACAATGTTGGCTACACGGTTGGATGACTTGCATACGCAGAAGATGCTGATAAATCTCAGTACCCTTCAGGAGAAGGCAGTGAGGTTCTTCAAATTCGTGAAGGATAAAGAGCAGCAGGAGATGGGAGGCTCTTCTAAAGAAAAAATATTTAATGCTAGCTGTGGCTGGTTTTGCAGTTTCCAGTCACACTATGGATTCAAGAACATTAGAGTGTAAGGTGAAGCACTGAATACTGACATGGGGCAAGCCAAAGCACATGAGGGAAAGTGGAGAGAGATCATTTGGGAAGAAGGACATGATCCATGACAAGTCTTTAATGTGGATGGGATGGAACTTTATTGGAAACGAATGCCGAAATGAACCTACGTTTCTGTTAACGAAAAAAGTGTGCCAGGCTTCCAAAGACCACCAGACACTCTTGCTCGGTGGCAATGCCAAGGGAGACAAGAAAATTAAACCACTGCTGATTTGTAATAGTGAAAACCCTTGTGCCATGAAAAATTACAAGTCTTGTCTCTCTATTGTGTGGAAGTCTCAGCCAAAGCCTTGGATAAGAAAGCAAATATTCTCTGACTGGTTCATGGATATCTTGTTCTGGAAATGAAAAAAATATTGTGAAGAGCAAAATCTAACATTCCAAATTCTTTTTGTAAACAATGCTGCTGCACATGACTTAGATAACTCCTCACTCCTCACTGACTTATGCCCCAACATTAAAGCTGAGCTCTTAGCACTACGCACTATATCACTGATCCAACCAATGGATCAAGGTGCAATCTCTAACTTTAAAGCCTGATATCTACCTAGGACATTCAGGAGACTCAAGGATACAGACGAGAGAAGCAAAACCTACCATGCAGGAAATTTGGAAAAGTTTTAACATAATGGATTCAGCGATGCACATTGGCGCAGCATGGGCTGAAATAGGAGTTGGATGCATGAGCCGTGTGTGGGAAAAAAATCTACCCTGAAGCAGTGAATGACTTTGTTAGTTTCAATGAGACGAGAATTCTAAAGGAGTTGGTGATGCTGGCAAAGACAATGGTTAACAATATCGACAAAGAAGATGTGACTGAATTGCTTCCTTCTCATTCAGAACTCTAAGTAATGAAGACCTGGAAGAGCTAAATAAGCAAGCATTTGAAGAAGAAAGCCAGGATGAAGAAGAAGAAACAATGAAGAAGGAAGAAAAAGGACTGACATTGAAGTCTCTTTGCCATATTTTTAACCTTGCTGATGAAATCATCGACGCAATCAAGACTTGTGATTATCTGACTGATTGCTCTTTGAAGTTTGCATGTCTCCCAAATGACACCTTGTCATGCTATCGAGAGATTTTGGATGCAAAAATTCATGGTGGCAAGCGGACAACACTAGAGAAAAGCAAAGAAACCTGACCCAGTCATGGAGGAAGCTGGCCCTTCAAGCCTTCAAGACATGGAAGAAGCAGGACCAACAGTTGTTGCACAGCCTTTAGGCATCATGGAGGATGAAGTGATCACAGCAGATGAGTCCCCTGTCCCATCTCCTTTCTCCTCTGCCTAAGTCTGTTTCAGTATCCCTACTTCCACCATCAAGCATATCAAATCCATTTACAAGGTAAAAATATAACATACTTGTCTTATCTATTTCTATTTTTTTTGTGGATTATAAGTACGTTATATGTACATACATGTGGTGTGAACTGTATGTGTGGGGAACATATCTCAAGCTAATTACATAATTCCTTATGGACATTAATTCCCCTTTATAAGTTGTTTCACTATGGCTGTTTCTACACTAGCTCCCAACTTCAAAGGGAACATGGTAAGTCGGGTGTCGGGAGATTACTAATGAAGTGCTGAAGTGCATATGCAGCTCTTCATTAAGCTAATTCTCCCCTGCAGCAACTTTGAGCCGTGTCCACACGTGCACGCTACTTCGAAGTAGCGGCCCTAACTTCGAAATAGCGCCCGTCACGGCTACACGTGTTGGGCACTATTTCGATGTTAACATCGACGCTAGGCAGCAAGACTTCGAAGCCGCTAACCCCATGAGGGGATGGGAATATCGCCCTACTTCGACGTTGAACGTCGAAGTAGGGGACGTGTAGTCGTTGTGCGTCCCGCAACTTCGAAATTGCGGGGTCCTCCATGGTGGCCATCAGCTGAGGGGCTGAGAGACGCTCTCTCCAGCCCCTCAGCTCAATGGTGGCTGTATGGAGCGGCCCCTTAAAGGTCCCCACCCCCTCCCTTTCTGTGCAGGAAGCTGAGAGAGCGTGCAGGCAGCAGCAATAACACGCGGCTCGCCTGCACGCTCTTCTTCAGCCACCCACACCCCCAACCGACCTGATGGCCACCCGGCAGCCTCCCCAGCGCCCTCAGGGAAACCCCCCAAAGGGGAGCCAGGGTTCCCAGGGCAGGAGCCAGGCCATGGAAGCGGACCATGTCCGGAGTAAAGTGAAGGAGCTGCGGCAGGGTTATGCCCGGGCCCGGGATGCGGCTGGCCGATCTCGGGCCGCCCCCGTCACTTGCCCCTTTTACAGGGAGCTCAGGGACATCCTGGGCCCCCGGCACACCTCCTCCCCTCTGGCCATGCTTGACACCTCGGCTGAGGAGCCCCAGCAGGCCCCAGAGGCGGAGTCCGCCTCGGAGGCAAGCCCTGCACCCCGGGGGCCCCCCTGGGGGCCCCCCCAGGAGCACACCCCCAGGGCACCGGAGCAGGAGGAGGAGGAGGAGGGGGACTCCTCCTCCACCGACACCGGCCTCCAGATCCTCCTCCTGCCATCCTGGAGCAGCAGCCGGGCGTCCGCCCCCCGGGTGTCCCCCGACCGTGGGAGTGGACCGTCAGGTATGTACCCACCCGGTGCACACCCCCAGGCTGAGGGGCGGGGGTAATAGATATGGCCAGGGCCCTCCACATGCCCAGATGACCATGGCCCCAAGGACAGCAGTGGCATGTCCCTCACAGGAGTGCATCAGCCTCTGCCCCCCCCAGCACGACAGTGCCATGCCCCATCCCCGGGGCATGGGGGAGCGGAAACTCTAGGGTCCCCCGGGGGGAGGGGGTGGGACACCCAGGAGCAGCAGCAGCAGCAGCAGCAGCAGCATGTGATGGAGTGGGGGGAGTGCAAATGTGAGACTCAGGCTAGATATGAGCAACAAGCTGAATAGCTCCCAGTGGCTAAGGATGATCCTGGGCCTACAACTGGCAGGTTACACCTCTGCCCTGAACAAAGAGGAGGGAGGAGCCGAGCTGGATTTGAATCGGGGGCCACAGTTAGAGGCTAGGGGAAGGGAGAGCTAGAAGGCTGCCTGCCTGAGGAGGGGGAAAGCTACACCCCAGAGGGGCACCCCTTGGGGTCTTCTCCCCAGGACGGGTTGGAAGGACTGTCTCTGACTGCTGTACTGTCGCTTCTGGGAGAAACTGGGCATCTGTTGCCTAAGAAACCTCTCCTGTCATACCTGCTGAGTGAAGTGAGAGTCACTCCCGCCAGGGGATGGGGTGCAGTGCCGGGGGACCCTTGAACCCCATCACAGCAGCATCTCCCAGGGACGGGGATGGGGAACCTGCAGCAGAGGGGTGGAGAAACAAGGGCCACGGCTCGGGGCCCACACTAACGGCTGTCTCCATTCTTCTTCCCCTCCTCCTGTGTTCCGCAGCTGCACCATCGGAAGGACCGGAGAGCGCCGGCGAGGCTTCAGTCGTCCCGGAATCCCCTCCGGGGCCATCACTCCAGGCCAGCCCCTCGTCGGAGCAACGACCGGCCCCACGGCGGGCATGACGGCGGACCCAGCAGCAGCAGCCGCCGGTGACGGACCCCCCAGCTGCTGGCCCTTCACCGCCGGCAGGTGGGGGTTGCGGAGCAGCGGCTGCGGGTGGAGCAACGCTGCCTCCACCTGCAGGAGCGGGTGCTGGCCTGGCGCCAAGAGGCATGGGGGGCCTACATGCAGACATTCAACCGCATAGCAGATTACCTGGCCCCCCATGCTGCGCCGGCCACTGCTGCGCCCGCCCTGCGTGCTCCACCCGCTGCACCACCCGCTGCTCCAGTTGCCGCGCCGTCCACCGTTGCCCCGCCACCCGCCACCGAGGGCCATTCCGCCGATGGGGACCTGGGGCCAGCTGACACTCGCCAGCCGTATCTTCCAGTCTGCCCGTCCCCCAGCCAGCCCCGGCCAGGGCTGCGGCCGAGGCGGGGATCCCGGTCACCCACCCCCAGTGCTGGACTGTAGGGGCGTGGGGCCCAGGACGTGGCCCCCCCCTTTGTATATATTCCCCTCACTTTTTTGGTTTTTTGCCCTGTACATAGTTTGTATTTATTTATTTGTGACCCCCGTTTTCACTGTCTGAGCCTTCCCCCCCCATGTAAATAGTTCTCCCCTTTCTTGTTATCCCTGGTTTTATATTAATATACATACATATAATATATAAGTAAGTTAGAAGTTCTATAGTTATTATTAAGAAGAGTTCAAGTAAACATGTTTGATTTCACAAACAAGTGTCTGCTTTTATTTGTACAAGAAAAGTGGGGGGGGGTGCTGTTGGGTGCTCCGTGGTGTGGGCGTAGGGGCAGGGAGTGTTGTTGAGGATGGGGGGGGCAGTGGGGGGCCTGCCAGTGTTCACCCCGCGGCCTCATCGAAGTGGGCCCGCAGGGCCTCCCGGACCCGGGTCCCTTTGGGGTCCACCTGGCGACTGGGGGCAGCGGGTGGCTGCACAGCGGCCCTGCCGGCCTCCACACCCCAGCCCTGAAAGAAGGTCTCCCCCTTGCTCTCCACCAGATTGTGTAGGGCGCTGCACACACCCACAATCTGGGGGATGTTGGTGGGGCCCACATCCAGGCGGGTGAGGAGACACCTCCAGCCCCCTTTGAGGAGGCCAAATGTGTGCTCCACCACCTGGCGTGCGTGGTTCAGGCGCTGGTTGAAGTGCTCCTGGCTGACAGACAGATGGCCCGTATATGGGTGCATGAGCCAGGGCTGGAGGGGATATGCCGCATCTGCGATGACACAGAGGGGCATGGTGGTGTCCCCCACACGGATCTCCAGCTGGGGGATGTAGGTCCCCGCCTCCAGCCGGCGGCACAGGCCCGAGTTCCGGAATACCCGGGCGTCGTGGGTGCTGCCAGGCCAGCCCACATAAATGTCCTGGAAATGGCCCCGGCTGTCCACCAAGGCCTGGAGGACCACTGAGTGGTAGCCCTTCCGGTTGATGTAACATCCTCCACTGTGCTCCAGGGCGCGGATGGGTATGTGAGTCCCATCCAGAGCCCCGAAGCAATTGGGGAAGCCCAGGGTGGCAAAGCCCGCGATGGTGGCATCTGGGTCCCCAAGCCTCACGAGCCTGTGGAGGAGCAGGGCGTTGATGGTGCGGACGACCTGCAGGGGAAGCACATGGGAGAGCACCAATGAGGGGTGAGCAGGGTATGTGTGGCCCTCCCCTGCCAGGGCCCCCCTCCCCTCCCCTCCCCTCCTCTCCTCTGCCAGGGCCCCCCTCCCCTGCCAGGGCTGCCTCCTCCCCCTTCCCCGTGGGTCCTCTTACCTCCATGAGGACAGCCCCGACGGTGGCCTTGCCGACGCCAAACTGCTGGCCCACGGATCGGTAGCTGTCTGGAGTGGCCAGCTTCCAGACAGTGATGCCGACCTGTTTCTCCACAGGGAGGGCACGCGGCATGGCGGTGTCCTGGTGCCTGAATGCGGGGGTGAGCCACTGGCATAGCTCCAGAAATGTCTGCCGGCTCATGCGAAAGTTCCTGAGCCAGTGGTTGTCGTCCCACTCCCCAAGCACCAGCTGCTCCCACCAGTCGGTGCTGGTGGGGTA
Organism: Carettochelys insculpta; assembly: GCF_033958435.1. Taxonomy (NCBI): domain Eukaryota; kingdom Metazoa; phylum Chordata; order Testudines; family Carettochelyidae; genus Carettochelys; species Carettochelys insculpta. The sequence goes on along the minus strand of NC_134138.1, from coordinate 160,835,400 downwards.
GCTCCACAGCCGGTGGCGTATGAGGCGGCGGGGGGGTCGGGGTGCTGCAGGGTTGGGGGTTGCGTCCTCCTCCCCTGAGGGCAGCTCCTCCTCTGTGGCAAGGAGGTGCTCAGCTGCCTCCTGCATGGCATGGAGCAGGGCGAGCACTGCTCCTGCAGGGGCGGCTGGGTGGACCTCTGGCTGCTGCTGCTGCTGCTGCTGCTGCTGCTGCTGCTGGGGGTCCATCATGACTGCGTCGCCCGAGGTGTGCGTGCCTATGACTCTGCAGACCGCGTGCTGTGCAGGCTGAGTGTGTCTGGGAGGGGCCCTTTAAGGGAGTGGCTAGCTGTTGCCCCGGAAGCGCTAGTCCGCCCTGTGATCCTGTCTGAAGCTGTGCCTGGCACCCTTATTTCGATGTGTGCTACTTTGGCGTGTAGACATTCCCTCGCAGCGCCTATTTCGATGTTGTGCTGCGCAACGTCGATGTTCAACGTCGACGTTGCCAGCCCTGGAGGACGTGTAGACGTTATTCATCGAAATAGCCTATTTCGATGTCGCTCCATCGAAATAAACTACTTCGATGTAGGCTTCACGTGTAGACGTAGCTTTGAAGTGGCAAATTTTGAGGAGTAAAGGGACTTCAGAGTAACCCGGGCACTTTGAAGTATCCACAGGTGAGCCGTGGCTACACGCAAGCTGGCACTTTGAAGTCTGCTGCTTCGAACTTTTCACGGGGAAGAATTAGCTTTATGAAGTGCTGCATATGCACTGCTGCACTTCATCAGTAATCTCCCAACACCCTACTTACCATCCTCCCTTTGAAGTTGGGAGCAAGTGTAGACACAGCCTATAAGTTGCATTATTTAGGAACGTAACCTGGACTTATAACAAGGATCCCCTGTACCCACTTCTAATACTTCAGGTACAACAGTGGAAAAGTCAGACAGGGCTGATGGCTCATCAGTGAGGATACTAGACTATGAGAAGGCCTGGCCTTCTTGCACAAATTCCATACTGTCACTGACTCATGAATGCTGTGATGCTACACAGTCAGGTGACTTGGTCACCTAATCCTAATTGACGTCTTGGACTGCTGAACTGTTCCACTGGCGGGAGAGGGGGCGGAATCAAATAAAGGCTTCATGCTTTATGCAAATTGTATATAAGACAGGGGAGGAAAGCAATCAAGATCTTCAGTTTGCTTCTCCACCTCCCCATTCAGAGTGATACTTGAAAACATTGGGAAGCAGTAGGAACTGGAGGAGGGTGGGAGAAGAACTGATGGACTCAGGCTAGAAAGATAAATCTGGCCTGTGAAGGCATATACTTAAAACAGAGTCTAGGGCAGTGGTTCCCAAATTTTTTGGCATCATGCCCCCCTTTTGATTTTTGAGAAACCCTCACGCCCCACCATCTTTTCTACCCTGGGCCAGCCACCCCAGCTGCCTGTGAGCTGCTTGCCTGAGCCCCTCTCCTCCCGCAAAGCCAGGCACCACAAGCCCCTCATCTAACGCTATCCTTTTCCTGCTCCACAACCCACATTCTCTCACTTTTGCAGGAGGCAGCTAGCTCCATGTGGGGCTTTGCTGGCTTCCTGCTTTTTATAGCAGCTGCGCTGGGTCACCCACATGAAATGGCAGGGGCTGAGAGTCGGAAGCTAGGGCTGGCTTTTTCTTTGGGTGTGGGGAATGACTGGGTGGGGCTGGGTTGCCTCGCATCTACCCTGGAATTTCTTCACGCCCTCCCAGGGGGGCATGACCCTCCAGTTTGGGAAACCATGGTCTAGGGGGAGTGGAACTATTACTAGTAACCAGTTTCTTTAGTGAATAAAGCTTAGTTTGAGTGATTTTCTTTATTTTCTTAGCAACCTGATTTGTTCTGCGTGCTACTTCTTTAACCAGTGAAAATACCTTTTTTGTAGTTAATACACTTATTTCCTGTTTGTAATGTAACTCAATCTATATAATTTCTAACTGGGGGTCAGGAGAAAGTTGTGCATAGCTTCCTCCACTTCAAGGCAAGAGGCTAATTTCTAAGGGAGGTGAATATCTGGGAGCTGTGGCAAGGTGCTTAAGCTGAGCCTTCCCAGACCTGTTTCCAGTGTCTACATCATTCTGCAGTGGTGTGCAGCCTTACCTGCATGTATGCTGGAGGAGGCATGGTGATAGATCATGTTAACATCAGATCTCCCTATCCAAATAAAACTGGGTTAAAAAGCAACAATATATGCTTCTTAATTTTAAAATGAAAAATGGGTGTTGAAAAATAATATATTTTGTAATACATTTTTGTCTTTTAGCCAAATGGGAAGAAGAATGTAGCACTGTCCAGTGAAGCTAAGAAAGAACTGGCCAAGCAGGCCAAAGTCACTAAGGAGGAGAGAAGAGCTCAATTAGATGACAGACACAAGTATTTGATACTAAGATTAGCAGATGGGATAGGCTTAAAGGAACATGAAGTCGAGGAATTTGTTATTTCTGATGAGAAGGTAGTATTTATTTTGTATTTGTTAGATATATTTCCTAAATGGCCATACCTTAGGCTGTTCTCAGAATACTTTATAATTAACTATTGTTGTAATTTTGGTTTAGTTTCAGCTCATAGGAGAATTCTTTGCAGTGAGTGGACTTAAAAAGTTACTTTTCTTTTACCAAGATTCATGGCAGGTATGTATTTATCATTACTGTTGCAAATGCAAAGTTAGATTAAAACATTTTTGAAAGGCAATTGCATCATCTACTAGAAAGCTCAGAATATCATTGGGAGTATTCTCTTGCAAATACATTTGTATTTAGAAACCATAGTTCTAATTCTGCTCTGTCTGAATTCAATGGCAAAATCCCCATCAACATCAGTGGAAGTAGAAGTAGGCTGGGTATGGTACTATTCTTCAGTTCAGTAGAAAAGAGGAAGTTATCCAGATTTCAAACGGATTCATTTTGGCGAGGGACTCAAAAACTGTTCACTCTGGTAACCCGGTTGCTAGGATAAGGGACTCAAAAACTAGGGAAACTATGAAACTAAGAGAATTGGACCAACTATTTTATTCTTCCCCCTCCGACCTGGGCCATGCTCAGCTCTAGTGACAGAGAAGCTCTGATTCCAGAAAGCAGAAAAAACGGACAACATATCAGTTCCTGCTAAATCTCAGCGGCCTCCATGTTCTTCTCTATTCCATACTATGGAGCAGAGCAAAGCAGCAGACTAAAGCAGATAGGGAGCGCTACCCTGTACCATCACTGTAATGTACAGTGCACTAAATGACATGTGTGCTTAGCTTCAGAATAATTGTGGGGGTAAACAACTTAATCAGTTTTAATAGCCTGACAAATTTAAGAATGCAGTTGTGTGATGATGCGGGGCAGTGTTCAACCGCTCTGGAGCTCACTTCCAGTTTACGTTTTATATTTGAAGCTCTTCCATTAGTAGAAAGGGCCAAATCCTTAACCCCTAATAAGGTGATTTTGTGATGCCACAGGAGCACACAGGGACCTTATGAGTTAGCAGAGCATTCCTCCTGCTTACACTGGCATTCCTGGAGTCCCTTTTGGGCCCCCCAGTACTGGAGGGAAGGGTGGGGGGTGAGCATGCTGAGGCCAGTTGGAGGCAAGAGGGAACATTTTGGGTCTGTGAAGGGATGGAACTGGAATGTGATCTACTTCACTGATTCCCTATCAATGGAATGATCCTTCAGCGATTGTTCTGGCTGACATAAGTCAGAGCGGCCACATTGCTTCTCTGACTGGTTCTGGAAGCTGATTTGAACCCTGCTGCTCACCGAGAGCAATGGAGCTGTGAAGGTAGCTTGCCTATGTTTGCCAACTCACCACCTCAGCTGCATTCCATTCACTTGGGGCTGGAGCTGTTTTGGGCAGCAAGAATGGCGATGTTGATCACTAGCGGGCATTACATCCTGGGAAATCTGATGGATTTCAGTGAAGACATCTACTTAGCAGCACCTGTTTTCAGACCTGTGCTTCTTCCCTTCTTCAGAGGGATAGGAAAGTACAAGCGCAGTAAAGGGAGACAGTGACAGCCCAGGTTGGTGGGAGCCAAGTTTTCAGAAGGAGGGTTGCACTCTCTCCCAGATTCTCCAGGTTTGGCAGTAAATTCTCCATGGATCCAGCAGAAACGTAAAGTGTCAGGGTGTGGTCTCTACTCTTTCCATGTGACTTTGAACAACTTGTTCTCATGAAGGAGGATTTCCTAAGAAACATTGCAAATTAAGTTTTCTGACATTTTTTCCCCTTCCTCCAAGTTTTTCTGTGAGAGGAGAACATTTAAACTAGTTGCAGGAGTCTGTGATCATGCACTAACTACTCAGATAAAACTAACGGAAAGATTATGTCTGGAGCTGATTCAGAATAAACACTATTTATAATTTATATATTTAAGTAAGATGGATTACATAGTGATTAGTAGTTTCCATAGAATTTTGATTTTAGTAACATCTTATTTATGATTTAATTGGCAGCAAAAATCAAATGTTCCTTTGAGGACAGATGGGTCCTCCCCCAGTTCACTTTTGCAGAAGAAGTTGTTCATTACCATGGGCTCTACTGAGGTATGACTAATTCATTTCTTAGGTTACATTTATGAATTCTTTGATGGTGGAAAATATGGTCCATTGGTAAGTGCTGAAAGTGGTTAAAATAGCCTTATATAACTGTTAGTTATATCTGCATCTCCATAATTGCAAAATCTAGCACCAGATTATAAATGGAGACAGGATTTCTACAGAAAAACTGAGCATGAAGGCATTAGTGTTTAACAAATTTCAGAGCTCATTTTCAGGAGGAGTGCTGGTCAAATAATTCATTGTGACGAATATTTTAAGTGTTGGCTTTTTCTTTTAAATAAATGCTTATAATTCATGAACTATATTTTTCACGATTCAGTCATCTCTAGTTTAAAGACAGAACCTATTGTAAAAATAGGCTTTTGTTCTTTAAAAAGTAATTATTTTTGAGACTGTGTATTTTAAAGGATAAAATTATATCTTTTCTTCCAACAAAAGGTATTCAGTTTTGATCCTATCCTATTCTATTCTATATAGGGAATACCACCTCTGTCACTATAATTTACAAGCATCTTCTAATAGCACACTAAATGACATGTGTGCTTAGCTTCAGAATAATTGTGGGGGTAAACAACTTAATCAGTTTTAATAGCTTGACAAATTAAGAATGCAGTTGTGTGATGATGCAGGGCAGTGTTCAACTGCTCTGGAGCTCACTTCCAGTTTATGTTTTATATTTGTAAAGTTCATGCTTCAGTGTTTCAGCCTGCAACTATCTGGAGTCAGGAAAGCATTGTCCCAGTGTATTCTGGGAGTTTTTTTCTTTTTTAAAATCTTTTCCTTCTGTGGCACAAGGGATGGCCACAGCTGAAGGTGGGACATTGGGATGGGATACTGGGACATTGAGAATACCAGATGTTCTCTCTCAGGTGCTTGGCTGTCTGGTTCGGGATATAACTCATCACCAGATGTGAAGTCAGGAAGGAATTTTCCTCCATGTCAGATTGTCGATGACTTTGGTGGTAGCGTATTTGAATTTGTCTGCAGCATGTAAGTGCAGGTCACTTGGCAGAAGTATATGGATATATCTCATTTTAACATTTCCCAGCATTTGTGGGGGCCTTGATTACTGGTGTACCTTAATCTCTCTTAGTCTTTGTCTATGGCACTGTGATGGGGCAGACTAGGCCCTAAAAAGCTTCTGCTGAGACTTTAGGCCTTGCCCCATCCTCCAAATGATAGGCAAGTCTTCCACGGAGGCTTATGTGATGGATAGGAGAAGCGGCCAATCAGGAGCCAGGAAGGCCTATAAAATGCTGCAGCACCAGAACCAGCTCAGTGTGGTTGGTGACTTCAGTGAGAGAGGACCTACCTTGGAGAACTCTGTGTGAAAACCTGGTTGGCACTGCAGAAGGTGCTGATGGACTATAGGTAGAAACCTGAGAAAGGCAAGGACTCTATCGTGAGTCACAGAGCTTTGGTAAGGGCAAGGATTCTTCTGAGAGCCATTATAAAAAAAGTGCCAAGATGGGCCCTGTCAGCAACATATCCCAGAAAGGATGTGTATCTCCACAGAGTGTGATTCGGCTGGAGGGCTCAGGCTAGAAAGACAACCATGATTGCTATGGACTCTGACTGCGTATAGATATCTGAGTAACTGAAAGACTTGTTTATGTATAGACTGTTACATAGCCAGAAGACACCTACACCCCAGCAGATGAGGGTGCTCACGAGAGATGAGGTAAAATTCCGTACTGGCACATAATTGTCTAATTCCTTGTGGGTTGTCATACTTTCCCGTCATTTCAGTTGTTGGGTTTAGTATGCAGGTGCTAGGTGCTGTTAGTGGCCTGTGATACATAGGAGGCCGGAATACAAGGTTCATTCTGACCTTAAACCTTGTGACTTTGTCAGCAAGATCCACATGATCACATAGTGCATAGCCGGCTAAGTGGGGTAGAGTGATATCCTGGCTTGTCACAAGCTGTTTGTGTAGACAAGTCATCAGACAAGGCAGATTAAAAAGTGTGTCTTGCACACGCTGGAGCATGTGCTGGTGAGATTTGTGATGGTTCCTGGTGAAGTTCATTTCACAGTCTAAACTATGAAAGCTCATCTCTTGCACAGGTGCATTGCAGAAAGTCCTGTTGTGCCTAAGGAATAGAATCTTGGTCCTTCCCCTAGAGCTTTAGATATGCTATGCTCATTGAGTGCCTTCAAGATAAAGACAGAGACCTTGAACTTCATTTACTCTTCTATGGGAAGCCCAGATAGGGGCGAGCTGAGGACATGTGTGGCAGCCTGCATTGCTGAGGTGATGCACTGCAGTATTCTGTACTAGTTGGGGTTTCTTAATGCATGATGATTGCATGTCCAGACATACAGTATTGCTGCAGTTCAGATGAGAAGTGGCAAAGGCATATAAGCTAAGATCAGGCCATCCATGGGTATGGGTTGGTAACCAGCTGGAGATTCATAGAAAGTATTACCCATGGATCTTACTTTGTGAAAACTGAGGGTCAGTGAAGAAACCAAGAGCATGCATAAACTGTGGATTAAATTGCTCACTTGCATATGTGTCCCTCAACCAAGGGAGAGTGCAGTTTGGCTGCAAACTTTACAAGGACTTTCTTCAACTCATTAAATAAAAAGGAAGAGGAAGAAATTACAAAAGGGAGATTTAAAAAAAAAAATCCCCAGACTCCAAAACCTATTTAGAAAACTGAAGATACTTTTTTCCAAAAAAGTTAATGTACTGTAAACTGTAATTTAGCAACATTTTCACTAAAATGTTGTGACTGAAAAATAAAACATTTAGACAATCAGTATTTTCTTGCAATTCTTCTTCTTTTTTTCTTTTTTTTTTGACAAAACCACTTTTTCCTGGAAAGATTGTGCACAAATACTTTTGACCATTTCTAGTGGTATATCTGTAGAACTCTCATGGGATCATAGAACACTAGAACTGGAAGGGACCTCGAGAGATCATGGAGTCCCGTTCCCAGACCCCTCGGCAGGACCAAGCACCATCTAGACCATCCCCGATAGGTGTCTATGTAACCTATTCTTAAAAATCTCCAGCAATGGCGATTCCACAACCACCCTAGGTGATTTATTCGTGTTCAACCACCCTGACAGTTAGGAAGTTTTTCCTAATGGCCAATCTAAATCTCCCTTGGTGCAGTTTAAGCCCATTGCTCCTTGTCCTATCCTCAGAGGACAGGGAGAACAATTTTTCTCCCTCCTCCTTGTAAACCTCTTTGAGGTTCTTCAAAACTGCAATCATGTCCCCTTTCAGTCTTCTCTTTTCTAAACTAAACAAGCCCAGTTCTTTCAGTCTTCCCTCATAGCTCATGTTCTCTAACATTTAATCATTCTTGTTGTTCTCTGAACCTTCTCCAATTTCTCCACACCTTTCTTGAAATGGGGTGACCAGAACTTGACACAATCCTTCAACTGAGGTCTAATCAGGGCTGAATAGGGTGGAAGAATGATTTCTTGTGTCTTGCTGACAACACTCCTGTTAATGCATCCCAGAATCTTGTTTGCTTTTTTTGCAACAGCATCACACTGTTGACTCATATTTAACTTGTGGTCCACTAAGACCTCTAAACTCCTTTCCGCTGTACTTCTTCCTAGACGGTCGCTTCCCATTCTATATGTATGAAGCTGATTGTTCCTTCCTAAGTTGAGTACTTTGCATTTGTCCTTATTAAACTTCATCCTGTTTGCTTCAGAACATTTTTACACTTTGTCCACATCATTTTGAATTATTTATTCCTTTAATTAATTAATTATGCCTTCTAAGCAATTGCAACCCCTCCCAGCTTGGTATTATCAGTAAACTTAATAAGCGTACTCTCTATGCCAATATCTAAATTGTTGATGAAGATATTGAATAGAACCAGTCCCAAACGGATCCCTGTGGAACCCCACTTCTTATGCTCTTCCAGCATGACTGTGAACCATTAATAACTACTCTCCAAGAATGATTATTCAGCCAGTTATGCACCCACCTTATAGTGGCCTCATCTAAGTTGTATTTGCTTAGTTCATTGATAAGAAGTTCATGCAAGACTGTGTCAAATGCCTTACTAAAGTCTAAATATACCACATCCACTGCTTCTCCCTTATGCACAAGACTTGTTATCCTGTAAAAAGAAAAAAAAAACAAAAACAAAAAAACCAAAACCTATCAGATTGGCCTGGCATGATCTATTCTTTACGAATCCATGCTGGCTGTTACCTGTTACCTTATTTTCTTCCAAATGTTTGCAGATTAATTCCTTAACTATTTGCTCCATGATCTTTCTCGGCACAGAAGTTAAACTGACTGGTCTGTAGTTTCCTGGGTTGTTCTTTTTTCCCTTTTTATAGATGGGAACTATGTTTGCCCTTTTCCAGTCTTCTGGAATCTGTCCTGACTTCCAGGACATTCCAAAGATGATACCTAAAGGCTCAGAAACATCCACTATTAGCTCCTTAAATATTCTAGGATGCACTTCATAAGGCCCTGGTGACTTGCAGACATCTAATTTTTCAAAGTAATTTTTAACTTGTTCTGTTTTTTATTTTATCTTCTAAACCTGCCCCCTTCCCACTAGCATACATTATGTTAGGCATTTCTGCATCCACCTTCTTGATCAAGACCGAAACAAAGAAATCATTAAGCACCTCTGCCATTTCCAAGTTTCCTGATATTGTTTCTCCCTCCTCACTGAGTAGTGGACCTACCCTGTCCTTGGTCTTCCTCTTCCTTCTACAATATTTATATTTCATCTTTGACTGTTGTGCCTAAGGGATACCATGATAAACAAATACATAAATAGAAGCACGAGCACAGCATTTTATTTGGATTTTAATATTATTTTTAAACTTGTTTAGCTATAGAGACTTGTAATTTATCTGAGTGTTGTATGAGAAACTGATGGTGCAGTTCACCCATGATTCTCATTCACCAGAAATGTATCTGGACTGAAAAAATATGCTTCTTGGAATTGTTTTAATTATATAAATGGAAGGAAAGAATATTCCAAAATGGTTTCTTCTGGCCTAAAAATGTAATGAATATGAAAGTACTTGGAATATTTGAAAATTTGAATATTTCCTATTATGCTCAGTGCAGTAATGCCAGCTGAGGAACAAAGCAGAGTGACTGATATTTGAAAACTAGGTATTTGCATATAAGTGCACTGTCGTTTCAGTAAATGCTTCATTAAGTTTTTTCAAGTAATTGATTTTTCTTTATAATCTAGTTTTCAGCTCTTTCCAATTTGTTCAGTATATTATTTTTACTTGTATATATTTCTGTCGTTTTTTTTACAGGGCTTAACAGGAACTTGTGCCTTTTTTCTACGGACTACAGATAAAGCCGTAACTACAGCAAGTATCTCTCAGGTCAGGCAACAATTATATAATGTTTACAGCTTACTTGAAATTTTGAACTTCATCCCACAAACAGGAGCAGTGGGAAGTGTATGCATGACAAGGGCTACTTGGCTATGTTAGGAGGTTTGTTTATGAGCTGGAAAAATATTTATGGCCTAGCAGCATTCTGATGTGAATAACTGTGAAGGGAGCTATTCACACTATTTATGATGAGTGTCAGCAAAGCTCTGATAATCCAATATATGAGTAAAATTCCCTTATTTTCTGAAGTGAAAATGTAGACTTCAACAGTGAAATGTTTAAGGGCCACAAACTGAAGACTTTACTCACAAAAACACAATAGGCGAAAGCCTTATTTTCTTCTATCTACTGTCAATTCAAGTTCCTTTGCAGCTGCATCACAAATTGTGCAAACACCAATTAAACAGATCAGTAGTTTCCAACCTGGGGTCTGAGGGCACTGCAGGGGGTCTGTGGGAAAAAAAAAGAGAGAAATAAAAATGATCATAGAGAAGAAGTTTTAAATAAATTGCAAAGTTAAAAATCAATAACTTGTGGGGATGAACTGTGCAATCAAATTGTTGTGATGTCAGAAATGAACATGCATTGTTTTAAATGTTAATTATTTAAATTTCCTTTTTCATTTAATGATGTGTACATAGTGGCTAGAATTGGCTTTGATGGGGTCCATGAATGATTTGAGGAGGTGATTGGGGGTCCAGAGGAGTGGAAAGTTGGGAAACATCAGAATAGGTGCATCTTTTAAAACATTTAAAAATATTCCTTAAAACTAAAGGTGACATATAATCCAAAGCATGTCTCTACCCCATGCAGCAAAATACAATGATAATTTTTGTGTCATTTGGAATGATTGTCATTTTCGGGAAACACTGCAGTAAAGTTATAAATGGAATCCATACATGCCAAATTTAAAATGCAGGAATTAAAAACATTAGAGTCTGAGTCTGAGTCTATGCCTTTCCAAACTATTGCTGCATTTGTTTTTGTCAAAAGCTGATGAATTTTGCTGCGCAGCTTCTTTCCTCATTCGTCACTAATGGCTTCATGCCCCCCTCGACTCCCATGGATGTCCTGATAGGTTGGGGGAGCCAGGGGGAACTATATACAGGGGTGTTGTGGCCCTGGGTGGGTGCTGTCCAAGCCCCAGGAGGGCTGAGGGCTGGGTTGGGGGGGCCTCTACCTGTGGACAGGTAGTTTTAATTGCCTGTGTCCACCCCTAGCCACCATGTCCAGTGTCCCTGTTGGGGCTGGGCCGATGCCAGAGGCTGGGGGCGGGTAGGGGCGCAGATGGGGTGAGACCTCTGAGGGCTCCCTGGGGTCAGAACAGAGGGAGCTGGGGGTGGGAGGCATGACGTCCCCCTGGCTAGCCCTGGCCAGCAATATATTGGCCAGCTGTATGAGGCCATCTGGGGGCAGGTGGTTTGGGACCAGGGGAGTGAGGTTGGGATTGTGGGTGGGGTGCGGTTCGCTGCAAGGGGGCAAGGGGGGACTGGGGATGGGAGGAGGTTGGAGGGGGTGAGGCTGACCAGGGGACTGGGGGGACAGGGGAGGTTGGAGGTGGGGAGGCAGGAAGGTGACTGGGTGATGGGGTGGCAGTGCGGTGGAGGTGGGAGGTGTGGGAGTGGCTTGCCAGGGGGTGGCGGCCAGGGCCAGGTGGCTCACCATGGCCTGGGTCAGGGCATCAAGATTCACTGCGACCTGGTCCCAGGCCTGCCACTCCATGGTGAGCCACTCCCACAGTACACTGGTAAGGTCCCACAGGGCTGCAGTGTGGGCAGTGTCACCCGCCTCGTCCTCCCCACCCTGGTGGTGCTGGTGGATGGCCCGATGGCGGCCCCGTGCAGTCCTTGCTCGGGGTCTGAGTCCCTACCCCTTGCCCTTGGTGGTGGGGCTGGTCCAGCTGCTGGCTGCAGAAGCTGTAGAGATAGAAAGGGAGAAGGGAAAGGGCCATTAGTCCCCGACGCAGGACCCTGTGTCCCTGCCCATCCTCTGTCTTGGTGGCCCTGCGATGCCCATGTTCCAGGGTTCCCCGCCCGGGTGCCAAGTGCACGGGCTCCCCCTCGCTGCTCCCTGGTCCCTCCACAGCCAGCTGGCTGGTGGTGCTGCCCCAGCCACGTGGTGCTGAGTGCCACGCATCAGCCTCCTGGGGCCAGGGGTGCATAGCTGTCTGGGGTCCACATGCACCGGGGCTAGTGGCCATGTGGGAGGCCTGCAGCCACCACAGGCAGGACCAGATGCCCCCTTCCCAGGCTCTGGGGTGGCTGGTGTGCACACCACCTACCTGCGGGTCCCTCCATGAAGTTGGGTGAGGCACGGGTGGATGAGACCTGGCTGGGTGGCCTGGATGGGAAGTTGGTGACGAGGGCCCCCTCTCTTGAGCCCTCATCGTTGCTGGTGGGGTCGAGTCACCGTGCTGTCCGCAGGTGCCTGGTGCTGGCTGCCGGTCCTGGGCACTTCTTGCCCTCCATCGTTGTCTCCAGCTTGGTGTCGGGCTCGGCTGTGTCCAGCACAGTGACCGGGTGTCCAGCCTTCTTTGGCCCCAGGAGGCGCTGGAGCTCCTTAGAGTAGGAGCAGCTTGTGGGAGCTGCCCCCGACTGCCCGGCTGCATGGTGGGCTTTGCATACCCCAGTGCAGTTCTTTCGCCTTCGAATGGACCTGGTCCAGGGTGCGGGTGGGGTGGCCCTGGTCAGTCAGGCCCTTTGACAGGTGCTCAAAGGCTACAGCTCTGCAGTGCCAGACCCCTGTGTAGTGGAGGACCTCCTCATCCTCCCATAGGGAGAGGAGGTCCTGGAGCTTGACCTACGTCCAGGAGGGGGCCTGGTGCTTTGGGGCCTGGCTTGCCTACTGGGAGGGCTCCCTGCTGTCCTTGGGTGGTCCTTGGGGTGGGCAGGGGTCCAGGTGCCTGGCTGTGGGGCCAGGGAGGGCAAGGGGCTGGCTGAGGCATCACAGGAGCCAGCAAGCTACAGAGCAGCATGGGCTCCCTGCTGCCTGCGCACTCCCAGCTTCCTGCCTGAGGCTTGTGGGAGCCTGTGTCTTTAAACACAGCCGGGCGCTGGAGCCATAGAGCTCTGCTTGTGCTGAGAGCAGCACCGCTGCCTGCCAGTTGATCACTGCCATGGAGGACTTCCTCTTTTGGAATAGCCGTCTGTGGAGTGTCTACCCTTGCTCTCTTTTAAAATACTCTTCCGAGGTGGGCCACTCTTCCCACTGTGGGAATGGAGGACCAGCTTCGACGGAGCGCCCCCGTTCTTTCAGCGTTACTTTCAAAAGGGCATGTGGTCTGCGTAGCGGCTCCCTGGATTATTTTGAAAGAAGACCTTCTTCTGACCTCAATTTCAAATGTATTTGCTCGTGTAGACATGGCCTGCCTTAATAGTGCCTATTCTGAAACAGCAATTTTGAAACAGGCGTTATTCCTTGTGGCATGAGGTGCGCCGATCGATCATATTGTCATGAGCAAAAGGTTCTTATTGCATGCTCCTGGTGCTGCCTTTCTGCAGCCCTCCAAGAATGCACTCTACTCCTCTGCATTCCCTGAAGCACCCCACTACCTCTACTCCTGCATCGCTTTTTATATATGGGCCAGCTGTGCCCTCATTGGCTCTTCCTTGCACAGCCTCCGTGGGCTGCTTTTAACCCTTTTTCTGCCAGCATGGGGCTGACTGCTCCATTACAAATTAATACATTATATCAAGTTGCTGTCTAAATAAATGCTAATAATTAGTTACAGGAGTGTGCTTCTGTCTTTGGAAGAACTCTCCTATGCTGTGTCTACACTAGCTCCCAACTTCGAAGGGAGCATAGTAAGTAGGGTGTCAGGAGATTATTAATGAAGGGCTGCTCTGCATATGCAGCACTTCATTAAGCTAATTCTCCCCCGTGGTAACTCCAAAAGTGTTAAACTTCGAAGTGCCAGCTCGCATGTAGCCACGGCTCACCCGCCACTACTTAAGTGCTGGGCAACTTCGAAGTCCCTTTACTCCTCAAAATTTAAAATTTTGAGGAGTAAAGGGACTTGGAAGTACTGGTGGGTGAGCCATGGCTACACACGAGTTGGCACTTTGAAGTTTAACACTTCAGAGTTGCTGCGGGGAAGAATTAGCTTAATGAAGTGCTGCATATGCACTGCAGCACTTCATTAATAATCTCCCGCCACCCAACTTACCATGCTGTCTTCAAAGTAGGGAGCTCGTGTAGACAAGCCCCTAGTGATTTGAGCTGAAGGGGGCAGCTTAGTCCCAGAGCCTCCAGCAAAAATATTGAACTGCCTCCAAATTCCATAGTTGGAGGTCATGAACACATTAGTGATGAATGACAAGAGCATCTGCTAAAAGAATATTTTTAGGTCAGAAATTTCTCATTCCTATACATTTAGGTTATAGAGTAAGTACATCCCTCTTAAATGTGCCTGAAGTTCACTTAGTCACTAAACTGCAAAAGTTTCATGTGAATATATTCTGTTAACTATATTTTCCCCCTCAAAGGAGGTGAATTTTGGCATGTTTGATTGTACTAATGGAAATATCCTTCAAGGCCTTGAAATTTTCTTGAACCAAGTCATGGTACCAGCACTTAAATCTCAGCAGGTAACTAATCAGTATGTTTTCTGAACAAATTCATTCTGAATTTCAACTAACAGCTGTTGCAATCTCTCGTAAATCAGATGAGCATACAAGTGTCTGTCAAGGGGAATAGAGATTTATATAAAGGCCTTTAGTGGCGTATGTACAGGTCCTGACCGTTTTATCTGGGAATCTGAAATTCATATTTAAAAATACTGTGATTTTAAAATACCATAATAAGGTAATCATGACAACAGAGAGAGTGATACTAGGGAAAGTCTGAATAACAAGAAGGGCCATTTTCTCTGGATTTCAGCATAGCTAGGCCCATGATTTAATCCAGAGATATGTACAGTTAGAGGGTTTGCAGTATTTTAGCCTATCCTGCACGGCCCAGCCTACTGGAATTTTCCTGGCTTTGTGAAGCTGTCCAGGGGTTCTGATTTGGTCTGTTGAAACTGAAGGTGGGACCAAAGTAAAACTTCGCATGTGAGTATCTTCAGATGTTGTGTTCAAATTTGGAAACCGTGTTTTGGAGCTCAGGCTTGTCTCTAGTAAAAACTGAGGTTTTTAATCCTAGTTTAATTAGAACCAGTAAGTGGGCATTTTGGCCACCTTTACACATCCACACTATGCTGCTTGTTTCTTTTTGCCTCATCTGCACAGACTTCTGTTGTTTTGCCTGCATTGTCCTTGTAGATCAGTGTGCCCTTGGTATCACAATGCAGTATTGTGTCTATATTCATCAAAGACATTGTGGGTGGGACTTGCCAAAGCTTCAGCCCCCGCAAAGTGATTTGGTGTCATGTGTTCCAGATGCTGCTCTTTTTATTTTCTTTCATCCTGAAGTAGGAAGAAAGATTAGTATCTAACTTCCTCCCTTCAAAGGCAGCCATTGTACTGAAGTCAAGATGAAAAGAAAGCCCAGCAAGTCACCTTGAGAGAAAGAACTCAGGGCAACATTTCATTTCCATGTGGTTTTTTGCTGATTTGTGTCCTCTGTCGTTATGTGTCTTGCCTGCCCAGGCGCAGAGTGGGCTAAGCCAGTTTCTTGCAGTAACAGTTGCAGTCAGAAGCATAGAGGTCATTTTCCTTATAACCTAGTGGCCTTACCATAAAGCTTTTTAAATGGCTGACTGTGATACAAGCCAACTCCATTCTGACCATCATTATAAATACACAGAACTGCTAAATGGTGTTGCCTGCTCTTGTGATTTTATTGTGGCTTTCACAATATTTGGTGTTTTTCTTAACCTCAGCTGTTGGAATCAAGAGACTACATAAGAATCTCAGCTGTCAGTATGCAAAAATTAAGATTTTTTTAGGTTTTTTTTAGGATTTTTTTTAGGTTGTTGATTAATTGCAATTAACTCATGTAATTGACTCAAAATTAATTGCAATTTTAAAATTAGTTGCACTACTAAACAATAAAATACAAATTGAAATATTTTAAATATTTTTGGATGCTTAAATATGTTGATTTCTATTACAACACAAAAACGAGAAGTTGTATCTGATGAAGTGGGCCTTTGCCCACAAAAGCTTATGCTCCAATATACCTGTTAGTTTATAAGATGCTGCAGTAGTTTTCATTGTTTTTGCAGATAAAGACTAACATGGCTACCCCTCTGATACGTATTACAACATAGAATACAAAGCATATATATATTTACATATATGTATATTTGATTACAAATGTTTGTACTGTAAAAAGGATAAACAAAGACATAGTATGTAGAATGTAGTATGTAGAATGCAGAATATTTTTTGTTCCATAACAGCACTCAAAAACAAAATAACGTAAAATTTTAGCACCTACAATTCCACTCACTTCCTGTTCAGCCAATTGTTAGACAAACAAATTTGTTTACATTTGTGGGAGATAATGCTGCCCACTTCTTATTTACAATGTCACCGGAAAGTGAGAACAGGCATTCGCATGGCACTGTTGTAACCAGCGTTGTCAGGTATTTAAGTGCCAGATGTGCTAAATGTTCCATGCCTCTTTATGTTTTGACCACCATTCCATAGGACATGCTTCCATGTTAATAACGCTTGTTAAAAATACATTAATTAAATTTGTGACTGAACTACGTGGTGTTGAATTGTATGACTTCTTCTGTTTTATGCGCATTCTGCCATACATTTCCTGTTATAGCAGTCTCTGGTGACCCATCACAGGTTCATTTTAAGAACACTTTCACTGTAGATTTGATAAAATGTAATGTACCAATGTGGGATTTCTAAAAAGAGCTAGAGCACGTGACCCAAGGCTTAAAAATTTGAAGTGCCTTCCAAAATCTCAGAGGGATGAGATGTGGAGTATGGTTTCAGAAGTCTTAAAAGAGCCACACTCCAATGCAGAAACTGCAGAACCCAAACTACCAAAAGAGATGATCAACCTTCTGCTAGAAGCATCTGACTTAAATGATGAAAACAATCATGCACTGATGCTCACTGCTTTGAATTGTTATCAAGAAGAGCCCATCAGCAGCATGGACACGTCTTTCGGGCATAAAAAGATGTATGACTCTTTTGCACATCTGACACATAAATATCTGGCAACACCAACTAAAACAGTGCCATGTGACTGCCTGTTCTCACTGTCAGGTGAGACTGTGAACAAGAAGCAGGCAGCATGATCTCCTTGTTTGTCTAAGCAGTTGGCTGAACAAGAAGTAGGACTGAGTGGATATGCAGATGCTAAAGTTTTACATGATTTTATTTTTGAATGCAGTTATTTTGTACATAATGCTACATGAATAAGTTCAACTTTCATAATTAAGAGACTGCACTACAATAACTTGTATGAAATAGTATTTTTCAATTCACTTCTTTTGTTTTTTACAGTGCAACTATTTGTAATAAATATAAGGTGAGAAGTCTACACTTTGCATTCTGCACTGTAATTGAAATCAATGCACTTGAAAATGTAGACACTGTCCAAAACATTTAAGTAGAGGGTTTTCTATCATTGTTTAACTCTGCAATTAGTCATGATTAACCTTTTAAATTGCTTGACGGCCCTAGTTTTTGCTGAACTGTTAGGAGGTTGTGTCTAAGCCTGGCAGAAATGCTGAAGGGCAACACTGTGGCAGTGCATTGGCCAGTGGCAAGAGCTCATTGCCAAGGCTGAGGGGAAATTGGTACTTTTCTCATCCACTGGGTTCCAGCATGGGTCCCAATAAATTGTAGGTCAAAATGTATAGCATAGTGAGTAGGTGCCAGTTATACCTGATCCCTGGGGCACTTACTAGTTTGGCTTCAGTTCCTCTGTTGGTACCGTTGGTTCATTTCACAGTCCTCTATGGTCCTCTCTCATTGCACCTGGGAAAGACTTATTCTCAGCCGTAACTTGTCATGGCCAGCCTCCATGGGGCCTGCAGCAGCCCAGCAGTTGGGCCTGGTCCTGGTCCTGGCCAGGTGAGTTCTCAGCAGCTTCTCTGCAGGAGCCTGAACTTCACAACTTCTCTCCTTCTTGGTCTGCCTAGACTAGGGGTCAGCAACCCATGGCTTGAGTGCCAAGAGTGGCATGTGAGCTGATTTTCATTGGCTTGCCAGGCAGGAGCTCAGCCCTGCCCCTCTTCCCCCAGGCAGCCATGAGCTTGATCAAGGCCATGCCGCCTGCGGATCAACAAAAGACCAGCTAATGCTACCAACCGCCACCTGAATGGTAAAGCTCTGCCTCTTTATTAATGAAGCTGTGGTAAGTAGGACTAAGTAGTATCACTAAGAAGTATCACTGGCGCTCGGCCTCTACGCAGAGGTCAAAAGGTCAAGCTTTGGCACTCCAACTCAGAAAGGTTGCTGACCCCTGTCCTAGACTGATCTGAGCTGCTGCCTTTTGAGCTCAGCATCCACTGGAAGCATGTCCAGCAGTGGCATGTAGCTGTGGCTTTCTGTGTCCAGAACTGCTCCTTAACCCTCACTTCCCCACTGCAGGACTTGTATGCCCCATCACACTGACAAGCAGAGAATTAGTGTACACATTTCAAATCAGGTATGCTGAAGCACTGAATAATATATTGCCAAGGGCCCTATACTGCCTAGGAGATGATCTAATGGGAAAGACTTGTCTTTAAATTCTGTTAAGCAATACTTTTCTAATAAAAATGATAACTTTGTCTTTATATTTTTTCCTGGCATTAATCATTTTCAAATAATCAGCACTGGGGAGAGGTGAAAGAAGGCTTGAAGAACAGACAGATACAAGACTTTCTGTTTTCTGTGGATAAATTTGTGCGTACCTTGTCATCAGCAAGACAGAATTTAGAAGATAAAATTCAGCTGCAGAAGATGGATATCGAGAGCTACCTCAGTACCTTGCATAACCCTTCTGACTACATAACAGCAGGTCAGGAATTCCTAGAGGTGAAATACTGAATATTCCAAAGCAAACAGGGAAATGAGACTGTTGATAGAAAAAGACATGTTCTATGTCCTCTGTGTTGTTAGCAAAGATTTCTGGGGAAGGTTTATTCATCCTCTTCCTTAGAGCTAGATTTCTTCTGATGCTTGATCTTAGAAGTGGAAGGTAATTTCATGTTTTTGATCTTAAAAGTTACTATGATGCGATAAATGCAGCACTAGGACCATCCAACTGAGGGTGAGGGAAGTGGGTTTGGGAAGGATGGCATAGAAAGGGTGATAAGCTGCTACGTGTGGAATGATCCTTACTTTCATTGCTCCTCAGGCACACCACGTACACTATGGCTTTGAGATCCATGGATTGGAAGGGGGATAAGAGAGAGGGTGACTTGGGGATGACCCCTCTCTACAACAGTGGTCTGTCTTCCTTGGCCCCTTACTTGTCACCATATGACATTTCAGCGTAAGATAATGCTGATCCGCTCAACATTATCCGTCAAAAATTTGAGGCACAACAATCTGTCGACAGAAATGCAGTGTAGACTTTCGGGTGCTGGTCAGCCCTCTTTGCAGAGCTGCCATCCTACTTTCTGGCACCAGGGGGCAGTGCAGTCTGGCAGTTCTCTGTCATCAGAGCAAGTTGTGTATAGATGCGATATGTTGACAGGTTCTGTCAAGATTTGTCTGTTGACAGTAACTTCTCTCGACAGATGCTTATAGTGTAGACATAGCCGCTATGTATTTAAACTCCCTTAAATGGTATGTTCTGGTGGAGTTGCCACTGGAAAAAACTATGGCAGCAGAGCTGCTAAAGGATCCTGGGGCATTAACTGAGCAAATACCTTGCTCTCCAAGGGATGGCACAGGGTCTGCAAGCTTTGCTTCTGGATCTCAAGGAAGTGCAAGTTTGAAGGGCCTCTGCAGACAGAGCAATTTGAAAGACATTTTGATTTAAAACTTGCGGTGCTTCCTGGTCCCTGTGTGGAGTGTTTTCTACCTTGGGGGCAATGTGGTCCTCTATCTTCACTGGAGGATGAATGGGAGGAGATGGTGGGGAGGGACCCCATGCTTAACCACAAGTAGAGTTAATAACTAACCATAGTTCATATGCCAGTGCATTAATTTAAATTGTCAGTGAGATAGACTTGGCATTTTTGCTGGATATGAAAATCTCACATGACAAGTTCAGCAACATTCCAGTGCCTTTAAAGTATACCTCTGATTTTCAGGTTTAGCATTTACCAGTGGTAGCAAAGCCTGACATCCTTGCTCAGTTTTATTTTGTTTGGCTTTGCTGGGAATTTGGAAATTTCCCTGGGCATGGACATTTTTATTCCCAAAAATTATGATTACAGGGACCATACACTGTGGCATGGTAGTGTACAGACTGTAAATAGGTGAATGGCAAGGGAGAGAAAGATAGTGGCAAGGTAAAGGATCTGCTGCATGGATTCTCTAGTCATCCATCCCAGGATTGGGGTGAACAGTGGGTTATTTTGGGCTAAGGAATCTTTCCACAGTCAGCTTTGCATCCCTTCTGGATCCAGGCAGTGAGAATTCTTCTGAAGAATGTTTAAATGTGTATATGTGTCTTGTCATTTATTAGTAGAACACAATCTTTGTCTTGTGGTTTTAAAGGCAGTAACATTGAGGTCATTGAGAAACTTGAAGGTGTGCTAATGATTTGGATCAAACAGATTGGACAAATTTTGGTGGAAAGTGAACAGATGAGAAAAGAGGCTGATGACATTGGCCCATCTGCTGAACTGGAACACTGGAAATCAAGAATGGTGTCATTTAACAGGTTAAAGCATTGCCTTATTCCTCTTGGAGGTGGAAGGGGCATTTTATTTATCAATGTGAAGTTTCACTGGCAGAAAAAAAATAAAATGTATTATTTTTTTCAAAGCCTTCTAGATGAGATCAAGAGTCCAAGAGTAAAGAAGGTTCTAAGTATTCTTCAGGCAGCAAAATCGAGACCATTAAAGCAGTGGAAAGAACTGGTAATGATTATGCTTTTAATAGAAATAACAAGGAAACTTGTGGCATCTTAAAGATTAGGAATTGTATTATGCCATCATAAATATAAAATTGTTAGCTTTTAAGGTGCCACATAACTCTTTCCTGTTTTTGCTGAAACAGACTGAAGCGTCTACTTCTGAAAACTATCATCTTAATAAAAATACTTTTAAGTCAATTCAAAGCAGGCTGCTCCACTTATGCTACACAAAGAAATGAACCCACATAACCAATAATAGTTTGGATGGTGCTTTTTTATGTGTTGGGGTTTATTCTCTTTGACCTAAATATGTAAAACCAGTTCCCTAGATCTGGAATCAAGTATACATAAAGGTCGGAGGAGTCAGGGGAACAACCCTATCCCAAACACTGCCACTTACAAAGATACCTATACAGGCCTGTGGGACTGGCAGGAATTGGATAGTGGAGGTATTGGCTACAGACCCATTCTAGCTTTTTCCAGGGCATTTACTACATCAGACATATGGACACCTGTGATACAAACTTTATGATGCGAAGTGTAGGCACTCCAGAAAAACAGACTCACAAGTAGGTGACCTCAGTTTCAAAAGCCACTGAATGCACCTGTAGAGGCATAATGGGCAGAGAAAGCAGGATTACAACCAAGATCTTATAAGAACGGCCATACTGGGTCAGACCAAATGTCCCTCTAGCACAGTATCTTGTCTTCTAACAGAGGCCAGTGCCAGATGCCCCAAAGGAGTGCACGGAAAAGGTAATCATCAAAGTGATCCCTGTACTGACATCCATTTCCAGCCTCTGGCAAACAGAGGCTAGGGACGCCATTCCTACCTATTCTGGCTAATAGCCATTGATGGACCTAACCTCCATGAAAGTATCTAGTTCTTTTTTGACTGCTGTTAAAGACTTGGTCTTCACAACCTCCTCTGGCAAGGAGTTCACAGGCCTATTATGCACTGTGTAAAGAAAAACTTTAGTTAGTTTTAAACCTGCTACCCATTAATTTCATTTCATGACCCCTAGTTCTTATGTTAAAGGAATAGCCAAATGACTTTTCCTTATTCAGTTTTTCCGTATCAGTCACGATTTTATACACCTGCATCATATCCCCCCTTAGTCTCCTTTTTTCTAAGATGAAAAGTCCCAGTCTTTTTAATCTCCATATGGCACCCATTCCAAATTTCTAGTAATTTTTGTTGCCCTTTTCTGAACCTTTTCCAATGCTAATATGTTCTTTTTGAGAAGAGGCTGTACACAGTATAGAAGAGGTGGGTGTACCATGGAATTTTATAGAGGCAATAAGATATTCTCTGTCTTATTCTCTATCCCCTCTTAAATGCCTAACATCCTGTTTGCTTTTTTGACTGCTACAGCACATTAAGTAGATGTTTCAGAGAAGACTTTACTCCTTAAAGGGTGGGTTTACTTTGAAAATAGTCTGTGGAAAAATGATACCTTATTACTCAGTCTTGTTGTGTGCACTCAGAGACATTTCTGCTGCCTTTTGTGGTAAAAAATAGTATTTGGTCTGTTATCCCTGCAAAGCCAACACATGTAAAAGACAATGAACTGGATATCATTTCTTCCTCTGCAGTATCAACAGAATTATTTATTAACGTTCAAATCAGTCAGACCTGCATAAGCTGTTGTAAACAAAATTGATGCACAGGGTTCATTGAGGAACCACTTTATGAATGTGATAGTGTATAAGATGGGAAGAATCCAGTATATTTTAGAACTTGAGCTGTTTTTTCTGGGCTGGCAGTTAGAATAATGAACTGTCTCTATGTACATTGAGCATATTCAATATTGCCAACACTGAACATTTGAACTTTGTGAATCAGGCTTCCAAAATCACAATATTGGCTAAAAAAATCATGATATTTTACAAAGTGGTAACATTGTGCTGTTTACTTGCCTCACTGTTTTTGAGCCTTCAGGGTTTGTTTTCAAGTTTGTTGGTTATTTTATAAACCAGGAGAGGTAGGAATTTACTTTAATAGATGTCAGTTGAAATTCTGTTGAAATTTCATGACTTCAGGAGTGGGGACAAGAAAAAAAATCACCATTTTTGTGATAACTTCGTGATTATTGCCAGCACAGCTTTGAAAAGGATGCAACTGCAAAGCCATTAACATGGGACCCTATTTTCACTGATTTTTCAGAACAGAATTGCAATTTAATCTTGCAAAACCCTGTTAACTTCTGAGGAGTATGCATAATTCTGTCCCAATGCTCTTGATGACCAGATAGCATAAAGACTGGCGTAGATCTTGCCAGTTCTTACTCAAACAAATTGTTTCTGATTCCACTGGGGCTACTGTTAGACTATAGCAATCTGTTGACAGAAGTCACTGCCGGAAGAGATTTACCAACGAACTTCTGTCGACAGAGTGTGATCACACACAAAAGCCAATTGGAAAGGACCTGGAAGAACAGGAGACAGGCCTGTCCATTGTCCTGGATGCCCTGTATGTTGAGAAGGCCCCCCAGAGCATCCACCCAGCCTTTTTGCTGATAGAATTTGTTGACAGCAGTGTTACGCCTCATGGCGGAGGGGCAGAATGCTGCCCATGAAAATGCTGAGTTTTGTCTACAAACTGTTGACAAAACACATTTTGTGTGTGGATGTTCCACAAGTTTTGTCAACAAAACAGGGGTTTTGTTGGCAAAACTTGCTAGAATTACCGTAGTCGTAGTCGCTGACTACTTGTCTGAGTAAAGGTTAGCAGAATTGGCCCCTGTATTCATTCCTCTTTTAGTACATGCAGGAGAAAGGTAGTGAGACCAGAGATTTGTGTGATAAATCTAATTGATATAATTTTAGTTACTTTTTCCCTTTTAGGATGGTCATGTAACAAATGCTGCCAATGAAGCTAAAGACAACGTAAAATATTTATATACACTGGATAAGTTTTTTGGTCCACTTGGTAAAGCTTCACCTGTAAGTATTTTTATTTATTTTTTTATAAAAAGCATTTAGACACTATGAAACTTAGAAGAGGGGAAAAAAGGGTTGTTACTCCCAGTAGAGAGTGACTTTTCCTTTCCATTTTCAAATGTACCAGCTTTACAATTGTTGAATTGAATGTATTGATTTTGAATAACCCTCCAGAAATGGAAAAGTCTTGCTTCTCACATAGCAGACATCTGTTATTCTAGAGTCTACTGCAGGGCCAGGAACAAATCAGGGTGATATTCTCCCAAGCCCATGCAACTGCTAGTGCTGAAATTAACTGCCACTGGTAGTAAATTGGGCAGATCTCTCTAATACGATTGTCCCTTTACTTCCTTACATGTTAAGGTTTGCAATAGGTTTTCATATTTACTAGTTTTTAGGAAGTTTGAATTGCTGGTTTTTCCCTTCCCTTTTGTGTCTAAGGCAGCTATGGTGGAACACATACCCAGCTTAATGAACAGTATTCGTATGATCTACAGTACATCCCCACATTATAATACATCAGAACAGATGACTTCTCTTCTCCTCAAAATCACTAACCAAATGATTCATACATGCAAGATGTATCTGAGTGAAGGTGTTTTGAAAATCTGGGACCTGGACAGGTAATATGACATCTTACTAGGTTTACATTAAAAAAAAACAAAACAAAACAAGCAGTGCTGTTGCACCTTGAAGACTAACAATTTTATTTACTAGCTAAGGAGCTTTCATGGGTAAGACATTTGTAAAACAAATATAAGAAGGTTTACATTCTTCCATTAAGACTAACCACAAGTTCATAGGTTAAATATGAACATTATTACAAAATAATATTTGCTTAAACCCTGATTGAGCCAGACAACTAAGATTTTAATTCTGAGCACATGAACACTTCCATCACTTCAGTGGAACTACTCAGAGTGCATAATGTTAAGCACTTGTTCAGGTCTTTGCTGGATCAGAGGGTTATAGTTCATAGTGTATAGATTGGGGTCAGCAACTTTTCTGAGGCGGAGTGCAGAAATAGGACCTTTAAACCTCTATGTATGGCCCGAGTGCCAGCGATACTCTTTAAAGTCAGTAGTAATCCTACTTACAACAGCTTCATTAATAAATTAAGATGCAGAACTTTACTGTTTAGGTGGTGGTTGGTAGCAATAGCTGGTCTTTCTTAATCCACATGCAGCATGGCTTTGAGCAAGCTCCTGGACACATGGGGGAGGAGGAGCGAGGCTGAGCTCCTACCTCACATGCAGATGAAAATCAGGTGGTGTGCCACTCTTGGCATCCATGCTGGGGGTTGCTGACCCTTGGTGTGGATTGTCATTAAAATGCAAATAAAACAAAGTATATTTTAAAAGCTATTATGTTGTCTTGACTTTCTTGATGCAAAGCACACTGAGTGGAAGCTAGGAGTAGGAACAAAGAGCCTTAGGGACAGGCGAGCTGAGAAAGCTTAAGCTCAGGTATATGCCTTGTGTGTATGTAATAAAGGCAAACAATAGAAAGGGGGGAAATATGCACCGTATACAGTCTGGTTGTGTCTGCTAAAGATGAGCGAAATCAATCTCTCTGGGGTTGGTAGTTTGTGCCCTGAACTCCTTGCTATTGTGAGAAGCAAGGGAGGTCAATGGGAGAAATGCCCCCGTTGACCTCCCTCAGTGAGGACTGACTTTACAGTTGACTGAAGATACGTTGATTCTAGCTACGCAATTGCAGTAGCTAGAATTGCGTATCTGCAGTTGACTTTATGGTCTAGTGTAGACCAAGCCTCAGAAGAGAAGAATCCAAACTTTCCTGGAAACCAGGACACAGTTTGCAGAGGGGAAAATGAGCTGAAATACAGGAACGGAGCAGGCTGCATAGTGGAGGCAGCTTCTGTCTAGCCCATGCTAGACAGGGCAATAAGACCACGATTTGGACCAATAACATAAAACCTTTTGTAAGGCCGTTGGACCCAAGTCATCAGCAAGAGGAAATGAACCTGTGGTCTTAGGGGGCTAAAGCCATGTGCTCTACCATATGAGCTAAAAGCTAGTTGCCCCTTAGTCGAGCCTGTAAAGCAGAGACTTCACTCTCCTTTGGCAGTGGTCTCAGTGCCTCTGGGGTTATACATAAAACAAAACAAATAAAGAAATAAAAAATCAAAATTCTAGCCTGTAGAACACTTTAAAAATGAGCATTTTAATCTAATCCTCTTCATATTTTGAATGATGCAGTTACATACACCTATGCCCACATTTCATCAAGTTACTCTTTATAATATTAATACAATAGTTTCCAAGTATGGGGCTTGATAAAATGTGAATGTAGCCAAAATGTTTTGTTATTGTAATAATTTATGCAGCTGTAAGTGATTATGTTTGTCTTCTGTTCACTTTTTCCTTAGGCAAGAATTATTAAAGAGGGTACAAGAATGTGTTTATCTCAATGAACAATATCAAACGTATTTTCAGAGAGTAAGAGAGAAGCTAAAGGAAAGTCCAAGTGATCGGCAGTTCGATTTCAGGTAAATCATTCATTCTGTCCTTGAAACAAACCTTGTCATTTATAAATACAATCAACGTATGTTTAGATTAACAGGAGAGTTTAACATTTAGTAAAAATTATAAATGTAGACTGTTCCAGGCCTAATCCTGCAGACTTTATGGAAAAAAAAATATTCAGTGACACGTTTTGCTAGAATTTGTCAGAGATTTATTTCCTAAATAGATCCAAGGGGATTGCAGTTGAACTAATGCATGTATTTGCTTAGGCATGTTCACAAGAGGGCTTTGAATCAGGTAGTTAGTTACATTGCCAGTGAATCAGCACTGCAGAATAAGCCGTTAGCCTGTGTCTTAGCTTTACAGGGCTAGTTTGTGATATTCTACAAACTGTAACATAAGTGGAGGTACTCTTTTAAATGAAGCAGTTACAATTAGGACCAAAACTGGCACACATCAGAATTAAACAGTAAGTATTTGATACTCATAGTAAAAATGTTTTGCTTGATTCTGTACAAATAACAGTATATTTTAGAAGAGAAACATTGTGCAAGCACTGAATGATTGTGTATGATCTTAGAAATACTTGCAGTATGTTTTATTTTCTGTGTTTATGATGGTCCCTCTGTTACCTTTTTATACTTAGTGAGAATTATATATTTGGAAAATTTGATGCATTTTGTAAACGCTTGGAAAAGATTTCAGATATGAGCAATATCATGGAAGACCTATTAGAGCTACAGAATATAAAAATAGAAGGTATTGAAAAGATCAGTGCTCATTACCAGACAATTGCTACAAACATCATATCAAAAGCCTATAATGTTCTGGATCACAGGAAGCAAGAGGTACATAGATCAGAAACGATAAACACTTGTGAAAATATAAATTGGTGACTGTAAACTCTGCATTTACTAGAAAATATGTGGATTTTATAACAACATACAAAAGAATGATTGTAAAGTTTATAACAATATATGCATTAATTTGTTTATAATTCTAACATGACATTGTATTAATACAATTTTAAATTGTTAATCATGTACAACTGGTAGTTGTACCCAGATAGGTAAACTAGTTATGAATGTGACAACTAATGGTCTGATGGTGTAAACACTTTTTCTTTAATATTGGGCGTATATTATGCTAATTAGAAACCAAAAAACCCTTTAATCCTATTAGGAAGGCCTCAGCTCATGCATGCAGTGATGCTGAAGTCAATGGGATTACTTGCATCAGTAAGGATTAATTAAAAGTGGAAGAACTGAAGGAAAAGGTCATTAGTTTGCACTTAGGTAACTATTTTATGAGTAGTGGTAAAACACAGAGCTCAAAGTGGATTGATTTAATGGGAATTCTTAGATTGTTCCATCAAAGGAGTTATACCAGTGCTTCAAGAACATAAGTCGTCCAGTGGAAGCTAGTGTGACTATTGCTATATTTAAGGCCCCAATTTCTTGAATCAGGTGCTTTTTCTAGCTCCAGACCATAATGGCAGCCATGCGAAAAATATTTTGACTTATTGCACTGCTGTTCTTCCTGACTCGTGGTTTCTAAATTCTGACAATTACCTGTCTGTTTCAGTCATGGAACTCTTCTGGACTGCTCTCTGGTGTCTGTAATGTTTGCTGTGTGGTTGTCCATTGAAAATCATATCTGGATGTTTGCTGGGGTTTTGGGCTTTTTCAAGATCTCTAACTGCTTTTATGTCTTTTTTGGCATTTCTATATATGAAATGCTTGGGTGAGAGCATGGTATGGACTGCTCACGTTGGGTGGTGAGTGCCTCTTGTGAGACAATGAATGTAACTAACTCTCATAGAAGGTGCTCAAAATCTCACGGGATTCTTAACGCTGGCTGTCAGGATAAACAGTTATGGAAGGTAGTCCCGCTAAGGATTTTGTGTTTGTCTCATTTAGTGTGCGAACTCCTGGCGGGCGGAGGGGTAGGGTGGAGTGGGGAATAGTTCTGTAATGTGCTGCATACACTTAATGGGCAGAATGTGCAAATTCTGCAGTGGCTACAAGAAAGTAGCTTTACACGAAAATGAATGCTTTTGCGTAACCCTTTTTTGTTTTGTCATCTCTTCCCCTTTCAGTTCGAGAAAGATTACCTCGAATTTAAGAATCAAATTGAATGTCTGTACCAGTCAATGCAAGACTTGGTGGATTCTTGGTTTGAGAAATCTTTAACTGTGAGTGATTCTGCAAGTAAAAAATCCTGACAACTTCAGAAGTACTGGGCACTCACAAACCCTGTAGAAATCTCCGCTTGCTGTGGGTGTGCAGTGTCTTTGGAAATCAGGCCACAATGCCAATTTCTGTGTGAGACTGTGAGAATTTGAGAAGTTTTGGCAAACTTTTCAAGCTCAAGTGCATTCAGAAATACTGGAAATTTAAATGGTGATAATTGTCAGGTGATAATTTCCTAGTCTGTCTTTCCTCACCTCTTTTATCTTCTTCCCCATTTTGTTTAGTCTCTCTTGTCCTGGTTAGTTCTTCTGCTGATGCTAACAAAATAGCATATTGCTCCTCTTAGATCATCTGTTGTTAGCTCTCCAATTTACTTCACAGGCCCTAGTTCATCTCTGCATCTCCAGACCTATCTTCAGGTTTTCTCTTCTTCTATTGCTTCCTTTCATTGCTTTCCTTCCTTCTGCTCTCTACTCCAGCCTACAGTTTGTAATTGGTATCCACTGCTGTGGCTTCCATTTCATGTACACTTCAGAAGTCCTCTTTTGAATCAGTGTATGCAGATTTTTTCATTCTTTTTTTAGTCTTATGCAAGGCCAACTCATAGTAATGTTCTTGTGATGCCTACAGCACCACCTGTTTGTAACTCAAGTAAAAGAAAACCCTGTATACTACTATTAGTAATTTGTCTGCTTTAGGCTACGTCTACACGTGCACCCAACTTCGAAATAGCTTATTTCGATGTTGCGACATCGAAATAGTCTATTTCGATGAATAACGTCTACACGTCCTCCAGGGCTGGCAACGTCGATGTTCAACTTCGACGTTGCTCAGCCCAACATCGAAATAGGCACAGCGAGGGAACGTCTACACGGCAAAGTAGCACACATCGAAATAAGGGAGCCAGGCACAGCTGCAGACAGGGTCACGGGGCGGACTCAACAGCAAGTCGCTCCCTTAAAGGGCTCCTCCCAGACACACTTTCATTAAACAGTGCAAGATACACAGAGCCAACAACTAGTTGCAGACCCTGTATATGCAGCACGGACCCCCAGCTGCAGCAGCAGCAGCCAGAAGCCCTGGGCTAAGGGCTGCTGCCCACGGTGACCACAGAGCCCCGCAAGGGCTGGAGAGAGAGTATCTCTCAACCCCCCAGCTGATGGCCGCCATGGAGGACCCCGCTATTTCGATGTTGCGGGACGCGGATCGTCTACACGTCCCTACTTCGATGTTGAACGTCGAAGTAGGGCGCTATTCCCATCCGCTCATGGGGTTAGCGACTTCGACGTCTCGCCGCCTAACGTCGATTTCAACTTCGAAATAGCGCCCAACACGTGTAGACGTGACGGGCGCTATTTCGAAGTTACTGCCGCTACTTCGAAGTAGCGTGCACGTGTAGACGCAGCCTTAGATTCACAAATGTAGTTAGCCCCGTTGGCCCCAAGATATTAGACAAAGAAAGTGGATGGGGATGGTGAATAACTTTTATTGAACCAGCTTCTGTTGGTCAGAGAGACAAGCTTTCAAGCCTGTGTGAGAAAGATGCTGTCAGCATCACAGCATAATGTAAAGTGGAAAAGACTGTCTGGCAGAAGTAATTAGTAACTACTCCAAGGGACCATTTGAGGTAGAGTGGCCTAGTTAACATCTCTGTAGTCACAGGGGGAAAAAGTGGTTTTTAGGTTACAGGTCATTTCAAAAAGCTACAAATCCAGTGTTTCTGTTTCGTCCATGATTTTTAGTGTCTAGCAGAGTAGTGAATTTAAGCTCTCTGGCTCATCATTTGAAAGTCTTGTGCAGGTTTCCATAAAGAGGACCATCTTCCTCCAGGACACAACTGACTTCCTCCCCAGACTCTCCAGTATGAACAACTTTCAAAACACCATTCTTGCTAACATGGATGTCACTTCCTTATACATCAACTTCCCTTACAATGACAGCCTGCCTCAAATATTTACATGGCAATGGACTACTCTCAGATGTCCACCCTAATCACACCACCAAACATCCATTTTATCCTACCCATAAAAATTTTACATTCAACAATATATCCAAACCATGGCACCAGCCATGGTTACTGCTGTGGCTCCCTAATATGCTAACATCTTCTTGGGCCACCTTGAAGGAGAATTTCTGGACTATGAAACTAATATGTCTGAGATGCATCAAAAATATTTTCATCTCCTGGATGGATGACTTAAACTCCCTCAAACTTCTACAACTTCAACAATCAGCACCCATAATTTAAACTCTCTCTGCAACACTTCACACCACTATCAACTTCTGCACAACACAGTCAACTTCAACAGTGAAGCCCTATAGACAACCATGTACAAGAAACTCTGGATCCCTGCATCTACCTTCATAGATGTAATGACCACTCCCCAAACACACGGGGATGTAATGACTAGTCCCCCAAAAATCTGTTATCTACAGCCAGGCACTTGGGTACCACAGAATGTGCTCCAGGGAGAAAGACCACCTTCACCAAACAAGGACGCTCCACCTGAAGTAGTTCATATTATGGAATGGACCAGTCAAATACCCCGAGAGAGTCTGCATCAGTACATAAATAGCCTGCCCCACAACAACACACCCCTACCTGTCAACAGTCTGCAACAAACTAACCCCTCCTTTAGTCCTATGACGACAGTGGTGTTAATGGTCACTGTACCCTGAATTGTTCCCAACAGTTACGTGCCAACCACTTCCGTGAAATAATATGTTCTGCCTTGTATTTTCCTCTGACACGGAGAGTACCTTTCCCAGGCCTGAAGAAGAGCACTGTGTGCCTGGAACAGTTTTCTGTTCCCAACAAAAATTGGTCCAGTAAAAGGCATTACCTCACACACCTTATTCCTCCAGTTTCACAAGCACAGAAATAGAAAACTATCATCGATACTGATATTACAACAGCTACGCTGAAAATAAAGTCTATGCAGGCCTACTAAAGGGGAGCATAAGGGACAAGTGCCCCAGTTTCCAGCAAGTCAAAGGGGCCCCATTCTCCTGGCCCCCATGAAAATGCACCTGGAGCACCATATCAGTTGCTCTGCGCAGCTCTGAGGGCTGGGGCAGAGGGCCCACGCCATTCTCTGAGCAGCGCTGAGGGCTGGGGCAGAGGGCTCACGCCATTCTCTGAGCAGCGCTGAGGGCTGGGGCAGAGGGCCCACGCCATTCTCTGCGCAGCGCTGAGGGCTGGGGCAGAGGGCTCACGCCATTCTCTGAGCAGCGCTGAGGGCTGGGGCAGAGGGCTCACGCCATTCTCTGAGCAGCGCTGAGGGCTGGGGCAGAGGGCTCACGCCATTCTCTGAGCAGCGCTGAGGGCTGGGGCAGAGGGCCCACGCCATTCTCTGCGCAGCGCTGAGGGCTGGGGCAGAGGGCTCACGCCATTCTCTGCGCAGCGCTGAGGGCTGGGGCAGAGGGCCCACGCCATTCTCTGCGCAGCGCTGAGGGCTGGGGCAGAGGGCTCACGCCATTCTCTGAGCAGCGCTGAGGGCTGGGGCAGAGGGCCCACGCCATTCTCTGCGCAGCGCTGAGGGCTGGGGCAGAGGGCTCACGCCATTCTCTGAGCAGCGCTGAGGGCTGGGGCAGAGGGCTCACGCCATTCTCTGAGCAGCGCTGAGGGCTGGGGCAGAGGGCCCACGCCATTCTCTGAGCAGCGCTGAGGGCTGGGGCAGAGGGCTCATGCCATTCTCTGAGCAGCGCTGAGGGCTGGGGCAGAGGGCTCATGCCATTCTCTGAGCAGGGCTGAGGGCTGTCTGCTCTCATCCCTGACCCTTCTGTCTGAGGCCCTCCCCCTTTGGGGGGTATGGAACCAGCCCCTCCACCCCTAAACACACCTTGCTCTGGGGCCTGCAGGAGCTGTTGGCCTGCTGAGTCCATGGATTTCTAAAATGCAGCCCATTGATACGTGAGCACTGTTGGATTACTCCTAAAACAAAATATTTATCATATGAAAATTGGGTAGCATGGCCAACCTTGATTATTTAGGGTCAAATTATGACAAACCAATGATGCTACGCTACAGCAAGAGGACGTGAAGACAAGGAAAACACTTTGCAGTTAATGCATCATCAGGCATTAGATGCTGTCACAGTGAGGTTACCTCAGGTTGCCTGAAAAGGGTGACTATGAAATGAAGCTGCTGTTCTTTTCACAATGGCAAGGAAGATAGTTATATAAACACGTGAATGGACAGATGCTGAAAGATGAATATTTACCCCCTTTTAAAAATTGTATTAGATTGTCACCGTGTTGCTTTCAGACATACTGGGTGGTTTTTTCTTTTCAGTCCTGCTTGTGCTTACATTGCAAGAATTATAAGAGAGAAAAAGGGGAGTGGAAATTAAAAAAAAAATTAGAATCAAGTTTAAAGTATTCCAAGTGTTGCCCTTTTTCACACAAGTTGCCAGTCAAAGTTCAGAGCCCTTGGGATGTTCCAGATGAGGAATAATTTATGAAAGAGTCTGGTATTTGATGCAATCTTGTTTCTTTAGAAGAAACGTGTAAGGCCCTGCTTCTCCAGATAGAGGAGGAAGCAGAAACAAAAGAAGGGGTTTCTCAGCTTATGTCCCCATGTCAACACCAAAGCCAAAAGTTTTCTCTCTGGCTTTTTTCTAAGACACATGCTGTGGTCACAGGCTTCTGCTTGGCCTGCTTTTCCTTTTTTGGTTTTAGCCTTCCAATCTGTGTCTGTTCTGTCAGTGTCTGTCTGTCTGTCTCTCACACACTCACATGGGCTACATCTGCATGACTCAGTATAAGCTATGCATGACTCAACATAAGCTCTGCAGTTTCGAGTGTATTTCTTGACTTAAAATGTACAATGTATTTCTTGATTTAATTTTGAGTGAAGTTTGAAATAGGCTATTTTGGCATTTGGTGCTGTCTAAACAGTGCCAGAAGTCAAAATAAAGTGCTATTTTGAAACATCCCTTACTCTTCCTGCAATGAGGACTACAGAGATGCAGAAATAGTGTGTCCATTATTTTGGGAAAATATTTCAAAATAATGGACATGTGAAAGACATGGACTAGCTATCCCAAAATAGCTCTGCCATGAAAGCATAGCCATGAAATCAGGCTACTTAATGGAACTCTCCACAGACACAGTGCTAGTTTCTGGGCAGGCCATGTCATATGGAGACAAGGTCTCTTAGAACTACTTACCTTAAGTGAAAAGTGGATTCACATGTGGGTTTTAATTCAATTCACAATAAGATTTTATCTAGTACTTAAGACATAAGAGAGTGCTACTCAATTTTAAAAAAAAAGTATTGCTCAGCAGCTCATTCAAAGTGTTTTCCCAATTGTATTTCTGATGCTTCAGATAGCTCACAATTTTGGTTTCTTTAGTTATTTCCATTTCTTCAAAATGGCATGGAGTCTAGATTTGGGTCCCAATCCTGAAACAAGCTATAGGAGCAGACCTGTTGATTCCAGGATCTTGCCCGTGGGGTGCTGTTCTCAGAATCAGAGTCTTGATGAAGCTGGATAGACTATTCTATTTTCTCCTGAGGGAATTCTGTGTAAAAAAAAATCTCATGTATGATATTTTAAAATGCATGCAAAATTCTTACTGTTTTGTTTGTCAGTAAGTAAACGTGGAAGCTCCAACATTGGTGGTGGGCGAGGGGGAGTATTGACCCCTGCTGCACAGAGGTGGGAGATCACCCAGAAGCCCCTCCTCTTCCCCTGCCCCAGGACACAGATTGGACTGTGAGGCTGTACCCAATCCTGATACCTTGCTATGACCAGGTCAGCCCCAGAAAAGCCCTGGGGCTCTGCCCCTCCTTGCCAGGTATGTCAGGAGAGCAAGTGAGAGAGACAGAGTCTTGCACACACATCCAGCTATAGCCCCCAGTCTGGGTGTATGGTAAGCAGGTTCAGCCCAGCAGGAGCGAAGCATGGAGGGAGATCCAGGTGTTGAGAGAGAGTGTTCTACAGGCAGCAGGGGAGGTGTCTTAGTGTGGGCAGGTCAGTGGCTCCAAGTGCAGGGGGTGATCTGGACGCACAGGGGCTCATTACAGGGTTCTGGGTGTATGGGAAATGGAATTCTGCTGGGGGACCCTGGTGAACATGGCTAGGGCTCAGCAGCAGGGTGGACTGGCTGTGAGAGGCTCAGCAGCAGGGTCAGAGTGCTGGGCGAGTGGGGCCTGGTGGTGGGTCTGGGCACAGCTGATTGGAGCTCAGTGCAGTGGAGATCCGGATGTATATGGGGGATGCAGCTTGGCAGAGGTTCCAGGTGCAGTGGTGGCCTGTGGATGCAGGGAGTGAAGCTCAGTGGGGGGCGATTTGAGTATGGGGGGCCATGGATGCATAAGGACTGGGCACAAGGGAGAACAGCTCCCTCTACAGTGCCCCACCCTCATGCTGAGAAGGGATTGGAACAGGACATGCGGACCAGATATGGAGCTTCCTGCAGGAGATTGCTGAGGGTAGGTCTGACCCCACCCTGGCCCCAGCCACTCTTTGTAGGGAAAGAAAGGCCCATCATTCCCCAGCCGCGCCAGTGCTAGCAGCTGAGCCTGGCCCAGGGTCAGAACTACCAGCTGGGGGTGTCATCAGCCCTGCCACCCCCTCACAGTGAAATACCTTTCGGCCACCTGCTCTGGGCTCCTGAAATAACATGCCTACACTGCGTGGAAGTTGCGCATCACTGACCTTGCAGCTTCCCTTTGCTTGCCTGCCATCCTCTACAGAGGAGCAAAGTGATCTGTGGGGGACTTAAGTTCTGCACCTGTGCAGTGGCACGGCATTCCCCCCACCCCGATGTTCTGTATGCCAGCGCGGTGTGTGGCTAAATGACACTGGTCATTTAGAGTCATAAAGAAATTAAATAGTGCCCCATTGTCCTATGTAGGTAGCTTTTTTTTGACAATTCAGACTATATTAAACATGGAATTAGAACTAAATGGGAATTTAATGAATTAACGTATGGGATAGGATTGTTATGCTTTCAAAATACTATAGCCCAGCCAGCAGTATTGTCACTAGGCAGGGTACAGGGCCCAAGACAGCCCCACCTCTTCCCACCCCATGCTCTGCCTCTGCCTAATTCCCATCCCACCTGCACTCCAGCCGTCCTTGAGTTCTGCCCAGCCTGTTCCCATCCCTGCTCTGTCCCCATTGCACCCCTTTCCGTAGCCACCTCCCCCACGATGTGTGACCTGAGAGATGAATGTGGGAGGCTAGTGCTGGCAGCAGGGTCAGGCCTGTATACGTGCACCACAGCAGTGGAAGCCGAACAACGTGGCCCCAGCCTGCTCTGCTTCTCTGAGCATAGCTCCCAGCTGCATTGCTTGGGGGCGTGGAACAGACTCAGGCCAGGATGATCCGCTTCCCACCACCATAGTGAAAGGGAACCACCCAGCAGGGAAATGGAGGAATGGGGTAGACTGAGCCTGGATCACACCACTTCTCTCAGCAGGGGAGTGTAGGGATGGGCCTGATTCCTGCTGCCGGCACCAGGCTTCCCCACACCCGGCAACCCCCACCATCCCAGGCCCTTCTATGGATGAGACAGCTCTGTTACCCAGTTATAAACATACAAGGACAACTTACTATCCTTGTTCGGATCTTGAGCATTTACTGCAAATTTCCAATCTCTCTTTTTAGACTGAACAGATGTTGGGACTTCTGATGAAGTTTGAACACATTGGTAAAGACCATATTGATCTTACGGAGAAATATAGAATCATCCTGCAGCGATACAGCCACGATTTAGATCTGGTTCGAAAACTCTACCAGAAACAAAAAGAAAATCCGCCTGTGCCCCGTAATGTGCCACCTGTAAGCAGAAACTAAGGGGAGTGAAAAAGATCTTTACCCTTTTCTGTTTACAAAAACATTAACTTAAATCTTGTTGCATTTCAGGTAGCTGGGAAGATTATGTGGGCCCGGCAGTTGTTCAGAAAAATAGATCATCCAATGAAATTTTTTAAAAAGAAGACTGCACTTTGGAAGGTTGGAAAATAGTGGTGGGGGGAGGGATGCCACAACTGGGGAAAAATATATGGCAGTAACATAGCTTACTGTTACCTTCCTTCTATCCATTCCTCTGCACCTTCAGAGACTTAGGCTATGTCTACATCATAAGATAAATTAGAATTTATTAAAATTGATTTTATAATGCTGTGTTTTTTAACTTCGATTTTGAGTATCCTCACTTCCTACAGGCTCCCAATGAATTCGACATATTGCTTCCACACTGAAATCACCAAACATTGACTGGTGCAGCAGTGCATTGTGGGAACTTATCCTACAGTTCCCTGAGCCCCGCATTCCGAGCCAGGAGCCAGGTGCACCAGAGCTGTCAGTTTCCTGGTCCTGCAGTTTGGGGGACCCAGGAGACTGGCAACGCAGCCGCTCTGGTCAGTTTCCCAGGTCCCATTGGTACAGTAAGCCCTCCATTTAGTGGACTAATGTGGGGGAGGGCTGTCGCTGTCCATTCTTCCCGATAGTCCCTTAAATGTGAGGGTTTACTGCCCCTCCCCACAGGCTCCCCCTACCTTACTGTCATCTGCAAATTTGCTGAGGGTGCAATCCATCCCCTCATCCATGTAATTAAAAAAGATCTTGAATAGTACTGGCCCTAGAAATGATCCTTGGGGCACTCCACTTGAAACCGACTGCCAGCCAGACATTGAGCCATTGACTACTACCCGTTGGGCCCGTCTGTCAAGCCAGTTTTTTATCCATCTTACAGTCCATGTATCCACTCCATACTTCCTTATCTTATGGGCAAGAATATTGTGGGAGGCTTCATCAAAAGCTTTGCTAAAGTCAAGGAATATCACATCCATTGACTTCCCCAGGTCCACAGAGCCAACCACCTCATCATAGAAGCTAATCAAATTGGTCAGGCATGACTTGCCCTTGGTGAATCCACTCTGACTACTCTTGATCACTTTCTCCTCTTCCAAGTGCTCCAAAATGGATTCCTTGAGGATCCCCTCCATGAGTTTTCTGGGGGCTGAGGTCAGACTGACCGGTCTATAGTTCCCTGGATTGTCCTTCTTTCCTTTTTTTAAAGATGGGCACTACATTTGCCTTTTTCCAATCATCCAGGACCTTTCCTGATCTCCACAAATTTTAAATATAATAGTCAAAGGATCTGCAATGCTGTCTGCCAATTCCCTCAGTACCCTTGGATGCATTAAATCTGGATCCATGGATTTGTGTGCATCTTGCTTTTCTAAATAGCTCTTAACCTGTTCTTTCCCCACCAAGGGCTGCCCACCTCTTTCCCATACTATACTGCCTAGTGCCGTAGTTGGGTAGCTGACCTTGTCTGTGAAGACTGAGGCAAAAAAGACATTGAGTGGTTCTGCCTTTCTCACATCATATGTCACCAGGTTACCTCCCTCATCCAGTGACAGCCCCACACTCTCTCTTATTGTTAACATACCTGTAGAAGCCATTCTTGTTGCCCTTCACATTCCTTGGTAGCTGCAGTTCCAATTTTGCTTTCGCTTTCCTGATTGCCCCTCGGAACTCTCCAGCCATATATTTATACCCCTCCTTAGTCATCTGTCCAAGTTTCCACTTCTTATATGCATCCTTTTTGAGTTTAAGCTTGCCAAGGATTTCCCTTGTAAGCCAAGCTGGTTACCTACCATATTTGCTTTTCTTATTGTGCATAGGGATGGTTTGTTCCTGTGCTGTCAATAAGACCTCTTTAAAATACTGCCAGTTCTCCTGAACTCCTTTCTCCTTCATATTTGCTTTCCAGGGGATTCTGCCCATCAGTTCTATGAGGGAGTTGAAGCCCGCTCTTCTGAAAGCAGGGGTCTGTATATTACTGCTCACTGAACTTCTTTTGTCAGAATCCTGAAATCTACCATCTCATGATCACTGCAGCCCAGGTTGCCACACACTTCTATTTCTCCTACTATTTCTTCTCTGTTTGTGAGCAGGACATCAAGCTGAGCATGGCCCCTAGTCAGTTCCTTCAGCACTTGTACCAGGAAGTTATCCCCAGTATTCTCCAAAAACTTCCTGGTTTTGTGTGCTGCTGTATTGGTCTCACAACAAATGTCTGGGTGACTAAAGTCTCCCATGAGAACCAGCAACTGTGATTTGGAAGCTTCACTTAGTTGTCTGAAGAAATTCTTGTGTACCTTATCTTCCTGATCTGGTGCCCTATAGCAGACATCAAACAGTACATTGCCTCTGTTGCTTCTGCTTCTAAGCTTAACCCAAAGGCACTCTTCTCCCTCTATAAACTG
The DNA here is from genome assembly GCF_033958435.1 of Carettochelys insculpta. NCBI lineage: Eukaryota > Metazoa > Chordata > Testudines > Carettochelyidae > Carettochelys > Carettochelys insculpta. The sequence continues at coordinate 160,796,712 of NC_134138.1, read as the reverse complement.
GAGCTCTGAGCAATCATACTGCTCTCCCACATAAATCACAACTCCTCCTCCTTTTCTCCCTTGCCTGTCCTTTCTGAACAGTTTATACCCTTCCATGACAGTGCTCCAGTTATGTGAGTCATCCCACCAAGTGTCCATTATTCCAGTCACCTCACACTTATTTGACTGTGCCAGGGCCTCTAATTCCTCCTGTTTGTTTCCCAGGCTTCTTGCATTTGTGTACAAGCACCTTAGATAATAAACTTATTGGCCTACTTTCTCCTTTTGAATGAGTGGTCCTCCTTTGTTGTACTTTGTTCTTCCCCACTTAACTCAGGGCTTGCGTCACCATCCCCCTATGAACCTAGTTTAAAGCCCTCCTCACTAGGTTTGCAAGGCTGCCTGCAAAGATACTCTTTCCTCTCTTCATTAGGTGGATCCTGTTACTTCCTAGCTACCCTTGTTCTTGAAACAGAATCCCATGGTTGAAGAAACCAAATCCCTCTCTCCGACACAACCTGTGCAACCACACATTTACTTCCCTGATTCAATGATCTCTACCTGGACCAGGGAGGATGGATGAGAATACCACTTGCGCTCCACAGTCTTTGATCTTCCTTCCCAGAGTTACAAAATCTGAAGTGATCTGTTCAAGGTCATTCTTTGCTGTGTTGTTGGTTCCTACATGAAGAAGTAGGAAGGGGTAATAATCGATAGGTTTGATGATTTCTGGAATTCCTTCTGTCACATCCTATATTCTAGCTCCTGGTTAGCAGCAAGCTTCCCAAGATTCCAGGTCTGGACTGCCGATGGATGACTCAGTCCCTCTTAGGAGGGAGTCCCCAACCACCACCACCCTTCTTCTTCTCCTGGGGGTGGTGGTTATAGAACTCCCATCCCTAGGGCTACTCATCCCCTGCCTTCCAGCCACTGGGGTCTTCTTTTCGTCCCTTCTCTGAGAGGTCTCTGCCACAACATTCTCCACAATATCACCCATGCAGAGAGCTTGAGAGTGGTTGCTTATCTCTACAGGAATTGGAGATAACTGAACTGGCTTTCATCTCCTGGAGGTTACGTGCTTCCAGTTTTCTTCCTCGGTTTCTACTGCCCTCACCAGTTGCTTAGCCTGCTGTGCCTGCAGTACTAAATGATGCCTTCTATTGGGAAAGTCTTCACCTTCTCTGGTGGACCGAAAAGTTGATATTTGTTCCTCACGTCCTCTGACATTTTCTTCCAAGATGTCAACCAGCTTGCACTTGGTTCATACGAAATCCCTTCTGTCTTCTGGGAGGAAAACAAATATGTTGAGCTAGCTCCTTTAAAATTGATTTTATCCTGTAGTGTCGACACAGCCTTAGTCCTCAGATCATCAGAGCTTCTGCCATGCTTAACAATTGTAGCTTCTGCCCGCTGGTGGCAATGCCAGTTCCGCCTGTGGGTCATCACGCCTGCTTCCCAGTCACATTCTGCTGCCTGGTCCTGGTAGTTGACTCAGGTTGCTCTTTTTGTCCTCACCTGTACCTGCCCCAAATTGACCTGAGCTGCAGACCATTGTTTCAGCTTCTCCAAGAGAAATAAATCTTTGTGAAATTCCACATGCCAAATCTCACTACAACATAGAATTTTTGTAGGTAAAGTTGATAAAAATGAGAAAAGGAGTTTAAAAAGGTATTTCAAAAGTTTCCTCATTGCATTTTAAATATCTAAGTTGTTTGAATCATCTGATCTTCAGAATGGCTTGGCCTACAAACTTTGCAGCAATTTGTTTTCATTGACAATTGTGAGGAAAGGCCTGGTATGCACAATGGAATCCTTTGTACGAACACAACATTATAAAAACAAATGTCTTGTGGTTTGTAGACTCCAGAGATGAAGAAGGTAATTTGGAGCTACAACAAGATGGCTGCTGTTCTTTTGGAATTTGAAGTTCTTTATCACCGAGCATGGTGCAGGTTTGCTGAGCAAGCTAAGAATGGGCTGCGTGCTTCATTACTTGTCAGACATCCAGAAACCAAGGTAACGAAGTTAAAAAAACAGAAAAGTAAAGGATTAAATTTGCTACTTTTACTTCGATCATATCACACGCACAAAACTGTGTATGTAAAATGCCATAGCTTATATACACTACCATGGAAAATCAACCTGCTCAGGGTCGATCTTCCGGGGTTTGATTTAGCACATCTAGTCTGGACACAAGAAACTGAGCTCTCGGGGTTGCAGTCGACCACTGTACTCCTCGTGAGATGCGAGGAATAAGGGAGGTTGAAGGGAGAAACTCTCCCATTGACCTTCCCCTGTATAGACAGACAATTTAACTGAGTGCAGATACATCAATTTTAGCTACACAATTGGCATAGCTAGAATTGCGTATCTGTGGTTGACTTTCTTGGTCTAATATATATGTAGCTATTCAGATTTCAAAATAAAGGGCTCTACTGTTGCTCTGTGTGACCTCAGTTCTGCCCCTTTATGTGTATACATTGCAAACCAGACTTTAATTGTTTGAATGCATGCTATTTTTCCCTGCAGGACAACTATAACATTTTGATGGCTATTAGCACCAGAAGCAACACCATGATCTGAGTGTCCTTAGATTGTTTGCCAGAGGCTGTGAATGGATGACAGGGGGATCACATGATGATTACCTGTCAATTTTTTCTGAAGCACCTGGCCTTGGCCACTGTCCAAAAAAAGATACTGGAGGAGATCCCAACCCTAACCCTATTGTCTGACCCAGTATGGGGATTCTTACATTCTTATGTGTGTTGTAAGGGACGGTACTCAGAGAATAATGCAGCAAGTGGATTTTTCTTTTTATCCTAATCTTTGCAGATGTGGAAACAGAGATGTAATGTTAGAATGATTTTCATAAAGCCACAGAGTGATTTAGTAACATACAGAAGACCCCTGACTCAAACATAGGTTGTGTCCCTCAGCAATCACGCATGTCAAATTTTGCATAAGTTGGGATGGGGATGTGAGTGGGGGCCTGCCACTGGGCTCTGAGCAGCAAAAGGGCTCAGCAGCTGTAGTGAAGATGGTGGCAGCTCCCTGCCTGGTCGCGGTGTTCACCCTGCTGCCTGGCTCTGAGCTCCCCTCTGCTTGTGGGAGCCAGGAAACTGACCAGATCTGCTGTGCCTGGCTCTGAGGTCCCTGCCACTCGTGGGAGCAGGAAGCAGGCACAGCTGGGAGCCAGGTGCAGCAGCTCCAGTCAGTTCCCTGGCTCCCCTCCGCTTGCGGGAGCTGGGAAACTAACCAGCAGGCTCTGGGCTCCCACAGCTCACAACAGCCAGGAACCAGGCACAGCCAGGAGCCAGGTGCAGCAGTGCCAGTCAGTTTCCTGGCTCCCACAAGCACAGGGGAGGCAGGAGCCAGGAGTCAAGAGCCAGGAGCAGCTGTGGAGAGCCAGGAGCAAAAGGGCCCAGCTGCTGCCTGGTTCCCAGCTCCCCACCACTTGTGGGACCCATCACACTGACTGGCACAGCAGCATTGGTTGATTTCAACTCATATTATTCTATGAATCGCGCAAGTCGAAGTTGTGTAAGTCGGGGGTCTACTGTATTCAGCATTAAAGCTCAAAATTGCCTTGATTCCCATACCTACCCCCATTTCTCCAGGCCACACTGCCTCATCTACCTGTGCCAAGCAACTCTTACTGACATCATTTGCATTTTTTGAGTTCTTAGCTCTTTTGCATATTAGATTCTCTTTGACCCTGTTTGGGCAGCTCCTCACTCTCTGTGAGGAAGGAGGCCATTCTGCCACACTGTGTTAGGCAACAGTATTTGGGCTCGGGCCCCAGTAGCTGGGGTTGAGCAACTAACAGTCTGTAGTTCGCAGATGGTCTGGAGCACTGGCCCCAGGGTGAAGCAGAATGACAAGCAGCCTTTAGCAGAGCCTCCTGGATGAGGCAGACAGCGCTCAGCAGTCTAGAGCTCACAGCTTCCTGGCTGGGGCAACCAACAACCAATGAACAGGCCTTCTGGCCCAGCACGATTATACTTCCCTCCTCACCCCAGTACTTCACCCCAGTACTTCAGATTATATGGATGGGATGGGTTTGGTTCCACCTGCTGGGTGGAGGGGGATAGTGGTCCCTTGCTCTCAAGTGTGGTGGGAGCCACTCCTCACTACAGGAACCCCAGAACACAGAATTAGTAGCCACTGACAAAATTTTATGGGGCTTGCCCATATCCTGCAGGAATTCTGTGACATAGGAAGAGGTAGAATGGGCAACATTATGTGTAACTTTTGAGTGCCTGATTTTCCAGCTCTAGTTTTTGAAAAAAGAAAAAGGGCAAAACCACATCCAAGTTTTATAATGCCCAGATATAACACCCTTCCCCGCAACTTGCAAGAAAAGGCCTTTTTGTGGTTATTCTTGAGTTATTGACATAACATTAATTATTTTGAGTTTTTCCCATTTTTTACCCAGATAACTCAAAAGATGGTTTACTGCTAAAATATATGTTATGCTATGTTAGCTTCTGGTGAGAAGCAGTTGTTCTTGTGTAATTAGAACAGTCGTGTGCATTTTTTATTTTCATATTGGAAGGAATAATATTGCAGCTTCGTGAGTTTGGATGTTTTTAACTACGGTATATAGAGACAGCTGACTGTTCTAGCCAATATTTTTATTCAAATGATAGGCTGCAGTGGAAGATTCAGATAATGAAGTCAGTGAGAACTGCTGGTTATTCAGCACTTGGAAAATCCAGTTAAATATACAGGTGCCTGAGTATGGCTACATCTACACTACATTTCCGTTTCAGAGGAGGAATGCAAATAAGGGAGATCAAAAACGCAAATGAAGCACTGATTTGTAAATCTTGCACTTCATTAGCATAATCTTGCATGATTGCTTTTCCAGAAGAGACTTTTCTGAAAGCAAAAACACCTGTGTAGACAGGGCTCCTTTGGAAAAAAACACCATTTTTGAAAGAATCCTTCTTTCTGAAACAAAAGAAGAAGAAGGGTTCTTTCAAAAACTATATATTTTTTGAAGGAACCCCATCTATGCGGTTGTTTTGCTTATGGAAAAGTTTCTTCCAGAAATGTGATTGTGAGAGACTATGCAAATGAAGCAGAAGAGTGGTAAATCAGTGCTTCATTTGCATTCTCCATCTCCCTCATTTGTGTTCCTCCTCTAAAAGGGAAATGTAGGTTAGACGCAGCCTATGACTTCAGGAGTCTAAAGGTAGGCTCCCATTTTCAAATTGTTAGTCCACCCTCTGTACTGCACTTCATACATTTTTTCAGAAAAATCACACTGCCTATGTCACTACCAAATGGCCACCTTTTGTTCACTGTTGTTTTTTCCTCCCCTCCTGTTCTCATGTCAGGAATTATTTGTGAATTTGGATCCAATGGTCCTTGAAGTACTATGTGAAACAAAATACCTGAAAAAAATGAATTTTGAAGTTCCAGATGTTGCCCTTGCCATGTGTGCAGAAGAAGAACAGATTAAAAACCAGCAAATGAAGTTAGTGAATGCTTAATTTCACCTTTATCTGCAGATTTTCTTTTTGGTCTCATTTCTGCCTGTTCTTTTGGTCGTAATAAAAACTTTTCTTTGTGACAGATGTTAGTAGAGTCTAATAGAGTCTAAATACATTTGCCCCACCCTTCTTGAACAGAGTTGTCCACAATTTAGTGGTCCATGGTTTTCATCTCTATAAACACCTGATCATTAGAAAGCGTGAATACTCTTAGAATCATAGAATATGAGAACTGGAAGGGATGTTGAGAGATTCTCATGTCTCTGCACTCATAGCAGGATTAAGCACCATCTAGACCATCCCTGACAGGAGTTTGTCTAACCTCCTGTTTACAATACCAATAATGAAGATTCTACAGCCTCCCTAGGCAATTTATTCTAGTGCTCAACAGCCTTGACAGTTAAGAAGTTTTTCGTAATGTCCAACCTAAACCTCACTTACTGCAATTTGAGCCCATTGCTTTCTTGTCCTATTATCAGGGGTTAAGGAAAGTAATATTTCTCCCTCCTCCTTGTAACAACCTTTTAGGTACTTGAAAATTGTTACAATGTCCCCTCTCAGTCTTCTCTTTTCCAGACTAAACGCTCCCAATTCTTTTAATCTTCCCTCGTAGATCATATTTTCTGGACCTTTAACCATTTATTGTTGCTCTTCTCTGGACCTTTTCCAATTTGTCCACATCTGTGGAATGGAGTGCCCAGATCTAGACACAATACTCTAGTTGAGGCCTAATAAGTGCAGAGTGGAGTGGAAGAATGATGTCTTGTGTCGTGCTTACAACACTCCTGTTAATATACCCCAGAATGATGATAGCTTTTTTTTTTTGCAACAGTTTCCCACTGTTTACTCCTAGATAGTCATTTCCCATTTTGCAGGTGTGAAACTGACTATTTCTGACTAAGTGGAGTACTTTGCATTTGTCCTTATTGAATTTTTGTCCTATTTACTTGAGACCATTTCTCCAGTTTGTCCAGATTATTTTGAATCATAATCATATTCTCTAAAGTACTTGCAACCTCTTCCAGCTTGGTATCATCCACAAACTTTATAAACATTCTCTCTATGCCATTATCTAATTTTTTTCTTATTTCTTTCCTTTAACATCCCTTTAAGTCCCTGCAACCATTCCACAGGCAGGGACATTCATACATATTCAAATCTTTATATCTTTCATGGCACATTATACCAACAATATACTGCATCGATGCTAGAATTATGTAGCAACCACTCTTCCATTTCTCTCCCTTCTAATTGTTCCTGGTACCATCCAGGTGCAGTATAGTACTGTTAAGATACTGGTCTTTGTGTTATTTCTTTATTTTGGTGAAAAATCGGTTTATTTTGCGCTGTCCCAGATATTCAGCTTTCAGCATGTAGAAGATTTTCCTGGTGACAATGGATAACTACCTTATAAAAGTTGTTGATGGAAAAGCTGGGGAATTTGGCACCTGGAAAGGGGAAATTGGGATTTTTTTTCTTTTGAGTGATGACTCCTGTTGAGTTTTGCTATGGGTTATGCAAGTGCACCAGGCACCCAGAGCTGGAGAAGCTGAACCAGGTGTGCAAGGCTCAGCACATACCACCTGGTTCACTTTATGTGTCCATCCAAGGGAATAAAAGATGGAGTAGATGAGCTTTCTCTCCAGTTCCTTCTTACTGCTGCATGGTCTGGGTCAGAATGTCCCATGTCTGTAGTCTGGGCTTCATCCTACACAATAGGAATTAGACCTAGTTCTATAAATAATTTTAACAGTCCAGGACTCTGGGTTTCAAACTCTGCTCTTCCTGCTCACAGTCCTTCTTGGTTAGTGATGACCACCAATGCTGCCTATAAGGCCTGGAGAGGCTGACATTGCAGCTAGATGTCATTCGATCCGCCAATCACTCTCCAGCCATACCAAGGATGTAATGCAGAAGTCCAACTCTGCTATGGGAGAATCTACTCCCAAACCCTCCTTCCATCTGGCATGACATTTTTAGGAATTCCTTCAGCTCCGTACAGGTCCAATTGACAGCAGTCAATGCATACTATCCACCTTCTCAGGGCTATTTGGCATTGCATATCCACTGGGTATCTGTTGAGAAGCCTGCTCCCTAGTGGGACCTAAACCTTCATTTCTTAGTACTCAAAGTCCCCTCCTGTCCTCCCAACCTATTACTTTATAGCTTCTTGCTTCATGTCTCTCCCTTCCACGAAGGTAGCTTTCCTTATAGCTGTCACCTCAGCTAGAAGGACTGGCGAGTCTGAAGTGATGATGGCAGATCTGTCTTGTACTGATTTGAATAAGGATAAGGTTCTGTGCATTTATGCCCCAAACTCTCTATTACAGTTGTCTCAGAATTTCATCTTAACCTATTGATTCACTTACCTGCATTCTTCCCAAAATTGCATGCTTCTGCAGAGGAATGAAGACTCCACTCCCCTGATGTTTGGCCTTGGCCTTTTATGGTAATATTTACCTACAAAGAACAAAGCCAGTCAGGACATTCCGGAGACTATTTGTTGCCAGACCATAAACAATTATGAAGCACAGCTTCTCTACTCAGAGGATCTCCAGATCAATCTGTGGCTGCATTCTACTTGCTCCGCTAGTGACACTTCCTCTGCCCTAACCCCTGTGGGATAAGAGCTCATTCCACCACAGCTCAGGCCACAATTATGGCTTCACTTCAGGAGATGCCCCTCCTGGTCATGTGTAAAGCAGCCCTGGGGAATTCTGTTCCCACCTTTGTGAGGCATTGTGCCCTGATGCTGGACTCCTCTGCTCCTCTGCTGTCTCTGGGACCGTGGTAATCTGCTCAGCTCTACCATCTATCTTCTTGCACCCTCCACTCCAACCAAGCATCGCAGATGCTTTTTTTTGTTTGACCCCTTCAAGAGGCTGTTGAAACTCTTTTATTGGAGCAGGACTGCATCTGTTCTTACCCCCTTCTTCTTTTGGGCTGGAGCAGATGCATCTGTACCTTTGTTTGAAGGAGATTTGGATTCCCCATTCTGTGACAGCACCTAGTTATCTTGTCCCCGTATCTGCTTATCAATGATGGATAAGAAGTAGAGTTATTTTGTAGCCACTTAACTGGCCACCTATGCATATTATTCATCATTATTATTATGTGTCTTGCCCATAGGTCATGTTATATCTTGTTGTCACAGTCTGGCCCCGTCTACCTCTTAGGGCTGATGCTGTTAGGCGTGGACCCAATGGCTGGATCCCCTGTGTTTTTAAGCACATTGTATGTGCACAATGACTAGTCGCATTTCCTAGTTACAGATCTTTGAAAAACAACAAAATCCTGAATGCAGCTCCCCACGTTTGATCTCACCCCTCCTGCAAGTCGTCAGCATCTTTTGGCTGCCCGTCTAAGCCTGTCCTTTGTTTGTTTTGCATGTAATGGAATTCCAGCCTCTTGCTCTGAGAAGCAGCCGCCTTGTAAAATGATGTCTCTCTGGCTTACCCTTGTGCTGTCACTGGGGAAGTTCCCAGCTCCAGCCCCAGCTCCAGCCACCACCTCTGAATTCTGTGTAGAAAGTCAAAGGTGCTAGGGATAGACAACACCTAGTTCCTCTAGGGAAGAATCATTCCATGTGGATGGCCCTAGACTGCTTTGCACTGGTTTCTCAGACTAGTTAGATATGCATCCAGTGCCCAAGTCCTCACTCCTAAATGGAGTCTTGATTCAGAAAGGAGCTTGCAATTCAATATGAGGATCACCGTGGGCACTGGCTTCCTCCAGGCCCCCAAAGTCCTCAGATCCCAGGCACTGCACCCACTCCATCCCATACCTTCTCTTAAGCTTCCCCCACCCCCCCACCTTCACTCTTGGCCCTTCTCCTGCTGCACAGTTTTGCCTCCTCCCCACAGGTGTGCCCCATCCCTGCTTCTCCCTCTTCCTGCCCCAGTATCTCCTGCGTGCCATGGAACAGCTGATCGCAGAAGGAAGGAGGCACTGGGAAGGAGGAGGAGTTATAAGTGAGACTGCTGGTGGGCAGGAGGCACTGTGGGTCAAAGGGGAAAGCTGATTACCGGGGGGTACTAAGCACTCACTAGTTATTTCTGGAGCACCCACGGAGTCAATGTGTATGAAGGTCACACCCCAGGTGAAAGTTACAATCAAAATGGCATTCACAAAACAAGATGGAGTTCACAGTTTGACTCAAACATACCCTCCCCACTCAATCTGTCACACTAGTCATAAAAGTAAATTACATAGACTTTTATTTTAATTAAGTGTCATTTTCCTTCTCCTCGATGATATGTAAATATCTGAAAGGATTTTTGTTTTGTTGTTCTTACTGAGAGTCTTAGTTTGAGCAAGTTACGGAGAGTTTCTAATTTTGGACGTTGGTCCGAAATGGAAGGATTTTTATTAATTAATATTGCATATGTCCACAGACCTCCAGACATTTTAAATAAATTGATTGCCACTTTATGCCACCTCCATACATTTTAAATAAATTGATTTTAAATAAAATGATTGCCAGCCTTAAACAAACATGACTGTGTCTTGCAGACTTCAGGATCTTTTGATAGATTACAAAAAGTTTGTAAATGGAATTCCTGCCATTCTGGGACCACTGATGAAACCATTTGTGGAACAAGTTGAGGAAGCCCTCACTCCAGGCCTGACGCAATTATCGTGGACTTCTTCAAACATTGATAAATGTATGGAATTTAGTTATTTCTATGTAAATTGTAGAGTCGTATAATATTTGCAGGTGGAAAGACCTACTAGTCTTCCAGTCCCTCCCACTGTTGGTAGAACATGGTTCTCTGCAGGACATGCTGAAGTTTTTTCCGGTACACTTTTGTGTGTTATGAGTGATGGATGGTGTGTGTGTGTACACAAACTAAAATATTTTACATTTGCTTGATTGTAAATATGATAACATTACACTTATGTTTATATGAGTTGTACGAGGTAAGCACACACATGGGTAGGAGTGATGCTCATGGCTCAGGGGTGACTTGGTGAGTGGCTGTTCCTCATAGAACTTCTGTCCCTTCCTGAGCTCCTAGGAAAGCAGGGTCCGTGCGTGTAAGGGATGGAGCCATTTCCCCATGTTTTCTCAACTTTCTCTAAGGTGATGTGTGCAGGCCTCAGGTTACCTGCTGGGGGCTGTCCATGTTCTGTCTTAAGCAGATGAGCTGCAACTGTTTCTGACCATTTTTAGAGAGCTAAGGGGGGAAGAAAGAAGGAAGAAAACTTCTTGCTCAAACATATCCATGCATCAGTGCAAAGGCGAGTCACAATCTAGCCCATAATAATTATATTAATAGAAAAAACGGTTATTGTTCAAAATAAGCTTCTAAAAATTATTGCTTGTACCATGTGAATCTTGTTTTTCAGAATAAAATTCTAGTCTTATACAAATGTAGTGAGCAAGAAGTTTTAATAAGTATTTTAATTTATTGACATTAATGCTATTAACATATTGTTACCTATAAACCATTAAAAGAAAATCTGCATAGACTGAAGTACTAAATAGACATTAGCTACAGATAATGGGCCACATCCCCCCTGACTGAACTGACTTGATTTCTCCTCTTGATGTTCACAACTCCACATTAACTGCTGATAATGGGCCACATCCACCCTGACTGAATAGACCTTGTCAGCTCTGGTCCTCCCCTTGACTGAGACCCCCTTCTTTAAAGCCTCCTCTGAAACTCCCCCACTCAGGCATCTGATGAAGGGGTCTTTGCCCACAAAAACTTATGCTCCAAATTACCTGTTAGTCTATAAGGTGCCACAGGACTTCTTGTTGTTTTTGAAGACACAGACTAACTTGGCAACCTCTCTGATAAATGTCTGATAAATAGACATTGCTACCTACAAATGCCTATGTCTCTAAGTACTGTTAGCCGGTGGCCAGGTAATGTGCGGTGAGGTACCAACTATGCCCTTGTTACCATCCGAGTCTTTAACTGCTAGAGCGCAGGGCTTCTTCGCAGTGGGCAGTCTGGGCCAGACTGACGGATGCCCCAGGGTCCTAAACACCCGAGTCTTTTACTGCTAGAGCAGGGAGCTCCTAGCACTCTCACCTATGGCCAGGCTGTGGTAACCAAACAGTTAAAGTTCTTTTTATTGTGCCGGCTGTGTTGCAGTGACAGAGAGTAACAGAAGTCAGGCTTAGATCTTAACTAGTTACAAGTTTATTAAGCTACATTTATAAGCATGCGGTTACAAAAGGCTATTGTCTACTTCTTATATGCTAGCAGAGTACAGGTGTTAACAGGTTACATTACAATTCAATACCACGACGTCTTAATGCAACAGCATCTATCTATAGAGCTCTAATTCTTTAACTGTGCGCACCAAAAGGAGACCTTAATATGGGTACATCTTACCCTCCTTAATATGGGTATATCTTACCCTCCTTGCGTCTCTCGATACCAGCATAGCCAAGCCAGGATCGGTCACTCAATTCCATGGAAAGACGAATACGAGGTTGGGCGTCCCCAGTTGCAGACCTCGGGAGGCAATCACCTGACCCGACCAGCAGGTAGTTGGTGGGAATGCACTCAGAGTCAGAGTGCTGCTGGGCCCATCTTTATACCCCCTGGGTCACGTATTCTCTTTCTTATCTATGGTGCCAGATTGTACTGGTCTGTCTTTTGTGACCCCAGTTTTTACAAGGGCAATTCTTACTTAATTTGCACTTGTAAGACAGGAGATAAAGAATTTGGGAGTACAGGACATTCTTTTACAAGGGCGGAGATTTCTCTTCTGGGATGGCTGTGTGGGCGCATCAAATCCATCAATGCCAACTGGGGTAATTTCCTGAGGCCCTTCGTTAACGGTTAGCCTGCTAGCCCTCTATCTGGGGTTTCAGTTCCTCAGGGTCACGATGAGCCAGCACGTCTGGGCCCCTTTAGGAAGGCATCAAAGACTGTGCTGTTTAACTGCTGTTCAGTGCCCTGTGTGCTCTGAGGCACCTTAGGGGGGAGGCAAAAGCTGGTCTGTAGTGGGGAGATTTTGTCTGGCTACAAGTACTTATAAGGGATTTGTCACTTGTGTTTGAGGACCCTACAGATATGAATAAACGTGTCCACCTAACATTCCTGTGTGGGAGGGAAGTATCAAGTTCTGTATGTTACAGAGGACAGGCTGAGATGCAAGGGTTAGGCCCATTCCTGAAATCAGTGAGAGAGGTGGGACTTTGACCCATCTCTCCAGAGCATCAGTCCAGTGCATGAGCTCCAAGACCATTCTGCACCTCCATCACACACCCATCTTGAAGGAATCATGTTTAATTTAATTAATGACACCCTAGTACAAATAGGAGTGGGATTCCTTAGACAAATCCAGAATATCCCAGTACCAGCAAATGTACCTGGCAGGTCTTTTACCTGAAGTAATTTTTTGAAAATAAATTAAAAATGTACTTGCTTTATTTCAGTTATAGCATTTTTCAAAAATGAAGAAAAACGAAGGGTGGGGTGAGGGTTCAGGGATGAGGGGGGCAGAGGATTGAGAGGTGTTGGAGGGCTCAAGGCAGGGGTAGGGGGACTCAGGGCAGAGAGTGGTGGTGCAGAGCTCAGGAGAGGAGGCTAGGAGGTGAAATGGGGCATCCTAGGGCTGCCTGTAGCTGGGAGGGTGGCACTGCTCCAGTGGCAGCTCCTTCCAGGGGCCAGGGCATTGCTCCCCAGCCAGCAGCTCCTCCCAAGAAATAAGCGGGTGAGGTGGGTTAGGTTTGCTTGATTTACAAGTATGCTGTGTAGTTAATGGAGTGACTCACAACTCCATTCTGAGGAGTGAAAGTTAACCCTTTCCTTGGTTCTGGATTCCAAAATTAGTAAGTTAACTAGTTCTGACAGTCAATATACCTCACTTTTGTTTGTGTATGCAATAACTCTCTGTTAACAAGAGATTTTCATGCTAAATAGGGTAGTTCCCTTGTTCAGTATTTTCCATTAAAATCTTTGCCCAAGATTACTACATTTTTGGTACATCAGATATTCCAGCAATTCCTTTTTTACTCAGAACAGGAAATGATTTTAATAATTCCAGTATTACCGTGTGGGTAAACTATAACTTTTTACTTATGATCTCATTAGCTGGGACTACATCTGCCCCCTTCTTTGGGAGGGAGCTTGTTAATGAGACAGTACGGAAAATGCTAATGAGGCGCTGACATGAATATGCAGCGCCTCATTATCATAATGGCAGCCACGTGTATTTTGAAAGTGCCTTTTTCGGAATGCATGCTGACCATGTAGACAGGGCCTTTCAAAAGGACCCACTGATTTTGAAAGCCCCTTCTTTCTATTTGGTTTTAGGAAGAAGGGGCTTTCAAAGTCAGGGGGGTCCTTTCAAAAGGCCCCCAGCTACATGCGTTCCTTAAGCGGCACTTTTGAATCGCACACAGCTGCCTTTATACTAATGAGGCCCTGCATATTCATGTCAGCACCTCATTAGCATCTTCTGAAGTGCCTCATTAACATGCCCCCTCCGAAAGGAGGGAGCACATGAAGACCCAGCTATTACGTTTATGAAGGGACGTAGTGTTGAGATTGCAACTAAAGGGTTTTTTTCCTCTTCTTCATTATGAAAAAATACAAAAGATTTATTAAAAACAAAAATGTGTACAGCACTTGATTGCAAATCAATTGTTTTTGGATTAAAGGATTGAGAAGATATATATCTGAAAAAGATGGAAAAGTTGAAGGCAAACTCTTCTCCTTGGTGTCTGAGACCATTCACTGGCATGATTTAGTACAGTAAAACCCCAATTTATGTGATTTTGACTTACATGTTACTTGGATTAACGCGAGTCAAAATCAGTAAGTGAATGTTAAAGGGAAACCCTAGATATGCATGATTAGCATATATATGTGAATATGCGCTCCTGTGGTTCCCAGCAGTAACAGGGGCTGGGGACTGGCCAGAGCTCAGCTCCACCACCAGTTCCACACCCGGGGAGATGCCTGGCTGGGGGGGAATCCATGACAGCCACAGGGGCTGGGAGCTGGTCGGAATGCAGTGCTCTGCCCCAGCTCCAGCCCCAAGGAGCCACGGTGGCTGGGAGTCAGCCAGGCAGTGCAGTGCTGCGCCTGCCTGCACCAGCCCCTGGCTCCCCCAGCTGGGGGAAGCCAGGAAGCAGCTCCCCCACCATATCTGTCTGCCTGCCTCCTGGCTCCCTTACCCCCTGGCCTGCCACCCCACCACTTGCAGGAGCTGGGAAACTGACCAGTGCTGTAGAACAGTTTTATTTAATGATTCAGATACACATAGACCTATTAGGTCTTTGGTTCCAGGCCTATAATTCAGTATGTAATCATTAGCTACTATTGAGATTTAGAAAGATAACTCTTTTGTATTCCAGTATAATAGCTTTAAATTGATTTAATGTGCTCCATTTTGTACGTGCTCATTTTATTTTCTGTTTGCCTAGTCCTTGAGAAAGTTTATAATTCCCTAGAAGAAGTGGGGTGTATAGTCAAAGAAGCTTCTGACACTCTGGAGTGCAGAATTGAAAGAATTCTGCAGGATATGTCAGATACACCTCTTGTAACTCTGCCTGAAGATGAACCTACTGAAGTATCAGCTTTCCTGGAAAGAACAGAAAAACTTATTGCTGCTGCTGCTGAGACTCTGTCTGAGTAGGTGTACTGATGTGCGGTTTGTAGAGTCCATAATGGTAGGACTTCAAATAGTATGGTTAGCACTTTAACCTCTGTGTAACAAGGCTTCTGGACCAAATGAAATTCTTATTCTGAACTTTTAAAAATAAAATCTATAGGCATCTTAAATACAACAAGAATAAGGCATTTCTATCATTTCATTCTTGTTTTGTTTGACTGTTAGTCTCCTTTCCTTTGGTTGGAAACTTCAGAAGAGCCCATTATTTGGGCAATGACAAGTAAAGTTGATTCTTAATGTCAACTAATGGATTTGGGACTAGAAGACAGGTTCTGTCTCTCTCCAGGTGCTGCATATAATATTTTGCATTTTTATGTTGCCATGTACTGCATGTTCAGTTGTGTTCCGATGAGATACATCCATGTCTGCGTGTCAGAATGCCTTTCTTCTAGGCTCCATCATTTTGTATGCTTTGGTCTGTACATCAGGGTAGCTTGCTGTATCACCCTGATAAGTCAAACCTGGATGAAACATGCCTGTGATTGCTTATCAGAACTGTAAAAACCTCTGCTCTTCTTTAATAAATCCAGAAGATCTTACTGTGCTGAATGTAGTGCAGTCTTCAAAATACAATGGTGAAAACATCCCCAGGGTACTTTTAATATCTGTTGGTTATTTTATAGTATGTTGGGCAGATAGCAACAAACTGAATGGTTCAGGTATGCTTCTGCATTCACCGTTTACCATAGTGTGTTCTGAAAGCCAGGGTGTTAGTAAGTTTTCTTCTCTTTTGGGCTTCCCCATTTCTTTTGTGGGTGGTTATGTTCTGAAATCCATAACATTCCTTTGTAGACAAAGCCAGCAAGTGGAACGCTCCATGTATGAGTTGATGGGCATTCTGAAGCACAGATTGAAATCGGAAGACAATAGAAATCTACAGGTAAGATTTAAGTTGTAAATAATTGTAAAACATTTCTTAAGCTGCCCATATTTCATTTATGAAATATGATTTATTTGGAGCCTTTTTATTTTGTGTTTGCTGTTTCATTGTGACTTTTCAGGATTCATTTGCCTGTGGACATCTTGATATGAAACAGAAAACACGGTGCCAGGAATGTCTATCATGTAGTTACTATAACCTGATGGGGCAGCTTTGTCAGAAAAATACCGACTCTCTAGTGAAATGTAGGTTTTCCATTTTACAGTAGACTTACTTTTATTTGTTATTACATGACATTTTATAATGTAATTTTTTTCTGAGCTTCTTGTGGTCATAACAATACTTTTTCTAAAATGGTCTTATTATCTAGGCACCAGGATTTCTTTAGATGCTTTAAGGTATCGCTTACATGTTCTCAACTCTAAATATCAGATGACCAAGTTCATAAAGGATCAAAGAGTTCCATTATTCAAAGCTGAACTTCAGCTGACCATTCCAAATGTTGTCCTGAGACCAAGTCTTGATGATATTCAGGTAACAACAGCAATGACAAAAATAAATGCACATCACAATCATTCTTGGTATTTCATACTTAATGTAAATTAGTTTTCTTAAAAAATAACAAGGTTTGCCTATTTAACCTTAGATAAGCATGTGAAATGAGATAAGGTAAGAAATGAGAAAAATATGACTACACGTAAAAAAAAATCAATAGTACACAAGATGTCATCTTGAGAAATTATAAAACTGGGTCCAGCAATTAAGCTGGTATACTGGCCAATAAAATCAAGAATTCTACAGGAAACTTAACACTTCACTTCTACAATACTTTAAAAAGGAAAGCTTTTCAAAGGCAGTATGCAAACCGAAGCAGTCTGTAAGAGCCCAGTCTGCTCACATTACTTACAACTCCTGAAGAAAAACTCATTGACCATATCAGTGTGAAATAACAGCTTATAACAGGTGCCTCACAACAAGGCCCTGATTTAGTGAAGCACTTAAGAATGTTCTCAAGTTTCAGCAGTGAGTAATTGCATTTTATTTAACAGAACTCTTAAGCACGTGCTTAAAATCAACTGTTATATGAATTATTTTATACTGGCTCCAAAAGCAATTGATTGTTATAATATGACTGGCAGCCTAGCAACTTTTTGAACTACTGCTCCCTAAATCAATTTTAGAATTCTCAGTCAGATTTAATCTGCAGCCTGTGTGGTCTGTTAACAGGAAGTCAGACAATAAGAAGTACATTTAATACTGTAGCTAGAAAGGGTTGTATGATGTCATCATTTGTACAGCTGCGAATATATTCATCTAGAGCAGTGGTTCGCAATCTTTTGAGTAACACGACCAACTTCAACAAGACAAGCAATTCCATTGCACACCCACTTTTTCAGCTGAATCGATTGCTTATAAATGTTTATTTACTTTTACAATGATTACAGTTGTTCTAGAGAGGTTTGCAACATAGTAATGCATACAACAAGCTAACAAGGAACAAATGCATTACAGTAAACTCTTGATTTTATGGCTCCCGATTTAGCAGCCTTTGGGAACAATGGACGTCCGCCAGACTCCCATTGTTCCCAAAGCCCGCTTAATCGTGGCTTGTAAAATCCTAAATCCCACCCCCACAAAAGAAAAAATAAAAGTAAAGGACTTACCAGCCACCAGAGTAACTGCTGCCTGGACATTCAGCACTGCCAGAGCCACCACGTGCTCCTCCCACCAGGGGTGGGGGGCATACGTGGGCAGAGAGCACTTGTGTACACTGCCACCCTGGTGGGAGAAGCCTATGGTGGCTCCGGTAGTGGTAGCGGCTCCTGTAGCCATGCAGCAGGCTCTGGAAGCCCCAGCAGTGCAGCTACGGGCTCCCTGCAGCCACGCAACCCAGGGGCTCCCTGCTGCCACATGCTGTGGATGCAGCTCCAGCCATGAGCAGCACTGGGCTCCAGCTCTAGCAGCAGGTGAGTAGCGGGCATTTTTTTGTGGGGGGAGGCCTGGGACTTGGGGAGCCTGGCAGGGGCAGGTCTCAGTAAAACCTCTGATTTAATGGACTTTTGGGTTCAATGGACGCCCCTTCCCCCCATTAGTCCGTTAAATTGAGGGGTTACTGTAATGTTTCAGATCCACCACAGAATACACTGTCTTAAGCTACGTCTACACGTGAAGCCTACATCGAAATAGCCTATTTCCATGTAGCGACATCGAAATAGGCTATTTCGATGAATAACGTCTACACGTCCTCCAGGGCTGGCAACGTTGACGTTCAACATCGGCGTTGCGCAGCACCACATCGAAATAGGCGCTGCGAGGGAACGTCTACATGCCAAAGTAGCACACATCGAAATAAGGGTGCCAGGCACAGCTGCAGACAGAGTCACAGGGCGGACTAGCGCTTCCGGGGCAACAGCTAGCCGCTCACTTAAAGAACCCCTCCCAGACACACTCAGCCTGCACAGCACGCGGTCTGCAGAGCCATAGGCACGCACACCTTGGGCGACGCAGTCATGATGGACCTCCAGCAGCAGCAGCAGCAGCAGCCAGAGGTCCACCCAGCCGCCCCTGCAGGAGCAGTGCTCGCCCTGTTCCATGCCATGCAGGAGGCAGCTGAGCACCTCCTTGCCACAGAGGAGGAGCTGCCTGCAGGGGAGGAGGACGCAACCCCCAACCCTGCAGCACCCCGACCCCCCCGCTGCCTCATACGCCACCAGCTGTGGAGCTACCCCACCAGCACCGACTGGTGGGAGCGGCTTGTGCTTGGGGAGTGGGACAACGACTGCTGGCTCAGGAACTTTCGCATGAGCCGGCAGACATTTCTGGAGCTATGCCAGTGGCTCACCCCCGCACTCAGGCACCAGGACACCGCCATGCGGCGTGCCCTCCCTGTGGAGAAACAGGTCGGTATCGCTGTCTGGAAGCTGGCCACTCCAGACAGCTACCGATCCGTGGGCCAGCAGTTTGGCGTCAGCAAGGCCACCATCGGGGCTGTCCTCATGGAGGTAAGAGGATCCACGGGGGGAGGGGGGGAGGCAGCCCTGGCAGGGGAGGGCAGGGGAGGGGGTCCTGGCAGGGGAGGGCCACACACACCCTGCTCACCCCTCATTGGTGCTCTCCCATGTGCTTCCCCTGCAGGTGGTCCGTGCCATCAACGCCATGCTCCTCCACAGGCTCGTGAGGCTTGGGGACCCAGATGCCACCATCGCAGGCTTTGCCACCCTGGGCTTCCCCAGTTGCTTCAGGGCTCTGGATGGGACTCACATCCCCATCCGCTCCCCGGAGCACAGTGGAGGACGTTACATCAACCGGAAGGGCTACCACTCAGTGGTCCTCCAGGCCTTGGTGGACACCCGGGGCCATTTCCAGGACATTTATGTGGGCTGGTCTGGCAGCACCCACGACGCCCGGGTATTCCGGAACTCGGGCCTGTGCCGCCGGCTGGAGGCGGGGACCTACATCCCCCAGCGGGAGATCCCTGTGGGGGACACCACCATGCCCCTCTGCGTCATCGCAGATGCGGCATACCCCCTCTCGCCCTGGCTCATGCACCTTTACATGGGCCATCTGTCTGCCAGCCAGGAGCGCTTCAACCAGCGCCTGAACCACGCGTGCCAGGTGGTGGAGCGCACATTTGGCTGCCTCAAAGGGCGCTGGATGTGTCTCCTCACCCGCCTGGATGCGGGCCCCACCAACATCCCCCAGATTGTGGGTGTGTGCAGCGCCCTACACAATCTGCTGGAGAGCAAGGGGGAGGCCTTCTTTCAGGGCTGGGCTGTGGAGGCCGGCAGGGCCGCTGTGCAGCCACCCGCTGCCCCCAGTCGCCAGGTGGACCCCGAAAGGACCCGGGTCCGGGAGGCCCTGTGGGCCCACTTCGATGAGGCCGTGGGGTGAACGCTGGCAGGCCCCCCTCTGTCCCCCGCCATCCTCCACAACACTCTCTGCCCCTACGCCCACACCACGGAGCACCCAACAGCACCCCCCTGACTTTTCTTGTACAAATAAAAGCAGACACTTGTTTGTGAAATCGAACATGTTTACTTGAACTCTTCTTAATAATAACTATAGAACTTCTAACTAACTTACATATTATATGTATGTATATTAATGTAAAAACAGGGATAACAAGGAAGGGAAGAACTATTTACATGGCGGGGGAAGGATCAGACAGTGAAAACAGGGGTCACAAATAAATAAATACAAACTATGTACAGGGCAAAAAACCAAAAAGTGGGAGGAATATATACAAAGGGAGGGGGCCACGTCCTGGGTCCCACGCCCCTACAGTCCAGCACTGGGGGTGGGCGGCTGGGATCCCCGCCTCGGCCGCAGCCCTGGCCGGGGCTGGCTGGGGGCCGGGCGGACTGGAAGATATGGCCGGCGAGTGTCAGCTGGCCCCAGGTCCCCCTCGGCGGAATGGCCCTCGGTGGCGGGTGGCGGGGCGACGGCGGAGGGCGTGGCGACTGGAGCAGCGGGTGGAGCCCGCAGGGTGGGCGCAGCGGCAGCCGGCGTGGCATGGAGGGCCAGGTAATCCGTTATGCGGTTGAATGTCTGCATGTAGGCCCCCCATGCCTCTTGGTGCCAGGCCAGCACCCGCTCCTGCAGGTGGAGGCGGCATTGCTCCACCCGCAGCTGCTGCTCCACGACCACCACCTGCCGGTGGTGGAGGGCCAGCAGCTGGGGGTCCGTCGCCGGCGGCTCCTGCTGCTGGGTCCGCCGTCTTGCCCACCGTGGGGCCGGTTGTTGCTCCGCCGAGGGCCTGGCCTGGAGTGATGGCCCCGGAGGGCTTTCCGGGACTACTGAAGCCTCGCCGGCGCTCTCTTCCGGTCCTTCCGATGGTGCAGCTGCGGAACACAGGAGGGGGGGAAGAAGAGTGGAGACAGCCGTTAGTGTGGGCCCCGAGCCGTGGCCCTTGTCCCCCCACCCCTGTGCTGAAGGTTCCCCATCCCCGTCCCCGGGAGATGCTGCTGTGATGGGGTTCAAGGGTCCCCCTGCACTGCACCCCGTTCCCTGGTGGGAGTGACTCTCACTTCACTCAGCAGGTATGACAGGAGATGTTTCTTAGGCAACAAATGTCCAGTTTCTCCCAGAAGCGACTGTACAGCAGTCAGAGACGGTCCTTCCAACCCATCCTGGGGAGAAGACCCCGAGGGGTGCCCCTCTGGGGTGTAGCTTTCCCCCTCCTCAGGCAGGCAGCCTTCTAGCTCTCCCTTCCCCTAGCCTCTAACTGCGCCCCCGATTCAAACCCAGCTCGGCTCCTCCCTCCTCTTTGTTCAGGGCAGAGGTGTAACCTGCCAGTTGTAGCCTCAGGATCATCCTTAGCCACTGGGAGCTATTCAGTTTGTTGCTCATATCTAGCCTGAGTCTCGCATTTGCACTCCCCCCACTCCATCACATGCTGCTGCTGCTCCTGGGTGTCCCACACCTGTCCCCGGGGGACCCTAGAGGTTCTGCTCCCCCATGCCCCGGGGATGGGGCATGGCACTGTCGTCCTGGGTGGGGCAGAGGCTGATGCACTCCTGTGAGGGACATGCCACTGCTGTCCTTGGGGCCATGGTCATTTGGGCATGTGGAGATCCCTGGCCATATCTATTACTCCTGCCCCTCAACCCCGGAGGTGTGCACCAGGGGGGGTACATACCTGACGGTCCACTCCCACGGTCGGGGGACACCCGGGGGGCGGACGCCCGGCTGCTGCTCCGGGATGGCAAGAGGAGGCTCTGGAGGCCAGTGTCGGTGGAGGAGGAGTCCCCCTCCTCCTCCTCCTCCTGCTCCAGTGCCCCGAGGGTGGGCTCCTGGGGGGGCCCCTGGGTTACGGGGCTTGCCTCCGGGGCGGACTCCGCCTTCGGGGCCTGCTGGGGCTCCTCAGCCGAGGTGTCAAGCGTGGCCGGAGGGGAGGAGGTGTGCCGGGGGCCCAGGATGTCCCTGAGCTCCCTGTATAAGGGGCAAGTGATGGGGGTGGCCCCAGATCAGCTGGCCGCATCCCGGGCCCGGGCGTAACCCTGCTGCAGCTCCTTCACTTTACTCCGGACATGGTCTGGAGTGCAGGCAGGGTGACCCCGGGTGGTCAGGCCCTCGGCCAGCCGAGCGAACGCATCCGCGTTCCGCCTTTTGCTCCCCATTACCTGGAGCACCTCCTCCTCACTCCAGAGCCCCAGCAGGTCCCAAAGCTCGGCCTCAGTCCAGGAGGGGCCCCGCTGCTGCTTCCTGGCCTGGCTCCTGCCCTGGGAACCCTGGCTCCCCTTCGGGGGGTTTCCCTGAGGGCGCTGGGGAGGCTGCCGGGTGGCCATCAGGTCGGTTGGGGGTGTGGGTGGCTGAAGAAGAGTGTGCAGGCGAGCCGCGTGTTATTGCTGCTGCCTGCATGCTCTCTCAGCTTCCTGCACAGAAAGGGAGGGGGTGGGGACCTTTAAGGGGCCGCTCCATACAGCCACCATTGAGCTCAGGGGCTGGAGAGAGCATCTCTCAACCCCTCAGCTGATGGCCGCCATGGAGGACCCCGCAATTTCGAAGTTGCGGGACGCGCAACAACTACACGTTCCCTTCTTCGACGTTGAACGTCGAAGTAGGGCGCTATTCCCATCCCCTCATGGGGTTAGCGGCTTCGACATCTCGCTGCCTAACGTCGATGTTAACATCGAAATAGCGCCCAACACGTGTAGCCGTGACGGGCACTATTTCGAGTTTAGTGCCGCTACTTCGAAGTAGCGTGCACATGTAGACACGGCTTTAGACAGTGAACACAGACACATGTTCAAAATCTGCTCAACGCCTTGCTAGGGATGTTGAGTAAATGAAAATTTCACAGACTGCTCAATCAGTTGTGGGTGTGGGAGGTGGCTCTAGAAAGCAGGCTCCCCTCCCTGGCAGACCACTGGAGCTGGGACGTGGCATTTAAACTGTGGCTCGGCTCCAACAGGCCTCCATCCTCCCTCTCCCTTGTCACAACAGGGAGAGGGGGCAGGCTCCTTGACAGTTCATTCAGGCTGGGAAGCATCATTTCAGCTGCCTCTTGGTGTGAGCAGGTTCCTGCAGCATCAGCATCTACCCTTATGGTGGCTCTGCAAAGAGTCACTCAGGGGTGGGGTAGCAATTGACCAACCCTGCACCAACTTGGACCCAGGCAGCCTTGCTGCTTGAACCCCAGGTAGCGTAAGTTCATCATTTTCTCCCCTCCCCTATGGCCTCTCGTGCTCTCCAAACAGCTGCACTGAGGGGAAATTGATGAAATTTCACAGCACACCGCGATGTTGTGCCACACTGGTTGAAAACCACTGATCTGGGGTTTCCAAATTTCAAATTGCATAAAACCTACGCTCTGCCCCCCTCTCACTTTCCAGAGGCCCTGCCCCTTCTCTGAGACCCCACTGCCTACTAGCGCCATACCCACTTCCTCCGTCACTCTCTCTCCCTGACCCTCACTTACTTTCATCAGGCTGGAATGGGGGGTTGAGTATGGGACGGGGGTGAGGGCTCTCTCTGGGCGCGCAGGCTTCAGGATGCAGGAGATGACTCCAGGCTTAGGCAGAAGGTTGGGGTGTAGAGGGAGGTGGAGGATCTGGCTGGAGGCATGGGCTCTGGGATGGGGCCAGGGACGAAGGGCTTGGGGTGCAGGAAAGGGGTCAAGGCTGGGGCAGGGACTTAGGGTGTGGGGTGAGTGAGAGGGGCAGGTTCCAGGAGGGAGCTTGGGTACATGAGGTGTTATGGGATCCTGCTGTTGCTTAACAAAGTTCTCAGGAAGTGACTGCCAGGTCCTTGCGACCGTAGGTACAAGAAGATCCGCAGTGCCCTCAAGTCCTTAGGCACCACCTCTGCAAATCCCATTGCTCATAGTTCCCTGCCAATGGGAGTGGTGGAGCTTGTACTTAGGGTGAGGGCAGCATGTGGAGCTCCCTGCACCAAGAGGCCACAGGAGCCTACTTGCTTCTTCTGGGAGCCGTGTGATGTCGGGCAAGTAGGGATCCTGCCTCAGCTCCAGTCCTACCCTGCACTACCAACCGGACTTTTAACAGCCTGGTCAGCAGCACTGACCAAAGACTCCAGGGCCTGCTTTTGACCAGGCATTCCAGTTGACAAGTTGTTGCCTGGTAACCCTATATGTAACTAGAGTATCACACATTTAAATAAATGTAGAAGAGTACTCAGTGATAGTTGTGAAATAAATTAATTGTCAACTGCCTCTGTGTATTACTCTTTAAAGAGTATATAATGTAATAATTAAATCACAATGTATTATGAACAAACTTTATATTTGTAAAGCTCTTTCAAAAGTCCTTGGATGAAAAGTGTAAGGATTACTAGTATCTTGTGTAATGCATGTCTAAGTTAAGTTTATTTAAAACAGGTTTAAAATTTGTGCTGTTGTGGATAGGTTGGTATGCAGCGCCCCTTTGCTTTTTAAAAGGTCACAGAGAGGTAGTCACGTTAGTCTGTATTTTCACAAAACAAAAAAGCAGTCCTATCGCACTTTCCAGACTAACAAAGTAATTTATTAGGTGATGAGCTCTCACGGGGCAGACCCACTTCTTCAGTCTGCCCCACAAAAGTGCATTACCTAATAAATTACTTTGTTAGTCTTTTTCAAAGGGTACGAATTGTTTGGGGTGCCTTACACTATAGCTTATTAGAATATAGCATTGCTAAGTGGAAGACTGTAAAGATGAAAGGTTCATTTTTTAACTTTGCTATTAATCAAACAGGGCTTTTTTTCTTCTTTTTTTTTTTTAACAAGGATCGACCTTTATGATGTCTAAGGTGAATGTTTTACTCTTTTCAGAATGCTGTAAATAAAGCAGTAACTATCGTATTATCAATGGCCAGAGATATCCCACTGTGGAAGTTTGCTCATTTACATCATAGGCAACAGCAGGTAGAGTATTAAAATTTAAATTGCTTAGAATGTTAAAAGGATTGGTTAAAGAAGTTTTTCTTCTTGGCGGTCACTTGATAATGAGTAGGACGTCTTCATGTCACCCTATTTGTGAGTGCATTGACAGCTGATCAGCCCAGTTCTGGAGCTGCAGATCTTATCACAGAAAAGGCAGATGTTAGTAGCTATTGGAGGGGCTCAGGGCTCTTTTCTTGTTCGCCACCTGTCCTTGTCTGCACTGCAGTGGGACCTCTCAAATTGTGCCACCCCCTCATGGATTACCATTCTCCACTGGGACTGGTCTTGGGCATGGTTCTCCCGAGTGTCGACACCAATGCTGTACTTTTTCATGTGTGTCTTCAGCATGTCCTTGTATTGCTTCGTCCAGCTCCCAGTGCTCCCTGGTCTTTCCTTCAGCTCAGAGGTTAATGAAGCTAAACACTTAGGATTTACATTTCCAAATTTCCTAAGAAAGGTTACGTTTCCATTTATTTTTTACTTGTAGTTTTGGATTTTTTCATGGGAGGTCAAAACTTAGGGCAACCATCTGTCCCGGTTTCAGCAGGACAGTCCCGTACTTGGGATGCCAGGATGGTGCCCCCATTTATTTTGTCAAAAGGGCTAATTGCCCCATATTTTCAGGAGGCTTCTGCCCACTTCCCCAGGCTCCCTTGCAGCAGTGAGGCTGTCACCCAACTTCCCCTGGCTGTGGGAGCCAGACCTGGCCATGGCTACCTCACTCCCAGCTTCCCCCTGCTGCGGGAGCCGGGAGCCAGGAGCCAGACCCACCCAGCAGCCCAGATGCTCCCCAGCTTCCCCTGGCACCCCTGCAGTGGCATGGCTGCCCCCCAACTTCCCCCTGCTGGGGGAGCCAGGAGCCGGACCCATGCCATGGCTGCCCTCCCACCTTCCCGCACTGGGGAGACCCGGAGCTGGACCCACACAGCAGCGCGGCTGCCCCCCAGCTTCCCTCAGCTGTGGGAACTGGAGCCACAGCAACAGTACGGTGCCCCCCACCCAGCTGGTGGAAGCTGGGAGCTTCACTGGGAGGGTGACAGCCCCCACAGGACAGCTACCTCTTGCCTCTCAGAGAGAGTGACCATCTGTCCCGTTTTGGCTGGGATGGCATCATTGCCCTTGTCACATATTTGGGCTGAAGAGATATGGTCACCCTATCAAAACGTATGTTTTCATGTACAATCTTTACATTAAATACAGAACACATTCATTATTAGTTTATTTATTGAAACTATTTTCTATACTAAAAATAGCACTAGTTCACAAATTTTTCTACAGGTAATGGTAGAGTGTTAGTGCTATTACAGACTGGAGGATAAAACTAATGTCATTTGTGTTTTACTATGCAGATAATTATGCATAATAAACCATTATTGATCTTCCCAGACAAAAACAATATTAAGGTGGCGTTAAGCTTGAATGCATATAATATCAGTAATGTAAGAGTGAAAAATGTCACATAGATGTTGTAATTCTCCTAAAATAAGCACTGTAAATCTGGGCCAGTCAGAGTCAATGTTAAACTTAATTGGAGGTTAATTCAACTCCATATTTGTCAGGCAATGCACCCAATCAATCTTAAAATTCTGTCTTATACTCATACTATGTAATAAGTAGAAAATTATAGTTAATTATAGTTTTTAGTGATGATGGTACCAGATTAAATTAAACTGATATTTTTAAAGATACTTTCTTCTTTCCCCATGCATTTTTGTCTTCATAGGAAGGTGTGCAGGCCTCCTGTAGGCATAGGTGTCTCTTAAGTAGAGGTAGGGAGCAAATAAGAAAAAATAAGTGGACCCTTGAAGCTTCAAAAGGAACTTCAGTGGGTTCCAGAGAAAAGAGAGAGGTTGTGAGCTGGGAAGAGAATGATGGAACCAAAGGATGTATAAATACCTAGTTTATCCAATAAAATTACTTCATCATTGTGAGCAACCTTCCTAGGGCTCGTGGCTCCTGGGCTTGTAATGCATGGGATATGTCTGCTTGCTAAGAACAGAGTTATAATCACTAGCCTCACTTGCCAGATAACCATAGAATGACAATACCTTTGTGTTAAGAAGAAGAATGTTGTGTTTGCAGCCCTCAGATATGAGGGTTAGCTAGAGAAGCATAGGGACTGGACCAGTCCTACCTGAGTAAGGTCCAGACACAGCCACTCTGTGGGACACAAAGAGAGTGTCACTTTTCTGGTTTGCCAATCAGTGTGTAACAGGGAATGGAAAATAGGCTTCACATGGGTTGATTCAGGAAAAATGGACAGTTTTTCTAAGGCATGCTTCTTTCAAACCATCCTGTGTCAGAAATGAATCTGAGCACTTGAAATGAACAAAGAGGTTACGGGAACACCAATCCATGTAGGTCCATGACATTGTAAATGCTCAGTTAATGTAAAAGTACAGAGTCCTATGACTTCTTTTGTACATTGCTATGAACAAGTTATGTAGCACACTCCAATGTTGTTAGTTTCCCCTCTTGTACCTTACACCATCTCTTTTGAACAAAACAGCCTCCTCCATTTTGCTGCCATCCCCTCCGCACCTTTTGGAGGGGCTGGTGTGAACTTCTGCTATCTCTCAAAATGTGTTTACATCATTACTTGAGAGATTTATGTGGTTTTGTACCATCCTTTCCAGTCAGGAATGTTCTTATTTGGTGTTAGCTTGTATTTAGTGTGTTACTGTTCTGCCATCATCAGCAATACATGGATTTCCAGCATTTGGGTCCTATGGATAGTTATGCTTAGGGCTGCAGCAAGGTCTGCAGATGGAAACCACTGTGTAGTATTTCTTTTTTCCCAGGTCCCAAAGGCGAGGTACCGCGAGGGTTGAAACACAAAGACAAACATAAAGACAGCAGGGGACCAACAGTTCTGAAGACTGAAGGCCCTGAGTTTATTATTCCCACAGCTTTTATAACCGAGTGAGAGCACATTATTATGAGAAAAGCAATCAGCTATAATTCAACTAGCTCAGCACATCTATCTCTAGTAAAAGCACATCGTTCCTCCCAGTCCTTGAACGTGAACTCTTAGAAAACACCTGGTTCAAGCAACACAGCTCCCCTGTGGCTTGCCTCCAAGAGAGCAAATGTCTTGTTTGCAAAACATGTTATGTTGCTTCAGACGTCAAGAGTCCAGCTGGGCCTGGGAGGCAGGTAGGAGGGAAAGGCAAAACTCCTTCACCACTGCTCCACTGGACAACTGAAATCATGTCCTTTCTACCGGTAGTTAATATACAGAGTAGGATATTTAGCAATATCTGCTGATTTCAATGACAAAAATAAATAATTTACTCCTTTTAGCTTGACATCATGAAAAC
Organism: Carettochelys insculpta; assembly: GCF_033958435.1. Lineage (NCBI taxonomy): Eukaryota > Metazoa > Chordata > Testudines > Carettochelyidae > Carettochelys > Carettochelys insculpta. Next base: position 160,768,509 of record NC_134138.1, on the reverse strand, counting down.
AGCTAAGAGAAGAATAGGATTCAATTTCTCCTTATACATCATCAGAACAGAATTATTTACTGTAGCATAAACAAGCAAAAGTGTTACAGAAGCTTGTCTGTGCAAGAAAGAAATAATTCAGTTTTGCTTTCATAGCCCAGACAAATATCAAATTTGCTGCATTTACAAGTAACATTATTGGGGGAGTTTACCCCAAACTGCAGAGCTGGTACTTTAGGTTAAACTCCTCCGATAATATTACTTGTAAATGCAGCACATTTGATATAGAAATCATTCAGAGGCAATAAATGTGGAACCCACAAAACCATTTTTAGAGTCACCTTTAAGAATAGAATTATAGTTCCGCAAGTTATTCATGAGGTTGTTTTATTTTTTAAGGAATTTTATCTGTGCTCATAAGTTGCTCCTTCTTGTAGAATGTCCAATAAAACTATTGGATGCAGGCTTACTGTTTTTTCATTTATGCCAGATGGAACAGGCTGCTGCCATAGAGCTGGGGGATGAGAGCAAACTCACCAAGATGGTTGCATTGAGACCTTTGGACAAACAGATCAGTGAACACAAGGATGTGAACAAAGTTGTGATCCAGCTCACAACAGTAATTTTATCTCTTAAAAATGATGCAGCAGATATTTTGAAGAGCTTTGCTAAATTCTCCAGCATCTGGAATCAGGTTATCTATCTATCTGTCTATCACAAAACATGCTACTTTTTACTGGGTAAAGTGATCTGCTTTTGGTTGTATTAACCAACTGTGTTTCCTGTAAACACCACATGATTTTGCTTGTCTTATGGTTTTTTCCCCCTCAAACATTTTCGAGGAGCAATAGGTTTATTCTTCTTGCTTAAGTGTTTGCTATATCTTAAAATTTTACAGTATAAAGTGGATACCTCAGCTGTAATACTGCCCTTCTTTCTTACTGACCACATGATTGCCATTCACTGGAGAAGTGTGTCAGAAGAACAAGATGGGTGAGGTATAATCTTGTATTCATCAGAAGAAGTCAAAAATAAACAAAATGTTGCTATGGGAGCACAAAATCCAGTCCGACTCTTTCTGAAAACAGCTTCAGCAATGTGCCTCAGCTGTACAGAAAGCAAAAAGAACCATCTTCTCCTCCACCATTGCCTCTGGGAAATCAGAGCCTGCAGAGATGTTCCAATGACTGAACCAGCTAATCCTCCCTGAATGCATAAATGAGACCTTGGACACAAGTACCAGCTGCTGCAAGGCTCTTTCATCCAACTTTACAGAAAAGATGAAGTGCATACAGAAGAAACAAGCTGAGACTGAAGATTCTCAAACAGAACAGAGTCCAGGTTGATGGATGGGTTTTTGTTCTGAATTTGGTTCAGAGGTGAAAGTAAATGGGTGTGCCCTGGTGCACAGCTCCAGCAAGAGCTAGCTTAGCTGAGGCAAAAGCCAGAAGGGAGCTATTTAAATTGCTGGCAGGGACCTGGGTTGCAATAAAGCAGTATCTGGAAGAAATTTTACATTACTTTCACCCCTGGTTTGGCCCCATCACATATTTGTTGACCTCTGAGGAACGTCTTGCCAAGTAATAACTTCTGACAGATCTGGACACCTTCTGGTTAGTGAAAACCATTGCAGAGAAACATATATTATCAGTGCCTCCTTTAGTGAAGACAACCAACCCGTCATGCTAAAGAATGAGAGAGTCTGTCTGATCTTTGCACATGATGAATGCCAGCTATCTAACTATTGAATGCTTCTAACATTCCCCTCCTAAACAAGTGTCCATTTCCTGCTGACAGATACAGCACCATGACAGAGGCCATGGCTTAATTTATGTTTGCACAGCACCTAGCCCAATTGTGCAGAGAAGGAGGCTACTATAAATGTTAAACAATAATACAATTCTCCATTTATGTAGGATCCAGAGGAAAAAGTAAAAGAATTTCTAGAGACTAACCCAGTGATGTCTGAATTCCAAACTCAAATTAATTACTTTTCTGTAAGTATTGCCTCAAATTATTCTGCTGTTTAGAAAAAAGTTATAGTGCAATAAAGTTGATAATTTGTTTTATTCTTAGCAATTAGAAATCCAAATTAGAGAACTGCCAAGTCATTGTATATTGGAATCAGTGGATTTTGCAACTGAGTCTTTGAAGATGGCCTTAATTCAGGAATGTCGTTTGAGGCAGAGAACATTTGGATTGGCTTTAAATAAAAAAGCTGCCGCAGACATGGATGAAATTTACACGTTCATTGACAATCTCAGCAAGCGATTAAACAGACCAATCAATGATCTTGACGATGTACGAGGAGCAATGGAAGCTCTAAAGGAAATACGAGAGGCTGAGATTAAAATTGACATGACAGTTGGACCTGTAGAGGAATCTTATGCTCTGCTACATAAATATGATCTTCTATTTAGAGATGGAAATGCAGAAAGAGTGGATGGGTTGGCATATGCTTGGAAGAACCTAAACACACAGGTACTGTAGCTTTATCACTCCTAAGCTGTGTCTACACGTGCACGCTACTTTGAAGTAGCGGCACTAACTTCGAAATAGCGCCCGTCGTGGCTACACGCGTCGGGCGCTATTTCGAAGTTAACTTCGACGTTAGGCGGCGAGACGTCGAAGTCGCTAACCTCATGAGGGGATCGGAATAGCACCCTACTTCGACGTTCAACGTCGAAGTAGGGACCGTGTAGACGATCCGCGTCCCGCAACGTCGAAATTGCCGGGTCCTCCATGGTGGCCATCAGCTGAGGGGTTGAGAGATGCTCTCTCTCCAGCCCCTGCGGGGCTCTATGGTCACCGTGGGCAGCAGCCCTTAACCCAGGGCTTCTGGCTGCTGCTGCGGCAGCTGGGGATCCATGCTGCAGGCACAGGGTCTGCAACCAGTTGTCGGCTCTGTGTATCTTGTGTTGTTTAGTGCAACTGTGTCTGGGAGGGGCCCTTTAAGGGAGCGGTTTGCTGTTGAGTCCGCCCTGTGACCCTGTCTGCAGCTGTGCCTGGCACCCTTATTTCGATGTGTGCTACTTTGGCGTGTAGACGTACCCTCGCAGCGCCTATTTCGATGTGGTGCTGTGCAACGTCGAAGTTGAACATCGACGTTGCCAGCCCTGGAGGACGTGTAGACGTTATTCATCGAAATAGCCTATTTCGATGTTGGCTTCACGTGTAGACGTAGCCCTAGTGTAGGCAAAGCACAGTCGTTCTTGTTCTGGTATGGCTATGGTCTGAAAAAGTGGGTCTGTCCCACGAAAGCTCACCTAATAAATTATTTTGCTAGTCTTTAAAGTGCTACTTGACTGCTTTTTGTTTTGATCGTTCTTGTCAGAATTTTTTGTGCTGCATAACTGGAGGAGAACCAGTTTATTTTAAACATTCACTTTTTCAAATTCTCCTGATTATTTTCACTTTTATGTATATATTTACTTCTGACAGGTACTGAAGATGCAGGACTTGCTTCTTAAAGTGCAACCATCCATGAAAACAGATTTACTGAATGGCATTAAAAAGTTCCAGACAGAAGCTGCGGAATTTTACAAAGACTATAATGAAAAGTGAGAATGATTTATGGTGCAGTACATCATTATGTTACATTGGTAGTTGTTCCAGAATGGTAAACCTAAGGCCTGCCCAGTGCACTGAGCCATCCACATTTACAATTGGGGCAAAAATCACATGCCTTTATGTATTTGCTTGATTGTTTAATTTTGTCACTGGCTCTAACTGTTCTAATCTTCTCACATAAGAATTGGTTGCTGACTGTTGTAGTTGTTTCATGAAGAGAGAAAATGAAAAATCCCATTAATCTATATCTATATCTATATCTATATCTATATCTATATCTAAAAACAAAATGAATGTAAAGTAATAGAAGCAAACTTTTAAAAATAGAGCTTTTTGGTGCCTGCTAACTTCAGATGCCATCAGTTAGGGTGAATTGTGTCACCAAAAATTTAGGGCTTATCTTTAGGAAAATCCTTTCAAATCTTAATGACTAGGGTGCCCACACTGCATGGCAAATATGGGACATGGGCCCTCCAGGGATGGGAGGCTGCTATTGCACGTCTGAACTTCTCAGTGATGGGGCCTGCTGCGGCCTCCTGATGTGGGGGAGCAGAGGAAGGGGGTTCCAAAACCTCCTTGCAGCAGGCAGGGATTCCTGGCAGCAGGGGCTGCTGTGCTGGGGAACGGGGTAGCTGCCCCACAGAGGACATTCCACATAGCAGGAGCTGCCTCCCCGAGGCATGGGATGCTGTGGAACTAAGCATCCGCCCCTTGTAGGGGCTCTCTGGCAGTGGGAGCTGTCTCCTGTGGGTGTGGGGTGCCAGGGAATAAGGCAGCTGCCCCTTGGCAAAGTTCGCCATCAGCAGAGTCTGCTGCCATAGGGTGTTGGGGAGTGGGGCAGCTGCCTGCAGGGGAGCTCCCCTGCAGCCGGAGCTGCTGTCCCAAGGTGCAAGGCATCAGGGAACAGGGCAGCTGCCTCATGGAGGAGGTCTCTGGCAATGAGGGGTGCAGCCTTGAGACACCAGGTGCAAGGGAACAGGAGCCCTGCAAAATATGGGACAATTTGCCCATTTTCTTAAAAAAGCTGGGATGCCTGTGAGACAGCTTAAATAAGGCACTGTCCTGGTAAAACCAGGAGGGATGGTCAGCTTCCATTTGACATCCATCTGATGTCAAAACATTAATTATATCTTTGGTCTCTTCTCAGATTTTTGTGCTAAACTTCAATTATCAGGAAAAAAATCTCTTCCATTTAAAACTATTTCATGGTGTGTATGTTAGGAGAGCTCTCCATTTCTTTAAACAGTAGTTCTGTGATGCTCTTTGGAAACCTCTACTCTTGGTAATACTGTACACGTGCATTTTAATATCTTGATTTTTGCAGCGGCCCTGGTGTGGAAGACATTCCTCCCTGGGAAGCAAGTGATAGATTACAAATCTTCCAAGCCAAATTTGATGAGCTGTGGAGGCAGTATATTACTTTTTCTGGTGGGGAAGAATTATTTGGTCTTTCTGTCACAGGTAATGATGCCACAGTTGGCATTGAAAATGAGGCAATATAAATGTCAGGCTTATAATATTAGCCAACCACTGGTGTGTGATTGCTGGCTGGCTGGTAGCTTTGTCCATTTAAGATTTGGTTCTTAGCTGTAGAAAGGACTAATCCGATGTTGTCCCTGGACTATCATCTCAACATTTGCTTTTGTAATGTAGAGGGCTAAACAAATATCTGGAGAATTTAAAAGGTCATAGATTTTAATTAACTCTTCTATAAGCATATCTAACAAATCTGTAGCCACTTAGGACCTCAATGTGATCATACAATAGACCTCAGGATGAAACCTACTTCAAAAAAAAATTATATCCAACTCCACAGTCAGTGCCCAATACTAATCTAGTCCCTTATGGGCTAGGGGGGTGACATAGTCAAAGGTATTTGGGTACCTCAGGATGCAAGCAGGTAGCTACTGAGGTTTTGAAAAGTGCATGGGTGTTTTTGAAATCCCACTAAACACCTCGCTTTAGGTACCTTTGCAAACCTGGCCCTGGGTGATGGCAAAGGTGACTTTAAATTACCTTTGCCCATCTCTTGTTCACCAAGAGGTTTCTAGCATACCTGAGAATCTGAGTCAACATCTTCAGACGCAGAGTTTTCCAAAGTGGGCTGCGAGCCCCGCTTAGGGAAAGCTGCTACAGGGCCTGCGCTGCTTTGTTTACCTGAAGGCATAAGTGATGCGTAGGGGTGCACAGGGGACCACATGCACCCCCCATGTCACCTCCCTCACACTCAGGTAAACAAAGCAGTGTGGACCAGCTAGTGACTTTCTGAAAGCAGGTCTGTACCCTACTTTGAGAAACACTGGCCTATGAGAGAGTAATGTGCCTGCGTATGGCAAGTCTGACATTTCTAAGTTTTAATAATGCATTTCACATGGGAACCCCAAAGCACAAAGGTAAAATGAGGGATTTTTTAAAAAAATTGGAGTAATTTCTGAAGATCTTTAACTTTTAACATATTTGACAGGATCCTTTTAAAGGTTACCATTAAATCTATACCTCTTTAGGAACCGAAGCAAATTTGGGAAGAAAATATTTTAGTTTTTCTGTGAAATCAGTAGACTAACTCTCTATTTCAGCTGCCTTTTTCAACACAAATTCAAGTACAAAATCATGAGTTGTATCTCCAGGATATGGTTATGCTCATGATATAAAGATGTAATACACTGGCTGAAAACTGAATGATGGGGAACCTAGGCCAGTGAGTGGGCTGCATGAGTGGCCCTCCTTCATCTCAGTCATCTGCAAGATAGTCAGAATCAAGATGGTCTCCTAGGACAGGGTAGTTTTACTAACTGTGCTTGTGTGCCTAGAATTTGCAGTGTGTGCTAACTGAACCATAGCAGCACGTTGACTGGATGCAGAAGGAATGTATGACTCTCACAGTCAACTCTGCATACAATCAGCATAGACCTCACTTCTTGTGCCCTGGCTTTACATGCATGTCACTCAAGTAATATTAGTAGGAAAAAACTATGCAGACAGAAACCAGAAGAATCTGGCAACCCTGTGCATTGTAAGATATCTTGTGGGCCACACATTGAACCTGGTGGACCAAATGTGGCCCCGGGGCTGCAGGTTTCCCACCACTGAAGGAATTACTGTGGGACAGATTTTGACTGCTTATGGGACTATGCAAGGAGTATTTTCTTCTCAGTGTGAACAATGGTGTCACAACCTGACCCTGTATGTTTATTAAATCTTCATATTTTAAAAAGGCATGGATTATAATTTTCTTGAATAGTTTTAATCTAATAAATAATCACAATTTGCTTCTTTTACAATTTGGAACAGAATACCCAGAACTGCAAAGAATAAAACGGGAGCTTACACTGCTTCAGAGATTGTATGGTCTTTACAATTCAGTTAATGCTAATATCAGTGGATACTATGAAATGCTTTGGAGTGACCTGGACACTGAAAAAATGAACAGTGAGCTTCTGGAGTTTCAAAACAGGTAGATGATTTAGTAGACATTTCAGCACATCAAAATTTGTCTTCTTCATCTTTTGTTAGTTTATGAGAGCTGATCCTTCATGGAATTTTTGAACATATTTATGTATTTCCAACTTTCATCTTATCTGATATCCAAGAGGCAGAAATTTCAGACAGAATGAGAGAGCAAAACAAACACAGCTCCTGAATGAATATAAGTCCATTGAACATAATAAGATGATAAGTAATAGTCATCACAGATTTGTCAGACCAACCTGATAGTGTTCACTGACAAGATAACAAGACTTGCGGATGGGGAAAAATTGGTATATGTGCTATATGACTTTGGTAAGTCTTTTAATATTTTTCACGTGACCTTCTCGTAAACAAAGTAGAGAAATACAACCGAGATGGAGCTACTTGGAGGTGAGTGCATAACAAGTAGGAAAACTGTTCCCAGAGAGTAGGTACCATTGGATCACAGTCAAGCTGGAAGGCTGTATGAAGTGGGGTCCTGTAAGAATCAGTTCTGGGTTTTGTTCTGTTCAGGATCTTCAGCAGTGATTTAGATAATGACATGGAAAGTACACTTATAGAGTTGAGGATGATACCAAGGAGGAAGGGATTGCACATACCTTGGAGGATAGGATTAAAATTCAAAAAGATCTAGACGAATTGGAGACATCGTCTGAAATAAACAGGATGACCTTCAATAGGAGCAAATGCAAAGTACTCCACTAAGGAAGGACCAATCAGCTGTGCACATAGCAAATGGGAAATGACTGCCTAAGCAAGTGTACAATGGAAAGGGAATTGGGGTCATAGTAGATTACAAGCTAAGTATGAGTCAACAGGGTGACATTGTTGCACAAAAAAGCAGATATCATTCTGCAATGTATGAACATGAGCTTTGTAAGCAAGACGTGAGAAGAAATTCTGCTCTATTCCGCTCTAATTAGCTTAGCTGGAGAGGCCTAATCAGTGTCCAGTTCTGGGCACCACGTTTCAGGACAGATGTGAACAAGTTGGAGGAAGCCCCGAGAAAAGCAATAAAAATGATTGAAGGTCTAGAAAACGTGATCCATGAGCAGGGCCGTCCTGAGTGGGGCTGGTCTGGGAAACCCCCACCCCTTTACCCCAGATGCAGGGCCCAAGACAATTTCCCTCTTGCTGCTGGCCCTGCCCCTCCTCCATGCTGCCCCTCTACTTCCTCCTCCCAGGCAACAGAGCCCAGGGGTTACTTGGGGCTGAGGGCCAGGCACAGCAGAGGCAGCAAGGGTGCTCTTCCCTCACCCCTGTACTCACCATGCAGGTGGTGAGAACCTCCACTGTGGAGAAGCAAGGTGCAGCAGGCTGGGAGGGCAGTGGCAGCACATTGGGGCAGAGCAGGCAGCTATTCCTGCCACCCCTTAATGGGTGGTAGCGGGAGGAGAGGTGACCCCTGCTGCCTCCGCCACCTGACCCCCAGCCCCAGGTAACCCTCGATTCTTCCTGTCCGTAGAGTGGCTGAGACAGCAGCTGCAGGGTCCCCAAAAGTGGTTGCGCCAGTTCATCCTATAAACAGGGTGGCTCTGCATATGAGGGAAGATTTTTTTAAAAAATGAGGTTATCTAGCCTAGATGGGAAGAGACTGAGGGGACGTGATAACAGTTTCCAAGTACATAAGAGATGGTTACAAGAAGCAAAATGAAAAATTGTTCTCATTAACCCCTGAGGAAAGGACAAGAAGCAAAGGGCTAAACTTACAGTAAGGGCAGTTTAGGTTGGACATTAGGAAAAACTTCCTAACTCTCAGGGTGCTTAAATGCTGGAATAAACTGCCTAGGGAGGTTGTAGAATCTGCATCATTGGAGATTTTTATGAGCAGGTTACACAAACACCTGCCAGGGAGAGTGTAATGGTACTTAGTCCTGCCATGAGTGCACAGTATCAGAGTAGATAACCTCTTGATGTCTCTTCCAGTCTGACCATTCTCTGATCCTATAATTGGGTCCCTCATTTGCCACCTAAACCTTTGAGCTTCTGAGTCAGAATTCTGGCAGATGACTATCCATTTCTATAGCCTCAGCTTTCCTATTTTCTTTCATAGGAACCAAACTCTGCCCCACATGTGAAACTTGAGTAGCCACACTTGGTTCACAGGCATTCTTTGTGAGGGCTCAGAGGAGAAAAACTTCCCGCAGACCAGGGAGCACAGTAGATCCATGAAGTGAAATCCTGACCCTGCCAAAGTCAATGGAATTTTGCCATTGCCATCAATAAGTCTTGTAACCCAGTAAAGCTTATCTTAATTTCATAGAACTTTATTTGTTCAGTATACTATGGGATGTTTTCACTGTGTTGTAGTCAGGTGTTTTACTTGCAGTCCTTTTGTCCACAAATTGAAAGGTGAGATGATGATAAAAATAAGATGAATTATGGGTATATCAAATCTGATATTTTGTTCTCTTTTTAGAATTCGTAAATTGCCTAAGGCTCTGCAAGAATGGCACGCTTTTCATGACCTAAAAAAGAAGATTGATGATTTTGCTGAGAGTTGTCCTTTGCTTGAAATGATGGCAAACAAAGTTAGTTCAACATGATACTTTAAAGATAAGATTAACTTGAAGATCAAAATTATGTTGTTAGATGTATAAGATGCTTTCAACCTTCCATTTTTAAAAGATCAAAGCAACTGTGTGCATGGTAGCATTTGATTAGGATTAGTTACAGACAACTAAAAACAAAATACTTCACAGTTTGATTAAATGAATGGTAATTCTTTTAATGGAACGGAGATTGAGATGCTTCCCAGTGTCGAGCTGTCTCAGTGGAAAATTGAATAATAATTTTTGCCTAATAATAAGATTGCTTTTTAAACATTATTGCAGTCTAATTCATGTGCTCTTTTCTAGGCAATGATGCCAAGACACTGGGAAAGAATTGCACAAATAACTGGCCATAACTTTGATGTTGTCTCTCAAAGTTTCTCTCTGAAGAACATAATGGATGCTTCATTGTTAAAATATAAAGAAGATATTGAGGTACACTTGTTTTTTCTGTTGGCATTTAAAGGATATCTTTGTGATCTGGGATTCTGTACTTTGAGAGTCCTGCATTCCTACATAACATAATAGGGCAAACAAATGTGACTTTGAGGGATAACCATCTTAGTCTGCAGCTTTACAAATAACTAGCAGTCCTGTAGCACCTTAAAGACTAACAAATTTAGTAGGTCATGAGCTTTCATGGGTAAGACCCACTTCCTCAGATTTGGGAGTAGACAGTTAGAATCCAGGGTTTATATAGTGAGGGATGAGGGAAGGGAAAAGGGAGTTACATTAATAAGACCAGAAGAAGCAGCAAATTAAGTTAAGTAGGATGTGTGCCATTCCACAAACATCAAAGGTGGGAAAATTGCCCTTGTAATGAATAATATGACTTTGACTTTGTCGGTTTCATTTGTAGAATAGAATTTGACAGCTGGTAGTAGCTGAAATGGTTAGCTTACTTCCTTAGATCAGCTTACTTCCTTTGGGCAGTATAAAAATGGATGGTACAAAGGTAAGACTTGCAAAGAATTATTTCTTCTTATTGTTGGTCATTCTGACTTGCACTTGGTTTTAGATGTTACTTGTTGTAGCTTTATTTGCCTATAACTTCATACGGGAGTGAAAGAAATTGGTTGTTATAGGCCTTATCCTGTGAGATTCTGAACCACCTCTGCTCTCACTGAACTCTGTGAGAGAGGAGGGTGGTTGGCAGGGTCAGGTCCGTCCAGTTGGACATCTCCACGTCGTTCACGCAGTCCACCGGGGGCAGGACCGTGGGGTCCGGACGGTCAGAGGCCTCAGCACTGTGGGCGTCAGGCAGGACTCCAGGACCGTGCTCTTCTGGAACCCCAGGGTAACTAGCAATGGGCAGTCTCTCCGGTCCTGGGAGGGCCTCGGGGGAGCGGGCCCGCCACTGGCGTGAGGGCCCCGGTAGATCAGGGAAGTTGGGGTTGTGGCCCAGCGGCAGGCTTGGCTGTGGCTGTCCCGGCTGGTCTGGGTCAGTGGGGAGCAGCTCATGCCGTCTGGCTGGTCAGTGGCGGGTCCCTCGGTGCTGGAGCCCAGGGGCCTGGTGAGAGACCTCCACCCTGCTTGGAGATCTGGCCTTTAATGAGCCTCGAGCCCTGCTCCTGGCCCTTCTAGCCCCAGGCACTGCCCTCTGAGGGGTGGGGCACAGGTATTCTGGCTCTGGGCCCACCCACCAGGGTCTCTGAGCAGCCTCCTCTGCCTCTGAGTCAAGGGGAGGCTGCAGCACCTCGCTACAGAGACGAAAAATAACTTCAGTTGTATTGTGAGCTTGTCAGCCGAGAGAGTAGCCCTTTAAACACTTGTTATGAAATTGTATGGAGTTGTCTGGTACTACAAAAAACTTTCACATGGAAAGTGAATAACTAAGTCAAACACACTGTATAGATGAAGCAGCAGAAATGTAGCACTTTAAAGACTAACGAAATTATTTATTCGGTGATTAGCTTTTGTGGGACAGACCCACTTCTTCAGATGTATAGATGAGTTTATTTAACCTTGTGGAAGGATAAGGGACATTACCCAGCAGTCATGGGGCTGCCTAGACTCTCTAATGATTAGTGGGACAATTTGGTGGATCTGAGGTGAGTCACACAGAGGATCTACCTCACTTCCCTCAAAACATGAGCATTTTAGTGACTATGCTGTCATTGGGGCAACAGAAGCTGCAGATATGAACGCAACATTGCTGTGAGCTGTCACAAGGTTTTCTTCGGAAAAAAAGCCTAGCAAACATCTCTACCCTCTTTGAGTAGCAGGGTCTTCAAGCTTCTCCCAAACCCCAGATACAGAGTTCACAAAGATGCACAATTTTCACACAGAGGGGGTCCATGAGGAAATAGTCTCTCCACTTTCCAAAACGTATTGCTTAATTTCACATAAAAAATGCATATTCTCCCTGCCCCCAGCACAGAATGGAGAGATACAGTTCATGTACAAACACAAATTCTGCCTTTGGATGGAATTGTGGAAGTCCAATTCCTTCACTGAATTGTGACTATGTGTAACTGATGACAATATTTGGCCTGTAGAACAGACTAAGCATATTCTGGTCTTGCAACATAGTCATTTTGATCTACTTTGGTTTATTATTCTGAGCTGACACAGTTCCCTTTGAACTCTGAAACTGGCCCATGAATTGTAATTGCTTTGATAACTAGAAATTACATTAGCTTTAGTGTAATAAAACACAGTTTCTTGATATTACTTAGGATATCTGCATCAGTGCTGTTAAAGAAAAGGATATTGAAGCAAAATTGAAACATGTCATCAGTGAGTGGAGTACTCACGTCTTTACATTTAGCCAGTTCAAAACCAGAGGAGAATTGCTTCTGAAAGGCTCAGATACTTTGGAGAAGATAGCTCTGATGGAAGATAGTCTTATGATTTTGGGATCCCTTATGAGCAACAGGTACAAAAATAAACAAAAGAATGTATTCTATAAATATAACCAGTACAGTAAGATACCATCAGTCTTATTTTAAACTCATATTTGTTTAACAGGTACAACGCACCATTCAAGCCCATGATCCAGGAATGGGTCCAGAAATTGGCCAATACCACCGAAATAGTTGAAAGTTGGATTACTGTACAAAACCTCTGGATTTACCTTGAAGCTGTTTTTGTTGGTGGAGATATTGCAAAACAGCTGCCTCAGGTCTGTTAATTTACAATAGCAATGTATGAAGGCACAGTATGGCAAGTGCACAGCACCTTTTAAATAAAAAGCAGTTAGTCTAGACTGAGGAAGACTAATTATATTATGCAGGTTGAACCTCTCTAGGCTCGCACCTTGGGACCTGACTGGTGCCCAATGACAGACTTTGCCAGACTACAGGAAGTCAATATTATTTATCAGCATTACCAACACTGCCACTGCTTACTGGGCTCTTAGAAGACATTTAGGGATAAATTACAGCTAAATAATAGCAGAGAACACTGAGAGCAAGGTCTGGTGGCTGCAAACAAACTTTATGGAGCTACGGGAAACTTGGCAATACCCAAAGTAAGTGTTTGTCCAGCTAACTAAAATCATGCTGGATTAGAGATATTGCTGGACAAGAGAATGCCTGACTAGAGAAGTTCAACGTGTTCTATACTCCAGGAGCTTTTCCAGGGTGAGATCTACAGAGTTGAGTTCATAAGGCCTGAATCAAACCTAAAAGAGCAAGACACTTCAAAGCTGAGGCTGAAGTGGTTACTCCAATTCACTATTATAGCACATATTGGTGGAGGACTGAATCTGGCTAATGATGTGATCCCTTAGTCTGTCAGAAACTAGCCCTTCTATATCTCCTTTGTGCATTCTATAGTGCTGAGAGTTGGAACAACTTTTGCAGGGGGCTGCGCACAGGGACATTGCAAAGCCTGGGCAGCTACATATGTGTACATATATGTGCGGCTGTCAGCTGCAGGGAACGTATGAACTGATCTCTCTGAGTCGTTCTAGTGAGTCAGAATCAGAGCAATAAATTTCCACTACGTGCTCCTGCTTGTATTGGCAGGTTTACGTTTGTGCCAGCCAGTTAGAATTTGGCACATGGTACGTAGGATCACCTTCTGTTTATAAATGTTAAAAATATGTAATATGATAAAAAAGAATATTTTAAACTACTGTGTTTATTCCAGGACAAGGACATTATAATTAAATATCTACAGTTTCCATTTTCTATAACCCAAAACATTTTGTTCTGTGATTAGCTAAAGCCTGCTTAGCTATTAATTAAGATTACAGTAAATTGCCTCTGAGGTTCTACAATATATTTAAAGGATAACATTTATAATAGAGGCAATAAGAGGTTTTTGCAGATGAGTAAACATCACAGCAAAGCTTATGCACTTGATAATTGCTGAAGCCACTTATTGTAAGTGTACTGCATGAACGTTATTCCCATTGTACAATAAGAAGAATAAAAAAACCCACATGATAAAGTTCATAAATAGTCCCTTTCTTGTCTTCGAGGGTTTTAAAATTCAGCTTCCTTACAAAGCTTTATAGTGGATTATAGTATCATAGAAGTGTAACCTGGAAGGAATCGCAAGAAGTCATCTAGTCTAGTTCCCTGCAGAAATAGCACGACTAAGTATGGTCTAGACCAGCAATCCATGACATGCTGGAGTCTGCAAGCTGTTGCTGGGGAGCAGTGAAGCTCTGCTGCTGAAACCCGGTGCCCTGTGCCCCGGTGCCTCCTCTGTCATGGGGCTGAAGCGAGGAGCAGCCTGTGAGTGAAGGCCCAAATGCCGATACTGCAACCCCCACTGGGCTGAAGCAGGGAACAGCCCAGGGTGAAATCCTGAGCTCTTCATCTGCTCCCCCATTGCACTCATGAGTGGCGTGGTGTTGAAACCCTGAACTAACCCCACCCCAGCTCGCTGCAGCTTGGAGCAGCACAGGACTGAAACTCCCAGCTCCCTGGAGGGGAGAACTGAAATCCCAATGTGGGCAGAAACCTCAAGCCCATGGGGGGCACAAAGGTGTTGCCACCCAAACTGCTTCTCTGGCTGGTGGTGATATGGAGTGGGCAACCTGGCCATTTCCCCATCTGCTGCTGATGCTGCCTGGGGTTGTGACTGCTCCTCAGTTCCCAGCCCCCTCTGACTGCTCCTGCAGCCAGTCAAACGTGCCCAGCCCGGAGAGCCCAGCAGAAGACTCTGGGAGTAGAAATTGGCACACAGCTACATGTAAGCAGGTGACCTGCTGAGGGGAGCCCTGGGGGAAGGTGGCAAACTCTCGTGGGCCTCACTGTGCAGAGCTGGCCAGAGCCCCATTGTCCCTGCTCCCTGCAAATAGGAATCAAACTCCACTTATGACTAGGGCTCTACTGCCTGGCCCAGAGCTCTGAATTTTGTTCCTCCCCGCTTGCCTTGGCCCTGGTGTTTTTCTAGCATATTGAGGTGGGCGTCAGTAAGAAATAGATTTAGGATCCTTGGTTTAGACCAGTGGTTCCCAACTTTTTCGCTCTTACAGACCCCCCCATCATCCCCCAACAGTCCATGGACCCCTATCAAAGCCAATTAGAGCCACTATGAACACTTCATTAAATGAAAAAGGAAACCTAAACAAAGGTGTCCCAGCATAGATTTTCAGACAGCAACTAACAGCATAATTGGAAGATATTTATGTAAAAATAATAATTGATTGCAACCTTGCAATTTATTTAAAACTTACTTGCTGTCATCATTTTTATTTCTTTTTTTTTCTTCATGGAACCCCTACCATATCCTTGTGGACCCCCAGAGGTCTGTGGACCCACAGTTAGGAACCTCTAGACCGTCTGTTGAGTCTTACTCAAATAACCGTGGAACAGAAAGTAATAACTGTTACAACGAAAAGCCTCATATCCATGTGTACAAAAGCCATAATGTGAATGGCAACAGAGTCATAGTGTCAGTAATGTTTAGCCATTTGTAGAGTAGGACTCTATTGACTCTTCTGGTCAGAGTGATTAAAATCCTATGTATAACCCCTTTATTGATCCCTAGTACTAGTTACCATAGGGTAGCAATGCCTTTGGCCTTATCAGCCTTATGCATTTCTGGGGATCTGCAAGTGTTACAAAGGCAATGTAAAACGTTCATGCGCTACATTCTTCAGCAGACATGGGCTACGTCTACACGTGCACCCAACTTCGAAATAGCTTATTTCGATGTTGCGACATCGAAATAGGCTATTTCGATGAATAACGTCTACACGTCCTCCAGGGCTGGCAACGTCGATGTTCAACTTCGACGTTGCTCAGCCCAACATCGAAATAGGCACAGCGAGGGAACGTCTACACGGCAAAGTAGCACACATCGAAATAAGGGAGCCAGGCACAGCTGCAGACAGGGTCACGGGGCGGACTCAACAGCAAGTCGCTCCCTTAAAGGGCCCCTCCCAGACACACTTTCATTAAACAGTGCAAGATACACAGAGCCAACAACTAGTTGCAGACCCTGTATATGCAGCACGGACCCCCAGCTGCAGCAGCAGCAGCCAGAAGCCCTGGGCTAAGGGCTGCTGCCCACGGTGACCACAGAGCCCCGCAAGGGCTGGAGAGAGAGTATCTCTCAACCCCCCAGCTGATGGCCGCCATGGAGGACCCCGCTATTTCGATGTTGCGGGACGCGGATCGTCTACATGTCCCTACTTCGATGTTGAACGTCGAAGTAGGGCGCTATTCCCATCCGCTCATGGGGTTAGCGACTTCGACGTCTCGCCGCCTAACGTCGATTTCAACTTCGAAATAGCGCCCAACACGTGTAGACGTGACGGGCGCTATTTCGAAGTTGGTGCCGCTACTTCGAAGTAGCGTGCACGTGTAGACGCAGCCATGAGTAGCAAAGTAAATATTAACTTTTACCTAGCCTGATTGTTATTTATTGTCTTATATTTACTATTGTGGAACGTAGACACACCAGTCGGAGACCAATACCCTATTATGCTATGTGCTGTACAAATACAGAATAAAAGGGTTGATCCTGGCCCCCCACATCTTACAAGCTTAGTGTGAGAAAACAGATGAATACCAGTGGGGAAATCCAAGGAAACAATGTGAGTTAGCTTGAAGGGCAGAGGTCTCAGCGTCAGCAGCCTGTTGAGGTGTTTTTTTATCCAAAGCAGCACAGCAAAGTGGAGTTTTAAGGGGGAATTTGAAGGAAGAAAATGAGGTAACTTGGCAGATGTTTACAAGGAGGGCTCCCCATGATGGGCAAAAGCACAATGTTTAAAAATTTAGTAAGTGGACAATGGAAACTGGCAGCATGGGCTCAACAGTTCTTGATGACCCCCAGTAGAATGTGCATAGTGGTGATCGCCCATAGGACACACTGTCAGAATCAAACTCCCTCACAGGATACTTTATTTTCCAGCATTTGGAGAAGCAACAGGAATAGCTAATGCCTTTTTAATGTGTTTCAGGAAGCCAAAAGGTTTCAGAACATTGATAAATCTTGGCAGAAGATTATGCAGAGGGCTCATGAGACATCAAACGTAGTACAGTGCTGCGTTGGAGATGAGACATTGGCGCAGCTATTACCACATTTACTGGAACAACTGGAAATATGTCAAAAATCACTAACTGGGTATTTGGAAAAAAAACGATTAGTATTTCCCAGATTTTTCTTTGTGTCTGATCCTGCACTCCTGGAAATCCTTGGACAGGCATCAGATTCACACACTATTCAGGTATAAATTATGTAGCAATAGTCCCCTTGAGAGTCAGTATTAATAACTGAGTGGAACAGGTGATAAATGCTTTTCCCTTGTTACTGAGTTGACCTAAGTTTGAATAGTCACAGAGAGGTAGCCATGTTAGTCTGTACTCCAACAAAAAAAGCAGCAGAAATGGAGCACTTTACCGAGTAACAAAATGATTTATTTGGTGATAAGCTTTTGTGGGACAGATCCTCTTCTTCAGATCAATTTCATTAATCATTGCTTCCCTTCCTTTGATGCTCATAATTATCTCAGACAAGACAATGAACATCTCCCCCACCTTTCACCCCCTTCCTTCTATGTGTTTGATTTGTCAGTTTTTATTGCATTTTTTTTTCTTTTTGGTCCTCTGTACTTATATGTCATTCTGTATTGGAAATGAAATTGATCTGAAGAAGTGGGTCTGTCCCACGAAAACTTATCACAGAATAAATAATGTTGTTAGTCTTTAAAGTGCTACATCTCTGCTGCTTTGTTTTGACCTAAGTTTGTTTATTTGTGGAAAGATCTGTTTAATTTTGTAAAGTGAGGTGTACTATATTAGGCGTCCATCCTGTAATGGAATCTGCTAGAGGTGGCCCCCTCGGTCCACGTATAGCCCCTCCTAAAGTCACAGGGACTCCACAGGGGCTCAGGGAGTATGCTCTTATATTTAGATACAGTTTTAAAATACCGTTGTAGATCATTTTATGGAGCTTCTCTGTCTGATCAGGTGTGCATTTGTTTATTCCAGGCACATTTATTGAGTTTGTTTGACAATGTGAACCGAGTGGGATTTCACGAAAAAAACTATGACCAGATTTTATTATTTGAATCTCAAGAAGGAGAGCAAGTCAATATAATTGAGCCTGTGCTAGCTCAGGTAATAGGAGAATATGTTATGCTGTTTTCATTACCTACTTGGCTACTTTAAAGCAAATCTGTGTTGTAAGGGGCTGAGCCACTTCTCTGTCAGTACCACAATGTGCTCCCATTTGAGAATCTGAATTAGAGACTCTTCAGCTGCCAGGGAAAGTGCTTTGCATCTTCTCAGAAGGATGATGGAAGGTCTTTTTAATCATCTGTAGTACCCTTATAGTTGTCTCCCCAGTAGCAGTGAGGGTGCTAAAATACACCATCACAGCTAGGAAGCATGTCCTGTGAGGAAGAGAGAATGCAGAAGTGGAAAATTGGAACATCAGCCCTGGGGAGAAAATGTGTTTGTCGGTTTTGCTAGGTTGGAGCAGTTTACTTTAAAAGTGCTTTTTTTTTTTTTCTTCTTCTTCTTCCAGGGTAACGTGGAATTCTGGCTAGGACAGCTGCTGAATGGGATTAAGAAAACAATTCACTCCATCATTAGGCAGGCGTCTATAGCCATTAGTGATTCAGGATTTAAGCTGCATGATTTCCAGACAATGTTTCCTGCACAAATAGGTCTTCTGGGAATTCAGATGATTTGGACCAGAGATGCAGAGGATGCTCTAAACAATGCCAAAACAGACAAAAAGGTTGTACTCAGTTATTTAAAAGCATTGTTTAGATCAGCGCACACTGTACAAGTTAAAAAAGTAACATGACAAAATAAAAAGAAAGCAACCAGAGTGACTGGCAAATGCCTCCACGGTGATGTGTAGGATGGTGATACAGTAAACCCTGAGTTACATGGGGGTTGCGTTTCTGCAATCCCCATGTAACTGGAATTTTCGTGCAAGTGGAGGGGAGATGGGAACCAGGCTACAACCTGGTTCCCAGTTCCCCTGGGCTTGCAGAAGCCGGGAAACTGGGAAGATGGGAAACTGACCAGAGTGGCAGGGAGCTGGGAACTGGGGGCAGCGTGATTCCCATCTCCCTGCCACTTGCCATTTGTGGGACCTGGGAAACTGACTGGCTGTTGCCTGGTTCCTAGCTCCCCGCCACTCTGGGGACTGGGAAACCACTCCTGTTGGGGCGGCAGCCTGAGTCACAGCTGCTGCCCCTGGCAGGAGCAGTTTCCTGTCAGGGGCAGCAGCTGTAAGTCAGGCTGCCATCCCTGACAGGAGCAGGGAAAAACTGCTCCTGTCAGGGACAGCAGCCTGACTCGTGGCTGCTGTCCGTGACAGCAATGGCTGCCTGTCAGGGGTGGCAGCTGTGAGTCAGGCTGCCCTTGACAGGAGTGGCTGCTGCCCCGACAGGAACAGGAAACTGCTCCTGTCAGGGTTGGCAAGAGTCAGGCTGCTGCCCCTGACAAGAGCAGTTTCTCAGCTCTTGTTAGGGATAGCAGCCTGACTCGCGCTCCTGTTAGAGGCGGCAGTTGCGTTAACATGAGACGTGCAGTTTGCTTGCACGTATCTTGGAGGTTTATTGTGCTGCCAGTGTTAGCAACCTCTGCGCATGCTCTTTTGCACTGCTGTGCTGCTTCCCTTGACAAGTAACATAGGACCAGCTCTGAGGAGAGGTAAACCAGCATCCTAGCAAGACACTAAGCTGAGAGTCTGGCCTATTTGGTTTGTGCGTCACCTGCTTCCAACCCCTGTCCACATTGTCAAGGCATTACTCAGAACATCTAATGCTGTGAACTAGTGAGGAAAGGACCATGAGAGGAAGTGATAGAAGATCCATCCACTCTTGCTTTCAGACTAACTTTAAGACAGCTTCTAATGTTGTGCTTACCGCTTGCTCCTTCTTCTCAGTGGCTACAAGCTTTGAGAGGAAACAGCAGGCAGTTTCCAGGGCAAGGGATTGTCATCTTCTACCACAGTCCCAAAACTGGTTGGGGGGAAGTGAGTATGGAGTCCCTTCTGCATGGTGATCCTTCAGGGGATGGCACTAATCTCTTCCCCCTCTTTTGGGTGAGGGGGAGCGTGGGAGTTAGTTTGGTGAGAGTTGTGTCCACCTTATCACCAGGAAAGGTGCTGCCAGCACCTTGGATGTTTTTGTTAAGTGTCTCTTCTCTGGAACTACAGTAAACACTTTAATAAGGGACCGGGAGGTTGCTGGATAGTCAAATATTCTGGATAACAGAGAGGTATACCTAGCGATGCATAACACTAAAGAAAAACAAGATATTAAGAAACAAACAAAATTTTATGCAGAGTACTTTATTTACCAACAACAGTTGTAGTGCTGGTAAACTATAAAAGTGTAGTGTATTTGCTGTATTTATTTGTATTTACTTTCACTTTACTGTACTTAGGGAAAACATAACTAAAATTTACATATGGTTAAAATGCCTTTTATTTGAGAGTTCTGGATAAGAGAATGCTGGATATGAAAGAGTTTACTGTAATATGGAGGAAGGTGAGAAGGCAAATCAGAGGAGAGCTCAAGGGTGCTAATACAGCAGTGTAAGTAGCATTTGCAGTAGGACCAAGCTAAAAGTTAGTAACACTATCCTACCATAAAAATAAACGCAGGCAAAAGATAAGGGAAACAGCATACCATACTGTGATGTGACTGGCTAAAATTAAACTAGGCAAGACTCAAGGCTAGAGGGAAGATATTTTAAAACCCCATTTTCCTACACGGAACAGAGCCAAAAAACGGCATAGGCTCAGTTTTTGTTCCATTGCAGCTTATTGAGCTAAAATCAAGCCTCATTGAGCAACAAAATGTATTGGAGATTTTCTTCGTGTGTTTCTTCCTTTTAAAAACATCCATTAGTAGTTTCTTTCTCAGCCTATGGAATAGGTCTGGGTCTGAGGGCATCCTCACACCCCACAGTATGACCATCCCTTCATCTGCTCAGAGCAGGAATTTACATGAGGTCCATTCATTGTGTTTTCAGTGCTCTAAACTACTCCACCACCCCCAGGCCTGTCAGAATCCCATTTGGAATTGCTGATGGGGTCCAAGTTATTGCCTCAACAGCACGATCAGAGCCCCTATTATAGACATAACGAAGTCTCCATCTTCTATTCCACCATTTCTTCTAGCAGCAATAAAGTAATGGCTCACAAGAACTCTTACTTCAGGCACATTTAAACTACCTCTTACACCTGTTTTCTCCTCTGAAAACTACTGCGATTCTCGGTTCAGAGTCAGAATCCCAGCTTCATGTTTCCCCAAAGTGAACCAGTTGGGTGGGTAACGTGTATAGTGTAGTACTCAAACAATGAAGTCTGACAAAAAGCAAGGACCATACTAGCTAAAGGTGAGATGTACTGCTCTGCAATGGAATCTGCTAGCATGGCCCTCTTGGCCTATCTATAGTCTCATTAAAGTCACTGGGACTCCAAAGAGGCTCACAGAGTACGCTCTAGTAAATCGTCATTCAGGATTGCAACCCTAGTGAATACGAAGTGAGGCTGAAGCAAAATGTAACTAAAACAGGGATATATGTTTGTGAATATCTGCAACTGTTCGTCTGCTAGAGATCGAAAGAGCAAAGGGTGTCTGTATTAATGTAACTGTGATCTCTTGCTGTGTGGGAAAGGTCATGCATGCAACAAATCAGAAGTTTCTGGACCTTTTAAATGATTTGATTGACATGACAACAGAAAATCTGACAAGAATGGAGCGCACAAAATATGAGACTTTAATCACTATTCATGTACATCAGAAGGATATCTTTGAGGATTTGGTGAGTTTTTTTTTTAAAGAGAGCTCTCTGAAAACATTTTATATATAAGAAAATCTAAAACTAAATCTCCCATTTCTTCCCTTTATTTAACTCTGCTATTTATTTAACTCTGAACATCATGCAGTTGCATGCTATCTGGGCTTGTCTTTTCTGGCTGCATCTTAAAAGATTTGCATTACAATTACCTTATTAGTTTGTTGTGCTGGCTTATTTGTGTGTGAGAACATTAACATACACACCAAGAAAAATGTAGGTTCTGAGTCTGCAAGTCATTGCACGCAGGCAGACTGCAACGCCAGGATGGCTCCCTGTTGCTCTCACTGTTTCTTCCTCCAGAAACACCAATCTATGCACATGAAATAAATTGCAGGCCCTGTGGCCTTTAAAACAGAGGCTGAATTTTTGGCCCTACTGAAGTGATAGCTTTCCCATTGACTTTAATGGGGCCAGGGTCTCATAACGTACAACTTAAAAGTCCCATCCAGCAAACAGATCCACACACATAGATCTTTTCTCCCTTGTGGAATTCCATTGAAGTTTAAGAACTCCACACAGATGGAAGGGTGCACGTGTAAGTCAGGGAATGGTCCTGCTATTGAGGGGAACCTTCCTGGCTTCTTACACTTCCCTGGTGAAATGGGCCAGAGAAAGGATCTGACTCCGTGCTCCCACTTCCTTTACCCAGTGTCCTCCCTGACACCAAGGACTCCCTTTCATTCTCCTGTATGGCAGAGGCTGTGTCTGCTGGGCCCAGGATTCCTGGGGGCTCAATCCCCAAACTTGTTATGGTCACCTAGGGCAAGGGCTAGGGTGTCCCCACTCTGGCATCCTCTCTTCACATTGAACACTTCCCTGTCCCACTGATGATTACATGCAGTTCAAAGCAAATACACTTTATTAAACAAACAATCAATTAAAAAGAAAGAAAATAAGGAAAAATACATAAGATAATCTAAAAGCAAGTCTCACATTTCTTCCCTGGGTTTAACTCTGCTGTTAGTACTATCACGCATGAAAAAGTTAAAGGGAAAACACATTGCTGTATGACACATAGCCCTCACAAACATGTCTGTCAAATATCAGGACAGGTCACAGTCTGTTCCATGTAGGACCCAGGTTTCCTTCTCTGTGCGGCAGAGAAGCTGCAGGTCGGACACTTGCTGTGGATGGCAGGACTCTACTCCCCACCATCTGCCCCTGCTCAGTTTGGCCAGCAAGTCCTTTTGTTTGGTGAAGACCCCCTGTGCTGGGCTTTTACCCAGGGTCTCCCCTGTTGCTTGCTGCACCCAGCTTCAGCATGCTACAGTTCTAGCTCCAGTCTCGGCTGCGCTGCCTCCAGCTCCTGGACTGCTTCTTTGTCCCTTTATCTCTGTGGATGCAGCTCCACTCCCACCATGGGTCTGCCCTCTTGGCTGTGTCTCAAGGTCTCTGTCTGCCGTTCTCTCCTGCAGCATGGATCTGGTGATGGGCTGCGCCTCTCTATTTGGCCTGGCTCTACTCTCAGCTCAGCTCAGGCACATTTGTCTTCTTAGCTCCCCAATCAGTCAGACTCAAGCAGATCCGTCTCATGTACAGGATGGGAGTATCCTGGCTTCCTGACTCTCTCACTTGCCTGCCTTCCCTGTCAGTCAGGCTGATATGGGGCACTGGGCTTTTCCCCATTGTTTCTGGGTGTTGTGAGTCTCAGGATCTGGATTTCTCATGGAGCCTCCCCTTTCTTTCAGTACTGGGAGGTAGCCAGCCAAAAAAGAACCCCACTGAGTTTTAGTAAGGGGTTAATGGTTCCCCTACACATGTATGTGGATCAGTTTGCAGGGTCAGACCCAGAGACTGTCCTCTTTCCTTTTAAAAAGTATTATTAATATTCAGCACACAAGAACTATTTTTGCTAAGGGGAAAGCACTGTTGACCTTCCCTTGTGATCAGTGTTTCCTATAAGCCGTGTGCTTGTGCGGCCACTCAAGAGAGATTCATATGCCACCCAGCTGATTAGCAGAGTGCCCACAGCTAGATTTTTTGTTGCTATCTATGGTGTATGTTCGTACATGCCTCAGTACACATCAAATTATTCTGCACATGGATCGGAAAAAAAATCCTCACATGGATGGAAAATTTCAGCAGAAACATTGCCTGTGAATC
Organism: Carettochelys insculpta; assembly: GCF_033958435.1. Lineage (NCBI taxonomy): Eukaryota > Metazoa > Chordata > Testudines > Carettochelyidae > Carettochelys > Carettochelys insculpta. The sequence goes on along the minus strand of NC_134138.1, from coordinate 160,744,601 downwards.
AAAATTTAGGACTTTGCATCATTAGAGGTTTTTTAAAAAATATGTTCCTGTTGGGCATTAGATTAAGTTTTTTGATTTCCAGCCCTTGTTTCCACTTCCTGGTTTGGAGCAAGGGATGCTGGAAGATTAAAGAACCTGGGTTTCATGTATGTTGAGAAGGGGATTTAAACAATAGCTTAAATTTGTTTACTGGTTTATATTTAAAATGTTAAATTCATCAAACTCTTCCCTATGGTAAACAATACCAAAGCATGAACACTGAGTAAGAATCTGGAAGAGAAAAAAAAAAGGTTGAAGGAAACATACTGTATGCTGAGAGCAGTAATTCAGTGGGATACGTATTGTTTAAATGATTTATATAGTCTGCAGAGAAAAATACTAAATGAGTTTCTAAATAAGGATAGAAAAGTATAAAGAACTAATATTGATAGCTGGAAGTCAAACTGCCAAGTTTTCTATGTTCTTATGTTTCTTATGTTCTAATGTTTCTTATGTTCTATGATGCCTGAGGCTTTTTCTTGTCCCCATAATTTTTCATTAATTTTTATGAGTATTTGGATGTATATTTCATATCCGTTAATTCAATGTCAAGTATGACTGAAGTCTGCTCTATGGTAATCCTTTGGAAATTGGTTAATCCTGTTGTGGTTTTTTTCTGACCTGTGGATGGAATTGGAAGGTGGGCACTTCAAGATATGTTATTCCCCGCTCTCATATTTTTATTACAAAAATAAGTAGGAATCCTGGGGCACCCTAAAGATTAATAAATTTATTTGTGCATAAGCTCTCATGCTCTGGCATCTACTTTGCCATGTGCATGAAACAGAAACTTCAGTCTGGCAGATACGTATATACATGCAAGAATGAAAGTGTTACATTACAATGAAGAGAACCAGTACTAATGAGTAATGTAACACTCTCGTTCTTGCGTGTGTATATATACCAGCCAAACTGAAGTTTCCATTTCATGCATCTGACAAAGTGGGTTCCAGCCCACAAAAGCTTATGCACAAATACATTTGTTAATCTTTCAAGTACCACATGACTCTTCATTGTTTTTGCTGAAACAGACTGACACAGCTACCCCCATGAAATTTTTATCACAATATGTCTTATCTTCACTAATGGGTTGGTGCCTTTGTTCCAGGTACGCATGAATATTAAATCTCCATCTGACTTTGAATGGCAAAAACAGTCCAGGTTTTACTTTATTGAAGATGTGGACAAATGCATCATTCAAATCACTGATGTGGAGTTCAGCTACTGTAACGAATACTTAGGCTGTACAGACAGACTCGTTATAACTCCTTTAACTGACAGGTAATCTGAGGACTAGGGCTGTCAATTGCAGGTAATTCATGTGATTAACTCAAAACTTAACCACAATTTAAGAATTTAGTTGCGATTGATCAGTTTTAAGTGCACTGTTAAATGATAGAATGCCAACTGAAATTTATTAAACACTTTTGAATATTATATTTGAAAATGTAGAAAAACACAGATTAGACATTACAACACACAATACAAAGTGTCCAGTGTTCACTTTGTATTATTTTAATATAAATATTTGCAAAGTAAAATATAAAAGAAATAATATTTTTCATTTCACTTCATACAAGTATTATAGTATAATCTCTTTATTATAAAAGTGCAATTCACAAATGTAGATGTTCTTGTTACACAACAGCACTTGAACAGAAAACAATCTAAAACTTTAGCGCTGACAAGTCCACTCAGTCCTATTTCTGGCTCAGCCAACTGCTAAAACAAACACATTTACCTTTACATGGGACTACCCATTTCTTTATTTCTGAATTCACTTCTTCATTCTTCTTTCTGTGTTCATGGTAAAGAGATTACACTATAGTACTTGTGTTAGGGGAACTGAAAAATACTATTACTTTTGTTTTTATAGTGCAGATATTTCTAATAAAGTAACTATAAAATGGCCACTGTACACTTTTCATGCTGTGTTGTAAGTGAAATCGATAAACTTAAAAATGTAAAAAACATTCAAACATGTTTAAATAAATGGTAGTCTGTTATTAAGAGCACAATTAATCATGATTAATTTTTAATTTCCTGATAGTCATAAGTAGGAGAATAATATCCACTTGGGGAAAAAATCCTGCTTCCATGAGCAAAGGAAAACCAGGATTTGTCCCCTGGTACACGCCAATTTCTATGAACACCAATGGGAGTTACCAAGCGTGTAAATGGAAGAACATCCCTTTCCCCTCCCACCCCGTTTTGTGTAACAGTTGCTATGAATCAAACAAATAACAGAAAAAAAGTAATTGTACTTTCCAATCTGTCTGCAGATGTTACATTACATTGGCTCAGGCACTGGGAATGAGTATGGGTGGTGCGCCAGCAGGACCTGCAGGTACTGGGAAAACAGAAACAACTAAAGACATGGGCAAATGCCTGGGAAAATATGTTGTTGTCTTTAATTGTTCAGACCAAATGGACTACAGAGGCCTAGGTCGGATTTATAAGGGTAAGACCCTGTTCTGTTTGTTCATTTTAGCCATTAAAAGAAAATGCATTTCTATGTGGAGTGGTTTTGTGGCTGAGACTGAAAAAATAGAGTAATGTATTGCTAATGAGCTTTGTCTACAGCCAGCAGAATGAAGATGTGCAAAAGCATCATACTTAAAATTAGCTTGATGAGAAAATAAGAAAGCAGCACTACTTTTCTCAATGCTCTTTATTTCAGCTTCTGCCTGAAAAGCTCTATGGCTTAAAACTGTTATTTCCATCCTAGGGACCTGACCAGTGCTGAACCATAGAATTTTCTGACCCATGGAAGGTCAATATTGTCTTGCAGTATTAGTAACACTTCCCACTGCTTATTGGACATTTAGAAGACATTTATGGGTACATTAGAGGTAAATAACAGCATAGACCACAAAGCCAGGACTGGCAGCTGTAAACAAATTTTATGGGACCGTGGGAAACTTGGCCACACCCATGATAAATGGCTATCTGGCTAACTAAAATCATGCCAGACTATGGATGTTCCCAGACAAGAGAGATTAGAGAGATTGAATGTGTAACAGGTTACATGCCACATGTTTGAATAAAGAATATTAGAGTTAGGCACATTCATATTAAAAAGCATACTTCTATAAAGAATATGGGGGTGCAATGTCACATTCCTTATTTAAAGTTTTAAAAATTAGCAAAGTAGGCATGGATTATAATAGCAGATACTACAAGCTACTTTTCTTTTCTCACTTTCATTTAAAAACTTAATGAAATCATTAAGAATCTGAGTTAACCTTTTCAAATAAAGACTGAAAAGCTGAATGTTATGCCTGTCACAACTTTGTTAAATGGATTAGGAGAATTTCATTTTTTTGCATTTAAATAACCCACTCCAAATTATCTTCTGTGCTTTTGGCCCTCTCCGTAGGACCCCAGAGGAGCAGAGCTAGCCCTCTTCCCCTCTCCCTACCCTTCTTTCCTGTAAAAGAACAAGCAGTCCTGTAGCACCTTAAAGACTAACAAATTCACTTTCATAGGTAAGACTCACTTCCTGTGTCTTTTTATCCTTCTGGGTGGATGTGCTAATTGGCTCCTTATCTCACACACCCTATTATTTAATTACCTTAGATTTCAGTGGGGGCACTAATCAATGCTTTATTCACTCCCTTGGGACAATTGTCATGAGCCACTGTCAGAAGACAGCACACTGGGTTAGATGGACCTTTGGCCTAACCCAGTATGGCTGTTCTTATGTTCCTCTAGGGTTAACTGGTTCTTTTTTCCTACTCAGGTCTATGCTACATGTGCTCTAAAATATCCCTGTAATCCTTGGGAGTATGGCTGGAGTTGCTGGACCTGGGCCTAGCAATCAGCTTGTTCCTGCTCCAGGTCACCCACATGAGATGCAATCTACCATTCTCCTCTGTTGTGTCCCAAGACTTTTCCTGTGGAGATTCTAAGTCTTGCAAAGCAATCCAGAAAGACTGCTCTGCAGCTACTAACTTCTTACTAGCACTGGGGTCTGTCTCAGAAGGCTATATTGGCCTGCTCCAAAAAATGCCCCTGTGCCCTGTGCCTCCATTGTCTTTTTTTTCCCCTAACTTCCCGCTATGGTGTCTTATTCTTCCCTGGTATCAGGGGCAACTGGCACACTCACGTTTCTCCCCAAATTCTTATGGCATTTACTACTTAGCACTGAAGTGCGTTGTTGTGGCTCATTTTGGGTATTAGCTCTCAAGCAGTGTGGCATTCCCTTTTTCAGTTCTTGCTGCATGATACACTCTGTCTCACTCTCTCTCTTCATGCCTAGCCCAGCTCCTCTCCCAGCTGGGCTTCATCAGCTGTTACCCATTATCAGTCCCAACTCTTATCTGGGTACAGCCGGTCATGGGGTCAATTGGCCCCTTTTTCCTGCTCAGGCTTGCTCTGGGGTAGACCCCACAGCAAACTGTCCTTTTTTGCATGAGTGAAATTATTTTGCAATCACCTGTTTTCACTGGGAGTTGTGGAATGCTTAGTTCGTCTGAAAATCAGATCTTCCCATTCCTAGGCACTCTCAACTTTTCCAGCAGGTGGCATTACAAAACAAATGATTATTTCCTTCTATAGGGAAAAAAAAATCTGACCAGAACTGAATTTCAACATTATAAAGACAAAGTAATTTTAAGAAAATTTCATACACGGCTCACAGTAGTCATGGTGTCAATATTCTATCCAATAGCTAACACTTATGCTAAAGAATCGCATGCTTTATTTATTCCTGTTGTTTCCCCAAAGTCCATATATTTCAGTTAATTATCATTGCAGCAAAAATAGGGTTTAGAGTAGAACCTGGTAACTTGCAATAAAAGCATGTCAGTGAAAGCAGAAAACATGCAGGGCCAAATCCATCCCCAATGTAACTCAGTTGAGTGGTCTGGATCTTTGAAAACTCATCACATTCTCATTATTTACGCAGAGGAACAATATTTCAGAGAGGGATCCAATCCTGCACTGCTGAAGACACCTGAAGCTTTTGAATGCCTTTTAAATGGTTGGAAATGGATTTTTAGCTCTTTTAGTATCTTTGTCCCCCTGATGGAAGAATCTATTAAAATCTGTGCTTCATTATGGCAGTATGGTATCTGAAAATACTGTAATGTAAGAACTAGACTGAGTAAGGCTTGTGTAATATCCATAACTTCTCTTCATTCAGTGGATGAAAGGTATTAGTATTCACAGATGTTACTTGAAGCCAATTTAGGAAAAGATTAATGGTGCTACTGTTCACGCAGATCTGCAGTTCATGTGGAATCGGTGTATTGCTTACCCAGTGCTGAGGGTCAGAATTCTAGCGTTCCTCCTGTAAATCTGGAGGAACTCTGCCGACTGGAACTTTGCTGTTTTGTGCTAATCACTCTAATACCACATAAAGTCCACCTCTGCAAAGAGCGGTGCTCCTGGCAGCCCCATGCTAATGAGCAGTCTCACAATTGGAAATGGCTGCTCATTAGCATAATTGCATGGCTAATTAGCATAGCTGCGCAAGTTCTCACTGCGGACAGAGGCTGTTGCTGGCAGTAAACAAGTCATGTAGACGTGCCTCTGCTGGCTAAAACCCCCTCTGTCACCAGTCCCTTATCCCTGAAAAATTTGACCAGTGCCAGATGAGAGAGTTTGCCAGGTCACAGGAGGTCAACATTGTCTAGCACATTACCAACACTTCCACTGCTTACTGGCTCTTAGAAGACATTTAGGGGTAAATTAGAGCTAAATTACATCACAGAACGCTGAGAGCCAGGACTGGTGGCTATAAACAAACTTTATGCAACCATGGAAAACTTGGCCATGACCATGATAAGTGGTCGTTCAGCTAGCTAAACTGTGCCAGATTATGGATCTTGCTGCATAAGTGAGTTCCTGATTAGACAGGCTCAACCTGTAATTCCTTTTATCTTCTTCCTGGTCTGGTGCTATTATAGCATGCAAGAATTGAAAAGTTATTTGGCAGTTTGTAATAGGTTTTGATGTATTTGCGACTCAAGGCAGAAAAAAGAGAAATCATGTTAGGAGAAAAGAGGTGGGAGAACCTCTGAGAGGAAATGGGGAAGACTGGGAATAAAGCAAGGAACTCAGCAGAGGCCGGGGGGAATGAGATTAGCAAAAATAATGACAGAGTTAACAGAAGAGGGAGAAAGGAGAAGACAGATTGCAAAACAGGAGAAGGAGAATGAAAATGAAGGAATTAGCAAAAGACAAAATGAAACAAAAGGGAGAGTCAGAAGGTGGCAAGAGAACAAAATGATACACCAGCAGCTTGCTTATTGTTTCATGGTACACGTGCACGCAATAGTTTAACTACTTTTTGGAACTGTATACTAAATATCACAGTCAACAGCAATTTTTTTTCAGAATTTCTGCTCCTGAGGGCTTGGAGAAGGTCATTTTAAAGAGATTTAATATATGACATTCTAAGAGAAAGCATTTAACTTCCCAAAAAACCCCAACCTTGTGCCTATTCTGCCAAAGATCGTAACAGGAATCAGGAAACTGCATCTCATTGGTTTCTTATCAACTAAACCACTGATATTCTCAGTCTGAGTGTGGATAAGACATTAGACCTCACTCGGATACAGGGCTCTGCTGGTTCTCCATTGATAGAGTGCATTTGTATTAATTGCATTGTTCACTTGGAATTCCCCTCCCCATTCTCCCATTTATAATGGTGGTCAGACAGAACCTTTAATCAGGACTGCTTAACACAATAGATTTTTTATATTAATTGTTACTCAAATAGAGGCCAGAGGAGAGAGACAGCATTATTTATTTTCCATGCTAGTGCATGATATTATTTATGTTGCTGTATATGGTTCTTTAACATAATTCAGTTACTCTGTAAAGGTCTGTGCTGTTGTATTTACTTGTAAAGAATCAATAAAATAACCACTAAAACTGTAAAATAACCATTTTCATGTGTTCACAAGAGCCAAATAGGAAAAAAGAATTCATCCAAACAAAGCAATGAAGTGGATTCATCTCTATGGTCCCACAATTTACATCAGTGCCTCACCATTAAGATTAATAGAATTTTCCTGTCATAAAATTAGTCCAGTAATGTAGACAGTTGGTTTGCCACACCATTTAAAAAGCCACCACATTAGAAAAGAGTTAAGCTTTCACATGGAAAACCTAAAGGAGAGACGATGAAAGTACTGGATTATCTTCCTTCACTGGATCTGCACATGGTGAAGACCCTCCATGCCAAGATCTCCCCTCTCTGCCCAGAAGGAGGCTGAGCTACTCTTTGATATAATTTTCTTTCATTGCAACCCCCTGCACACATGTGAACCTGAAGGAGGCCTGAAATTACAAACCCAGAGGGAGAAACCTGGGTGGGCCAGCCCATCATCACATGCCCAGGTTTGCAGGGAAACCTTGAAAGAGGTAATAGAGCCTCATACTGTAGTCCCTTTACTGCAGTCTCTCTCCCTCTGGAGCCTGAGGGACTACTGTAGCAAGGATGAATCCCTGGAAGCACAGCTGACAATGTGAGAAGGAGCAGCCTGCTGGGTGGGGCCCAGAGTTGTAGAAGCATCAGGCTTTCATGTAAGTCTGACGTGTGGCCTTTTAGCTGAGAGGTCAATTTCTCTTCTCTGTGGTATGCTGCGATGAAACAGACCCAAAGATTTCTTCCCACGGAGTTGCCCAGTACAGTTAAGACAAGAGGGATGGTCTCACTCAAAGAATGCAATTTACATACAGTCTATGTTAACATATTGTGTGTATGTAAATTCATGTACACAAAGAACTGGATATTTTCTGTTTCTTGGAATTCTCGGGAGGAAACAACTGCAAAAATCTATAAAATCAGTTCTGGGTTTATTTTGCCTGTGCTGGAAACATTGGCATGAAAAATCTAAGGACCCTGTACATACTTTCTGTCAAAATCACAGAGCCGGACATATGCTTTACTGATAAAGGTTTGTATGGGGAGGAGCAGGAAGGTTTTCTGACATGTTTAACTGTATTTGTCCTAGCCAGTTATAAGGCTGAGTTTTATTTCAGTTAAGTTGTTCTTCAAAGTTGAAGTGAAGTTAAAATAGGTTCTTAATTAATAAAGTAAATAATGGTCTGCCAAAGCCCATCTAATCGTATTTCATCATAGATTTGACTAATATATATGCGTGTGACCTGTTTTCTATGCCCCAGGTAATCTGGGTCAAGTTAGACCTAAAGTCTGCAGCTGGTCCCAAGATTCTTCAGTGCTTTGGTGTGTCAGATAAGAAATTCTGAAGCAATTTTATTCAATTTTAAAAGGAAGAGCTTAAAACAATTAAATACAAATAGGAAATATATATTCAGTATAAAACAGCTGTGCATGTTATTTTGATATTAAATTCCATTTTCTTTCTACTGTCTCAACATTAATACACTGCACATTTCTGTACTAACACTGGGGAGTCATGTAGTATCGTAAAGATGAACAGATTTATTTGGCATAAGCTTTTGTGGGTAAAAATTGTTTGGTCAAATGCATGATTCCAGAATCTGACAAAGCGGTTTTGCCCATGAAAGCTTATACCCAAATAAATCTATTAGTCTTTAAGTTGCCCCAGGATTCCTCAGAGTTTTTATCTGCAGAAACAACCATGGCTATCCCCAATTTCTGTACTGTCAGTGAGTGACTGTATAAAATGTACTTGGGGATGAAGCTTGAAGTTTTGGCAGATGGGTTGGGGTATTTTGAATTTTAGACATTTGAGGTTTTCAGAGGCAGCTTGGCAATTTGGGATAAGCATATTTCTGCAAAAGGTATTGATGGGGAAGTAGTTAACTGAGTTAACATTTAGGCCCCAGTTCAGGAAAGTATTTAAGTACTTAAGCATGCTTATGCACATACTTAGCTTGAACACGTGCTTAAGCACCTGCCTGAATAGAAATACTCTCCTATGTTTAGTTTTATATAGTAAATTTTATATTTCATTGTTAGCTACCCCCTAAGATGAATAGGACGTCTCACAGCTCTCCAATATTGTTTCAAACTCTCTGCAAGAAGACAGTTCTACACAGATTGAGATTTGGTTTCTATTTGTAAATTTTTTCATAGCAATAAAGACTAGGAAAAAAGTATGAAAATGTAGATTCCAGGGGACAGTTGCATGGCAAGGGCTGAATAATATGGCATCTATATGGTAACTGAGAAAGAAAAAATGCTAAATATGACATGCAGAATCATGGCATACAAAGGGCCATGTCTGTTTTCTTCCTATAATGTTTGCATGTTAGCAAATTCTTTACATGGAACATACTATATAAAGAATATAAAATAATGGTATATTAAAGAATTTGCTACAAGTATTCTTTCATGCAGAATAGCCCCCCTCTGTATTTTCCCTCCTTGGTTATTATAAAAGTTGTCTCTCTGGCCTCTCTGTTTCTCATCTCTTCCCTCCTCAGTTTGCCCAAAAGGAAGCCACCAATGTTATCTCCTTCAAACCTCTTGACCCCTCCCCCACCCACCTTAAGGCTGTGTCTACACTGGCACAAATCTTTGAAATAGCCATGCTAATGGCCATTTCAAAGATTACTAATGAGGTGCTGAATTGAATATTCAGAGCCTCATTAGCCTTAGAACGCTTCTGGCCACGGTGCTTCGAAAGCGCCTCTTTTGAACGCCCGCAGCTCGGTGCGGCTACATGGGGGTCCTTTTTGAAAGGACCCCACACATTTCAAAATCCCCTTATTCCGCTCAGCTGAACTTCATTAGTAAACGCCCAACACCCTACTTACCATCCTCCCTTTGAAGGAGGGTGGTAGTGTAGACAAGCCCCCAGTGTAATACCTTCCTCCTTGCCCTCCTCTGTACTTGGAGTGGCCTCCCAATCTGTCATTACTGGGGTGGGCCATATTGTGCTCCAAACTACTATCTTGGTCAAATCTTGATGTCTCTTCTGTGTCCATGGAGGTTCTTTCTGCAAAGGAATAGGGGAGACAAGCAAGGTTTAGAAAGCCTGCACAGAGGCTGTCTCACAGGCGCCAGCCACTGAGGTCTGCTTAATCCAAGTGCAATAAGGTTTGGAGCTGGGCTCTTAGAGGAGAAGAGACAAGTACTGATAGTAACCTTTCCTGTAGTAGCAGAAGAGCTACTGCAGCACCTTAATTGACACTCCATAAACTTGGGAGAATTCCTTTGCTCCTCCGTAACTCTACAAGCCTCATGACTTGGACTTGATGCAGAAATGGAGGGATTTGACTTTCTTAAAAGCACACCTTGCTCCAAGACACCATGCCACAAGTTCACTCCACTGCCTGTTGTATGCATTAGTTGTAATGGTCTGTGACTTCAGATTGTGTGTTCTTCAGGAGGAGAACTTGATTTCCATTCAGTTCTTGCTGTGTACATTGATTGCTATAAAAAAAGCTGATTATTGTTGTTGTGTATTCAGGAGCACATATATAGATGTGGTCCCAAGGTTTATTTCAAGCTGTCCTCCTCAAACGCAAGTTCATCAAGACTGTTTGTGGACCCCTTGCACTATTAGGTCTTTGTGCATGGTAAGGGGCTGTAGGCCTTTATTTTGCCCATATGTGCCCTGGATTTGATAATGGAGCCATGAAAGCATAGGATTCCCTGCAAAGGTTTTCACACACCGGTGTCATTAAGGAATGTTTCTCTGTGTGGTTCTAATGGGTTGGCTGGTTTATGTTGAGTTTTCCCTCCTCATGTTACTGTATTATCACATTCTCTTAGGGCATGTCTTCACCCCAGGGAAGATCGACCCCGCCATGGCTGAGCTTCTGGAGTTTGATTTCGTGTGCCTAGTGTGCCTATGCTAAATCAAACTTAAGAGGGTGCCTGTGTTGGTGCCTCCCCTCATTAGGAGTAAGGGAAGTTGACAGGAGTGAGTGCTTCCATTGACCTCCCTTATTAGAGAAAGTGGAGAAGTCCAAATGAAGGAATACTGATGCTGGCTATGTAATTAATGTAGCTGGAACTGTGTCCCTTAATTCAATCTTCCACTGTAGGGTAGATCTGCCCTTAGTTTTTCTCATGCTACATTATATATTTAAAATGTCCTGTACTTAATGTATAGCCTAATGTATTTCATTTAACACAGTTCTTTTGGTTTCCCCTCTCATTTTCTCATAGGTTTGGCCCAATCGGGAGCGTGGGGTTGCTTTGATGAATTTAATCGCATTGAACTTCCTGTTCTCTCAGTAGCTGCTCAGCAGATCTATATTGTACTTCAGTGTAAGAAAAATAAGAAGCCTCAGTTCATCTTTACGGACGGTGATGTTGTTGACATGGACAGAGAATTTGGCATATTTCTGACCATGGTATGTGTGTGTGAATCAAAGAATCAAATGTAGGATCCTACCACATTCAGGGCAATTAAAAATGTGTCGCAGACCATGTCTCCTCTTTCTATCATCTGTGCTACGCACATGCTATTTTGAAATAACTTCAAAAGAGTGAATTCATTATTTTGAAGTTGGTAACCCACAAAGGCTGTGTCTACACTGGCAAGTTCTTTCAGAAAATCTGCCCATTTTTCCAAAGAACACGTGGCACTTCTACCCACAAAAAGTGCTCTTTTGATCCAAAATCGAAAGAATGAGGCTCTTCTTCCGGAAGCCGTCTTCCACTCCTGAATCAGGAACAGCACCTCCTTTTGATAGCTTCTTTTGAAAAAAAGTGCACGTAGACACTCCACAGGCCCTTTTTTCAAAAGAGTAATCCTCATGGCACTGGATTTTTCAATCCCTGGCCCATTCTTTCAAAAGAGCAAGGGCTGTGTGGACGCTCTCTATGGAAAGAATGGATCGAGTTTTTGATCCGCCTTTGTGTGTGTGGATGTGGTCTGTCAAAAGAAGATTTTCTCAGAAGAGGCCTTCCGGAAGAGATTCTTTGGAAAGATAGGTGTGATGTAGATGTTGCCAAAGTGAGAGGATAATGCTTCTGTCAAATTTGCTACAAAATAGGCGCTATTAGGACATGGAATAGCACTTTTTCCAAAATAAACCATAATGGGCTCCTCTGGCACTATTTCAAAATAAAGCTGTGTTTCCAGAAATGCTGTTTTGAAATAGCCGGATGCTATTTCAAAGTACATTTTGTGAGTAGTTGTGTTCTTTGGAAAGAAGGTATTTTGAAATAACTGTTTTAAAATATCTTATTTCGAAATAGGGTTGCAGTGTAGCCTTAGCTGGAGAGAGGAGCATAAAGGTGGCCTAAACACTTTTGCATCCCTCTCTCCACAGCTGTGCAGAGTGCTCCTCAGTCATCACTGAAGAGCGATTGTTTGAAATTTATATTTACTTTTAAAAATATTAATATTACTATGATTTGCCAAAGCAACAGATTTATTGGACATTCCTGGGAAATCAGAACATGGTTGTGATATTACATCGGGCATGAGCTGCAGTATTTTAGTATTTTAGACAAAAATGGATAACAGTGTGTGAGTGCTGTACACTCTGGTTGTCATGTTCCAGCTCTCACTCCTGTATTTATATCAAGTAATATCTAGAAAAAATACAGCCTCTGCTCATGCTGTGGATAAGTAAGAATTTATAATTTTGCACCCTGTCTTTCAGAACCCTGGTTATGCAGGACGACAGGAACTTCCAGAAAATCTTAAGGTTCAGTTTCGTACAGTAGCAATGATGGTGCCTGACCGTGGTATTATTATGAGAGTCAAGCTGGCAAGTGCAGGTTTCCGAGACAATCAGCTACTCAGTCGAAAATTTTACACCCTCTACAAACTTTGCGAAGAACAGTTATCTAAACAGGTGAAACAAACATTTGTGTAGGAGTAAGCCACTACCATAAGGGACACTGAGCACTTTTTGTGTGGATTACTAACTACTTTGAAGTTGAGTAAGCCAAAGATTTTGGTTAGTTTCACACTCTGAATGCATTAGCAACTGATTCTTAAATAATCATGTTATTCTAATTTCAAAGTACTTCACCCAGTAACAGAAGCTTGTTGATTTAGTACGGGAGGGGTTGTTTTGTTTCATTCTTTAATTAAAGCCTGAAGTGATGAAATATCGGGGACAGTTTGCAGATATATTAGTAGCAGTCACATTTTTCGGCTATTGTTCTTAAAAACTTTCCCTCTTTCTGAAATTAGTTACTTGCTGCAAAAGTGTGTGTGTGTGTGTGTGTGTGTGAGAGAGAGAGAGAGAGAGAGAGAGAGAGAGAGAGAGATTGTATGCCAACAGGAGAGATCTCTCCCACCAGCATAAACCAACTAGACAGGCAGGTATTACAGTGGGGCCTCTGCAGTGGTGCAGCGGTGCTGCCTTAATGTCTGTAGTGTAGACCTAGCCCTAGTTTGTGCTTTGCCATCCTGTTCACATTGCCTATCTTTGGATACCCCTTTAAGAGCCCCTAGAGTGCATCCAGGTCAGAAAACTCAGAATTCAGTAACTTCTGTGCCTCTGTTGGCATTTAAATCTCTCTCATTGGATAAAATATGTTTCTGATAATGCTTAGCAGGACGTGCTGTACATAGGAATGTGATTTCTGGACATTGTAAAATTAGTTAAAATTCATAAAATGCAATACCCATTTTCAACCCCTTTTTTGCATTCCTCCATTTCTATCCTGTGGTATCTCCATTGGCTTCAGTGGCATTGTCTTGCATACATCTTGAGCAAGCTGGGGGCGTGAATCACACCCATCGTTTCAGAGGAAAGAAGTGTAGAGTTTGGGAAGTGTTTCTCTCCCCATGTGTTAACTCTTCCATCCCCAGCTCTGCCCCCAGACTCTATTAAATGCCTGGCCTCATTATTTCTGACATTAGTCTGATTATTTGCTTCAGGTTAATTTCATTCAGAGAGGAGTTCTCTGGTGCAGATTGATTTTCTGCAGGGCGCTGTCAGCTGCTAACTTCCCTGTAATGTTGCCAGAGGGTCTGCCTTGTCTGTGAACATGGTTTTTGAGCCAATATGCATTCCCGTGTATTGATCCAACATCAGTGTTAACAATTTGCATATTGCTTATGATCCCATATCACCAGTCCAGCCATCTGTCCATTTTTTATTTACAGCAGGCCTTTGAGGTAACTAGGCAGTATTTTCTGTAGCGACATCTTCCAGAAACTGAGGAGAAAGGGCTTTACTGTGTCAGAGGGAGTTGTGGAGTCAGAGGACTTACCTCAGAGAAACCCTGTGCTGAGTATGGATTTGTCACAAGGTTTAGGAATATTGTGTGTCTGCATCATTTCCTGGGCCAGCAACACAGTTGTCTGCAGAGATATTGTACTAGATGTGGTTTGGCCTGTTTCCCCAGGGTCAGTTTCAGTTGGGTGTTGTATTGGATTTTTTCCCCTTGTTTGAATGGATTATCTGTGTTGCTTCTGTTAGTTTCTGAGCTGAACATATTTCTCCCCACCATACTAGGAGGTACATTTACAGATATTAGGACTAGGGAGTCATATGCGGAAGAATATTTAATTCCCCTCTAATATTTTGCTAGGAGATTACCATACCTTGATGATAATGTGATAAGTGATAATATGTTCTGTATCCTCATGAGGGGTCTGATACTTTCTGTTAATCAGCAGTTGATTTCATCTGTGTCCTAGGTGACAGTTCCCCATTCACTGCCTGTGTCCTGTTTGTGGTAGCTGTGAGGTCTGAGGGTATGTCTACATTATGCAGCTTTTGGCAACAAGTCTGTGTTGACACATCCCTGTTGCTAAAAGTCAGAGTGTGTGAATGTTGTTTGTCAGCACTTTTGCGAACAAAATACTTCAACCTCGCCCCCAGGCGCCCTTTGCTTTGTTGGCAGGACAACGCTCTTGCTGACAAAACAGTGTTCACACTTGCTGGGGCAAATGTTTTTGTCATTCGGGAGAGGTGGGAGGGAGTTAAACATCTGTGAACGACATAAGTTTTTTCAATCAATTTCAAGTGTAGACATAGCTCCAGTTCCTCACGCTGTGGATGGGTGGGGGTGGTCTCTGTGGGACAGTGACTTCATGTGTGTATGCCTAGTTGATTGATGACTCCGTTAGGCCATCGGTATCTACCTTTATCTGAGAGAACTGCTGGCCACTGGAGAGGTTTGCTCCAATCTGTCCCTGTGTTGTAGTTCTTGGAAGTGCCACCATCTTCCTGCTCATTACAGTGTGACAGCTTGTCCTGCCTGTACATGACACTCTCCTTCTCTACCAACCTGATCGTTCCAGATGAAGTGATGGATGGACTTGAAGGGCATGCTGGGGCTCCTATGCACTATTTGCTTTAGATAGGGGAATAACAACTTCTCTGGATGAACATAGCCAGGTTTTATCCACTCTCTATCAGGGGCTCATATACCTATACATCTACTAAAGTGATATATGCCGTCATGTGCCAGCAATGCCCCTCTGCCATATATGTTGGACAAACCAGACAGTCTTTGTGCAAAGGATAAATGGACATAAATCCAACATCAGGAGCTGGAGTACACATAAACCTGTAAGGGAACGTTTTAATCTCCCTGGACATTCAATAATGGATGTAAGTAGCCATTCTTCTACAAAGGCCATGTCTGCACCATGAAAATAGCTTTGAAGTTGCACATCTACATACACCCTACTTCGAAATTAAACTTCGAAGTAGGGCACTATTCCATTCCTGGGAATGGAGTAAGAACTTCGAAGCTGGGCTCCCTGACTTCAAAGTTAACTTTGAAGTGAGGGAAAATGCATGTAGACTCTCTGCTGGCTACTTCGAAGTAATGCCTAACTTCAAAGTTAACTTGGAAGTTAGTTCCTAGTGTAGACGCACCCAAAAGCAATTTTACCACAAGGTTACAGAAGGAGACATCTGAATCGGAATTTATTTGTAAATTTGACATGTTTAACCTGGGTCTGAACAGAGCTGTTATGCATTACAAGGGCAATTTCCCCACCTGTGATAGTTGCAGGACTGGGACACATCCTACTTAATTTGCTTCATTAACTGGTCCTAGTATTGACAGGTAACTTATTTTTTCTCTTCCTTCTGCCGCTCCTTCCCTTCACCCCCTGCCCACTATATAAACCCTGGATTCTTTTTTTGCATTACATTTATCTGAGGAAGTGGGTTTTACCCACAAAAGCTCATGACTTAGTTTGTTACTCTCTAAGCTACAGCAGGACTGCTTGTTATACCTCTTGCAGTCTACCTGTAGTAAGCCTAGCACAAGTGTATACTGGGAGAGCACTGGCTAGTGTGACAGCTGTGTAGATAATTGACTCACCAGAACTGTGCATCTGTATTATTCCCACTGGCAAATTCCTGAGTAACCAGTGTGGGACTACAGCCATCCTGTGACGATGTATGATTATGTGACTGGATAGCTCATCATCCAAAAGTCCAAAGCTGACAGTGAAGAGTTGTAAAAGGATCTCACTTGACCAAGTGACTAAATGGCAGGTGAAATTCAATGTTGATAAGTGCAAAGTAAAGCATATTGGAAAACATAATCCCATTTAAATACACAAAATGATGGGGTCTAAATTAGCTGTTACCTCTCAAGAAGCAGGTCTTGGAATCAGGAGTACTGCTCTGAAAATATCTGCTTAGTGTGCAACATTAGTCAAAAATGCTAACAGAGTGTTAGGAAAGGAAATTATAATAATAATGCCACTATATAAATGCATGGTGCACGCACATCTTGAATAATGCATGCAGTTCTGGTCACTCTATCTTAGAAATGGTATATTAGAATTGGAAAAAGTGCAGAGGAGGGCAACAAAAGTAATTAGGGGCATGGAACAGATTCCATATGAGGCGAGATTAAAAAGACTGGGACTGCTCATCTTAGAAAAGAGAAGATTAAGGGAGGGTATGATAGAGTTCTGTGGAATCATGAACAGTACTGAGAGTGTGAAAAGGAAACATTATTTAGCCTTTCACGTAATAAAAGCAGGAGACGATCACCCAATGAAATGAGAAGGCCTCGGGCTTTCCACAAACATAAAGAAGTATTCTTCAGGCAATGCAGACTGTGTGTGGAACTCATTGCCAGGAGACGTTTTAAAGACAAAAAATACAACTAAGTTCAGAAAATAATTAGGGAAGTTCATGGCACAAAGGTCCATCAGTGGCTCTTAGGGCTCCAATCCCATGTCCTGTGTGTCCATAAATTTCCAACTGCCTGGTTCCATTCATTGCCTTTGAAACATCTGGCCCCTGTTGGAAGAGAAGATGGGGGCTAGATGGACTGTTGGGCTGACCCCACATGACCATTCATAAGATATTATGATCCACCCAGAATAGTAATGGAAGCCTGATGCCAGCTGAAAATGTGAGAATTCCAGCTGTGCAATGCAACATACAGCAGTTGCTTCTGAGCCATGGAAAGTCCCAACATGCCGAATTTAAAGTACAGAAAAGCTATTTTAGGTACCCCTAATTTTTCTCTCTGTACATCCTGTTCAGTCCCACTAAATACCTATTTTTGGGTGTCTATTTGTGAAAATTTCATCTTGCCTTTGCTAACTGAGGCAGTTTGATTGTTGGAGGCAAAAGCCTGGGGAACATAAATGCGGAGGTGCTAGTAGACAGTACCAGCTCCAGAAAACAGGTCCTGTGTAAACTACAGACTAAAGTTCTGTCTTTTCACGATTTTTCAGAAGGGTGTTATACAAAATTAAATCTCAGAGCTGTATATGCAAATCTCTGACTATAGATGCGAGTGACTGCTGCTGGTCAGCCTCAGTGAGAGAACAATAGAATGAATTAGTGAACAAACGTAATATATCCACAAATATTTGCAAGTAGTACTTGCAATATATTTTGAGTAACTTCTAAAGGAAACCTATTAGGTAGTAAATCTGTTTATGTTCTTCATACATAGCATGACTATATTTTCCTATGCTGAATAAGGGACAACGGGTAAAATTACTCATATTCAAATGAGTTCAATGACAATCAGAACTCTGTAATGCAAAACTCAACTGAACATCCAGTTGACTAAGCCCCTGTTAAAACAAAATACTGTGGAGTTGGACTTATTTGCTTTATCTTTAAAGTTTTATGGTTTACATGGGAAGACTCTCCCCTTACCCTTCTCTCACGCAGAGATGATGGCTAAATGACTGACCCTCCCACCCCCATGTTCCTCACCTTCTGTGACTGGCAGGGTCCCCAAGACAGACCTACCTCCCCGGTATGTGGCACCATGTCTTCCTGAGGCGATATGGGGGGCATGCAGGGTCACATGCCCCTCCAGATTTCTGCCAAGGTTCATACCAGAATTTGGCCAACAGCAGCATTTCCTCACTGTGCGGGAGGGAGGGGACAAGAGCTGCTTCCAGCTGAAGGGGAGGGTGGAGAAGGAAGGATACCCTGGCCAGTATCCTTGCAGAACTGATCCCTCTCCTTCCCCTTCCTCCCAGTGGCTGGAAACAGTTCGTCCCTTACTGCCCTCATTGTGCTGAAAGGTAGCTAACACCTCCAGCCTGTGGTTGGCCAGTGACATAACGCAGCCACTCCCTGTCCCTTGGCTACAGCTGAGCAGGAAGGGGTCAAAACCTCATGATGCATTGGGGTTGTGTATCAGTACCCAGCTTCTTTTTGCCTGTCTTTGCTGGGTTGACATTTACAGGTAAATGTGTACTTCCTTTCCCCTGTAATAATAGTAAAATGGTAATAATTTGCCATTCTGTATCACATTTAATCTGAAATTCAGGGAGTGAGCATTTGTAACTGCAGTGTTGGTACTGCTGAATACTTTATTGCAGAGCGAAGGCGTGTCAGCATGCTTTGTAGAAGATTGGGTCAGGTCTGCTTTCCCTGGAGAGCCAAGATTATTTGGCAGCTTGTGAGAGCAACGCTGTTCTGCCTTAAATTAGCTACGTAGGAGAGTTATTTCAGCCTATCCCTAAAGTAACTCCAGTTTACTTCACAGCAGTTTAAAGCACGTGATATAAGACACATGAATATCCAGAACTGTGAAGCAAAGGAGGAAATGAGTCATTTGCATGAACTCTCAACACTTCTGTGGCTGCAAGGCTGAATCTTTGGATGAAGAGAAGTCCTTCAATCACAGACCATTGTTTTCCTTTCACTAGCTCATTGTACAGTAAAGCAGGACCCAAAAATTTCAGCTACTCGCACAGCTGAGAAGCTTGCAAATACCGCCAGTATCAGTCCCAAAATGAGGCCATAAAAAATCTGAACACTCACTCCTGAGTCTGTTTGGTAGAATCTACCTATTTTAGAGGACTCCAGGAAGGACATGGGTATTTTTATTTACTGTGCTATATATGTGTCACATTCTGGACGTGACACAGTGTGTTAAAATTGATCTTTGATTTCATCTGCTGTCACTTTGTGTTTTGTTTTCTTACAGTTGTAATTTTGTAATTAGGGATACAACAAAGAAAATTATTATAGACTCTGACACTAATACAACTTTTACTCTTGTTGTGAGGATGAGGAACTGTGAAACTTTATTGAAAGGCTGTGTTTAAAAGTCATTTCATTTTCAGCCTTTGTCGTGATTCTCAAGTGCGTAATCTCTGCAGTACTAATTGTGTTCATGCTTTGTTTTAAGGTTCACTATGACTTTGGATTACGAAATATTTTATCTGTTTTAAGAACTCTTGGAGCAGTAAAAAGATCCAATCCCAATGAGCCGGAGAGAACAGTAGTGATGAGAGTTCTACGGGACATGAACCTCTCCAAGCTGGTATCGTAATGGTGGCTGCCTTCACAAAGTGCTTTTTCAAACTAGGAAATGAAGTGTATTGTCAACAGTTGGCTCCGTCCTTTTGCAGTGATACTGCTGCTCTTTTAATGTTTGGTGCTGGGGTATCCCAAGGGCGGGCAGGGCCTGGGGCAAGCCCCCGCCACGTATCCCCAGCTCAGGAACCCTGACCCCAGGCAACCCCCTGTGCCACAGACCCTGCCCCCTTCCCATTCCTTCCCCACCCTGACCCCCGCCTCAAACAGCCTGACTGGGGATTACCTGGAACAGCACATGGTGGTAAGCAGCAGCAGCAATAGGGGAGAAGTGGGGCTCAGTGGGTTGCGAGGCCACAGTGGAGCAGAGCAGGCTGCCACTTGCACCACACGGCGAATGTGGCAGGCGGGAGGGGGGGCCCAGGGAGGTGACACCCAGCTGCTGCCACTCTCTGCCCCAGCTGCCTGCACCCTGCCCCAGGTAATCCTCTCCCCTCTCATCCATATGGCATCTGGGGAGACTGCTGGAGAGCTTCCAAAAGCGTGGGGCCTGGGGTAGCCGCCCCACCACATCCTATTGACGGGACTGCTCTGGGCGGGACAGCTGGGGTTTGGTGCATCAGACTGATGGTACACTGAATTCATTTTTTTTCTTTTTATGAAGAGAAGGTAACTTTCTCTCTCCCCTTCCACCTAGCCCCCTTCCCCAAATAAAAAGAGTCAGAGACTTGAAGTAAAGAAATAATAAGAAATCCTATTGAATCTTAGAGGAAAATCTAGCCTGATCTTCAGATTACTTTTATATGGAATTGAAAGCAGAGCAAACAAAATAGAAGAAGTGAAAGAGTACTTTGAATAAACATTTCATCTTTTATTTTAAATCCGTATTAATCCAGAATTTACACTAATACTTGGTAGTCAGCCCTTTCAAACATCATAACAACCAGAATGACTTACAGGGAGTGGCCTGTTTTGAAACAGCGGACAAATACTTACCCATTCTATTCTCTCGTACACCTCCCCTTTTCTATCCAAAGAGTTCGTTGGTGGTTTTCCCCCCATTTTTCTGTAACTGGAAGATTATTTTGCATATAACCTCTGCTGAAGTACACAAAGTCCAGATTCACAATTAACTGTCCATTTAGCTAATTCATGCACATTTTTTTAAAGCAAAATCCAGATTTTAATGATTTACAAAGGAAAACTTTAAGGGAAGTAGTAATGGAAAACCTAGCCTGTTTGTCTAAATGACTAGTGGAAGGAGAGATTTAAAAGAATTGTACTAAAATTTAAGCATACACATAAGCTTTTAGTGCATAATTAGTTTAGAAATTTCTACCTATGCTTAAATTGCTTGAAAATCATTTTAATAGCATACATCCACCCAGAAAGTTCGTGTTATAGAAAATGTATCCATTTTACTACTGTCATTTAAGTAACATATTCTTGCAGATTGTTTGTAAATTCATTAATATCTAATTTCAAGGAATAAATATTGAG
This sequence comes from Carettochelys insculpta, assembly GCF_033958435.1. Lineage (NCBI taxonomy): Eukaryota > Metazoa > Chordata > Testudines > Carettochelyidae > Carettochelys > Carettochelys insculpta. Next base: position 160,723,463 of record NC_134138.1, on the reverse strand, counting down.
GTTTTTCCCTACTTTTTAATTGACAGGTAGATGAAGATGAACCTTTATTTATGAGTCTGATTAATGACCTATTTCCTGGAATTGCTCTTGACAAGGTCTGGTATCCTGAGTTAGAGATGGCCATTCAGAAAGCAACGGAGGAAGCAGGGCTTGTTCATCATCCTCCATGGATTCTTAAGCTTATTCAACTGTATGAAACTCAGCAAGTCCGACATGGTTAGCATGCCAAATGAGGGGCTCCTACTTCCTTAGAGCAGTCTACATTTACTTTCTACAAATTTTAGATATTGTTCATTAATAATGTATTTTGAAATTAAACAGATGTCATTTTAAAGCCTCATATGGACTCTTGTATGTGAGCATTGTTAAGAATAAGTTTTACAGTAAACAAAGAGTCCACCTTGTCCATATAATATTGACATTTTAGCTTTTTTAGGCTATGTCTACACAGCAGCATTATTTCAGAATAAGCTATTCCAGAAGAGATTTTCTGGAGTAGCTTATTCTGAAATAACTTTGCCACTTTCTCTGGGAGCGGCATGGCAATGACCAACCCAGAAGATGCTAATGAGGCATGGATGTAAATTTCCAGCACCTCATTAGCATATGGTCACGTGATTCAGAGTCTGGAAGAAGCTCTTCTGGACACCAAAATAGCTGTGTAGAAGTGCTGCACACAAGGACCTCGTGGAAGGAAATCCTCCTTCTGGAAGCCCATCTTTCTTAAAATTTTGAGGAAGAAAGGGCTTCCAGAAGCAGGATTTCCTTCTGGGCGATTCCCATGGGCCATGCTTATACACAGCTATTTTGAAGTTCCGAAGAGCTTCTTCTGGACTCCAAATCAAGTAACCATATGCTAATGAGGCACTGGAAATTTACCTCCACGCTTCATTAGCATCTTCTGGGCTGCTTATTTCCACACCGCTTCTGGAGAAAGTGGCATGTGTGGAAACGGCCTTCGAGAATTACTTTTTATGGGCAATCAGTGTGTGGCCTTGAGAAGTGAAGTTTCTAAGGAGAATATTAAAATGCAGAGCATGTATTTTATTTACTCCCTCCATTCACACTTCTTGCCAAATGTGGAACAGCTGATTTTGTTCAATATTCTGGGAAAAAGTAAAATTCAGGCAGAAAGTAATCGTGACTCTTTTCTGTTAAAATGGAGAGATTGCAAATGAAACTGTCTCAAAAACTTAGCGGTATATAGGCATTACCCCATGCCAGGTGTAATTCCTAACACCTTTCGGACTTCAATGTTGGTCATTTCAGTTGAAGATAGAATAGAAGATGATCCACTTCATAGAAGGGTAACAAAGAAAGTAGTACTACCAGATTTACAAACAATGTGAGATTTCAAACACCAGAATTATTTAGCCTGGAACTGGGAAGAGATAAAGGGATTCTTACTAAAGTTATCAAGATTTATGAAGGGATTTGTGAAGGATGATCCTTTTTATGATTTCCCATAGCACATGAGTCAGGGATTAATAGCTTAAGTTATTATTCAGATGGTGCACTTAGAACAAATAAAAGAAGATATTTCTGCACAAGGTATATTTAAATTTGTGGTCTTTGCTGTCTCAAAAAGTCATCTAACATGATACAGCTAGTTAAACTAAAGAGCTGAATAATGTTGTGACTAATAATGGTTCTTCTTGATTCATTGGCCTAATGCAGAATGAAATTAATTATGTGGCCCATGTACTATCTCTTGGGGCAATGCCAATAATAGAGCTAGGAAACAGATCCCCAGGATCCACTGAGAGCAGAAGGCCTGCTTTCAGTGCCTCCCTATTGGGTCTGGGCTCCTGAAATTCTGGCATAGCTCCTGGCAGTACAGCTCCAATGGAAACTGTGGGATGGAAGCAGAGAGACATCTCTGGAAAGTTAAAATCACCTTCACCTGTATTAACTTTCCATGGCTAATTTTATAAAAAGGAGGGGGGACAGTACACATAGTCTTAGCTCCAACTCTTCCCAGTTCCTTCACCACTCATGGATCTTCAGATTCTGAGAGCTCTCCAAGGACCTTATATGGGGCTGGATCTTGCACAGTTCTGAGCACTTCCTACAAGATATTGGACATACATAAGTTTTCCTTTTAGAGGGAGTCAGCTCACAGCCACTTTGCATTATGTATGATTGGGTCCATAATGTTTGTCAGAAACTCTGTGCCACTAAATCCTGCCATAACTTTATGTCTTAGATTTTCAAATTCACCTATGGGATTTTGATGCACAATTTTCATTGCAATTAATGGGAAATGGTTGCCCAAATTCTAGGGTTGACTTTGAAAATCTGTCTCAATGTCCCATCTGCTTGCCACTGATGCCATTGTTTCTTGGCACATAGCTGTGTTGATTTAATATAAAGTAACTGAAGTAAGAGCAGCTATAGCCTAATTTTAATTTATTGTGTCAGAGCTCAATAGGCAACATGAGTATAAGCTGATGAAGTAACGAGCTTGTCTGTTACTAAGAAAAATATATCAAAAATGTCTTCATGGTTTATGAAAGTGTAAGGTTTTGTTCCTTGTACTCCAGGAAGACAGGCTTGGTTTTGTATACCAATTGGAATAACTCTTTCTTGTAAAAGATATTTTAAAATGATTGTGTTTGTTTTCCACCAATCAAGTGTCAGCACATATGAACATTAAAATGCAGAACTGCCAAAGGGAGGATAGACAGCCATGTTGGCTTGCCTAGCAGAATGAATCAGGCATTTATGAAAGCCTGATTAAGAAGGCCTTTAATGAAACTTTTAAAAAAATCATTTAATTCACCATCACAAAATTGGAGTGAAAAATGTCTTTTTTAAAATTTAGTTTCAGTATTTAAAAAGCAAGATTCTGATACAACTCATCATTAAATTTGGGTCTGACGTTTTGCCTTTTTATTGTGAAACAAGTTTATGTTGTTTTAAGGTATGATGACTCTGGGTCCGACTGGTGCAGGAAAGACAAAATGCATTAATATCTTGATGAAAGCAATGACAGACTGTGGGACTCCTCATAAAGAGATGAGAATGAATCCAAAGGCAATTACAGCTTCCCAGATGTTTGGTACTCTCGATGTAGCTACAAATGATTGGACAGATGGCATTTTCTCAACTTTGTGGAGAAAAACTTTGAAATCAAAGAAGGTAACTGAATATTGTGATCTGACAGTCAATAATAATATTTAATGCTGTTTCTGTAAGATATTTATTACAATGAAATATCTCACTTTCAATGCTTCATTTATGTGAAGGATTTGTTTTGATCAAACCAAATCAAATTTGAGACTAGATTTTTGGCTGTTGTTTGTGTCTGAGATATTATGAATATAAACAAGCAGGGGAGCTAACAATCTCACCAGCCCCCTGAGTAAGGTGTTGGGGACAGCTCCATGCCTCCAGAAGAAACATAATCTTGGGTAGAATGGGCTTTGTTGGGCCACCCCTCCCCAGAGACCTCACAGCCACTGGGAGTGTGACATGCAGTGCTCCAGCTTTGATTTAAAGTGCCCAGGGCTCCAGCCACCACTGGTCCTGCAGTAGCAGTAGTGGTGCAGGAGCCTCTGGCCATTCTGAGGTATTGGGCCTCTGGGAAGTCTTCACCTTTGCCTTACCCCCATCCTCAGGCCTGTACACAGTGTTCCTATGAAGAACATGCCAGAGAACACTCACCCCTCACCCAAGCAGAGACTTGAAGTTCTAGGGCTGGATCAGCGAGCTCTGTAGGGTTTTAGTTCCTCTTTTAACTGCTGTAAACCTTTAGTCCTTCTATTCTTTTCAACTCCCAATGCAAGACTTTCAGTGCTTTTGCATAGAGGCAGAGGCTTGGTCTACCCTAGGCAGTTAAGTCAATTGCAGATACAGAGATCTAACTACAGCAATAGAGTTTGTCCCGTAGACCTCCCTTGCTCCTTGCAATAGTGAGGAGTACAGGGGCTGTCTGCTGACCCCTGATAGGTCGATTTCACATGTCTCCATCAGGCACATGAAATTGAATCCCGGAAGATTGACCTGGAGTGAGTCAGTCTTCCAGGTAATGTAGATGTAGCCAGAGAGTGGGAATCAATTCCACCCATGTTTTACAGCAATGCTGCTCCAGATCTGTAACAATATCGAAGCAATGTAGTTACAGCCAGGCATGAAGGAAAAGTTGCATACTGATTTTTCCTTTCTCTTTTCTGAACTGGAGACAGTGCTGCCACAGAACCAGAACTGTTATGAGGCTTGCACTGTGTTTTATTTAGGCCTTGGAAAATGTGATATGAAAGAATTAAGCATGTTAAGGGACTGTGGGCCTGCTCCTGGTTTCTCCCTGTGTTAATGGAACTTTTTCATCTGCTTCTGTGGGAGGAGGATCTGGCCACATGGCTGTCACAGGGGAAAGCAGTACTTCTCTGTGTACATCAGCTGAAATGAACTTTTTGTCATTTTGATCAAAAGAATCTTGGGTACGACCCACAGTAGTAAAATGAGATTTCAAATTATTAGGTAAATAAGAGAAAAAGGGAAACATTATGATTAATAATAAAGCATTCAGCATTGGCTCAGATAATTCACAAGTCAATGTTTTATAAAGTAATGTGCTCTCTGAGGTGTTCAGCAAAATTGTATTTTTGATCATAGTATTTATGTTTGTACATGTGTATTTTAGGGAGAACACATATGGATAGTTCTGGATGGTCCTGTGGATGCAATATGGATTGAAAATCTAAATTCTGTGCTCGATGATAACAAGACCCTTACACTGGCGAATGGAGATCGTATTCCAATGTCCCCAAACTGCAAGATTGTTTTTGAGCCCCATAACATTGATAATGCTTCCCCAGCAACAGTATCTCGTAATGGGATGGTCTTCATGAGTTCTTCAGTGTTAGATTGGAGGCCCATTTTAAAGGCGTGGCTACAAACTCTGCCTGCTGTGCACTCTGATGTACTCTGGAGCAGCTTTAACAGTGTATTTCAGGTATTAAGGCCAATCTTGCTACAAAAATAATTAATTCTAATCTTCTTACTTAACACTTATGGGTAAATTAGCATTTTCCCCTACAATCTACTTCAGTTGTTTATCACCGTTATTTAGTAGAATAAATAACAGACATAGGCTATGTATACACTTCCCCATTCTTTGAAGGGGGCCTGGTAATCAGGGTGATAGGAGATTACTAATGAAGTGGTGTGATGCGTATGCAGCACTTCATGAGGCAAATTCTCTCCCATGGCAACTTCGAAGTGTCAAAGTTCAAAGTGCCAGCATGTTGTGTAGCTGTGGGCACTTCGAAGTGCCCGCGCTATTTTGAAGTGCCTTTACTCCTCAAAATTTTGGGCGAAAAGGCACTTCAAAGTAGTGCGGGCACTTCGAAGTGCCCGTGGCTACACAGCATGCCAGCATTTTGAAGTTTGACACTTCGAAGTTGCCGCGGGGGAGTATTTGCCTAATGAAGTGCTGCACGCGCATCACACCACTTCATCAGTAATCTCCCGTCACCCAGATTACCAGGCCCTCTTTGAAGAAGGGGGCAAATGTAGACATAGCCGTAGAGAAGAACATATTGCAGACAAAGGAAGGGTCTATAACAATTGTTTACAGTCTGAATTAAACATAATTATGTGGATAATGTAGCCAAAAACTTAAGTGGTGGGAGGGCTTTTCCCTTTATTTTTGTATTTTAGAATCTGTTGGCTGGTGAAAGTAAATTATTATTTCTGTTTGATTATTTGATGCTGCAGGCTGGCAGAATTAATTTATGATGCTTGGTGACTAGCAGTGTTTGTGGTATTTTAATTATGACCGGAGTGATCAAGAGGTTCTAAATGGGCTTTTTATTTGTTTTATATTTAAATAAACAAACTAGAAAAAGCAGGCCAAATTCATCCTTACTGAAGCTCCATTAACTTCAGTTACAGCAGAGGTGTATTTGGTCCATCAGGTATATATTCTGTAGGCATACATTTTTAAGTTAAGGTATATGTGCATGATATATTCGACATAGCACTTCCTTAGTAAATTATGTTTCAATCATACTGAATCCTAAAGGACCAGAGGGAAAACTCAGAATGTCTTTTCCTTTCATATTACAAATAGAAAATGGTATGTAACTCTCTGCAAGATATTCATGAATGAGGCAAAGACTGGGAATTTATTAATCACCAGGGATGGTCCTACACAATAATGGCTGTTTAATAGATTTACATGTAAAATATTGTCTCTGATGGTACTGAAACATAATTTTCCTTCATAAAAATTACTATTGAAAGTTAATGCTGTGTGTTCTTTTTGCCTTTGTATTTTTTTCTTAATTTCTTTAGTTGGCACTTGTAGCAGTACTGAAACTGATCTTTCCTTTCCTTTCTTACTACCTGTCTCTTTTGCCAATTCTCCTTATTCTTTTATCTTAGATATCATAGCTGTTTTTTTTTTCTCACAATTTACCATCTTCTCCATTTTTGTTGGATTCTGTAACTGAGCTTTATTGTGTTGGTCTTTGAACTGTCATTGTAAGAAAAGTTTATAAATATGACAAAAGCAATGACTAATATACTATTACATTAGCTAGAATGTTAACAAATGACTTCTCATAGAAAGACACCATTGCTTAGCTGTTAAAGCACCTGTATGGTTAACAAATGAATTCTCATAGAAATATTTAATCTTAGTTTATTTCCATTTACATTGAAACCACTTCGACATTGCATTCATTTTGCTCTAAAATGTGTTTCAAAAAGTAATGATCAGACTTAATATTTCCTGCAGTGGTAAGAAACATAACTCTTATAATAAATTTAAAAAATATGCTTCCAAAATAATGTGTGTTTGGGTCAATTTACTGCTTCTTTCCAAAAATCTTCTTTTATATGTTATGCTATATCTTGTTCTGAAAGAATAATAGCTATATTTAAAATATCCAAGCCTGAAGCCACAACAGTAATGTTAAAAAAGTATATTCTAGTATCCTGAGAGATGGAAAAGCAGTGAAATGTAAAGTGTGTTCCCTGATAAAGAAACTTGGAACTTGCCAAATGTAAACCAAAGCTCTCATACTGTCAGTTCTCCTTTCACTTTTAATGAGCTATCTTTGCCTTACCAATAATGAGGATGATGACACTGCTTTTACACATACCGATTCCATATATAGATGAATCACTTTCGTCTTAATACTTTTTTCAGTATAAAAACTGGATAAGTCAAGTATACAAGAGAACTTCATACAATAAAGTTTAGTAACAGCAGTGTTAGAGCTTCAGGTATGGGAATATTCCCATTAGCCCCAATATAGATAATCACACAGACATAAACAGCTTATAATATGTAGGTAATATGTAGAAGAACAGTGTATACAATGCTACAGAGAGAGATATATACACCAGGTACAGAAATGGTCTTCAGTTACCACTTGTACTAAACCACTTAAATCAATGCAAATTAAAATAAGTTTAGCTCTATATTAGGTGAGGGATCAAATGCAATTTTCACTGTTAGTTTACAAGGAACAATCATTTCTGTGCTTATACAACATTAAAAATCAGTATATAAGAAAAATACAAAACATGAATAAAATCTCAGGGCCAGTTCATAATCAGAAATAAGACCTGTGCAGGAGAGTTGCCTTATTCCTTTGTTTGGCACAGAAGTCCTGTCAATCTGTACTAAACCATAATGCAACAGGACTGCCAAAGTGAATATTATTATAATTCTTATCATGGTAATATTCTCTTAGAAGACCAAAATACTTTGCTATACAAGAACCACTTCACCCATCACTGAACACAACATGTGGCATGGAATTGCAGCAGCTGTTTAATAGCAAACAACAAAGGTTGACAACAGTTTAGGACAGGAAGTGAAGAAGATTATGTACAATATCAGTATGAAACTCGGAGCAAGTTATTTATTTATTTATGTTTAAAATATACGCAATTATAAAAGTTCATTTTTCTGTATAAAATGTAATATAAAGACCAAAAGAAAAGAATAAACTCACAAAAACCTATTGGCTGCATCTACACTAGCAAGTTCTTTCAAAAGATTTTTCAAAAGAAGGGAGCTCTTTCAAAAGATCTTGCGGTGCATCAAAAATGCAACAAAAAGCATTCTTTTGAAAGTAAATTGAAAAACTGTGGCACTTCTTTCGAAAGCACTCTTCCCAACGGTGGCCCTGCCTACCCCAAAATGGTGGCCGATGGATCGGTGACTGGCCAGGGTGGCCAGCTTCCAGAGGGCGATGGCCACCCTTGTCTGGAGCAGGAGCACCGGCCTCAGATAGGTGTCATGGTTTTGGAGTGCTGGGGCGAGCCAGTGGCACAGCTCCAGGAATGACCCCTTGGTCATCCTGAAGTTCTGTAGCCACTGGTCATCGCCCCAGTCCTCCAGCACCAGCTGGTACCACCAGTTGCTGCTTGTGGGGAAGCTCCACATGCCGCCAGTGAGCCAGGGGACTGGGTGGGGACGTCACGCCTTGAGGATGGCTTCCAGGAGGGTGGCTAATAGGGTGGCCACCCAGAGCAGCTAATGCATGGTGGTCAGGACCGTGGCTAGTGCACCGGCCGTGGCCTCGATGGGGAGGGAGGGCTGCTCAGGTTCCACGGGAGCCTGGGGTGCCTCCCCTACTCTTCATCAATCTGTGTGCCTGGGGACAGGTAGCTGGCCCTCCGCATGTGCAGGCCAAGGCTTGAGGTGGGGGGTCTTCAAAGGGATGACAGGCGGCCACCCCAGAAGGGCTCATCTGCCATGCAACCCTGCCTGCGGCACTTTCTGCCCCTGTACTTATAAAAGAGTTCTCTGAGTAGTGCGCTCAGGGCCTTTCAAAAGGGTGGGTCAAACCTTCAATCCCCATTTGCCTGTGTGGATGATCCGTTTCTAAAGGACAGCTTTGGACGTTCAGTTTCAAAAGCCGTCCTTTCGAAAGGGAGCTGTAGTATAGATGCAGCCTTTGAGGAAAAGTATTTCCTTTTCTCAGCTTTGAACTTGCCACACTTTAATGTAATTGCATGTCTCCTTGTTTTTGTGTTCTGAACCAGAGAAAACAGAAGCTCCTAATATATCTTCTCAATAGCATTCATATTTTCATATACTTTTTATTATTTCCTCATATTATTTTTTCAGTTCATGTAGGCCCAAATATCCAAATAAATGATAAACTTATTTCAACTATCTTCCTAGAGCTTGCAACCTACTTTCTTCCAGTGCACAGAAAGCATTTAAAATAAAGTAACAGAAATTTATTGAATAACTCTAGAAACAATAAACCCTGATTCTCCTCTCGCATCAGTTTAAACCAAAGATATCACTTCAGCTATACTAGTGAAAAACCAGCATGAGTGAGAGCAGAGTCATATTCCAGAAGTTGAGGAGTGGCACTAATGTATCTATTGCTATTGGCAAGCTTTGTGTCCTTATCTTTCAGCCCCAAAATGGCAAAAATAAATGTGCAGAACTGGTATGGAAGACTTCCAATGTAATTCAAGAACATACTCTGAATAGCTCCTTTTGAAGATTGCACTATGTAGCCCTTATGAATAATTTTACAAATGATGATAATACATCAAAACTTCATATTTAGGATGTTTAGTAGTACAGGTTGAGTCACTCTAATCTGGCACCCTCAGGACCTGACTAGTGCTGGGTGAGAGAATTTGCCGGATGACGGCAGGTCAATTTTGTTTAGCAGTATTATCAACCCTTCCACTGCTCACTAGGCTCTTAGAAGACATTTAGGGGAAAACTAAGGCTAAATAACAGGATAGAACACTGAGAGCCAGGACTGATGGTGAAAAACAAACTTTATGGGACCCCAGGAAACTTTGCCACACTCATGATAAGTGGTCATTCCATTAACTAAAATCATGCCAGATTACAGGGGTTTCTGGACAAGAGAGTTCTGAATTAGAGAGGTTCAACCTGTAGTGATTTTTTTTTTAATGTTTAAATATGAATATTTGTACTTACAGGAACTGAAGTGATACATATTTAAGGCACAGAATATAGCAACGGAACTTTTGTATTAAAATAAATCATGGCAACGATTTATGCATTTTTAAATGGGTTTCTTTATACTCTAATGTAATGTTTTCTTTTGCAGGATTTGATTGATTTTGTTTTCACTGCTGTGACACCAAAAATGCCAGTTTTAGAATGCATGTACATCAAACAAGCTATTGACCTCCTAGAGGTAGATATGACATCAGATTATCTGTTTCTTATTTTGTTATTTGTGCCTGGATGTTATTCAGAGCAGGCAATGGTTACACATTGTGTCCCTTTACAGGGTTTATTGGCAGACAGAAATGAGAAGCAGCCCAGCCAGGAGCATGTAGCTCGCTTCTTTGTTTTTGCTATAATGTGGTCAGTAGGAGCTCTTCTGGAGTTGGATGACAGAGTGAAAATGGAACGGTTCTTACAGAATCATTCTGCAACGCTGGAACTTCCAGCTGTGAATGGAGAAGAAACCATGTTTGAGTTTGGTATTAATGATTGTGGCCAGTGGGAACACTGGTCAAAGAGGGTTTGTATGCAGTGATATACTAATTTGTTCTTCTGAGTATTCCTGGTAAATGTATTTGATGAGAGAAACATTGTCTTTCACTCATTAAAATGTGTAATTTAATTTGGAATATTATGCCTAATAAATGACCCTAAGATTCTTTTTTTGAAGGAATTTTTCTTCCTGCACAAATATTTTGGGTCAGAGCTTGGGAACAGACAGTGGAAAAAGTTTGGGAGTAGAACAGAAACAAGTCTTTGTTTTCTCTAGTGCTGATCACCATAATATAATTAAGTTCCCTCTGCAAAGCCCAAAGTAGTCTCTACAATGAATAATCAGTGTGGAGGGAGTCTTGCACCATTTGGGAAATCAGGGCAGCCCCCTAAGTGAATGCTAGTGAACACTCTGCTTTCAAGAAAAAAGTCTTTCCAAACAGTATGTTTGCTTTGATGTTCACTGTATGGTGCTCTGGTGATCCTCAAGAAAATGTCTAACCTATTGTATATATTATTTCTATTTCAGGTACCTGAATATGTTTATCCCAAGGATTCAGTGCCAGAGTATACTTCCATCCTAGTTCCAAATGTAGACAATATCCGAACAGATTTTCTAATGGACACTATCATGAAGCAGGGGAAAGCTGTTCTACTTATTGGAGAGCAGGGAACAGCAAAAACAGTTATGGTTAAGGTACACAGAAAAAAAAATCCTCTCATTTTCATAGCACAGCATTGCTACAAAAATAATGGACCTGATCACATGTCTCACACTGAAATGGGCAGGTTATAAAACACACCACATTAAATTACAGCAATTTCTATTGAGATATTTTGCTCAGTACACACAAATTGTAGTTGTGAAAAGGATACGTAATAGCTATCATTTTGTTAGTTGTGGTCAAAGAATCATGACATAATCTTTATGGAAGTCCTCTTTTTTCAGATGTGGTCTTCTGATTTCTCATGAAAATATAGAGGGCTTGCTAATAAACTACCTCTGTCCTGAAGCTTTTTTTTTTTTTCGTTCCTTTAACGCCAACTTTATTTTCCACATTGCAAAGGCATGTTTCAGCAGCTAAGAAGGACAGAGATAAAAACATTTTTCTTCACTTGGAAATTTTTCAGAAGCCAAGTTCAATAGTTCTTATCTGCCTTCTTCATTTACTAATAGAAAATGACTGATCAGGGTTTGTTGTTTTTCTTTTTTAAAAAGGATAGATACTAAAAGCATTACTTTCAAAGTTCCCTCTATTGTCGTACACATGTAAAACACTCCTAATTAGTCTAATGGTCCATGTACAAATTTAATAACTTACTACATAAAAACCCCAAGTCAAGGAAGAAAGATGTCCCAAGTTATAGACAACACCAATTCACCATCTGGCTACTCTACTTACTGTGGAATGTACCTTTTAAGACCCATCTTAAAGTACTTTGTACTGATGCTGATAGCAATTAATATGTTTTCAGTTTAGCTGTTGGTGCCACTCTGCCTGCCAATATAATGTCAATTTCTATTCCTGGCACCTGTTGGGAAAACTATTTTAGCAGAATGAAAGGGAGTGTGTAGATGGTGGTCCTGATATTCTACATACTGGAATTCAGCCATATGCTAACAATAGCCAGCCTTCAGCTGCCAGTCCCCTCCCTAAAAATACTTAGATTGTTTTCTCCGGAGTCATTTATCTAAACAGAAAATAAAACAAAAATCCCCAAGGACAAAATTTTCAATGGAAAATTTCCCAATTTATTGAAAAAATTGAAAAAGTTTTGAGTGTGAATACAATGTAATGTTTATAATAGAGGCTAGTTTGAAAACCTTTACTATTGCAGTTGCTATTGGGAGCTCTACTGTTGTTAGAGTAGAAGACCTCATTTATACTGCTGTGACAGAGTGGAAAATGAGGCCCAGAATCTAGTTAATAATCTGACATTGAGAGTTCCTGTCCAATAGCTGCCAAAAATTATGCCACTTTTCAGCAATAGGACTTCTACAAACAGGAAATCTCAGAAGACCTTTTAAGTCAAAACTGTTTATTCCAAATATATTTAAGCATTAATTATTTGATCTATAATTATTCTTTCTATGTGAAGAATCACAAATGTTGTACTAAACAAAAAGAGACAGTATTTCTTTCAAACAGTTCTGAAATTTATTATGTCACATGAGCTCTTATTAACACCACAAGAAGAGTGAAGTGCAGTGAAGTGCTCCAGCTGACAAGCTGCCTATGGTGTTATTCAAACGCCATAACTGTGGGTGTTTCAGGAACACCGTATTTTGAGTCTTCCTTAGCAAAAGTGCTTCTAAAAGGCAGCATATTTGAAAGGGAGATTCTGGTTTGGGCAGACAGCAAAATCAAGAACCTAGTGTTGTTCATCAAAATATCTTTTTGAGGCTGGGAAATATTTTACTTTCTCATTTAACTCATTTTCCGTCTGCAGTTGTTCTGTAGATCAGATAGTTATAAACTTTGACTAATAGTCATGCAGAGCTCTAAATATTTCCAGTGCTGAGGTTCTGAAATTGGAGAATTCTCATTCAATTCTGTTCTAAAAGTACGGATATAAATTATGTTTGATATCTTCATCCTTATAAGCAAAATCAGTCTTTTACAAATGTTCAATTAAAAATGCAATTGAAATCCCAGGTTTTTCATGCAGCATATGTAGAAACTTACTCTTTTAAACAAAACATCAGAAAACAGTTTCCTCCTTAATGTACCTGTCTGATTTCACTTGACTTCAGGATTTGTGGATTTCACCCTAAGTGAAGATGTTGATGTTATAAATACCTAAAGCAGTGCAGAGAGTTGAACCTCCTCCACTGCTTAAAGTGATAATCAACAATAGCAGTAACAGTATGAGTCTTTAAACCCAGGTCTTTGTAGGTAAAAAGGCTTTCAGACCTTAACAAAGATTGTTTGCATTATCAGGAAAAGAGAAATATCAGTCCCTTTGTTATGCTTCATTCTCATTTACACAAGTGCCCCTTTATCTTCAGAAAAACAAAAAGAATTTAAGATTTATTTGCTTTATACTAACAATCACCACGTCTACTTTTGCAACAATTGAGGATATCTGCTAAAACCCTGTAAACTTTAATACTATACATTGATTGCAAGATTTTTATTTTTATTTTTGATTCAGATTATAGGCTCATAATGTTTGTCTTAAATAAACTTTTGTTAGTATTTTAAACTAAATAATAAGACCAAGATTCTTCAGAGTGGCCAATGATTTTGGTTGGTTCTTTCTATGGATACTCAACTTGAGATACTTATGTGTGATTTTTCAGGTGTGCAGAACTTCAGTGACTCTCATTGGCTTTGTCTAGAATTGTGGATGGTTTGCAATTCTGAATTTCATAAAACGTGTTTATTTTATAGGGTTACACCAGCAAATATGATCCTGAACTTCATCTGACAAAGCGCTTAAACTTCTCTTCTGCCACTCTGCCAAATATGTTCCAAAGGAGTATAGAAAGCTACATAGATAAAAGAATGGGCACTACCTATGGACCTCCAGCTGGAAAGAAAATGACCATATTTATTGATGACATCAACATGCCTGAGATTAATGAATGGGGAGATCAGGTGAAAAAAAAAAAGTTAGCATTAAGCAGTGCGTGAATGCAGATGTTTCATGTGTACCTAATGGAGAAGCCAACTTGATACAGAGATGTGTTTTAGACTTTGCAAATACTTAAAGGAGAACTCAAAATCCAAATTTCTTGCTCAGCATGTTTGCAATAAATATTAACAATGGGGCGTTTTGTTTAAAATTACCCACCGTTTGTGGCAATGACACCATGGCCCAACAGTGTTTTATAGGCTGTAGCTGTGGACCTGTTGTGAACAGCATTAGACAATGCAGCGCTTAAATGCCACTGGGCACCCAGAGTACTGTCAATGCCAGTGTTTTTACCATTACTTTACTACTGGTGGTTGTGGAGAACTAGACATAGCAGAAGTGCTAAATACTAAAGGGGAAATAGTATCTACTGGATTATAAATATCTCTGTGCTACTTTCCCCCATAATAGATCAGAATTTGTCAGAATGAAGTGCTTAGAATCTGCATCAAGCCATTTGATAAGCATTGTGGCATTTAGGCCTTTCATCCCAGTTACTTGTAGTGCTTGTGGTGATTATGAATTGGCTGTACTGAAGGCAATGCACCAGCTCTAACCTTGAGGTACTTAAGTGTTTCTGGGCATTTCCCTTTTCCTTGTCCCCCAGTGTCCTATTATATAGTGGAAAACCTAGCTGGTCACCTGAATCCTTGCCTATGATTACAATATATTTAATTTTGATGCAGCCAGCCCTGAGTATCTGAATCTACTAGTCCCACATGCCATCCTGTTTCTGAGATGCTTGGAAGAACAGTAGGTGTTAGCTAAAGTTCAAAAAGATAAGCTAGCTTACTAGATAGTTTAGACAATTCCTGGACAAATAATCAGTCACATCTGCCTAAGTAGTCCAAAACATTTGGAATAACTTATTTGTTTTCTTTTGTTCCTTTCCAGAATTATATTCTATAAACAACACGATGCATTGCAAAGTACTCTGCCTTTTTCTTTTGCCTGCTCATTTATTGTATTGGAGACCTGGATTCTGATGGACTGTCAAAATAATACCTGTTTATTCCCTTTACATTTCTGTCAGATCACCAATGAGATTGTAAGGCAGCTGATGGACCAGAAGGGTTTCTACAGTCTGGAGAAACCAGGAGAATTTACTAATGTGGTTGACATCCAGTTTGTAGGTGCCATGATTCACCCTGGAGGAGGTCGGAATGACATTCCTCAGCGCCTGAAGCGTCAATTTACTGTTTATAACTGCACCCTACCTTCCAATTCATCTATTGACAAAATATTTAGAACACTAGCTGAAGGCTATTTCTGCGTGCAGAGAGGCTTTCCAGAAGAAATATGTAAACTGGCATCAGCATTAGTACCTACAACTCGAAAAGTCTGGCAGGCAGCTAAAGGAAAGGTAAAAAAAAGTGACTGTTGTTAACAAGTCTATACTTGTGCCATGCCTGAAATGGTAGGAGAATTATGGGGATTTTTTAAACTACAACACAGTACCTGTGGACTTTCTGTTATAATGATAATCAGCACTCACAGAATCTGTCTGTTGGAAAATGTGATGGTGGCTGTGATGCTGATGGGATGGTATTATTATGATGTTATTTTATGCTGTCTGTGGCAGCTCTGTGCTTCTTGTGTTCGGGGGACCACTTTTTACTAGGCACTGTGCAAACATCTAGTGAATATAAATGTCTTTTCCAGAGAGCTTACATTCTTAAGAGCAAAAATCGCAGGTGGGAAAGAGTGCAGGCTGTGGAAACAGAGTAACAAAAATAAGAGGATCAGAGCAATTCTTGGGTGATCATAAGCAATAGTCAGATCTTGCCATTTGTCTATCTGTAATCAAATTGTATTTTATATGCATGTTGAGGTCATTATAAGCAACCCAAGCAAGTAATCAACAATGAATAACATCATACAAATGTTTTCTCCTTTCAATACAGAAATTGTTTGCAAATAGATTGTGAAATATTTAAATTTGTTTATTTCAAATTGTTGATGAATTTCTTCAGCAAATAATTCTTGGCTTGCAGATTGCTTGCAAATGATTCATTGTGAATATACAATAATCATGCTGGGTTGGCTAGATATTTACATTTCTTGGGCAATATCCTGGTTGCTGGGATTTGTCAGTAGAAGTTTGTGTCAGGAGATATCTTGTGACCAAACTTCTGTCGACAGAGCACATCCAGACTGCAAGGTGAATCGAAAAAGTGATCTGCTCTGTCAACAGAGAGTGGCCAGGCTGCCTGGTGTCAAAGCGAGACATGAGCTGGTCCCAGGCCCATGGTCACCACTCCATGCCAGCCCTGAAGCAGTGCTCCATCTTCCCCTGCATGGCCCACAGGTTGGGATTGTGGTTGTGCTGCAGCTCCTCACACACCTACCAATGGCCCCTCCAGCTGCGGGTTCAGCCTTGTGGCTATGTGCGGGTGCTTGGCCCTCAGTTGGTGCAGGTTCCGCTGTAAGGAAGATGAGGAGAGATGGTGAGTCATTCATGCAACGCAGCCCCTAAGGCCATACCCCCACCATAAGCAGCTACCAGTACCCCCTTGGGCAAGGGACAGGGATGTACCGGGATCAAAGCCATGCATGGCCTACACAATGGACCCTGCCACTTGGGGCCTCTGTGGTGCCTCTGGGACCATGCTGACTGCTGCAGCCCTCACCAGACAATGGGCTAGTGGGCAAAGGGCATGTGCAGCCAGATAGGGGTCCCCTCATGGTTGGCGGGTGAGTTGGGAGCAGCCTGGCCCTCCTCAGGGCCCATTCAGACACCCATGGCTTGCAACACCAGGAGGCTGCCCGTGCCTGGGGGCTGTCTGCTGGGTCCATGTGGGGCGCACTCCTGCTGCAGGTAGTTCCATGTGCTGGCACCACAGTGTGAGGTCCTGCATGAGCCAGCTGAGCGACACTCACAGCATACCCCATCTGTGCTCACCTCCCATGCCCAGGGGTGTGTGACACATGGGGGACTCACCAGAGGGATCCTTGCCCAGCTCTGGTGATGTCCAGGAGGTCGCCTGGCTGCTGGGGATTGGGTCAAAAACCAGTATGAGGCTGCTGGCCTCCGAATCCAGCTCTGGCATTGGTTGGGGCTGGGATGCCTCCTCCTCCTCCTCCTCCTCCTCCTCCTCCTCCTTCTCCTTCTGTGGGGGCTCCTGTTGCAGTGAGGGGACCTTGAGCACTGTATCAATGCTCAGCCTTCGGGGTGATGTTCTCCCCAGCCCCAGGATGCTGCTCAGCTCCTGACAGTAGGGGCATGTTGCTGGTCCTGTACCAGAGTGTCAGGCAGCATCCTGGGCCCACATATAGCCCTGCCTCAGTTCTTTCACCTTTTCTCTGTCCTGCTCCAGAGTGAGGTAGGGGTGGCCCCATTCGGACAGGGCAGTGGCCGTTCTGTACGAAATCTCCGTATTTCTGTGGCAGACTTTGGGGTCCTGCAGGCATTGCTCCTCTGCCCACTGGTCCAGGAGGGCCTGGACTTCAGCCCTGCTGTAGTAGAGGGCACAGCATTCAGGGTGGGTCCTCACATCCCTCAGTCTGCTCCTTTGTGGGCCCGAGGGGTTCCTGGTGTTCAGCCATTGCTACTGGGGTGCGGGTATGAGGGCGTATGGGAGACCTGCACGGCATCTGCTGCTACCACACTCTCAGCTTCCTGCTTAAAGGGTTCCTCCAGCTGCCTGTGGCTTTACGAATGGCCAAAGGCAGGAGCCATAGAGCACTGATAGCTGTGAACAGGGCGTCCACTGGGACATTTGGGTGGCATCCCAGAGGCCTTTTCTGTTGACAGAAGGGCCTCTGGAACATCCAGACCAGCGTTTTGCTAACAGATCTCTGTCAACAGCAGCGTTCTTCTTCCTGGCGAGCAGGGTGCAGCTGTCAACAAAAGCATTGTGTTCTGTTGACTTACTGTCCACAGAAAGCGCTTTACAATCTGGATGCTTCGCTGGTTTTGTCAACAAAACCCTGTACTCTAGACATAGCCTAGGTGATGCTTCTGTCCCTGCCTGGGTAATGAACTAAACTAACACACATACAGTGGGAACTGCAGATTTTACTATATAGAAGGTAATTGAAAATTCTCTCCTGGCACATGCTAAAATTTAAATTATTTTTCTCAAGCTTTTATGCTAATAAAACTTGAGTGCTGTAATGTTCACAGATATTAAGTATGAAAAGGCCACAAAGCCATTTGAATCACAGATTGTATTTGCATTTGAATAAATATTCAGTGAGCTCTAGTTGGAGGAATGGAATGAGGGTAAGGAATTGTCCATGTTATCTGGGCCTCAGAAGAGACAGAGGAGTAGGTAGTCAAACATTTTAAAAGTGAAAATTTATTCAAGAAATAGAAACTGTATTTTATAGATTTGTTCATTGTTCAAAGTTGCTCAACCCATATATTTGACAAACATCTTATGATTATATATCACTGTTGATTGGTTTGCAGTAATAGTAAATCATGATGTTCAGGATCTCTGTGACTGATCACCAAAGTCAAATGACATTTGTTTCGTGCTTTCATTGGGTGACAAAACGGATTGGCTGTTGTACTTCCAGCTGAATTCATTTAATTAATCACAAAAATAATTTCATTTTCTAATTCAAATAATTTTGTTTACTAGCCTGAAATTTGCTTTTGGTGTTCCTTTATCTGAATAAAATTTCACTCTTACAAATGCTCTGGAGAAGCAAACAAAATAAGGGGTGCGTGTCTCTGAACTGGAATAAAAAATAAATAATTTCCACCATATTTACTCCACTCTTCACAGAGGAACCATGCCCTAGGAGAGAACAAGTGTATATGTGAACTGTTAGAACTCTACATGTGCTAAATATAAAACAGAAAGGATAAAGATATTCATTATCTCAGAAGATGGAAAGGAGTTACTTCTGAAGTTATTTGGTTTGAAGAACTCTTCTCACCTTCATCTTCCTCCATATTCTTTTTCCTCCACCCTATCCTACATCATTTGCTTCCTCTTCTCCTCCCACACCACTCCAATTTCCTTCATCATCTTCTACTCATTCTTGTGAACAGAATAAATATTCTCAAAAAGAGAGAGGCGAAATCAGGAGAAACAGGAGAGGAGCGATGGGCCAAGAAGTGCAGCTGTTTTTAGTAATGCCTTTCATTCCATGGCTGGCTGAGCTGTCCTGACAGCACTTCATTTCTCATTTTGTGGCTTTGAAGATTTCTGGAGAAGCTGATATCCCACAGTAATTTAAGAGCCAATCATCACCCTAATCTTGTTTTACTTTCATGTTATAACTGCGTTCTAAATATCATGAATATCATGTCTTTAGAGCAAAATTAATTATGAATTTGATTTTAAAAATTCAGTGCTCATTTAATACCACATGGATAATTATGAAAGAACTATTTCAGTGTTTCTTAAGAAGTTATTTGAACATGGATGTGACGTTCTTTTGTAGATGTTACCAACTCCAGCTAAATTTCATTACATCTTTAATTTACGAGATCTCAGTCGTATTTGGCAAGGGATTCTTACTGTTTCCGCTGAAGCCTGCCAGAGCACCAGTGTTTTGGCTGGCCTCTTCCAGCATGAATGCAGTCGTGTTATTGCTGATAGGTTCATCAACCAAAGTGACAAAGCCTGGTTTGAAGATATGATGAGAAAGGTAAAGTGAATGATGTTCAATATTCACTCTGAAGGGAGCTCACAAAAAATGCAACTGGTGATGATAATATACCATGAATGGCACTTTTTTTATATAGGTTGCTTCCGAAGATCATGATCAAGACTTACTAGGAAATGACTGCAAAGAATTATACTTTGTGGATTTTTTGCGTGATGCCCCAGAAGCCACTGGGGATGAACCTGATGACACAGAGCTTGAAGCACCTAAAATTTATGAGTCTATTCCGTCCTTTGATAACTTGGCTGAAAGATTACAAATGTTCATGCAGCAGTACAATGAAACCATCAGAGGAACACATATGGACTTAGTGTTTTTCAAGGTATTGGTTTTTCTAATTGAGATTAAAAATGGCTGTTATTGAAAGTGACCCCCTATACAACACTTCCTTTGAAGATTTCTCTTTATTTAATAATGCGTGGATTTTATATGATGCTACCAAGATTATGAGTGAAGTTTGACCAAATTTGTCAATTCTGTGTAATATATGGAGATATGCATGTCATTTCATGGAACTGAACGGGACCTTGAGAGGTCATTGAGTCCAGTCTCCTGTCCTCACAGCAGGGCATATTGCCATCCTAGCAGACTTTTTTTTTTTCCAATCTATTTGCCCCAGACCCTTAAATGGCCCCCTCAGGGACTGAGCTCACAATCCTAGGTTTAGCAAGCCAATGCTCTAACCACTGAGATATCACCACCCACCCTGGAATCTCCCTTGCACTTAAAAACAAGACATTTAGGGTGCTGATTATTCCACCAGGCTCCGCGCACACTCGTTACTGAAAATCACTGTCCAACTCCCAACTCTTACCTTCTTCCTGCCTGAAACTCCACAGCAAAATCCTGTTGTATCCATTGAGGATACACTGATTTTCCCCTCCCTCTGAGCCATTGAGTCTACCCTGCCTCCTAAAAACATATGTGAATTTGACTTCTGTATGAGGTTTGGGCATGGCTCCAGTCATGTCAACTGGGCTGTGTGTAAGGTGAGGGGAAATCCATGCCTACCCATATCTGACAGGAGCACCGCATCTTATTCCTGTATCAAGAAAGAAAATTAAATAAATAACTCACTCAGCTCTAATACTAACATGTTCTAACATCTTATGACAAGCCACTGAGGGGACATTGGTTAGGTTTAAAACTGTAATGCACATTCATACTCAGATATTCTTACTGAAGTCAGAAGGGGCCATCATGATCATCTAGTCTGACAGCCTGTCCACTGCAGGCAACACAACCTTATCCACTCACTCTTGTAGCTGACCTATAACCTCTGTCTGAGTTACCAAAGTCCTGAAAACATGGTTTAAAAACTGCAAGTTCCAGAGAAGTCACCGTTTACACTGGTTTAAACCTGCAAGTGACCACCATGATCCATGCTGCAGAAGAAAGTGAAAAAAATGTTCTCTGTCAATCTCACTCAGGAAAATTCCTTCCTAGTCACCAAATAGAATGATCATTTAGAACCTGAGCGTGTGGGTGAGACTCATCAAGCAGATACTTGGGACAGAATTCTCTGTGGTAATTCAAAGCCAGTTATGTTTTTGCCCTCACTGCTGTCCTTGGGAGGCTGCTCCAGGACTTCACTCCTTTGATGATTAAAAGCCTTTGCCTACTTTCAAGCCTAAACGTGTTGATGCCCAATTTATATGTATTAGTTCTGGGGTCCACACTGGTACTTAACTTAAATAACTCCTCTCCCTCCATGGCATTTATCCCTCCGATGCATTTATACAAAGCCATGGTGTCTCCCTCAGCCTTCTACTGATTAAACCAAGCACATCAAGGTCTTTGAATCCCTTCTCATCTTGTAAGATTTCTATTACTCAGATCATCCTAGTAACCCTTCTCTGCACCTGTTCCAGTGTGAATTTATCTTTTTGAAACATGGGACACCAGAATGGCACACAATACTTCTGAGGAAGTCTCACCAGTGTCTTTTATAATGGCAACAACACTTCCCTACATCTGCTAGAAACAATTCACTTGTTGCATCAGAGGATCACATTAACCTTTTTCATGGACTCATCACACTGACAACTCACAGTCATACTGTGATCAATCTTTCTTATTGACTGTCACTTTCAACAGATAAGTCCCCACTTTATAGCAAAAAATCTTGTTGTTAGTCCCTGTATGCATGACCTTTCACTTTGCAATATTAAATTTCATCCCACTTTTATTACTCTAGTTTACAAGATATCCAGTTCTTCTTGTATGGTATTCTGGTCCCCCTTGGTATCGGCAAAAGTTGAACTTTGTGTCGTCTGCAAATTTTCTGAGCACACTCTCACTTTCTGTGCCAAGACTTGCAATAAAAATGTTAACTGAGTTAGACTTCAGACTAATCTCTGAGGAATGCCTCCTTGTAGAGTGACAATATTTTCTCATGTGGAACTGTATCAAATGCCTTTTTAACATCCAGATAAATTAAATGGATTGCATTTCTTCTGTTTCAAATCAGTTGTCTTCTAGAAGAAAGAAGTTAGGAACTTTGTTACCATCTCTTGAATACTACAATTGTACAGCACTTTCTGTCATTTAGGCTGTTTCCTCTTTTGTAGTTCATCAAGCTTGGAACAGATCATTTAACTGCAGGAAACATCCTAATAGTACTTTCTTATCTGAATCTCCTGTTCATCACTCTGCTTATGAACAGAATTCTGACTTCAGGACGCAAGCAGCAGCACCTCTGCTGTCTTCTCTGAAGAACTTTTGACACTGCATGCTCTGGCTGCCTATCTGAGGCATCCAGTATGTGGATCAGGGCCATCCCTAGGGAGATGCAGGACCTAGGAGAAGCCCCCTTTGCCAGAAGCTGTGCCCCATCCCATCTCCTCCCACCCCATTTCATCTCCCACTCCACCGCTCCCCCCAAGTCTCCTGCCCCAAGCAACGTGGGCCAGGGGATCAGTGGGGAGCCTGGTGCTGGCAGGAGGGTATGAGCCCATCTCCTTGCTGGCAATAGGGGAAAGTAGAGTGACCCGGCCCAGCCAGCTCTGCTCTGCCAGCTCAGAGCCATATTGCTCCAATTCTCACCACCCATTCCCCTAAACCCTATCCACCTGTGTGACATGGTGGGGTTGGGTCATTCCACTTCCTGTTGCCACTGGTGAGCATGGGAGTGGGCCCAACCCCTGCTGCCTCCACCAGCTCCCCTGCTAGTCCCCTGTGCTGCCTGTTTTCCTGAGGCTGGTTTTGAACTGAGTTCAAGTTTGATCAGATTAACAGCACTTTGGGGAGCAGGTGGACCCCTGCTTCGGAAAGGCTGGCCCACTAGCCCCACCCCTTCCTGAGACTCCGCCCTCCTGCACATCAGTGCCCCACAACAGAAGTAGCTCCAAGGGGTCCCCGTGCCTGGAGGAGGCCTGCCCCACTGCTCTATTGACATTCTGGACCACCTTCCTCAGAGCCACACAGGGCCAGTGGCACAGCCCCTGAGCCACCGTTGTAGCCCCTGTCCCTGCTGACACACCTCACTTCCCTACCCGACTGTCCGGATCGCTTCTGGCTCACTGCATCCCTGTCTACTTCCCCATCCCCCAGGAGGAGGGACATGGGCAGCAGTGGGGACCTGTGAAGGGCTGGTGGGGTGAGGAAGCTTTCCATGTGGCAGGCAGACATACAGCAGCAGCAGCAGACAATGGGGACCTCAGGGAAGGGACAGGGTCCCTATCCCTGGTCTGTCCAGGTGGTGGATTGTTGTCTAAGCCTTTCCTCACCTATTATACCTGCCACCCATGAACAGAAGGGATTATTTTATTTATTGCTGTCACCATTCAGGGCGTAAATACTGTACTTAATGGCCTATAAATGCAGTGCTCCATTTCTGTTTTAGACAAGCTAATGTTCAGAGAGGTTATGAATACTTCTCCTCAGAGTCCAGTCCTTAGGAGGTACAGGGGGCTTCCTCCCTCCCCTCCAAGTCACAGGTCCCCTTAACTCTCCTGAGTGCAGCAGTGCATATAACAAGCTCTTGTGTGAGCATGACAGAGGGACTTTTTCAGGGTCAGAACCTGCTACCCACTGAGGTAAATGGGAGCCTCTGCACTGATTTCCTAGGGCATTGGATTGGGCCCTGAGTAGGCACCAGGTATGGACCTGGCCTCGAGTGAAGGCAGTCACTAACTGGTGAGTTTCCATGGGAAGCTGATAGACAATCTTTTTCCTGTTTACATCATTTTAACAATGTTTTCTTTATGCAGGATGCAATGATCCATTTGGTTAAAATATCCCGAATTATCCGAACTCCGCAAGGCAATGCCCTGTTGGTTGGAGTGGGTGGATCTGGAAAACAGAGTCTGACCAGATTAGCATCATATATTGCTGGATATCAGAGCTTTCAGATTACTCTAACTAGGTAACACAATGAAATACACACAGACAGTGATTTATTGGTTCCTTAATCTGCCATGTAAATTAACCATTCACAATTAATTTCAAATAGTACGATGTCTTTCAAGCATTGCAGCCCTAATTGGAAAATGCATTTTTCAGCCCAAAGTGCACACTGAGATGCACATTAGCAGATGGCAGAACTAGATGGATGTTCTGCTGCCTTAATAATACACAGAGGCATGGTAAAAACGTTTGGCACAAAGCCTTTCTTCTTCCTTTATCTGATTCTGACCCTTGTGTTCCCATGTAAAATCCTATTTAAATCCTGCTTCAAAAATCTCTACTTTAAAATGATCAGATTACTTACTTCCTTGGGTCTGTTTGTGCAGTATCACCTGTAAATAAACACAAATGACTATGTCTAGACTGCAGGCTTTTGCCGACAGAACCTTTGTTGACAGAGCCCATGTCCAGACGGCAGATTTCTTGGAAAAGGTCTGCCACGTCGGGAGTGTTCTGTCAGCATTCATGTAAACCTTATGCCACGAGGCAGGAGGGATGAGCCAAATGTCAGAAAAGCCTCTCCCAACAGAACTGTCAGCAAAAGATACGCAAATTGCACACTGCAATTTGCGTATCTTTTGCCTGCTGTTCCCTGCAGTCTAGACACAGCCTTAGAGAGAAAATCTTGCAACTGAGAATATGCTGGGAGCTATACCCATGGGAAAGGGGAAAAACATGACAAGCCTCTCTATCCTCTTAGGCCGTTTCTACACAGACCACTTCCTTCGGAAGTGGCATGCTAATACACAGAGCGAAAGATGCTAATGAGGCGCAGATGCAAATTCCCCACATCTCATTAGCATAACGTCTCGTGATTTGGAGTCCAGAAGACCGTTCTTCCAGACTCCAAAATGCCATGAAGAAGCACAACCCCAGGGGGGCTTCTAGAAAGAAGTCTTTCTTCTGGAGGCCCCTTCTTTCCAAAAATTTTTGGGAAGAAGGGGCATCCGAAGGAGGACTTCCTTCCGGAAGGCCCCCCCCCCGGGGCCGCACTTGTACACGGAGTTTTGGAGTCTGGAAGAACGGTCTTCCAGACTCCAAATCATGTTACATTATGCTAATGACGTGCGGGGAATTTGCATCCATGCCTCGTTAGCATCTTCCCCTCCGTGTATTAGCATGCCACTTCCGAAGAAAGTGGCCTGTGTAGAAACAGCCTCAGAGAGGCAGAAAAGAAAGAAACAGCAGGAGGGATCTGGGATAAGCTGGAGAGAGAGAGAAAGCAGAAAAATAGGTTCAAGACAGCACAGAATTTAGCTCTGTATCTGTAGGAGTCCACTCACATTGCAAAGATGAATTCCTGATAAAGAAAAGAGGAACATATTAATTTCAATTTCCATTGGTTAAAGATACAATGGATTCAAATATCAGTTTATTCACTAGTGAGCTGATATCGATCCATCTGAAATCAACAGCAAAAATGACAGTTGACTTAATGGTTATGTCAACATTAGCCCCTTCCTTTCGAAAGGGGCATGGTAATAAGCGAGGTCGGAAGATGCTAATGAAGTGCTGCCATGAATATGCAGAGCCTCATTAGCATAATGGAAGCTACAATGCTTCAAAAGTGCCGCTTTCAAATCGTGCGCCGCCCATGTAGATGGGGGCCTTTTGAAAGCACCCCCCGCCTTCAAAAGCCGCTTATTTGTAGTTAGTTTTTGGAGTAAGGAGCTTTCGAAGGCTGGGGGGTTCCTTTCAAAGTGCCCCTGTCTCCAGGGATGTCACGCTATTCAAAAGCAGCACTTTCGAATCACCTCAGCCACCATTATGCTAATAAGGCACTGCATATTCATGGCAGTGCCTCATTAGCATCTTCTGACCTTACTCATTACCAGATCCCTTCCATAAGGAAGGGTCTACTGTAGACGTGTCTAATATGACAATGTTTTTACCTACTTGATGTGTGAACAAGCTGAGTCCCTTCTCTGCTCTCAACAGAGCATATAGACGGTGAATTGACATTCAGATTCACCACTTATTGGCATTTGACACAAATGCTAACTCAAAATGACTAATGCAGCATAACCTTCTGCCTACGCTTCTATTTTGAGTTTGAACATTCCAAGGGCTTTCCTTTGAGGATCTGCTCAGTTCTCACTCTCAGTTGCCCTGAAGAACAATCCCTCATTCTTTATATCTTGATGGGAGGTAATTGGCTCCATTCTCCAGTAAGACTCAGCAGTAATTACCCTGAATTTTAATGAAGAACTTTAGCCCTGAGCCTTAGGCTTGTTTTCACTAGGGAGGTAAGTCAATTGCAGATACGCAACTCTAGCTATGGCAATTGCATATCTAGAATAGACTTATCTGTAACTGACTTACCTGTCCATCTACTCAGAGGGAGGTCAATGGGACAAACTCTCACATTGACCTCCCTTACTTCTTGTGATATTGAGGAGCACAGGGGTTGACTGCTGACCCCAGATAATTCGATTTCGCACATCTCTACCGGGCATGCAGAATTGAACTCTGGAAGATTGATCTTTCCAGTAGTTCAGTCTTTCTAGTAGTGTAGACATACTCTCAGTGACTCATCTTTGCAGTACCTTGTTCCCAGACAAGTCTTAGTCTTGACACCCTATTAAAGGATGAAATCCCCTTAATTTCAGTGAAGTTGTCCCTCTTAATGTCCATTTTGAAGTTGTCCAAATGGTATAACAAAACTAATATTGTGCAATAGGTTCTGTTTGTGAAAGGAGATACCATAAATTAATTTCACATATATGTTTTTATCTAATTAAAGTAAACCAAAAAATATGAAATTGTTTCCTGAAATATATTTTGTTTTGTCCATCTTTAACCCTTTCCTACTTTAGAACGTATGGCATTAATAACCTTATGGATGATCTGAAAATTCTGTACCGCACCGCTGGACTGAAAGGGCAGGGTATTACCTTTATATTCACAGACAATGAAATCAGAGATGAATCTTTTCTTGAATACATGAACAATGTTTTGGCGTCAGGTGAGGTTTCCAATCTTTTTGCGCGAGATGAAATAGATGAAATAACACAAGACCTGATATCTGTGATGAAGAAAGAGTACCCAAGACGTTCTCCTAGTAGTGAAAATCTTTATGACTACTTTCTTACTCGAGTTCGCAACAATTTGCATGTGGTTCTTTGTTTTTCTCCTGTTGGGGAAAAATTCAGAACTCGTGCACTAAAGTTTCCAGGTTTGATTTCAGGATGTACCATGGACTGGTTCCAGCACTGGCCGAAAGATGCTCTAGTAGCTGTTGCACAGCATTTTTTAGCTTCCTACAAAATTGAATGCACAGATGAAGTGAAACAAAATGTTGTTAACACTATGGGAACATTTCAAGATCTTGTAGCTGAAAAGTGTGTCGAGTACTTTGAACGATATAGGCGTCAAACATTTGTGACTCCAAAGTCTTATATATCATTCATCAGTGGCTACAAAACCATCTACAGAGAGAAATTTGCTGATGTAGGAAATCTGTCTGATCGTATAAAAACAGGTACGCTATACCTTTTTTTACAAAGAGATATGCATTTATCTGGTATATATGTTACAGCATTTGTTTGTTTGTCTGTTTGATCAAGAAGTTCTCTTAAATTGTAAGAACTAGGGCCATCAAATTTGATATACAGCCGCCTCTTATCATACCTTAAACCAAGGTCAGGGTTCGGTTTTGACAGGAAAATAGGGTGTGCCTGGGATGCAATTAGTTCTCCTAAAACCAGAGAAGAGACAAAATCACCAAATCAAATACAGTCTTCAAAACTGACATAACTGAGTGAATGTTAAAAGAGACTGAACAAAGATGAGCTAGAGAAATAGGATGAACCTGGAACAGTGTTGCTTCCGAATAAACCGTACAGAAAAGATATAAAAGAGAGAAATTTGGAGTAGTGCTCTTTTTTGCCACAGCTAAATCAATGATTAATATTTGAAAACTGGAAGAAAATGTTATTGGAAACCAAATTGACTGTAGTTATTTTTGTTAAAATGTAGTGAATGATAAATATTTATATGGATGAAGAAAAAAGTATACTTAATGGAATTCCTATTTTGAAAAATTTACTAAAGAAATTAAACGGACAAATTTTAACAATCCCTTTTTTAAGAAATGCAGAATAAAAATTAACGTAATAAAAGAACACTGTATTTTTGAAAAATATCCTCATTTAAATAAATGATGTACATTTTCCTTTTATTTCCCCTCCCCACAGCACCAAAATGATTTGAGTTGAGGATCTGAGCAATGCTGGGGAAAATCTGCTAATCATATATAATATAATTAGATCAAGAGGTTGCATTCCTGCTCTATATGAAAAAGTCAATTCACCCTTACCCGGAGAGTCCAGACTCACAACTGGTACCCCCATTTCCTATTGTGCATGTGTGCATGTGTGCGTGCGTGCATGCAAACACAATAATTTCTTGAGAGTTTGGTTAACTGGCATGAACCAGCATCTGCAGGGTTGGCTGCCCTGCTGGGGCTGGCTTCCTGGCAGCAGTTGCACCACAATGGGTTCAGCGGAGCTGAGCTGGCAGAAGACCCAGAAGCCACAGCTTGATTAACCAGAACATTTGATTATCCAGAAACCCCTGTTCCCCAGGGATGCTGGATAATCAAACTTATACTGTAGCCATAAATTTGAAATGCTTAAATTTTCAGTCCACTTCATCAGTAAAGATTCTATGCCTTTTAGTGCACTGCTATGGGTTATGATTTATATCCCATGCACAGTGTGCTAGTAGCTTTCCAGAACATATCAGAAGCACTATTCTTGCAATATAGATTGAACAAACAAAAGGGAACTGAAGAACAAAAGTACAATATCAGTGAGATCATATGGTTGTTTCTATTGGTGATACGTAATGTGACAACATAACATAACCAACATTTTATTTGGGGAGGGAAAGCACAGATTTGCTGTTTTATAAGGTTTGTTAGTGAGGAAGGACATGAGAAAATGAGAGGAGAGGT
This sequence comes from Carettochelys insculpta, assembly GCF_033958435.1. Taxonomy (NCBI): domain Eukaryota; kingdom Metazoa; phylum Chordata; order Testudines; family Carettochelyidae; genus Carettochelys; species Carettochelys insculpta. The sequence goes on along the minus strand of NC_134138.1, from coordinate 160,694,370 downwards.
AATGAGAAATGGGGTTTTGGAAGGCAGAAGGATGGAAGAGGAGTCAGAGAATGATGAAAGGCTTGGGCAACAGAATCCACAGAAGCCCCTAACACTGCCATTTTGCTCATTCCTTTTGCCCTTTGTGCTTCTTGGTGGTTCTGCTGCATTGTGGCTTTTTTGCACTTGTGGGTGTTGGCAACGTTTCACCCTATAGGACAGTCAGTATAAGTTTCCAATTCTGGTCCCATTGCTGTGGAGAAAAAATAGAGTGGGGTCAGGACGAATAATCTCTTTTGTATATAACATTCCATTTTCAGATTTTGCACAGCTTGACATATGCTTTAGAGCACTCAAAATGCTGAATGTGTCAGAGACAATTATTATTTCTGAAACTCTTTTGTGCTGGATGAGGAATTAATGGTTTTGATACTGTTAAAACCTACACTGCAAAATTAACATTTTTTACGTAACTGTAGTATACCATTAATAGTTATTCTTTTATACAAAGAAACTGAGTGATGGCTTTTCAAAAATTACCCTGTTTGTATAGTTTTAAATTAAGTGAGCTCATTTTCATCAGCAAGCCAGCTACCATAATTGACTTACAGTTATGTCGTAATGGTGTGCTTACAAAACACTTGGAATTTTTGCTTTATTAACTTTTGTAGACTGCTAGTGGATTGCAAATTCATGTTAATTAACAGATAAACATCCTTTGTTCATTTTAAGTTAGAACTATTACTGTGGATATATGCTAACGAATGGTACTGTTACAAACACATTATGCATTTAAAACTATTGAAATTAACAATATTCCAGTACATTCATAATTACTGGTCTCTTAAATAAATGCACATAGGTAAGTGTAAATAAATGTACCCAGATAAAATTTCCAAAAACCAAGTTTAACTCTTCCCAGTGCTCTTGATCAGCATTCATCCCAAAATATGCACCTGTCCATCCTGTCTCAGTGTGGTCGAAAAACTGTCAGGCTGCAGCTACATAGCAGCCGTATTTTGAAATAAGTTATTTGAGAATAGCTATTTTGAAATAATGCTGCTACCCAGGCTGCGTCTACACTAGCAAGTTTTTTCAAAAGATTTTTTGAAGGAAGGGGAGCTCTTTCGAAAGAGCCCATAGAGCATCTACACAGAAAAAAGTGTTCTTTCGAAAGTAAATCGAAAGAATGTGGTGCACCTTTCAAAATCACTCTTCCCTTCCCATTTCAGGCAGAGCTCCCCCTTTCGAAAGCTTCTTTCAAAAGAAAACACGTGTAGACTCTCCACAGGGCACGTCTTTTGAAAGCACAGTCGTCATTTTCAATCCTGGGCCTGTTCTTTCGAAAGAGCAAGGCGTGGGGGTGGCGGTGTGGACGTTGCTTTTTGAAAGAGCAGATGACTCTTTTGATCAGCTTTTTTGTGTGTGGATGCACTCTTTTGAAAGAAGCTCTTTCAGAAGAGATCTTCCAGAAGAGCTTCTTTTTGAAAGATCTCAGTAGAGTAGATGTGGCCATACAGAAATGCATTTTGAAATAGCATTTAGCCCTCTCTGTTGACAGAAGTGCCTGCACAGGCGCTCTGTAGACAAAACACTGTCAACAGAAGCATTATACCTGATGAGGAACAAGGATAATGCTACCGACTGAACAGCAGAGTGTTGTCCACAAACTCTTGACTGAACACTTTAACCGTGTAGACCAGTGGCTTCCAAACTTTTCAGCGTCACGCCCCCCTTTTGATTTTTGAGAAACCCTCATGCCTCCCCTACCTCTTTTTCACCACGGGCCAGCCACCCCAGCTGTCTGTGAGCCGCCTTCCTGAGCCCCTCCCCTTCCTCAAAGCTAGGCACCACCAGCTCCTCATCTAACCCCATCTTCCTACTCCCTCCCAGCCCACACTAACTCACCTTTTCAGAAGGCAGCTAGCTCCTCATGGGCCTTCACCAGCTGCCTGCTTTTTATAGCAGCTGCACCGGGTCACCCACATGAAATGGCAGGGGCTGAGAGCTGGAAGCAAAGGCCAGCTTTTTCTTTGGGTGGAGGAAATCAATGGGGGGTGGGGCTGGGTTGCCTTGTGCCCCTGCTGCAATTTCTTCACGCCCCCAGGGGGGCACACTGTGGTGTAGATGCTCGTCGAGTTTTGCCAACAAAAGCCCAGTTTTGTCAACAGAAGCTGCCTGTCTAAATGCAGCCATACTGTATTTGCTGTATGTATTTGTGTTTACATTCACTATACTGTACTTACGGAAAATGCAACTAAAATATACTTAGGGTTAAAATGCCAGTTATTTTATTGTTCCGGATGATAGAATGCCGGATATGAAAGAGTTTACTGTAGATTTTTCATCAGATTAGTCAAATACATTAATTAGATACCAGAGAGAAGAGTAGGGAATCAGCCCATCTGCAGAATGTGGCACATTTTCTTTTGCAGTCAATGATACAACAATAGCTGACGTGGGAGGGTGACTAGGGATTTGGTCCTCAGTGTTGTGAGCACACTTACCTGCCAAAGTAGGCTGCTGGAAAACAGGGTGTTCAGACCTCCCAGGAATGTTCAGTACCTTAAAGCAAGAATGAGCACTGCGCAGAATTGAACTGCACAAACGTATCCTTATAGAATAGTAACAGAGAGGAAGCCGTGCTAGTCTATACACTATCAAAACAAAAAGCAGTCAAGTAGCACTTTAAAGACTAGCAAAATAGTTTATTAGGTGAGCTTTCGTGGGACAGACCCACTTCTTCTGACCATAGCCAGACCAGAACAGACTCAATATTTAATATTTAATATTCAACCCTTATAGAGTTGTTCTTGTTTAGAAAGTAAGCAAAGTAATTATTTAGATATGTCCATTTATTTGTGTTTTCATACATATGATTTATTTTGTCTATCATTGTTAAAACTATGGAGCCTGTCTGGAGCTCAGGACCATACTGTCTGTATCTGGCTAACCCAGCACCACCTCCTCCAGATTTCCATGTAATGCTGAGCTTAGGAGCTCAATATGGTACCCCATATCTCCTGAGTGCCTGAAATCTCCAGGCCTCTCTGCCCTTTGCCATCTTCAATGGAGCTCGGGAGCAATGTAACAAGTTCCTCTTTTTCCTTGTCTTCCTCTTTCTTTTTTCCTTGTGCCTGTCAGATCTTATGAAAGTTTATGAGTGCACATCACAATACTAAATGTTAATGATTTTTGAAAGTCTCTGTTCATGTTTCTGTATTAATGTTGAATTAAATATCTGTTATCCTGAATAAGTACAGTAATGGGGCCTGAGAGTTTTACGCAATTAAAAACCAGTACAAATAAAATAAATACCTAAAATTAATAGGCCTAATCCATATTTAGAAATCTGAGTAAGTGATTCAGAGCATGATTCTGTTGTCCCTTACTCCAGTGAAAATCAGGAATAAGTGTTGGGAAAGAAATGAAGCTACACTGGCGTAAAACAGGTATACAATAAGTGAGATCAATCTCCAGGCCACTTACTCAGAATCCTAAATATGGATTTGGATGACTGATTGTAGGCGCTGAAGTTTCAACATTTAGGCTTGTGCCTCACTTTTTTCTGATGCATAAATATATTGTTTTGGTAATTGGATTTAAACAGGGCTTGCGAAACTCATGGAAGCTGAGATTTCAGTAAACCAGCTGTCCAAGGAACTGGCAGTAAAAGAGAGAGATTTGGCTGTTGCTTCTCAAAAAGCTGATGGGGTTTTACTGGAAGTGACTTTGAAAGCCCAGGCTGCTGAAGCAGTAAAGATGCAGGTCCAGAAGGTAAAAGACAAAGCACAAGCCATAGTGGATGAAATTGCTGTTGATAAAGCAGCAGCTGAGGAGAAGCTCGAAGCTGCAAGACCTGCGCTGGAGGAAGCAGAGGCAGCCCTGCAGGTCAGAATTGAATTGGTACAATAATAAGGCACACAGATAATGGGAGTAATGATCATCGTGAGCGGAACCTACAGCATCTAATTATGTTTGTCTGTCTTCAGCAAAGCAAATCAGAATGCTGAAAATACCTAAATTGACAGGATCCTGTTGCCATGCTAATTGTGAGTGAGATAGATTGTCTGGCGACTGGAGTTGACTCAGCGAGACACCTTACACTAAATACAATCACATACTACCCTTTGGGTGAGATTAAACCTAACTCAGCTCCAGGGCCCTGGGGTAAGATTTCAAAGGCTGTTTCCTCCACTTGCACTCCTGAGCCACGGCCAGTCGCAATCTCAGTTTTGTTCTTGTGACTGACAAACTCCAGAGGTCTCTGGCACTGGATTGCTGCCCCCCGTACAGAAACCCTAGCAGAAGCATAAAGGTGGGCAATGCCTCTTCTGCTGTGAGGCACCAGGGATGAGCTACAGCAGGCAGAACACCATTTAGTAAACGGTGCGTCTATTCCCTTAGCACACTTTGATCCAATTCGTCGATACGGTGCACAGCGTGTAGGCTGCTGGGTCAATGTAAAGTGAGTCACACTCGTTCTATATTTCTCATTCTCCTGCTTCGCTGCAGTGATGGTTACTCTGACTGGCTCTGTGCACTGAGGTGTAAACTCAAAAAGGGAGGCAGGTGACCCCAAAGAGACATCATGTGCAAAACTGTACAGTGCACTGCAGCCATTAGTGCCACCTAGACCACGGCACTGCCGTCCACTCCTGTCACAGCCACACAGAGCAGCGGGGTATCGCTGTCACAGCACTTCTAAGGAGCCCAGGACAACTGCCCCATTTCCTCTCTCTGAGTGTCTCGTTAAAGCATGTATAAATGGTGGGCGTAATCTAGGGCAGCCGTGAGTCTATACGTATCACAAGTGGAAAGCTCATCTACAGGGACCCTGCTGATGAAAAACACCTGGCGGTGCTATTCTCTGTGCTCTGCTGAAGTCCCTGGGTGAGATGTGTCTCCCTCCATATTCTCCATCCTGTATTCCGGTTCAGTGTGAGATTGATGCCTGGCACATGGTCCATGGAAATTGCAGTCTGTTTTCCTTTGTATGCTAGAGAGAGTGTCAGATAGCGGAGGGGCAGGCTAAGGATGGTGCAGGAACCAGAACTGGTGCAGACTGGGGCAGGAGCAGGCTGAGGCAAGTGGGAGTCTGTCAAAACTACCAGGCACTTGGAAATTCTCCCAGCTAGGGGAAGCACTGAGCAGACTGGAATTTCTGCTGCCATTAATAATCTATATACCTAGCTGGGACCCTTGCTCGTGGATTGTCTGGGGCCTGGGTGATAGGCATGTTTCTATCATAAGACCTGAGAGCAGCTGCCTCTTCTGACTCACCATCTTAGGCTCAGGGATGACCCATCACAGAGACCTGCCCTCACTCAGCGTGTATGTGACGATGCAGCCCGTTAAAGCTACTCAGGAATAGAGCGAGTTGGCAGCTTCCCACCAGAATGAGCTGTTGATGGAAAATGCAGTTTCTGCATGAGGAAAATTTTGAAAACTTAGAGTATGTCAAAAATATTTGATTTTCTGCCCGGAAAACCAAAATGTTTAGTTTCAGGCCAGTTCCACCTAAATTGGACTATTTTATTTTGCTGAATGGACCTGAAATACTGTACGACTCATTAATCCAGAGGGTGCAGTGCTCCAGCAGACCACTGCTGCCTAAACGAGAACGAACTAACGACAGTAGGGACATCAGCTGCAGGGCCCACACCTTTGGCTCCTTCCCTTGCACACAGCTGTCGTACCTTCACTTGTGCATGTATAAAGTTGAAACTATTGGAGAATCAGGAGCACACCAGCACTGCTTGCAAAACTACAACTGCAGTGCTTGCTCTAGATACACAGCCTTGAAAAAGTCAGTCGTGTGTACTTCAGGCACAGTACTTTGGGGAGGTGCCACCAGTGCATAGCAGTTCATCATCATCTCTGCTATCCATCACGGGAAGTGGCTAAGGCACAACCTTGCCCTTTATGTGGCTAGAAACACACACTTCATTTTGAATTTTAATTAGATTACATTGGCTACGAGGAGACATTGGTCCCTGATAGAGCCCTTCATTAATTCTCATGCACTTCAGTTTGCAAAGGGTAGATGCTTAAATAAGACTCTTTTTTATTTTGTAATTTTTCAGACTATTAAACCAAATGACATTGCTACTGTTCGTAAACTGGGTAAACCTCCTCACTTGATAATGCGGATCATGGATTGTGTGCTGCTTCTGTTCCAAAGAAAAATTGATTCTGTGACAGCTGACCCAGAACGAACATGTGTGAAGCCATCATGGACTGAAGCACTGAAGCTAATGAATAATTCAGGATTTCTTAGCATGCTGCTTACTTTCCAGAAGGTAACAAATAAATTACATCAGGATTCCTCATAACAACCCCTATAGATCCACATGAGCCTGTTCTCTGTGTTTATGTTATTTATAATTCATAGTAGTTGTAGTTCAAACATTGACCTTATTAAAGCTGTTTTTGGCCTTTTTATAGTTCATAGGGGTTAGTGCTTTCTGTATTTGTACAGAATTTACATTCAGTGAGGTAAGTAAACTCATTTCTTTTTCTTGATCATTATTTTTGTAGTCCTTTCTGCAGAAGAGAACTGAATAACTCAAGAGCCTAGCAAGAAGGTTGTACAAATATCCTAAGCATTGGGTCAAATCCTGAAGTTGTAACTCTGGCTCAATTCTGTTCTCACTCAGACAAATTCCTATTCTTCAAAGGAAAGTTGCCTAAAAAATAATAGGTTGAAATTTGTGTGAGGTTTGCTAGATCTCTGGATGACTGTTGATGGCCACAACAGCCTATGTGCATCTCCTGATATTACCAGGACTGTTTTTGTACATATATATAAGATGTTACCTATGATAGAAAAGTGTACACTTCTAAGAATTGTTTGGTCAGTCTAAAAAAGTTTGCGAAGTGCTTCACATCTACAACAAAAATGTTCCAAGTGAGCCATATGTGTTCCAGCCACCATTCTACTTACGTTTACTTTCAGCAAGTACAAAAATGGATTCACTTTCTACAGTTCCATTTTGAACCATGTTTGTGCCAATGTGGATAGAGGTTTCTGGCGTCCTAGCACAAATTGTTCTCATAGTCCTTCCATTTGTGCTGCAGTGCATCAGTCACTGCTTAGATGTCTGCACTTCATTTTCTGCATTCTACTGCACAGAGGTCAACTTGGCTGGAAGCCATTCACTTATAGAAATAGCTCTGCATACACAGTGGAGCCCTGCTGTGCGAGCTATTTCAAAAGCAGACAACTTCTGCAAACAAGAGAGCTGCAAAAGCTTCTTCTCAGCTCAGAGCCATGTCCAAATAAGACAGTTTATATGCATGCTCCTGGCTGGCCAAAGGCCACCTTTGGGTCTTGACTATAGCATAAGAAGGAGATCTAGAAGCAGCCTGAGAGAAAAAACAACATGCAAATGTATAGCTAGAGGTCTGAGTGGCTTTTTGAGCTTGGTATAAACCAGAGAAGTAATCCATAATAGTAAAAATTAGAAGCCTGAAAGTTCAGTATTAAATAATCACAACTATTCTGAGTGTCAGCAGAAAATCTGCCCTTTTTTACTAAGAGTTTAACTGGACCCTGAGGACTCACCCTCCACCTAATCTGAGGTGTTCTCTTACACAAGTGAAATGCCAAGTGGGGTGGTTGTCCAGGGAAAAGGACGGTGGAAAGGAGTTGGAAAGACCCAGATGCAGAGGATCCAGGCCTGGAGCTGTGGGGATTACAGAATCTATTTGAGAAGAACCAGGATTCTGACAAACTGCAGACTTAGGAGACATGTACACATTTTAACCGTGATTTCTGAAACAGTGCTGAGTACGCTTTATTCTTATGAGTACATGAAGGTTATGTAATTCCAGCACTGGTTCAGATGTACCCTTGGTTGATGCCTGTTGTTGATAATGGGTAATTTTCATAATACAGAAAAGGTTTGAATGGGGATGGGGTCTCCGTTCTCCTTTCATCCTCTGTAGTCATCCTGAGTCATATTGGCAGGGCCTTGTGAAAAAACTGGTTTAGCACCTGTTCAGCCACTTTCTGTCATGGACCACAGGGTGGACAGTCAGGCCTGGTGAAGATATGTTAGAAGAACAATATTATTTAAAGTCACTTTTTAAAAATAAGTATAATTATGCCAATCGTAAAGTGATTATTATTTTGGTAAAGATCATTTCCCATACTTCAGGTCTTCTGAAAAATTAATTGGTCACATTCATGTAACTTAATTCATGATTTAACTTTATTATTCGTAGCTTTCTTGCAATTAAAATCCTCTGATTGTAGTGTTTTGGCTTTACTGTGTGTTTTACTTTTATATGCATGATATGATGATGTAATAAATAATGATAATAAGTTATAGAACTAGAAAGGACCTTGGGGCGTCATTGAGTCCAGTCCCCTGCCCTCTTGGCAGGACCAAGCACCATCCTTTTTTTTCCCCCTTCCTCTATTTGCCCCTGATCCCTAAATGGCCCCCTCAAGAACTGAGCTCACAACCCTGGGTTTAGCAGGCCAACGCTCAAACTAATGAGATATCCCTCCTCCCTATACTGTACTGTACTGTCTTTGTGTGTGTATTATATATATTTCTTTATTATTAAATAGGATTCAATTACAGAAGAGATTGTGGAGTTGCTACAACCTTATTTAGACATGGAAGATTATAATCTGGAGACTGCTAAAAAAGTTTGCGGCAATGTGGCAGGTCTATGTTCATGGACACAGGCAATGGCATACTTCTACAGTATTAATAAGGAAGTCCTTCCCCTTAAGGTATATCATATATTTATTTTCCACTAATGAGAGGTGGGTTAAAATGCTAAAACACACGCATTAAAAAGAATACTAGGAGTCTAAATGATCAGATTGGTAAATTAGAGTGCTTCCTATTGAATGAGGATATTGATATAATAGGCAACATAGCAATTTGTTGGAATGAGGATAATCAATAGGACACAGTAATACCAGTGTACAAAATATATGGGAAGGACACAAGAGGTTGTGGTGGTGGGGAACTGGCACTATATGTGAAAGAAAGAATCTAGAATACAATGAAGTAAAAATCTTAAATGAACCAAACTGTATCATAGCATCTCTGTGGACAGCAATTCCAGCCAGATTGGCTGGGTACATGTCATCTCAGGAGAGATAAAGTTTCTTGACACCTTAAATGACTGCTTCTTGGAGCATCTGGTTTTGGAACTCAGAAGAAGAGAGGTGATTCTTGATTTAGTCCTAAATGGAGCACAGTGTCTGATCCAAGAGGTAAATATATCTGGATATCTTGTTAATGTTGACCATAATATAATTATATTTAATATCCCTGTGGTGAGGAAAACACTACAGCAGTCCAACACTGTAATAAGTAATTTCAGAAAGGGGAACTACACAAAAATGAGCAAGTTAATTAAACAGAACTTAAAAGGCACAGTGGCAAAAGTGAAATTCCTGCAGGCTTCTTGAAAACTTTTTAAAGACACCATAATAGAGGCTCAATTTATATATATATATCCCAAATTAAAAAACGGAAGTAAGATAACCAAAAAAGTACCACTTTGGCTAAATAACAAAATGAAAAAAGCAGTGAGAGACAAAAGGGCATTGTTTAAAAAGTGGATGTTAAATCCTAAGGAGAAAAATAGAAAAAGAGCATAAACAATGATAATCAAAGTGTAAAAATATAATTAGGAAGGCCAAAAAAAGAATCTGAAGAACAGCTAGCCAAAAACTAAGAAAGTAATAGCAGTTTTTTAAGTATATCAGAAGCAGGAAGCCTGATAAGCAATCAGGGGCCACTGGATGATCAAGATGCTAAAGGCATACTCAAAGTCAATCAGGCCATTGTGGAGAAACTAAATGAATTGTTTGCATAGGTCTTCAGGGCTGAGGATGTGAGGGAGATTCCCTCACCAAAGGCTTTTAAGTAAAGTAAGCTGTCATGGGACAAGAGTATAGGCAATTTCATGGGTTGGTAACTGATTAAAAGATACAAAACAAATGTTGCGTCTACACTAGGAACTACCTTCAAAGGAAGGAAGTCCAACTTCAAAGTCCTTAATCCATTCCTGGGAATGGAGTAGTGCCCTACTTCAAAATTTAACTTCAAAGTAGGGTGTGTGTAGGTGCTCAACTTCAAAGTCTGTTACTTCAAAGTTGTACTTCGAGTAAGCGACTTCGAAGTTATTTTTGTAGTGTAGACATGACCAAAGAGTAGGAATAAATGGTCAGTTTTCAAAATGGAGAGCGGTGGTGTCCCTCAAGGGTCTGTAATGGGAACAATCCTGTTCAACGTATTCATAAATGATCTGGAGAAAGGAGTAATCAGTGAGTTGGCGACATTTGCAGATGATACAAGTTTACTCAAGATAGTTAACTTCTAAACAGACTGAAAGGAGCTTCAAAAAGATCTCACAAATTTGGGTAAGTAGGCAACAAAATGTCAAACGAAATTCCATGTTGATAAATGAAAATTAATGCATATTGGAAAACATAATCACAATTATACCATAAAATGATGGGGTCTAAATTAGCTGTTATTCAAGAGAGAGGCCTTGGAGTCATTGTGGATAGTTCTCTAAAACATTCACTCAATGCAAGAGTTAAAAAAGCAAACAAAATGTTGGGAAGCACTAAGCAAGGGTTGCTTAATAAGACAGAAAATATCATATTGCCTCCAAATAGATCCGTGATATGCCCACATCTTGAATACGGTGTCGTCTCATCTCAAACAAGATATATTGGAGGTAGAAAAATTCATGAGAAATTATTAGGGAGTATTGAAAAGCTGCCATAAAAAGATAGATTAATAAGACTGGGACCTTTCAGCTTGGAAAAAGACAACTAAGGGAGGGGAGAATTTGACTGAGGCCTATAAAATCACGGCTGGTGTGGAGAAAGTAAATAAAGAAAAGTTATTTGCTCCCACCCATAACAATAAGAATAAGCAGCAGATTTAAAACAAACAAAAGGAAGTGTTTCTTTACACCGCCAGCCAGTGGAACTCTCTGCTAGAGGATGTTGTCTAGCCAGGACTTTAACAGGGTTCAAAAAGAATTAGATAAATTCCTGGAGGATAGGTCCATCAATGGGCTATTAACCAAGTTGGGAAGGGATAGTGTCCTAAGCCTCTGTCAGGGCTGGGAATGAGCAGCAAGGGGGTGGATCAATTGACGATTACCTGTTCTAGGCCGTGTCTACACTAGCCCCAAACTTCGAAATGGCCATTCAAATGGCCATTTCGAAGTTTACTAATGAAGCGCTGAAATGCATATTCAGGGCTTCATTAGCATGCGGGCGGCCACGGTGCTTCGAAATTGACACAGCTCACCACCGTGCGGCTCGTCCAGACGGGGCTCCTTTTTGAAAGGACCCCACCTACTTCGAAGTCCCCTTATTCCCATGAGCAGATGGGAATAAGGGGACTATGAAGTAGGCGGGGTCCTTTCGAAAAGGAGCCCCGTCTGGACGAGCCGCGCAGCAGTGGGCCGTGTCAATTTTGAAGCGCCGCGGCCGCCCGCATGCTAATGAAGCGCTGAATATGCATTTCAGTGCTTCCTTAGTAAACTTTGAAATGGCCATTTGAATGGCCATTTCGAAGTTTGGGGCTAGTGTAGACGTAGCCCTAGTCATTCTTTTAGGGGCACCTGGTATTGTCCACTGTCAGAAGACAGAATATTGGGCTAGATGGGCCTTTGGCTTGACCCAGTATGGCTGTTATGTTCTTGACTTCTCATCACAGTTGTACTAACTAAACTATTTACTCAATATTTATTTGCTTACTGTTAGTTTACTTACATAGAAAGTATTTTAAAGGAGCACCATGGATGCAAAACAAACACTTGAAAGTGAGGAAACACCAACATTAAGTTTGTTTGTGCAACATTAGTTGGATCTCTGGTGCATGCACATTATAATACAGATTTTAACTGCATGATCACATCATTTTTTTAGTTTAGACCGGCCCTCACCTAATTCCAAACGCAGCTTCTCTTCTCCTTTACTCTGACAGAGCTCTAGCACAGACCAATATTGAAAGTACAATGCCACAGTGGCTCCCTGCTGATTGGCAGGCCCCGAGTGAAGAGAGGACATGGATACACTTTACCACGGCCCAGTACAGGGAGGAAGTCCATTACCATCACAAAAAATATCTTTAATTAGTATGTCTGTGTGGATTGGGCTGGGGGCTTATGTTATTGGTCCCCCTTAGGCCCAGTGAAAAGTTGTTTGGTGCTTGCTGCTAGGAAAGGCAATTGCAAAGAAATTCCAGCTCTGCCTCCACAGGCTTGGGATGGCACATCCTCTGTATTGTTTACATGTAGAAGCTGTGAGGAGTTGGATCATGCTCAGTGTAAATGGAGTCTTTGGAGAATTTAGCTTCCAAAATCTAACAAATCTCTCCTGAGCGTATATGAGATCTTTCAAATGCTTACTTGGACAAATTTGGGTGTCTTTTCATGTTGGTGGCAAAAGACACATTCCTTATACCAGTGAGCCTTTGAACCTAATTTCAGATTCCTGCTCAGAAGCATGGGGATGCTAGAGCTTCTCAAGACAAAGTTTGTGAGAATTTTTTGCAGTGAGCAAAAATGTCCCCTTGTCTCTTCTTGAGACATGTCTTAACTGTTATTCCTTAAAAAATGAAATAAAGTCCAAACTGAACAGTTAACATTTGGCAAAGTTTTAAGGCAAATGGTCTATTAAAATGGAAAGTGGTGATGACCCTGTGTGCAGGGATCACTATCTGAACGTCCTATAATCCTGAAGTAATGTTTCCCAAATGGTGTTCTAAAGTGAAAATCAGGGTTCCATGAAAAAATTCCATTACAATAGCTGACTCCTCTGCAGCTCCCTGCCCTGCCACCACTGAAATGTTAGAATTAAATTTAATTGGTTTAATGTCCGGCAGACGGCAGGAGGGATCCAGCCGTTAAACCAACTGAATTTAGTTCCATTATATTAGCCTGGGGGTAAGGGGTGGTTTGCAGGATGGGGGTTAAAGCTTGGGGACTTGATCTTAGCCAAAAGGCCAAGAAACTAAATATGAGTCAACAGTGTGACACTGTAATAAAAAACAAAAACAACCATCATTCTGGGATGTAATAACAGGAGTGTTGTAAGCAAGACATACAAAATAATTCTTCCGCTCTACTCTACACTAATTAGGCCTCAACTTGAGTATTGCTTGCAGTTTTGAGCATCACATTTCAAGGAAGATATGGAAAAATTGGAGATGATCCAGAGAAGAATAACAAAAATGATTAAAGGTCTTGGAACCATGACCTATGCGGGAAGATTGAAATAATTGTGTTTGTTTAGTCCGGAAAAGAGAAGGCTGAGAGGGGTCAGAGTAACAGCTTACAAGTACCTAAATTGTTCTGCTTAACCTCTGATGAGAGAACAAGAAGCAATGGGCTTAAATTACATTAAGAGATGTTTAGTTTGGGCATGAGGTAAAACTTCCTGTCAGGGCAGTTAACCACTGGAATTAAATTGCCTAGGGAGGTTGTGGAATTTCCACCACTGGAGATTTTTAAGAGCAGGATAGACAAACATCTGCCAGGGATTATCTGGATGGTGCTTGGCTGTGCAATGAGAGCAGGGGATTGGACTTGATGACCTCCAAAATCCCTTCCAGTTCTATGATTCTCTGATTGGGCAGGGCTGTTGATGCAAAGTTCTAGTTCCCTGCATACAGGCATAGGCCGATGCCTGGCATTGATTCTTCTCCACGTTGAGAGGCAGCACTGGGCCCAATTGACTTGAATGGCTATGGTTACGCTTCAGCGATCTGTCGACACAAGTCACTGTTGGAAGAGATTTCCCAACAAAACTTCTGTCGACAGAGTGTTGCCACACACAAAAGCCAATTGGAAGAGTGCTCCACTCTGTCAACACAGTGGCCAGACTGCCCGGCCGCTCTCTCAACAAAACAGGCACCTGGAAACGCAGCAGGCAGGGCTGCCCATTACCTGGATAAGCTGTCTGTTGTGAGAAGGCTGCCCAGAGCATCCATGCAGCTTTTTGTCTAGTGACAGAAGGAAGAGGTAGAAGGTTGTCGATGGAAGTGCTGACTTTTGTCAACAAACTGTTGACAAAATGCATTTTGTGTGTGGATGTTCCACCAGTTTTGTCCACAAAACTGGGGGTTTGCTGGTATAAAATGATAAATTTACACACTAGAATCTGTATTTATTCATGCCATATATAAGCAAATAAAAACGGTTTCTTCTAATCTTATAGAAACGTTCTAATTTTAAGAATAACTGAAACATACTAACATCAACCCATTGAATTGAGTGCTAATGTCAGGTGGACCAGTATTAAACTGTATTGCAGCAGGAGACAGCCGTAGAACGTTAACCCTAGTCTTTTAGTTCACAAGGTTGCTATTCTCACGTTTGCTCTACCAGCATGTGTATCTTAACAGTTTCATGATCAGTTTTGTAATATTGCCTGTGAGGATCTGATAGCTGGTGCCGGAAACAGGACACATGCCCTTTGTAATACTCTGAGGAGAAATACTGAATCTAAAAAAGATTGCGTTACATCTGATACAACCGGGTTGAGGGAATGGCAGCCACAAGCACAAAGAAAGCCATTAGATTCTGTGCAAGGATCCTTGCCAGAACACTGCCATTTCTTCCCTTCATGGTCACACCATTGTGGTAGACTAGATCACCGTAGTTCTGAAGCTCTATTTTATTTTAATTCAAAATGTTAGGCCTTTTCCAATAGAGTTGCCTGCAGATGGGAAACAGATAACGTGTTCCTTTACTTGGATACAGCCATCCCCCTCCTTCTCAACCAATCTTACTGTAAATAACACCTTGTGACTATGACTAATGTGGGGAGTACAGTCCATTATTACAGCATAGTACTTCACTCTCCTGAACTGCATCAATATGTTATCAAGCACCTTTCTTTCCATAAGGTTAATCAATTTGTTTTGAATTGATTTGCTGTGGTAATGGTTCACAGCTTCTTTATGAACTATGCATGTCATCATTGTATTCCCCAAGGAGCTCTACCAAACCAAGGAAAGTACCATTATGTTCAGTGAACAATGTGTCAAAAAAGCTTTGGAAAACAAAATTATTCTTTCCAAAGAAGAGGGTAATTGAGATCAGACACTTACGCACATTCCTCCAATACTGGGTCTGTACAGTATTGTATTGGTTTTCTGCAGCTATGCATTTATTTATCTTGAGCTTGGACTCAAATCTCCGTCCATTTGTAGTAGGCCACAACATGGCCAGGTGTTTTATCATGTTGCTTCTGAGCATCAGCTAAGGTATGACAGTAACTGTACTCAGAAAGCGCGAGCAACGATTTGGCAGTGTTGTCAAATATTTTGTTACAAAACTAGAACACTTTGTTAGTTCATTTTGAGTAAACTACCTGACACCTTAATCCCAGAACTCCCCACTCTCCATACCTAGCACGCCAGGTAGTTGCCTGGGCTGCCTACCCCTAAATCCAGCCTTGATTATGGGTGAAAATCTCAAGACATGCACTTGCCTTTCCTTTTTCACAAGGATTTCACTAACTAAAGCAAGGAGATTCACTCTGGATTTCAGCATATTATAATCAGAATTAAGGACATTTTCATATCAGGGCCCTGTGTTACAAACCAGTGCCTCAGTAAACAGTTTAAAGAGTTGTCCTAAAGGTGTCAATGTTCTGTGCGTTTATTGGCTTGGGCAGGGCAGAAGAGATTTGCTTATGTGAGACCATTTGTGAGATAAATACTGGCAATAAAGCTTTTGACAGAAAATGCATGACCCTTGCAGAAATCTCATAACAGAAGGAGTATAGAGTTAAGTTATATGCTGGTTAAACAAGATGCTCATTAAATTCCAAAATAGCTAGTTCAGCTGGAAACAATCCTTAATTATAAATGTGATTACTAAGCAGGGTTTCCTTTAGTTGCTCCCTGATTCTTTACAATTATGTATATACTTGAATACACTTTTCATCATTCATTCAGTTTTGTCTGGTTGGAATGCACCAATTATGAGCTCAGATTTCAGTGATTAAACATTAGTAGTTAAGAATTAAATAAATAGGTGAAATGTTGACTGTATGTTAACCCCCAAAAGAGCAAAGATGAATGATTAGTGCAACTGGTACATTGTACTTTCTTCTAGTACACAAAAGTAATTGGGAGAAAAATAAGTCGTTTTCAAAAATAGCTGTTCATAATTCAGAAGTCATGGTTGTCATTTGTTTTTGCCCTAAGAAATTACTGAAGTTTGAGTCTTGGGTATAATACTGAACAGATTGCCTAATGTCCCAGCTGTTTCATAATGGCCTTTGAGTTCATTGCTGATTTTGAAAATGAAGATGCATTGCATGATTAACTGAGCAGCCTGAAGATACTAACTAATCAAAGCAGTTTAATATTGCACCAAGCCACTTAAAGTGATTTCTTTTCAGCAGTAACTAAAATTATATATATATTCAAATGCTGTGGTTTCAAAGAAACCATTGTATTAAAATAATATCTGGGTACTATACAGTTCATACTACAGTATAGTAGCCTTGAATGAACACTATGAGTTAGAACTGTCAAATAATTGGGATTCAATATTTTTCACTCTTAACTATTTGTAGGCAAATCTAGCATTGCAGGAAGCAAGGCTAGCAGTTGCCCAAACTGAATTAAATAACGCACAGAACCAGCTCAATGAGAAACAGCGGGAATTGGACCATGTACGAGCCATGTATAATGCTGCCATGCAAGAGAAACAAACTTTACTGGATGATGCTGAAGCATGCAGACGGAAGATGAACAATGCCACAGCCCTGATTGAAGGATTAGGTGGAGAAAAGGTATTGATGCATCTGTCATAAATTAGTTGCTTTGAGCACAATCCATAATAACAATCAATAGAGCCAAATAAAGCCACAGGCAAAAACTGACCTCTACATACAGTAGTGTGAATGATTTGTAGGTGATCTGAGCACGTATAACAAAGTTATAATAGCTCATTGACTTAATATGTCTCTTTTGTATGCACATTTATATCATGATTCTGCAATTCATGTTGAACTAATGGTTTGGTACAAACAGTGGATGCAATATGGACAAAGCTCAACAGGACCAGGTCTTTAATTCAACATTTGAGTTAAAATGCTATGAAAGGAATTGTTTTTTTTAAATATATGCCCAAGAATAGTATTTCAAAATATTGACTAAATCCCTGCAAAATGTTCCTAGTTGAAGGTGTAACCCACACACCTAGGTGTGGTTCACTGTCCCATGTAGTGGCACCTAGACTATTTACAGAGTAAATGAGGCTCCTCTACAACCTTAGATGAGAAGTAGTGGATTTTTAGCTCAAACTGTAGAACTGCCTCTATTAAGCTCCAGAGATCCTGGGTTTGAGCCTGTCTGTGAGTGGTTAAGCAAGAGTACCAAAACAAAATTCTTAAATATCTTCCATACTTATGCAATTTAAAAATATCCATTTTGAAGTTCTCAGTGGAGAGATTTATACTTGCAATAATAAACTGTTTCCAGGCTGAGCATTTTATATTTTAGCCTGGAGGCAAATTGTGTGGCTAGCAAAAAATAAAATCAAATCATCTCCATAAATATATCTTTTATCCAATTAAATATGGAGCTATAGGTCTTTCATTTGACAGTTTCATTAACACCTAGGCCTTGGCCACACTAGCACCTCCTTTCAGAAGGGCTACGGTAATGTGGCACTTCGGAATATGCTATTGAGGTGCTGCATATTCATACCAGCATAATAGCAGATGCGCACACTTCAAAACTTCTGGTTTCAAAATGCACGCTGCCGGTGTAGCTGGGGGCCTTTGAAAATGAGCCCCCCAATTTCGAAAGCCCTTTCTTCCCAAAACCAGACAGGAAGAAGGGACTTTTGAAATCAGGAGGCCATTTCAAAAGGCACCCGGCTACACAAGCAGCATGTCTTTCAAAACCGACAGCTTCAAAGCACACACAGCTGCCATTATGCTAATGTGATGCTGCATATTCATACCACTGCCTCATTAGCATATTCTGAAGTGCTGCATTACCATAGCCCTTCCAAAAGAAGGGCCTAGTGTGGGCATGGCCATAGGGTATAATTTCATTTGTCAGTATCCCCTGGGCAAAGCCCATCAGGTCACAAATGTTATAATTTTAATCTAGGAGGAAAATAAGATCTGGGTGCATTTAAGATCTTTAAAGTATTTTCTTTTCTATTCAGAATGCATATATGAAAATAGACTATGAGGAACATTGCCTTTATCAAATTCTGTGAAAGTCCAGGAAACCCTGAATATATGATTCGAACCCCAAAACACATTAGAGTTGGAAATTTTGGGAATGCTATGGAGTGACCATTCCCACCATGTGCTTTTAGTTTCAAGTTGCCTTTTCCTGTCAAGGTGAGGGATCTACGTTGATAGTCTCACTTCAGAGGCTAATGGCCCTGAACCTTTCCAGAGGCCTCAGAAGGGGGCAACTGTTCCTACACTGTTGCTCATTTGGCAGCACCTTAAAAATGTTTGTTTCGGTTAAATCCTGGTTTTGGTGAACTCAGTGAGAGTTTGCCATTGATTCTAGTGGGGACAGGATTTCACCATTTGCCCTTCACTTTGACAAAGCGGCTCTTTGCTGCCTTGTTCCCTGGCTTCTTCACAAGTCACTATGTTTATGGAGGACTTGTGACTGCTGAAGCAGAAAAAAGGGCAACTGGATCAATGACGGCGCATTTCTTGATCTACTTGATTCCATCATCAAGCGTATGATAGAATGATTTAATCACATGCAGTGGCTTTGCAGGAATAATAAGGAAATTGTTCACCTGTACCACTGCACTCCAAAAGTCTGGGAGTTTGAGGAGAAAAAGCTGTCTTTATGTTTTTTTTTAAAGTGTGTTTTAAATGTGTATGTAAGTGTTGAAGGCTTTGGCTACATGTTTTTACGTCATTACATTACATGTTGCACCTTTGTAGTCCATCACTCTCTTCTCTGGCAACATCCGTAATCTGGCGTGACTTTATTTAACTAGATGACCACTTATCATGCATGTGGCCAAGTTTTCTGTGATCCCTCAAAGGTTTTTTACTGCCACCAGTCCTGGTTCTCAGTGTTCTGTGCTGTTGTTTAGATGTAATTCACCCCTAAATGTCTTGTAAGAGCCCAGTAAGCAGTGGAAGTGTTGATAAGGCTGCTAGACAACATTGACCTCCCATGTTCTGGCATATTCTCTCTTTCGGCACTAGTCAGGTCCCAGGTCTGCTGGACTAGAGAGGTTCGACCTCTACACACATTAAAGGAGCAAATCTGAAATGTGTTGGCAATTCAGTGCGGTAGATTTTCATGGGTCTTGATCTGTAGGATCTTTCAGGACCCGTGAGTATGCTTTATTTTCAGGGATTAACAGCACAATAAAAGAATACACAAAGCCTGGTCCTGCAATCTTTGCTCAGGCAAAACTTTCACTGGCTTCAAGGAAAGTTTTGTTTAAGTATATGAAACACGGACAGACCTGGGTCATTCGCACCAGGGATAGCACCTGCAAGCATAGGATTTAAAGCCCTGCACTCTACCACATGAGCTAAAGGCCAGCTGGCTCTTAGCTGAGGCTATAGAGCAGTGATTTCACTCATCCTAGTATGAGGTCTCAGTACCTCTGGGTATTACATATAGATTGCATGACTGGGCCCGTAGTGCATAGAAAACAAATGAGAATAGAAATACATAACAGAAAGAAGTAATTTAAATAAAATCAAGTAGGAAATGGCTTACTCTTTCAGAAGAGAATGCTTTTAACCCAATAAGCTATTGGTTCAATTAACAGTAAAACTATTGGGGAAGAAGACAAGATGCTTTGATTTGAACTTTGGTTGAGTTTTGTGCCTATTTAACATAGTTATTTATAACATTTTATAATTTAGATTCGTTGGACAGAAAGCAGCAAAAATTTTCAAAATCAAATTATTCGATTAGTGGGAAATGTTCTTCTAGCCACTGGATTTCTTTCTTACTCTGGACCATTCAATCAGGAGTATAGGAATCTGCTGCTCCGGCTCTGGAAAACAGAGATGGACCGAAATAGGATTCCATATAGTGAGGTAAGTATTCCACTATTCTAGAAAAAGATACATTATTGTGCCCCACAAAGAAATACTGTTAAAAACATTTCATTCCTTAACAAAGAAATACTTTTAAATGATTTACAGGCTGTCA
The DNA here is from genome assembly GCF_033958435.1 of Carettochelys insculpta. Taxonomy (NCBI): domain Eukaryota; kingdom Metazoa; phylum Chordata; order Testudines; family Carettochelyidae; genus Carettochelys; species Carettochelys insculpta. The sequence goes on along the minus strand of NC_134138.1, from coordinate 160,674,205 downwards.
TGTTCCATCTACTTCTTTTTGGGCTTGCCTACACTACCACCTTCCTTCAAGCAAGGGGACTTTGAAGTTGCCCCGGCACTTCGAAGTACCAGTGGGTGAACCCGTGGCTAGACGTGTCCAGGTACTTCAAAGTTTAAAACTTCAAAGTTGCCACAGGGACGGGGTGGTGGGAATTTGCTTAATGAAGTGCTGCCCATGCAAGGCAGCACTTCATTAGTAAACTCCCAACATCCTTATTACCATCCTTGTGTGGACAAGTCCTTTAAATAACAAAAAATAAAAACGGTAAATATACCAATATGAAAATATCTCATTCAAAAATCCCCCCCTTTTTTTTTTAATTCAGTCCATCATTAATCCTGCACATAATCGCATGATGGCGTTGGCAGCTTCAACTGTAATCTGAGATCTCCTTATGTTAACATTTCTGTGAATCACTTCAGCTATGTCCAGTATGAAGTGATAGTGAGATAATATTTTAAAAAGAGCCCAGTCCCATTGAAGTCCCTGTCAGCAACTGTAGGGTGACTGTGTTCCTAAATGCCAAAATATCCCCTTTTAGAGTATGTCCATATGAGTTTCACTAAATGCAATGAGTACATGTGTGTCTCGAGGACTTCCCATTAAAAAGATTACCATTTGCTTGCCAGAACTTTTCAGGGACTCTGCATCTGTCTGTGTTTGTCCTTTTGACCACACTCCTGTGTCAAACCCACAGGATGGCATGTAGGAGAAGGACGAGGCTTGTTTGGCTGAGGAGAGCAGAAGTTCCCTTCTGTTGCTCTCCTAAGCGTATCTCCCTGCTGCCTCCAAAACCACTCCTCTCTCTGTTGCCACCCACTATCCCTCCCACCAACATGAAAAATCTGGCCCACCTAGAACACTTATTTTGTTGTTACAATTCTGAATTATAAAACTGTGAATACTAAGGCTGGATTCAGGTGAAAGCTGCTTTTATTTGTTTCATATTTCTGCCAGATTGTGTCATGAATACTTTAATTAATTGTTCTTACAGATAAAATTGTCAAAGCAATCAACTGCTCGCTCGCAGAATAAAAAGTCCTTCAATTTCCATTTAGGATTATTTAAGTATAACATTAGGATAATTGAGATTTACTAGAAAATGTTTGTAAAATGGAACTGAACAGCTTTTCTGTTTCTCTGGCTCCCTACTCAGTGTAACTTGTTTGATTTTAAGTCTTAAAGTGACAAGAAAATGTTCTTAAAACCAATTACAGTACAGAACGCTGTGGCCTTTGAATAGGGAGATGCTATTTCTACACTCACATACTTCAGAAACTGGAAAAGAAGAGCAGTTCTAATCCTTGACATTGTCTACATGCAGTTGCACCATTTTTATTGAAGACATGATGCTAAGCTGATTTACTTAAACCAATGCAATTTTCTGGGCATGGGCAGTCTTACATCAGTTTAAATATGGCTTACAGTATTTTGGTTTATCTCCCTTAACAAGAATAAACAGGCATAGATTGCTTTGGTCCAATACCACACCTTTCATTAAGTTGGTCCAACTGCGTGTTTAGACAAGCTCTTCTCCTGCAGGCACAGTGGGAGCGCAATCACTGAGCCTTCAGAGTGTAGCAGGGCTGCAGGAACCCACAAATCCATACAAGGGTCTGCTCCCCAAAGAGTCTAGTTCATGAAACTCTTGTTGTGGCACTTTGTAGTTAGTGGCTCCTGTGGGAGTATGGACAAGAGAGGGGCTGCTACGTGCATCTTCCCTTCTCCTCCCCTGTTGCTCACATCAGGATATGCTATGCCTGTGGCACCTGCCCCAGTCCTTAGCCTGTGTGAATAGGCTGAAAGCAGCTGCATTCCTTTTCCATGACCTGGAAGAAGGATTCTTCAGGACCCAGGTGGCAGGATTTGAGACACATTTACAGACATTATCTTTCTTACTACTCTTCCCCTATCTCCTCTTGCTTTATATGAGAACTACATATTATTGATATGTCCATTTATTAGAGGTGCCAGCCACACCAATGGCTATCCTATCCTGCCCACACTCTAGCCATGCCCCTCCTACAGAGGCCCGTCTCCAAAAACTCTTTGTCAAAAGACTTTTGTAGCCATATTTGCCTGTGGAACATTCTCCACACTTCATACTCTCCAGGAGTAGAAGCATTTGAGAACAGTATCCTTAGAGAAGGAAGAATTAGTGACCTGTAATTCTGTTTCTCTACAGTTATTCTGACAACATTTTTACTCAGCCACCTCCCCTCAGAATTTGGGGATTATCTTTGTTAAGTTTCTAGGCTGATCGTTATTTTTTCCATATTTGACAGGCCGGACATAGACTGTCACAATTATATCGAGGTTTCAAAACATAACTGACTATTCTGCTTAGCTAGCTGTCCTTCAAAGGCAGACAGTGAGTACGTGTGTGAAACCATTTAAAAATAATATTTTCAATGAATTCAGTGCTCATGATAGGCAGTAGGTGGAGAGCCCTGGACTGTCCCAACCAGAAAGAACACAGCTTTATGGTTAAAGCACATGGCTCTGCCTTAGATCTCTCTTCTTTGCCACCAACAAAATGTGTTAAGTGCCTGAGTCACTGAGACACCCATTTTCAAATTGGGATGTGTAAACTTAAACACCTGGCCCCATAGTTAGGCACGTAAATAAATACTCAGAGTTTTAAAGTTGATGAGTACTTCGAACTTCCTAATCATAGAATCATAGAACACTCAAACTGGAAGGGACCTCGAGAGACTTCATGGCAGGACCATCCCTGATAGATGTCTGTCTAACTTGCTCTTAAATATCTCCAGTGTTGGAGATTCCACAACCTCCCTAGGCAATTTATTCCATGAAGTCTGAGAGCTGTAAATGCTTGAAACCTCTAAATGTCTGGTTAGCTAATGTTTAAATATGCAAATGTAACTATTAACTTCTTTGTGACTCATGTTTCCCAGCTTGTAAGTGAAAGTATTATGGTTTCTCTGTCTTTCAAGGATGCTCTGCAGCTTTCTTTAATAAAATGCTGACCTAAGGAGTGCAAATAGAACTAACCCTTAGATATCACAGCCACCTGAGTTTCTAACCTTCTTGATTTTATCATAAATCTTGCTATTTTTGGCATTTTTCTTAAAGCTCCAGCTTCTGGAGTCACCTGCATTAGTAAGAATCTCAGCATTCATTCAAAAAAGAGGGATGTTTCTAACCCTAATACAGTAAACTCTGTTTTAACCAGTGTTCCATCAACCAGAATGCTCAAACAACTGGCACCGAATGCCATCCCAGTGCCTAGTCCTTCTCCTCCATGGGGCTGTACTGCTCACGGCCGCCTCTGCCTCCCACTCCTCTCCCGCCCATTGGTCACATGGGCAGCAGAGGATCCACTCTGAATCCAGCCGCTGCCTGGGGTGTGGCACGTGCCTGGCTGCCCTGGAAATAAGGTGCCTCAGATCCAGCAGCCCAGGACAGGGCAGCCTCATGGACAGGAGGTGCTGTGTTAGCTAAACAGGGTGGGCTGCTCCAGCTGGTCCAGGGTCCCAGAGACCCCCATGAGTACACCCAAGTACATGGCCACCAATGAGATGAAGCTGGAGGCAGCGATCTAGCTGCTGGAAAGCAATGAGCTGACCTTGGGGTGAGGCAGATCCCCGCCATTCAGGGTAGGGGCTATGGGAACAGAAGCAGTACCGTTAGGTCCCACCGTGGGTCGCCCAGGAGAAGGAGGTGCCATTGAAGGAGAAGGGCAGCCCTGGAAGTGCAGCTGGCAGTGGGAGGAGCTGCTGTCCCAGCGGAGCCAAAAACAGGAGGAGCTGCCAGCCCTCCACAAGGTGGAGAAAGGGGGCCGAGCAAGGAGATTGCTGTGCTGCAGCAGGATGGGAGGAGCTCACCCTGTAGGCAGGCAAGCAAACAAGTCAGGTACTGGGGTGAAGACACCCCTGCACCATCTGGAACACTTGAACATCTGGCAACCTCCCAGTCCTGGGGCTTCCAGATATGAAAGAGTAGTGGTGGAGAATCTTTGAAAGTGTTAATCCTAATGATCCCCAAACCAGAAGGCAAATGAAAAGAACCCAAACTATATTATTTTTAGAACCATTTGATTGATTGGAGGCCTAACTGAACTCTTGAGGCTGGCAATACCAAGCCTAGCTCTGACTACAACTAACTTGGGAAGACTTAGGGTAGGTCCACACAGCAAAGTTATTTCAAACTAACACCCGTTATTTTGAACTAACTATCCTAGCATCTCCGCAATGCAGTGCTATTTCAAAATAATTTTGAAACAGTGGTTGGCTTGGGCTGCATCTACACTATGAGATAATATCAATTTTAAGTCAGTTAGCCCAAATTTTCCAAGTGTCTGTCCTCACTATAAATTCCATTAGCTCTATTTATGGAGGACTAATATCGAAACCCTAAAATTGTAGTAACCTGACAGGTGTGGCATTTAAATCAAATTTAAAATTCCGGATGAAGGGTAGTGAGGATGTGCCATGTCTTTAAATCAAATTCATTGTCCTCTGGACATGTCCTGAATGTGCCCCCAAATGCCCCACCTCTGGCCTTTCCCATCTCCACTGCTCTGAGGTGTGGAGGAGTTAAGCTGCAAGGTCATGAGAGGCAGAAAATCTTTTTTCTTTTTCTTTGCTAGTATTGTGGCTGTGGGGGGGCGGGGTCTGTAGTTCTGTGTATACCCCTGCTAGCTGCCTTTTTCTTCTGCACTGACTGGCGCCAGCCGCTGCCCACTTCCCCACCGTACCATGTGTCAGATAGGCTGTGGGTGGAGGTCATGCTTGTCAGGTAGGATGAGAAACTTCTTTTCAGACATTTATGTATTCTCCTGCCCCCGACATACCCTGCCTTCCCTCCCTGAGAGATGCCACACATTCTGGAACTTTCCCTCGCTTGCATCATGTCGTAGCTACTATGTGGGTGGGGATCGTGCTTGAATGAGAAACTTCTTTACAGCTGCTTACATTTTTTCCTGACCCCCACATCCCATCCCTACCCTTCCCCCAGAGGCGCCACACAGTCTAGAACTTTCCCGTGGCCAGCCGCATCATGTGGCTTGACCCTGAACCATTAAAAGGACGTGCTGTACAAGGTGCCAGGCAGCTTGTGCACAGTGAGGGTCACAATTTTTGGGAGCTGGCTGTAGCTGGGGGTCTTTTAGCCATTCAAGGGTCATCTCCCTCGGCGGTCACGATTTTCAGGGTTTGGCTATAGCCTGGGGTCTTTTAGGCATCTTGGGAAAGTCTTCCTTGGCAATCACAATTTTGTGGGGCTGGCTGTAGCCTGGGGGACATCTCCCTCGGTGGTCACAATTTTCAGGGGTTGACTGTAGCTGGGCATCTTTTAGCCACCCAAGGGACATCTCCCTCCACCGTCACAGTTTTTGGGGGTTGGCTGTAGCTGGGTTCTTTTAGCTGCCCTGGGGACGTCTTCCTTGGAGGTCATGATTACTGGGGGCTGGCTGTAGTCTGGGTTCTTTTAGGCAGCCAGGGGACATTTCCCTCAGCAGTCATGATTTTCGGGGCTGGCTATAGTCAGGGAGCTTTAATCCTTCTGGGGGATGTCTCCCTCAGTGACACAATTTTCAGTCAATGGAAGAAAATGCGTTGTCACTAGAGTGACTGTCCTCTTTGACAAAAATTTTGGCATTGACTTTACCCAGAGGCCAAAGGGGTGACTTTATTCGTGGGTCTTTTAGCTTCCCCAAGCCATAACTGTTTCCATGATTCATTCGAGTTTCAGTGGACCAACCATGCCTGCCTAAACTTACTTAACACAGCAGGGGAAAGAGGAGAATGAAATGTTGGAAGAAGCTGTCATATCTACATGTCCACATGTACTTGTGAGGCCAGAATGCTATGGGGCTCCGGGTTCAGAACTGTGGGAGAGGCAGCACTTGCTTTAAGCTACTTGTGTGTGGCAGCAGGAAGTTGATTTTGTGGGGATCGTGTGGGAAAGTGAAGATGCTCACAATTGAATGGATAAAACCCAGTGTTACGAAACCAATTTTAAAGAAATCAATTTTAGCTCGTAGTGTCGATGCAGCCTTATTTTGAAATTGACAAACTTCATTCTATAAGGAATAGCACCTAGTTAGAAATAGAAATTTCAAAATAGGCGCTGTTCATGCTAATACATGGAGCAAAAGATGCTAATGAGGCACAGATGCAAATTCCCCACGCCTCATTAGTATAACATCACGTGATTTGGAGTCCGGAAGACCATTCTTCCAGACCCCAAAATGCCATGTAGAAGTGCGGCCTTGGAGGGCGCTTTCAGAAGGAAATCCTTCTTCCAGAGGCCCCTTCTTCCCTAAAACTTTTGGGAAGAAAGGGCCTCCAGAAGCCGCCCTGGGGCCACACTTCTACACGGCATTTTGGAGTCCGGAAGAACAGTCTTCCAGACTCCAAATCATGTGACATTATGCTAATGAGGTGCAGGGAATTTGCATCCATGCCTCATTAGCATATTTCGCTCTGTGTATTAGCATGCCACTTCCAAAGGAAGTGGCCTGTGTAGAAACAGCCTCTGTGTCTATACTAGCATTGCTCTTTTGAATGAAGCATGCAAATGAGGAAAACCAAAAATGCAAATGAGGTGAGGATTTACATATCTGGCACCTCATTTGCATACACTTTCAAAAGAGCTTCTTTTGTTAGAAGAAAAAGCAGTGTAGATGCTGCTCTTTCAAAAATAACCCCCTTTTCAAAAGCATCCTTCTTCATAAAAAATAGGAAAGAAGTGTACTTTCGTAAATGGGGTTTACTTTCAAAAGAGCAGTGTCTACACTGCTTTTTTTTTCAAAAGAAGAGTATGCAAATGAGGTGCCAGATAACTCTGCACCTCACTTGCATTTTGAATTTCCCTCATTTGCATGCCTCTTTCAGAAGAGCAATGCTAGTGTAGACACAGCCAAAGGGAATAGAGCCTATTTCAAAATAAGCTAGTGCATCCAATGGATCTGTTTTGAGATAGGCTGTATTTGGGTAGATGCTATATTTCAAAACAGCTAAGTGCTATTTCGAAATGCATTTTGTATGTAGCAGCATTCATTCAAAATAAGCTATTCTGGAAAAACTATTGTGGAATAGCTTATTTCAAAATAAGTCTGCTCTGCAAACATACCCTTTGGTTAGTGGTGAGCAAAGGGCGGGGGCAGGCCCCCTTGGTGAGGCATGAAATTTCATGCTGGGGGGGCACAGCATGATCTGTTTCTGTTTTTATGCCTATGTATTCACATTTATGTACCGAGTAATAAAGTTTTTACATTCTACAGACTTATTTTTTTACCCATGCCCAAGGTATTTCTTTCCATATGAACATAACCAAAATTTCCACAGGTTTGGATTACATTAGACAGGTTGTGGGGACCCTGCTAATTCCAGGAACAAAAAGTGGGGCCTGACATAAAAAGTTTGCTCGTCCCTACCTTAGCTCATCAAACCCAATCCGACTATTCTTAGTATATGAAGTTAAGCATGACTGCGTCTACGCATGCCCTTCCCTTTTGGAAGGGGTATGTAAATTAAGTGGGTTAAAACTGCTAATGAGGCACTGATATGACTAGTCAGCACTTCATTTGCATAATATTGGCCACCCAGAGTGTCAAAAGTGCTGCTTTTCAATTGCAAACTAGTTGTGTAGATGGGGCGCCTTCAAAAAGAAACCCTGATTTCGAAAGCAGCCTTCTCTTCCCAATTTTTTTTTTGTGGGGGGGAAGAAGTGTGCTTTCAAAATCAGGGTTTCTTTTTGAACGAACCCCATCTACATGGCTATTTTGCAATTTGAAGGCAGTGTTTTTATGCTACAGGAGGCTGCCATTATGCAAAGGAGTTGCTGAATATTCTTATCAGCACCTTATTAGCATTTTTGACCTGCTTCATTTACATGCCTCTTCTGAAAGGGAGGGGCATATGTAGACCTAGCCCGTGTCAATAAGTTTTTGCAGGACGAGGCCTTAACAGAGAATGAAAGATGGGGAAAGCTTTGAGTTTTTAACTTTAAATTTCTAATTCTTTTCTTTGAAAATATCTTTGATATAAATTTGATATAAATTAATTTCTGTCATTGCGTGTTTTGGGAATATTCAACCTCTCCCCCCATCCCCTTTTTGGATCCATTGGAGGGCTGACAGCTGTAGTGGACAGTGTTTCCCAGGATGGTGCTGAAGACAGCAGCTGCCTGCAGCCAATGTGCCTATGAAGTGTTTACTTGTAGCGGGGATGGCAAAAACAAGGGTAGCTCACTAACAGTGGACACAGAATGAGCCTGAGGTCTGCGAACAGAACTTGGAGTGAAGTATTCCAGTGGTTTAATCCCGGCTCTGAGACTCCATCTGTAGGACAAGTCAACTCGGTTGTTTTGTCTCAGGGGGCATCTACTCTTCAAAATAAAATACGAAAATATGTCAATGAGTCTCCTAGCCTGGTGAAGTTCTTGTGTGTCTCAGCCTATGGGGTAAAAGAAGCAGTGTAGCCATGCTCAATTCAACAAGAGGAAGCATGTTTTCTTTGTCAGAAACTTTAGCTCTCTGCTAGACATTTGAAATAGCAGCATGCTAACCGATTATAATTTAATAATAACTTTATCTTTTATGTTAGGATCTTAATCCCATCAGTATGCTTGTTGACAATGCTACTATTGGTGAATGGAGCCTCCAGGGTCTTCCAAGTGATCACCTTTCAATTCAGAACGGTATCATTGTCACAAAGGCCTCTCGATATCCTTTGATGATTGACCCACAAGGTCAAGGAAAGATCTGGATTAAAAATAAAGAAAAAAATAACGAGCTCCAGGTACATTCTTTCTTTAAAGTATTTTTCATCTCTGTGTCATCTTAGGATAAGCTATTAGTGTAATAACCAATACAAGTTAATTATACACCATTGTATTCTGGCTGTGCACTATGGTGACTGAAATCAAGTCTTCATCATATAGGCTAATAGGCTATGTCTCCACTAGCATTCCTCTTCCGAAAGAGGCATGCAAATGAAGGAAATTGAAAATGCAATCCTATCCTATTACCACCCTGGCCCCCAGGCAGCATGTCTGCCCATGTGGAGAAGCCTTTCTCTCCTATGCAGTCCTGCCTCAGGCTGTAGCCTACTGGGAATTGTGCTGGGTGGCTCTCAGCCTGAGGACCAGGGAAGGAGGTCTCCTGCTCTTCAACCTTCACCCTCCAAGACTGGCTCCCCACTCAGGCCTTAGGTGGTCTGTGCCTGGAACAGAGGCACTTGCTGGTTACACCCCTCACATAGCTTTACCTATGGGGGATTATAGAGAGGTAAGTGAGGATTTCTTTCCCGCGATGAGAATGATCCTGACTTACTAAGGACAAACTCTGAGTGGGACTGGATTACTGCTATAGGACATTGTGGTGTGTTAGCTGGCCTAGGGGAGCAGGACTTTCAGACTCCCCAGTTCAGTTAACAAGCTTCTTCAATAATTGGGGTATACGTACCAGCCCCCTTCCTCCGTTGTGTGGCCTGATGTATTAATTTAAGCAGAATATATGGGCTAGAAGTGTTAACCCATTCACTATTCACTGTTAAGTGGTGTTAAATGCCCTCTTAATGCCACGGCAAATGCACCATTAACAGTCATTTCAACTTTTTATTAAAGACATTGAAAAGAAGGAAAAGCAGTTAAAGCAGCTGAAATGTAAAATACTCAATAAAGCTCTAATTTTAACAACATGCCTTGTTCTCTTTCCCTTTTGCTGGAGAGAGCTTTTAAAAGGGGATGGAGGAGAACCCTTGTTTTATAGGCTCTTAGATGGTAACAAAGATAGTAATAATTGTCCTCTGGGGCAAAAGAGAGTTAGCTGAGATGGCTGTAGCTTTTGTTGTTAATGTGCAGTCCTGTTTTATCCCAAGTATATTTGGGATTCAGCTGGAGCCAATAGGGATGGTGGTATCATATGGGTTCCTCTCTTTCTGGTCCAGCCTAGTGAGAACATGTTCCAGGATTAGGATAAGGAAGATCTAGGATTCCAATAGACACAGCGCGAGACACCTGTGCTGGTGAAACTCATTCCGGTAGTTACTTTTTCTCCTCAAAGTCTTTCTTTAAGGTTACTATTGTGGGGCTGGTACACTCCTGTCACCTTTTGGGAAGCAGGGAAGGGCATTATAGCCCAATGGCTCACTGTTGAAATCTTCTGTCTTCTTATCTGTGTTACTTGCAGCATAACTGAAGGGAGGAGAAAAGGCCAAACATTGGTCACAGAGTTCTGTTTATACCCCTAGCGCATTTGCTTAGAGAGCATACGTCCAGGCATGTCAGGTGGGCATTGCTGAGTCACCAGGCAAGGTTGAGCAATTCCACTGGTGTAACTGTCACTGAAATATAACTCCCTTGCTGGACAATGGCTGTTGCTGGTTGTAATTACCATGGCAAATTAGATATGCCTTTGGCTGGCTTTTCTAGTCACCATTACCTCTGAAAAACAAGTTTTAGAATAAGTTCCCATATCCCTATGAGAACCACACTGCCTTTATGTAGGAAAAGGTTATGCTTACAGCTCCAGAAACCTTTCTCTTCAAGGTAAGTTACTGTTTCCACAGTTCCTGCGAAAGACATCTCCCATCACAGTGTTCTAATACTTGGAATGTTGTGGTGTAAATGGATATGCCCACAGCTCTGAAGACGTATTCCAAGCATGTGGAATGCATATGTCCACTGCACTTTTTTTTATCTCACAGTATCCTAATACCAAGACTTGAGAACCTCAAAGTTGCTACAGGCAAGATGCAAAAAAATGCACTAGTTGACATGGTGGGCAACTGGTGGAAAAGTTTCTGAACCTCACCAGTGGAAGATTCGCAAATTAAATTTCCATGCCTCTGCAGGGGCATTCTTTGTTGGGAAGGTGCTACTGGAGTGGTTCCCATATAATTCCTTAGTATATAAAACTCTTGCTTTAGATAGAGGAAAATTGCATTCCTGCATACTAGTCTATTATAATAATTAATCTCTCTGCTTATCCTTTCCCTCCCTCATTGCTCGCTACTTCCCAGGAGTAATGAAGAGACAAGCTGCGCAACAGAATGAGAATTTTCTTTACCTGCTAGTTTTATTTCTGTTAGCAGCTTGCCTCCACATTCAGCCCAACCTGGTACTCTGGCAAATGACCAGAATATAAATTGAAAATTTTCTCTAACAGGAGATTTAGAGATAAATTTAAGGTTATTTTAATACATTATCCCAAATTGTCTTAATGCTAATAATTGAATGCTGGAGGGTTTCTATAGTTGTGGAAGAACTCTGCTGTTGGCCTGACCTGAATAGTGGAGTATAATCCTGGGGCTTCCATCAACACACCCTGTACATTCCATAACTGGCAGGGAGGCAGTCATTAACCCATTAGTGGTGAATGAAGAGAGAACCTGCTAACAGGAGAAAGCTATCAAGTAAGAAACTTCTCATTCAGCTCTGTAAGTGAGCAATGTTTACCCCCCGTCCAAGCTCCACTGCTCCAAAATGCAAGATGAGCACTGTTGCAATCCTGCATCTTTGATGGATCTAAAGTCCAATATCCGTTTCAGGTGGATAAGTGAGAAGCTGCCACCAAGGCAGTAAAAGGTACACAAGGATTGCAATTTATCACAACTGTAATTTCCCTCATAGATTCCCTCTTCACTACAAATGTGGTGGGTAGTTTACTGTCCCCAGCCCCCTAGGTCCTGTCAAAATGAGGTTAATGGATGAGAAAAGAGACTGGTAGAAAAGATTAGCATGACAACACTCTGGGTAATGATGATGTCCTAGATCTGATGTTATGACTCAAACCCTGACCCTTCTGTTTGGCCTACTGACCTCCCAACAAGGCCACTTTCAGGTAGGGAACAGCTCATCTCCCTCCCACTTCAACTCTTTTTTTCCAGGTGTTTCCAATTGTCTCTTTGGGTAGGGAGGCAGAGGAGAACCATATCACTCCCCTGCCTTATATCCCTTTTGTGCATGGCAAGAATTGTCAAGTAAACACCTGTCTCTGCATGGCTGTGGCTACCCTCACTTGCAAGCTGTTTGAAGCGTCCACAGGAAGGCTAAACTCTTTCACAATCCATCATCTTTGCTACCTTCACTCCAGCCATTCTTTATTTGGTCATGCAGCACCAATGACCACATTAATTACAGTCCAATCCATACTGAAATATCTCATTTTCTTGCTGTTCAAGTGACAGAACAATTCCTCAGAAGAAATATTATCCTAACTCTTCTCCATCTTCTTGCATGGGAGGAGAAGAGGTATCAGCCAGTCTTACCCTCAAAAAGTACAACATGTGGATAAAGAGAAAGAAGTTTTAGGTGGAGACCCTGGCCTCTACAGTATCACTCCTGTCTCAGGAGGACTTCTTTGCTTCAGCAGGTATAGCAAATGCCTCTCTCCATATCCCTGTCAGACCATGTCACTGCAGACTTCCAAAGTTCGTCTATGTAGGAAACATTATCAGCACTGAACACTCCTGTTTGGCATGACCTTGGCCCCATGGGTTTTTACAAAGATGGTGGTGGGAAAAAATAAGCATACTCAGGTCATATGGAATTCACCTGTACCTCTTCCTGGATTTCATTCTGAGGGCTGTTGCCATCAGCAGAGCACAGGGCCACAACTTGGATGTAGAGGCTCTTCCAGTGCATATCTACATGATCGATGCCAAAAACAGTTTTCTATTTTTATCCTGGAATTTATTTTCTTGATTCAGAGCTGGTGTAATGCATTGTAATGCCAAGAGGACAATCATGCATCAGAAGTTTTAAAATTTTAAATTGGGGGAGACAACTCCCCAAAACATATGAAAAAAATCAATTGTGGGTTCCAACACAGATGTTCAGCACCTCACAATGGTGATGAGCCCACTACAGTGCTCAGAGAGGCATGCCCCTCTGTCTTCCAGTTCCTTTGGTTTTTGCAACTGAACGAAACCTGGAGTGCTGAGAAGCTCATCTAGAGATGCCAATAACCCAAGGCCTCTGGAGAGAGGAGGAAAAGTCTCACAGCATAAGCCTCCTAGAACTGAGAACTGCCAAACTAGAACTAAGAAGGTTTCAGCCCACCCAAAGGGTAAACTGTGTCCTGGTTGAGTCAGACTGTGATCTCCTATTTAACCACCCAGGGGAACAAGGAGTGCAGCACTACCACAGTAGCAATGAAAATAATGAAGTGGGCAGAACAGTTCCTCTTTTCTCTAGGGCTGTGTCTACACGTGCACATTATTTCCAAAATACCTCCCCTCTTTCGAAAGAACAGAGGAAGCGTCTACAAGTGCCATGAGCTCTTTCAATCAGAAATCGGAGGAGTGTGGCCCACACGTCGAAAGCCAGGCCCCAATCCTGTAGCGGGAAGAACGCCCCCTGTCAAAAAAACAACATCGAAAGAAGGCACGTGTAGATGCTCCACAGCCTGGTCTTTTGAAAGAGGAGTCCTCCATGATGGGGCCCAGCTGGAGCGTGGAGATGCCCTGCTCTATGAAGCCATGCGTTCAGCTTCTCTTAAAGCTGCACAGACCTGGAAACCCCATGGCAGGAAGCTGAGAGCAGGCAAGCTGTGAGCACACGAGCTCCTCACAGCACACCCACTCAGCCAACCCTGACGACAACCCCGGCCACATGGCCAGCCCCCAGCAGCCCCCTGAGCCCCAGAGCCCCCTCTCTGAGCCCTCTCAAGGATCCCAGGAGCCTGTCCTGGAAAAGAAGAAAAGGGGCCCCTCCTGGACAGACCCTGAACTTAGAGACCTCCTGGGCCTCTGGAAGAAGGAGGAGGTCCTCCGGGAGATGGGGATCAAGCAGAGGAATGCTGCTGCATTTGCTCACCTGGCCTGTGGACTCTCTGGCCAAGGACACCCAGAGCGGACCCCAGAGCAAGTCCGGAGCAAAGTCAAGGAGCTCCAGCAGGGTTATGGCCTGGTTTGGGATGAGGCCGGGTGCTCAGGGACAGGTCCCTCCACCTGCCCCTACTGTCAGGAGCTCCACAGCATCTTGGGGCTCCGAGACAGCTCCCCACCCACCGCAGTCCTGGACTCCTCCATGGACCACCCCACCTCACCCCACCCCACACCGATGCCCCTGCTACCATTTCATCCTACTTCCTGCTGCTCCCCGCCCTGACCCAGCCCCGCCATGGAGCCTGCACATGTGGAAGAGGTTCCCAGGGCTGGTGGAGCTCTCAGCCCACAATCCCCTTGCTCGAATGACCCTCCCCAGCGAGGAGAAACCCCCGATGATGGCGTCCAGGTCCCTGATGCAGATGAACTGGTGCAGGAGCATGGCATTTATGGCACGGACATCCTGCATGGAGAGAGGCCATGCGCTCTCATGAGGGTGTGGCAGGGTGTTCCCAACCAGCGACCCCCTCCCAGCCCCCCCAGGCCAGTGGCCCCCAAGGGGTCGCTGTGCCAATGGGCCCCCTTCCTGTGATGGGAGTGTGCCCTGGGCCCAGCTTACCTCCATGAGCACTGCTCCAACAGTGGCCTTGCCCACCCTGAGCTGGTGCCCCACTGAGCAGTAGGAGTCCAGTTTCCATACCGCAGTAGCGACTTGCTTCTCAAGGGGGAGTTCAGGCTGCATGGTGGTGTCCTGATGCAGGTGCCAGCCAGTGACACAGCTCCTGGAAGGTGTCCCAGCTCATGCAAAAGTTCCGGAGCCAGGTAGCATCATCCTGTTGCTCCAGAACCAGTCGCTCCCACCAGTCCGTGCCGCTGTGGTGGCTCCACAGGCACAAGGGTTCCAAGGGGTGGGGTGTAGGCGGAGGGGGGGGCTCCATGTCCTCAGGGCGGCTGTTCTGTCTCCCAACAAGGAGGGGAGCAGCTGCATCAACCGTGCAAACAACGTGGGCAACAGTGCCCACAATGTCTGCATCCAGTGCAAGAAGCAGGGTATTGTCGGCCATGGTGTGGCTGCGCTGAGGTCCTGTGTTGCTCCTGGCAGCTTGGCAGGCCTTGGCTCGTGCAGGGTGGGAGAACTGGAGGGGGGCCCTTTGAGGCGGCGGCTGAATTCAGGAGACTGGACTAGGTGACTTACAGATGCCCTTACTGTTCCTACATTTGTATGACTTATTCGAAGTGAGGCAGACCTCAGATACACAGGGACAAATGCCTTATCAGGCAGTTAGCCACAGGGCCTACTTTTCACATTTCTGCCCTCTCCACTATTATGGAAGATGGTCCAGAAAATGAGAATGGGTTACTGTAGTAGTTCTAACTTTACATTGATCAACGATATGGTTCCCAGACCTGACAGAGCTAAACCTATAGTCCCCACTCCGTCCTTCATGGAAACCATATATCCTATCCCAAGGACATCTTCTTCATCTGGACTTAAAATAGCTTCAGTTAAGAGCCTGGCAGTTGAAAAGGAAGAACTAGAAGGTCTTGGCCTGTCTACCAGAGTCATTAAGAAATTCCCTTAATCACACTATTAGCACCTCCATGAGGTTCAGATTCAACAACTGATGTCAGGAGCTCAATGAGTATCCCAGAAATCCGGAAACTGCAACCATACTTGACTTCTCCAAGAAGCCATAGATAGAGGCTTTCAAACCAGGGCCATTTCATGTCAGATGTCTGCTCTTTGTAGTATGCTATTCACAAGGTCCTGGGGCTTTCTGACAGTCAGTCTGCAGATAGCCTTATCCATTGGAGGAGTTTGATAAGCCACATTGGTGACCTTCTAGCTTTAATGGCCCTGATGAATTATCTTTTAGAACATTTGGCTTCAGTGTCAGACTTTTATTTACCCATTGAGACTTATTTCTTATTTAGGTGTCACATCCTCTGGGCAAGTGTCAGGGCAAGAAACCTCATCTAAACAGGAGCCATATTGCATGTTCCACAGAAAAAGATTGTGCTCAGGACGCCAGAAGTCTTTCTTTTTAAAAAAAGAATTCATCTCAATAAAATGGTTTCCTTTCGCTCCATCCAGAATCACAGCATCCAACTGAAAATTTGTGCTATACCTCAAATGTCAGAAGAATGTTGAAATTCTTTCCCGAGCATAAAGAATCCCTGAGAAGACTGAGCTCCCTGTTCATGTTTTTCCAGATGAAATACCAATGACTTGGAGCTTCCAAGTTCTCCATTTCAAGGTGGATTAGACTACGTATTGTAGAATGAAGCATCAGAGCTCCTGTCTCAAAAGGGATCAAGGTGCTCTCCACAAGATCATTAGAAACCTTTGGTCAGAATGAGCAAATGCATCAATTTCAGTAATTTGCAATACGGACACAGGCTCTATAGATTACACTTTCATTAGACTATACAATATGTTCAGCAGTGCAGAGGCCTCCTTTGGCAGAAAGCCATTGTAATGCCCGAATATAATATGGACTTCTGAATGAGCTTATAAAAAACGAGGTACGTATTTCCTGCTGGACTTCTGCTTCATGTCCCTCCCTCCATCTGTTCACTGTTGGCTACTTCCGAAATATCTAGAATTGTGAGAGCCTCAGGGCTGCTGAATGGAAAATTTCTTACCAGTTGTACTAGCAATGTCTCCCACAATTCTGCTCACCCTGGATGGCTCGATAGTCAAGGGTCAGATATAGTCACTAGCATATAATCATCTTCCCAAGTCTAATGTACATAGTTATGTTATTAACGCATTACAGAGAAGTGAATGACACCAGGCAAGTTGTACAGTTTGGGAAAGACTCATCTGCAGATGGGCCCTGGCTAGACTGTGCATACCAAAAACTGATCTACCTTCCTGTGCTGCAGAAAGAGGACAGGAGTCCAGGCATCCGGAATTGTGGGAAATGCTGGAATCAGAAAGGAATTATAGATAAGAAATGTTCTGATGCTGGTTCTGTATAGGATATATGTTTTGACACCCAGAATAATAAATTACATTTATTGTGGGCAACCACACGAATTTGGGACAGATGTTTGTCCTTATTTAAATTCAGACACCTCAGGAGATATTCATAGTGCTGTAGCCGTAGGAATTTTGGGGATATGGTCCTGAAAGTAAATTTTTCATCAGTTTTCCAAGGTTAGGGGAGTAGCTGTATCAGAATTTAAAGCCAAAAACATTTTATCACTGCTGCTTATGGTGAAAAAACACACTGGGGTCTTTTTAATAACATTTGGATTTCCTTTTTTTTTTCCCAGGTCTCTTTGCAAGTATATTATAACTTGTCGGTTTTTATCTCTTTTTACATTTTAGCTTTTTCATGCTTCTAGCTGTGTTTATCATTCGTAAGGGTGGGGCTACTCAAGATTTATTGGCCTGGAGGTTCTGGACCATACATCTAAACCCTTCTGGTTTTCCTCCCTAAGGAAGGTTGGCTTTCCAGTTGAGGGTCATGGGGTAAAAGAGGTTAGGCCAGATAATTGGATAGACAAGGATTTAGGTAATAATATCCCATCTATCATTTCCTGTAGGGTTGTTGTGTTTCTCCTATTCCTCAATCAATCTCTTCTCCACTGTCAACCTCACCTCATTTTGACATAAGCAACAGGCATTTTGCTATTGTGGTTTTATATGTACTTAAGGTTTAACAAGGGTGCAAGTCTGAATAGATATAGCAGTAATGTTTTCTATTATATGATGTTTTATACCTATGTGCTACATTTAATTAAAAGGTATAAAGAGAAACACTAGATAATACTTAGCCCTAGCCTTAGTTCAGCGGATTGGACTAGATAACTTATGCAAATCCCTTCCGGTCTGACATTCCTTTGTCTTCTGGGCAATGGGTTTCTTCATTTAATTGTGTGTCTATCTTAGTATCCTCTGAAAGAACCTAATTTAACAAGCTGATGAGGAACTTTATTCTAGTTTCATCCAAAGACTGAAACATACTTGCAAGCAATTTAGAAATAATAAATATATTGTGATCAAACTATTTAATATTCAGACATTGGATCTTGTGAAGTGCTGAGCTCCTGTTGAAGTCAGTCCTGGGTATAACAGGTAAGGGAAGGCATTGCCTTCCCAAACTGCCAGCTGCCTGCGCTCTGTCACTCCCCAGTGCTCCAGCCGGGAGAGGCTCATGCTTTGCACTGCCTTTTTTGGGCTGCAGCCAGCTGGGGCTACATGCCACTTAGTCTCCTTGACCCCCACCCTTGTGCTCCTGCTGGGGCTGAAGAAGGCTGGAGTTGCACATTGCCGCTTTCCCCCGTGCTCTGACGGGGCTGGCCGGAGTCGCACATGCCACATACTTGCCCTTCCCCATGCTCTTGGGCAGAGGAGGGAAGGGGGAGCTGCACACTTCCCAGTGAGGGAGGGGTGGTGTGCCTCTACCGTGAGGGAGTGCTTGGCTCCCATGGGCTACGTCTACACGTGCAGCCAACATCGAAGTAGCTTATTTCGATGTTGCGACATCGAAATAGGCTATTTCGATGAATAACGTCTACACGTCCTCCAGGGCTGGCAACGTCGATGTTCAACTTCTACGTTGCTCAGCCCAACATCGAAATAGGCCCAGCGAGGGAATGTCTACACGTCAAAGTAGCACACATCGAAATAGGGATGCCAGGCACAGCTGCAGACAGGGTCACAGGGCGGACTCAACAGCAAGCCGCTCCCTTAAAGGGCCCCTCCCAGACACAGTTGCACTAAACAACACAAGATACACAGAGCCGACAACTGGTTGCAGACCCTGTGCCTGCAGCATAGATCCCCAGCTGCCGCAGAAGCAGCCAGAAGCCCTGGGCTAAGGGCTGCTGCCCACGGTGACCATAGAGCCCCGCAGGGGCTGGAGAGAGAGCATCTCTCAACCCCCCAGCTGATGGCCGCCATGGAGGACCCGGCAATTTCGACGTTGTGGGACGCGGATCGTCTACACGGTCCCTACTTCGACGTTGAACGTCGAAGTAGGGCGCTATTCCTATCTCCTCATGAGGTTAGCGACTTCGACGTCTCGCCGCCTAACGTCGAAGTTAACTTCGAAATAGCGCCCGACGCATGTAGACGCGACGGGAGCTATTTCGAAGTTGGTGCCGCTACTTCGAAGTAGCGTGCACGTGTAGACGCAGCTATGGGGTTCTAGATGGCAGGGGAAGGCCAGGGCCAGGGCCAGGGGCTTGCCTCCCCTTCTCGTAGGTATGCCCACTGCATATGAACTCAATTACAATTGAGGGCTCTCCACACTTACCGGGAGGTATTCAGTACCTCAGTATGTGATCTCTGATCATCCACTGTAACACTTCTCTGCCTTACATGGGTGTTGTGATAATAAAGTCCTTCATATTTATGAGGCACTCAGACATGGTAGTGGTGGGAGCAAATAGAACAGACAGTAATTAGGAAATGCAAAAAGCCAGATCCTCCTCCCATTCACGTCAATGGCAAAACATCAACTGATTTAAATGAGAGTAGATTGCCCCAAAATTGTTAAGATACGTGTGGATCTCTCACTGTGAATTTAATGGTTAAAAATTATGATCATTTTTATGTTGATCACTATATAAAGCAGGACTATATTTTATTATAAGTGAATCTCCCTAGGTCACATCTCTGAATCACAAATACTTCAGGAGTCACCTAGAAGATTGTCTTTCTCTGGGAAGACCTTTGTTAATAGAAGATGTTGGAGAAGAACTTGAT
Source organism: Carettochelys insculpta (assembly GCF_033958435.1). Lineage (NCBI taxonomy): Eukaryota > Metazoa > Chordata > Testudines > Carettochelyidae > Carettochelys > Carettochelys insculpta. The sequence continues at coordinate 160,654,663 of NC_134138.1, read as the reverse complement.
CCTGCTCTCGATAACATTTTGGAAAAAAATTTCTTAAAGTCTGGCTCCACTCATAAAGTAAGATGAATTTTGAACATGAATATGAAAGGATGGTGGCATAGATGCTTGATGTTAACGAGGGACTAGATGCCACAGTTATTGGCATTTTTAAAATACTTAATCAGACAGACAACTATCTCTTAAATTAATGAAATAATTGATCTGAATTACTTTGATTTTTCTTTTAAGTGGGGTCATCTTTCATTGAAAGAAGCCACTGTCTGTTGGAATGTCAGCTGTTGAAATTTTTAAAAAATGTGTATTATATTTTCAGGTAAAAATAGGTGACAAGGAGGTAGATGTAATGAAGGGTTTTACTCTTTACCTAACAACTAAAATGGCTAATCCTGCCTATACTCCTGAAATCAGTGCAAAAACAGCTGTGATTGATTTTACTGTTACCATGAAAGGCTTGGAAAATCAGCTCCTGGGCCGCGTCATTCTCACTGAGAAACAGGTAAATGCTGATCTTCGGGTTAGCAATATTTAACTTGTGTTAAATAGGGGGTTTGCTGGTATTTGCTGTTTGAGTTGCCTTGTTACAATTCAGGGTGCATCCCAGACCACTGAGAAGTTGTGTCACTGCCTGCCCTGTAACTCTGGATGCCTTAAGTGCTCTGCTGCGTCCCTCATCCTCGACACCAAGGCGACAGTTACACTAGTGAGTTTTGTAGACAAAACTCTCAGAGCATCTACTCACAGCAGAAACTGTTGAGAGCAAAGCTGTATAGATGCTCTGGGGGGCCCTTTTGTCAACGGTGTGACCCCAATACACTCCCTGTCCCAGATTTCCCCAAAACCATATGCCTGATTGATCCAGCCCTGTCCTGGAATGCTCAAAGAAATAATGGCTCTGGTTACATTACAGCACTCTGTCTACAGACGTCACTGTCTGAAGAGATTTCCCAGCAAAACTTCTGTTGACAGAGTACGGCCACACACAAAAGCCAATCGGGAGAGCACTCAGCTCTGTCAACAGAGCAGCCGGACTGCCTGGCTGTTCTCTTGACAAAACAGGCACCTGAAGCACAGCAGACAGGGCTCCCCATTGTTGCGGATGCTCTGTCTGACAAGAGAGGGCCCCCCCAGGGGAAACATTTATACAGCTTTTTTGTTGACAGCAGTGTTTTGCCTCTAAGGTTTGAGGCCAAATGTGGCTGGCAAAAGTTCTGTGTTTTGTTGAGATACTGTCAACAAATCCCATTTTGCGTGTGCACGTTCCATGAGTTTTGTTGATCAAACTGGGGTTTTGTCAGCAAAACTCACTAGTGTAACCATAACCAATAAGTTTTGTTGCTCTTTTAAAGAGACAAAAATACAAGCCAATGCTTTATGTGGAATTAAGAATCACTTCAATTCGAATACAACATATAGATTGCTTTAGAATAAAAGTAAAATGAGCCAATTAACAAAGGACATAAGTTAAGTGATACCAAGTACAGGTGATTGAAGGAAGAATAGGTTACAAACCAACAAAACCCAAACACTCCTAAAACCTAACTTAACAAGCTACAATCATTGCTTAAAGTAATGTTCTTACCAGTCTTTTTCTTCCCAGCCATGGCTTATTTTCTCAGACTCAGTTCCTTCTAGAGAATACAGAATTCTAGTTTTGTTTGTATTCCTAGGTAAAAGATCTTTGCCTACACAACTTTGTTATTTGTATACAGGCTGGGGATTTCAGTGCCCTTGGCTGAATGGTCCATCTTTCTCAGCTTGCAAAAGGTCTGTCTCTTTGCATCTGTCCAGTGATGGATGTCAGGATGCTTTTCTGCCCTTATATCTTCGCAAACTGTTTTGTCCCTAGACTCTGGATGACTTCATGCTACACTTTGCTTCCTGTTGACTTTCCATCTCTCTGCTGATGTGTGGTGAGAATGAAGTGTCCACTGTTTTTGGTCACATCTTGCTTAATTTAATTGGAAACAGGTAGAAAGCTACCTTCCCTCAGAAGCGGAGAACCTCTTTCTCCCTTTGTTAGGTCACAGATTTGAAAGCATAATATTAGTGAAAATTCATAATTTCCCATATAGTGGTAATGCATATAGTTTGCAATTATACCAATCACCAGTGTGCCAATGGCTTTACTTCATACACTTGTATAACATGGTAATCATGTATGCAGTCTGTTGATTCAATTAAGGATCATTTGAGGTTCAGATTCTCACAGGAGGATATCTCCACTTTTTACACTGATGGCTTTGCTTACCTTTTGTATAAGTATGCCTTTCTTGTGTCTCCCTGATGACCAGGTTGATCCGCCAAACAAATACACAGTCATTTGTATAAGCCCAGTCTGCCCGAGACAAACACAGTTTAGGAAAATAATATTACCATGGGTCTCTTACACTTAGTATAGACCTTGAACGTACATCATTCAGGAATATTTAAGATCAATTTGCTTTTTTTTCTCACACTATATTACATGCCAACTTTTATGTTTTCTGATGCATTATTACATATCATGCAATTATGTTAATAGTGTATTGGGGTATTAGCTGACAAGAGTTTCTGACAGAGTAGCAAACAATCCACAGGCCTTTCTGTCACACTTGTTTTGCACAACTCTGAAGCAACTCAAAGACAGTGAGTACAAAAATTTGAATGAAAGTCAATGTTCTTGGGCTCACTTTCACGTAGAAGTGACTAGTGAGGGGGTGAGGAGCTGAGAAAGAGAAAGAGAGTGCTAATATGAAGACTTCCACATATACCTATTAGAAAGAACCTGCTTCTCAGGTGGTTCCATGTTCCCTGATACAAAGCACAGGCTTCCAGTTCAACTAGGAAAAGATGTTCAGAAATCAGAAATGTTTAAAAATTGAGTTTATTACATGAAAACAGGTTCCTGAATGGAAATCAATTTTGTGAACCCAGGCATCTCCCTAGTGTTTGGAAAATCTAGCCTGGGATTCTCAGAAGTCCTCCTCTCTGGTCTGACTCTGTGCCTATCGAAGCTCCCAGTGATTTAGATGGGAACAGAGTTAGGCCATTTCAGAGAGCTTTTGAAAATCCCAGTTGCTAGTATTATTTGAGCCTCACTCCCTCACATCAATCCCGAGAAGTTCTACAACTGAATTTCTTTCCTTCTCAGACATCTTCTATTCATCTCTGTTTTGTTCCTGCATGATTTACTTGACTGCTTGCTGGAAGTTTAGCAGTTAATGGCTACGTCTACACGTGAAGCCTACATCGAAATAGCTTATTTCGATGTAGCAACATCGAAATAGGCTATTTCAATGAGTAACGTCTACACGTCCTCCAGGGCTGGCAACGTCGATGTTCAACTTCGACGTTGTGCGGCACCACATTGAAATAGGCGCTGCGAGGGAACATCTACACGCCAAAGTAGCACACATCGAAATAAGGGTGCCAGGCACAGCTGCAGACAGGGTCACAGGGCGGACTCAACAGCAAGCCGCTTCCTTAAAGGGCCCCTCCCAGACACAGTTGCACTAAACAACACAAGATCCACAGAGCCGACAACTGGTTGCAGACCCTGTGCCTGCAGCATGGATCCCCAGCTGCCACAGCAGCAGCCAGAAGCCCTGGGCTAAGGGCTGCTGCCCACAGTGACCATAGAGCCCCGCAGGGGCTCGAGAGAGAGCGTCTCTCAACCCCTCAGGTGATGGCCGCCATGGCGGACCCCGCTATTTCGAAGTTGTGGGATGCGCAACGACTACACGGTCCCTACTTCGACGTTGAACGTCGAAGTAGGGCGCTATTCCTATCCCCTCATGGGGTTAGCGACTTCGACGTCTTGCTGCCTAACGTCGAAGTTAACTTCGAAATAGCGCCCGACGCGTGTAGCCGTGACGGGCACTATTTCGAAGTTAGTGCCGCTACTTCGAAGTAGCGTGCACGTGTAGACACGGCTAATGCCTTACAAACTGGTGCTGCAGAGTACCTATTTTATTATTAGCGCTACCTATTGCATTGGGACACAGCTGTGAAAGGATAAACATGTATTAATCCCCTCCCCTTTTAGCAGAGCTAAAATAGTTAAGGTACCTGTGTGACTCCTCTTTCAAGAAAAGATTAATGTTCTGCCACATAAATGCAAACCAAGGGAGCTCTGTGAATGATAAATAAGTTCAAAGAAAAGACAGGGCTGTATCAGAGCAACTGAAAAGCAGGCTTCCTCTTTTAAACAGGAAGGCAAGAACACAACTAATAATCTACAGCAAGAGATTACAAATGAAAGAAGGAGCCCTGACATTCTTAATGGCTACTAAGGAATCGATAAAACGAATTGTCAGTGGAAGTTGTATTCTTCTCAGCTTTAAAAGGTGTTTTGAAAAACACTTGTGCATTGCTAAATTATAGAAGCACCCTGTTGTACCACGGTAGTGAAGGTGCTGGCACTAAGTCTGTTCTAAGCTGCTATTTTCTGATATTATAAATGGAGCCTGCCATAAAAATTCTCTGCAGGCAGAAGTCTAGTGCTTACGATATTAATTCTGGGAGGAAGGGGGGAAAATTGTCTGACTTTTAAATATATACATTTAAATTATTAAATATGCAATTAATTTTGTATTCATTTGAATGTGAAGATACATTTTAAGATATGTACATGTGTAAGTACTCTGCTGAGTTAGGGCCTAGGAGAGGGTGCTGAGAGATGGAGCTTGAGCCGGCGCTCAGGGCCTATTAGCAGTAGTTAGGCTTCCCTGGACAAGGCCAGGGAGTGTCAGGCTACTAGGCCAGGCCTGCTTAGAAAATTAATGAGCTCATTAGTCCATTAACAGGCAAGTGGTATAAATAGAGCACAGGAAGGAAATGCTGGAGAGGAAAGCCTGGCCTAGATAAAGGGGAACTTCTGGGTTGGGAGGGGGCCTCTTACCTCTGGCAAAAGAGGATGATGAATGTCTGATACTCTAAAAAGAATTGCTGGATGGGACCATAAGGGGATGAAGCTTGATATAACACAAATAAATCATACAGAAGCAGTGGAGTTTGCAAACCAGAGGTGGTAGAGCCATTTATGCAGGGAAAAAAAGAACAAAATGCTACAAGCACTATCACAGGACCCTACTCTATCATTCACATTTTAGTGCTAACCCTGTCCTGTATTGGTTTGAAAGATTGAGAGGATAAAGGAGAGAATTTAAAATCAAGATGAAACGCATGCCTGCAACACTCTCTTTACTTATGCTCCAGTTGCTTGTGCTATTTTAAGGTGTCGTGGCTGTCGGATGAATGAAAAGCAACCCATGGCAAAAGATTACGAATGTTTGGCAAGAGTGTGGGGAGAATCCCTTACCCCTTGAAACTCAGAGCAACAGCTGCATTGTCTCAGTAACTTATTGAAATGAATGAAGATAATTTGCTAAGAGTTGTGGACATAGATAAACTAGTCATTTTTAAAAAATACAGATTTTCCAATAAAAGGGTTAATAAACTGAAAGTTCAGGAGAGGCAAAGCAGCCTCCCCCTAAGGATGGGTCAAGAAAAGCATTTCCTCTAGTTTCTTATGTCCATGTTTGGAATGAATTTTGTTGTGTGCACCTAAATGGAGGTTCTGTGCAACACATCACCTCCATTTGGTTCACATAACAAAATTCATTCTGCGGATGGATGATGTGGAGTGTGGGAGCAGGCGCAGGGTAGGAGGTTAGGATGAGGATGTGGGGTTTGGATAGGAGTTAGTGAGCATGAGGAGGCTCAGAGCTGGAATGTGCAGTCTGTGAAGGTAGCTTAGGGCTGGGGTAGGAGATTGGAGTGTGGGGTCATTACCTGGGCAGCTCCCTTGGTGAGGGAGGGAACAGGTGGCTCTCTGCTACCCTGCACGCAACTGCAGTCAGTGGCCCCTGCAGCTCCCATTGGCCATGATTCCTGTCCAATGGGAGCTCTGGGGACAGAGCTTCCCAGTACTCATGAGCTCCTGCTGGAGTGGGGAGGAATGGTGGTGTGCCAAACTGCCTCCTCTCCCACAGGAAGAGCTGCCCCAGAACACAAAGGTTTTATGGGCTGCAGCCTATGGCCCTGAGATAATGGGGGCCTGGGGCCCCGGTCTGCAACCCCTAAAGCCCCTTTCTTAAATCTATTCCTGCTGCTGGAGCCTCAGGGGCACATCTCTTCCCCGCACACAGCAGCACCATGGGTGATACGTATTAGGCAACTGTGCAGCTATACAGCCATGCAGCTTAGAGGGAACATCGCTCAAGAGTTTATTCCAGCATCTGGGCCCATGGGCCCTTCCTGGCCATACCCCAATGCAAAGGGTCTCCAAAGCTGGACACTTATGCCATCTTTCAGTCTGCATTGTGCCGCAGAGGCACAAATCAAATTAACTGAGCCGAAGAACTTCTCCATTGTATGTCTTTGTTATAGAAATATAGAAATTTCAATATAGGATAAAAATTTGAAGTAGGCCATGATATTTGCTAAGAACCACTGTTCCAAAATGGAATCTGGTAAGCTCCCCCCAACCCCAGCCATCCGGGGAGGGCATCCCAGTTGATGTGCAAGTCCCTAGGCAGCCACATTCCAGGAAGGGACCCTGTGGGGAGGGTAATTGGACTATAGTTAAAGGGCGAGCGACACGATTCTTTTATTAACTTCTGCTTTGATCCTGTTTTGCCCACTTGCTTTGATTCTGTAGAGATAACACGAATGATCGTGTCCCAATGAAGATTACATCAGGATGCCAAATGAGACATCACTGCTCTGCACATCAGTGTATTACAGATGAGATATCACTTTATACATCGATGTTGGGGACTGCACTCTTCACAGGACTTGTTTGTAGATAAAATGTTCTGTAAACTGTGCACAGAAACTCTTTGTAACTCCCAGATTGTTTGCTAATTCACATGGATTGCTCATTGATTGGTCATTGATTATGCTCATTTCCTTACTGTCTGCTCCTGTCCTTCCCTCTATCAGATCTCTATATAACCAGTCATAACTTGATGCCTGTCAGTGCATTCTGAAATTCAACCAAGTTCAGAATCACCCTGCCAGCTGGTTGTAATAATCCTTTGTTGCTTCACATACAGTATCCAGACTTTATTCCAACATCTCACTGTGTAAATGTTCACACTGGAACATCTGCTTCGTAAACTGAGAAAAAATGTACTTTGCTAAACCAAAGAATAATAGAAATTAGAAATGGAAAAGATCATCTACCCCATTCCCCTGCCTATGCAAGATTAGTTCCTGCGCAACATAGAATCACAGAATCCTCAGGCTGCAAGGGACCTCAGGAGGTCATTGAGTCCAGGCCCCTGCTTCCAGCAGGATCAACCCCAACTAAGTCTTCACAGCCAGGACTTTGTCAAGCCAGGACTTTAAAACCTCTAGGGATGGAGATTCCACCAGCTACATTTTCCAGTCCTTTGTCCAGATTCATTTTAGCTATCCAAAACAAGGTATCTTTTACCACAGCTACACAGATATTACTGTCAGGATTATTTTCCTGATACTTGGCTTACATTTTCATTAATCCATATGCTGCTTTACTCAAATGAGCACAGTATGACTGTGTCTACACTAGCATTCCTCTTTCGAAAGAGGCATGCAACTGAGGGAAATCAAAAAAGCAAATGAGGCTCAGATTTACATATCTTGCACCTCATTTCCACAGTCTTCTTTCAAAAAAAGAAAAGCAGTGTAGATGTGGCCTTTTCAAAAGTAAACCCCATCTTCAAAAGAACTGTTCTTCCTAAAAAAACATAGGAAGGAGGGTTCTTTTGAAGCTGTGGATTATTTTTGAAAGAACCCCATCTACACTGCTTCTCTTCTTTCAAAAGAAGCTCTTTCTAAAGAAGAAGATGCAAATGTGGTGCCAGATATGTAAATCTGTGCCTCATTTGCATTTTTGATTTGCCTCATTTGCATGCCTCTTTCAAAAGAGGAATGCTAGTGGAGACACAGTCTATGTGTATACACCCCATTTTTGTGTCTTAGAGGAACAGTAGAACAATTCCTATTTTCTGTCATTCATGAAATCATTTTCTTTGGGGGTCTAAGTAATCTTTTATTTGAATAGATTCTAATATTTTCTTCTACAGGAACTAGAGGCAGAAAGAGTCAAGCTGATGGAGGAAGTGACTTCTAACAAAAGGAAAATGCAGGATCTTGAAGACAGTCTTCTCTTCCATTTAACCAGCACAGAAGGATCTCTGGTTGAAGATGAGTCTTTGATAGACGTCCTCAGAATCACTAAAACAACTGCAGAAGAGGTAACTTTTGGATAAGTTGGAGATATATTTTGTCATTTTTATATTGTCTGAATGGACTTGCCTCTCTGCTGCTGTTCTGCCATTTATAGTATGGATTGAACCTCTCTAATCCAGCACCCTTGGGACCTGACTCGTGCAAGATGATGTAATTTTCCAGACTAGAGGAGGGCAATACTGTCTATCAGCATTACCAACACTTCCATGGCTTACTGGGCTCTAAGAAACCATTTAGGAGTAAATTACAGCTAAATAACAGCACAGAACACAGAGAGCCAGGACTGGTGGCTGGAAACAAACTTTACGGGACCACAGGAAACTTGGCCAAGCCCATGATAAGTGGTCGGCCAGCTAGCTAAAATCATGCCAGATTGTGGATGTCGCAGGACGAGAGAGTTCCAGATTAGAGTGGTTCAGCCTATACTGCATAATATCTAACTGCATAACAAATAAATAATATAATTAGGCTTGACATAATTCACCTTCAATGGGTAAAGATCAGTACAGCAGTCCCTTGATTTACACGAGGGTTTTGTTCCCACATACCCTCATGTAACTTGAATTTCACGTAAGTCGGCAAGTGGCTTTTTTCCCCGGTGGAACACATGTTCTGCAGCCGGGGCAGCAACAGGAGCACCTGGAGTGCCTTTTGAAAGGTAAGTCCTGGGGTTGAGGGGGGCAGCTGGGGAGGGTTAAGCTGGGCAGTGGGTTAGGGCCGTGGGAGGCAAGGGGGCTAAGCCTGCGGTGAGTTAGGGCTGCAGGAAGGGCGGGGGATGGTGAGCCGGGGCTGTGCACGGGGCTGGGGGGGCAAGTTGATCCAGGGCCAGAGGGGTTGAGCTGAAGCCATGTGCATGGGTGGTTAGCCAGGCCAGGGGGGTTTGAACCAGAGCCACGCAGGGCCGGGGTGGGGGTGGGGGCTGAGCCAGAGCTGGGCATTTCGAGGGTTTCCTGTAAATGCCATTTTCAACAGGCACAGTGACACTGGTGAAAAAAATCATCCACTGATAAAGTTGACATAAGTGCAGGCTCCCTCATTCCCCCTTTCCCCCCCAGCACCCCATACCTGCAAGGACTGGGTGTCACCAGCCTGGCTGCAGCGGGAAGCACAGGGAGCCAGGGCCTGTAACTCACTCCTAGAAAAGCTGAGCTGCAGTGGGCTCCCTACATGGCTTCCAGGGTTGCAGACACATGATTCTTGGAAGCATAAGGGAGGTGGTGAGGAGAGAAGCTGTGGTATTGGCAGGGCAGAGACCTCCCCCACCAAGACTGCAGGGAAGGGAAGAGAAGCATGAGCCCCCAGCAAGATTCATTCACTAGCTGGGGTGGCCTCTCTTGTGGCCAGGAGCTCCACGTCCTCCTCTTCTTCTCAGCAGTCCCAGCTGAGCGTCTGCACAGTGCCCAGCCAGGGCCACAGCCTCCCACCCTCAGCCATAGGACTTAGGTGTCAGCAGCCTCATGGCAGCACAGGGAGCTCTCTGCAAGCCCCCCCTTGAATCCTCTAGAGAAACTACAGTTCAGCCTGGGCACAGTTTTATATGACAATGGCTAATGGGCCCAAACACACCATGCTTGTGGTTGTGCAAAGAAAAACACAGTTCCCACCCTGAAGCTCTTACAATAAAAAGTAAAATTTAACTAAAAGTAGTGTTGGATTCTTAATCAACACCTTTCTTCCTCTATTTGCTGGATAAATCACAAAGGACGCGTCTTACACTGCATACTCTTTCCACTGATTTTAAGGTGAGTGAAAAGTTAAATGGTGCAGCAGAGACAGAGGTGAAAATCAACACTGCACGTGAAGAATATCGTCCAGTTGCATGTCGTGGCAGCATCCTGTATTTTCTTGTTGTGGAAATGAGCTTGGTAAATGTTATGTACCAGACATCCTTAAGGCAGTTCCTTGGCATTTTTGATCTATCGTTGGAAAGGTCCATGAAATCTCAGATCACAGCCAAGCGAGTAGCCAACATAATTGAGCATCTCACGTATGAAGTATACAAGTACACTGTGCGAGGACTATATGAAAATCACAAATTCCTCTTCACGTTGCTCATGGCACTGAAGATTGACTTGCAGGCCAAGAAAATTTCTCACAATGAGTTTCAGACACTCATCAAAGGTACGCACTCTGTTCCTATTTAAATATATCCATGAGTTGTCCGACCAGCATTATGATATATGTATATATATATATATATATCATATAGATAGATAGATAGATAAAGATATGCCAACAATATATTGTGCCTACCACCCAAAGATATCAGTGTGCTTTACGCCCATTAATAAAGGATTCAATAGCAGTGGCATTATGCTACTGGCTTGGGCAGGTGCATGGCGGAAACCGGTACTGTGCCTTCTGGAGTGCAAGAAAAGCATGAGCATTGTGCTCCCCTTGATAAGGATGCAGCACATGCTTCCTTATTTTAGGACAGGTTTAGAGTCATGTCCTAAGAGCCAAGATCTCTTGACTCCTCCTCTTGCATGTTAACTACAAGACCACATTTCTTCCTGTGCATTTTGTGGACTTTGGCTTATATACAATCCTTCTGAACTGGGGAGCCCAAATCTCTGTCACCACAAAGAGTTGAGTACTTTGCTGATTCATAATTTCTTGGCTTAAATAATGTGTGCTTCCTTCACAATTCTTTTAATCTTTCAGGAGGTGCAAGTTTAGATCTGAACTCTGTACAACTGAAGCCAAAAAAGTGGATCCTTGACATGACATGGCTCAATCTTGTACAGTTGTCTAGTCTGTACCCTTTTAACCAGCTTCTGGAGCAAGTTACAAAGAATGAAAAGACCTGGAAAGCCTGGTTTGATGAAAAAGCACCTGAAGAGGCTCCTGTTCCTGATGGGTATGACAGTTTACTGGATACATTCCGTAAACTGCTCCTTATCCGTAGCTGGTGTCCTGATCATACCATTGCTCAGGTAAGGATGAGAAATGTAATGTAAGGTATAATCCATAAACTAGCATTGTTAGTAGGAGTTTCTTTGGTTTTCCCACAAAATATCTGGCAGAAATCAAACTACACATTCTGAAAAATTTTATGGATACTTTTTACATAGCTGGTTATAAGAGAGTAAAAAGGAATATGCACTATGTTAATTAATTTGTTAGATCTATTAAATCACTTTATGTACTAGGAAGTGTGTGTTACTAGTCTTCCACAGTAGTACAGCTTTACAGTATGGTTCTGAAATTTGTAAAGCTTTTGTGTTTCTTCAGATAATCAAAAGATGTTCTCATTTTTTCACATAAGCACTGGAAAGAGAATAATCTGCTGTGAACCTCTGGAAAGCACATTGCAAATATGGACCACACAATCAGGAAACAATTGTCTTCACTTTTATAATTGTCAGCAAACTGATAAATCTGTTGTTTGTATTGCTTCAGTCACACCATTTTCACTCTCATGCTGGATGCTGTGCCTGTAGCCAGAATAAAGAGTAACATTGCAAGTCTACCATCTCATTTCTCATTAGTCCAGCTCAGACAGAAGTTTTGAAATAGCACCCGTTCTTCGTCTGGAGGTCAACATTTTTTTCAGGGCTCTTTCCTCCAGTAATACATGCAGTAGGGCAAAGGCCAAGAGATAATCTATATGAGTAGGAAGAGCCTGAGGAAGGGAGCTCTATCCATCACAAGTGCTCCCAGTTCACAGACCCCCTTTCTGCCCATGGAAGGAATTCTGACCCTGGATGTCTTTGCATCCACCAAGACTTCTCCAGAGACAAATCAGTAAGGATGTGTCAATCATCTTCAGCATTTTGGAACCTAGCAGATGGTTCGATCCTCATTGACCATGCATTCTTTGGTGGGTAAATCTCCTGGCCCAGTCCACCAGAAATTGCTACAAGGTTTCCTCTTGCATTCTCAATTGTGTAATTGAATCACTTGGCAAGAAGTCTGACGTTCTTTCCAAATCTCCTTCCTTCTTTGAGGGTGATCTGGGAACTTTCAGGAGTATTTCCCTCCATTTCCTGGCCAGTGGCAGAGTGGAGGATGAAGGGCCCAGGTTGTAATCAAATCAGCAAGAAGCTCCAGAATTTCCACTCTTAGAAGGGGTGAGCATCATTGCATCTTCCATGAAGACAAGATCCTTTTGCATACTCCAGAAATGTTCCTTATGAAGATAAACTTTTCATTCCATATATTGTAGATGAGCATTCTTTCCTGGAAAGAAATAAAGCATGGCACATGCTAAATGTGAGAGGAACAGGCAACATATACCTGAATGGAACCAAGCAGTTAAGAAAAAATACTTTTATTCACCTCCTTTCTCCCTATATTCTGGAGTCTGAAAGCTTCTATATCTTCCATTGCAATCTGGATAAACTGCATCACCAAAGTCTACACAGCTGTGGCTAGACCAGTTGCAGAAAGGTTCAGATTCACCCTAATGTGCTCAGTAAGTCACATATCTTGGACTTGAGGAGAGGTTTTGGTCTGTGATGAAGAATGTAGTTTCTTACTTACTCCCAAGATAAACCTTTCCAGTTGATTTTATAACAGAACTCCTCAGTATTCATATATACCTAATTACTTTACTTGAGGAGGCATTCCTGTCAAAAAGATTATCTTTTTCTATCATAACTGGAATGTAGACTTTCAAATTAACATTGGAAGTATTCCTGTGAAATGAGGGTAGCAGGGTACATGGGCAAGGTCTGTAGCAATATGGATAAAATCTGAGATGCCTCCAGTATTTTCAGAAGGAGAAGTGCTGTCCACATGTCTTGTACTGACAATTGGTCAGTCCTGAAAAAGACACCATCAGGTAAGAAATTTTCTATTTAAAGCTATAATATTTGAAAGATTGTAACTTGGGCTTAGACTAAATGGAAAATTAAAGTCAACTCAAGCTCCTCTTTCCAGCTGACTGTAGCTATCAGTGAATTGTTCCTCAGATTCCATGTTACTAGACATTGGGTTTATGTGATGCATATTGGTGTGGGTAAGGACGTGTGATTATTTAATGTGTATTTGGAAACATTCATTGCAGGCTCGGCACTACATTGCAGAATCTCTCAACGTGAAATATGCCGAAGGATTTATTCTTGATATGGAAGCAATGTGGTCTGAAAGTGACTGTCGAACACCCTTGACTTGCTTTTTATCAATGGGGTCTGATCCCACTGAAAATATTGAGCGCCTTGCAAAATCAAAGGTATCCTAAATTGTGTTTAGTAGAGCTGTGTGAACATCTGTAAAAATTATTGATGAGTATTTTGTTGAATTAGCAATTAAATTTTGATTTACAGTGGGCTCACCCCTTTTCATTCACTTTTTCACATGCATTCATAGGAGCACATTTTGGTTCATGCCTCTGTGCTTGGGAAATAGATTTTGGATCTGTGAAAAAAATGGAAAAGTTAGAATTATGTTTTGACCAGTCAGTTTAGGCAAAGAGATATCTGATTCTGTGCCAGACATCGGCCTGAAATACCCAGCTGTAACAACAGAACATGGCTGGTGATGTGTCTATTGTTAGCTATTATTTATTACAAGACTGGATGGCAGTTGCAGGTGGAAATGGAAGTGTTTGTTTAATCCAGCAGGTGAACAAATTTGTGAAAATGTCCATCAGAAGCCTGGCTGATGATGTGATGTAGAAGATGTTTTGGGGAACCAGACTTCTCTTTCTTTACTAGCACTCTACACACATTCTCTCTATCTGTTTCTGTCTTTCTCCCTTCACAGTTACCTACTCATTTGTGTCAGTGGCTGCAGTGAATGATGAAAGAAAAAAGGAAACTGGAGGCCATAGCATTCAATATATTTGCTAGGTAGATGCATGAAAAATTGCTTACCAACAGCACAGCCTCATTGGAGCCAGTTGTGGTCTCTTGTGTTTATGGTTCAAAATGTAAATATAAGCATGAATTTACCGAGAAGAAATTTTCACCTGACTAATGAATCCCCATTATGATTCCTGCGTATGAAGCTGTATGTGAGACTCAGGCCAAAATTTTCAAATAAAGATGTGTAATGTTTTAAAAGATAAGTAAGAGTAGCTGGATATTTGAAATGCTGAGGAGCCATAGATGTCACTAACTTCATTAGAAACTGTGGGGCTGTGGCCACACTTGGCCAAAATTTCAAAAGGGCTATGCTAATGGCCAAATCGGAGAATACTAATGAGGCACTGAAATGAATATTCAGCACCTCATTAGCATGCTGCTGGCTGCGGCATTTTGAAAGTGCCACATTTTGATCGCACGTGGTTTGTCTACATGGGGATCCTTTTTGAAATGACCTTGCAAATATCGAAATCCCCTTAGGAATAAGGGGATTTTGACGTTTGTGGGGTCCTTTCAGAAAGGGCCCCATGTAGCTGAGCTGCGTGCAATCGAAACGTGGTGTGCCGTGGCCGGCAGCATGTTAATGAGATGCTGAATATTCATTTCAGCACCTCATTAATATTCTCTGATTTGGCCATTAGCATGGCCCTTTCGAAATGTTGGCCAAGTGTGGCCACAGCCTGGGTGTTCAGTACCTTTTGAAATTCAGGCCACTCTTACTTAAGTGCCTAAATATGACATGGATTTAAGGGTCTAGCTGGGTTACTCTGGGCAGAATCCCCATCCCAAAGAGTGTATAGTATAGGAAGTTGTGCAAGGGAAGGAAGGTTTCTTGAGTGAACAGGAGGGTATAGCACCCATCTTCTTAGTTTCACTTTTTATTTTCAAACAGCAGTTGTGAACACACACCTGAGGCAAAGACCCCTGGCAGCAGAGATTTTGAAGGGGTAAACTGAGTATTTCATACAAACAATCTCAAAACTAAAAGCAAAATAAACCTCAGACCATTTAGCCTCGATCTTCAAGCTACCATTCTTGTCCCAGGGATCAGGAGAAGATTCCTTTCCTTGTACTTCTGAAGTTCCTTCCTGTCATCTGATAAGGATCACTCAGATCAGAAAAGAATTCTGTCACCTCCTGCTTTGTTTCTTTATGCTGTGTAGCTTTGGTCCAGAGCAGTGACATGAGTAGCCTGCCCACAAGCATGAGGTTTCACCCTAGCTTCCACCAGCATCACTTCTCCTGCCACTAGCAGGCATTCCAGTCCTGAGTATCCCCAAATACATCTTCCATGAGTTCTTATTAAAAGAGACTCAAACTTTTTCCCTCTGGTTCATAATCCTGAGAGGTCTGAAATCAGCCTCCCAGATATCAACTCCACACAGTTTGCACAACAGAGACTGGCTTGGGGTAGAACTAAGCAAAAGGTTTGTGTAATAGAAAAGCCATGGACTCAGAGGTGAAATAAGGAATCAGTAAGGAAGAGCTAACTTATACAAGTTACACAGAAAATAAATAAAACAGTGTATCCTTGGGCTTTACACTTGCATACTATATAAATCCCTTTTCTAATACAGTCTGTTGCTAACATACCACTTAGGCTACATCTACATTACCTTGGAAGATTGACCCATTCAGGGTCAATCTTCTGAGGTTCATTTTCACACATCTAGTATGGATAGGCGATATTGACCTCTCAAGGGTTGCAGATGACCCCAGTACTCCTTGTGAGAAGCGAGGAGTAAGGGAGATCAATGGGAGAAGCTCTCCCATCGACCTTCCCCAGTAGAGATGGCCAAGGTAGCCAAGCATAGATATGTCAGTTCTGCCTACCCAATTGCCATAGCTAGAGTTACATACCTGTGTTCGACTTACTTTGCTTAGTGTAGATGTAGCCTCAGGCATAAAGAGGATCCGGCACTTCATGGACAGCACCCACCCAGTAAGTCACTCTTTCCATTTCTGGATAGCTTTTCATTTCAAACTCCTTCCATTTTAAAATAATTCATTGTTTTTTCCTTTGGGTGTGGTGACTATCAGTTATTCAAAATTGGGAAATTCTAGCTAGGATGTCTCCATGTCTTTCCAGTAACTCTAACAGCCCATCATTTGTCCTTTCCTGGATTGTACAGTGCTAGGTGATTGGAACTAATATCAGCTTGTTACAGAGGCAGCCCCTCCCTGTCTGACTGTCCTCTGCCCTGTGGAGTGAAGTGGACCTGCACCACAGATTATGATAATATATTCATAACCACAGCCTGTCTGCATATCTGCTAATGACTGCTAAGTTGAGAACATCCTCATTCCATCCTACGTTGCCGCCGAAAAGGGCAGGCCTATACTTGAACTTCAGCAGCAGTTCTCTTGTCAATGTAGTGCTTTCTACGCAGGGCTTAAGGTCAGTAGAACTAAGCTGCTCAAGGATGTGAATTTTGTATATGCAGTTATAGTGTAGTGCAGAGCTAGCTTCACTCTCTCCTCTAGCCACCTACCTAGAGGAAGACTAGGTATTAATCAGTCCAGCCCTCAACACAACCTCCTGGTTGTTCAGTGGTGTGTGCCCACTATTGCTGATGTGGGGCAAAATCCATAGATGGCAGCAGCAGCAGCAGCAATAGAACAAAGAGTGGGCAGACCTATTTCTCCCCACCCTCAGCTGCACAGGCGGCAGGACATGACTGCCCTCCGGGTTGCTCTAAAGCAACTGTGCGATAGAACTGACAGCACTCTAACATACTCCACAATCATGGCAGGGTGACAGGGGGGACAAGCTACACTCACACACAGTGGAGAGGAAGAGAGAATATTCCCCATTCCGTTGGTTTGTCTCCCTTGGAGTAACTGTCGCTAGGACACCAACCATAAGGCAAAGGTTTGGAAAGTGGTTGGTTAGAATGGACAGAGATGGGAAGGGGGAAATGGAGCAAAGTGCAGCACGCAGTGGAGAGCAACTGTCTTTGGTTTCATGGGTCCCTGCTCTTTTTTATTCCTTATTTTGGGGACTTGTTCCTCACAGTAACGCTGAGAGATAAGAAAGAGCCACTTAGTTGGGGGGGAGGTGTTGGGTATAGTGAGAGGGTGACATAAAAGAGAAGGAGCTGCTGCCAGGAGGTTCTCTGTTGCTGCATGAACTCCAAAATAGCTTGAATCTGTCTTTTGCACTCTTTTGAAGTACAATTTTTGAGCCAGCATTTGTGGAGAGCTGAAATAGTTGGAGGTGAGGTGGGGCTTCTTTAGAATATGGGGAAGGTTGTGATGTGTGGTTGTGCTCTGATGCTTTGTGTTGGTAACTATCTGAAGAATGTTTTGGATCTGTAACAGATGTTTAATTATGTTAAAGACATTTAGATGCTGGGATAGGGCTACTCCCGATTCAAATCCAAATAAATAAATCAGCTGGTACTAGTGGCAGACCAGTGTTACTATCAATCTTTCACAAACAACCAGAGGCTGTTTTTGGACACTACATGATGGGAAACAAAGATAGGGAGAAGTGGGTGGCAGAATGATCTGGGACATCAATGCTATTTCTGAGCTTGTGATAAGTCACCTTTGCTGCGTCTACACTACAGTCTGCTTTCAAAAGGGGAATGCAAATGAGGCAAATTGGAAATGCAAATGAAGCACCAATTTACATATCTCGTGGTTCGTTTGCATAATCACACATTGGAAAGAGAGTCTTTTGAAAGAAAAACAGCTGTGTAGATGGGGTTCTCTTGAAATAAACCCCTGTTTTTGAAAGCAACCTTCTTCCTAATTTTTTTCAGGAAGAAGGGTGCTTTTGAAAATGGGGTTTTATTTCAAAAGAATCCTGTCTACACTTCTCTTTTTCTGTCGGAAGGCTCTTTTGAACATGTGATTATGAAAATGAAGTATGAGATATGTAAATTGGTGCTTCCTTTGCATTTGTGATTTGCCTCATTTGCACTCCCCCCCAGCCATGTCACACAACCTGGAGGTAACCCAGAGCTGCCACAGCTGGGGGAAAAGCACCCTTTTCCTGGCGCCCGCCCAGTCTTGCCTGGACCTGCTCTGGCTTGGGGGGGAGGGGAATGACAGGCGCCCATCCCCCATCTGTACCCGCTGAAGTTATGGTGTGAGTACAAAGATTGGTTCACAATTACATGCATCAGCTGAGCCCTGCAGTGGGGGTTGCAAGGACTGGTGCTGAACTGACTCCTACAAATTAGCTTGGAGAGTTCAATTCACATGGAATATTCAGTCTCAAAACACTGGGAGGACAAAAGTATTGGAGGTTCTACTCATATACCAGTCTGAACACAAAACGCATTCATAATATGTATGTGGGTTTTGTCTGTTCTTTTCATGCAAAGGTTAATTACTTTGTCTTAGGGTGAATTTTTAAGAGGAATCATTTTGGTTTCCAAGATTTTCTGATTATCTGAAGTGCTACAGCATGAATACGAGACTTAATTTTCAACTCTGAAATCTTTGCAATGGTGCATTCATTGGCCACTAACTTGCCCACAGCTGAGTGCCTGGTACTGCAGAAAGAGGCACTGCAGAGTTCTGTGATATGGCAGATACTCCTGCAAATCCTCTTCAAGTCCTAAGCCCATTCCTCGGCAAGTGTTACTGCAACTGGGGCCTTCTGTCATTGCTTTTGTTGGTGAAGAAGTGGCGTTTTCCATCAGGCTGCCATCATGCTTTGGATGTTGTGTTTTAAACTACAAGCAGTTTTTAAATTAATGATCAACATTTTTAAGTGCTACTAGGGACTCTGATATTCGGAAAGTGTTTCATGTTTTAGATCCTATTTCAAGAAAGCACTTTAAATCCATGCTCAACTTTTAAGAGGTCAAGGCTATGTCTACACTTACAAAAAACTTTGAAATGGCCATGCTAATGGCCAAATTGAAGAATACTAATGAGGTGCTGAAATGAATATTCAGCGCCTCATTAGCATGCTGCCAGCTGCAGCACTTTGAAAGTGCCACAGTTCGCTCTCCTGTGGCTCGTTTACATGGTGGTCCTTTTCAAAAGGACCCTGCCAACATCGAAATCCCCTTATTCCTATCAGCTGATAGGAATGCCTATCCCCTATCTGCCTATCAGCTGATAGGAATAAGGGGATTTCGATGCCGTGGGTGAGCCGCGGGCAAGCGAACCAATCGTGGCACTTTCGAAATGCTGCAGCCAGCAGCATGCTAATGAAGCACTGAATATTCATTTACTCACCTCATTAGTATTCTTCGATTTGGTCATTAGCATGGCCATTTCAAAGTTTTTTGTAAGTGTAGACACGGCCCAAGTGTTTAATTTGGACTTTTGCTTAACTAGGAGAAACTGGGGAAAGTGCTTAGTTCCTGGGAGAAATTTTTTAAATTTCAATTTTTCAGTAAAGTTTTTCATGGGAAAAGTCCAATTTCAAACAAACAAAACTCCTGAGAATTTCTGATGAAAATTTGCATTGAAATTTTGCAGTTTCATGACCTGCTGCAGAATGGCTGTTTTTGAAAATAGTGAGCGTTGTGAAAATGGGAAAGAAATTGAAAACATAATCACAAATCTTTTTGCTTGTTTGTCATCTAGTTCTACTGAATTGTTAATCTTAAAACCAAAGCTAAAACCTCCAATAAACAAAAGTTTCAGATTTCCTGCCAACCAGCAAAATTTTTAGTATTTTCCCCTTCCAAAGAAAGGCAGCTGTAGTTTTTGGGTCAGAAGCTTGGATCAGGCTTTGGCGGAACAAAGGGGCTGGAAAGGAGATGTTTGGGATTCATCTGACTGGGGGGCATTCACAGCTGGCAGAGCTGACTTCTGCACCAGACTGGTTTAGGCACTCCTTAGAAGCAGTCATTTTTGCACTTCCAATCCTCAGAATTGTTCATGTCCTAGACCGACTGTACCCAAGGATGTAATAATCTGTTGTATGCGTGTGACTTTTGTACCTCCATAAAACAGCTTATTCCTTTTCTTGTGAGTTATTCTTTTTATTTTTTTTTTTTAAATATGAAACTTCCAAAGTACATTCAAGGCTGATTTTTCAAATGGATAATTGTTTCCTTTTTTCAGGCATGAAATATGTACACAAAGTAAGATCCATCTAATTTGCATGGCTGCTGCCTGGCAAACCCCGTGCAGGGGCTGAGCGCAGCCACAAAGAATGTCGCCTCTGCCTGCTGGCCCCAGCACAGCAGCTCTGTGCTGGGGCCTAGGAAGGGGCCTCTCTCTCCCATCCTTGGCTGCTCTGTGCCAGGGCCAGGACGTAGGTTCCTCTCCACACCCTGGACACAGCTTCTCCCTCCCAGGGCTCTCAGGGAGACCCCTTCTTCTCTCCTTCTTTGTGGCAGCTCCCTTCTGGGCCAGGAGAGTGGTACCTTGTCTCCCCCATCAGCTGTGTCTGCCTGGTGCTTGCGCCAGAGGAGCAAGCCTCTCCCCCCAGCCATGTCACACAACCTGGAGGTAACCCAGAGCTGCCACAGCTGGGGGAAAAGCACCCTTTTCCTGGCACCTGCCCAGTCTTGCCTGGCCCTGCTCTGGCTTGTGGGGGCAGGGAGGGGAATGACAGGTGCCCATCCCCCATCTGTACCTGCTGAAATTATGGTGGATATGACAGACATCATTTAACTGGCCCCAAAGTTACTGAGAAGAGGGAGGGCTGTGGTAGTCCATCCTCTCAAGGGCAGCCTACACCCTGAACCACCAGTTGCCTCCACCTTCATCTGAAGCCTCCTCCTGCACCCCAGTCCCTCAGCACCACCCTCCCACCATACATTGTCCATGTGAGGAATGACTTTTGTTATGCGCACCAAAGGGGAGTGAAGTCTCACATAACTAAAGTCATTCCGCACTTGAACACAAAACATTAGCGGGAACACCAGTCACAAATCTAAATATTTTCATTTCTTTGCATGGCACTGTACAAATTAAATACTTGCAGGTGCAAGCTCTCCACTCTGTGACTGCAATTCAGTTCAAGTATAAGGTTTGTAGCTCAAATTGTATTTTCATAAAAGGAGGAATTAGGCTTTAGGCTTTCTAAAATCTTACCCCTCTGACTCAAGAGCAATCCAATTCTATCAAAGTTGTAATCTGAAGCCCAGGAAATGATTTTCTCATAGAATCTGTGTGCTCTTTCTATTAATGGACCATGTTCAAAATCTTGACTAGAACCTTAATTGACACTTCAGTGGCTAAAAATTATAACATGTCCTCTGCATAACCTTGCATAAAATGGCACAAGTCATGCCAAACACTCCAGAACAAAATAAATGTTGAGATCAACAGTTTTATGTAATTTTTTCAGGAAGAGAGAAATGAGTTAAAGTTTTATATAATATAAAATGATTTTTCCCTCTCTTAAGTGTTTCAGAGACTGAAGTGAGTGCAGCAAATAGAACCACAGAATACTAACACTGGAAGGGACCACAGGAGGTCATCAAGTCCAATTCCCTGCCCTTGTGACAAGAACAAGCAGGGCAGCTGAGTAGCTTCAACACTAGTCTCTGGGGGGCTGCCCCACTATATCTGGGGCTCTGCTGCAGGCAAAGACATCCACCCACAAAGCTTTGTCTCTTATCTTAAGCCACACTTTCCTTTCTTGCAATTTTCTCCTGGATAGCTCCTGAGTAAACTAGATCACTACTGTCCTACATTAAACATCCCAACAACCAAGTCAACATAACAGTATTTATAAATCACAGAGCTGCCCCAAAACTGCCACACCCCAACATAAAAGGATGTGACATACGCTTGGGGTACAGCCTAGACTGTGAGACTGATAAATGCTCTTAAACTCTTCAGCTGAGGCTGTTTCTCACAGTGCTATGCTCGTGACAAACTGCAATCACTCATCCATTAGTGTATAGAGGTACATGTCCAGCTGAATCTCTAAGACATTCAGGAATTATACACAGGAAGACCCCAGGCAATTTCCCCAACCCGCAAGCCTTGCATCCCAGTCGTCCTGTCTTCCACTGCTCAGGATTGCTCTTTAACTATGCAAGCTGGAGCGGTTGGTCCCATGCTGGGAAGGCAACCCAGCCTGAAAAGAATTATGAAGTCCCTTCCCAGCGTGTGACCAGCCTCCCCACTTCAAAGTCATTGTCTTCCAACCAATCTTCTATGTGTTGAGAAGGAGGAGAGAGGCTAAGAGATGTTGTTGACTCTCATTGATTCTTTCTGTCCAGATCCTAGAAAGATCCATGCTGTGATGTGAGGGTTAGGTAGCCCCCACTTTGTATGTGCTCTCTCTGAGGAGTCTCTGGGAAAGTGGAATGTTTTTATAGTCATCAACACATTTGGCTGATCCTGATGTAACTCTCTCTTGTTGGTGTTAGTTGTTTCTTTATTGCCACTGAAAATCTAGCTGGGCATCACTTAGCACATATTTCAGTAACAAACATAGAGCAAAGCCTCATAACTTCAGGCAACATGATAGTACATGTAATTCAACAGGGTAAGAATGTTCAGCACATCAGGACTTTTTAAATGATACCTCAAAAAGCAGCCTGAGTCCAAATCATATCCTAATCACATCACAGTGGTGAATATGGGGGCTCTGAGGTGCTATTTTGAAGTACAGAGTGTCAAAAGGGGAAATAGTAAGCAACTCTGTACCTGCCCACAATAATACATGGCACTTGCCTCTGGAGGAATCCAGCAGAAAACTGCTGGTGACATCCAATCCATCTTTCCCTAAAGTTGCCGGTTTTGGCTGTACCTATCCCTGGAGGTTTCCTCACATAATGTAATCTTTAATTAAAAATTAATCTTTAATTCCTGGAGACACTAGGATAATCCTGGAGGGCTGGTAACTCCCATTGCACCACACACAGGCTTCCACAGTGCTCTGGGAAAGAGAAGTGCAGCAAAGGTGGGCATTTCATAGATCCTGCTGCAACCATAAAAGTAATTTCCTTTTGGCTTGTGGGGGCCTGTTCAGAACCCATGTCTTCAGACATGTCAGTGTTAGTGCAGGAGGCTTGGTTTCCCCTTTACACTTCATTTCTTTGTCTGTTAAGTTCCATAAACCCCTGGGGTGCTGTCAACATAATAAGCCACACTAATAATTATTCTTAAGAGATTAAAAGTTATATACCTCTTTCTTACAGAATACTCCTTGTCATGCTCTTTCGATGGGTCAAGGCCAGGAGACCCATGCAAGGCGCTTATTAAATCAGTGCATGCAAGATGGAGGATGGCTCCTTCTGCAGAACTGCCACCTGGGCTTGGATTTCCTAGATGAATTATTGGACACCATCATAACAACGGAATCTATGAATGAGGGTTTCAGGACCTGGATTACTACAGAGGTCCATTCAAAATTTCCTATTAACTTTCTGCAGTCATCTATCAAATTTACTAATGAACCACCTCAAGGTAAAAAAAAATCAAACCATTCTGACAAGAGCTACTTCTACTGATGACTATGCTGCTCTATGTTCCCCCTGTTCCTCAGTTAACTAAATGCAACCCGGTGTGAATCAGTTTCTATTATTATACACGAAAGCGTTTTTGTGAAAATGGTCATTGTTCATTTTACAGCAACAAGAAGTCTCATGGCACCTTATAGACTAACAGATATTATGATGAAGCGGGGCTTTGCCCATGAAAGCTTATGCTCCAAAATATCTGTTAGTCTATAAAGTGCCAAAGGACATCTTGTTGTTTTTGAAGATACA
Source organism: Carettochelys insculpta (assembly GCF_033958435.1). Taxonomy (NCBI): domain Eukaryota; kingdom Metazoa; phylum Chordata; order Testudines; family Carettochelyidae; genus Carettochelys; species Carettochelys insculpta. Next base: position 160,630,989 of record NC_134138.1, on the reverse strand, counting down.
GACTCGCTCAGCTACCTCTCTGATATTGTTCATTTTATAATGCCGACTATTAGCAATCTTCTGTAATAAATTATGAAGAATGTTAGGCCAGAATCTTCAAGGTTAAGTGCTAAAAATTAAGGACTAAGTATAGATTTCGAGCCTAATTAAGTGGCTTGAGTGTCAACAAAAGCTGTGGTGCTCAGCACTTGTCCACAGATGCTTCAAAATAGATGTAGGAGCTTAACTTTTGGCATCCAAAACTGAAAATTTTAGGAGTAATACACAGATGCTGTGGCCCATAATGAAATATTTTCCAATGAATGGATGGCTGTGGCACTTGAAGCTTGATTAGAAGATTTGTATCTTACCAGAAATACAGCTCATAAGTATCTGCCACCAGTTAGTACGGAATATTTAAGTTTCCAGGATATTTATGTTCATTATAATTTTCCCTCCTGATCCAGAGTGGTGTTTTCATTAGAGAACGAAATTATGTTCTAGTTTATAGAAAACTTTATGGTAAGGTGTGAGTAGGTGGAGCCCCTCCCTTCTCTGATTCAAAGGACACACATTGGGCCAGATTGTTTCCATGTAGATAGAAACATGGAGGGCTCCAGCAGCCCTGGACTTTCCCTCTAAGCATGGAAGGGGGACTTCAAGATCTTCACAAGCACTGCTCCCCTCCTTACACGCTGTGGAGGCTCTCTGAGTGGTTTCGGTCTGCTGGGTGAAGAGGTTGTATATAGTCAGAAGGAAAGGGCTAGCATGGACCCAGGATTCATTAACTTTTTTGAAGGTCCTGGCCAGGGCTGGTGGGAGCTCATATGGCCACGGCTAGTTCCAGGAGGCCTGGTTCTAAAGTGACTGTGCCGACTGAAGCCTGGTTGTCACAGGAACAGATGCTAGAACTTGTGTAGGGACATAGGATCCCAGTGGCTTTTACCTTCAGGGACCGGGGACCATTTGGAATCATCAGGGATATGATATGAGAGGGAGCAACCCGGACCACAGCATTTCATCTAAATGCACTCTGTTCTTGGGGTTTGGTTGTACTGGTACTTCAAATACAGCAAAACCCTGGTTGTCTGACCTAATCGGGACTGACCAATGGTTGGATACCTGAAAATGTTGGATAATTGGGGAAGGGACATGAGAGGGAAGGGGTCTGCCAGCTGCTGGGCCCCTTCTGCAGGGCTGGCTGCTGGCTGACTATGATGGGCTGCCGCCTGCTGCAGGGCTGGCTCCCCAGAGCCCCAGCATCCTGGGGTGGGGAGCCCCAGCCGGCCCCAGATGGGCAGCTGCTGGATGCCCACTGGGCAGGCAGCAGCCCAGGGAGGGCTGCCCCCTGCCAGGAACTGTTTCCCAGCTGACACAGGGCTGGCAGGAGGTTATCTGACCCCCCCCTCAGTTATCCAACATTCCACTTTATCCCACACTCCCCTGGGTAAATTTTCTCCTGACGCTTGGCTGTCTCCACAGGTTGACTGACCTAGATCCCCATTTACTCCACTCAGAGAGTCTCTTGCCTCCTCCTCACATGAAAATATCCCCTTTTGTTTTTGTAGAAAAGACAAATTAGTAAGTAAATGGAAGGCAAACTCTCTCACCTCTCATACATTCAGCACCTTCTGATACAATTTCACAGTGGGGTAGATTTTTTTTCTCATACTGCTCTACTTGGCAATTCCATTATCTTTAATCTCAGCTGTGCTGGAAGAGACATTGGCACAAATGAACTAACCAAAGGAGAGGAGCAGAGAGAAACAGCAGGCATAGTGCAGCTGCTGGGGAATGTGACTGTCTCCTGAATATGCATACAGAGAATCAGTCTGAGAATGTGAAGTCTTTTGGCATCATCACCTCTTATGTCATGGACATGGATGAATGTTCTCCCCCGCCCCCGAGCATGCTCCATGGTTAATTTTAGTTTTGTTTTTCAGATCAGTTTTTTTCATGGTTCATGTACCTGTGGCTAAGAGACTACAAAGTGTAGAAGTGTGCATGCAGCATCAGATATCCAATAGGTCTTTTCCTTATGAAGCTGCTACTGAAGATGATCCAGTCGTTCCACAAAGACATGAGAGGAACCATCCAATATGACGGCACATTATCGGATGCTTCAGAATCAGGAGCAGCGTCAAACAAGGATGCCTGCTTGCTCCGACATTGTTCGGGATCTTCTTCGCACTCCTCCTGAAGCATGCCTTTGGATCTTCAACAGAGGGCATCTTGCTGCACACAAGATCTGATGGGAAACTGTTTAACCTTGCAAGGCTGAAAGCTAAGTCTAAGGTGCAAGAAGTCCTCATCAGAGACATGCTGCTCGCAGACGATGCTGCTGTAGTGTCTCACACAGAAGACCAGCTTCAAAAACTGCTGGATCGGTTCTCCAAAGCATGCAAGGACTTTGGGCTTACCATCAGCCTAAAGAAGACGAACGTACTCTGTCAGGATGTTGCTGAATCCCCATCAATCAGCATTGACAACTATACGTTAGAGGTCGTCCACGAGTTCGTTTATCTTGGGTCCACCATCACTGACACCCTGTTGTTGGACACTGAGCTAAATAGGAGGATCGGAAAAGAGGCCACAACTCTGTCCAGACTCAGCAAGAGTGTGTGGAATAACAACAAGCTGTACACTCACACCAAAATGCAAGTCTACAGAGCCTGCATCCTCAGCACCCTCCTTTATGGCAGCGAGACTTGGACCCTATGTGCCCACCAGGAAAAGAGGCTGAACGTCTTCCACGTGCGCTGCCTCAGGTGCATCCTTGGAATATCATGGAAGGACAGAGTGACCAACACTGCCGTCCTCGAGCAAGCTGGAATCCCAACCATGCACACCCTCCTGAGGCAGCGTCGACTCCGCTGGCTTGGCCATGTCCACAGGATGAACGATGGAAGGATTCCAAAAGACCTCTGGCAAAAGACCTCCCGGACGCCCCCAGTTGCGTTACAAAGATGTCTGCAAGAGAGACCTCAGAGAGGTAGACATCGAGCTGGACAACTGGGAAGAACTAGCAGACGACTGCAGCAGATGGAGGCAGGGATTACACAAGGGCCTTCAGAAGGGCGAGTTGAAGATCAGACAGCTAGCAGAGGAGAAGCGAGCGCACAGAAAGCACAATAAGGACTTGCCAGACACCCACTACATCTGCAAGAGATGCAGCAAGGACTGTCACTCTCGTGTGGGTCTTTATAGTCACAATAGACGCTGTAAATGAAGTCCTCAATTGAAACTTTAAAGGGCGCGATCCATAGTCTATGCAGACTGAAGGATGCCTACTACTATGAAGCTGCTGGAGAGTTCCTGCTTTTCACTAGATTGCTTTATGAAAAAACATACAGCAGGCCATTAAGTAGTAGTGAAGATCTCGCGAGAGCTGCCTCTTAAAATCTGTTTGCTGCAGTGATTTTTTTCATCATTACATCCCTTGTCAAACCTTTGCTTCAGGCTCATGGCCATTCTGTGACTTTCAGATCAAGGCATGCCTTGGGGCAGTCATCATCATCATCATCAGTAACCATGGGCTCAGCACCCGTTGGTGTCTGATGCCTCTCTCACTATTTCCTTCCATCTTTCCCTATCCAGTGCAGAGTGGCTTAATTTCTGCAGACTAGCTCCACACCAATCTACTACATCATCTAACCATTCTCTGTGGGGTCTGCCTCTCCTATTCGAACCGTCCATTATGCCGAATACCAGGGTCTTGATTTTTCGTTCATCATTCATTCTGCAAATATGTCCAAATAGTTGTAGCTTCAGTTTTATAGCCTTCTTCAGTAGGTTCTCTTCCGGCTGTATCTTCCTATATAATTCCTCATTGGTGACCTTCTGCATCCGTCCTATTCTCAGAATCTTCCTATAACAGCTCCTTTTGAACACCAATATTCTTCTTTTCGAATCTTTCGTTATCACCCGTGCAGAGGCTTATCACGCCAATGAGCCTCTCTTGGGCCAAGGTCATGCTTCCTCTCTGAGTGGATCACGCTACAGGCGCATTAACAGGAAGCAGTCATTGGGCACAAGAGAGTGCAGGTCTGGCAACAGTGGCTGGTCTATGAGGGGGCAGAGAAGCCAGGATGAGGAAAAACTGGTCATGCTTTCTCCCTTTCACACATACATGCAATGTCCAATTATAATCTAAGTGTTCGTGTTTTAGGGCTAAAGTCAGTTCTCTATCAAGTGATGTGCAGAAAGGGGAGCAGAGTTTTGTTAGTTGTGTGTGGGGGCCCAAAGGCATTTTGCTAACATGAGGAAGGATCTTTCAGGAGAGTGCACAGAGACCTCATAAGCACTTGCTGCCCCGTCTCATGCCTGCTGCTGGGGTAAGATGGGAAAGAAGCTGACTAGTGGAAGGAACCAGTCATCAGACCTAAGCTTATTAGAGTGCCAGACTGCAGTGTTATCTTGGAGTTCTCTAGTTCTTTTGCTTCGACTCCCACAGCATTGTGCATTAGTTTGCCGTTCATTTATATGTAGGTGTTGCAGCTTGTTTCAATTATTGAAGACAGTGGGAGCTGAAAATATGCATCCAAGGTCATATTTGATCTCTCGGTCATTTAAGCTTCTTATTTCACTATTTAACTTTCTGGTGAGTTAGCAAGAATTTGAAATGTGCTCTGAATCTGATCTGTCGGAAAGACAGTTTGGTTTGATTTACAGAGTAATCCCAGCTATTTTCACTCCCAAGGACCCTTATCCAAGCTTCTTTTTTGATGTTTCTAATATTCTGCACTTTTTGTAGAGCATTTGTCTCCATTCAGTTGGACAGCCTGGTTCTTTTTAAGGCAAGTTGTAGCCAGTCTACATTTTGATTGGAACACTACTCAGAGATGTGTTGTGGGTAATGACTTAATTTAGAGTGGAATGTAAGCTATTTCAACGTTATTCAGATCTTGCCCCAGATTGCCAGGGTATTGAGCTTTCAAATACTGCAGCTTGACAATTTTGTCTTGATTCTTTTGATTCTCCTTTAATAACTCCAGACCAGGTACCCTCTGTGGTCATTGCAGATCATAACTGTCCCTGCTACGAGACCCCTCTCTTTCCATTTAATGAGAAACAATCAGATTCTAGGCACATCCCATTGTCCTGGCACAATCAAACCCTGACCTTGCTTTAAGTTATGGCTAGAGGCAGCCGCATGCCAAATTTGGTGGTCCTAGCTCAGATCATTTAGGGGGAATTTTTGAACAAACAGACTAAAGTTTGACGGACAGATAGGCAGATGAACGTTTCTAGAATGTATAGTAAGACTATAGTATGTTTTTACTAATACACTGTGATTTTTATTTCATTCTTTTTTTTTAGGTGTAAAGGCTGGTTTAAAACGAACATACTCTGCTATTACTCAGGAGCAGCTGGAAGTGAGCAGTATGCCACAGTGGAAGCCATTATTCTATGCTGTGGCATTTCTCCATACAACTGTTCAGGTTATTAATTAACTGTCTTACAATTACGCTATGAATGAAACTATAACTAAGAGCTTGGAAGCTGTGTTTAATATCAATAACATGGTGGGCAAAATGGGACATGTACCATGAGAACAGCCACAAAATCTCACACGTCCTAGTCTAGACTGAAACATGCCTATGGTAATGCACTTACCCGCCCACACTGATCATATTGCTCCAGCAGGAGACACATGGGAAGGAAATGGATAATATACTCCTTTGCCCTTGGCAAAAGATCGTTTCAGCAATTCAGCCGGTGACTTTCACTGAACTTTTAAAGAAAAATGATGAAAATATTTCTATTCAGTCATTTGTAACACCTGCTCCTTTTCCTCTCCCTTTGTGTTGTATTAACGAAATAAAATGCCAACTAATTAATACTGGGTCTGATTTTGTTCTCACACTAGTTTAGATCCAGAAGAGTTGTATTCAAATCAGGGGAGAAAGAATGGTTAGACTGAAGTTCAGGGTCTCTTTAATTTCCATTGATGGTGGGTGTCTTATTGCATTTTTTGTGTATTTCACAAATGCTTTTACATGCAGAATCTCTGCACAATTGTTACTAAACTGCACCTTCTCAACATCCCCCTCCATTAGGAAAGACGGAAGTTTGGTCCACTAGGCTGGAACATCCCCTATGAATTTAACCAAGCAGACTTTGCAGCCAGCGTGCAGTTTATTCGGAATCATTTGGATGAAGTTGACATTAAGCGTGGGGTGAACTGGAGCTGTGTTCGCTATATGCTTGGAGAAGTACAGTATGGTGGCCGTGTGACAGACGACCTTGACAAAACATTGCTAAATACATTTACGAGAGTGTGGTTCGGAGAGAGCATGTTTTCTGACAAATTTTGCTTCTACAAAGGTTACACTATTCCAAAAGGCAAGACAGTTGACAACTATCTTCAGTACATAGACCAGCTGCCGATGGTGGATACACCTGAGGTAAAAATATATTAAATTTTAAAGCATTGAGAGAGTGATACTAATTAAAAAGCTAGGCTTTTCTAACCGTCCATATAGGGAGCAGGGAAGAGTTCAGACAACAGATGTTATGAAAATGAAAACAGTTGTTCTCACTTAACAACATTCCATTTTGAAGACAGGAAGTTGTCGGTTCAAGTTGAAATAAAAATGGCTATGCCGTATCACTGTTATTAACTGTTCATGGTGCATATACAATGAGGTTTATAAATGCCTCTGAAGATAACATTTATTGGGCTTAAAGTGCACAGACTTTTCATGCCGCACCACCACATGCAAGGTAATAACATTAAAGATCTCTGTCCTGTAAAGCTAAACCAGCTCTTTATTAAGAGAAATCTTTGCAAAGATGCTGCAGCTGCAGTAAACATTCTAGCCATGTGCACACAGAATGGTTTTCTACCACCTCTTCCAAACTCTTCCCTCCTGCAATCTGGGCTCCACACAGGTTGCTACAGGGATCGATCCGTGAATGGCTTGTCCACACTGATGGTTTTCTACCGCAGTGTAGCTGTGCTGGGGTAGCTGCACTGGCACAAATCTCTAGTGTGGCAGTATGGCACCAGTATAAAAAGTCACTGACACCTTTTCCAGTTTGAAAATGAGGCAAACTTAGCATGGACACAGTGCAGCCTGCCTACATTAAGTGCTTGCACAAGTGCAATTTATCCTGTACAAAAAGCCTGTTTTACGCAGGGCCTGAATTTTACTTTGGAGTGGTATAATCTGGAACTGAAAGTTCCTCTTCTAATTCCAAGAAAGGAAACTACAGAGGTACCTCCAAATCCATAGCATGGACTATGGAGATTCTACCAAAGAGCTGATAAAATAGATGACATCATCTGAGTTCTTAAAGGGATGGAAGCAGTTGTGGAAATGCTCTGTATAAAACAACCCTCTAAATACACTTGGGTCAGCTTGCCTAGTTCTATTGATTTTGCGTGACCCACCATCTGTCCAGGGTTCTAATTTCTTAGCTTCTTAATACATCTCTCTTAGCTATTAAGGTGTTGGAGCCTTAAGGTCACAGTATCAGGGTAAGTGCAAGCCAGGCTGCCTACTGGCTGATGTGCACCATCCCTGGCTGAGTTCAAATGATCTCAGTCATTGAAATAGGTAACCACAGAAACTGCATCCTGTCTGCTTCAGCTCTTTCCCAGATCTCAGTTCTAGCTCCTGCACTTGCTTTTCCTCTGTGTTTTGAAGCCTATTTTAGGGTGGGGGGGGTATTATTTTCTCATTGCTTTGGTGCTTGCCAATCCACATTTGTGTATTTTATATGTGGAAGTTTTGCCTTTCACTTCAGTGGAGTAGGATCAAGCCCTGAATATGCAAAGATCTTTTTCTCCTTCAAAAGACTGACCCAGATTCTCACCGATCAGAAGGAAAGTGACAACTTCCTTTTGTTACTTCAAACGCCTTTTGAATTGCTATTGGAAACCCCTGACCTTTTAAGCTCAATCTTCTCTGATCCAAGAGGGATATTGTATTAGTCAAAACTATAATTTTTGTTTCTTTCTATCTCCATTTTTGGTTAAGAAAGACAGATTGAATAGATCTGACTATTGAATAAATCTGACCGCTATATCATTGCTTCTTTGATAAAATTCAACATTTGCATTAGTAAATCAGAATAAACACTGTCTTCTGAAGATGGCTATTGAATTCAGAAATCCCTTTGAAATGCACTTAGATTTCAGGCAGAGGGGTCTGGAGAGTTTACAGTTGGAAATGAAATTCCAATCGGTTGAAAAACTAAGAGGCACAATTCTGGATTCCCTAGGCACCCAAAACTCCCTTTAAATTAGGTTTCTAGATTAGTGTCTTGGAGGACTGAGCACATTGACCTGCCCCAGGATAATATTACTGTGTTTTCTCTTATTCCTTTAGTCTCCCATGCATGCACATAGATGCATACAGGATCTTCAGTGAAGTTATTCCTGGGATGAGTTTAGCCCTTGGTCTAGTACTATATTTTACATACACAATAGGAGACACTTTATCTTCTTTTTAACTAGGACAGAGGCATCGTGACAAATTCATTGTTGCAAAAATCAAACTTTCCTATTTTTAAAATGATAAAAATGATATGGTTCCTTTGCTCAGAGAAAATCTCACTCTCTTCATCAGAGAAGGCCAAAAAACACGAACCTCTTTAAGCATCACAATATTGAACTTAACCCTTCTTCTGTTCTTTATTCTTTTCTTAGAGTAGTTAATTATAGATAATTAGATATGTCTTGTGTAAAGTAGCATATACAGCACTACACAAATTATAATGTAATATATGCAAGAATAACAAGCAAAATAGATTTCCTGCCTCAAATGTCTGATAATAGGATGTGCAGTCATCCACCACTGGATCAGTGATTTCAAGTGCTCATTAGATGCAACGAATAGCTATAAAAAGATTCTGTGAAATGAGCTAGTGTTCACTGTCCAAGCCCTAGTGGACGAGAACCACCATCCAAATCATCATTTAAATCCTTCCTGATAGTCTTAGCAGAGAGTACAAAGATTGAATGAGCATGAAGTCTGAAATGTTATCTTTCCTGGTTGCTGTCTCCCTCACAACTGAAGCAGAGGAGGGCCTAGGTCACCCTCTTTAAGACTCAAGAGAAACTTAAGTTTCATAGCCAGGGGAAAAAAGACCTAAAAAGAACTAGTTAAACTTAAGACATCCCAAATATATCTCTGTTCAGAACATCTGTATGGGTGTTTTCAAATATATGTACACTGCTGGTTTTATTTTTTATTGTTCATGTTTTTAAAACTTAGTCTATTAGTACCGTACCTAACAAATAAATTGAAAAAAGAGAAAATTAAAAAAGGAAAACATCTTAGGGAGGTCAGACATGGAAAATGGCTGAACAGTAATGATAAAGGGACCCTCACAATTCCAAAATGTATGACTTCTACAATACCATACATGTGAATATTTTTCGCATGACTAAGATATTGGAGTAGTCAGTACTGTAGTCACTAGAAACTTCCCTGTTCAAATTAATGAGCCAAGGAGAGTGTTTTCTGAAACAAATGACGAAAGTGATTTGGCTGTTTTTAAGGGATACACATCATTCAGAGCTTATATGATAAAAGGTTTTTTGGATAATTTGAGCCAGATGCTTAGTTGGTTTATGTCAGTATAGCCCAAATTGATTTTAATGAGGCTATGCTGATTTATACCATTTAAGGACCTTCTACCTTGCCTTTTTTTCTTTGAGTAGCCCAGTGGTTCCCATCCTTTTCACTAGTGTAGAACCCCAAACACCCCCCAAACCTTTCACAGACCCGCAATCACTTGCCAAATTCTTCACAGCCCTCAACAAAGCCAATTCTAGCCACTATGTATGCCTCATTAAATGAAAAAGGAAACCCCAACATAGATTTTTGAACAGCAATGAATAATATTATTGGAAGATACTTAGTTTAAAATGATAATTGAATGCAACTTTGCAATTTATTTAAAACTTATTTTCTATAATCATTTTTCTTTATCTTTTTTTTTTCTGAAGGACCCCCTGCAATACCCTCATGGACTCCCAGGGGGGTCATAGAATCACAGAATGCTAGGACTGGAAGGGACCTCGAGAGGTCATCGTGTCCAGCCCCCACTGCCCTCATGGCAGGACCAAGTACTGTCTAGACCATGGGTGTCCAACCTTTTGGCTTGCCTGGGCCACATTGAGTGAAGATAGTCTTGGGCCGCGTACAAAATATGTAATATAGTTAATGTATATAAATCACATAATAATGTTAAAAGTTTGCGATCTTGTGGGGCCGCATTACTAGCTGTCCAGGGCCCGTGGGTCGCGGGTTGGACACGCCTGGTCTAGACCATCCCTGCTAGACACTTATCTAACCTGATCTGATATATCTCCAGAGCTGGAGATTCTACAACCTCCCTAGGCAATTTATCCCAGTGGTTGACCACCCTAACAATTAGGAACTGTTTCCTAATGTCCAGCCTAAACCTCCATTGCTGCAGTTTAAGCCCATTGCTTCTTTTTATATCCTCAGAAGCCAAGAAAAACAAGTTTTCTCCCTCCTCCTTATTGACACCCTTTTAGATACCTGAAAACCACTATCATGTCCCCCTTTAATCTTCTTTTTTCCAAACTAAACAAGCCCAATTCTTTCAGCCTTTCTTCATCAGTCATGCTCTCTAGACCTTTGATCTTTCTTGTTGCTCTTTTCTGGACCCTTTCCAATTTCTCCACATCTTTCTTGAAATGCAGCACCCAGAACTGGATACAATACTCCAACTGGGGCCTAACCAGCACAGAGTAGAGCAGAAGAATGACTTGTTAATGCATCCAAGAATCATGTTTGCTTTTTTTGCAACAGCATCACACTGTTGACTCATATTTAACTTGTGGTCCACTATAACCACTAGATCCCTTTCTACCCTACTCCTTCCTGGACAGTCACTTTCCATTCTGTATGTTTTAGAAGATATCGGAGGTACAAATCTCCTAGAACTGGAAGGGACCTCAGGAGGTTACCTAGTCTAGTCCCCTGCCCTCTTGGCAGGACCAAGCACCATCCCTGACATCCTCCTTAAGTATTGAGCTCACAGCTTTGGGTTTACCAGGCCAGTGCTCACACCACTGAGCTATCCCTCTCCCCTGTAGGCTAGAAGTGACCTCTGGAGGTCATTGAGTCCAGTCTGCTGCCTTGTTGGCAAGACCAAGCACCCCCCCCCCTTTTTTTTTTAAAAAGGCATTTGCCCCAGGTTCCTAAATGGCCCCCTCACGGACTGAGCTTACAACCCTGGGTTTAGGGAGCCAATGCTTAAACCACTGAGCTATCCCTCCTGTGTTCGGAACCCCTGGCGTAGACTATTAACTGATACAATCTTTAAAAATCAATAGACTATATTAGCAAGAGTGCTCTATTTTCAAAACATATTTCTTAATTTTTCTGATTGTATTTTTTTATAATCAGGTATTTGGACTTCACCCAAATGCAGACATAACTTATCAGACCAATATGGCTCATGAGACCTTAGGCACAATAGTTAACATTCAGCCTAAAGACAGCGGCAGTGGCGGAGGAGAAACCAGAGAAACGGTGGTGGAACGTCTTGCTGCTGACATGCTGGAGAAGTTGCCACCAGACTACAACCCTCATGAGGTACAAATATATACAGCAAGACACTGCTGCATAAATATGTATGAGTTATTTATATATGCCACTTGTGGAAATACTTCTCTGTGCAACTTTTTTGTTTTACTTCACATGCACTTTAAATAATTAATGAAGTAACATATTTTATTAAAAGAACAAGCGTTCTGGTTTATAATCTAATATGTCAAAAAGTTACATATGAAGAGCTATTGTGCAGTGACGTATGATTTAAACAATGACACGGCATGCTGTCTAGAAGTGGTGGTATGTCTGGCATTTGGGTTTGAATAAAAAAATTGGTGGTATTAATGTCATTACTATTTTATTTTATTGCAATAAGTTTTGTATGTAGTGTTGTAGATATGGATGGCTTATTACGTAGTAAGCAAAAGCAGGATCTCTTACCAAATATACTTGCCAGAGAGACAGGTGGCTAACTGTGAGGTAAAAACTGGGTAGAGCTCTTCAGAGCTTTAAAAATCTAGAAGAGTTTTAAATGATTGAGGAAGAGCATGGAGTGTGAGTGGAGGAACATGAAGAGCAGCAAGCAAGGAAGAAGAGCCTGGAGATGACAGTTTGGATAGTCTGTAAAGAGGAGAAGTGTGTTTCAGGAAGATCAGGGAGAAGATTGTGTTGGTTAAGACACGGCCAAGAACTCTGGCAGTGGAAATAGACAGGGAGGGACAGATTCTAGATGTGCTGTCAATGAAGAAGCAACAGAGTTTAGCACCAACACCTGGATATAATGGTGTTTCTTTCTACTCACTTGTGTTACCAGGTTCCCAAAGACTCTCACTTTCTAGTTGGGAAAGAGGCAAACATCTAACTGAGTAATAAAATGAAAGCAGAAACCACAAAGTGTGCATGAGTTATGGCACAGTGTAGTCTCTTGTACTAAGCTGAAAGCTCAGTCAGCATGGTGAGTGGTGGAGGAGGAAAGGAGGAGGTGGGCAGTTCCACCAGCAGGCACTTCCCTTCAGCGTGCAGAGCCTGATGGATCTACCTGTGGTTCTCCACCAGTGAGATCACCAGAGAGGTGCCTGTGTTCCCCTTCTGCTAAGACCCTGCCTGCACTACCACCCTGCCCCTGCACTCTTCCTCTCCCACTCCACCCTTAGCCTGTTCCTGAACGCCGTTCCAGACCCGAACCTCACATCCCTTGTCTTCTCTTGCACCTTCTTTCCAGCCCAGTAACCTCACCGCCACCCTGATCCTGCACCCCCTTTCCAGACTCCCCACCCCTGCCCCCTGTTGTATTCTCTCTCCCTCCTATACCCCTACACCCTGCCCACTCCTGTACCCAACCTCCTGTACAGACCTCTCACCCCCAGATCACTCCTGCACCCTACATCCTTACTAGGACCCACATCCCCACCCCAGACTGGTCCCAGGCAGCCCAGTCCCATGCTCTGTACCCCTTTTTGGCCTTACCCTAGCCTGGGGAGCTTCACAAAATCTACTAGCCCTGATCCCACAGGCTCTGGGGTAAATCTTAAGGGTAATGAGATGAATATCTTGCTTCTGCTTCTCATTTTGGGGATACATCTGTGAGGGTTTTTCCCTCTCTTCTCTTGGAGGCCAGGTCAGTGAGGACTTTTTGGGAGGTAGGGAGGCTTCTCACTTGTGTGTGCCTCCCTCTGACTGATTTTTCTGTGGGTGAGTGATCCCTGACCCAAAAACGGTTCTCCACCATTCAGTAAGAGCTAGGGCTCCCAAATTAGGTGTGCAGCATCCTCTTCTTTTAACCAAAACCAAGGTCAGGGTTTGGTTGTGCCAGGATAACAGGATGTGCCTGGAATATGCTTGTTTCATATCAAATGGAAGGGAGGAGTGTGATGGTAGGGACAGTTATACTCAAGCATGACCACAGGGGCCAGGGGGAGAGTGACTGCCCCAAAAAGCAGCTGCTGGCAGGCAGCACCCACCACTCTGGCTTCCTTGGAAAACAGCTGCCATGTGGCCACCCATCATCCTGGCCACCCCTGTGGAGCACCAGCAGTTACGATAGGACATAAGTTAAATGATATCATGTAAAAAAAATAAAGGTAGAGATGGTATAACAAAGAGGTTCTGGGGACATTGCTGAGAATGTTAATTCAGGGTGACTTCAAGTCCTCCATTATAAAGCACACCAAACCAGTCACAAAGAGAACTTTGGTTCACTATCCTGGCTTGCAAGAAGCCACAGAAGCAATTTCCTCAGAGACTTCAGTTCTCCTACCGTTCGTTAGACAGATGAGTGCTTATGAAAACAGTCTCACCAAATAAAAAGATTCTTCTGCTCCTAAATAACCAGCCACATTCCCAGGTCAATGTATAACTTAGACAATTTATAGCTTAGACTGGTTTAAGTCAAGTCTCTGAGATCCATCCACATTGAGTAGGTTGTCAGTCCTTTTTTCAGAGCCTCTGTTCACAGCACAGATCCTTCAGAGGCAAGAAGCTGGACTGAAAATAAAATGGAGGGACTTCCAGGGCCCTTTATATATCCTCAGCCATGTGGCGGGAATCTATGCATGACTTAGTTCTTTGACGGTGGGAGCCATTGCTGCCATGCTGGTCTGAATGTTCACGGAAAAGTTAATCAGATGTGGATTTGCACTTCCCAAGGCGTACTGTCTGTCAGTATGTCTAGCCACATGATTAGTAGTCCTTTAACAATAGTCTGACCAAACCTCCTGTTGATATCTCCCAGAAGCAGATATTTAAAATACAAGTACATAACCATACTTATACCTTCACATACAAAAATGATACGTGCATACAAAAAATACAAACAGAACCAGCAAATCATAAGCTTTCTATAGATACCTCATTTGGCACACTTTGTACAAGATTTGTTGCAACCATATAATAGTTGTTGCAACCATGATTTATATGTTCATTTTACAATCTAATAACATCACAGAGGCTACGTCTACACGTGCCCCAAACTTCAAAATGGCCATGCAAATGGCCATTTCGAAGTTTACTAATGAAGCACTGAAATGCATATTCAGCGTTTCATTAGCATGTGGGTGGCAGCGGCACTTCGAAATTGACGCGGATTGCCGGCGCGCGTCTCGTCCCGAGGGCGCTCCTTTTCGAAAGGACCCCACCTACTTCGAAGTCCCCTTATTCCCATCAGCTCATGGAGCCCCGTCTGGACGAGACGCGCGCCGGCAATCTGCGTCAATTTCAAAGTGCCGCTGCCGCCCGCATGCTAATGAAACACTGAATATGCATTTCAGCGCTTCATTAGTAAACTTCGAAATGGCCATTTGCATGGCCATTTCGAAGTTTGGGGCACGTGTAGACACGGCCAGATAGTTACAAGCAAATAAAAATGAAAACATGCATCTAAAAGTCTAAAAACTTAACTATCAGGAACTAGTAAGCACAGTCTTTGGTTAAAATAGTTTTGCTCACCAATTACTCTGGGTCCAGCATGGCTGACTGTTATTCAGTCAGGACCTTCCACAGAAATACAAGGTGCTGGTTTTGTTGTTTTAGGTGAAAGGTAATTTATGGATTCACTGCTGCTCTCTTTATACTCCTGTCATGAATGAATGCCTGTAAAGGGTTAAACCCAGAGAGAGTGGGTTCTCTGTTGGCAAGCAGCCAGATGAGCCAATAGAAAGAGAGGGAGTTTTTGAATTGAAGTGGTTACCTTCTGAGGAGTCTTTTTTTTGTGCGTGCTCAGAGGAGAGAGAGAGAAAAATGTTTAAGTCTAGCAGGGCTTAAGGAATTTGGTAAATATTCAGGCTACAAAGAGATATGGGCATATAGATATATAAGTAGAAAGGAAATGTTTAGTCAGACGTGATCAGATTGTTTTTTATTTTGGGTTTGGTGGAGGACTTCACAGGCTAGCTGATGTGTGCCTCTGTACACTAACTTTTAGATTGAATCACAGAGAAGTAATTCTCTGTGCTTTTATCTACCTCTTTTAAGTTGCTCTGTAACACCTAGCAACCAACTATGATTTATCACTTTATTTATACACTTACTTTTATGTAGCTAATAAATCACCTTTTTTTAAGGCAATGATTTGATTCCTGTGTCCTAGAGAAGAGTCTGTGTTTATGAATGCCTAAGACTGAAAGGTCAACTATCGGCTTACAGCTTAATTTCTTCCTCTTTGTTTTGAAGTTTTCTCCTAAGAGGGGGTTAAGAGCTTGGGGTTACCCCACAGGGAGATATCCCAAATGTGTCTTCCTGGGTTTTAAAGGGGTGTTTTCTCATATGGCGGTGGCAGCTATTTTCCAGGGTTAGGGAATCTGTGACCTTAGGAAGCGTTTAAGCAGACACCTATAGAGACAAGGTATTTTTAAGGTCTCTTGCAGCCTCACACCTTCTGTACTCAGAGTGTTAGAGTGAGAATCAGCCTTGACATCTGGGCTTTTTATAATTAGTGTGTTTCATCTCAGATTGGGATCTTTTGACTAATGGGTCCTGTCTCTAGGTTTCCATTCTCCCATTTGGACTGGTGTCTTAATCTACTTCTAGAACAGTGATCGGGAAATGAATGATCTTGTTGGTTGATACAGATTCTAATGCAAAATTGTCAATTGCGGCTCAAAATTCAGGAGCTTCATCATGTAATTAACAATAAGATTTCAAGAGCAGAACTGTGCTGTAATTAGCAAAACTCGTAGGAGCTCACGATTTGAGTCTCATCTCAGCAACAACAAAGACATGGTGGGTTGTGAATTATGTCGTTAATTCAAAGCCTCGTGTGGTGGTGTACTTGATGCGCAAGGCTGAGTGCTGTGAATGCAGCTATGGAAGAAGTAGTACAGTATAGTTCCTGCACTGATATATCTCACTGCTATTATGGAATATTACAAATGTTTGCATATTTTAAAAAAGTGTGTTTCTTAGTATTCCCAAGCCCTGGGAATTGGTCTGTATGGTATGTTAGCATCACTATCATTGTGGTGCAGGAAACACTCTTATTTTAAGCCTCTCTTTTTAGAGTCACATGCCAAAACTACCCTTTGGAGTGAACCTGTCTAGGTTTGTTCCCATCATTGAAGAAAATGCTTTGTTGCAATTTGCTAATATGATGATTTTTTATTTTCTGAGAGTAGGGAAAAAGTGATTTGTAAACTAAAATTAATACTATTTTCTTTTGTTTTTAAAGGTCACAATTAATAGGTCAGACTGTCTATGGTGCCTCATATTTGAAGTTCTCTTCTTAATCTAGCATGTATTACACTTTTTCTTTGGGATACTGACTCAAAACACTGATTGGAACAAATGGTTGTTCTTTTGGCTGTTTTGGGCAAAAGGAGAAATTTCCTGTGAAATTATTAAAAAGTCAAAGGCTGTTTGAAAATCTTTTGTGAACAGAAGAGAGGGCATTATTCACAAAATAAATTATCCACAGAGAACTATTCTCTCAGCTGTACTTTTAAATGCTCTAGTACTAGCTGTTTTTCGTGAGAAAGAAAGAAAGAAAGAGAAAGAAAGGACATTGACTCATTCTGTAGAATGAGCTGTCAGACTTGAAAGCATGGGTGTAATCTGTGGGCACCTACTCCTTGGAAAGCTTTTCTATAAAATCATATGTGCATATGATTAAAATAAATGAATATCCTCACTGGCAGTTATCCCCCAAGGAGAAAATGAGACAAAGTTAAAAAGGGTATTTTCAAGGGCCCAAAGATGAAACTAAAAAAGTGGAGGCTGTGGAGGCATTTACCCACGTATCTAATCAAGTATCATCACTGAAGTGCTGCACTTTTCCTTTTTAAAGAGGAATGTTGCTAGATATAACATGATATCATTACAGTAGCATTCACCCTTAGGGCTTGTATACATGGAGAAGTTGGTCTGGAGAAACCTAACGGGCGAATTTCAAGTGTACTAGCTACTGTTGTATTAATTTAAATGGAACCAATAAGCCATATGTTACAATAACCCAGTTTTATTGTCCAATAGCACAATAACAATGTTACAGAAGGCTCGGGGGTTGGTATCTAGAAACCCCAGCTTGCTTAGTATCATAGCAAACACACCATTAAACATTCTTTTAACCAAGCATTCACAATTCAGAAAAAGGAGGAAAAACAGTAAAGTTATTTGAAATATAAGGTATTTAATTAAGACTTTAATTTTAACAAGATACTTTCTTCCCTTTCACTGTAACTGGAGTTTTAAAAGAAGAATAGATGCTGTGCATGACAGCCTTTTAGATGGTATTAGGGATGGTAATAATTGGCTTTTGGGGAAAGAGACACTAGCTGAAGTGTGCTGGAGCTGTTGTTGCTGCTGCAATTGTAGAAGACTGATCTCATTTAATCTCAGTTTATGGGATTCAGCTGAAGCTAGAAGGGGTGGCATTGTCAGCTGGAACTTTCCCTCTGGCCCAGACTGGACTAGCATCCCTCAGGATTAGGGCAAACAAGGCCCAGAGCCCAGGTGAATGGGGAGGGGAGACTCAGAGGTCGACCGGCCACATCAAGCCCCCCACAGCCCAAAGAAGGGCCAGGACAACCACGCTCTGCCTTTCCCTACCCCTTCCCACCCTTGCCTCGCCTCTTCCTCATCCTTCCTCCTTTCCCTTCCCCTCTTACCCCATCTGAACTGGCCGGGGGGACTAGTGGGACTGGGGGGCTGGCTCCAGCAGCAGCAGGGGGCCAGCTGCCCTGCATTTACCAGCAGAGGTGGGGGAAGCAGAGCGACATGGCTCCACCTTGCTCTGCTTCCTGACTGTGAGCACAGGACTGGGCCTGCCGCTCCCCCAGCTGTGGGCACCAGGCTCCCTTCTAGTGCCCCTCTCCCAGCTGCTGGCTTGCCCTTTGCTCCTTCCACCAATGCTGCTGGAGGGGGAACATGACCCCCATGGTCCCCCCGCTTTGTCACCCAGACCAGGGTTCAGGAACCGATGGTGGTGGCAGCCATGATAGTGAAGCCCATGGAAGTAGCCTGTTTTTTTCCTAAGTTTTTCCTTTCTTCCAAAGTTTTTCTCTTTAAGGACCCAAAACAGGAGTGGCGGGGGGGATAGTCCATCCCCTTTTCTTTCTTTTTACCAGTTAGACCTAATCTCCAACATACCAGTTCTGGTTTATTAACTTCCAATCTTTCTTTTTTCTTTTTTTTTTTTTAACCTAGCTTGATTTTTACACAGGCCTTGAATTATATTAACACAGCCTTTTTGTTCGGGCTAATGTACTTTGTCTAGGTCTTTAGCACCTGATTACAAAATTCATTACTCAAAGCAACTTAATTTACTTTCTATTAACATTAGTTATTTTAGGTTGTAGTAACATTTTATGAGCTTTCATATACTTTTCACAATCAAGCTTACAATTAGGGTAAATTTATAGGCCAAGTTATCACAGTATTACTGTGTGTAAGCGGATACTGCGCACTAAGGGCACCTTTTTCTCCTTAACTTATCACACTTTAACGTATACTAAGCTAAGTGGTCTGAGAGAATGTGAATGTCCAGCTGGGACGTGAAGACTAGTCTAGGCTAGAAGGTTAAGTTGATATAACTGTATCTGGGTTATAACTATGTAAATTGCTTTGGAAGGTTGTAGAAGTTCCATCACTGGAGAATTTAAAGAACAGGTTAGAGAAACATGTGTCAGGGATGGTTTCAGCCATGGGTCTCAAACTTCATTGCACCATGACCCCCTTCTGAGAACAAAAACTATGACATGAACCCCACAGATGGACTGAAACCTAACCGAGCTCCCCCTGGATGGCGGGGGGAGCCCAAGCCCCATTGCCCCAGGTAGGGGGCCTGTAAGCTGAGCCCTGATGACCAAGGAAGCTGAAGCCCTTGGTCCTGTGTGATGAAGCTTGGGCTTCAGCCCTGGACCCCAGCAGCTCTAAGTCAGCCCATTGAAATGAGGTTGTAACCCACGTTGTGGTCCCAGCCTACAGTTTGAGAGCTGCTTGTGTAGATAACACTTGGTCCTGCCGTGTGTGCAGGAGACTGGACTGGAGCACCTCTTGATGTCCCTTCCAGTGCTATGGCATTCAGGGATGTGAAAATCCATATCCATGAATGATGCACTTAAACCAAACTAAAGGCCTATGCAAACAGTGCTAAGTCAATGGGAAAATTTTTCCACAGACTCAGCCGCCTTCTCCTGGTGGCTGAGTAAATAGATTATCTACATCAATTAGAGAAGCCCTCCCATTAGCACAGATATTGTTTTCATAGCTGTAAACAAGCCCTTAGTATGGTAAAACTAGTGTGCTTTGAATTCACTTCTTAGCTTACTCTGCCTTAACTTCTCCATGTTTGCAGAACTTCTTGTGTCTTTCAAGAGTAGCACAAATGAGCATTTAATGGACTTCTGGCTTTAGCAAAATAGCATTGACTGCATTAGGCTGATGTTTGATGTTATTCACCTTCTGTCTTATTCTGTTGGAAAAAAACCAGATTAATTTACTGGGTCTGCCTAGCTACCATCTTATGTAATAGTAATGTTCTCTCAGAATATGTCACCAAATTAGGAGTGGAAAGTCATTTTTCTGGACCTTTTCTGGTAATTGAATGGTCAGGTACCTATATGAGTTTGTGACTTCACTTTGGTACCTAGGAACACCCAAAGTCCCTCCACAACAATCCCACTGTCAGAGGAACGGCATAACTTTTACAGGGAGTCAAGTCCAAACAAGCCTCCTTTAGAAGGACATTAGGTTCAATAGAGGGAAGGATGTGTACAAAAGGAGAAACCAAATAGAAGGACATTGTTTTTTACAGTGCAGAGCTATATAAACAAAACACATGAATTTGCAACAAAGTGATTTTATTGTCCTGAGTTTGAATGGCCGTATAAGACAATGAGAAGCAAAGCTGCGGTAGCTTCTATAAGTGCTGCCATAATCTCTATCCTACAGCATTAGGTACAATATTTTATGTATGCCTCACTGCTGGAATAAGTTTTCACAGGGTGGATTTTTTTATTTAGTGTAATATTTTCAAAGGTGCCTGAGTAACTGAGGGCCCTAAGTTCAATTTTTCAAAAGTGCCTACATCAGTTAAGCACTTGTGAAAACTCTACCCTTAACAGAAGAAAAATCTATTAAATTTCTCTAAGAGTTTTTGTCTTACCTGTCTGGAATGTTTAAAAAGTTCTCCACAATGGTGCAGTCTGAAAGATTCAGTAATATCTGAAAAGCTCACAGTGGTTTTAATATAGACATTTAATGCAGTCACTTTGACTTAGCATCCTGATTGAGTTAGGGGATTTTAAATAAAAACTCCCCAAATGTTTGTGTATCTTATTTTCTGTTTTCCCACTTCCTGTAAAGGCAGGCTGTCTGCCATTTCCATTCTACAGGTGCAAAAGTGGAGAGAAAATGCAGCTAATATATTTTAGAAATATATGTTTCCTAAGGTACTTCTCCCATACATTATATGGTATTTTTACTTTGCGCTTTTCCAAGTGGACATGTACGTAACACTATAGGTATAACAGTTATGGTGTTTTCTAATCTCTATTTAGGTGAAGGCCAAGCTTCAAAAACTTGGTGGAATTCAACCCCTAAACATATTTCTGCGTCAGGAAATTGACCGTATGCAGAATGTCATATCAAGAGTTCGAACGACGCTGACTGATCTCAAACTGGCCATAGATGGTAAGTGTATAATACAGAGGTCCCAGGTTTGAGTCTACCTTGGGCAATTGCATGTGCATACAAATAAATTGTTATACTGTTATCTATCACCAAGATAGCGTATGGGTATGCAGATTGGGTGCCTGTGCTGTTACATTTTTCAAGATAATTTGCAAGCCTGAATTGTGTGTGAGTATTTTTAAAAATGACAGCAGCTTTATTGACTAGAATAAGTAGCTACTGTGGAGAATGAGGGAGTTAAGGGTGCCTTTATTCCCAAATACAAATATATGCACCTCATCTTACCTGGTTGGTGGTAGCCTGTCAGACTGCAAAGAGAGTTGTTGGGGCTGCAGGGGAGGGGGAGGAGCACAGAAACAAACAGGAAGCAAAGCAAGTGCAAATGTAAGGTCCAGTCTATGAGAATACCAATAGTTCTTGAGTGGACACAATGAACTGGGGAGTGCCCCATCCTGGCTGCAACCAAGCTTCAGCACCAAGCTTTGCTCTTCCCAAGCTCAGGGTCAAACTGGGCACTAAACCATTAAAGGACCTCAGGCATACAAAAGGAAGAGAGTTGGGTGCATTGCCATGCATCACCCAGGGAGTGGATCCCTTTCCTGACAGGGACGCAAGGAGAAACAGAGAGCATGCTGCAGGGGGCAGTCAGTTTCCTCCAGCCTTGAAATGGAGGAAAATGAGCAGAACAGAATTTTACAAAGGTGGCAAAGAAAGGCTGAGAGTCAGACAAAGGTAAATATCGGGTTACCATATAAAAAAGGGGACACCCCTGAAAGGGGGTGTATCTGTGTCAGTATCTACCAATTCAGGCTGTATTAATGTGTTATAGTATATATAGTTGGTAGACACTGATACAGATACACTTCCTCTCAGGAGTGTCCTCTTTTTAGAAAGGTCAAATATGATAACCCTAGTATGAATATCGGCTTTTCTTGTTTTTACTCTTTTCTGCGAATCTGTGTACCTTTGGGTGAATGAATAAATAGAGCTTGTTTGGAAGCAGCTCTTTGAGAGTCTCTCTAATCGGCCACTGTCACAGGTTCCCAGAGCAAAGGTTGTACAGGAGCAGAACTCATTTGGGCCTGTTGGGATAACAGGGTTGGTTTTGACAGGCTGCCGGGCAAAGAGTGGCTGATTGAGCCCTCTGTCACATCAGCTCCCATTTAGGGCAGTAAATTAGAGCTGGCTGAAGGTAACCTGGCCCTAATTGGGGAAGCAGAGACAGCTGCCACCTAATTAGCCTGGGGCTGTGTAAAGGCCTTAGGGGAAGGAAACAAGGGTGGGAGCTGCAGAAGGAAAGGGAAAAGACAGGGAGGGGAAGAAGAGAGGCAGCTGCTCCCTCCTGCATGCCGTTAAGGACCAAATGTATAGGATGAAACGGTATTGGGAACAAGCCTGGGAGTAAATTGCACCAGCATTTACTAACCCTCAGAGTGACCTTGTGGACCTAGCAGAGGCAGGAGCCAAGGGGACCCTGCCATTCTCTGGTCTGCTGGTCAGTCTAAGAGGGGAAGGAATGTGTAGTTCCTGCCAGATGAGGTAAAGGTAGCACAATGTGCCACTTGAGGGGCGTACATCAGAGAGACCAAAAGGCATCTAAAGTACAGCTTGCCTGGTAACCACGACAACTATTTATGAGCAATATCCAAATATAGGAACCAGAGGCTTGGTTCTCCTTTAATTCACATTGATTTTATCCTTGTATAACTCCCTTGCTTCAGCTGAATTGTTCTTGATTTACATCTAAGCACATGAAAGGAGAATCAGGCTTGGAAACTCCAATACTTGCTGAAACCAAAGTCTAGGAACTCAGCTGCTAATTCAAGCTGCACATCTGGCTCTTCGCCTTCTCTAGTGGAGGCAAATGCCCATATTTCAAGATGTTCAGATTCAGTCATTATAGAGATAGTATGCACCCAAGTAGCAACAAGGGACTCCTGTGTACATATAATAAGGCTTGCAAGGATTAAATTTTTCTTGGTGAAAGCCAGTGAACATCAGTTTCACTGGACATAAACTAACGAAAAACTTTTTCCATCTGTAATAATCAAAATGTACAGCTAGGAAAATTAAAAAAAAAGGCTGTTTAACTCATTAGAGAAAGAGTTAAGGACTTTTTCTTTTGAATTTTTATATGTGATATTGACAGTTGGTGTTTTAGCAATTAATTTTCTAAATCTCATGGTATGTCATTAAATAAGTGTTGCCTGACTGTCTTATAATTTCCCACAACTGTGAGAGCTTGAATGGATAAAATCTAAAGAAGTGCTCAAACCCCTTAATGTCATGCAATTGTAACAATTTAAATTGATAAAAATCTGCAAAACTGAACACAGATATTCCAACAAAACATGAAAAAATTGAGTTCTGCCAAGCCCTCAGATAACAAACCAAACAAAGCTTTAATTCTCTTACATGGTGAGGTGTCAAAAACTGCTGCAGAATAGTATAAATATGCCAGGATGTAGCTGTGCATCCCCTTGGCATAATAACTTTAACTAGCAACTAAAATTATAGTCTTGTTCAGTGGCAAATTGTACATCTACAGGAGCTTTACCTTGCCTCTTTCTCTTCACAGTAGTTGGAAAGGTTTGGACTGGCCCAAAGAGACTACATAAACACCAAGGGCGGCCAACCTTTTTTCATCAGGGGCCACATGGCAATTTTTTTATATGTTCCGCGGGGTGGGGTGAACACAAAATAGCCCCACACCTGACCCCCATCTCCAGGCTTAACCCCTCTCAGCACCAAACCACCAACCCCACCTACTTCAGACAGGAGCTCCGTGCATTGCCACTGCTGCCCCCATCACCCCTTCACCAGGCCACCGCCCCCTCCTCAGCATGGCTGCACAGTTCCCGCCAGCCCTCCTCCTCCATTCCCCCGTGCTGAAATAACGGGACTCAATTTAATTGGTTTAATGGCCGGATCCCTCTTGCCAGACATTAAAACCAATTAAATTTAGTTCCATTGTTTCAGCACAGCAGGGCGGGGAGCCGCAAGTGTCTTAAAGAGCCCCATGCAGCTCTGGAGCTGCAGGTTGCAGACCGCTCACTCCACAGCTGGCTTTCAAAGTGGCACCACTGCCAGCTCCATGGGCTGGATGAAAAGGTTCCATGGGCCAGATTCTGGCCCACAGGCTGCGTCTTGGCCACTCTGATCTACACTATTAGCTAGCAGTGCTTTGGATGTACGTGACTGGCACAGCTTAGCAAAGCCCCTGGTGCTGTTGCCAGTGTGACAACAGCTACCCTGCTATTCATACTTTCCGTAGCTGAGTGAGAGCCAACGCGCGTATGTATGTGCAAGTAAGGAACTCACACCCCTGCATCATAGCACAGGCATAGCCAGAGCAAGACAGGGCAACTCGGGGTAGAAACCTGCCTTAAAAGCTCTACTCTATCTGCAATATGGTTACAGTACAAATTATTTTAGAACTATCACAATGCCCCTTCAGAGCACTTTAAATGATCTGACCTTTAATCTGTCATCTTAACATGGGCTCCTTTGCACCCATGAAAGGGAACCCAACCACATACAATCCAAAAATAGCTGTTAGGAGCAGCAGGCGAGTGAAGTTCATAGAACATTGCCACCAGTCACATTATATCCGTAGAACATTCAGCTGGCCCCCTTACAGCGGGCTGCCTCCTGTTTTCTGTTAGTTAAATGGTAGGAAATGGGTGGTGTTGCATTATTCCCTCGACATGCCCTGTGTCTGCTTTCCTGTGCTCGTTAGTTGAGTGCTCTTGTTCTGGAATAGATGTGCCCCGCCCGCTTGTGTGGTAATTAATTCCATTTCTGCACGTTGTTTTATTTTCATCCAAACAGCTGAGCTGCTGGAATGCAGCACAACACCCACAGATGGCATTCAGTCTGCCCGCGTGCTGGGACTCAAGTGGCATATCTCTGCTGCCAAAGCTCACGCCCCCTCACTCAGCATGATAACGCTGAAATGTAGGCAAGACCAGGGCATTGAGCGAGCATGTCTTCTTAGCCTCTGCAGCTCTTCCATTAAGGTCACTTCATGTTCCTAACCAAAGTCTGGTTTGTTGTTTTCAACGGCAATCACGGGTCATCACAGAGGAACACATGGAGCAGTCCTTGGTCCGCACTGTTCCCTCGGTGCAGCAGGAGCAGTGGCTGGCTATGTCCCCCTAACTAGGAGGCTGCAGCATAGGGAAGTCTCTATGGTGGTAGAGATGGCATAGCTGGCTCATACACCACCCCCTCAAAGCCCCAGGTTGTGTCAGCATGAGGGGGAGGAGTGTCCTAAGAGCAATGACCTCTAGCTATCCTTGGCCGGAAGAGGATCCCTTGTGACCCCTTATCCTTTTCTATTCTATTTTCTATCCTCATCAGTGTAGTGTCTGAGTGCCTTCTAGGAGTGTATCATCTGACTTGATTAATATCTGCCATGTGTGGTTCTTTCTTGCTGTCACCCTTATCTTAGAGAGAGAGAATGGTGCATGCAGAGGAGTGTTGTGGTCGTGGTGTGTAATGTAAATGCTTCTGTGTTTATGTCAGAGAAGGCCAGGATGAAGAAAGACCCCTTGAATGTGAAGCAGAAAGTGGTGAGGTCTGTGCTACTTTCTAGATGGCCTCTGGAGGAGTTTGTTCTGTAGTCTCAGACTGGCCCCTGAAAAAGTTGTGTCTCGTATACAGGCCAGCTTTACTCTTCATTTAGTGTGGCAGTGGAGTAAAGATGTTAACAATGGTCTTCCTCCCAGAGCATTAGGTGTTTTTTTCAGTATGCTGGACCTAGGCCGTTAAGCACCTTCTAGATAAGGACCAGGATCTTGAACTTGACTCAGTGATGTATGGAAAACCAGTGTTGCTGAAGATATGCACTGTAATGTTCTGCCCTAGTCAGAATTTCATAACAGCTAACAGACTCTTGCCTAGGAATGTAACACAGACAGGAGGTGACAAATACTGGTAGAACTGGGCCAGGCCATTGTTTGCCAGGAGGAGATGGAGCCAGCTAGCCAAACGGAGATGGTAGAAAGCATGACTCATGAGTGTTGCTTTGTCAGAGCTTAGCAAGGAATCCAGGTATACACCCAAACTCTGGCTGAGTTTGGTTTCTTGACACAGCACTCCTTTCTCTCACCCCAGGTGTGTCAAGTTTTATCTCAGTGAAGCAGAGAAAAGAGGTTTCTACAGTGAGAACCAGCCCAGAAGGCAGCAATAGTTTGCTGGACCAGCTGTCCTCCCATTCACAGGCACACAGGTCACCAGCTCCCTTTCCTCCCTTATACAAGCCCATGAGCCACTTCAGTCAATAGTCCTGAAAACTAGAACAGTTATTTACATTCAAATATAATTATAACTTGTATTTGGGTCATACCAGAGGTTCCAATCAGACCTGGGGTGCATTGGGTGAGGGTTTGTATTTGTTTCAGGTGTCTTGTAATAGTTCAGCAGCTCAAAATATGGAGGACAACCAGCTCACTTGTGGACCAGCAGCAAACACTCAAGATCAGAGGCTGAGAACTTCTCATTTACAGAATGCTGTGGAGGTCACAGTGAGATTAATGGTTTTACAGGCAGTAAATGCCTGCCTTCTAAAATGGAAATCACTGTACCATGTGTATGTGGATGACCACTGCCCAAGAGAAAATACGTGGTGGTATCCTTGCCATCACCATCCTGTTTCACTACGGGAAGCAGCTCGTAATGAATATTTAGGAACTTGTATGTAACAAAATAATTGCAACATATATTTGCTCTGTCAACATGATTAGAATATACAGGGCTTATACAGTATACATGTATCTTTGATAGTGTGAAGGTAAACCATTAAAATATATTTATGTTGTAACAGATCATCACTTTTATAAGCATAGCATCAATACAGTGAATATAAATGGCAGGGGCATGAGGGAAGTTGTTTGAAAAACTCTTTATTTCTTCACTTAGCATCACAAGAAATGTCCTTTGTTCATTATTAGCTCTGGATTGAGACTTCCATGTTTATGGCAATGAACCGCAAACTATTATGATTTCATTTGAACAGTTATGTAATTAAGGCACAACAAGAGCGATCTTTTTGGATTTAGTACATGGTTCAGAAGTTTTAATTGTCTTTGGAAGCGGGGGGAAAAATTCATTTTGTACATGTTTAAATTACAATTCAGGAACCATCATTATGTCAGAAGATTTGCGGGATGCGTTGGATAACATGTATGATGCCAGAATTCCAAAGCTTTGGTTCAAGATTTCTTGGGAGTCAGCTACGTTAGGATTCTGGTTTACTGAGCTTCTTGAAAGAAACCAACAATTTAGCAGCTGGCTGCTGGATGGTCGACCAAATCAATTCTGGTTGACTGGATTCTTTAATCCGCAGGTAAGTTTACTAAGTTACCCTACATGGTATTTTAAATTGCACAGAGTGACTAAACGAAAACTTGAGCAAATTTCCAGCTTACACAGTTATAACGTGCTTTGAGTTAAATAAGCTCCAGACCTTAAGGATGAAATGTTTATTAGACCAAAATAGTGTTACTCAAATAGTAGGAAGCAGTGCCAGCAAGTTATAATAATGAATAGAATGTATAGAAATAGGCTCAATGAGTTTCTGTGCATTTCAAGTCCTTACTTTCTTTTTCCTTTCTCATTCCACCCCTTGACTTGTCATCAGAGTCATTTGTTTGTCCTTAATTTATTTGAAAAGTACGTTTAAAAACAAATAACGTTTGAAAAACATGCAATTCGTGGGTAAAATAGTACTTTCGTCTGAGCTTGTGTGGACCAGTTCCATAAAGTGGACTTATTTATTATGTATACAGCACCTAAAAAAGGTGATAGGCAATTTACAGAAAGCTGAAGAGGAACATGGTCCCTAGACTGCCTATTCTGAAATACGTTACATGTACAGAGAAAGGTGGCAAAGCAAAGAGTTCAGGGTGGAAGAAAGGTGAATGAAGAAATCACACCTTCATCGTGTGGCTGTGTACATTGATGAAAGTTTCATGATGCAGCAAATATTTTTGGGACCAGTGACATCTAGAAATGACAGATTCGGATATGGCTCAGGTCAGTGTGTGGCCAATTTTGTGGAACTGAATTATTTCAAAGATGTATTTTTATTAACATCAATGGACCTTAGCAATGCAAATGTTAGTATATGGAGTTGCCTAGAAGAGAAAAATTATTGACATACATGGGTATGGCAAATCTTCTACTGGTCTGAGGGTGGAGGATCTTAAGGTGCCTGTTTTGGAGAGTAAACAGTTCACCCTTACAATGTTATCGTGCCAGTATCCTGTCCCACAGAGGTGAGAATCCAAGGATATGAGAGACCAATGGTAACCTGTGACAGCATCTGTTGGGTTCAAAGAACCTATTGTAAGTTTAACATTTCATTTTGTGCAAAACATTATAGTTAAGCCACGTCTACACAGGCAGCCTCTGTTGACAGAAGTTGCTGTCGACCCAGAAATCTCAGCAGAACCGCTGACAGATTGCTGCTACACACAAAAGTGGCTTGAAAGAGCAAGCCACTCTGTCAACAGCGATCAGCCAGCCTGCACTGTCCTCTGTCAACAGAACAGCGAATGGCAGCTCTGCAAACAGAGCTGCTTGCAGAACCGGAAGCCCTCTCTGTCAACAGAGCAGTCGACACAGGCACTCTGTCGACAAACCACTGTCAACAGAGGTGCTATACCTGTTCGGGAACAGGGATAACGCTGCCGGCAGACCAGCTGCCTTCTGTCGACAAACTCTAGACAGAGCACTCTACCTATATAACCACTCTGGAGTTTTGTTGAGAGAAGCCCTGTTCTATTGACAGAACTTGCCCATGTGGACACAGCCAAAGAGTCTATTACACGTTCTTTAAAGTGTTCCTGAATTGCCATTATACTGTCAGATCAATTGCTGTCTTGCATACCTCATCAGGACAGCTGTGAGGACCAGTCAGGGTTGATACACTATTTTGATCATGAGAAGTGTTATGTTAAGCATAAATGCTTGTCTGGAGAATGGTTGGACTTCTCAAAATTCATACCGTTTCCTGACATTTTCTTCACTTAGCGATGCTAGATTTTACCCTAATGATATCCAAGAACAGAAACAATTTTTACTGTGGCCAGGCTAGCTGGCTTTGTTCATGCCTTGCCTTAATTACAGGTTTGCAATTCTGCCAGGCCAAAATGAGCATCCAACTTGTTGGTTCTGGACATCTGGACACTGTAATAATAAGCCAAGTAATCAGAACAAAATGTCTCCAAATGAGCTGGGACATAATAGACCACACAACTCAGGAAGAGCCTGTGTAAATGTGCAAAATTAACACTACATAACACACATTTGTAAAACCCTCTAAACCTGGGAAGTGTACAGAAGAATCCCTGAATAGTGTATGTTAATACATATACATATATATCAATGTTTATTTGTATCAGCAAAAATCAGAAGCTTATTTTTTGTATTGCTCTACTGCTGTCCATTTCCCATTTGTCAGAACAGAAGGTATTCAAGTAGACTCGATTGTGTAGTATATTATTGAAAATCAGTATAATTAATAATATAGCTGTGCATTTTTAAAAGCGCTATTATGTGGATCAGATTTAGAAAATGAATTCCCAGCTACAAAAAAGGGGTCCGAGAGATAAAGAATTAGTTTTAGCATCAAAACTGGCTTTTTAATAGTAAGTTATGAATGGTCAAGAATGCCTCTCGTTTGTGTAACTCAGAGATCTATGTCTTATCCCCTTCTCTGTACTCTTTGCACCAGTCTATTGAGAAACATAGTGGTTTAATCTGCTGCATTCAAAATATAGTATGCTATTGCATTGAAATAGAGGGCCTGCTTCTGTCGTAACTTACCTGGTTCTAAACTAGGGTAACTTCCCTGACTTCCTGGGAGCTTCTTTTGATTTATACTGGTGTGAGATGGAGCCTGAAATAAGAAAGAAACCTGTTCCTTTTGTGTCTACGCTTTCATGTCTGTGATAGGCCCAGTAAACCATTTTTCAGTAAAATAAGACCTGACCTGAATCAGCATCCAGCCCACAAATAAAGCTAGTAATAAATCCTTTTTAGTATAACAACATGTGATTGAGATATGATTTACAAAATGTTAGCGCCTTTCATGCTTCTTTATACCTCCAGGGTATGGCCAGCAAAAAGTACCCTTCCTCTAGTGCCCTTTGGCTACAAGCTAGTATGGTGGCACTGATTTGTTTTGTGTCCAAAATAAATAAATAAATAGAAGTTTTAATGTGAGTGATCAAAAATACCCCAGCACTGCTCTCTGCTGGAGCGAGATCTAAGTGTTCCAGTCATGAGTTCTTCTGTAAGGGGCAGTGCCCCACTCACCAATGCACATTTATTTCCACAGACGCACAATGTTAGTTCTCTTTTGCAAGCATAGTTGGGAAATACGACATAAACCGCAATGGGAGGCTTCCCACATTATCTGTGCGAGGGGAAGAGGAAAACATGTTTATCGGAACAAGAAAGAGAAGTTACTCACCGTAGTAACGGTGGTTCTTCGAGATGTGTCCCCGTGGGTGCTCCACCATAGGTGACGGCTTGGCCGGCGCCGCAGATCGGATCTTCCAAGCAGTTTCTGCCGGACCGCGCATGCGCCGGTACGCGCCGCTCCCTGGCGCGCTCCTGGCCATGTGCGCGATCCGGTCCCCGCCAGTTCCTCGACCAACCGCCTCGGTTGCCCCTGCAAAACACTAACAGAGATCCGAAGCGGGGAGGATGGGCGGGAAGTGGAGCACCCACGGGGACACATCTCGAAGAACCACCGTTACTACGGTGAGTAACTTCTCTTTCTTCTTCGAGTGTCCCCGTGGGTGCTCCACCATAGGTGACTACCCAGCAGTAACCCAGATAGGTGGTGGGTAATCGGATTATGTGCAGCTGGTCCCCGAGAGGACCGCTGCAGAGAGACGGGTATCCTCTTGGAATACCCTGTGAAGGGCGTAATGTTTGGCGAACGTGTCGTAGGATGACCAGGTCGCCGCTCTGCAAATGTCTTTCAATGCAACGCCCTTGAAAAAGGCTGTTGATGCTGCCACCGCCCTGGTGGAATGAGCCCTGGGAGTGGCCGACAAAGGAGTCTTTCTGAGCTCGTAGCACATTTTTATGCAGGATACAATGTGCTTTGAGATTCTCTGCGATGAGAGACCTTCTCCTTTAGATTTGGGAGCGAGGGAGACCAGGAGTCTATCCGATTTTCGGAAGGACTTGGTCCTGTCTACGTAGAAAGCTAGCGCCCTCCTCACATCCAGGAGGTGTAGGCGCGCCTCTTCGCTGGAGTTATGAGGCTTTGGATAGAACGAGGGTAGAACAATAGGTTCATTGATGTGAAACTCGGAAGAAACTTTGGGAACAAAGGCTGGATGCAGCCGTATGGTTACCGCCTCCTTGGAAAAGACAGTGCAGGGTGGCGTTGCCATGACTGCCGCAAGCTCGCTCACCCGACGGGCTGACGTAATTGCAAGAAGAAAGGTCGTCTTTACTGTAAGGAGGCGAAGGGGAACCGTGGCCAAGGGCTCGAACGGTGGTCCCATGAGTGTGGTAAGCACCAGGTCCAAGCTCCACGAAGGTGGAATCGGTTTCCGAGGGGGGTATAGGTTTACCAACCCTTTGAGGAACCTGGTAACCATAGGGTGGGCGAACACCGTGTGCCCTCCCTCCTCATGTCTGAACGCCGAGATGGCGGCCAGGTGGACCTTTAACGAGGATAGCGAGAGTCCTGCTCTCTTGAGGTCCAGTAAATACTCTAGAATTGTAGGTATAGGCACCGAAAGGGGGGCCAGCTGCTTGGTAGAACACCAAGCCATGAAGCGAGTCCATTTTTGTTTGTAGGTTTTCCTAGTGGAAGTCCTCCTGCTACTTTCTAGGACTTGCTGTACTTCCACTGTGCATGTGCTCTCTAGGGAGCTGAGCCATGGATTAGCCACGCTTGCAGTCGCAGGCTTTGGGGGTGCGGATGCACTATGGACCCCTGGGCTTGCGTGAGCAGGTCCGGCGCCACCGGAAGAGGCATCGGTGGGCGGTCCGACAGGCGCAGGAGTAGGGGGAACCATGGTTGGCGATCCCACGTTGGGACTATCAGGATCATCCGAGCCTTGTCTCTCCTGGCTTTTTGCAGAACCTTGTGGATCAGCACTGCGGGGGGAAACGCGTAAAGCAGGGGGCCTCCCCACGGGATCGCGAACGCGTCCCCCAGGGACCCCCGGCCCAGCCCTGCTCTGGAGGAGAATCGTGGGCACTGTTTGTTGTGCTGAGTGGCAAACAGATCTATTTGGGGAAACCCCCATGCGTGGAAAATAGGCCGTAGTAGATCGGGACGGATCTGCCACTCGTGGGTGAGCGCAAAACGTCTGCTCAACTGGTCTGCCTTCACGTTGTGCGTGCCCGGCAAGTAGGAGGCTCTCAGGATTATATCGTGGGCGATGCACCAGTTCCATAGGCGGATTGCTTCCGCGCATAAGGTACGGGATCGAGCTCCTCCTTGCCTGTTTATGTAAAACATGGTGGAGGTATTGTCTGTACTGATCCCGACGACTTTGCCTTGTATACGGTCTCGAAAGTGTTTGCAGGCGTTGAACACTGCTCTGAGCTCTAAAACATTGATATGCAGAGACTGTTCCGTGGGTGACCACAGTCCTTGAGCCACCTCTTCGCCCATGTGCGCTCCCCACCCTATGAGAGAGGCATCCGTAGTGAGGAAAACCGATATTTGCGGCTGATGGAAGGGTACCCCTGTTAGCAAGTTCCCGGGGTTTACCCACCATTGCAGGGATTCGCGCACCCCAGGTGGGGGCGACACCACCCTGTGAACGGTGTGTACTGCCGGCTTGTATACACTTGCCAGCCAATGTTGCATGCCGCGCATGTGCAACCTGGCGTTCTGTACCACAAACGTAGCCGCTGCCATGTGGCCCAGCAGCTGCAAGCACGTCAAGACCGGCACCGTAGGGCTGAAGGTGATGACCTGCACGAGGGAACCGATGGCTCGAAAGCGAGCCTCTGGAAGGTATACTCTCGCCGAGACTGAGTTTATGCGAGCCCCTATGAACTCTATGTCCTGTGAGGGGTCTATCTTTGATTTTGCCATATTGATAACCAGGCCAAGTGCGGAGAACGTGTTTGCTGTGACGCGTATCATGCGGAGAACCTCCCTTTTCGAGGTCCCTTTGAGCAGGCAGTCGTCCAGATACGGGAAAATAAACACCCCCTGTCTGTGCAGGTAGGCTGACACCACTGCCAAGGTCTTGGTGAAGACTCTGGGGGCCGAGGAAAGGCCAAACGGCAGGACCTTGTATTGGAAGTGTTCGTTGCCCACCATGAACCGGAGAAAACGTCGGTGAGCCGGATGAATGGTTATGTGGAAGTACGCGTCTTGTAGATCGAGGGCTGCGAACCAGTCTCCATCGTCCAGTGCTGTAAGGATGGAGGCAATAGTGATCATCCGAAAACGTTGCTTGCGCAGATACCTGTTGAGGCCACGAAGGTCTAAGATGGGCCTCCAGCCTCCTGTTTTTTTCTCCGTCAGGAAATACCGAGAGTAGAACCCTTTCCCTTGCAGTTGCTCCGGCACCTTTTCCACCGCCCCTATGAACTCTAGGTGGGCCACCTCCTGCCTGAGCCTGGCTACATGGGAGGCCTCCTGGGGGTGGGGCTTGGGCGGGGGTCGCGGCGGCGGGAGCGACTGGAAGGGGATGGCGTACCCCGTGGCTATGATCTCCAGCACCCATTTGTCTGTGGTGATCCTTTGCCACTGGTCGTAGAATGGTCGGAGGCGATGGTGAAAAAGTCGTTTCGGATGATCTTGTGCAATGGTGGTGATGGCGCAGCCCTGGATTTGTATGTCAAACTTGTGGCCTTTGGCCCCGCCCCGAGGACGTACGGCCCTGTTGTGAGCGTCGCCTGGGGGTTCTGTACTGCTGGTGCTGCTGATGCCGCCCTTGCTCGTAACCCCTGTGATACTGGGGGCGCTGTTGCTGGTATTGGTACCGCCTTTGCTGTGGGTAGTACCTTTTCTTTGAGTATGGAGGGGTGTAAATCCCCAGGGTCCTGAGTGTGGCTCTTGAGTCTTTACTGGAATGAAGGACCGAGTCAGTTGATTCAGCAAACAGCTTCTGCAGGTCGAAGGGAAGGTCGATTATCTTCGCCTGCAGATCTCTCGGTATGCCCGAGGTCTGGAGCCAGGACTCCCGTCGCATCACCACTGCAGTTGCTGTGGAACGTGCTGCCGTGTCCGCAACGTCCAAAGCAATCTGAACTTCCATCCTCGCAGCCGCGTAGCCCTCTTGCACTATGGCCTTGAGGACCGGCTTTTTGTCCTCTGGAAGCGAGTCCATGAGGGAAGTTAATCTGGCATAGTTGTCGAAATTATGGTTCGCCAAGTGCGCTGCATAATTTGCCATTCGCAAGGTTAAAGTGGAGGAGGAGTAGACCTTTCTGCCGAACAGCTCTAGCTTCTTGGCATCTTTGTCCATTCCCCCTGTTTTAAATTGAGATGTTTTTAATCTTTGCTGCGAGGACTCCACCACCAAGGAGTTTGGCTGGGGGTGGCTAAACAAGAACTCCATGCCCTTCGCCGGCACGAAGTATTTCTTATCCGCTCTCTTTTGGACAGGCGGAATAGTTGCCGGGGTCTGCCATATGGTAGTGGCGGACTCCAAGATCGCTTCATCAAGCGGGATTGCTACTCTGGAGGAGGCCGGGGAGCTCAAATTTTTAAGGAGCTTATGATGTTTCTCTTGCACTTGTGCTGTCTGGATGCCTTGTGTGAAAGCTACCCTCTTAAACAGCTCCTGAAACTGTTTGAGATCGTCCTTGGGATGGACGTCCCCTAAGGCCGTGGCCTCATCCGGGGAGGAAAACGAGGAACCGCTGGGGTACATTTCTTTGGACCCTTCCGGTTCTTGATGGTGATGGTGCGCCCTCTCGCTGGAGGTTTGCGAGGGAAAATCTCGTGGGTCCACGGCCAGCCCCCCCTGGGATGCTTGAGTCTCCGTCCCCGATCGCGATTGCCCTCGGGGGTACGAGGTAATATGTGGGGATCTCCCCCTGGTAGATTGCCGATGGTGTCCATGCCCCGCGTGGAAGGGACGACCATGGTAGTATAGGCACTGTTCCTGGGAAGGTGACCTTGACCATTCCCTTTGCACGTACCCTGTGTGTCTGGGAGAGGGGGATTGTCGAGACACTGGAGAGAGCGATTTTGCATAATAGTCCAGCGATTCAAATCCCAGGAAGGGCGAGGGGGGTGCCAGCCATGGGGAGGCTGATTGCAGGAAAGGAGAAGGGGGCTCCGGGTAGGCTAGGGGGGGCCCCTGCCTTCTGGTTGGAGTCTGCAACATGTGAGAGAAGAGCTCCACAGCCCTGTCTGGAGAGGGGCTGCAATGCCTCCTCTTGTGTGCAGCCTTCCCCCTCCCTTGAGGAGGTAACTCCGCCCCCTGATGGGCGGGGGATCCCGGCCCCGTCGGCACCGTGCTAGGCACGCTCGAGGGCGGTGCCACACGTGCGGAGTCCTTGTGCGCCTGCAGGCTACGTGCCTGCGCGCCCTGCACCGCCGGTTCCCCGGGGATCGGTGCCGCTGTCTGCGGTGCCGCTGGTACCGGCGCTTGCTTAGCCGCCGCCCTGCCTGCGGTGCGGGGCGGCTGGCTGATCATCGGAGGCTGAGCCGCTTCCACGTGGCTCTCCGTGCCGCCGCCGATCAGCTGTTGCTGCGGCTGGGGGCTGCTCGCTCCTCCCGTCCCGCTCACTGTTACTGCCGGCAGGGATCGGGTTGGAGAAACTTTCCTCCGTTTTTGCGCAGATGGAGTGAGGGAGGCAGCTTTCCTTCTAAGGGCCCCGGAGGGTCCCTCCTGCTGCGGCCGCTCCGGCACGTCTGGCTGGAGGGCCTTGTCAAGAAGCAGCAGTTTAATTCTCATCTCCCTGTCTCTCCGTGCTCTGGTCGTTAACTTTGCACAGAAGGCGCATTTTTGTGCCACATGGGACTCCCCCAGGCACCTTATGCATAGACTGTGCCCATCGGACACTGGCATCGCCTCTCGGCAGGACTCACATTTTTTAAAGCCTGAGGCGGACATTGTTGGTGAGTCTTTGAGTTTGCTTGTGGGTACTTAGCACTTCTTTGTGCTGTTTCCCCGTCCGATGGCCTGCCTCCGCAGGAGGGCTGATGGCCCTAGCTCCCGGCCTCCGGCGCTGGTTACTGGGACTGGCTTGAGCTGTCCCTCCGTAGCTTGTTTTTTTTTTTTTTTTTTTGCAAAATAACAACCGGTTACTTATGGTATCCTAAGAACTGAAAAACTTTAAAGAGAAAAACAAATAAAGTCGTTGAATACGCTATGTGGCTTTAGCCTAGTCGGATTCCGTCTGCAGCCGACGGCGGTTGAGAGGAACTGGCGGGGACCGGATCGCGCACATGGCCAGGAGCGCGCCAGGGAGCGGCGCGTACCGGCGCATGCGCGGTCCGGCAGAAACTGCTTGGAAGATCCGATCTGCGGCGCCGGCCAAGCCGTCACCTATGGTGGAGCACCCACGGGGACACTCGAAGAAGAAGTATAATTGACTGCGGGCTATCACATCAGATTCCCCAGTTGTTTTTCCACATCCAAAGAGTCCATGTAGATTGTATTCATTCTTGGAAGGGAAAGAATACAAAACTCCAGTTCCCATCAGTGGCTGCTTGTGAATATGCTGCAGGGCATGCAGACGTGTGCAATTAAATATCTTGCCCTACTTCAAAATCTGAATGAAAATCGCATAGAACACTAGAAACAATCTGTTCCCATCCAGGTTTTAGCTTCTCAGACTTTTTTTTTTGTCAAAACAAAAAAGCAGTCCAGGAGCACTTTAAAGACTAGCAAAATAGTTTATTAGGGTGATGAGCTTTCTTGGGACAGACCCACTTCTTCAGATCATAGCCGGACCGGAACAGACTCATGTGGCAGGTATGGCGATGATCTGAAGAAGTGGGTCTGTCCCATGAAAGCTCATCATCCTAATAAATTATTTTGTTAGTCTTTAAAGTGCTACTGGACTGCTTTTTTGTTTTGATAGTATATAGACTAGCATGGCTAGCTCTCTGGTTTGTTTGTGTGTGTGTATAACACACACGCACAGCTTTACAAGCAATGTCTGTGCAACAGCCTGGGCTTTCAGCTACTAGTAGTGATAACTTTTAATCACCAGCCAGTTCACCCAGTAGTACTCACAGTGAAGGTCTTTCATTGTTTCCATTTCAACACTGGTCTCATTTCCTTCTCCCTGACTGCTGACACTCCCAGCCCTCTAACCTTATTGCCCCCTTTGTAGTTCACACCCTTTGTTTTATCCTTGTAACTCACAGCCCAGCATGTCTCCCACATCCATCCACCGAACCACCTCTGCTCCTTGAAATGTGCCCTTAAAACTGCCTCCTTCCCAGGCTCCATCTCACACTTTAGTGAACCTTTGTTTTCTTCTGCTTGTCTGTCTCAGATTATAGCTCTTTGGGGCAGAAATGGATCTCACGGTGGCCCTAAATGCTGTCCTTTACTGTGTTGTATAAATGAGCATCAAATGAATAAAATATAATAAAGTAATTTAGTAGAGCTTTGCGACAAGCCATTAAGCAGTCACTGCATTTCACCCTTGTGATGGCTGCATTTCAGCAGGGGATGATTTGATCCCTGTGCATGCTTCCTTTGTATTTAAATGTAAGTTTGTAAAGTGCTTGGGAATCCTTGTGGGATGAAAAGTACTTTTGCAGGGTAGATGACTAATGATATTATTCTTGGAAAAGCAGAGCTGTACAGCATGTAGTGAAATACTAAAATTATTTGTGGCCAAGCAATTGCCAGTGTTCAGAAGTGACACAAACCACATTAAATTAAGCTGGCATATTTGTCAGAGCTCCTACCATCTGTCCAAAGTCTCAGTAGCTGTAAAGTACGTCTGCTAAGTGGGCTCCTTTATGTATGTAACTTTTGAGTTGTTAAATTAAGTCTGACTGCTGGAGGCTTTTTGGCACCCACGCCCAAGCAGCAAACATATAATGGGGCATATCGTTGTGCCTATATACAAAATCAGTTGGTTTACACTATTGCACTTGACTTCATAAGCTGATGACATTATGTAGCATGGCAGTCAATGCTTGGAAATCACTGTTATCACCAAGGAGTAGTAGCTAAAGCTCAAACTTTCCTTTTCTCTCTCTACTTAACGTTGCTTTACCACAGGGATTTCTAACAGCCATGCGGCAGGAAACAACGCGCTTGAACTTAGCAAAAGGCTGGGCGCTCGACAACGTTATTTTACAGAATGATGTCACCAGGCTGATGAAAGAAGATGTTACCAGCCCTCCTCCAGCTGACATTGGAGGGGTTTACATCTATGGCCTTTTCCTGGAAGGAGCGGGTTGGGACCGTAGGAATGCTAAGCTAACGGAGTCTGCGCCAAAGGTGAGTGTCAGGATTCCAGCAAAGAGTGTGTGGCATCTGGCTGGTGAGATGACTTAAGGAGAGGTTCTCCCGTCAACCTCCCTCTGTGAGGATGGCCAGGTAAGTTGACTGTAGATATATCAAGTCCAGCTATGCAGTTCCTGTAGCTGGAATTGTGTATTTATGGTCAATTTTAAGGTCTAGTGTAAACCTGGCCTTTGATGCTCATCTGGGCTGGGTAAAGTCATACTCCTTTGCTTCTGGGAGCCACAGATACACAGCTACATAGTAGCACCTGCATCCATATTGCTTCAAGCTCTCTGCCCATCAAAATTGGTAAGGAAAGGAGGGCAGGGTATGGTGGAAGCCACTGAAGACCAGACAATTGGAGTCGTTGAAGTCTTTGGCATTTTGGTACCCAAGTACTTGTGTTCGCTCTGGGATCTTTCTCAGTCTTGGGTTTGGTTACATTGACATAAAACAGTTCCCTCTGTGAGGTCATCTGTATGGAGTATTCTTCAATTCCTACTCCAGACCAGTGTTCCCTGTAAGCCGAGTGCTTTGGCAGCCATTCAGGGGAAGTTCAGGCTCCACTCAGTGGATTAGCAGAGTACTCACACCTGGCAGCATGCGTTTCTATTCACGGAGCCCATCTGCACATGCCTCAGTGCACAGAGTGTTTGTTCCACCCAGGGATGGAAAATATTAGAGAGAACCCTGCTCCAGACTGCACTGCCGGTTTCCTGTAGTCTGTGAAACTTTGCCAGGCTTTTCCCCAGCAGAAACTACATTGCAGCAGTGGTCAGGGAACTCCTGTTCCTTGGGTGAAATACTTTCACCTCCCACTGGCTGAGAACTGTGTGTTTGAGATCTTTGCCATTGAGACCGCCCACTGTGATGTTCTGTGTTCAGGGTAAGATGTGTCCCCCACACATGTGCCTTTCCTGACTGACTGAAGCAAATGTTTGTAACCTCTTGTAATCAAGCAACGCATAAGGTACAATTTCTGTGCAGCAAATCCTGTGTCTGCCTGTGATGAAGCTGATGCTTCATGTCAGATATTTAGCTGCAATGTATTATGATGAGTAAATATGACAGCCTTAGAGCAGGCTTGGATCAGCAGGCACCTGTTTGTTCTTTGAAGCACCACTGCCAGTAAAACAGTGAAGGCAAGAGGGGCCGCTAGTAGCAGCTTCTCTTTTGATGGGCCCCTACTCCTGATGAGCAGAGAGGAGAAAGGCAGGGACAGAATGAGGAAGACTAATGAGGACACATGGAGAAGAAGGTTCCCTTCTACCCTCTCTCCTGGGCTCTTCCTCAGGCCCCCCACCCCAACCCCACTGCCTTTACCTTGCAGCTTCCACCAACTCCACCGTCACCCTGGGCGTTTCCCGGACTTGAAGATGATTTTGTTCTAGTGCCCTGCTAAGAAGCAGCAGGAGACTGCTGCTTCCTGCTGCCCTTGCTCAGAGCCAAGCAAAGCAGCTTCCCAGCAGCACTGCTGTAAGCACAGAAGCAGCAGAAAAAGTGTGTGTGTGTGTGTGTGTGTGCGCTTGGCTGTGGCCACCATTTGTTAAGTCCCTGGTGGGTTTCAGTGGCCTGGCATGGCACTGAGTGATCTGTTTTTGTTCGTGTTCACTTAGGTGCTGTTCACGAGCCTGCCCGTTGTCCATGTGTATGCCATCAGCACAACACCACTGGATCCAAAGAAACAGCCAAGGTGCTTGTACTCCTGTCCTGTGTACAAAAAACCACGACGGACGGACCTGACATACATTTTCTCTTTATATTTGAAAACTGTGCAAAATCCCGATCACTGGACTCTCAGGGGAGTTGCATTGCTCTGTGATTCAAAATAGCACCATAGTATAACAGCCAATGTGAAAACTGGGCCAGGAGCTTCCAGGCTTTCGTTTTCATACAGAACAGTGCTTTGTTTCTTTTCACAGACATATGGGCCTTAGCAAATAATACTCGTAGCGACAGCTGTATTTGCATGTTGATTTGTGTGATCTTTTCACAGCAGAGGACATCAACTAGGGAACTTTCAGATCTGTGACTTGGAAGACAATTGTAGGTAAAGAGTCTAGTTGCACTAAATATATTCCCATTTGCTACATAAATTAGCCCATTCTATTAAATACGTTATTCCACATTCAAGATATGTACCTATTAAAATGCTCTTGCTTGAAACTACTCTTGTATCTAGATTTTAGAGTAATTCCTTATAGATATTATTTCCTTATCATAATACTGATCCATGTTGCAGATTACAAACCTCTTGGAGTGGGTATGAATATGTCCTTCAGTTAACTTAACTCTTTGGACAAAATAATCACAATACCCTCTCCCCTCACTGCCCCAAGACAAAAGGGGATCTGAATCTGCCCAGGAGTTAGGGGCTGTGTAGACAGAGAGAGATTTTTGCCAGGTAAGGTACATGTGTGCGCTCACAGAACAAAGTGAATGATCGAGCTTTGGAGGCAGAAAGAAAGCCAAGAACTTCCTTGTAAGCACAGGGTGAGCTAGGGGAAGCCTAGAGGAAGCTCCTGGTTTTGGTGATGGTTGAGGAGGCTGTAAGGAAAGACCCAAGCCTATTTTTTTTTAAATTACTTGTGTGTTCCATGCAAATAAACAAGCCTGCAGCCAAGAATGTATCAGCTCCATCATTAACTTCTGCTCCCAAATAGAAAAGCTTTCGGGGCTTGAAACTTTGGTTTTTCAGGTCAAACAGGGTCAAGGATACAGGCTGGTAATTATGCTGTTATGTTTCAGCTCCTAGCGCACCATCAGCTGCAGCATTCCTGAGGAAAGAGGACACTACAGGCAGTTATCTTGAACATGTGCCAGCTCGCAGGAAGTTTGGGTCTCTGGCTACGAGCCCTGCTTTAAACAACCGTGCTGGCAATGCAGGCTGCCTCCAGGGAAAGATGCACGGCTGAGCTGGCAGCTATCGGTTTGAGGAAATGTGGCAAAGATTTGGTCTAACGTTTAGCATCTTTTGATTCATTTTAGTGACAAGAGACGGAGGTGTGAGGTCTTGCCCCCTCGCTTCCTGCCGTTCTTTTCTTTTGCTTCTGTGTCGGGTGGTTTTCTTTTTTTCGGGTTCCCCTTGTTTTTTTTATGATACTACAATACAAAGAGGATGTACCGTAAGTGGCAACGTATGCACACAAAAAGGCATGTTTTATTTGCATGCCATTACATTTGATTTCATGTGTAATGTGAGCAATTGTGCATAAGCATAGAAACAGGTGGGCCTGAGAGTGACCCCCTTTGTTGTCGTGATAGTGATCACCCAGAAGTGCAAGCGCACCTCACACAAGGATGTTTTTCACGTAGGAGCGTCATAATTCTGTAGTCTCTTTTTTGCTGCTCGTTCCTTAGCTTTATTTCTCATGCTTGTATTTTGCATCCGTATTTGTGATGAAGGTGAAAGGAACAGCAGCCAGCGTAGGAGAGGCTCCATCCAGAAATGGCTGCAGAATTTATTATTTTTATTACGCGTTGCACCTCCCTGTACAAGGGAATTTGCCAGCTGAAGGGCGGTCCTCAGCCTTGCTCCTCCCCCACCACCAGCCCTCGTGGCCCCCTTACCTGTGGCCAGCCCCTAGCCCCACTGGCCCCCGTGAGGCTTACACAACCCTGGGCCAGGCAGCCAGCTCTGGTCCCAGCCAGGGAGCTTGGCAGCCAGCACTAGACCCGGGTGGGTTGCTGGCACATACTCTTGCCAGGGAGCCAGCTCCAGCCCTGGCAAAAGAGCCAGCACAAGCACCTGGCCTCCCCTGCACAGGACCACCAGCATGTCATGGGCTCCACCCAAGCAGGTTCCCCAGTCACAGGCGCTTTTTCTGGCAACCTCCCAGCTGGGACTCTCTGATCCAGTAAAATCTATGGTTCTGCTGGATGACAGATGTTGCCGGACAAGGGAATTCCAGTTTTGAGAGGTGCAACCTGTGGCAATGTATGCAGCTGATGAAGTAAAGCATGGGTGGGTGTAAATTAGGCTTGGCTTAAAAACAGAGACAAGCATGGCTGCTACCAGCAGAAAAGCTGTGTGGCTTTTCTTGCCAGGATACTTTCAAAAGAATAGGCATTACTGTCAAGGCCAGAGAAAGAGGAGCCTGCAGGGAAGGATTTGTCAATCTCTCTCATTGTTTTTGTGCAGATACCTTTGTTTTTTCTGTCCATTTAAACAGGGAGCCAGCCTACCTCTCCAGAAACAGGGCTCAGCTTTTCTCACACAATCACTTTTAGTTTACATTTGGTCATTGCAGGACTCACTGTCAGGAGGAGTAAAATTCACTTCCACAACCAGCATTGAGTGTCAGACTTGTTCCTGGAGAACAGAGACGAGGCTCCATCCTCAGGGTCACATTCTACCCTTCATCTGTTCACAGCACTTACTGCATGCAATACCCGGGAGACACTGAACCTCAGAGAGCCCATACTGTCAACAGGGTCACTGCTCCTCCTACTTGGCGTGAGCTGCTGGCAGCCACTGACCTCAGTGGGCGTTCAGGGTGCGAAAGAGATGCAGGCGCAGGCTTCAAGAGCATTGCCTACACACTTTTGGAAACTATGGAAAAGATCAACAAGGCCATTGACCAGGACAACGCTGCTGCAGTCGACGGAAGCAGCGACTCCAAGCAATTATTGTTCTCTCTGTGTGGGGTGTAGATTCAACTTTGTTATCTGAATAAGCTGCAGCAGCCAACAAAATAATATTGCTAATATGCACTGTTGAATGAAGAGGGCACTTTGACATACTCATGGCATATCTCAAGAGCACACTTCTTGCGATAAAACGAACTCTTCTAATAAATGTGATAATTTGATAGCATTTCCACGTACAGGCCAAATAAAACATTTTATCCCAATAAAGCATTTCACCCCTTTGCTTTACTGAGTTAAAATAAAATTAGAAAATCACATAGCATTTTTTGAAAATATCTAGGGCCACTAATTAGCACATAGTAGCCTGCAAGCTCCTGTGAGTGTAATAATTTGTACACCACAGTAAGACAGCTTTATTTGATAGCTTTAAATATGTAGTTAAGAAACAGACAGAGTCTGTATTAGGGTGTTTTATTGTAGGATAACATCACGTCATGCAAAATAGAACACAGCCTATGTAATCTCCTAAACAGCCACCATTACCATCTGTGAAATGTAAGATGGCTACAGCAGTATAAAGAATGAGAAAAACATCATACAATTACACAGCTTGCAAGCTTAATTTTCAGCATGCCTTCCATATGCAGCGAAGGACATTTGAGGTGGAGGGTTTAAAGTCATTTGTGATTACAGAACTGAATGTGTTTACAATAGATTTTTATGCAAATATAGTTCATCCATATAGCGCCTCATGAAATCATTCAGCTGAAACTGGCAACATGAATCTAATTTCAAGTCTTTGCAGCATCATTTACATAGTACATCATGACGTGCTTAGGCTTGGTGTTCCATAGTTGCCATAGCTAACTGAAAACTCAGGTTCTAGGTACCAGGGACTAACTCACAGGACTACCAGGTAAAGTAAGGGAAAGCAAACTGCTTGAACAGTTAGCCATGTGTCCTGGGATAATGTCTGTTTAAACTGGAATCTTGGCTGGTAAATAAACTCAGAGCTGTGGCCAATATTGTAGAAATATCAGTGCTTCACTCTGAGATATAATTTTATGTAAGTACTAAGGTGACATCAAAC
Source organism: Carettochelys insculpta (assembly GCF_033958435.1). Lineage (NCBI taxonomy): Eukaryota > Metazoa > Chordata > Testudines > Carettochelyidae > Carettochelys > Carettochelys insculpta. The sequence continues at coordinate 160,586,740 of NC_134138.1, read as the reverse complement.
AAACAGAAAAGGCCTGTTAAATCCTGCTTATTCTGCCAGTACACTGGCTCTGTTTACTAACATATTTCAGGACATGGATTCCTGTCTTCTTAGTACTACGAACGCACTGTGTTCCATGCTTGGAGACAATGACTGGCTTGCACGCACTGCGGCTATGGGTGGTCAATAGTGATGATGAGAGGGAAACAAAATACTGGCTATGGATTGGCCTGCAAGTCAATAGCTTTTTACAGAATTGATCTGAATTGTTTACAACCCCAGCAAAGTGCTGAGCGTGGAGAACACAGAGCTTCTTTTAGCTCAGCAGCTACTTTAAAAAAAATCTTTTTGTTCTCTGCTCTGTCCCTGGCAATTAAGTCTTAAACAGTTTTCAGTTTTGTCTGACTGGAGTAGAGGAACAAATATTAATCAATTCTGGCACAGAGAAGGCAAATGGGCCTGCCTTTATCAGAATTCACGTGAGTGCCACAGTTTTGTTTTCACTCTCTGTTCCTCAGTCCTCTTATATTAATTTTGTTTCTCTCACTACTAATTTATACCATTGCCTTCCTTAGTACTGATTGATGCTTGCACTGACCTTTGCACAATACGGATACTCTGCCAGAGGTCACCATTGCCTGCTGATTTCCCAGTATTTCATTCGTCCTATAGTACTGAGCATACTGCTGGTTCTGAAAGTGCAGCTCTCAGCTGCATCAGTCCCTCCTTTCAGCTGCTAGAAATCCTTGTTAGTAGCACCACAGATCGGGCCTCAAAAATCTATCCGCTCCACTGCCTTTTACTGCACCTTAAGTTCCTCCTGCTATTTCAGTGGGTGGCCAAAAAGAGCAGCAACAGTTCTTATAGCTTTTTTATGTTGGCATGAGGTAAATGGAGCTGTTCTTTGGATGCCACTGTGCATAAAGCTCACTAACTGTAAGCAGAGAGGCTATTAAGTTCCTTTTGCTTCTGTTTTAAATATACAAGGGGTTTCCGTCACCCACTGATGTGCAGATGTGACACCTAGTCACATTCACTGAAATTATATGTACACATCAGGCTACAGGGAAACTTTCATTCTGTTTATGTGACATCATCTAGTTCAAAAAAGCAACAAGCACATTGCCTGCTACACAAACAACCAGCACCAATATATTTTTCTGCTCTAAGAATCGGAAGTTACACACACCCCTCACTCTGCACAAGTATACAGCTACTTCAGGGCTTGCGTACAACCACACCATGTATGTTACTTGATCGTTTATGCCAGTTGCTTGAGGTCCAACAGAAGAACACTATCACCTCCTTCCTCTGTTTCCTCCTGTTTGAGACCCACTTTCTCTGGGGTGAGCACAACTTTCTCTGCTGGCAGGGGCACGCCTTTTGTGCCACTGCCTTTGTCTTTCTTTACTTTGGTGATCACTTCTGTGTAGGAGATCTCTTCTGTCACCGGTTCTTCCCCTGCTCTTGCTGAAGCTGCTTGCACACCAGCTTCCTGGAGTCCTTCTTGCCCTTCAGCGCCCGTTCGCTCTTTAGCTTTCTCACTGAGTTTGAATGTCTCTTTCGTTGGTGCTGCTTTGGAAATAGTTTTCTTGAGCCGTATCCCAGATTGCTTCAGTCGCTCTCCTGACTGCCTTATTCTCTCTCGCCTCTCCGGTGTCACAATCCTAGTGCGTAACCTGGTCACTTTCTTGCCAAAATTTTGTCTGGTCTTTTGCATATTTTCTCTTGAAAAAGCTTTTTTGATATTATCGATGCGGCGCATGCCGGATTTTTTAAATCGGGAGGCTCTGCTTTCTTCTATGTAATATTCTTCGTCCGAGGAGAGGTCATCAGGTGGGATGAATTGCTCCTCCGGGTTTTCACCTCTGGTCCGGTCTTTGATTACAGACAGAGAAGACGGGCATTCTGATTCCGCCTGTGAATGAAAGCAGAAAGACATCTGGCCACTAGTGTTTCAAAGGAGAGCTGAGCATGTGGGCTGTTGTGGGGGTTTGTTTATAGCTAGTGATAACTGAGGTTAAAATAATGTGTGTGTGGGGGGTGGGGTGGGAAGGAGGGAGGGATTTTCTGGAAAGTATAATGCCAATCTGTGAGATTCCCCGAGACTCAAAGAGCCTGGAAATGCTCTGATTTTGGCAGTGTCTGCTCAGTCCCATACCTGGTTAAGGGAATATGTTTCAAAGGATGGTTCTGCTCTGAAAAGGGATTCGTAAAGTAAACGTAGCCCCACCATGGCTCACATTTATGGCTCCTCAAAGGCCTTCAGCACAGCTGTGCTCAGCTGACAGTTACAAAGCCTGTTTTCCTAGTTCCCAGCCCTTCTAGTCTGGGACTGGAGAGTCTGGCTGGGTTCTGGCTGTCTCATACATCACTGGTAATGAGCATCATGCAGGGCAAGTGGAGCCCTCGCCGCACTTAGGCTACAGACTTGTTTGTCAACCTGCACTTGCAGCTGGGGTTTGATGTTTTCTGGCGGGTGTCCCGCGTATACTAAAGTGCGTGAGGCACACACTGGTGGTGTGACGCCTGTCTGGCAGCTGAGGTTATTAGTGCAATGGGAAAGGATAAGGGACCGAACGAAAACAGTACAAGGGTGTGGTGGGGGCGTGCTATAAGAGCATACACTGGAAGGCTGCCTGCTGCCTGGCTCAAGCAAGGTCAAGAAACCCATAAGGAGGGGATACAGAGGACTTGAGGGGATGATGTGGGAGCTCAGACACACTAAAAGGCAAGGAAAACCAGGCCTTGGCCAGCACACAACCTCATCTCTTCCATGGGATACAAAAGGGGGGGGGTCAAAGACCCCAGACACAGCAGCCCCCAAAATGAAGCATGACCATGTGTTGTAAGGGGCGTGACTGGGGCAAGCACAGTGGGTGTATGTGGTGCTGTGAAGAAGGAGGCAGTGGGCAGGGGCAGGTGGACACCGGCAAGCCGCTGTGGAGTCAGCGCGCAGCAGGACAACAGTGGGAACAGACTCTGCCATACGTAGCGCTCTAGCTGTGCTTGCTTGGCACGACTGCCACCAAGCAGCGCATTGCAGCACGTCGGCCTTCTGGTCATCAGTGGTCTGGCTGTGTGATAAGGGCCAGGGAAGCGGGTGGATGGGAAGCCCTCTATCAGCCTCCCCTACAGCTAGGGGGTAGGGCTGCCAGCCGGCCCGCAGGCTGCTGGGCGGACCCACGTTGCAGTCAGAAGGCCTGTGGCCCACATTTACCCAAAAATGTCCTGAGGGGCTGCTGAGGTCCCTCCCTGCCCCAAGGCTGGGGAGCTTGTGGCTGGGGCTGCCGGCGGGGTGCCACGTGTCCGGCACGAGCATTCTGAAAATCTGGCCACTCTGGGGGTGAGGGTCATGTGCCCCCCCAATGCCATGTGGGGAGGGTAAGGGGCCAGCGGCCAGAGCCGGGCCAGCCACGGAATAGTTTGTTCAACCCTCCTGAGGCTGCGCTTGGGGGCTGCAGGGCCCAGGGACTAGCAAGGGCTGCACACCGGTGGTCAGGCTCACCTTCCCTCACCAGCGACGCGGGACATGGTGTGCCCCAGTCCCATCGCTGCGGGGGTGGGGGGGGCGTCGGGGGGGGGGGGGGCGCTGAAGCGATCCACAGGCACTGGCCGTGGGACGCGGCGCAGGGCGTCTGGGCGTCTGCTGCTGAATCACTCCACGTTCCACTGCTACAGCTGGGGGCGGGGGTGTGGGGAGGGGAAATCCTGCTGCTGGTGCCAGGTGCCCTGCGAATCCCCTGGGCCACATCATGTGGGAGAGGCGGTTTGGGGGAAGTGGGGAGTGGGCGGGGAATGGAAAGATGCAGGGCCTGTGGCGGGGGATGGGGCAGGGCAGAAAGCAGCAGGGGCCTAGCCTGGGCTAGGGGGCAGAAGTGGACAGAGTCGCATGGAGGTTGGTCACATGGCCAGTGCCCCCTCCTGTCCTTCCCAGCAGGCACCACTGCCACCATAGGAGAGCTTCAGCAGGAGCTGTACCCCCTCAATACTTTCATTACGTTTGCACAGGTGTGGCAAAATGGAACTGATGCACAGTATGGCGGCTGTGCAGCTAGCCCAGGTGACTGGCCTAGGGCTGAGGACCAAGGTCAGCCTAGCCTGACTGCAGGGTGGCTCATTCCACAGCCCTACTGGTAGTATGGTGGCCTCTCTCTTTGGGCATGTGCCCAGGTGTGCCTGTGGGCATAGCCTGTAGCCATGCCGCAAAGAGGGCAGATTCCAGCCCAAGGTAATGTAGCAGCTTGGCTTTAATTGGTACCCAAGTAGGGAAGCTAGCCCAGGGTTACAGAACCTCCAAACCCAGGTAAAAGATTTGTGTGTGAGCATTGACAGGGGCTGGGCTAAAAGCCAGCTAAGAAACAGGTTGGGACAACACACCCTTAGCTGTGGTGGTGGGGGCTCCAAAGTAACGTGTCACTGAATTGAGCCAGTAAGGGGCAACACCAGGCCGTGAGCTGCTGAGTGAGAAGCCATTTTTAGTCAGTCACTTTGCAGGGCCACATTTTACTCTTCCCCTAGCACACCAGCAACAAAATTGACATGCCAGGTGGCAGCAGTAGAGGCGGGCAACTTATGGAACCACATAACTTGTTTCACATTAGCCCATGTTAGGGCATTAACTTAACAATCAGCAAATATTTGTGCATCTCTATAATAGATCTTCAAAGGGAGGTTATTGATTGAGGAGTGATTAATCGCCTTAGGCCAGGTCTACTCTAGACCTTAAAGTTGATTGTAGCTACACAGGTCCAGCTACAGCAATTGCGTAGCTAGAATCGCCTTATCTACCATCGACTCACCTGGCCGTCCTCATAAAGGAAGGTTGACAGGTTTGAATTATTTTACTCACTGTCAGGACATCAATTTCGTTGACAGTCCTGATAGTTTGATGTTGCACATCCCTATTAGGGCCATACCCTTGGTATCCACTGCCTGCCATGTCCCAAAAGTCTTGCTATATTGTACTGATCAGGAAAAACATGTTCTAGAGAAGTACCATGGTAACCATGCAGTAAGCAGTGAAACCAGTTGATAAAACTCATTGGCTATGTCTACACTACAGAGATCTTTCGAAAGAGCATTTGACAGCACGTCCACACACAAAAAAGCGGATCACAAGAGTGAGCTGCTCTTTCGAAAGAGCATCCACACAGCCCCTGCTCATTCGAAAGAATGGGCCAGGGATCGAAAATGACGACTGTTCTGTCAGAAAAGGGCCCTGCGGTGCATCTCTATATGTTTTCTTTCGAAAGAAGCTTTGGGAAGGGAGCGCGCTTCCTGGAACGGGAAAGGGAGAATGATTTCAAAAGGAGCACCACAGAAAACACAGAGCCAGTCGCAGCTGTGAGATGGAGCCCTCACTCATACTCACCCCCCGCCCCGCACCCACCCACCTCCTCACCCCAGCAAGCCCCTCTGTGTGCACACAAACAGCGTTGCACAAAGTCGGGTCATGCTCCTAAGAGGAGCAGCTCCTCACCCAGCCTCAGGCAGCAAACATGCACTATTAATCTTGCTTTTGCATAATGTATCCTTTTCCATTTGTGGTATTGTCACACCTCAGTCTTGGAGTTTGTCACAATCTGGTCCCTAGCTGAATAATATTTTCTAACTACCAAAGATGTTTGAATGAGAGAGGCCAGTGGTGGCTGGGTAGCTGGTGAGCAGGGAGCTGGCCAGCGGCAGACCCCCCCCCCCCCCCCCGCCCACCAGCACTGTGCATGTGTGTGTGGGGGGGGGTTGATGGGGGGGGAACAACAAGGAAACCAAAAATATAAGCTAATTTACCCAGTTTTTAAGAAAGTTGGGACGTCCGTAGAAGGGCTTAACTATGAGACCGACCCTTTAAAAAAATGGGCTGTTTGGTCACCCCACTGTTATGGGGAAAGCTGGCTTAAGCGCTTGCTCCTGCCCGTCAAAGTTAAAAGTCCACTGACTTCATTAGTGTAGGAGTAAAGCCCGAAACGCCGGAACTGGAAAAGTCCCTCCCACTGCCCCGTACTCCTGGAAAGAAAATGAACCATTCACTGATAGAAATAGCAGGATGTGGCAATGTGTATGTTGGGGAAAGGCGTAAAATGCCTGCTTGCTTCCCACCGCACTCCGTTAGCAGGCACACAAGGTGGTGGCTTGCAAGACAGCCAGAGCAAAATGAAAAGGAAAGGTGGATCCTTCCCACCCAAATATAAATTATTGCACTACTTATCTTACCTACCCTAGCCAGCTGGCTTCCCACCGCACTAGGAGTTGAGTTACAGAATACTGGAGCAAGCCAATGTGAACAACCCCTATGCTTAAAGTTAAGCCGCTGCTTAAAAGTTTGGCGGGCCAGGGGCTCAGAACCTTGCCAGCTCAACCACTGTATAAACATAATCTCTGAGCAGTGACAGAGCATTGCACGCGAGTGAGAGACGCTACACATCTTGTGTTGGCAAACTGGAGAAAGAAACAGTATGGTATTTCCAGGACTTGTGAAATAGGGCATGAGCCCATCACAGACTAGTTCTAGGAATCCCTAGGCACCCCAAGGGTGCTGAGATCTTGGGTTCAAACTCCGCTTGGGTTTGTCCTGCTTTTAAGCACTTTGTTCTACTCTGACTGCATGAACCCCCAGCTCTCAACAGCTGTGTGCAGCCGGCGGAGCTGCCAGTTTTAAGGCCTGGTCTGAACAGTACAAACTATATGAAACTTGCTATAGCTACTTTGAGGATGAAGGTCTGTGCGGATGCTGCTCACATTCAAATTGATGTCCCCACGGAGGGTAAACGGTTTCAAACCTGATGTTTATAACACGAAGCCATTCCCTCTGGCAGATCCTGACAGCTCCAGGGCCTGGGGGGTACCTATTTCTTCCTCTTCTTCTCCCTTTAAATCAGAGTCATAAAAGCTGTACTTTGTGCATGCATCATGGACTTTGTAATTAAATCTATTAATGGCCGGTCAGTGGCCTCTTGGGTCTGTGCCTGTGCATGCAACTTAGGAAAGTGCTGCCAAAATATTTTCTCTTGGTGAAGGTGCCCAGGGAAAGAGTCAGGGGCCTACTGAGTCCTAGCTTCTTCTTTATGCTATAACAAGAGGGCCATGGCACGAAGCAAAGGCTCCTTCCTCACTGGTTGCACGTAGTGGGGGCTACAGAGCAATCTTGTGTTGTCTTACAAGGCATGGGATGACTTTGTTTCCCCTTTATTTTCTAATGTGGAAAACTCTATAGGTCTATAGGTCAATTCTTAATTTAGTCTTTAATAACCTAACTAAACTGAGCTCCCTAAGTGTCTCCTTCTACGGCAGGTCTTCCAGATCTCTGATCATTCCTGCGTTTCCTGTCTAAATGTGCTCCGATTTGCCACCTTTGGAAGTGCCGACACCAGACTGTGACGCCGTATTGCAGTAGTGGGCTCACCAGTGTGGTAACACAGCCTCATTCCTGTTTATAGAGCTAAGGAGCACCAATGTTGTTTGGCCACAGCTTCAGCAAGAATCCATGCCCAGCTGGTTATCTACCAGCTCCACTAAATCTTTCCACCAAATCCTGTCCAAATACTAAATCCTGTCCAAATGCTTTCCCAAATACTGTTCCTTCTCGGACCAGCTTTGCTCCTAGAAACATGACTTTGCATTTGGACAAATTAAAATATGGGTATGTTTGCACCCAGCTCACCAAATGGTCACGAGAACTCTGTGTAACGTCTTCTCCTTGTTTATCATTCCACCAGTCTGTGTGTCACCTGAAAACTTCATCAATTCATTTGTGCTTTTCTCTAGCTGACTGGAGGAAATACTAAACAGCATTTGGCCAAGATTCCTACAAGGCCCCACTCACAACACCCCATTACCTTATGACTCTTTCCTATTCACAAATACATTTTAAGATGATCAATTAGCCATTTTCTAATCAATGTAATGTAAGCTATAGTGAATTTGTATCGCGCTACCTATGATTTTAATCAACATGCCAGGCGGTACTAGTTCACATGCCGATATCTCATTATCTTTATCACCTAAACTTGTAGTCTCATCTGAAAAGGACATCAAGGTTGACAAAACCCTATTTCTCATAAAAACTATATTGACTTACATTAATTATGCTGTGGTACCTTATATCTTTATTGCCTGAATGCCACATCAGCATTTCCATTATTTTAGTTGGGCTCAGTGTCACGCTAAAAGCCTTATCATTACTTGAGTCATCCCCTTTACTCTCGAAATATTGGCGTGACTTTAGCTTTCTTGCCGTCCTCTAGAACTTTCCCAGTGTTCGAAGTTTCATTTGATACCAACCCCAGTGATTCAGAGAGCTGCTTGGCTGACTCTCACACTTCATTTCTGCAGACAAAGAAAGGTGGTGGTGGAGCGGGGAATGTTTGGTTTGCTATCTACAGAGCCTTTTCAAAATGTACAAATAAACTTTAATTCATCTGGAGCCTTTCCCCACTGTCTCTTCATTCTCCTCATGAGAGGCAGGTCTGAGTAGTGTCTTTTTTTCAGATGGTGAAACCTCAAGGATAAGTTTACAGAGCAAACAAGTGTCAGCTTCAGGATTTGAGCCAAAATGTCTGCTCCAGCACATAACCCACTGAGGCCGTAATATGTCCTGTTGAGTAACCCTGTTATTGCACTGAGAAAGCCAAGCTGTAGCATAAGGCAAAAACATTAATCTCAAAGCCCCTCTGAGAGGTAAGTACACAAGAGTAACTTCATTTCAGGGCACAGAGACTGAAAGACTTTCCATTAGTGACAGAGTAAGGGCAAAAACAAATTTCCTTCATAACAAGGCTAGACAATGCTCCTCAGTTGAGCCTCTCCATGTGCAGCTGAGATTCAAAAACTGCAAACAGTTTGGCTGTTTTTAAAGCATCTTATTTCTTTACATAAGGACCTCTCCTGCCACCCCAGTGACCTGGTCTTCATAAGCAACTGAACCATTATGTTCAATCTTTCCAGACAAAAATACGTGTGAACCAAAACATGAAAAATATTTACACCCAAATGGTGATTTTTGTGCAAAATTGTAATCGTCTGGTAAAAGAGGATTATAATGTAACAGTTGTCTTACAAGCATATTCAGATATTGTTTCACATGGACATAAGGTGTCCAAATCTATTAAAAAACAGAAAAAATTAGTCTTTGTCTCAGGCATGTCAAACTCAAAGCCTACTGAGGGCCACAATGAGGAAAACTGACAGCTTTCAGGGCAACCAAAAAAAAAGAAAAGTAATTCCACTGGAAAGTCTATTATAATACATTACGTTTTAGATATATTTTATAATATTTTTCAGCTTCTGTTTGACTCTAATTTTAATTGAGAATTTAAACCTTAATATGAATTTTATGATTTTATAATTTTACTCATAGTTCATAAAATTTTACATGTAAAATTGTTGTTTGCTCACAGCACCAACAAGCTGCAGTTTATCTAAACAAGCAATGGCCCGTGTGTGGCTCACAGGGAAAACTCACTACTGGCCGTAGCCACAGTCACGTTCAACATGGAGGATGGAGCCCGCAGACATGAAATTCCAACATGCAGTTCTCTATCTTGACACAAGAACTGTTGGGATGGAGGACTGTTTGTTGGCCCTCACTTCCAATTTGAAGAGGAGGTCAGCTACATCATGTTCCATCAATCACCCTGTGGCTGAGTGACTTTAAAAAGGCAAAGCTATTTATCAGGCTCCCTGAACTGGGTGAAGACAAACCAAAAGGTTGGGTTTGTCATGTGATAGATTTTATAGTCATTAAGGTGCTACAGGACTGCTTGTTTTTTGAAGTCAAAGAAAGTTTGGTTAAAGCCCAAAGCATGAGTCCAGCAGAGCGATGTCTACTCTGCAAAGCAACAGAGGTTGAATCCTGGGTCCCTGCTTGACCCAGGGTGCTCAGACTCAGTAGACTCATTGGATCATGGGACCCTGCAGTCAAGACCTGGGTAAGTGCAATCTGTGTATCTATGGATCCAAACTACGTAACCCGCCTCTCGCTATAGAAGCTGGACCAGTGTTCCACAAAACCAAAACTTTCCACCCAACACCATTTACTTAGCTAGCGATTCAATTCCAGAAGTTCCTCCATGAAATAAAAAGCACTCCATGAGTAGAACTGGTCAATATTTTTTTTTAATGAAAAGGGGGTTTCCGACTGACAAATAGGTGTGAAAAAACAAAATATTTTGTTCAAAAGGTTTTCAACAATTTTCATTTTTGTAACTTTTTTGGCACATTCTAATACAATTTTTTTATCAAAAATATGCTATTGAAACAGGTACTAAAATTTTCATTTATCGAAGACTGAATTTTTAGTAAATGAAAAACACTGATAATCACGTCAATGATGATTAGATAAAATAATTCAATTTAAATCACAAAAATAATGAAAAATTCGCTCATTTCTCCAGGAGAAATGGAAATGACTTGAAAAAAAAAACAAAATATTCTGAGTAGGTTTGTCTCTCAGTGCCTAGACTGGGTTTGCCAGGCTGGTAGTTAAAAAAGACCATCTTTTCCTTTGTGAATGTCTGATCCAGACATAACTATGAGCCAACACCATGAAACACCACACAGCCATTTAATTACAGCCACTTTTCAGACTGCTTTGAAAACTAAAAAAACCCCAATAAATATAATTTTGCTGCTCGTATCCCAGTCCCAATTCAAAATATAGAAAAATGATGACAAAGCACAGAAAATGAAAAAAACAAAAACAAAAACAAAAACCCAGCCCCCCCCAAATACCTAGTACAACATCCCCTCAGCTCCAAACCATATTTTGAATAACTCTTACAAGCAAAAATACTCTCAACTTCCTCAGAGTAAGAACAGCATCATACCTAATCTAAAGACAAAACCGACAAGATACAGAACGATGTCATTTCATGGTGCTTCTTGGTGCAAAGTAATGGACCAGTGCCTGTCACTCTGAGCCTCTATGATGTGGGGGAAATACTCAGGTGCAAGATGTTTAATGCACACAAATAGGCTAAATAAATGCCTCACACTCCTGAAGAAGGCACATGAGTTAGTTAATAAGCAGTCTAGTGGACCTCTTGTTGACGGGGGCGGGGGGGAGGTGACTGATAATTAATTTGTAAAAGAAAAAAAATAGAAATATTCAGTGCTTTTTTTCCCCTTGAAAAAGGTGCAGGAGCTCAAGTCTGATGACTCCTTATAGGGGTTAGGATGTTCAGTGTTAATGCCCCAGTCCCCACGCTGCTGCAGGACTGACCGGGGTCCTGCCCCGGTCCCCACATTGCTGTGGAGGCTCCTGCCCTGGTCCCCATACTGCTGTGGGCCTGGCGGTGAAAATTTTTTCTGACGTTCTAATGGAGAAAAGGTGCCGGAACTCCATTTTGGTGCATTCTGTCAGGAAAAAAAAAAAAAAGCCTAGGAAATGCTTGATATTTGACCAAGAAAAACAAAAATACCCTCACTGGGAAGGCCTGTAAACAACCTTCAGTTTGCAGGCAAGGAACTAAATCAAAACAATAGCCCGGCTAGAAATGTATATTTTAAATTGACCAGAAGTTATTCAAGGCAGTGCCCAAAATAAATCTCTCAAATACCATCATGCCTGTTAATACATCTATTAACCATGCACTGTCATGCCTATTAATACATCTATTAACCATTACCAGACCAACTCTCCCATTGACCAAAAAGTGTCCTTAGCATCACACAATTTATGTTACTGCTCAAGCCATCAGTAAGTCGTTAACCTTTGGTAGCTACCCAGTTAGAAAGCATCCCATCATTTTGTAAAAGTGTCACTCTTTCACTGCAAGCAAGGGACTAACTCTGACGTGGTCCCTCTGTATTTTTGCAGATGTGGAATTAAATTTCAGCCATCGGGCCAAATCTGCTCAAATAGGAGCTCAATAGGATTACTTCACAAGGGTACCTCTGGGAGTTCACCCCAGCAAGTACGTGCTGAATCAACTCTTCTGCGCATAAGACCAAAAATATGCCATTCTGCGGCCAAAGGCTGCAGCTGGCATGTAGAATTGTTCTCACAGAATGAAAAGGTGCCAAGAGCAGCCAGCACAGTAAACCCCTCATTTTACTCTCATAAAGCTTCAGCTACAATCCCTGTTCCTTAAATTCCGACAGGGGTCACCAATTTAACCCAAAGCACATGAATGCCCTCACTGGTGGTGTAGCTGTGTGGCTCCCAGGCTATTAGAGAGACAAGGTGGGTGAGGTGAAAGCTTTTATTTACCCAACTCCCCTCACACCGAGTTCCCCTTCAGGAAAGTGTCACAGGTGCATATCAGGTGAAGCATTTAACATAGCTCCTCAGCACATTCGGGAGGGCCTTTCCAGGCCAAGGGGCCAACTAACACCCCTGTTGTGAGAAATCCGGCCCACAAGCCATAGGCTCCTTTGTCTTTTATTATTTTCTTGTGTGAGCTCATTCACAAGTGTCCCAATTAGGTCTGGTTTCACCACAGAATTGTTACTAGGGTATTCAGAGGTAGGGGGGTGGGATACAGGGTCCACCAAGTGAGCTAGCCAGCCTCTTCCTGTGGGAGCTCACTGGAGAGTGTGGTGATTAGGTCTGATTTCACCCACAGAAGTGTTCCTGGAGCATTCAGAGGTGAGGGGGATGCGGGTTCAAGTTCCCTGCTCAGATTGGCTTGCAGGATGGTGGGCAAGAGGGGGACTCTGTCCTTCTCTCCCTGTGCTTCCTCCGTCCCTGGCACAGTCATCCACTTTCCCTGCCAACCAGGCAGGGAATGGGCTCGAGTCACTTTTTGCCTGAAATCCGGCAGGGAGGCAGGGGCAGCCAGCTGATTGCTGGGGCTCGGCTGCCACGCACAGGGGCTGAGCATGACGAGGGAGGTGGGGCTTCGATTCATGGGATTTATGGCTTCTTACAACAGTTTTTAACCCAGATCCCCCCTCTTTCCCCTTTTGTCATATGACTGCAGAGGTTTAAACAGGCCACTTCACCTGGAATGGTCTGTTACAACATTTGCTAAGTACTTACACTAAGCCAGCTGTTTGACCTCGTAGTTAGCTCAGACACCAGGGCCTTGTCTACAACATGAAGTTTTGATGCCAAAAACTACCATTTGCAGCAAAACAGAGAGAACGTGCTCATCGCAATGTGACTTTTGCAGGAGAAACACACAGGTTTGGTGACAAAAAAAATTCCATCCCCTATGAGAAACTTTTGTCTTTTCCCCACCCTTGTTTGTCGACAAACATCCAGTGTAGACAACATAGCTGGTTTCATCGCTTTTATTGGCCTCTATGAAGAATCCCACAATGCCCATTCTGACCACTCTGGTCAGCAGTTTGAACTCCACTGCCCTGCAGCCAGAAAAACAATTGGCTCCTCCTCCTTGCAGACTTTGGGAATTTTAAATTCCATTTCCTGCTGGCCGGTTCAGCGTGGGATGGTCTTACGTTGTCTTTTCGGGTGACCGTGGCTAGCTATCGCAACCAATATTCTCCTGCTCGGACCACTGTAGAGCTGATGGATCTGATCAGTGTACAGGGAACAGGAGTCAGTGCAGTCTCAGCTGCATTTGACCCACAGGAATTGGGACCTGGGGGGCACATTTCTTGAGGCTTCTATGAAAAGGACTATGTTCAGGACACTTTTCAGAGCAAAGATAAAGGATCTGAGACGGGCGTACCATAAGACGAGGGAGGCAAACCATCACCCCAGTGCTGCATCTAAGACCTGCTAGTTCTGTAAGGAGCCAGACACTGTCCTTGGGGACCCCATCTCGACTGAGAAGAGCCCCATGGATGTTTCAGAGGGCACAGAAGCAGCAGAAAGAAGACCTAGCCAGGAGGATGAAATTACTGAAATATGAAATTCTTGGAGAAGAGGCTGAGCTAGACAAGGAGGCAGCACTCCCAGTGGGGTCGCCTGGTGGGACAGGCAGCCAAGAACCATTCTCCACTCTTGAGGTGCAGAGCCAGCCTCAGCAGCTGCTCTCCAGGGAGCAAGAAGCAGCAGATGAGATGCAGGGTAAGTGGCTGTGCTTTGTGGAGTGCACAGGTGAGTGTAGAGCATAGGAAAATGGCAGGCAGGCTGTGTTTCAGTGAGCTGGATATTGCCCTCTGCAGCCAATCAGCATGGCCAGAGAGCACTGAGATTTCAAGGGAATCCTCCAGAGAGATCTCCAGGGAAGTTTTCTGGAGGTACTTGATAATCCTCTGTCACAGGTTTCACGGCAGTGCAGCTTCCCCCACTGCAGGGACCAAAGCAGCACACAGATGAGCTGCATAGGCACAGTGCAAAAGTCACAGGCGTGTACTAGGTGCACCCGGGTTTCCCTGCTTACACTCAGCAGTGAGATGTCTGCTAGAATGATCTCCACCTACGGAAAAGTGTGGGATGAGCTGCACTGCAAGCACTACAAAGGCTGCATTTTCTTTGGTCCATGTGCACCCCTCCCCCCACGCACACACAGCAATCCCAACACCCACCATGCCTTGGGCACTAGCACAGATGTGTGCCTGGCAAGGGTCAGTGAGAAAGTGATCGGTACGGTGCCACAGGTGCCTATAAATGAAATGTTTCAGTGCTGTGCTTGGATTCCCTCTCCTGTGCATTCTCCGCCGGTGCTTCAGCAGATGTGTCCCTGTGGTACCCGCCAAGCACCACCGGTGACCACTGCCATCCGAGAAGAAAGAGGGTAATATGCAGCAAAGAAGAGATGCTGAGGGAGCAGCTGCAGTGCTCTGCTACAGAGAAAAGGGAATGAAAGGAATGCTGGGAAGCCGAAAGACAGGACAGCAAAGGGCATGGAGCATTTGCAAGAGACACAACTGACTGGATAAAACCAATGGAGGAGCACAGCTCAAGTCTCTCATAACGCTGCAGAGGCAGCACATCCAGACTTGCCCTTCGCTGCAGCACATGCACAATTCTTTGCCTTGCAGCTCCCTCCTTTACACTCACACACTCCTCTCCGCTTTCTGGGACTCCTCAGATTCCCCTTCCCTCCACCCCCTCTCACAATTTTAATAATGATATCTGCACCTACACGCAGTGGTTCTGTCCTTCCAAGCCCCTCCGCCAGCGGCAAAGGTGTGTTTTGATGAGCCTCACTGTACTTTCTCCTGACCAGTAAAGGCAAAGTTCTAGAAAAACAAATTGTTTTTACCTTGTGTTGAACAAGTCTCACATAACAATCCCTTCTCTTTCAAGCACATTATCTTACACGGGTACGTGGCCCAGGGATGCGCCAGGGAAACAACTCCAAAACAGATAAATGTTACTGACCCTCGGAGTCTAAGCGCTTCCTCAAAGCCTTCCCGATGTCAGCTGCAGTCCTCTGGGCTGCTCTGACAGCCATCGTATGTGGCTGCTTAAACTCTGCAGCCAAGTGCTCTGCCTCAGTGCTCCACCCCAGCGCAGACACTTTACCCTGAGAGTCACACAGATTATGCACAGTACAGCACGCGACCATGATCATGGGAACATTGTTCTCAGTAAGGTCTAACTTGCCATAGTGGCACCTCCAGCGTGCCTTTAATCTGCCAAAGACACATTTGAGTGTCATGCAGCACCTCATCAGCCTGCTGCTAAACTGCTCCTCGCTGCTTTCCAGGTGCCACAGGTAAGGTTTCAGGAACCAGGGCGGCAAGAGATGAAATGGGTCTCCCAGGATTACTATGGGCATTTCCACCACCTGCCCCCCTGTAATTCTGTGTTCTGGAAAGACAGTTCCCACTTGCAGCTTTCTATACAGGCCAGTGCTCCTGAAGACGCATGTGCCATGCACCTTTCCTGACCACCCCACACTGATGTCTGTGATGCACCCAGGGTGATTGCCAAGCACCTGCAACACCAGGGAGAAGTATCCCTTCCTTTTCAGGTATTCTGTTGCAAGGTAGTCTGGTGCTAACATTGGAATGTGTGTGCCATCTACTGCACTGACATTTAGGGAAGCCCATCTCTGCAAAGCCATCTACTATTTCATGCACGCTTCCCACAGTCCCGGTCCTTTGTAGCAGGATGCAATCTGTTGTCCCGCACACTTGCATTAATATAGCTCCAATGGTGAGCTTCTACACTCCAAACTGATTTGCAAAAAGCTGGTAGCAATCCGGAGCTGCTAGGGATATGTGAAATCAAATGATCTGGGGTCGGCAGTCGACCCTTGTACTCCTCATTATCGTGACAAGTCAGGGAAGTTGATGGGAGATTCTCTCCCGTCAACCTCCATTTATGAAGACACCCAGAAAAGTTGATTGCAGGTAAGTCAATTCGAGCTACACAATTACCATAGCAAGAACTGCGTATCTACAATTGACGTACCTCCCCAAAGAATCAACTCACTAATCCTCTTCCCTGTTCCAGGCCTTTGCTGTGTGAAGTGATGTGATCATGGTGGAGTAGAATCAATTATAATGTGGTCCAAGCATACCTAGTTTTTTGGTGGGCAACCCAAAGCATGAAGTCTTACTTTAACACATATCACCTCCATATTGGTGCACATAACAAAATTCATTCTCCACATGTACACTCTGCGGTGGGGCTGAGGGCTTTAAAGTTTGGGAATGGCTCAGGGCTGGGTTGGGGGGGGCGGGCTGATGGCTCTGGCTGAGGGGTTCAGGCTCTGGAGTGGTGCCATGGATACAGGGTTTGCTGTGGAGGAAAGGGCTCAGGGCTGGTGCAGAGGGCTGGAGTGCCGGGGGATGGGGGGTGGTAAGGGAATATGGACTCTGGGGTGGGGCTGAGGATAAGGAGTTTCAAGTACAGACCACTCATGATAGTTTGATTTCGTGCATCCCCATTCAGTACATGAAATCGAACCCCAGAAGATCGACCCTCACTGGGTCGATCTCCCAGATAGCATAGATGTAACTAGCACGTGAGTAACTTTTTTCAAATGAATACTTCCAATCACATACATTGGTCTTCTCACATGAAAAACATTATCTATGTGGGCCCATGGCTATTTTTAAGAATATGTGATGATGATGGATAAATATTGAAACTGTTAGGGTCCAATTTTATTCTTCTCCTAAGGCGCAGAACAGGCTCAGTTCCCACTTCTAGGGGACACAGAGACAGCCGGGTTAGTCTGTAGTCTATCAAAACAAAAAAGCAGTCCAGTAGCACTTTAAAGACTAACAAAATAATTTATTAGGTGAGCTTTTGTGGGACAGACCCACTTCTTCAGATCATCGCCATACCAGAACAGACTACTTTTTCACTTCTAGGGGAGTCAAATATATACTGACAAATACGGACCTGGAACCAGTCTGGCTCACTTGGTTATTAGTATTGTTAAAACAGGTACCAGAATGAGATGAATGTGGTTTTACTTAATGGAATGTTTGTGAGTTGCTTCCAGCATTCATCTCATGCCTAAACATCTGTAAGCCACTTGACAAGGAACTATCTGAGTGTTTGCATTGTAAGCCCCTGCAGCTGTGCAAATCATCAGACAGGAGCCATCAACTAGTGTGAAATGCTGGTCTCCACTGGGAGTTATGTCCGGCTTGACAACTGACAAAGAAGGCCCACTGACACCAGATTGACTAGAGTGGACAGAGGACAAAAGACTTTGTTGTTTACTCTCCCCTCTATGGAGATGGGTCTTCTACGTGAATCCTTCCCATCAGCTGAGTCTGCAGGGAAGAAGGAATAAAAAACCCCTCAATGAGGAGGAACTGTATCTCTATGCGGATTGGATGCTGGGGCCAAAGATCACTAGCTATAAGCAAAAGTTCCCCTCTGCTTAGTGTGCGCTAGCCCTAAGGCCATGTTACTTTTTTGAAATTTAAGGTTGGAAATTCTATTTCCTTTTCCTGTATAATAAAGCTTTCGATCATTTATTATAGGATTGGCTGCCAGCATTTTCTTGATTCGCGGTAAGTGATTGATTCTTTGGGACTGGGATTAAACTGAATACTGATGTAATTCTTGGGATCAGGGACCATCTAGGCCAGTACTGCTCACCACAGTAAGGAATGTAATGACCACCACAGCCCCACCCCCAAGACAGGTGCTGACACCACCCCCACCCCCGCAAAAACTGCTGTGACTCACTGGAGCTGCTGCCGCATGAACTGCACTGCGGCTGGAGCCATCCCATGGCTGGAGCTGTCACCGCACAGGACACCCTGTGACTGGAGCCCTTGCTGCACGAGCTGCCCGCACTGCAGCTGAAGCCACCCCTGTGCAAGCCACGCCTGGGGCCCCAGCTGGGGCCACACTGCAAACCACACAGGGCTGCGGCAGGCTGCAGCTGCTGGGGCCACAGGAGCCCACGGCTCTGGCTGGAGCACCAGGAGGAGCCACCTCCGCTGCCACCTGCTTGTCCCACCAAGCGGTGGGGCGCACATGCAGAGCAGGCAGAGGGCGCACCACGTATGCAGCTCCTCGGAGCCGCATTACACCATACCCCGTGGGGTGAACGGAAAGTGTATTGGACACCACGGATCTGTGCCCACCTGAGTGGCAGGACAGCCTGGAGTCCCCAGAGAGATGGTCTGCGACTCTGTGTTATGAGTGTCAGAATGCCTGAGGAGTTTACAGTGGAGAACAGGTTGGTGAAATGAAGTACAGAATTTGGGGTCAGTGCCGCACTTGCTCGCAGTCTGGCCAGAGGTTGGTACTCATGTGTTCCCGCAGGACAGCTTTCCAGAGCACGCTTGGAACATGACAGGATCCAGTCCCTAACCTCTACTATTAAGGCATTTGCCAGTGAGCGGCGTACCCATAAAGCTCCCCATCATAATTAAATTTTCTGCATTGTATGACTCATGGGCAAAAAACGTATTTTCAAGAAACTTACATTCAGACAATACGAACAAGCGCGGCTTCTTTGTTTATATAGAAGAACGAGAGTGTGTCTACACAGCAAAGTTATTTTGAAGTAACAGCCATTATTCTGAAATAACTTTGCTAGCGTCTACACAACACAAAGTAATTTTGAAATAGCAGATGGCTTATTTTGAAATAGATATACCTCATTCCCCAAGGAACAGCACCTATTTTGGAACAGCTATTTTAAAATAGGGACTGTGTAGACAGGATATTGCGCCTATTTCGAAATAAGCCACAGTGCGTCCAATGGCTCTGCTTTGGAATAGGCTCTATGAAATTAGGAAGAAAGGGTGCTATTGAAATCACGGTTTCCTTTCAAAGAAACCCTATCTACGTGGCTATTTTGCATTTTGAAAGCAGCACTTTTGACGTGGTGAGTGGCCGCCATTATGCAAATGAGGTGCTGAATATTCATATCAGCACTTTATTAGCATTTTCAAGGCACTGTATTCACATGACCCTTTCGAAAGGGAAGGATAGCGTAGATGCAGCCCATGTGTGTACATGCTGTATTTCAAAATAGCTAAGTGTAATTTCAAAATGCAAAATCTCTTCTGGAATAGCTTATTTTGAAATAACACTACTGTGTAGACATAGCTCACTGGTTAGATCATTGGTCTTGTTGACCCAGGGGTTTGAGCTCAATCTTTGAGTGGGACTTGCAAGGATCTGGGGCAGGTTATATTTAAAAGAAAAAAAGCTATCAGGAACGGAGAAAGGACTGAACTCGACAACTGCTCAAGGTCCTTTTTTTTCTATGAGATATATAGACCTCCATGCTTCAAGGTAGCAATATAAAATATTAATCTAAGAAAAAATATATATTTTTTTTGATCCTGCAAAAAATTGCTCCTAGTAGTATTTCCCAGGCATGCATTGCCAAAGCAGTCAGCGGGACTACATGTAAAAGGATTGCTGTATGAGAATGGGAGTACAGATCTGAGTTTAATTTTGAATATCGTTCCTATGAATTAAGGCCACAAACAACATTTTCATAGCTACCAAAAGTCATTTTAACTTCGCAGATAAAATACACCACACTTGAAAATTAACATTAAAGAAATGACTAAATTCTGGAGCCTCCTTTTGCTATTTAGACTTCTACCTAATATGGTGAAAAAATAACAAATGATTGTCAGGCAGGACTTGCGTGACTTCATTTACAGTGCCTGCCTCATATTACCTTTCATATAAGCAACAAATAGTCCTTGCTGATCTGCAGTTAATCTTACACTTCTGGCTGAGAAACGAACCTACACTAATAATAGACTCTGTGAATTGCCATCAGTGGGTTTGTGTTGAAAGACGCCAAGAGGCAGAAATCAGTTTTAAAGAACATATAACACAACTCCTGCACCGACAAGACTGTGTTACCCGTCTTGTGATTTGCCAAACAAATAGTGTTTCCCAGGAACTATCAAGGATATGGCAAAACTTTAAAGGTAAAATAAAGTGCACACATACCTGGTATATTACAACCCGAAATTTGTTTTTTCTCAGCATCTCCTCTTGTTTTGCTTCCACTTTTTGCACATTAGCACTCTGCTTTTCCACACGTGCCCTCACATCTTTAACATGGGAACTAACTTTGCAGGTTTTCTCAAGCAACTTGTTAACAGTGTATCCTGTATTGCTGTGAGTCTGAGCAAGCTTTAAAATATCTATCTGCAGGGTCTTAATAGCATTCTCCATTTCTCTGTGCCGCTCTTCTATTCGTTTCTGGCTCTCCTGTACGCTGTGGACAATGTTGGCCACTTTGTCAAGGACTGTCACAATTGTGTATGCAGCATCTTGTTCTTCATCTTCTGAGACGTTTGAGAGACGATTTTGGTGGATTCTGTCAGCCTCCAAGGTAACTTCAGGGTGATCCATTCTGTCTGTGTTCAGTCAGGTTTACAGAAACTGAAGCGTAAATGCTTCCCAGGACAACTGTTCAAATCAAAGGGAAACAATTCTGGAAGCCGCGCAAGAAGTTCAACAGCTGACCTCAAAGATGTTCAGAGCAGGGTGTGAAACTCCACCCCCAGAGGGGGGTCAAATATTTATGACAACAGACAACCCCTCCATGATTGTTCAGATTCTTTATGCAATCCGAAACCTCTAAAATTAGGAAAGCAATGACTGGAATGGAACATACATGTAAAGGGTCATACTTCTGTACCACGGAAGTTATTACTGTTAATCTGGGAAAGTTAAGCAATTTACTAATTAAGCATGAAAGCCAACTAGCAATTTTATTTAAGACCTACTGTTGCTTTCATTTTCATGAAGTGATTTCCTTTTGGGGGAGGTCTGAGTTTCAAAAGTAAACATGACAGTATTCAAACTAAAAAGAGCAGTCTGCAAATCATTATGACTGTACCTTCAAATACCAAATAAACACACTAAAGCAGATGCAATATAGTGAAAATGTTGTATTGTGACATGCTTTTCCAGTTCAAATGCTGAAAGCATTTTTATTGAACAAATTATTAAATCCTACATGCAGAATTTTGAAAGCCTAAACTACATGTTAAACAGCTGAACACATCCTAGTCACATTTTACCTCTGGATCTTTTAAACAACAACTAACAATCTATTAATGTAACTATAACCAGCAGACTAATTTGGATGGACTTTATTTAGCTCTTGAAAATATTCTATACAAGAGCACTAATCATTAATTAACTTTATTTTTTTAAAATCACAAACACTATACAATCTGTCTTGTTGGTGTTAAAACATCTATTGTCTTTAAAAAAGTTTAATAAGTATTAAAGCAGTTTTAACAGCGATAAAGTAGGCTTTATTCCAATCATGTGAGTTTGATTATTCAAACACAGATTTTTACAATACCAAAATCTACCGAGACCTACTTCTTTTGGATCTATGCCATTTGCCTTACTGGGTAATTTCCCAGATTATGAAATTTATATTTTTACTTTTTTAAAAATAAAGTGTCAGAATTATTTAAGAAGATGGTAGTGCTTAGACCCAGCCAATACATTTTATAAATATGTTACAACTACACACATACACAGCTTCACAGTTCATGCAATAGGCAGTATCTAAAAAAATCAGTTACTAACTTTCAAAAACATTTAAATATCTACGGTATTTAAACACAGTGTTTCCTAGTTTTTTGTAAGAAAAGTAAGCTGTAAACATCTTTACCTTTACTTCATGCCTGGTCTGCTAGGTGATGGATTTTTTTTTTTGTTTTGTTATTTATCTACAACCATTGGTGAAATAAGTCTGTGTTCTCAAAAATATTACATTCCATGAATAAAGCACAAATCTACTATATAACCATGTGATACAGATACAGAAATTGAACTACTGTATTCAAAAACGTAAAAGGAAAATTACTAAACCAGTCCTTAGCTGTTAGAGCTGATGCTTTTCAGAATACAACAGACCAACAGTGCTACACTAAAAATGTCCAAAAATAAGGCCTCTGAAATAAATAGTTCCATTCTTTAAAAAAAGATATAATAAAAATGTACATCACATGGTCAATGTAGGTATAAAAATCATCACGTTAAACCATCCTGGATGATGTATCTGAAGTAAAATGGCCTAGGTTTTGCTTCTGTCGACGTCCTCTGTTGTTTTTAGGGCATTTTCTGTATTTTTTAAAGAAAGAAAATGTATTTTAATATTATTCTGCATATTTAAAAGAGCAGTCATGATTTCACTTTCTTCTGTTCACCAAAAAAATCTCAATAGTGGCAGAGGGTCTATAACTGTCAGACTGGCACTTTGGAAGGTCTATGGCAGGGTGGGAAACCTTTTTTGGGTTGGGGGCCACTTACCCATAGAGAAATCAGTCGGGGCCCACAGAATTGTGAAACACACAAAAAAAAAAACTAGAGGGGGGAGGGAGCAGAACACCTCACTGATGTGGGGGTCGGGGCCTTGAGGTCTGACGTGATGAGGCGCACTTACCCTTTCAACACCCTGAGATGCACATGGCTCTGCACGCCCTTCCCCCTGCTCCCAGGCGCCACCTCTGCTGTTCTGATTGGCTGGAATCAGCCAATCAGAGCAGCGGTAGGAATCCTTTGGGCAGGTTACCGAAGTCACTGCTGTCTGCCCCTCGCTACCAGCTGTGAGAATAGCAGAGCCCAGCATTGGAGCCTGGAGCAGCTACCTGCCCCAACCCCCACCCCAATGGCGACGCACTTACCTTTGCAGCACCCTGGGACTCACATCACGATGTGACTCCTCCCTCCCTGCTTCAAGGCCCTGCCCTCAGCTCCTCTGACTGTCCAGAATTCTGGCCAATCAGAGCAGCGGTAGGAAGCCCCCAGGCCGGCTGCCAAGGTTGCCACAGCTCCCACTCCCCTTCCCCCAGCAGGGGGAACAGCAGCGACCGGCAATGGCAACCTGCCCCCTTCCTCTCCTGCCCCTGGCAGAGCCCATGGTCTGAATCTGGCCCACGGCTTGCCTGATTCAGCCCACAAGGCTCAGGGCTCTGCGCCCTTCACCCCACTGTGGGCCGGATTCTATGGAGGGGAGCCCTGAGCCTTGGGATCAACTTCCCCGCCCTTGGTCTGAGTTCTCTGCCTGCAGCGGTAGCAGTTGCTGTCAGGAGAGATTTCCTTCATGTGAGTGTGAAGTCTGATCCTGCAAGGGCTGAAAGCCTTCTGGCTTTGAGCTCACAAAATATCTAAGCGTGTGATTAACCCTTCCGAGTGCATCAACACTCCTCACACGATTAGAGGTGAATACGTGCTTCTGAGCGTCATTAGGTCAGGGGCAAAGTGTTCTGTGCCTTGTGAGTGCAGGCCACAAGAGGATGTGGACCTCACTGGAGTTACCTGAACCTTTGTCAACTCATGTCCACAGCTTTTAAGAGATCTCGGAAACTTAACTCTGCAAAATTCAGCTACTCACTTTATAAGAGGCACTTAACATGGATGACACATTGCACTGGTGCTCTGCAGATACCACCAGCTGCATATTAATTTCTAGGCAGAGTTTAAGGTGTGGGTTTCATCAATAAAGTCCTAACTAAAACAACAAGAAGTCCGGTGGCACCTTATAGACAAACAGCTATGTCGGAGCATAAGCTTCCGTGGGCAAAGACCTGCTTATGCTCCAAAATATCTTTTAGTCTATAAGATGCCACCGGACTTCTTGTTGTTTTTGAGGATACAGACTAGCATGGCTACCCCTCTGATTCAAAGGCCTAACTGGTTAAGTAGCTGGGCACCTCTCTCCATACAGCACTTATGACCAGTGGAGGGCCTGAAGCAACCCATCCTCTGGAGGGAAAGAGGCCGTGGTGTTTTTCATGAGATATCTTCCGCTGAGGAAGAGTGCTCACTTTGGTCTAACCCAGGGGTTCTCAAACTTCACTGCATCATGACCCCCTCGTGACAACACAAATTACTACACAGTTCCAGGAGGAGAACACTGAAGTCTGAGCCTTCTGTGCCCCCTTGCCCTGGGCAGGGGAGGCCAAAGCACAAACCCCTCCAACTCGTGCAGGAGTTGGGGCCAAAACCCCTGGGCTGCAGCCCCAGGCAGGGAGCCTGTAACCTGCCCAGGACTGAAGCTCTTGGGGTTCAGCTTCTGCACTGTGTGGTGAGACTCAGGCTTCTGCACCAGATCCCAGCCAAACATCAGCCCTGGTATGCCCATTAAAATAGGGTCGTGACTCACTTTTGGGTCCTGACAGACAGTTTGAGAACGGCTGGTCGAACCAGCTCGGGATCTTCTGCAAAGCTCACATTTTCTCCTCAGCTTTTGGCACAGGGATTGGTGACAGGGAACATCATAGCTAGCTGTGATTTGTAGGTTAAGAGGTCTGGGCCATTTATTGTCCTGACTGATTCAGACTTTGTGACATAGAGTGGCAATGCATAACCAGTCTAGATACATTATTCATTCTATATTTGATCATGGCATTTTTTTAGAAGAGGAAGTTACTCATCTTGTGCAGTAACAATGGTTCTTCGAGACACATGTCCCCCTGGGTGCTCCACTCTGAGCGTTGGTGCATCCTGGTGCCAGTGCTCAGAGATTCTTCTATAGCTGTAGTTTTCTGTGCCACGCACGTACTGTAGTGCCTCCTTGTGCCATCTGGTGCGCTCGCGGCACAGACCCCTCCATTCCTTCTCTGCCTGACAATTACAGCAGGACATTCCAAAGCAGGGGAGGAGGGAAGTGGAGCACCCAGGGGGACCCACATCTTGAAGAACCATCATTACCGCGCAAGGTGAGTAACTTCCTCTTCAAGTAGTGTCCCCGTGGGTGTTCCGCTCTGGGTCACTATCAAGCAGTAGTTGCACTCTGGAGGTGGGTTTGGAACCCACTAACAATTACAGTCGACAGCACTGCTTGTCCTGCTTGAATGGAGGAAGCAATGAAAGATGAGAGAGAATAGTGCAGTGCAAATAATGTTGCTGGAAGACCATGTTGCCACCCTGCATATGACGATAAGGGGCACATTCTTGAGAAAGGCAGCAGTGGAGGACAAGGCCTGGGTAGAATGGGCTGTGATAGCACCCAGAAGCTCCCTTCGGTGAACTGCACAGCAAATGTGAATAGAGGTGGAGAACCACTTGGACAGCCATTGAGACAAAACAGGAACACCCTTGGACCATTCCACAAAGGAGAGGAAGAGCCCAGGAGACTTGGGCCAAGGCCTCGTGTGGTCAGTTTAGAAGGCCAATGCACACCGAACATCTGCTGGACCACGTGCGCAGGATCAGAGTGCAGTTTTAGGAACAAAGCAGGTAAGTGGATGGGTTCGTTGTTGTGAAATGGAGAGAGAACCTTAGGAAGAAACACGATGAGGGTGAAGAGTGACCCTGTTCTTGGTAAACCTGCTACAAGGAGGTTCAGCCATGAGAGCGGTAAGCTCCACAGACCTCCTGGCTGACGTGATGGCAACAAAAAATGAGACCTTCATTGACAGATGGAGCCAGCAACATGTTGCCAGGAGTTCAAAGGGTAGTTTCATGAGGCATTTGAGTATGTGATTAAGGTACCAAATAGGGACCAGAGGATGTACTGAGGGGAAAGTGTTTTGCAGACCCATCAGAAAACATTTGGTGATGGGATGGATGGGAAAGAAAATACCATCCTCTGATTGGCGGAACGATGCCAATGCCGCAGCATGCACTCGAACAGTACTGAGAGCTAGGCCAGACCCACACAGGTGCAGCAGGTAGTTGAGGAGGACAGGAAGAGTTGGGATGTGAGGAGGCACAGGATGGTTAGCACCCAACCATTGAGAGAACTGTTTCCACTTACAGAAGTAGGACTTGTGTGTGGACTCTAGGCTGCTGTTAACGAGAACCCTCTTTATGCCTCAGAGCATGCAATTTCAGCATTCTGAAAGCATGAAGGAACCACACAAGGAGACACAATCTGAACAGACTGGGGTTAAGGATGCGGCCAAAGTCCTGAGACAGAAGATTGCAGCAAGGGGGAAAAGGATACGGAGTCGCTACTGACATCCGATACAGGTAAGGATACTTGGGTGGCAAACAGGTCTGTGCATGGCTAGCCTCAAAGCTGGAGCATGTGACTGAGAGCCACTGTGTCCACCCCCCACTCATGGTGATCACTGAACGAGCAACTGAGGGTGTCCACAGTCAGGTTCAGCATCCAGAGGAGATATCTGGCCACCGGAGTGATGTGATGCCAAAGGCACCGAGTCCACAGTTTTATGACCTTTGCACTCAGGGACGAGGATACAATACATGTAGGTGATGTTGTCCATGAGGATGTTGACTGACCTGCTCACAAGATGCCGTTGGAAATGCCTGCAAGCACAGTAGACCACTCTGAGTTCCAGGAAGTTTATGTAGAGCGCTTGCTCAGTGAAGGACCATTTGCTCTGGACCATACAAGAACCCAGATGGGCCGCCCATCCCATAAGGGAGGCATCCCTAATAAGGGTGATAGACAGGGTGGTTGGCAGAACAGCACCCCAGTGTGAACTTTGTCTGCACATGTCCATCACTGGAGGGAGATGAGAACACACGGTGGTATGGCCACGGTCTTGGATCGTGTGTCCCTGACTGGGGCTTAACATTTGGCCAGGCCTGACTGAAGACACTGCATGTGAAGTCTGGCCAGTCTGACCATGCACATGGTAGCAGACATGTGCCCCAGCAGCTTGAGGCAGACACGCACCATGACGATGGGGGACAGTCTCACTACCTGTATGAGATTGCACAGGGCCTGGAATCTCTAGAGGGGGAGAGTGGCCCTGGCAGTAGTAGTGTTTATGCGAGCCCAGATGAACTCCGGGGACTGCGTGGGTTGCAGCTTGGACTTCCCATAGTTTATGTGGAAGCTGAGCCTTAACAGGAGGTCTGTGGTGACCTGCACCATGCAAAGGACCTCCAGGAATGATGCCCCTTTTATGAGACAATCATCCAGATAGGGGAAAATGATGACCCCGTGCTGACACAGGCGGGTGGCTATGACCACCAGGGTCTTGAAGAACACCCTGGGCACAGTGGAGAGACCAAACAGGAGGAGTCAGTACTGATAATGATGGGACCCCACTGGAAGCTGGAGGAAATGCCTGTGCACTGGGTGGATTATTATGTGGAAATAGGAATCTTGTAGGTTGAGAGCTGAGAGCCAATCCTTTCTGTCCACTGCTGGAACAATGGTCGCGAGAGTCACCATCTTAAAGTGTCGATAAAGAACGCATTTGTTGTGCCTCCTGAGGTTGAGGATGGGCCTCAGTACATGCCCCAAAATTCCATGGGAACCAGATCAACAGCACACAAAGGGAGGAGGTGCTGAACCACTTTCATGAGGAGATGCTCATGAGAGGGGTCTCTGAAAAGGGGCAGAATAGGGGGAGGTTTGAGGGGGGAGATGTAAATGGGATAAAATATCCCTGGGCCACTAGTTCCAGGACCCACTTGTCCAAGGTAATGGCGACCCAGCAGTGGGAAAAGGAGTGGAGACAGTGGTGGAACAGATGGTGCCCAACCTGTGTGACAGCAGGAGTAGAAAGATCTCTCAGACTCCCAATTACCCCCTCAAAACTCCTGTTTGGATTGTTGGGGGTGGGACACTATGGACTGTTGATGTTGTTGCCTGTGGGGTCTTTGCCACTGGGACCTGTGCTGCTGGCGAGGTTCAAAGCATTGAGGTTGCTGCAGGAACTGCTCCCGTGGTCTCTGATAGGGAAAGTATTGGGCCTGCTTGAATGTGAAGGGGTGTGTATCCCCAGTGTTCACAGCATGATGCAAGAATCCTTCATAACATGAACAATCTCATCCATCTTTTCAGTGAACAAATGCTGCTTGTCAAAGGAGAGGTCCTCTACTTTTTGCTGCAGGTCCTTGGGAACCCCCATGGGCTGAAGCCAGAACACGCACCTCATGACTACACCAGAAGCCGTGAAATTAGCTCCTACGCCCACCATATCCATCATGGACTGAAGTGCTGTGCAGGCGATGATGTGCCTCTCACGGATGACATTCATGAGGGCCGAGCACTGAGGCGGGGGACCAACTCCTGCAGTCTGGAGTAATTTAGATGGTCATAGTCAGCCAGCATGGCCCCAGAATTCATCGCCCACAGGAGCAACATGTTGGTTGAATAGACTTTGTGTCCCATGATGTCCCAGTTCTTACTCAACCTGCACTGAGAGGTGGAATGAAAGGACTTGGTCTTACTGTGGACATGGCATGGGGAACCATGGCTATAAAAGAATCTCTGAGCGCTGGTGCGAGGAGGTACCGACACCCAGGGTGGAGTACCCACAGGGACACTACTTGAAGAAGAACATGTGTTACATACATAGAGCTCTGAAACCGTTGAGTTCCTAACTGCATTTATAATAACTAATCACACATGCATAAAAATCTGTGGTGTTACACCGCTTCTGTAATTACTTACCTCGTTATGCACATGACAATTGCAACTATAATGGCAATCTGTACAGCTCCAATTATTGCTGCAATGAGGACATGTGTAAGCTTTTGCCTGCTTGGGACAACATAAAGAATACTAAAATCTGTCTTTTCACAGTGCTGTCCAGTATATCCTGATTCACACCTGAAAGAGACAAGGAACATTTCATAGAATATGAGTCTTACCAATATGCGAATCATTCTGCAGATGAAACAGTAATCTGAGGGACAGGGAAGAAAATAAGGTACTCGATGAAAAATTTCAAAAACTGGGATATAATGTAAAGGATGGAGGATGGTTTAGAGACAGCAGGGGAGAAACCCGTTTGTCGCTGCTATTTCAGTGACCTCAGATGAAATTTGAGGGCGAGAACAAAACAAGGAATTTCCTTTGAGATATAACCAGTTCTGGAAATGAACGAAACAAGCAAGACTGTAGCAGTCACACAGAAGATAGGGAGGTTGAGTAGGGGGCAAGGCTTTAGGCAGCCTGGTTCTTCCATTTGTGGAGGGAGGGAGGCACAGAATGGATGTCCTCCCCGTTCACAGAGAACAATTAATTTTGCCTAGGAAGACTCTGTGAGGGGTCATTGCATACTTCAAGAATGTGATTTCAGTCGGATGGCTCATATGCTTAAAGCTAAGTATGTGCTTAGGTACCTTATAGAACTGAGGCCTGAATTAGGAAACAATAAAACAGACATAATAAAACAGGAATACAGGGCATCAATTAAAAGATGACAATGAAGAGTAATGGAGAGAAAACAGATGGTGATATTGTGGGAGAAGTGTTGTGTGTGTGTGTGGACAGATAGATAGATAGATAGATAGATAGACAGATAGATCTGAGCAAACCGTGTAGAGCCATGGTGTCCAGTACACTCCCCGTTAGGGAAGCCTATTGTGGCAAATGTAGCTTATGTCTGGTGTGGCAGCTTGGACGGCAGCATGGTGGCTCTTTGGGCACCATGCCATGAGGCTCTTGGGGTTTTGGGGCTGGGTGGCTCTGGCACCATAGGGTGGGTAGGGCGCCTGGCTGTGGGGAGGTAAGGCACCTAATGGGGAGGGCGGCACCTGGCTGTGGGGGGGGGCACGTGGTGATTGGTGCACTTCCTTTTGGACCCCACTGGTGTAGAGTTTGGTTTGTGTCACTTACAGGAACAGACTCATAGATGAGGCAGGGGGCAGGGGCGGGGGCACATGTGCAGCTTTTGCGTAAGAATTAGCACCACGCAAGAACACCTGATTTACTGCCTGCCAGCTCTTAGCTCTCCTCCCGGCCAGCTCTTAGCGTGGACTCACCACAAGCCAAGCCAAGAAAAACAGGCTTCAGATGGCAGACAAGGGCTGGGCTAGTTCCCCAGAAGAAGCATAGAAAGGCAGGAAAGCTGAGAACTTTCCCGGCTCACAAGTCTGGTGACTGTAGGTCTGCAGCAGGCACACCTCAAAAGCCATGCAGGAAAATCAGTTCAGTTATGGGCTGTAGGCAGTGTCCGGGCAGACAGAGTGCCCCAACAGAACCACTCTGGAAGGCAGGAATCAGTACAGACTCGGCCTATGTGACCAGTGCTCACGCAGCAGTCTCTGAAAACTTGGGAGGGGTATGAACAGGCTGGTAGGTGGCCGAGCAGTTCCCTAAACAGAGTCCTTTGCAAGCAAACCAGCCAGTTTCTCACAGGCAAATTCAGTGCATGCTTGTGCTGATCAGAATACAAATTTTCCACGCAGGCAGGTCACAGACCTGGAGAAAAAGCTGACGTGAGCATCCTCATGAATGAGCCATGCTGCCAAGGGCACAGAGGAGAACACGATGCTGGATGCCCAAGACTAATGGAGCCAGCAGCACAGTTAATGGGCCTCACTCCAGACCCCTCCCTGCAGTCAGAGCTAGAACACCGGCCTCATCCTTGACTTGGGCGGGGGACTACAAACATCTAAAACATAAACGTGTTGCTCATTTTCCTTGTGAAGTTGGCCTTGAAACTGAACTGATGTAAACATATCAGTTGTGACGAATTCAACAAGCAATTGTTCTCCACTTCTGAGCTGGAGAGGGATTAAAGATACACGCATACAAATACGCATCCAATGCCCCTTATGTAAACCAAGTCAGTTTCACTGGTGCATATCACACAGAATCACTCCAGCTCACTCCCGAATCCATCTCTGTGCTTGGTGATGCGACAACGAAGGACAAGAATTAGTTACATTTGGGGAAGCAAAACCATTCCAGAGACACAGACAGCAAAGTCACTGGATTTTCAGTGCTATGAAACCAATACATTCATGTGAATACATTTTCCCCATCTGTGGGCTTTTCTGCGGGAGACACTTTGGCTCACAGATTGGATATGTACCAATAAAACAAAGTCATTAAGAAAAAAGGCACAAAATTACTGCAGATATTATTAACAGCGCATGGGAAAGGAATCACGATAAATTTATGTACATTTAGAAGAAGGAAGCAAATGACACATGAACCTGTTTGTGCTTTACCTAGTAAGATGAAAGGAAAGAAACAGATGACAGAAAGTTAAATCCTTATTTGTTGTTTTGCTTTTGTCTTCTTTCTCTGTGCAAGAATCATTCTAAAGTGCAGAAGAAATAAAGCAGAATCAGGAAAGAAGATCCAGATAATATGAAAATATTCAAATCACTATAGTTCAATGACTGTCCCTCTAGAATGCCAACGACATTCTCAGAACTACTGAAATGGTTGGAAATTATTTTGAGACCTCCAGCAGGGCAAGTGAAATTGTGGAGGATTGGCGCAAGGCAAAGAAAGTACTGATTTCAGGAATGGAATTGGCGGGTGAGAGGATGAAGTATTCCAGACCAAACCATTAATCACTTGGTAAATGAGTATAGCATTCCATTTTAGAAGCACTTACTGGAAAATAAGATGATAAATAGCAGGTAACAGGGGTTTATTAAAATAAAAATTATGCCACATTAAATTGATGTACTTCTTTATTAGGAAAAGAAGCAAAGGGCTCTGCTGTGTGTTGTTGGCACAGCCCTACCTTAAGGATGGCACAAAGCTGCCGTCTCCCAGGGGGACCAGCAGGAGGGAACTTGGAGCTCCCAGCTGTTCAGAGACAGCATGATCACTGCCAAATCACTTCCTGGGTTGCAACTGAATATCCCTCACATGATAAGTGGAGCAGGGTGTGAAATCATAATTTTCTCTCCTTCCATGCTCCTGCTGGGGACTGGGCAAGTGCAGGGCATGAGAGACTGCAATCATGCCTAATGGCTGTGTAGGCTACATACCACACCAGGAGACCCTGGGGCACCACTACACTTCCACTTGTGTAAGGCAGAAATGAAGATTCTCAGTAATTTATTTTTCTCTCTAGCTCACTGAGATGTCAGAGATCACCAACCAACCAGTAGGACTAAATTTTAAACCTGTACACACCTCACTAGTAGACACAAAACCTCCATTGTGCCATAGGCTAAGATATGCGCATACACATAGGTAGGGTCCTATGAAAGTCATGCTTCATTTTGGTCAATTTCATGGTCATATGATTTTAAATATAATAAGTGACATGATTTCAGAGTTGGGTCTGAAATGTCATGGGCTTGTCTACACTACCACCCTCCTTCGAAGGGGGCATGGTAAGTAGGGTGTTGGGAGTTACTAATGACGTTCTGCGGTGCATATGCAGCTCTTCATTAAGCAAATTCTGCTCCCCCCTGAGGCAACTTTGAAGTTTTAAACTTCAAAGTGCTGGCTTGCGTCTAGCCGCGGCTCACCCACCGGTACTCCAAGTACCTGGGGTACTTCGAAGTTCCTTTACTCCCAAAATTTTGAGGGAGAAGAGGGACTTCGAAGTACCCCAGGCATTTCAAAGTACCGGTGGGTGAGCCGCGGCTAGACATGAGCTGGCATTTAAAAGTTTAAAACTTCGAAGTTGCCACGGGGGGTGGAATGCTTAATGAAGTGCTGAATATGCAGCACAGCACTTCATTAATAAACTCCCTACACCCCACCTACCATGCTCCCTTCGAAGTAGGGAGGTAGTGTACACAAGCCCATGGTGTTGTAAGTGTAGGGGACCTGACCCAGTTAGGAAGTGTGGGGAAGAGGGGTAGCAAGGTTATTGTAGAGGGGCTGCAGCACCGCTACCCTTATTTCTGGCCTGCTGCTAGCAGCGGCACTGCCTTCAGAGCTGGGCAGCTGGGTAATGGCAGCTGCTGTCCAGGCACATAGCTCTCAAGGTAGAGCCACTGCCAGCAGCAGTGCATAAGCGAGGGATGCCATGGTGAGGAACTGACACCCTTACTTCTATGCAGCTGCCTGCAGAACTGGACTGTTGGACAGCAGCTGCCACTCTCCGGCCACCCAGCTCTGAAAGCAGCTTTTCTACCCTTGTTTTTCTGTTGTTGCCTTCAGAGCTGGGCGCCCTGGTCAACAGCAACCACTGTCTGCAGGCTGTGCAGAAGTAAGGGTGGTAATACTGCAACCCCCTCAAAACAACCTCGCGACATGACTGCAACCCATCTTAGGCTCAGGACTTCCAGTTTAGGAAACACTGTTCTCCCTCGTGAAATCTGGATAGTATTGGGTAAAAAACATACAAAAGATCCGATTTTTGCAGAGGGACGCCCAGATTTCAAGGTCCACAACATGTTTTCCGTGACTGTGAATTTGGTAGTGCACTACAGACAGGTGAGTAAAAGAGAGTCTGTGTGCATCAGCCAGTCAGGTGCAAGGCAAGTCAATATCCTTTAGAATATCTGTCTCTTGACATTTGCTCACCATATTTCCCGTTATACAGAAGGAAGGATAAATGCTTTCCTAGTACACTACTCTGTGATTACGGGGGTTCTGTTCTGCTCTTTTAACAGCAACCACTCTGGTTCTAGAACATCTCATAGTGAAAGGTAGAAATGCACATTACATGTAAGCATGAGAAGATGAACACCCAAGTGGCTAAAATAAAATCCATCGAAGGTACAAGGTTCACAGTTGAGCGAGGGTGGGCACGCTGTTCTTTAGGAGCATTCAAATGGAGTCAGGTCCCATGGGTCCAGCATGCAACATTGTTTAGTCTCTTCGTTTATGAAGAGTCGGTGGATGGAATGAAGAACACAGTAGTCAGTTCTGGTCACTTCACTACCAGAAAAATTAGACAAGGGGGCATAACAAGTTTGCTAAAAAATGAGCAGAGGCATGTGGTGAGAGCTCAACCGCAAGTGGCAGTTTGATTCCTACTAAAGGCAGAGAGAGCCTGACACACTCACTAAAGAGGATGAAGATAAAATGAAAAGGTTATTGTGTGCCAGTAATAGTGGAAAAAGGTCAGAAGGCAAGAAAAATAATGATTCGTAAAAGGTTGTGTTCCCAGCCATACTTGCTCACGAGGGGCACTTTCAAGGATCCAGGTAGGAAATGTGTTGAACTCTAGCAGTTCTACCAGCGATCTTTTGGAACAAAAGTGAAGAAAAGAGCTACAGAACACAACAGAACCATCTGTCACACGTTGGAAAATAACACCAAGGACCATATGCTCAGGATAAAAAGTCTCTAATGCTATTTGCTCATGACAACTACGCCATCACCCCCGCGTAAAAGTGGCTATTTTTCTTAAAATACACTCCTCAATCACTTCTTACTTTAGAAGAAACAGTATTGATTTTACTTGAAAACCAAAGAAACAAAGTGGAAAATGCACTGATTTTTAGAAGACACCAAGTGCTGGCAGACGATGCAGCTAGCTGCTGACCTGGTATCTTTGCTGGGCTAATATACTAGGAGCCCATCACTGAGATATGGGGAAACTGTGTAACCTGGATGTCCGATTTGGCCAGCAAGCACAGACGAGAATACTCTGTGAATCCCTGGGTGCTGTTCTCAACTGGAAATGTTCCTGACCCACCAGAAAGCAAACAAACTTTCTCTGGGACGCATGTCCATGTTACAAGCCATGTACTACGTTTCTTTCTGCAGGGAATGAGCTATTGATGCCAATGTAACCAGTTTGATCTTTAATTTTTGAATAAAGATGTTAAATTGTTGAAGTCATGGAATAGGTCTCTAACCTCCATGTTTTGGAAGGGGGCTAAGAACCTCCTCCCTAGAGATGAGGCTGTACTCGTTCTACTGCCTCTTGTATGAGGAGGGAGTCTGCCTCCTGCAGGAGAAACATCACCTCATGGAAGTGATCCCTAAAAGGAGAGGAGCAGAGGAGTTAGTGAGGAGGGAGTGAAATCTTATAGATAACACGTGATGGATAATTTCTAAAACACAGCTGTCTGTTGCTATAGAGTTCGACTGTACGTGCAAAGCGTTAGGCAGCCCACAAAGGCAAGGGGTTGGTAGTAGAGGGATCTGAAAAAATGAGGCTTCCACTGAACTTGCTGTTGTTTACATGGGGACTTGGCTGGATGCTGATGGCCAAAAAGTCTGCACAGGAGGTAGCCTTGGCTTATAGACCTGCCTCTTGTGTCTTTTTTCTCTTGGGGCCCGGCTGTAAATTCCCAGGGAATATAGGGTTGGCCTTGAGTCTCTCAACAAGTGTAGTGATTCATCTGATTTCTTGTTGCAATTCGAATTGTGAAAATGTGGGTACAGCATGGTCCTGGGAAGCCCTGAGTAGTGAAGTTGAGATTAATGATGCATTGCTATGCCAGTGGCCAAGCCTCTGGATGAAGTCTCTACTGCAGTTTAAAGAAAACATTTTGCTACTAACTTCCCTTCTTCCATGGAGGACTGAAACTGGGCTCCATTCTCAGGGGGAAACTTGTCTTTAAAGTTGGCCAGTCAGGAACAATTTGCTAAAATAAGAGTCTGCTAACGAGGGCCAATAATTTGCAGTACAGAACAGTAGGCTCATGGACGAAAAGACCTTTTTTCCCCCAAAGGTCCATCCTGTTTGAGGAGATGCTGTAATCTTGCTCTCTGCATAGATTTCTATCCCTTCAAAGTGCCCCCTACTCTCAAAGGAAGTCCAGGAGGAAGACACCTTGTCTTAGCAGCTATAGACTTTGCTTCTAAACTTATGTTTGGAGGTATGCTGCTTGTCTGATGGTGATGATGTACAGGAGGGGGTCCCCTGGCCCAGATCACGATGAGGCCTCACAGCCTTCTCCCTACGGTGTCTCCTTAATCAAAGCTCATTAGCTTTTAGTGTTCACGGTGGAAACAAGCAACAAATGCTGCACTTTGCAGTGGTACACAGCAGAGACGGCACTACCAATCGTCATCTCACAGAGAAGAAGCAAGGGCAGGAAACACAACTCTTGAACTCCAGCACTCCCGGCACACTCCCAGGGGTGGGAAAAGAAGTAGTTACACTAACTATGCTAATATAAAGACTATCTACAAATGCATGTATGGACTACTGAAGCTGGAGAAATTCATGAGCGCAGGGATTTTGACTTCGGCCAAGCAGTGGGAAGAAGGAACTGGAGGGGCATTGTCCCGAACTGCATTTTGTGCCCTAAGTCTGGAAAATAAGCAGAATTACAGCACATGCGTGGGTCAGTTGACACGGTCTGTTAGAATTTCCAGACTCAGGCACATGGTGTGCATACACAACCATGTATGGGGCACACACACAGAGCAGAACACAAAGAACTTGATTAAAAAAAGGGAAGTAAACACTATTTACAAGCATTGGAAGAAAGCAAATTACAAAGGAGAAAAATTACTTGGGCCCAGAGCTGTCAAGCTTTTGTACGGTGGACATCTTAATAGATTACCTGCAGTGTTGTTATAGCCAGGTGGGTCCCAGCATATTAGAGAAACAAGGTGGGTGAGGTCAGATCTTTTACTGGACCCACTTCTATTGATGACAGACAAGATTCTGAGCCAAAGAGGGCTCTTCTTCAGACCCCTCTCACTTGAACATGAACAAAGTGGGTCCGATAAAAAGGATGAGCTTGCCCATCTTGTCACCTTAACAGACTGTGCCATGAATGTTTCCTTCCACTCCACCATATGGTGATACAACATCCAAATGCAGAAAAGTGACAAAAGGAAAGTAGTGCATTTGTAGGTTGTTTCTAATGGCGTTTAGCAGCTGAAGATGGGGTGCCAGCATCATGTGAGCAGCCAGCTGCCCTCAATCCACCAACACTGTAGATTCCTGGTAGTTCATGGGCCATTGTTTGAGAATCGTCAAGTCTGGAGAGGCAAGGTAAAGCTTGGGGGGAGGGGGAAAGGAGGGGCTGTCCAAACTAAGGAAATGTGATGACAAAGGAAAATGTAGGTCATAGGCTTCCCCACCACAAATCCCAAATATCTACTTATCTGAAGTTGGCCCAGCACTTCACTCTCCCCATCTTCTCCCTTAGGTGCCACCACCCGATGAGCTACCTCCCCAGACACCCTCCTGCCTCTCCCTATCTATCTAACATCTAGACATAGCATCCTAGTTTTGTGCAGCTCCACATCCTACCCTGACTGCTGTTTGGGACAGGATGGGTTTGCTGGTGAGTTTATAAGTTTGTGCAAATTAGCTAATTACATTATCTATAAAATATGACATAGGATGACAGAAGGCTGGGAAGCTTTGTTGCATTAGCCTACAGAACAGGATTGGTCCCTTAAGAGGAGCAATACACTCCTCCCTAATGTGTGTACTGATCAGCCCTAGAAGAGACTGTGCCAGCCCCAAACCCCACCTCCCTATTGTGGGGCAGCCCTATGGTTTCAATGACACGGTCTCACCCACAACGCATTGTCACAAACCTATGTTTTCAATATTCTGGGTATAAAATGCATTGTGTTCAAACTGTAAACAGTACCGGGGAATGATTTTCAGATACATATAGGATCCGTGCTGCTTACTCATTCTGACTTACCGGCAGGAAGCCTTTTTAGTGGAATGAATGAATTCACATTTTCCATGTATACAGTAATCATTGAAGCTTTCTGAACAAGGCATGTGGTTCCCAACATAAATGTCTTCAAAATGATCACTGGCATCTTGAAAACAAACACAAAGAGATTTAGTAAATATACAAAACAAATGCAAACATAACATCCTTCCAAAGCCTTTGGTGGTGACAGGACTAAGAATTAATAAAGCACTGGCTTAGAGCTCAAGTTTCACGGAAGCCTGTGTGATTTTAGCAGCACATTCACTTGAAAAAATTACTTCTACATCTGCTGCTGCCATGGGCTTCCTAAACTGGAAAAAATCTTTCTGACAAAGAATCAACATGTTGTACAGGAGGGGCAGAAGTTCTAGAGTGGGGGAGTGTCTAGAAAACAGCTGGTAGACAGCCAGACAGAGCACATGGCTAGGGGAAAGCTGAATCTCTGTCAGCGGAGAAAGAAAGCTAAAGAGTTAAGCAAAAGGCGTTACAGCAGCTGCTGGCTTACAAATCAAAAGAAAGCTTGATAAAGCCCTCATTTGACTTCCTCTGTCACTGTAGTTGAAGAAACCACAGTAGATGTCCTAGAGAAAGACAATCTTGGTGAGGAAAGCTTCCGAACACCAAGGGAATCTTAAAATACTCGCCTGTCTAGCTTTCATTTGTGTTTCCACAATAGTTTTACGCATCTGTTGATAATTAAAACCATGCAAAGAGCTGTTCATCTGCAGATCATAGTGTCTCCCTCCATGTGCCTGTGCAGTGAGGAGTGTCTGAGCAGAGAAGTTTGTATCTGGCTCTGTATGCCTCTAAAGTTCAGGGATCTTAAGAAATGAAGTTTTGTTTTGGGCCCATTTCTAGACACGAAAGCTGAATCTGCAGCATCACGGTCATTCCCATGGCAACAGATTACGGCACAAACAATTATGTGCAACGAAGCAAAGGAGAAACTGGACTGTGAGGGAGAAAGTTCCCATAAAAGCATAGATATCTAAAATAATAGCAAAAGGAAGAGAGAAGACAACTGGTTTTTGTATAAATGTTTTCTTTTTTGATGCGCTCCTGAATAAAAATAGTACTTAAATCGAAGATGGAGACAATGGGAAGCTTGTTGCTTATTTCATGCCTTAAAAATGAATAGAACACTTATTTGCACATTTACTAAGAAAAAAAGTTTAACATCAACATTTACCATTATTAATTAACATTAATATAAGAAACATACAGGGACCTGGAAATCAAAGGAACTATATAAGAAGTATTCTCTTGTCCTAGAAGAATGAGAATTGATTAAATCATGTCAATGTATAAAATAATTGAGCGAAAATACACAAACATGGCAAAGAAATTGCTATGTTATGCAAAAGATATTGCCCTGCAGAGTTCAGACTTCTTCAGGCACGATCCCTGCCTTTGTAAATGCCTGAAAATGGCTACTTACACATCTGGTGCTATATAAATAATAAAGAACTGCATTGTTATCACTCAAGAAAACTGTGCCATCTTCCAGGCTAGTTTACTGACAGTATTATCTTAATAACATTGATAGATACGGCATTTCTTATCCAAGGATTTCAAAGGAAGTTTGCAGATATTAACTAATCAGGTTGTAACTCCTCCAGAGCCAGAACTGAGTGTGTATTTTAACGTGTCTGATGCAGGAAGGCACTGATCCTGATTGGGAAAGTGATCTGAGCAGGTTATTACATACATGAACCCCAAAGAAGCATCTGGGGGCACCCAAGTGGATCAGGAGCATGCACTATTGTCAGAACAGTGAGTGACAAAGTCATGAGTGGAAGCCACTACCCATTACTGCAGAGATGAACAGAGATCTGGAGAAAAGCAAGACAGGATTACAAAAGAAAACTAAAGGCCTAGAGTTATCAAGAGATAATGGAAAGACCAGAGAGCCAGAAAGGACAAAAGAAGCCCTTCCGGAAGATCTGTTCCAAAAGAACTTCTTTCGACAGAGTGCGTCCACACACAAAAAAGAGGATCAAAAGATAGACCTGTTCTTTCAAAAGAGAGCATCCACACAGCTCCCGCTCTTTTGAAAGAACTGGCCAGGGATCGAAAAATCAGGTGCCATGAGAACTGCCCTTTCACAAGACGGGACCTGAGGAGCATCTACACGCATTTTCTTTCAAAAGCAGCTTCTGAAAGAAGGTGTTCTTCCTGAAACGGGAGTGGAAGAGCACTTTCAAGAGAAGCACCGTGTTCTTTCAAAAGAATGATTTTTGTGTAGAGATGCTGTGCCAGATCTTTTGAAAAAGCCTCCTTCTTTCAAAAAATCTTTCAAAAGAACTTGTTAGTGTAGACACAGCCAGAATGATCTCCCCTACTCTCCTCTATCCTTCCCCTGACTATCACATCAGCTGTTGAAACTGCCCCTCTCCAGAATAACCAGAGCCTTTCAGTAGCCAGCTCACTCTTCAGCAGAACCCTTCTGAACTCCAGGCCTGGAATAGATCGAGCCCAGCCTATGCGAGAACTTGGTCTGGCAACAATGGAAAACAGCTAATAGCAAGAGTGTGGGATTATGAATTTGGTCCCTGAAGAGATGAGGTGGGATCATATGGACTCAGTGAAAGTAGCTAGCTCTCAAGTGGCATTGACCTGGCCAGTTTTCTGAATGTATCACCATCTCCATACAAACACAGGCTTTATCAAGAACTCTGAGAAAATCTAACTAGTCTAATGATAGATCTGTTTGTCCTTCCATAAGCATTGCATACAGTGCCATATAGGAAATTATTAGCTAAACTGGAGGAGATGGGGTATAGTATAAGAACAGTAAGGTAGATAAAGAACTGACTAAAAGGGAGGTAACAGGTTGTGCTGAAAGGTAAATGACCAGGCTGGAGTGAGGTTACTTGTGGAATTCCTCAAGGATCTGTTTTGGGACCTATATTAAGTATTTTCATTAGTGATCTTGGCACAAGAAGTAAGAATGTGCTAATGAAATTAGCTAATGACACAAAGTTGAGAGGCATCATCCAAAGAGAGGAGGACTGGAATAGCCTAGAGGAAGAATTAGATCACCCTAACTAGAGTAACAGAAACAGGATGAAATGTGATAGTACAAAGCACAAAATCATGCTCTCAGGGCCAGATAGCAAAATTTTCTGCTCAGCAGTTGTCAGTGACAGAGAGGGAGAAGGAAACAGCAAATTATTTGATCACAGCCTGACTATGAAACACCACGTTGACGTGGTTGTGAAAGATGAAAATGTGACCTTAGGAAGTAGCAGGTGAGATATTTCTAGCAGGGCTAGAGAAGTATTACTGCCACTGTGTAAGACACTGAATAAACCTCATCTGGAATGCCGTATACAGTTCTGGGTATCCATGTTCGAGAAAGGTGACTTCAGCCTGGGAAAAGGCATTGAAAAGGGCTGCTACAATGTAGGGTGTGTCTTGTGAGGGGAGGTTGGAAGAGCTCGGCTTATTCAGCTTAGCAAAAAGAAGGCTCAGAGGGAATATGATTGCTCTCTGTAAATACGCTGTGGGGTGAGGGACCGGGCTTGGGCATTGGAGGGTGAACACCAAGGTAAGTGAAGGGTTACCGAAATTAAAGAGGAAAACATTGGCACAAGAACATACAGACTGATAAAACTGATGATGAGTAAACTTCAAATGGAATTAGAAAGAGCCTCCTAATCATCGGAGGAATGAAAGTCTGGAACGGGTTCCAAGTAGGAGTGTGTGGAGAGAGGGGACAGCCACCTAACTGGTTTTAAGACAAATCCTGATAAATGTACGCGTGGATTATACGGGGAGGTTGCCTGTGATTGCAGGGCACTGGGCTTGATTAAGGAAGTATCTTTCAGTTCTAATTCCCCGCACCCTTCATTTCTTGCTAATTCTGCTGATAAATGTCCCACGTGGACTCACTGGCTCACCCAATGCTGAATTACAAGCAAGCCAGCGATGCACATGCTCCCTTGTATTCACCAACATTTCTAATTAGATTGTAAGCTTCTCTACTCACTTCCTTCTCACCATTACACAGTGGCATCTGCATTTCAAATGTAACATAAACAAGGTCCAACACAGGCAGCAGCAGCAGGTTTGGTCCATCTATTTTACAAGGCTAACCTACTTTTTAACCACGTGGTTCGTGCGCTACGGTTCAACAGGTGCAGAGCAGCAAGTACTGCACCCGTCAACTGTTCAGAGTGGACGAGGAAAGCTGGGCACGGGGGCTTGTGTCGTTTGTACAGAAGTCCTATTTTTACTGCCTTGAGCCAGCTGAAGCACTGGCACAGCAGTTGGAAGGCTCCTAATCCCCTAACCTGCGAAGTGCAGAGGGGAGCACGGTATCTCAGGAAAACACACCCGACAGCTTAGAATAGCCTTAGCTAGTGCTCATCAGAGACGGCGTGACAGTGCCATAGGACAGCAGCTGCCCACTGCGCAGCTGGTTGCAAAGCATATGAGAAAGGACGAGTACATTACCTTTCACCTCTGGTCGATATTGCATTCCATCATCTTTCTTGCCTACTGAGCTGGTGTCATCTGTTTCTATATGATAAAGAAGGCACCTGTTTAGAAATGTTTATATCCTGGCCGTTATTGGAGTATTACAATGTAAGAAGTTGATTTTTGAGCAGATAATGTAGTTACAGGCATTCTGTCGCACTCATTATTTTTAAAATACAGTAAACCCTCGATTTAATGGACTAATGGAGGGGGTGGGGGGGTCCATTAAACCCAGCTGTCCATTAAATCGGAGGGTTTACTGAGACCCACCCCTGTCAGACTCCCCCAGCCCCAATCTCACTTCCGCACCCATCCAGAAAAGAATGCCTGCTACTGTTGCAGAAGCCAGAGCCCGGTGCCATGGCTGGAGCCAGAGCCTGGTGCTGCACGTGGCTGGAGGAGGCCCCATGTGGGGGGCCCCGCGCTGCACGGCTGGAGGCAGCCCCACATGGCTGGAGTTGCCCCCTTTGAAGCTGTCCCTACACCATGTAGCTGGAGGGAGCCCCATACAGGGGGCCCCAAGCCACGCACCTGGCATGGGCCATGCGACTGGAGGTGCCGGACTCCCCTGCATGGCTAGAGGAGCCACCGCCACCACCAGACCCGCCACATGCTCCTCCCACCAGGGGTGGGGGTATGTGAAAGTGCCGTCTGCCCATGCACATGCCCCACACCTGGTGGGAGGAAGTGTGGTGGCTCTGGCAGCTGTGACAGTCCAGGCAGGAGTGGCTTCGGCGGCTTGGGTAAGTCGCTTACGTTCTTGTGGGGGACGGGGTGGGAGTGGGGCGAGGCAGGGCAGGGTGGGGCGGGAGGAATTTAGGATTTTACGAGTCCTGGCTAAGTGGGCTTCAGGAACAATGGGGATCTGGTGGATATCCATTGTTCCCAAGGTCCGCTAAATTGGGTTCCATAAAATCGAGGGTTTACTCTACACATTTTTTCTCAACCTAGAGCACAGGGATAGAGACATAATATACATACAACACAAGCAAATAAGTAAACAGATAAATACATAAATATTGTGGGTGGCAATTAGTGAAGATCGGCCAATGTAAGTACAAAAATAAAATAGAATTAACAGATCTGACTGGACCCTTTATGTGGCAAGATACAATTCTAATGAAAATTAAAACCACAACTACCTGAGCAGTATCCAAGGTGCCTTATGTCAATCTGTTCTTGCTTCAAACATGACGCTTCTCGAACAAAACACGGATTGCTGTAAGAACTCCCATCAGAAGCACATACAGGATTAAGACTGTACCCACTGCAGTCTATATTACATACACACCTGTTAATAAAAACATACGACATCAAACGAATACAGTTAAATAAAGTTGTGACTTGACTAAATGTTTGTTCATACAGTAGCACCAGCTCTGAGACATGGGAGAAAAATCTCTTATGTTTGGATACCATGGAATTTCCTGCAGTTTCAGTATTTCAGACAGAGTGTATACGAGGGTGGATAGAAGCTACCGAGCACCTCTCAACATTTTATTGATGGTCTCCTGGGTTTAATACTATATTCAGCTTACTGGTTAGTTTAATTACAAAAAACATCATTTAAACAATGAAACAATCTAGTCCATTGTTTACTTCCATATGTGGGTAAAACCAAAGAAAGACTGTCTATTGTTTTTGGCAAAGAAAACTAAACAACTGTTTGGGGAGGGGAAAACTACATATTTTTAATCTGACTGACTGAACAGAAGCAAAAAGCTTGGTCAACTTTATTTCTTCAACAAGCCGTTCATTTATGCCTTTGAAAACTCACAGTGGCTCACTATGATGTATTTAAAATGGAATGATGAAATCTGGATTA
This sequence comes from Carettochelys insculpta, assembly GCF_033958435.1. Taxonomy (NCBI): domain Eukaryota; kingdom Metazoa; phylum Chordata; order Testudines; family Carettochelyidae; genus Carettochelys; species Carettochelys insculpta. The sequence goes on along the minus strand of NC_134138.1, from coordinate 160,542,947 downwards.
TTTCATAATGTATCCAATTAACATATTTCTAGTTTCAGGCAGAGAACACTTTTTGTCATTTGCAACAAAGGAACCATAGGTATAAGAGGAGAGAAAAGATGTACTGTACCTAAGCTCCCATCCCACACGATGGCAAGATTGGCTCTCCACCAGAAACCTATATAGTCTAGGAGACGCTGCCTTTAAATGATAAAGTTCTGCTGTGGAGTTCTGCAGTGAATCGCTACTCAAGCATGACACTTTACCTCAGAGACACGGTCCTGGAAAAGCTAAATAGTGCTGAAGTCTCTGTTACTCTCTTGTTTATATAACTCAATAAAACTAATACTGCAATTTTTAACTTAATAAACAGCTTGTTTTTAAAGGGTTTGTTCTATGTTTTCCTTGCTGCAGTGCATCTGCTGTTGTGCCTCAGGGGGATGGCACACCACAAAACAAAGGAGCTGGGCGACAGAATTTCTGCGTCCAGAGTATCTGTTGTGGATAAAACTGCTCACAGTTGGCCTGCTCATGCGTGGTAGGAGGGAGGAGGGAAAGCATGCTAAGGAAGAGAGTTGGCATGGCCATACATCCTTAGTTATGGGGAGACACCTTCCCCCACTCCTTACCCACAGTGCAGTCTGTGGGCAGTGGCATGAGGCTGAGTTAGAAAACTGAGCTGAATGCAAGATGTACTGCTTTAAATCATTGCTCCGCTGCCCCTAATTGAACACTGAAAAAATGGAAAACTGATATTAGAATTGCCTTCAGTGTCTACACCAAATGCTAATGCAACTGTTTGGTGCCAGTAAGGTTCTCTGAACAAGACAAGCCAATCTTTGGACTTAGTTTTACTATTAGCTCTTTCTCCTCCTCTCTTTCTGTGAACAGCATTTTTTTTTGATAAAGAACAGTGTGCGCACCCAGGAAGTTTATCCCGGCCTTAGACATTATTTGTTCCAGTGGTATTCCCTGTACATAAATTGGGTATGATTTTTTAACATGCATCCATTTTGATTGTAATTTCAAATTGAGTGGAAGCTGCATAATTACATATTTTAGTATTTCAGGTTGCCTTAAAACATTTGTGTAACTGTTAAACACTATCATATAAAAAACAGATTCTTACTATTACTTCGAAATGCCCAACTAAAATAGGGATGCCTATGAAAGCTAACACTGGTAAAATGTTTATGCTTACATTTATATAGGCTCCCATATAACTGTAACAAACAAGGGATTTATATACACATAAGGATTTAATATATCTGGCACTAAATAAGAGGCCAGCAGATAAGCTGTTTTACTGTTCCCACGGGTTGACATTGCTGCTAAGTGTGTTTCAGCTGTTGTTTGTTTGGCATTGGCCACCATGTCACCAATATTTGCATCACTTTCACCCATTCTTGACAAAGAATACAGTGAGGGATGTATATACCATGTATAACACGTATAGGTGCACACACAAACATATATAACTGCTGTTCCTAGACAAAAAACCCTGCATCAATATGCAACTTCAGATCAGGCACACACAAAAAAAACGAACTCTGGCCTGTAGTCATGTCGTACAGTAACCATACAATTATATTAACACATTTCAGTCTCTGTTGTCTCCAATGATGTGAAACTGATTTTTAAAACATTAAAGCCGTGTCTACACGTGCACGCTGCTTCGAAGTAGCGGCACTAACCTCGAAATAGCGTCCGTCACGGGTACACGTGTTGGGCGCTATTTCAATGTTAACATTGATGTTAAGCGGCGAGACGTCGAAGCCGCTAACCCCAAGAGGGGATAGGAATAGTGCCCTACTTCGATGTTCAACGTCGAAGTAGGGACCATGTAGTCGTTGCGCGTCCCACAACATCGAAATTGCGGGGTCCTCCATGGTGGCCATCAGCTGAGGGGTTGAGAGACGCTCTCTCTCCAGCCCCTGCGGGGCTCTATGGTCACTGCGTGCAGCAGCACCTTAGCCCAGGGCTTCTGGCTGCTGCTGCCGCAGCTGAGAATCCATGCTACATACACAGGGTCTGCAACCAGTTGTCGGCTCTGTGGATCTTGTGTTGTTTAGTGCAACTGTGTCTGGGAGGGGCCCTTTAAGGTAGCAGCTTGCTGTTGAGTCTGCCCTGTGACCCTGTCTGCAGCTGTGCCTGGCACCCTTATTTCGATGCGTGCTACTGTGGCGTGTAGACGTTCCCTCGCAGCGCCTATTTCGATGTGCTGCTGTGCAATGTCGATGTTGAATGTCGACGTTGCCAGACCTGGAGGACGTGTAGACATTATTCATCGAAATAGCCTATTTCAATGTAGCGTTCACATGTAGACGTAGCCTAAAACATCTTCCTGGTGCTGGTACAAGTCAAAGTCATTTGAGGGTTTTCACCATGCACTTGCATACTTTAGCAAGTTCTGCTGCCTAATAAGGTTGCTTGAACTCTGTATTTCCTAAAGTTTGCAGTGTTTATTCTTGAGATGATTAAAACAAACTTGATTTTTTTTCACCCGACAATTGCAGATATAAACTCTCATTCTTAAATCCTCAATGTGGTCCATGTGTGGGAATTTTCTTTTTATTAATATTATTATCAATAATACAAAAGTAAAGGAATACTAAACAAGAAAGCTAAAAGGAAGGCTATCTTTTGATATTTGTAACGATTCTAGAGCATGCCTGTCAGCTAAGCCGAGTTTTCCACAGCTGTAAATTTCCAGAACTGATCCAGCAGTTTTTGAAGCTGGTCTTCTGTGTGAGACACTACAGCAGCATCGTCTGCCAACAGCATGTCTCTGATGAGGACTTCCCACACCTTAGACTTAGCTTTCAGCCTTGCAAGGTTAAACAGTTTCCCATCAGATCTTGTGTGCAGCAAGATGCCTTCTGTTGAAGATCCAAAGGCATGCTTCAGGAGGAGTGCGAAGAAGATCCCGAACAGTGTCGGAGCAAGAACACATCCTTGTTTGACGCCGCTCCTGATTCTGAAAGCATCCGATAATGCACCATCATATTGGACGGTTCCTCTCATGTCTTTGTGGAACGACTGGATCATCTTGAGTAACCGTGGAGGACAGCCTATCTTGTGGAGCAGTTTGAACAGACCATCCCTACTGACCAAGTCAAAGGCCTTGGTCAGGTCGATGAGGGCTATGTAGAATGGCTTTCTCTGCTCCCTGCACTTCTCCTGCAGCTGTCTTAGAGAGAAGACCATGTCAACAGTAGACCTCTCTGCGCGGAATCCGCACTGCGATTCGGGATGCACCCTCTCAGCAATCTTCTGGAGTTTGCCAAGGATGACGCGAGCGAACAGTTTACCAGTGACGCTTAGGAGGGAGATTCCACGGTAGTTGTTGCAGACAGAAGACCAGCTTCAAAAACTGCTGGATCAGTTCTCCAAAGCGTGCAAGGACTTTGGGCTTACCATCAGCCTAAAGAAGACAAACGTACTTGGCCAGGATGTTGCTGAATCCCCATCAATCAGCATTGACAACTATACGTTAGAGGTCATCCACGAGTTTGTTTACCTCGGGTCCACCATCACTGACACCCTGTTGTTGGACACTGAGCTAAATAGGAGGATCGGAAAAGAGGCCACAACTCTGTCCAGACTCAGCAAGAGTGTGGAATAACAACAAGCTGTACACTCACACCAAAATGCAAGTCTACAGAGCCTGCATCCTCAGCACCCTCCTTTATGGCAGCGAGACTTGGACCCTGTATGCCCTCCAGGAAAAGAGGCTGAACGTCTTCCACTTGCGCTGCCTCAGGTGCATCCTTGGAATATCATGGAAGGACAGAGTGACCAACACTGCCGTCCTTGAGCAAGCTGGAATCCCAACCATGCACACCCTCCTGAGGCAGCGTTGACTCCGCTGGCTTAGCCACGTCCACAGGATGAATGATGGAAGGATTCCAAAAGACATCCTGTATGGTGAGCTAGCCTCTGGCAAAAGACCTCCCGGACGCCCCCAGTTGCGCTACAAAGATGTCTGCAAGAGAGACCTCAGAGAGGTAAACATAGAGCTGGACAACTGGGAAGAACCAGCAGATGACCGCAGCAGATGGAGGCAGGGGTTACACAAGGGCCTTCAGAAGGGCAAGATGAAGCTCAGACAGCTAGCAGAGGAGAAGCAAGTGCACAAAAAGCACAATAAGGACTTGCCAGACACCCACCACATCTGCAAGAGATGCAGCAAGGACTGTCACTCTCGTGTGGGTCTTCATAGTCACAATAGACGCTGTAAATGAAGTCCTCAATTGAAACTTTAAAGGGCGCGATCCATAGTCTATGCAGACTGAAGGATGCCTACTACTAAATTTCCAGAGCAGCACAAATGGTGTGCAGTTATAAGTAATATGCAATTTATGCACTAATATAAATGTCTGGGATACCTGGCCTCGCTAAAAATGTATTACTTAATTTGTGAACAAAATAATTCCTAGGCTAGGAAACTGTGGACCTCAATGGCCGCGTGTACACGTGCCGGCTACTTCGAAGTAGTGGCGCCAACTTCGAAATAGCGCCCGTCACGGCTACACGTGTTGGGTGCTATTTCGAAGTTAACATCGACGTTAGGCGGTGAGATGTCGAAGTCGCTAACCCCATGAGGGGATGGGAATAGCGCCCCACTTCGACGTTCAACGTCGAAGTAGGGAACGTCTAGTCGTTGCGCGTCCCACAACATCGAAATAGCGGGGTCCACCATGGCGGCCATCAGCTGAGGGGTTGAGAGACGCTCACTCCAGCCCCTGAGCTCGATGGCGGCTGCGTGCAGTGGCCCCTTAAAGCTCCCCGCCCCCTGCCTTCCTGTGCAGGAAGCTGAGAGAGCGTGCAGGCAGCAGCATTGCCACTCGGCTATCCTGCACGCTCCTCCGTGCCCACACACCCCCACCCGCCGCGATGGCCGCCCCCCAGCCCCCAAAGAGGACCCCCCACAAGGGGAGCCAGGGCTCACAGCCCAGCAGCCAGGCAGGGAAACGGCAGCAGGGCCCCTCCTGGATGGAGGCCGAGCTTCGGGACCTGCTGGGGCTCTGGAGTGAGGAGGAGGTGCTCCAGGTAATGGGGAGCAAGAGGTGGAACGCGGATGTGTTTGCTCGGCTGGCCGAGGGCCTGGCCGCCCGGGGTCACCCTGCCCGCACTCTGGATCATGTCCGCAGTAAAGTGAAGGAGCTGCGGCAGGGTTACGCCCAGGCCCGGGATGCGGCTGGCCGATCTGGGGCCTCCCCCGTCACTTGCCCCTTTTACAGGGAGCTCAGGGACATCCTGGGCCCCCGGCACACCTCCTCCCCTGCAGCCACGCTTGATACCTCGGCCGACGAGCCCCAGCAAGCTCCGGAGGCGGAGTCCACCCCGGAGGCAAGCCCCGCACCCCGGGGGCCCTCCCAGGAGCCCACCCCTGGGGCACCGGAGGAGGAGGAGGAGGAGGGGGAGTCCTCCTCCAGAGACGCTGGCCTGCGGATCACCATCCCATCGCGGAGCTCCAGCCGGGCGTCCACCCACAGGGTGTCCCCCGACCATGGGAGTGGACCATCAGGTATGTACCCCCCCGGTGCACACCCCCAGGGTTGAGGGGCGGGGGTAATAGATATGACTAGGGCCCTCCACATGCCCAGATGACCATGGCCCCCAGGACAGCAGTGGCATGTCCCTCAGAAGAGTGAATCAGCCCCTGCCCCCCAGCACGACAGTGCCATGCCCCATCCCCGGGGCTGGGGGGAGCGGAACCTCTAGGGTTCCCCGGGGGGAAGGGGTGGGACACCCAGCAGCAGCAGCAGCATCTCCCGGGGACAGGTATGGGGAACCAGCAGCAGAGGGGTGGGGGGACAAGGGCCACGGTTCGGGGCCCACACTAACGGCTGTCTCCACTCTTCTTCCCCCGCTCCTGTGTTCCGCAGCTGCACCATCAGAAGGACCGGAGAGTGCCGGCGAGGTGTCAGTGGTCCCGGACAGCCCACCGGGGCCATCACTCCAGGCCAGCCCCTCGGCGGAGGACCGACCAGCCCCATGGCGGGGAAGATGGTGGACCCAGCACCATCACCCGACGGCGACGGACCCCCAGCTGCTGGCCATCCACCGTCGGCAGCTGAAGGTCGCCAAGCAGCGGCTGCGGGTGGAGGAGCGCCGCCTCCAGCTGCAGGAGCGGGCGCTGGCCTGGCGCCAGGAGGCATGGGGGGCCTTCATGCGGACCTTCAACCATATTGCCGACTACCTGGCCCCCCATGCCGCGCCGGCCGCCGCTGCACCCGCCCTGCCTGCTCCACCCGCTGCACCGTCCGCCGTCGCACCGCCACCCGCCACTGAGGGCCCTTCTGCCGAGGGGGACCTGGGGCCAGCTGACACCCGCCAGCCATATCTATTGGTCCGCCCAGCCCCCAGCCAGCCCTGGCCAGGGCTGAGGCCGAGGTGTGGGTCGCGGCCGCCCACCCCCAGCACTGGACATTAGGGGGAGTGGGGCCCAGGATGTGACCCCCCTCTTTGTATATATTCCCCCCAGTTTAATGTTATTTTGTAAATAGTTTTTATATTAGACCCCTGTTGCTATGCTGATCCTTGCCCCCCCACGTACACAGTTCTCCCCTTCCTTGTCTTCCCCTTTCATCTTATCCTTATTTATAATACATATATACATATAAGTTTGATTTTGCCTGTAAATAGTTAATCTTGATAATAATAATAAGAGTTCTACAGATATTTGATTTGACGAACAAATGTCTGCTTTTATTTACAAGAAAAGTGGGGGGGGTGCTCTTGGGTGGTCTGTGGTGTGGGCGTAGGGGCAGGGAGTGTTGTGGAGGATGGGGGAGGTGCAGTGGGGGGCCTGCCAGCATTCACCTGACGGCCTCGTCGAACTGGGCCCGCAGGGCCTCCTGGACCCGGATCCCTTCGGGGTCCACCTGGTGACTGGGGGCAGCGGGTGGCTGCACATCGGCCCTGCCGGCCTCCACAGCCCAGCCCTGAAAGAAGGCTTCCCCTTTGCTCTCCACCAGGTTGTGTAGGGCGCTGCACGCGCCCACAATCTGGGGGATGTTGGTGGGGCCCGCATCAAGGCAGGTGAGGAGACACCTCCAGCGCCCTTTGAGGCGCCCAAATGTGCGCTCTACCACCTGGCGCGCATGGTTCAGGTGCAGGTTGAAGCGCTCCTGGCTGGCTGACAGATGGCCCGTGTAAGGGTGCATGAGCCAGCGCAGGAGGGGGCATGCCGCATCTGTGATGACGCAGAGGGGCATGGTGGTGTCCCCCACAGGGATCTCCCACTGGGGGATGTAGGTCCCCGCCTCCAGCCGGTGGCACAGGCCCAAGTTCCGGAATACCCAGACTTCATGGGTGTTGCCAAGCCAGCCCACATACATGTCCAGGAAACGGCCCCGGCTGTCCACCAAGGCCTGGAGGACCACTGAGTGGTAGCCCTTCCTGTTTAAGTAGCGTCCTCCACTGTGCTCCGGGGCGCGGATGGGGATGTGGGTCCCATCCAGAGCCCCGAAGCAACTGGGGAAGCCCAGGGTGGCAAAGCCCGCGATGGCGGCATCCGGGTCCCCAAGCCTCACGAGCCTGTGGAAGAGCAGGGCGTTGATGGCGCGGACAACCTGCAGGGGAAGCACATGGGAGAGCACCAATGAGGGGTGTGCAGGGTGTGTGTGGCCCTCCCCTACCAGGGCCCCCCTCCCCTCCCCTCCCCTGCCAGGGCTGCCTCCCCCTCCCCCCATGGGTCCTCTTACCTCCATGAGGACAGCCCTGATGGTGGCCTTGCCCACGCCAAACTGCTGCCCCACGGATCGGTAGCTGTCTGGAGTGGCCAGCTTCCAGACAGCGATGCCGACCCGTTTCTCCACACTGAGGGCACGCCGCATGAAGGTGTCCTGGTGCCTCAGTGCAGGGGTGAGCCACTGGCATAGCTCCAGAAATGTCTGCTGGCTCATGTGAAAGTTCTGGAGCCAGCGGTCGTCGTCCCACTCTCCGAGCACCAGCCACTCCCACCAGTCGGTGCTCGTGGGGTACCTCCACAGCCAGCGGCGTATGAGGCGGGGGGGGCGGGGTGCTGCAGGGTTGGGGATTGCATCCTCCTCCCCTGTGGGGAGCTCCTCCTCCGTGGCAAGGATGTGCTCAGCTGCCTCCTGCATGGCATGGAGCAGGGTCAGCACTGCTTCTACAGGGGCGGCTGGGTGGACCTCTGGCTGCTGCTGCTGCTGCTGCTGCTGCTGGGGGTCCATGACTGCGTCGCTTGAGGTGTGTGTGCCTATGGCTCTGCAGACCGCGTGCTGTGCAGGCTGCGTGTGTCTGGGAAGGGCCCTTTAAGGGAGCGGCTAGCTGTTGCCCCGGAAGCGCTAGTCCGTCCTGTGACCCTGTCTGCAGCTGTTCCTGGCACCCTTATTTCGATGTGTGCTACTTTGGCGTGTAGATGTTCCCTTGCAGCGCCTATTTCGATGTGCTGCTGCCCAACGTTGACGTTGAACGTCGATGTTGCCAGCCCTGGAGGACGTGTAGACGTTATTCATCGAAATAGCCTATTTCGATGTCGCTACATAGAAATAAGCTATTTCAACGCAGCGTGCACGTGAAGACATAGCCAATGGCTGTAGCTGAGAGGCTATACATATTAACTTATTTATATTTTGATCTAAAAGCCTGGAGGAAGATGAAAGGAATTTGGGGATGAGAGGTGTGAGTGCAGGACTTTGTGGAGTACCTTGCAAAATTTGTATGCATTTATAAATTAACAAATGAGCTTGTAAATTATTAGAAAAATGATCTGTATTCAAAGGCTCAATACTTCATGCATAACAAATAATTCCCATTTTAAGTTCAAAACTCAACAAAAGCTTAACTCTGGAACAACAACTTGCAACGCCAGCATATTTGTACTGGTGGATTAGTAATAGTGCCCATTATTGAGATTGCCCAATATTTTCCTTTAGTAGATGTTACAACTGCTTACACCCTTGCCAAACTTTAATTATTTGGACTGAAATTTTCCACTCCAGGTGTCTGCTTCCACCGGAATTGTTTTTTGAAAGCTCTAAACAGTGGTGGGCAACTTGTGACTTCAGGGCCACATGTGGCCCATCGGGCTTTTATGTGTGGCCCACAAGATATTTTGTTTACTGCTGCCCCTAGGCAGGGTTGCCAGATTCCACTGGTTTCCACCCAGATAGTTTTCTTCCCTAACAGTGTTACTAAAGTGACATGGACATAGAGCAAAGGCACGTGAAGTGAGGTGTGTGCTGATGGCACACAGCATTGACTGTGAGTGCTATGAGCTCCCTCTGCATCCAATTCCTGCTCACATTTCAGTCAGCACATCCCACAAGTTCTGGGTGCGCAAGTACAGCGAGCAAAACTACTCTATCCAAGCAGACTGTTTCGGTTATGCCAATCCTGCAGCCCCCTGAGAGGAAGGAGGGCCACTCATGCCACCCAAGGGGCCCATTGCTGCTCTGAACCCCCATGTCACTAGCTGCCCCGCACCCACCTTCCCTGGCCTGGCCAGAAGCCAGGCTGTGGTAAAAGCGATGCAAGGAGCCTGGGTTGCTGTGGGGAGGGTCTGGGTATCCCTGGAACAAGGGACTGGTGGCAGTTAGGGCATGGTGGGTGGAGCGGGGAGATTGGTGCTCAAAGTGAGGGGTTGGGGAAAGCTAAGGCCCTGAGAAGGTGGCACCTATTCCTCTACACCAGGGTCAGCTCTTAACCTTCTCTCCCATCCATCAGCTGAGCTCTTCCAGCAGCAGCTGCTCTTCCCTCTCTTCCAGCAGTGGAAGCTGGTTACTGTGGTAACAAGGCTTTTGGTGTCTTGTTGGCAGTACTAATCGGACGCTGCACAGGTCCCCTTTCCAATGGACTATCCAGTCAAAAACCAGACACTCAGCAAATCAAGGGGAATCTGGGACTGTGCTCCTGGTAGACAGAGAGGTATTGGCTGGGCAAGTGGACTGAGACTGGGAATTGGAATGGGGAAAAATGGGGTGGAACTGGGAACCAGTAGATGGTGGGAGACTGACTGGAGAGGAAGCTGGGGAGTATGGTGATGGTGGTGAGGGAACTACTCCTTTGGCAATTAGTCTACAGACTCAGGCTGAGAATCAGTGAGCCGGGAGGGAGCATGGGGCTGGGAGACACAGACCTAAGGATGGGTGGGGCTGCACTGGAAGAACTGGGCCTGGCTGGGCAACACGATAGGGACAAAGAACTAGTGAGGGGAACACTGAGTGTGGATGAGAATCCCATGGAAGATTAGGCCTGGGACCCAAGGAGGATATGGAATGAGGGAGAAGAGAGGTCTGTCTGACATCTTCTGTGTGAGGGACTGATTTTCAATAATCTACTAATCTGTTATTTTGACCTTTGTTTTGCGAATTTTGAGAACAACATTTAGTTTTGGTGGGCAGTGTCTTTACATACCTCTGCAGAATCCATGCCTCGTTAGCTATCAGGATAGAAAATCTGAAGCTAGTAGGCAGCCAATTCAAAGAAAAATAATTGCTATATTCTACATTATTTAAATAAGTAGAGCTATGCCAATGTTAACCACCAGTATAGACAGTGCTGAGATAACAGAACTATTCTTCTGTAGACCTTGCTATCATCTCTCAGGGAGATGGACTAGCTATGGTGATGAGTACATGATGGATTAGCAGTCCACGTAGGTTGCATCTACACTGAAGTGCTACTGCAGTCCTGCAGAGATGCCTCCGTAGCAGATTAAGTGTAGACCTAGCCTGAGTAAATGACTCATCAGCACCAAGCAGGTCACACAAATTAGAAACTCTGCGTGAAATCCTGGACCTACTCAGGTCAACGATGTTTTGCCACTGTTAGCACTGAACCAGCTGTCTGAAAATACAATAGCCCTGCTAGCAGGCTCATCTGCAAACTACACAATAGGAATTGACAACAAGCTTGAGCTTCCCCCCTTGCCACCCCCCGCAGAAAAAAACAATCAAACAAATGAAACAACTTGGGCAGATGAGTAATTGTGCAACACTATCCTCACAAAGAACAGAATGAAGCAGCTCAAGATTAATTCCATGTAGTCCTGATAGGAATCACAAAAGTGTCAAAGGAACCTTGGGTGAAATCCTGGTCCCTCTGAAGTCAAGCACTGCTTTGCCACTGAATCTAACAAATCCAGGACTTGAACCCCTTGGGTTGTGGCTACATTTGCGTTCCTCTTTCGAAAGAGGCATGCAAATGAGGTGAATCCAAAATGCAAATGAGGTATACATTTGCATATTTGGCACCTCATTTGCATATTCTAATTTCAAAAGAGCTTCTTTCAAAAGAAGAAAGCCAGTGTAGATGCTGCTCTTTCGAAAGTAAACCCATCTTCGAAAGAATCCTTCTTCCCTTTATTTAATGGGAAGAAGGATTCTTTCGAAGATGGGGTTTACTTTCGAAAGAGCAGCATCTACAACTGGCTTTCTTCTTTCGAAAGAAGCTCTTTCAAAATTAGGATATGCAAAATGAGGTGCCAATATTCAAATTTATGCCTCATTTGCATTTTCAATTTACCTCATTTGCGCACCTCTTTTGAAAGAGGAATGCAAGTGTAGACGCACCCCTGGTGTTTAGCAATATAGAAACCACCAGCCCAATCTCAGGAAAGAAAACAAAGCAAAACAAAGCTATTGACACTTGATCTTCAGCCACCACTAAGGGGAGATCAGACAGCTCAACTAGTTTCTGTACCACACCCTACTTTGAAACTGGATAGAGTGGGGTGGTAGGGATGGCTAAAGGAAACTGAGGAATCCAAATATTGCAAGAACAGTTTCACTTCAATCTTCTCGTCAGTTTTAACCAGAAGGTTAGAAATGGGTTGACCACATTAAATTATCTATATCAAGAGAAAATTTCTAGAACATGGCTGCAGCACAGTGAGACATGCATATGTCATTGACTGTAACCTTTTCAATATTTTTTTTTCACTATGCAGAAGAAGAAATAGAATCCATCTTGCTTTCTTAGCTGTGCTGGCTCTGAACAACAGAGAATGGGAGAACAGAAAGAAACCTCTTTTTATCACTGAAGTCTGTAGACAGAACTGAATTCACAGAAGCAGCAGATGTGCTAAGTAAAAAAGGATAACTTTTGCTTTTCAGAGTCAAACTGCAGTTTAGATCTGTGGTAATTTTAACTCTAAATGTGTTTGCATTGTGTTTTGAAATCGCAGACGACACTCATTAATGATATTAGTTAAATACAAAAGCACTTCATTTTCTGAGAAAGAAAGAGGGGTATTGTAGTGAGTCAGTATGGCCTCCTGCAGACCCGGAGGCCGGGGAAGCTATGCAGAGGCCCTGGTGGGCGGGGCCGGAGTCAGGAGACCAGAGGCCCGCCCCTCAGAGGGCGGGGCCAAGGGCTAGAAGAGCCAAAGGCGGGACTCAGGAACCATTCAGGGCTGGGCCTCCGGGCAGGGAGGACGTGCCTGCACGAGCTCCTCGGGGCCAAAGGGAGAGGGCCTGCGGCCGCCCGGCCAGGCCGGAGGAGCAGGCCCCCAGAGGCTCCACGCAATCCCGGGTCCGTATGCCCCAAGGAGACTACCCGGACTTCCCGGACCTACCAGGACCTTCCTGCCGGCGGAGACCCCCCCGCCTTGGAAGAGGCCCCGGGAGCGGGCTGCCCCAGAGTCCCGGCGGACCCTTACAACACTCAGACCCAGGACCGCCCTGCGTCTCCTCTATTGCCGCCGCCTGACTACCCTAACGACGTGGTTATGGACGATTGGCCGGAGCCCCCAAAGGTGGATGACCCAGAGGAGACCGACCTAGGAGGACCCCTCGACCAGATGGACTGGGACCTGCCGCCAACAGAGGGTGAGGTAGGAAGTGGCCCGGGGAACGTCGCTCACGAACCAATGGCAGTGTGTTGCAGTCTGGATCCCCACTGCCGGGGTTGCATGTGAGCGACCCCCAGGGCCCCGGGCCGGGTCGCAGTGGAGTGGGAGGGCCTGCGACCCCCTACCCCCTCCCTGACAGGGCCAGCCCCCGCTGAGCCTGTCTGTAAACCCTTGTGTTGCTGCCCCGCCCCAAACTGAGGGCTGGGCCAGTGTTTACCCCTTGTGTTGCTGCCCCGCCCCCAAACTGAGGGTTGGGCCGGTGTTTAACCCTTGTGTTGCTGCCCCGCCCCAAACTGAGGGCTGGGCCGGTGCTTAACTCTTGTGAACTGCTGCCCCGCCCGGGACTGAGGGCCGGGCCCAGAACTGTATTATTACGTGGGACTGCTGCCCTGCCCTGGACTGAGGGCTGGGCCCAGAACTATACAACTTTTGTGAACTGCGGCCCCGCCCTGGACTGAGGGCTGGGCCCAGAACTATACAACTCTTGTGAACTGCTGCCCCGCCCTAGACTGAGGGCTGGGGCCTGTATGGGGGCAGCGGTGAGCCGCTGACTGCCCGAACTGAGTACGGGCTGGTGCCCTAACCCCCTTTTTGTTGCCGCCCGCCCTAGACCAAGGGGCTGGGCGTCACGGGATGTGTTACACGTGGTGGAGAATGTGGGTGCCTGGTCCCCACCCCTGACGTAAGGGGTGAGGAAGTGGGCGCAGACCCACGGAGGGGAAGGTCCCTGGACAGGGAGGGCAACTGTCCGCTATCTTTTTTTTTTTTTTTTTTCTCGCTCCTCTTTTCCTCTGGTGCTTGTTTTGTGGGTTCTTGTATTGCTGCTAACTCTGCTTCCCCAATGGAGATGGACAGGTTACTGCAGTATTTGGCGGAAAGCCAGCAAAAACAGCAAGCTGCCCAACTACAGCAGCAGCAGCAATTAATCCAGCAGCTGGCAGCCCAGCAGCAGCAGCTCCTGACGGACCTGATGGCACAGAGCCAGGAGCACCAGCAACAGTGTCTGCAGCAGTTGGCAGCCCTGGTGCCGTTACCCACCGAGCCACGGCAAGAAGCTCCAGGGGAGGGCCCAGCGTCGGCCCCACCGGTACGCCTGACGAAGATGGGCCCCGCGGATGACCCGGAGGCCTTCTTAGTCACCTTCAAGTGGGTAGCAGTGGTGGTCAGGTGGCCCCGGAGCCAGTGGGCCACATTACTGGCCCCTTATTTGACCGGGGGGGCCCAGACAGCCTACTGGGCTTTGTCGGTGGAAGACGCCCGAGATTATGACCGGGTAAAGGCAGCCGTCCTAGATGCATTGGACGTCAGCCCGGAGACCTTTCGCCGGCGCTTCCGGTCCCTGACCTACGCCCCGAGAGCCCGGCCACGGTGTGTGGCACAGGAGTTGAGGGACGCGTGCCGGCGGTGGCTGCAGCCGGAGGTGAGAACCTCCGCAGAGGTCATGGAGCAGGTTGTGCTTGAACAACTCCTCTGCATCCTCCCACCTCGAGGACGGGCTTGGGTGCAGCGCCACCGCCCTGCCGCCGTGCAAGTTGCTGTGGGCCTCATGGAAGACTTCCTAGCGGCGGAGGAGCCAGAGGCACCCACGGGCCTGGTCCCATCGTCCTGGCCCCCGCGTCGGGGAGCTGGGAAGCCAGAGGAGCCCCGCTCCAAATCGTCCGGCCAGCTGCGGGACCCACCCAATCCGTGTCGGACGACACCCCTGAAGCAGGACCCCGGTAAACCCCAGGGGCGAATGGAGGGGGCTACTAGCACGCGACCACCAGGTCCTAAGGGGCGCCAAACCCAGGGGCGGGCCCAACCAGCGGTAGGACCCTGCTTCAGTTGCGGTCAATGGGGGCACCTCCAACGGGATTGCCTGGAAGGCATCTGTAGTTTTGGCCGAGTGTGGGCGGCTGAAAAGAGGGCGCGACCCCCTCAGGCACCCACAACTACAGTCCCAGTCCTCGTGGGAAACAAAGCCATGATCGCTTTAGTGGACTCGGGGTGCAGCCAGACTCTAATACGACAACGTGCCGGCCTGGAGGCTGACCCCGCTCTAGGGACTATCCGGCTCCAATGTATCCATGGCGATGTGCGCCCTTACCCCAGCGCACGAGTGCCCCTGACAGTGGCAGGGGTGACCCATTATCTGGTCGTCGGCCTAGCTCCCCAACTAGCGTACCCTGTGGTGTTGGGTCGGGACTGGCCAGGCTTCCCAGACATCTTCCGGCCGGCCACGGGACCCAACGAAGAGGCGGCCCCTGTTCTAGAAGGGGACACGCCCAAGGACCCACCCGAGGAGAGTGTGGAGCCGAACCTGGAGTCCCCAGCGGAAAGACCTGCTGAAGGCCCAAAAGGGACCAGACCCGACGACGGGGCAACCTCGGACTTCTGTCGAGATCAAAAAGACGACCCCACACTAAGTCGGGCCTATACTCAGGTGGCGGCCATCGACGGGGTGGCGACAAACCCCCAGCTCATGACACAGTGGCCCCACTTTGAGCTACACCAGGATTGGCTCTACCGGGTGAATCGGGACCCCCAGACCCAGGGCCAGTGGGCACAGCTTTTGGTGCCGAAGTGCCACCGACGAGCCGTGATGAAGCTGGCCCATGACATCCCTGCTGCAGGCCATCTGGGCCAAGAAAAAAACGAGGCCCGAATACTGTCCCGATTCTTCTGGCCCGGGGTCTACCAAGATGTGAAGGACTATTGTAGTTCCTGCCCCGCGTGCCAGCTTGCTGCGCCCCCGCGGGTCCCTAGGGCCCCTCTGATTCCAATGCCAGTGGTGGGGACCCCGTTCGAGCGGGTGGCTATGGACCTAGTGGGCTCGCTCCCTAAGAGCATAGTTGGCTATAAGTTTGTGTTAGTCCTTGTGGACTATGCCACTCACTTCCCGGAGGCAATCCCACTGCGCAATATCACGTCCCGCATCATCGCGGGGGAACTAATGAAGATCTTTGCCCGGGTAGGATTACCACGGGAACTGCTCACGGACCAGGGAACTAACTTCACGTCACGCCTGATGAAACAGGTCTGTGCCCTCCTGGGGATCAAACAGTTACACACTTCCGTGTACCACCCTCAGACAGATGGCCTGGTCGAGCGATTCAACCGCATGCTAAAAGAAATGATGCGCAAATTCCCCCCCAGAAGACCTGCGACGGTGGGATCAGTTGTTGCCCCCCTTGCTTTTAGCCATCCGCGAGGTTCCCCAGTCCTCTACGCGGTTTTCACCATTTGAACTGTTATACGGACGGCGTCCCCGGGGAGTCCTCGACCTGGTGTGAGAGGTCTGGGAACAAACCGCGTCTCCCTCGAAAGGACTGCTGCAATACGTCCTCCAGCTCCAGAAGCACCTGGAACAGGTAGGGACCCTCGCAGAGGAAAATTTGAGAACTACGCAGGTGTCCCAGGCTCGATCGTACAATCAGGAGGCACGGAGCCACAGCTTCGAGCCAGGTGACCGGGTCCTGGTCCTACTGCCGTCCAGCGAATCGAAGCTGTTGGCTAGGTGGCAGGGACCCTATGAGGTTGTTCGAGCCGTAGGGCCGGTCACCTACGAAGTCCGCCAACCCGACCGCCGCAAGAAGACACAGCGGTATCATATTAACCTTTTAAAACCATGGCGGGACCGGGAGGGCTTCATGATAAACCCTTGCCCCCCGGAACCCGAACTAGGACCCCAGGTGCCTCATGGGGAGGAACCTGTACAACCGGCCCTTGGGGCAACGCTAACGGGGGACCAGCGGAAACAGGCCCAGTGCCTCCTCCAGGCGTTCCGAGAGAACTTCACAGCCCTCCCAGGACACACCTCCCTGGTCTGCCATGTCATCTGCACTGAGCCAGGGAAGGTGGTTCGCGACGCCACACGCCCCCTACCCTTTCGGATGCGTGAGGTAGTAGAGGAGGAGGTACAGGCGATGCTGGCCCTGGGAGTCATAGAGCCCTCCCAAAGCGAGTGGCGCAGCCCCGTGGTGCTCGTCCCGAAGCCCGACGGCACCCAGCGGTTCTGCATCGATTTCAGGCGGGTGAATGCAGTCTCCAAATTCGATGCGTACCCGATGCCCCGCGTCGATGAGCTGCTGGGACGTCTGGGGGCCGCCCGCTACTTTAGTACCCTGGATCTCAGCAAGGGGTACTGGCAGATCCCCCTGACACCTTCCTCACGAGAGAAGACCGCCTTTGCGACCCCATCAGGCCTATATCAGTTCACCTGGATGCCTTTTGGTCTCCATGGTGCCCCGGCGACTTTTCAGCGGCTTATGGACCGTCTCCTTCAGCCCCACTGGGACTACGCCGCGGCCTACCTTGACGACATCGTTATATACAGTCGTCACTGGGAGGAACATCTAGACTGGGTGGCCGTGGTCCTTAGGTCTCTGAGGGCCGCGGGCCTAACAATGAACCCAAAGAAGTGCCGGATTGGATGGCAGGAGACGACCTACCTTGGGTATACCATAGAAGGGGGCCGGGTACAGCCCCTCGTGGGCAAGGTACAGGCCTTAGCGGCCTGCCCCCCCCCCCACAGTACCAAGCGGCAGGTACGACAGTTCCTGGGACTGGCAGGATATTATCGACGCCTCATCCCTGAATTCGCCTCAGTTGCAGCCCCCCTGACGCAGCTGTTAACGAAAACCCAGCCACAAAGGGTGGTATGGACTGCGGCTGCCGACAGGGCATTCCGGGCACTGAAACAATGCCTAATATGGGAACCAGTTCTCTACAGCCCCGACTTCACCCGTCCGTTCATCCTGCAGACGGATGCCTCGGGGGTAGGCCTGGGAGCTGTCCTGTCCCAGGAGGTGGACGGAGAGGACCACCCAGTAGTTTACATCAGCCGGAAGCTGTTCCCCAGGGAACAACGCTACGCCGTGATAGAAAAGGAGGCTCTAGCGGTGAAGTGGGCCTGCGATGCCCTTAGGTACTACCTGCTAGGTGCCCCCTTCACCCTAGTTACAGACCATGCACCCTTACAGTGACTGGCGCAAATGAGGGATACAAATGCCCGTATTATGCGGTGGTACTTGGCATTACAACCGTATGCCTTTGACATACGTCATCGGGCAGGTAAGGACCACATAAATGCAGACTTCCTGTCCCGCCTGGGGGAAATGGAAGAGCCCGCCCCCATGGCATGGGAGTAACGGACTTGAGGGGGGGGGAATGTAGTGAGTCAGTATGGCCTCCTGCAGACCCGGAGGCCGGGGAAGCTATGCAGAGGCCCTGGTGGGCGGGGCCGGAGTCAGGAGACCAGAGGCCCGCCCCTCAGAGGGCGGGGCCAAGGGCTAGAAGAGCCAAAGGCAGGACTCAAGAACCATTCAGGGCTGGGCCTCCAGGCAGGGAGGACGTGCCTGCACGAGCTCCTCGGGGCCAAAGGGAGAGGGCCTGCGGCCGCCCGGCCAGGCCAGAGGAGCAGGCCCCCAGAGGCTCCACGCAATCCCGGGTCCGTATGCCCCAAGGAGACTACCCGGACTTCCCGGACCTACCAGGACCTTCCTGCCGGCGGAGACCCCCCGCCTTGGAAGAGGCCCCGGGAGCGGGCTGCCCCAGAGTCCCGGCGGACCCTTACAACACTCAGACCCAGGACCGCCCTGCGTCTCCTCTATTGCCGCCGCCTGACTACCCTAACGACGTGGTTATGGACGATTGGCCGGAGCCCCCAAAGGTGGATGACCCAGAGGAGACCGACCTAGGAGGACCCCTCGACCAGATGGACTGGGACCTGCCGCCAACAGAGGGTGAGGTAGGAAGTGGCCCGGGGAACGTCGCTCACGAACCAATGGCAGTGTGTTGCGGTCTGGATCCCCACTGCCGGGGTTGCATGTGAGCGACCCCCAGGGCCCCGGGCCGGGTCGCAGTGGAGTGGGAGGGCCTGCGACCCCCTACCCCCTCCCTGACAGGGCCAGCCCCCGCTGAGCCTGTCTGTAAACCCTTGTGTTGCTGCCCCGCCCCAAACTGAGGGCTGGGCCAGTGTTTACCCCTTGTGTTGCTGCCCCGCCCCCAAACTGAGGGCTGGGCCGGTGTTTAACCCTTGTGTTGCTGCCCCGCCCCCAAACTGAGGGCTGGGCCGGTGTTTAACCCTTGTGTTGCTGCCCCGCCCCAAACTGAGGGCTGGGCCGGTGCTTAACTCTTGTGAACTGCTGCCCCGCCCGGGACTGAGGGCCGGGCCCAGAACTGTATTATTACGTGGGACTGCTGCCCTGCCCTGGACTGAGGGCTGGGCCCAGAACTATACAACTTTTGTGAACTGCGGCCCCGCCCTGGACTGAGGGCTGGGGCCTGTATGGGGGCAGCGGTGAGCCGCTGACTGCCCGAACTGAGTACGGGCTGGTGCCCTAACCCCCTTTTTGTTGCCGCCCGCCCTAGACCAAGGGGCTGGGCGTCCCGGGACGTGTTACAGGTATATTTATGTAAATATCAACATTAGGTAACCATGACCAATAAGAAGTGACATCATACTCTCATCTAAATGATCTTTCTGTATAAAAATAAAACCAGTAACCAGGTTTAATAAAATCATACAGCATGTCCAATCAGTGTCTAGCTAGTGCAGAAGTGGTTGTTTTGATACCAAACATTCCGGGCCTCTTTTTGATTTCTAGACTCCAGGATGTCCGTGATCTGTTGAAAGTTCTTTTCTCTTAAATATCCAGGGAGCTTTTAAGACTAGCAAGAACAAAGAAAAGACAACACTGGGGGCTTGGGCATTAGGGATGGCTTGTCTGAGAGGCTGACCTTTCGGCTTAATAGGTCAGCATGCTGAAGCCTTCGGAGACCTGCTCAGATCATAAATTTGGTTAAATATAGGCGAGACTGGGCTCAGAATAAACCGTGTTCACGATCCATTTCCAGTAGCAGTTATCTACTTCAGTTATTAATTTCTTTACTGGCATACTTGTTTATAAATTTACAAATAAACATTACAATTAGGGCTGTCAAGTGGAAAAAAAAATAACCATGATAGCACAATAGCAGAATGCCATTTATTTAAATATTTTGGATATTTTCTACATTTTCAAATATATTATTTTCTATTACAACACAGAATAGAAAACATACAATGCTCACTTTATCTTTGACTACAAATATTTACACTGCAAAAACCAAAACAAATAGTATTTTTCAATTCCCCCATTAAAAGTACTATAGTGTAATCTCTTTATCGTGAAAGTTGAACTTACAAATGTAGAATTCTGTACAAAAATAACTGCATTCAAAATAAAACCATAACTTTATTAACTTTAACAACTTTAGAAACTACAGCCAACTCAGTCCTGCTTCTTGTTCAGACAATCACTCAAGTTTGGTTACAATTTGCAGGATATAATGCCACCTGTAACTTGTTTACATTGCACCTGAAAGTGAGAATTGGTTTTCACATGGTAATATTGTTGCTGGCACTGTAAGGTATTTATGTGCCACGAGTACTACAGATCCTTATGTCCCTTTTTGCTTCAACCACCATTCCAGGGGACATGCATCTGTGCAGATGACATTTTCTATTCAATAATGATCCAAAGCTGTGTGGGCTGACACATGTTCATTTTTATCGCCTGCATCAGATGTCACCAGCAAAAGATTTTCCTTTTTGGTGAATCAGGTTCTAGAATTTCTGCACTGAAGTCTTCCTTTTTTAAGGCATCTGAAAGCATGCCCCACTCTCTAATTTTGGAAAGGACTTCAGATTCTTAAACCTTGGTTAAGTGTTGCTATCTTCAGAAATCTCACATTGGTACCTTGTTTGTGTTTTGTTAAATCTGCAGCGAATATTTTGTTAAAATGAACATGTCCTGGATTATCATCTGAGACTGCTACAACATGAAATAAATGTCAGAATGGAGTGTGGGTAAAACGGAACAGGAGGCATACAGTTCTACCCCAAGGAGTTCAGTCACAAATTTAATCAACGTTATTTTTAATGATCGTCATCAGCAGGGAAGCACGTCTTTTGGAATGGTGGCTGAAGCATGAACAGGCATACAAATGTTTTGCATTTCTGGCACATAAATACTTTGCAATGCCAGCTACAAAAGTGCCATGCTCTCACTTTTGGGTGAGATTGTAAATAAGAAGCAGGCAGCATTATCTTCTGTAAATGTAGACAAACATTTGTCATAGCAGTTGGCTTAAAAAAGAAGTAGGATTGAGTGGATTTGTAGGTTCTAAAGTTTCACATGGTTTTTGAGTGCAGTTATGTAACAAAAAATTATCTACAATTGTAAGTTGAACTTTCACGATAAAGAAATTGTACTATGGTACTTGTACGAGGTAAACTGAAAAAAATACCATTACTTTTGTTTTTGACAGTGCAAATATTTGTAGTCAAAAATATTGCATGAGCACTGCACACTTTATATTCTGTGTTAACTTAAGTCAGTATATTTGAAAATGTAGAAAAACATCCAAAATACTTAATACATCTCAACGTGGGCTCTATTGTTTAACAGCGAGATTGAAACAATGATTAATCACAATTAACTTTTTTTTGAGTTAATTGCACGAGTTAACTGTGATTAATCGACAACCCTAATAACAAATAAACAAGAGTAACAGATGGATAGTGCGTTATGGCAGTAATAAATTAGGTGAATTAGAACAACAGAGGTGTTACAAATCCAGCCAGGAAGATAACCAAGTGTGTTAAAGTCAAATGAAGGATTATTCTCATTTGATATTTCTTCCCTTGTGAAGAATCCTTATGAAATGAAACTTGAACCAAAGTTCTTCAGTCAGGATTTTGAAATACCATAATTTACAATTAATCTCTTGTTGAGTTAGTGGATTTCAAAGGGGCTGCTCTATTCATTCAGGTGCAGCAGAATCTCCATTAGTTTTTCTGATCTGCTTGGATGGTTTGTTTGTTTTTTTTCAAGTGTCATACTGTTGACCCATATTTAACTCAAAATCCACTATGACCCCCAGATCCCTTTCCATGGTATTCCTTGCTAGGTAATCATCCTATTTTGTAAGTGTGCCAGTGATTGTTACTTCCCAAGGTTATGTCTACACTAGGCAAAGTAAGCTGACTGCAGGTATGTAATTCTAGCTACAGCAATTATGTAGTGAGAACCAACGTATCTGCACTTAGCTTACGTGGCCTTCCCTACTGAAGGAGGGAGTTTCTTCCATCGAGCTTCCTTACTCCTCGCATCTTCCAAGGGGTACAAGGGTTGACTGAGACCCCCTAAATGTTGATTTTTGTGCATCTCTAGCAGGCTAGTGTAGATTTAGCCTCAGTGGATTACTTGACACTTGTCATTATAGAATCACAGAATACTAGAACTGGAAGGAACTTCGAGAGGTCATTAAGTCCAGTCCGCTGCAGTCAAGGTAGGGCCAAGCACCATCTAGACTCTAGATCACTGTTAACAGATGTTTGTCTATCTGACTCTTAAATATCTCCTGTGATGGAGATTCCACTTAGGCAATTTATTCCAGTACTTAAGTGTCCTGACAGGCCGTTTTCCCTAATGTCCAGTCTAAACCTCTTGCTGGAATTTAAGCCCATTGCTTCTTGTCTTATCATCAGAAGTTAGGGAAAATTATCTAAATGTGCTTGGCCCTCCCATGACTGCAGGGGACCGGACTTCATGAACTCTCGACGTCCCTTCCAATTCTAGTATTTTATGATTCTATGGTTAGCAGCTATTCAAATTTACTTTTTCATAACCTAGGAAGGTCACAATCTTTCTCTTATGTTCTCTGAATAAAGCAGAAATATGTTTAATATCAAGTATCATTCATATTGATGATACAAATATCACTACAACATCCTTCCTTTCAAAACAATGTTGTGGAACATTAATCCAGAAAGCTCTTCCTAGGTATCAGTTGCCAGTCTTCTTTGAAAATCCACATCATGTTTCAAAACAGAGCTTTTACAATCTTTAAAATAAGAGTGAGTATATTCAGTATCTCATTTGCACATCTGGAAGGAAATAGTGAGAGAGGCATCAGGCACCAATGGGCGCTGAGCCCATGGTTATTGATGATGATGATTTGCACATCAAATCCATTCAAAATCGAAAAGGTAAGACAGTGTGATCTTCAGTCAGGATTGTGAAATGCCATAATTTACAATTAATCTCTTGTTGAGTTAGGTATGAAAAAGCACGAGACTTGAAATTATTTATTTGCATTCTCTTAACTCAGACATGGGAAAATTAGACTTTTCCAGAAAGGAATGAAACTGGGGGGATAATGTCTTTGACTCAATGTTTCGCTCTGGAAATACTTTTTCTGATATTTCCTGGAAATAGTTTCATTATGAAGGCCTTTAAAGATTTTTTTCAAATAATAAATTCTTATTAGCCCTTAATTAGTCAGTTACAAGAGTGTAGTGCATCACTTTATACAGTTATCAAAAAGCTTTTTCTGCCCAGTAAGTTATTGAATTGCAAGTCAGGGTGTGACCTCTATCATCCACAATTCTGAATTTTCACTGCACTAGAGCAGTATCTACATGGGATGTCACTGCACGGCAAGCTGCTGGGTTTTAGATTCACGCCCTGGCTTGTCGCACAGTAGCTCGCTCTGCAGACAAGCCTGAGGCAATATTTCAGCATGATAAATTGGTGATGCTGCACATACTGGTGTAAAATGCAGAAAAGGCTCATTTAGCTCCTTATTAATATATGCTAATGATGGAAGATACATTGCATCTGAAAAAAACTATTAGAAAATATGAAATGGCCATATTGAATGGCGCTGCCCTTAGCTCCAGAAGGACAAAGGAAAACAAAACTAATTTGGACCACTGAGCTATACATTGCTTGACTCCTCATTTTATTTAGTTTAAAACACACCCATATTTATTAAGTTATCTTTAATTTTGAAAGAGTCTTGGTATGTCAAAAATGGTTACATAGAAAACAGCAAGACAACAAAATTAAAGTTTTGG
The DNA here is from genome assembly GCF_033958435.1 of Carettochelys insculpta. Lineage (NCBI taxonomy): Eukaryota > Metazoa > Chordata > Testudines > Carettochelyidae > Carettochelys > Carettochelys insculpta. The sequence goes on along the minus strand of NC_134138.1, from coordinate 160,519,257 downwards.
TACCTAGCATATGTGTGTGTGTGTGTGTGTGTGTGTGTGTATATATATATATATATATATATATATATATATATATACACATACGTATGCTAGGTACCAAAACTTTAATTTATATAAATATAATTTAACACACACACACACACACACAGAGTAGGGTCTCACCATTCGCAAGTGCCATATTCACAAATTCAATTATTTGGGAGTGGACTCACTTCTCTGGGGCTCCGGGTCCTGAGTGTCTGCAGCTGGCACTTCCCCGGGGTAGGGAGCACCTGCGCTACCGCTTCCCAGGGCTCCGAGCCCCCCAATTCATGAAAATCAATACTTGCGAGGGTTCGGAACCCAGAATCCTCGCGAATGTTGAGTCCCTACTGTGTGTGTGTGTGTGCACGTGTGTGTGTGTGTGTGTGTGTGTGTGTATATATATATACACACACACACACACACACACACACACACACACTGCCTTGTGGGATATCCTGGGAAGGAGCAAGGCTAAGGGAGTAAACCCTGGCAGAAAATCCAGAGGGGAGTCCTGAGGCAGTTCTGTGCCAACTTCTGGCATTGACCCGGCAACTCCTGCAGCTGAGCTGGTACCAGACGCAGAGGTTAGCCTCCCCTTTGGACTATATCAGCAAAGCCGAGAGGGGGACATTGGCATCTGGGCAGCCCAGGGTCCCAAAAAAATTTGCCCAGGCTCGCACCTGGAGAGGTACTCCAGCATCGCTTAACAGCGTTGAACCAACACGGGAGGTAACAGATACGGGTTATAAGCTCTTGCTCAATTGGCGTAGAGAACGAGTGCCAGGGGTTGCCTTCGACAGTGGGAGAGATCATCGCATCTCACTGGACAGTCACCACCGGCCTCAAGCTGGGCAGCCCCCAGCCAGTAGTGTACTGTCCCGCCACAGTTCACCTGCCTCACTGGGTGAGTGAGGCTTAAGGTTTCCAAACCTGACAAGTGACTGAAATTTGAGCACCAGGCAAACCAATAAGAAACTCAACAAGAAAAGGAAACCATCAAAGTTTTAAGCTTGCTTGCTGGAATGTGCAGACCATGCTGACTGGTTTGACTGAAGATCTTCAGGACATCAGCCCCAAAAGACCGCTGTCATCAATGAGGAACTGAAGACGCTCCAAGTTGACAATGCTGCTCTGCAAGAGACACGACTCGCAGATTCGTAATCTCTAAAGGAAAAGGACTACACCTTTTTCTGGCAGAGTAAAGCCCAAGAAGAACCCAGGGAGCATGAAACACCTTTGCCATCAGAAACACCTTTCTACAAATGGCAGAATTAGTCATGGGCAGATAAGAAAGACTCTTTCTGGTTATACTTCAAACTTGCGCTGGTCCTGTCCACCTGATCAGCGCCTATGCTCCAACCCTCTACGCCACACCAGAAGTAAAAGACAAGTTCTATGACGTGCTTAGTGCTGCCATAGCACAAATACCTGCTCGCGAACAACTGTACATTTTGGGTGACTTCAATGCAAGAGTTGGAGCCGATCGTGGCTCATGGCCTTCCTGCTTAGGCCACTTCAGTGTGGGAAAAATGAATGCAAATGGACAGCGTCTTCTCAAACTTTGCATGTACCACAATCTGTGCATCACAAACACACTCTTCCAAACCAAGCCACAGCACAGAGTGTCATGGAGACACCCACGCTCAAAACACTGGCATCAACTAGACGTGGTCATCAGTAGACGTGATAACCTCAGAAATGTCCTTCTGACATGCAGCTATCATAGTGCCGACTGCGATACAGATCACTCGCTAGTTTGCTCCAAACTCAAGGTGAGACCCAAGAAGCTGTACCACTCTAAACCAACTGGAAGACCCCGCATTGATGCCAGAAAGACAGCAAACTCAGAGAGAGCCGAAAAGTTCACAGAGACCCTTGAGGAGAATCTACGCAGCAGCTCTGGGGGTGCCGATGTGACATCCAGATGGCAGCATCTGAGGGATACAATTTACAACACGGTCTTGTTGGTGTTTGGAAGAAGAGCTAGAAACACAAATGACTGGTTTGAAGCTAACTCCAATGAGATGATTCCAGCCACCGAAAAGAAGCACGCTGCACTCCTGGAGTACGAACACTCACCGAGCCAGAGGACCCTGCAAGCACTCAGAGCAGCCAGAAAAACGGTACAGCAGACAGCCAGGCACTGTGCCAACAACTAGTGGCTCAAGCTATGCAGCAGCATCCAGACCTGTGCTGACTCTGGTAATCTCAGGGGAATGTACGAGGGCATCAAGAAGGCATTAGGACCCACCCAGAACAAGATGGCACCTCTGAAATCCAAATCTGGTGAAGTCATCACTGACAAAGCCAAACAGATGGAGCGCTGGGTCAAGCACTACTCCGAGCTGTACTCACACGAGAACATTGTGGTTGATACAGCCCTCATGCTGTCGAGCTCCTACCAGTAATGGACGAACTGGATCAAGAACCGACTGTGGATGAACTGAAGAGAGCCATTGACAGCGTTGCAGTAGGAAAGGCCCCAGGCCGGGATGGTATACCACCAGAGGTAATCAAATGTGTCGCGGACACCCTCCTGGAACCCCTCCATGAGCTACTGTGCCTGTGCTGGAGAGAGGGAGAGGTTCCACACAATATGCGCGACGCTAACATCGTAACCTTGTATAAGAACAAAGGAGACTGAAGCGACTGCAACAATTACCGTGGAATCTCCCTCCTAAGTATCACTGGTAAACTGTTCGCTCGCATCATCCTCGGCAGACTCCAGAAGATTGCTGAGAGGGTGTACCCCGAATCGCAGTGCGGATTCCGTGCAGAGAGATCTACCATTGACATGGTCTTCTCTCTGAGGCAGCTGCAGGAGAAATACAGGGAGCAGAGGAAGCCACTCTATATTGCCTTCATCGACCTGACCAAGGCCTTCGACTTGGTCAGCAGGGATGGACTGTTCAAACTGCTCCACAAGATAGGCTGTCCACCACGGTTACTCAAGATGATCCACTCTTTCCACGAAGACATGAGAGGAACCATCCAATATGAAGGCACATTATCGGATGTTTTCAGCAACAGGAGCGGCGTCAAACAAGGATGCATCCTTGCTCCGAAGTTGTTCAGGATCTTCTTTGCACTCCTCCTGAAGCACACCTTTGGATCTTCAACAGAGGGCATCTATTTGCACACAAGATCTGATGGGAAACTGTTTAATCTTGCAAGGCTGAAAGCTAAATCTAAGGTGTGGGAAGTCCTCATCAGAGATATGCTGTTCGCAGATGACGCTGCTGTAGTGTCACACACAGAAGACCAGCTTCAGAAACTGCTGGATCAGTTCTCCAAAGCATGCAAGGACTTCGGGCTTTCCATCAGCTGAAAGAAGACAAACGTATTTGGTCAGGATGTTGCTGAACCTCCATCAATCAGCATTGACAACTATACGTTAGAGGTCGTCCACGAGTTCATTTACCTCGGGTCCACCATCAGTGACAGCCTGTCACTGGAGACTGAGCTAAATAGGAGGATCGGAAAAGCAGCCACAACTCTGTCCAGACTTAGCGAGAGATTGTGGAATAACATCAAGTTGTACACTGACACCAAAATGCAAGTCTACAGAGCCTGCATCCTCAGCACCCGCCTTTATGGCAGCGAGTCTTGGACCCTATACGCCTGCCAGGAAAAGAGGCTTAATATCTTCCACTTGCGCTGCCCCAGGTGCATCCTTGGAAAATCGTGAAAGGACAGAGTGTCCAACACTGCCGTCCTTGAGCAAGCTGGAATCCCAACCATGCACACCCTCCTGAGGCAGTGGTGGCTCCACTGGCTTGGCCACGTCCACAGGATGAATGATGGAAGGATCCCGAAAGACATCCTGTATGGCAAGCTAGCCTCTGGCAAAAGACGTCCCGGACGACCCCAATTGCGCTACAAAGATGTTTACAAGAGGGACCTCAGGGAGGTAGACATCGAGCCAGACAGCTGGGAGGAGCTGGCAGACAATCACAGCAGATGGAGGCAGGAACTACACAAGGGCCTTCAGAAGGGTGAGATGAGGATCAGACAGCTAGCAGAGGAGAAGTGAGCCCACAGAAAGCACAGTAAGGACCTGCCAGACACCCATTACACATGCAACAGATGCAGCAAGGACTGTCACTCTCGTGTGGGCTTTCACAGTCACAGTCAACGTGTAAATGATGATCCCAAATGGAACTACGAAGGGCACGATCCATAGTCTATGTAGACTGAAGGATGCTTACTACTACTATAAATATATAAATAAATATATATAAATATATCAAATATATATATCAAAAGGTGTTTTATCTGGTGAGTTGGGGCAATAGGGCATGCCGGTAAGTGAAAGGTGCAGGATAATTTAAGAGGGAGGGAGTTTGGGTATGGGGCTGGGGTTGGGGTGTGGGAGGGGGCTTACGACAGGGGGTTGGGGCATGCAAGTTGGCTTGGGGTGCCGACTGCTCCAGGCTGATGGAGGCAAGGTTGTGCGACTTTTTATGCTGCCTCCAACTGCAGGCACTGCCTTGCAGCTTCCGCTGGCCACGGTTGGGGGTGGGGGAAGTGTGCAGAGCTGCCTGCTGGGATTGCACCCGACTGGAGCAGCTGGAGAGCTGGCCAAGCGAGCACCTCTGGATCTGGCCCCCAAGCCCCCTCCCGTGCGCCAAACCCCTTCCCTGAGCCCCCTTCTCTATCCAAGCAACCTGCCAGAGCTCACTCCCCACACCCCCAACCATACCCAGACTCCTGCCCTGCTCCCTCTCCCACATGCCAGACCCCCATGGCCATTCTTCCACCTAGAGGTGGCAGGGACCTATCCCACTTCTGGGGAGCCAAGAAGAACCAGTTAGGGAGCCTGCTGGCCCTGCACCCATTCTACTACACAATGTCCTTTCTACAAAGATTAGAAGTTCTAGTTTATAGAGCTTTCCCACTGGTACAGGGCCGGATGATGCAGCTTCTGCTGTACTTGGTACCAAATTCTAATCAGAACACCTTAAAGAATTCATAAATATGTTCATGTTTCTGTTGCCAGTTAACTTTCGGGAGCTGCAGGTGGATACTGTGAAAAGGATGATTTATTCTGTGCTTCATGCTATTACACTCGATTTCGTACGATTACAGATAACATTTAGAGATGAAAAAATGAATGAAGCATCCCTGAGATCCTTAAATGTCTATGTTTTTAATAGTCACTCCAATATGAAGACATCTTATTGTTCTTTACATTCTTTATCAAATGTACATCAGGTGATATTTGTTTCAGTTATAAAGAAAAATAGTTCTCTGTTCTTGCTGCTTGTAGTAGTACCAAAAACATGTAGGTGTAAATGCTCCTTGCACTGAAGAAACATGGGATTAAAGCCACTATCCCCTCTACTCCCAGACTTTGGGTCAGGACCCCAAAGTCGGTCGTGATCCCATCACTTGCTGGGACCTCTAAATTCCCTCTAAGCTGTGTGGCCATGCAGATGATCAAGGGCTGTGCAGCTGCTCATAGTGGTGGCAAGTACAGCTGCCTCTCCTCTGCCCCCTGCCCTGTAGCTGCGGTGGCAGAGGTGTCTCTCACTGGGCCTCCACCCTGGTGCTGCTGAGTAGAGAGAGGGCTGAGGGAACTGACCCAAATCCCTCACCCTCATCCCCACCACACAGCCTAGTGCCCTAGCCAGAGATCTCCACCCCCTGCTCCCCAACCTTCAGCCCCAGCCCAGAGTGTATCCCCAGCCTCACCCCAGCGCCCACACCCTCCGCTGGAGCCCTCCCCTCCCTCATCCTCATCCCTCTGCTCCAGCCCTGAGACTCACATCCTGAACCCTCATCCTCGGTCTCCACGCCAGAGCCCACCCCCTCTTGGCCGAGGCCCTCACCCTCCCCACTCTCCAACTGTCTGTCCCAGTCCTGAGTCCCCTCCCACATTCCAAACCCCTTGGCCCCACCCCTGCCACACATCACCTCCATGTTGGCGCATAGAACAGAATTCATTTTGCATGTGTACGGGAGTCAGAGGGAACGTTACCCAAGACCAAACCTTCACCAAGGGCTTTGGCCCTGAACACTGGGACTCGGCTTACAGGCTCCCTGCCTATGGCTGAAGCTCTTGGGCTGGGGCTTTGTTCCACCCCATTGGGAGTTCGGGCTGCTCAGGCTTCAGTTCCATCTCACTAACCCAATCCCCCACCCCCTGCCCAGGGTTATGCAGTAACTTTTATTGTCCCAATGGGGTCATGATACAATGAAGTTGGAGAACCTCTGCTCTATACTAGTAACAGCGAGGTAGCCCTGCTAGTCTGTGTTCTAACAAAACAAACCCACAGTCATGTAGCTCTTTAAAGACTAACAAAATAATTTATTAGGTGATGAGCTTTTGTGGGACATACTCTATACTATACAGATTAAAACCTTATACAACATACATGTGTATGTTTGTTTAGACTTATGCAACAGTGATTTTAATTTTCATATATTTACTGAAACCTTTGATTGCAAGTGGATTGCATTTTGGTAGGATTGTCTGTTACTTATTATTACATAAGCAAACACAGCATCTTTGAGAAGTACAATACGTACTGAAAATTTACAGCGCATCTTTCCTAGGGTATAACTAAGGGAAACCAACTATGAAGATTTCCATTGCTGTCCTATACTATTTATCCCCCTAAGCCTTTTTTACTCCTCTAGATCACACCATTCTCCAAGAATGCCTCAAATGTTAAATTGACATCTCTAATTCCCCTTCTCATTAGGATTCATTGACAAACTATTTCAAAATTCACCTCAAAACATGCTTCTTTTATACAGCCCACCTTCAGTGAGCTTTTGGCTAGTTTCTCATATCACATATCAGCTTTTCTTACCTCTTCTTGTCAACTGTTCCTATCAGATCTTCTCTCAGCTTTTTCTGATATCATTTTTACCTTTATATATGTTGTACATGGGCCCTTCAATTCAGTGAAGAATGGGGTTTGGTCTGACCAGAAGGAGAATGACAACTCTTTGGGTCCTAAGAAAGGCACTATGACTTTTCCCTTCCTCTGGTTTTCTCTCCTCATGGGAACCATGCATGTATACACAGGTGTGACAGAGCAGGAGACTGTGCCTCCCTGTGCAAAGCCAGGACTAGCCAGTTTGAGGAGGGGTTATTGGAGCCAACTGTCCTGCATCTTCCCTTTCTAGCAATACAAGGCCACTCGGAAATGGATGACCATTCAGCTCCCACCCATCCATCCGCGGGACAACTGGGGATATGGTGGGCCCAGCCAGATCATCTTTTTCAGGGGTTGGAAAGGGATTCTTCACACTGGTCAAGATTGGCCTATGTCAGACTGGGTTTGGTTTTTTTACCACTTTACACCTAAAAATTAGATTTCTCCAGCTATGTAGCTCAGGGCTCTGAAAAATGTCACTCCGAGTGTAATGTAGTTTGGTCAACTGAATCCACACTGTAGACAGAAGAATTCTTCCATTGATCTAGCTGCCATCTCTTGGCCAGGTGAATTAACTACATCCATAGAAAAAAACCCTTGTGGCAAGCAGGAGGCATCTACACCCAGGGTAGTTTATAGGAGAACAGACCACCAAACACTTTTGAACAGACTCCAAATTGTTTTATTTACATTATAATTATTTTTTATATTATTTACTCTGGAATTTAGCCCTTGACTATACGTCAAAATTTGAAGCTTACCAAAAAATAATTGATTATCCCTGATCTACACTATGATGCTACAATAGCTGCTGTAGGGTAGTGAAGAGGAATAATAAATTTTAAACCAGCAAAACCCAGCTTTGCTGAAGCTTGTATTACAGCATGAAAAGACAGAAGACAGACTAACAGCATGGGCTGAGCTCCACACTCAGGAGGGACTGACACAGATCGCAACTGGTTTGGGACAAGGGTCTTCTTAAGTGTCTGCAGACAGAGGCCTGGTTTACAATAAAAAGTTGGGTCAACCCAGCTTCTTTACTCCAGGGATTTGAAAAATTCACATGGCTATACAATATAGTTAAGCTGACATAACCACTAGTGTAGACAATGGAAGGCTGACAGAATTCTAGCACCCCTCAGTTAGATGGATCAGCTACATCAGCAAGAGAGTCCCTTCCATGAGTGTAGGTGGTGTCTACACTTAAGTGCTCCAGTAATGCACCTCCAGCTATGCCACAGCAGCACTTCGAGAGTAGACAAATCCTCAGTTACCCTCCTGAGTACCCTCATCCTCCATACAAGAGGAAGGCATAAAGGATCCCAGTACAGGCTGCATCCCTGGTTGAAAGTTACTGCAGGTAAGGCTGAGAGCCATCTCCACACCCTCTTGGTTAAACCGGGTAATCTTATCACACTGGATCCAAATAACTTTCCAGTAGTTGAAAAGTGGGGTTCAGCCCTATTCTCACACACTTGTTTTGGAATTCATTTAATAGAGTTGTGCTTTATGGAACTAAACCTGTTCTTGTTGAATTTGTCCTGTTTCCTGCAGATTCGGAGTTGTGTGAGAGTGTCCTGTAATGGGCACTTAAAACCATGTACTTAACAGACACAATAGTTTCATGGCTCATTACAACAATTTGTAACATACCCTGATGCCTGCTGACCCTTCCTTGTCCTACAACTGCGGAGTTAATTGCGTGCTTCATTTTAAGTGGTCTCCTACAACATGTGTGAACACCTTGTGCCGCACCTTGTGTTCAGCTTGCACATTCTGGGTATCTTCTTCAGGGCTGAGGGAGAGCCTCTACTGCTTGAAAGCTTCCACTGACAGAATCTGATTCAATCAAAGACATTATATCACCAGCATTCTCCCTCTTATATAACAATATTCTGCATTGTAAACATATTGTAGGCATATACAAACCTGAGGTTGCCTGTGCAGATGTTAATGCTTATTTATACAGTATTTAAAAGCCTTTATGTTAAAGGTGGTTTACTTCTAAAAATATATAATTATCACCTGTGTATGAAATGAAAAACACTGCTGAATTAGACTGTAAGATGTTTCCCCAACATAATTTATTTCTGCATGACTATACATGTATATTATACAGTATACTAATTGGCATCCATTTGAACATTAGTTTTCCAACTGTGGCATGGTGTTTATGACAACCATCTGTTCAGTTTCACTCTTCTCTTAACCAGTCCAGTTAACTTTAAAGTCAACAATAACCATTTCTGCAGAGACACTGGAAGTTTTAAAGTGGTTTATATTTTTGTATTTAATTTACCACATAGTCCTACCGCTTATGTTCTAACTAGATAAGATTTCTGAAGCATCGAACAAAATGAAAAACAAATACAAAACCCTATGGAAAGCCTGAGTTCTTCAAGCGCTGCATGCTCTTGCATAATAAAAATGTGTTACAGCTCTGACCAGAGACTGCTAGAATGTTACAAACTCCCATTTTAGTTAAATGGCTGAATTAAGAGCTATACCAAGGCTCCCAATTTTGTTTCTTTAAAGAGAATGAAAGTTTAAAAGAGCTAAGCTTGATCTTGGAGTATAACTCAGCTGCACACAATGGAATTTGTTTTTGTTTTTTTTACCTCTTTCCTTAAATCAATCAAACAAGCATTGATAACTACATAAACAAAACTCCTCTGTGTTAGAATTAAGTTATACAGGGTGCAAAGTCAGGTACACAAAAGGTAGGAAATGTTAGGATTAAAGCTGCCTGTACAACCTTAATCCTGCACTTTGTGTGTACATTTTGGTGACCGAAGAGCCTCTTGATGCTACCTGGCAGAGTACATAGGGTGACAGAGACCACATGGGGTCACCAAAAGAATGCATTGTAAAGTTTCTAATGACAGCCTGTATTATGCTGGCCATTATAGCTACTGCAAGAGGAAGGTAAGGAAAATAAGTGTGGTGGTAGTTACATATACTAAAAATAATGTTTTTGAGGTCTATAGATCAAAAAAGGTCATTTAAGGTAGTGTCGCTTGAGACAAACTTCTCCAAACAGGAGCTGAGAAACACTTCTCTCCATGACTGCCTGTTGTATACTGTGTATATTACCACAGCAATCTGTTAGCATACTGAGTCCAGGGATACACTAGGAGGTAAAAATCAATTTTAGATACGCAAATCCAGCTACGAGAATTGCATAGCTGGAATCCACTTACCTAAAACTGATTTTTGCTCCTGTCCACTCAGAGGGAGGTTGAAGGGAGAAACTCTCCTGTCGGCTTCCCTTACTCCTTGCAACTGCCAGGAACACCAGCATCAGTACAGTTTGATTTAGCGTGTCCCCACTAGGCATGCTAAACTGAACCCTGAAAGATGGACCACCAGCATGTCAATCTTTCCATAGGTGTAGACATACCTTGAGTCAAAAACTAATCCATAGCTCACGGAGACTTCACAGGAAAATTAAGAGGAGTAAGTAAACAGCACAGAGGTTGGGACCCTATTTTCAGGTGCAGATCAAAGGTTTGATCAAGTTTATCTGAGGCGCAGAGACACACTTTGGTATCAATCAGTCTAGTCAACCTGCCAGTGAGTTTCCTTTTGTGAAAGTTGGATCTCAGCCACTCTGGCTGAGAATATTGGAAAAAGGACTTTGGGTAGGCTATTCTGTAGGAAAAAGGGAACATCCTGTGAGTTCAGTTTAGGCTATAGAAAGCATTTTATTATTTTGTTGTATATTTAACTATTTATTTCCACTATTCTTACTTTCCATCATTTGAATCTCTGTTCTTTGGCGATTCCTTTTTTTTTTTTTGGTAGTATAAATATACCTCAGTGCTGTGTGTTAATTGGAGTGCTGATCCTGACTTAAATAATACAACCTGTAGCCAGTCCTGGAATGATGCGAATGAAGAAAAATACTGAACAACAACCTTGTTCATTGAGCATCATCTATCCTATCCACCAAGTGAAGCAACAATCATCTGGAAAAATTAGCATGTGACTGGGCAACTGACAACTACTACAATGCTTACATACAAACAGGCCCCATCAAGGTTTCATGAGTAAAACAACTATCCTAAAATTCAGTTTGTTTATGTTGCAAAATAAGTAATTTATTGAGAATGATAAGGTATTTTGGTTAAAATAAAATTATAAGTAAAGTTATTGAGGCTGCACAAGGAAGCACTCATAAGAAAGGAAATCCAGAGTTAAGGTTGTAGAGATTCTTGTGTGTAATTTTGTCTATAGTAGTTAACGTAGATTGAAATGGAGGCGGTGGGTGGTGGTAGGAAGGGGTGGGGAGTTATTCCTGCACAAGACCAGGAGAAGAGGGAATGCTGTTTACCTAATCCTGGAAAAGAATGAGGAACACCCGATGCTTTTGGAAGAGGAGATACAGCATGTTCCCCACTATCCCACTCAATATAATTCCTGCATGTATAACAATGTTACAGTGATCTGACTTCTATAACTATGTAATAAATACACTTGTGCTTTCACTGTGGTTAGATGTTTTGAAAACCTTTTTCCAAGTGTCAAAACACTTCCCAATACAGATGATAAACAAAGCTTAAAGAGGTTTCTCTAGGCCTACCTATGACAGGACTATGACAGTTTTCTCAGTTATTATTATTATTATTATTATTATTATTATTATTATTATTAAAGAAACCAGATATGGCTCTTTAAGCAGTTAATGAAAGAGCAAGCTTACTTCAATACAGATCTATTTTATGAAAATCAAAGTATCATACAAAGACTTACATACAGTTATATCACCACTGTTCTTTTTACATTGTATTAGTAAGACTTTTTTTCAACATGCTTAACATTTGTCCTTAACTTCCTCCCTAACATGAGAAGAGTTCAAAATGGCATCCAACAAAGAAAACAGCATTTCTCTTTTGTGGTGGAGTGCCATTTAAGTAAGGGTCATTTCCCACCTAATGTATCCCCGATGGGTTTAAGGACATTGGTGCCCCTGAGATTAGTGACTTTCAGATAACTTTTCATTTCTATGTTCTTTCCTTCACTATGCCAAACTGTGTTTAATGGATATACCTCTTCTATGATATTTCCCACATCTCACCTAGATCTTCAGCAACGATAATGCCAGTATTCCTCATACAGCAGACACTAAAGATCACTTCCTTCAGCACTGCCATGCTAATATGTGACTAACTGCTATTCTGGAAAGCAAATCCTGATCATGTCCTTCTTCCTAAAGACTAAAGCTCACACCATGCTGAGGAACTGTCTCTGGCATGGTAACATATAACACTGTCCCCTAAGGTACCAAACTAACAACCTAAATATATTGTTAAATGCAATATAAATATGCTGTAGTGTAATCAGGCCCTAAATCAAGGATGGGCAATAAGCCACCCACAGGAAGGGCGTGGTTCAACAGGGCTAGTGCCTGATAGGCCATTGCCACAATATGTACCTGTGATTCTGCAGATTCAGTCATTTGCAGCTCCCACTGGCTACAGATAATCATTCCCAGCCAATAGGAGCTCTGGGAAGTGGTATGAGCCAGGAAACCACTTTCTGTAGCTCCCATTGGCCAGGAATGGCAATCTGAGTACAACAGGAGTTGCAAGTGGCCGTACCCATGGGCACACAGATAATTAAAGTGCCAACAGCTCCCTCAGAGGCTAACCTTGGTGAACCGCGTTCAGCTCATGGGCTGTTTCTTGCCCACCCCTGCTGTAAATACAGCCTAGTTTGCATATTTACTTGTACACAATGGATTTTCTTAAATGTTCCCTAAAAACTATTCCTTGCATGGTCCTTTATTTTGAGTTCTGACAATTGACAGATATTTTTCTTTTTATAAGATGGGTTTCCCAACGGTGTGTTTCAGTGGTCAAATGTTACAGTAACTTAGAAAAAAAATTACTGAATCAGATCCTCCGTTCAGCTCAATATACTGATTTGAAGCTTATTTTGACCGAAAGGACAGCCTTTGGAATTGCCTATACAGGTCAGACCTCCCAGGTCCAGCAGCCTCAGGACCTGACCTGTCCCATATGAAGGGATTTGCAGGACCAGGGAATGGTTCCTGCCAGCAGCCCCCAGTCCACTTCCACCCATTTCTAGCCACAACCTGGATGCTGCCTCTTGCAGTCCCCTGCCACAGGCCATGGCTCAGCCCTGCTGCTGCTAGCTGTGGGCTCTGGCCCCAGATGCAGCCTTTCCACTGAGGGGTAAAGTTCCAGCCACAGCTTTGCGGCTTCAACTCTGGCCGCGTTGCTGCTGTCAAGAGCTCCTGCCCTGGCCACAGCTCCATGGCTGCTGCCTACGGCTCTGGCACCAGCTGCAGCTTGGTTACCAAGCTCCAACCCTAGCTTCTCTAGTCTGGGAATATCCAGGGTCCTGTCAGACCACGGATGTTGCCAGACCAGAGAATCCCAGTTTTTAGAGGTAAAACCTATATTATTTTATGGGCTATGGTAGATAATAAATCTTAACTGAGAAATGAACTAATGTTTCTGTGATTTATTTTTTTAGTGATTCCTTACTCTGTCTTACCTGTATATAAAAAAACCTCATTAAAGGTGATGTTAATATAGTGATATTGATAGACTTCTTTATTTATTTATGTTTTAATAATGTAACTCTAAACACTTCAACAGCCTAAGAAGAGATGCTCCTAATCAGAAATGCAGCTGAAATGCGGTATTTGTGCAAATGAACTATAAACCACTTGTGAAGGCTTTAAAGTAAAGCAGAAATGAATACTTACACATAGCTCCTTGCTTAAATATATTCATACACAATTCCACCAGATAGCTGGAGGAATTCACATATTAAGGTTGAGGATTACTAATTTTTTTTGAAGGAAACTTGTTACTTACCCAACATTTTCTGCATCTTCATCACACTCAGCCCTGTATTTGCAAACTCCACATTTGGAGTGTTTTCTGTGAACTTCTGTTCCAGATCCTTCATACTCTAAATAAAACAAGGCAGCATCATTATGAAATGTGATTTCTTTCACATTATGCCATGAAACTGTCTACACAAATTAGCTTGTCTTTCAACAAGGAAGCTGCTTGTTGGCATAGCATTGTCATATATTTACTCCACAGTCATTAACCTAACTAGTATTAGTTCTTCCAAATTTGGGGAACAATTAAGTTTGATATATTGATAATAAAAAATAAAATAGCACACAAAACCAAATCAACAACAACAAGAAACCAACTATGACTTCATTGGCTATTTACTTCTCTTTTATTGTTGTACAGACTGATGCGTTACTTATTTTCCTCAGTTCTCTGAATTGGACTCTAACATACATACTAGCTCATTGTAAGGAATAGCTAACTTTTAAACTTTATTTACCATCAATACCATAACACAGATTCATCTTTTAATGACATCTGGCTCCTAATGTAGTGAGGTTCCAATAGTGATTGCATACTTGGCCACTCAGAATACAGGGGAAGTTTTGCAATTCCAGACATAGTCCGATATAACTACTTGTTACATGAAATGATTTTTCTTGTGCCCTTGAGGAAAGATTTGTCTGCCTCTTCATACTTAGATGATACTAATTTCTCATCATTCCAGCCTTATTTCTTTTCATGCTTAACATTATCAGCGGCACAGGGCATACAGAAGACCCAGTGCATCCTCCTGATATCAGACAGGTAAAAATGGAACTTCCTCATAGAAGGTACAGCATATCTCCAAAGTTCCGAAACATTAGACCTGCAGGCAACAGCATTATTCTTCTGGTTCACTCTGACATCACAGTTTATCAGTCTCACGGGAGCAAAATGTAGATACACAATGTTCAGATACAGAATAATCTAAAATTCGATAGATGCCTAATTTATATTGCCATGACTAGGGCTGTCAATCATTTAAAAATAATCATGATTTTAAAAGTTAAACAATAATAGAATACCATCTATTTTAAATATTTAAGATGTTTTCTACACTTTCAAATATATGTGCTTCACTTACAGTACAGAATATCAAGTGTACAATGCTCACTTTCCTTTTATTGCAAATATTTGCACTGTAAAAAATTGTTTGTTTCACCTCGTACAAGTCACTTAGTGCAATAGCTTTATTTTAAAAGTTGAACTTACAAAATATAGAACTATGTACGAAAAATAATTTCCATTCAAAAGTAAAGCATAAAACTTTAGTGCTGACAAGTCCACTCAGTCCTGCTTCTTGTTCAGCCAATCATTCACACAGACAAATTTGGTTACAATTTGCTGGAAATAATGCTGCCCACTTCTTGTTTACATGTTACGTGAAAATGAGAATAAGCATTTACATGGTAGCATCATAGCTAGATATGCTAAGTACTCATATTTCTGTTTGTGTTTCAATCACCATTCCAGATGACATGCACCTACGCTGATGATGTGTTGTGCTTGATAATAATCCAAAGCAGCGTGGACTGATGCATGTTCATTTTCATCATCTGAGTCAGATGCCACCAGCAGGTGGCTGATTTTCTTTTCTGGTAGTCTGAGTAGTTTCCACATCAAAGTCTTCCTCTTTTAAAACACTTCAAAGCATGCTCCAAAACTGTCCCTCTCGGATTTTGGACAGCACTTCAGATTCTTAAACCTTGATTGAGTGCTGTAGCTGTTGTTAGAAACCTCACATTGGTACCTTGCTTGTGTTTTGTCTAATCTGCTGTCGAAGCATTCTTAAAACAAATGTGTTGGGCCACCATCCAACATGGTTATAACATGAAATACATGGCAGAATATGACTAAAATGGAGCCAGAGACGTACAGTTCTCCCTCAAGGCGTTCAATCACAAATTTAATTAATGCATTATGTTTTTCAAAAAAGCATTGTCAGCATGGAAGTATGTCCTTTGGAATGGTGGCTGAAGCTTGAAGGGCCATACAAATGTTCAGCATATCTGAGAATATGCACTTTGCAATGCCGGCTACAAAAGTGCCATGAAAACACCTGTTCTCACTCTCTGCTAACACAAAACAAAAAAAGTAGTCCTGTAACACCTCAAAGACTAACAATATGACAACATATAACATGACAACATGTAACATAACATATATAACATTTAACAACAATATGGTTAGTCTTTAAGGTGCTACAGGACAGCTGTTTTGTTTTCTGCTAACACCATAAATAAGAATCAGGCAGTAGTATCTCCCATCAACGTAAACAAAATTATTTGTCTTAGCAAATGGCAGAACAACAAATAGGACTGAGTAGACTTGTAGCCTCTACAACTTTACAAAGTTTTGTTTCTGAGTACAGTATTTTAAGCAAAATATCAACTTCTGTAAGCTACATTTTCACAATAAAGAGATTGCACATCACTATATATGAGGTGAAATGCAAAATACTATTTCTTTTGTTTATTATTTTTACAGTGTCTATATTTTAATAAAAATAGTCATACTAAGTGAGCACTTTCCATTTAGTGTTCTGTTTGGTAATTGGAATCATTATTGACATAAAAATACCCAAAATATTTAATAAATTTCAGCTGGCTTTCTATTGTGTAACAGGGCAATTATTCATGATTAATTGTTTTTAGTTAATTATGTGAGCTAATTGTGATTAATCAACAGTTCTAGTTATGACATATCCGGTGGATCATTGAAGTGAACCAATATTAGTGTTATCTTTTTAATCCAAGTTTGTAAAAATATCAAGCTGATTAAGAAAAACAGTTTTCAGATTCAAAGTACAGAACAATGTAACCATAATAATATTAAGATCTTCAAATGTATAAAAAGTTACCAGGGCTAAAAGTGCTGCATAGTTAGAAGGATATGGTATATTTTAAATGTATTATCACATGTCAAACAATGAATGCCACTTCACTATGAATTGCTACACGCTACAGGATTCCTATATACCATAATAACCTAAATTTCTGTTAACTGATCCCAAATTAAAAACTCACCTGGAAAGCACAATATGAAAACATGTTTCATATTTCAAAGCTCAAATTTTTTGAAACTATCATCATAGCTTTATTTCCTTTATTAATGGCAAGTTAAATCTAAATATAAAATCTACTTAAAGCAAAACCACACACTAAAAATTAAATAAATTTTAATGTTAGATAAGCTGTTAAAATATATAAAATTATCAAATACTTTTAAGATGTGTAGTTACAATACATTTCTACTTCTGCTCAGTGTACCCTGAAAGGATTTAATCTGATTTTATTCTTTATGTTCAATTTTGAGCTAAAAATAACGCTGCGGAGAAATAGCTTAAAATAATGTGGTTAATTTAATTCCACCCACTCCTCCTTTTTTTTTGTTTTACATTTGGAGTTTTGCAACTAAATTTTCAATTGCAATAAAACCATTAAAGGAACATGAAAATTGCAATACAGTAAACTAAAGATACTTATTTAATATAATTTCAGATAATAACTTGTTTCTGAGTCACACTGTCAATTTTTTGTGGTTTTACAACCATCTTTTTCTACTTTTAAAGTGTTTTTCCCTGTTTAGTTGCCTTTTAAAAGACTTAAACAGGGAAACCGATTATACTGAAATAGTGAAATTGTCTGTAAAAATGTCATCAGAGATAAAGTTAAGTAACAGATAAAAGTATTTTCTCTTCTCTCCTTTTATAGTAGTCTAGTGCACTACTTGTAACAGATGCCAGTTAAACAAAGTAAGCCAGAAGTGTACATTCTAAGCCAACAGCATCCCTTAAATGCAGCACGCTTTGGAGTCTGGAAGAGTAGGAACCCTTCTTCCATCTACCCATGGCTTCTTAAGAACTTGGGTCTAGAGGTACCTGGAGTGGACAAACTGGGATTAGATGGAGAAAGGGACAAATAAAACCATGGCTCCACTGCTTACTCAGTGGCCAGCACAGATGAGAAAGCATGAGGAGCAGTGGCTGTAATAATATATAGCTGGAATAAATTCAGAGATGATAAATTCATTATAGAGACAGAAGGGACCATTGTCATAATCTTGTCTGACTTCCTATATAGACCAGGGCAAAGGACGTACCTGATTCCACCCTTACTTGAACTAGAGCACACCTTCTGGAAAACCATGCAGCCTCAATTTTAAAGCTTCCAGATATGAAGAATCCATCAAATCCTTGACAAATCATTCCATGCTTAGTTATCTTCATTACTGTGAATTTGAATCTTATGTTTAGCCTGTATTTGTCCATCTTCAAATCCCAATTGTAAGATCTTATTACACCTTTGTCTACTAAACTAAGGGTCTTCTATTACCACATTTTCTGTTTCCCACTATGTATTTATAAACTGTGACCAAGTCATATCCTGAACTTTATTTTCAGCTCAATAAATTGAGTTCCTTGAGTCTTGCATAATAAAGCATCTTTTCCAACTTTTTAATCATTTCCATGGCTCTTCTCCGAACCCTCTCCAATTTAGCAACATCCTTCCATCATAAATTACAAGGCCAGAAGGGACCAACTAAGAAATCTAGCCTGACCTCCTGTAGACTAAGGTCCCAAGTAGCAGTAGGGAGTTTGGGGACCTTATTCACTCAGACACACCATCTGAGCCCCATCCTGGCTTATCCTGTAGACTAGAACTTCCAGGACATAGAACATCTCCCAAAATAATTCCTAGAATATACCTTTTAGGAAAAAAAACCAATCTTACTTTAAAAGTTGTTAGTGATGGAGACTCCAGCAGGACTCTTGCTATATTGTTCAAATGATTATTTATTCTCACTCTTAGAAGCTTACACCTTAGGTGTCGCCTGAATTGGTCTAACTTCAATTTCCAGCCTCTGGCTCATGCTGTATCTTTCTCTGCTAGACTAACGAGTCCATTATTAAATATTTATTCCCCATGTAGGAACTGACAGATTGTGATGAAGTCAACTTATAAACTTGTCTTTGCTAAGCTCAAGAGCTAAATTAGCTTTCTGGCAGACTTCTGGAACTTTCCCAATGCTCCAATACTTACTGAAAAATCAGAGGTTCATCAAATTGGCCCTTTTAAAAACATCATATACTAGTTTGGAATTGATTTCATTTGTTATGTGTAAACAGAATAAAATCAAGAGCACAAGTGGCTAATCTATGATTAATTTTTTAGTTCTGTGATCATTTCCTCTCTATCTGTCAAGTTGAGGTCTAAGCTAAAATTCCCCGATGCAGGATGCAACACTTTGGCCATGTCTACACTAGCCAAAAACTTCGAAATGGCCATGCAAATGGCCATTTCGAAGTTTACTAATGAAGCGCTGAAATACATATTCAGTGTCTCATTAGCACGCGGGTGGCCGCTGCACTTCAAAATTGATGCGGCTCGCCACCGCACGGTTCGTCCAGACAGGGCTCCTTTTCGAAAGGCCCCCAGCCACTTCAAAGTCCCCTTATTCCTATCTGCTCATAGGAATAAGGGGACTTCGAACTAGGCGGGGTCCTTTCGAAAAGGAGCCCCGTCTGGACGAGCCGTGCAGCGACGAACCGCACCAATTTCAAAGTGCCGCGGCCACCTGCATGCTAATGAGGCGCTGAATATGTATTTCAGCACTTCATTAGTAAACTTCAAAATGGCCGTCTGCATGGCAGTTTTGAAGTTTTTGGCTAGTGTAGACACAGCCTTTGTGTTTCTACAGTTGCAAGAAATTATGGGGAAACAGGCAGTAATGACAGTAGATTTGGAGATTCAAAAAGTTAAAGCTTTATAACTCTTAAAACATAACCTGGCAACAGCAAATGCCAAAATATACACAGTAAATATCGTTAAAACAAACTGTCCTAACATTTCTGCTACTGTCAATGGAAATATTTTTGTCGGTTTGTGTTTGTACAGTGCAATCAACAATTGTAAACATTAACAGATAAAAAGCTAATTCCCAAAGCCTAAGTATGTATCACCCAAATTAAAGTCCTGCATAATCACAGAGTTCCCTGCTGCTTTGCACATTCAAGATGGTGATTAGGGAGCTGTTCTCTAGTGTGATTTTGTGGTCTGTAGCAGACACCAACTTGTGCCCCATCATGTGTTTTAGTTGTTGGGAAATTGATCCATAAACATTCAAGATCATTTTCTTCCAAGCTGCCAGTGACTCAGAAACAGGCAATACCATTATGACAGAATGCCACTCTCCCTCCCTCTTTAGTAACTAGATCCTTCCTAAATGGGTTATAATCATTGATTTCAACATTCCAATCATGCGAATCATCCCACTAGGTTTCAGTAATAGCAACAAGATTGAATTTATGCTCATAAACAAGCAATTCCAATTCCTGTTGTTTCTTACCCAGGCCCCTGGCACTGGAGAATAGGCAATTAAAGAATTTCTTCTGTTCACATCCTGTGTTGTCTTGATTAATTTTGTTCCCAGCATCTTGATTTTGTTCTCAATGAATGCTCATTTGTTCCCTCTTTTCACGCTCTTTTTTTGTTACAGCCCACCATCAAATTAACACACACACACGTGCGCCCATGCTCCAAAAGGAAACTAAACAATTTCCAAATAAGCATTTGTCAAACTATGCACCAACATAGGATACCAAGGAGGTAGGAAAGTTTTTATATGCCCAGAAGAGTGATGAGGAAGGTGGGAGCAGTCATACATACACCAGCCAAGGCTCTTTCTCTTGGCATGTCTACACAGCAACTAGACACATAACAGAGAGGTAGCCATGCTAGTCTATATGCTATCAAAAAAAAAGCAGTCCAGTAGCACTTTAAAGACTAACAAAATAATGTATTTGGTCGTGAGCTTTCGTGGGACAGACCCACTTCTTCAGATCATCACCATACCAAAATAGACTCAATATTTAAGGCACAGAGAACCAGAAGTAGTTATCAAGGTTGACAAATCAGAAATATTATTATCAGGGTGAGCAAATCAGAGAGCAGAGGGACAGAAGGAGTTCGGGGGGTGGAAGTCAAGAATTAGATAAAGCAAAGTATGTAAAATCATCCTTATAAGGACTTCCCCCCCATCCTTCTGTCCCTCTGCTCTCTGATTTGCTCACCCTGATTACAATTTTTCTGATTTGTCAACCTTGATTATTATTTTTGGTTCTCTGTGCCTTAAATACTGAGTCTGTTCTGGTCTGGCTACGGTCTGAAGAAGTGGGTCTGTCCCACGAAAGCGCATCACCTAATAAATTATTTTGTTAGTCTCTAAAGTGCTACTGGACTGCATTTTTGTTTTGATAGAAACTAGACATCTGTAGGTGCTCCGAGGCAGCCAACTCAATCTGCTTCATTGCTGTGCAGATGAGTCCCAGAAATCAGAATCCAGCCCAAGCCTGCAACCATGGGCTGGATGTGTTTTTTTTTTTGGCTGTTGTAGATGGACCCTCTGAGTCAGAATGGCCCCCCAGGGCTCTACCAGGTTGATGAATCACCCACACACTTCCCTTGCTTAGGGCTGTGCCTAAAGTCACAATCCAGTCCAATGAGAACAAAATATAAATACACTGTACCAGAGCAGAGTGAGTAGGGTTTATGGGTAAGTGGTGGTCAGTCTTTACGTGACTATGCAGAAATGACTGTTCTCTGACCTGCCTGTCCTGTTAAGAACTGAAGCCTCTGTGTTCGAAATGCAAGGGCTGCTAGAGGCGTCCCTACTGTGAGCAACTTATCTAAAAGGGGGTGGGAAGTCGGGGAACCAGGACTCTGTCACTCCTGCATGCCTACCATGTTGTGTGCTGCACCTCTTAAACGGGGTGTCTCCCCACTGTGCTCCTCTCAGCACAGTCAGGCTATCTCCATCGTGCCTCCCAGGGCACCTCCTTGAGGCAGTTATCTCCACAACACCCCTTATTGCAGGCTACAATCTAGTGACTTGTTGACTGACAGATTATGGAAACAGTACTGTGGCGGCATAGATAAGGCTCTGCTTTGCTTTGCTCTTAAAGCAAGACTTCAGCCTCTTTGGGATGTCCACACTGCAATCAGAGAAGTGAATGCAGCGTCTGTAGACATCCCTGAGCTAGCTTGGATCACGGCCTATACAAGCCTGCTCATGATCTAGGTATGGACTTGAGCAGCTAACCCACGTTGTTGCAGCTATTGATATTCAAGCTAGCATAATGAAAGCTAGCTTGGGTACGTCTGCCCATGTTCCAGACACCCCTCTGACTGCAGCTGCAGGCATTTCCTTTGTTTTACAGGAAAAACTGCATATTTATTCTGAATGTTCATCTCTTTTTGTAAAGCTTGAATCTTCCACTGGCTTAGGTGGTGCTAGTCTTTGTGTAAGGAATCTTTACCAGCGTTGAAGATCCTGTTCTCAGTCAACCCTCCCAGCAGCCTTGTCCTCAACTATCAATAATGGCAGGCCTCAAAGAGCTGTCTGATCTGGTTAGGGTAGTTGTGAGTTGGGGAAAGGAGGAAGTTTGAAAACTGACATGCCTTCTGAGGCACGATTAAGGCAGGAGTGTGTTTTCTGGAAGTTGTTCTAGTGATACGATGTGACTCAGGGTGGAGTCGAGACCTTGTGCTGTTAGATACTTGCATTTTTCTTTTCCTTGCTTTTGTAATTCTGTATTAGGTGTATGACGTGGTAAACTTAACTCGCAGTGTTCTTATATATTAATATCATCACTGATGTATTAATGTTTTGGTAGCATGTGATGAGTTTTATCTGACTGCAAAAGAATCACCATAGAAGAGACTAAACTATTCCTTGCATGGTGACAAATCTCAGAGAGGTAGCCGAGTAGTCTGTATCTTCAAAAACAACAAGAAGTCCTGTGGCACCTTGTAGACTAACAGATATTTTGGCACATAAGCTCTCGTGGGCAAAGAAGCAGGTCATTGCCCATGAAAGCTTATGCTCCAAAATATCTGTTAGTCTATATGGTGCCACAGGACTTGTTTTTAAACTATTCCTGTGTCCTGTTTCCAAAGGAGCCAGTTCCTGATGCTCCAGAAGGAAGCTACACAACTTCAAAATAAGCACTGGTCAAACTGTGCACCACCATCGGGCAGTGAGGTGGTAGGAAAGTCATTATATGCACAGAAGAGTGATGAAGAAGGTGGGAGCAGATCCTGCAGTTTCACTAGCCCAGGCAATGCAATTATGTCAACCCCTTACAAGGGCAGCATGGCCAGGAGAGGACTCCTCATTCCCCACCTCCGCACATAAGGAACAGACATCTGTCTCTTAGGCTCTCTGTGGTCATGACTCTGATACGCTTACTCAGGCTTGCACGCACTAACACAAGATCAGTCACCCAGAAGTCATTACTAGCCTAAGTGCTAAAGGCTGCACATTCAGGCCCTCTATATTTGTCTCCTTTCGTGGCTTCACAAGGGCACTGTGAAACTTTGTTTTGCTGCCACTTTTACTAACTTAGAGAAATGAATGAGGTTAATAGGGATTTAAGATACAGGTCAATGTTTGCATAACCCACGCACCTACTAGGTGTGGTTCGCTGTCCCGTGTTGTGACATCTAGATCACTTAGAGAGAAAAAACACCTATCTCCCCTACCGCCACAGCTGAAAGGAAGTGGACTTTTTAGCTCAAACTGTAGAGGCTCTTGCACTAAGCTACAGAGGTCCCAGGTTCAATTCTGCCTGTGGGTAGTTACATTTGCAAATCACCCGGAGGCAGTGTTGTGTTATCCTTCTCCATCTTTCGTAGCTGGCATGTTCAGAAAGCTGTACAAATTCAGGGTTTTGAAATTCATAAAACATAAAGATTTTGAAATTTGCATGTTTCCACAACTCTGACTGTCTGACAAGCATGGGTAAGTGTTGTGCCCAATGAGAGTAAGGAACAGATGGCAGTCTACTAAAAGCACATACAGTATATCAATATATTAATTACAAAAAGCAATATGCCAAACACCCACCACAAGATACTTTAGCTACTACATTTCAGAGAGATTGAGAATTCAAAACAAATTATTTTAGCAATAATTAACTTTGCTATCTGTATTGCAAGCATGTTATTTCCTCAGCTTGCAAGCATGGATTGATTGGCTGCCATCTGTCTAAAATTAATTTTAATGCACAAAATGCATTTGCGTAGGTAAACAGACACCTGCTATGTGTATATTTACAATGAAAGAATAACTAATTAATTCTATAGCCATATAATGACATTTAGAAATCTTGTCTTCTGAGGATGTAGAAGGTTGAAGAGATTAGTACGAAAATATTGAGCTTTTTACCTCGAGGCCAGTGATC
Organism: Carettochelys insculpta; assembly: GCF_033958435.1. Taxonomy (NCBI): domain Eukaryota; kingdom Metazoa; phylum Chordata; order Testudines; family Carettochelyidae; genus Carettochelys; species Carettochelys insculpta. Next base: position 160,495,222 of record NC_134138.1, on the reverse strand, counting down.
TGACTCTGAAGAGCAGGCCTGAAGAAACAAAGTCATTACTGTCTATAACTATTTGATGGGCTATATAACATAGGTTAGATAACATAGTCATAGACTGGGTTATGCAGCGTAAAATAGAATACGAGCCAAGAGGCATCAGATGGTCCATTTTCTCCATCTTAGAGGACATTGATTTTTCTGATGACCTCATTTTGCTCTCCCTTATGCATCATTTTATGCAAGAGAAGACAAATCAACTTTTCACGTTCGGAAAACAGGTCAGACTAAGAGTTAGACAGAAGAAGACAGAAATCATGACCCTAAACATTGAGGCACCAGCATCAGTCAAGATTGATGGCCATGACCTACTTGCCTCAGAGAACTTTACATACTTGGGTAGCATCATCAGACAAGATGAAAGTGTCAGAAGTGATATTCAGAGCAGACCCAGTAAAGCCAGAAATGTTTTTATGAGTCTGAATGCTGTACAGAAGTCACCACAGTACAGCATCAACACCAAATTGAAGTTTTACCAGAGCCGTGTCTTATCAACATTAGAATATGGATCAGAATGCTGGCGGATGACAGCATGAGACCTCGGTAAATTGTCGAACTTTCACATCAGGAGCCTTGGGAGGATCCTCCATATTTTTTGGCAAAGAATAATTTCAAATCAGGTCTTGCTTGCACGGTGCAAGCAAGGTGACACAGCCACCATCATTATGAAAAGATGCTGGAGACGGATTGGGCATGTGCTCAGGAAAGATGGACAATCCATCACATAGACTGCTGTGCACTGGACTTCTGAAGGGAAGCAGAAATGAGGCTAACCCTAGACAACATGGCGCTGGACTTTTGAAGTAGAAATGAAGAGCATGAATCACACTTGGGGCACTATTGACAGGCTGGCCAGAGACAGAGGTGGAGGACCTTTGTTGGTGCCCTACACACCAGTAGACGTAAATGACAATGATGATGATGACGATAACATAGATTGGTGATTTCAGACCTGTTCCTTGTGGACAATTGGCAATAGCACAAAAACAGCACTACCAAAACAGGCACTAATTGTAATCCTTGTTGGCAATCTCAGCAGAGAAGTTAAAGACTGGTTTGAACCGAAAGAGAAGAAGCTATTGGCTATGTCTAGATTACAGTGATTTGGAGACAGAAGTTTGTATCGGAAGATGTCACGCTCTATTGTCAAAATGGCCAAATGGAAGCACAGCAGACAAGGCTGCCCAGTGTTGCAGAAGCCCTGTCTGTTGACAGAGGCACACCTGTGCCCCCTGGAACATCCAGACCGTCTTTCTGTCAGTAGATCTCTGTTGGCAGAGGCATTATGCCTCATGGGGAGAGAGATACGACTATTGACAAAAGTGCTGTGTTCTGATGACTTCCTGTCGACAGAACACCTTGAGAATCTGGCTGTCGAAAAAACCCTCTAGTGCAGACCTAGCTATGGTGTGCAGCGAAACGGAAAAAACTGCCTAGAGGGAACAAGCCCAAGAGGGTCTCCTCTTATGTGAGCTACTGTCTGTCTCATTGGACAAGCTAGCTACCTCAGCAGATTTAGAAGGGCCCCTGGAGCCCATCTGAACCTCTAAGCTGGTGACTTCAGAAACACTGCACTCTCCAATCATCAATGGTAGTCTGAGAGAGACCTCCAAATAAGGCAAAATTGAATAACACCCTTCATTTTGTCTGATTTGCCTACAGCCTTTCTCTGTGCATCACAATAAACAACTTTGTCATAATGGAACCCATCCACAACTCCAAAAATTTCTCCCTAAAAGACTTAAGCTCATTTCCCTGGCCATTATCCTAGGCGATGGGCCAAAGTGGGTGCCGAAGCACTGGTATATTTAGTTGAATATTGCGCTCAGATCTGGGCAAGCAGTTCCCAATGTACAGCCTGATACTGCAATGAGAATTGTAACTGGAACATTAAAATCAACACCCATTCAAAGGTTGCCCACTCTGTCACATAGACTGCCACCCAAAATCTAACTACATACACACATCTCATGAGTATAATCAATCCATGGATTTCCTAGCTTGAACTTCCCCACTTCTCAAGATGTCCAGAAGCTTCAAAAGATACATCTGAAATCCCACAAGCCTTTTGGGGATTGAGATAAAGTTCTTAAAGTGTCCTCATTCAATCCTCAGGCACACTGGGGAGAATTATGGATGTTTGTATCCCCAAAAGGTATCTGACTGCTGCCTGCTTTCCCTCCCACCCCTCCCCGCACCCACCCCCCCAAAAAAACCTTCCCAGCTTTAACCTCCTGAGAAACTATGGTAGGTACTGAACCTTTTTAGAACATCACATGGCACATGTTGTCATCTCTCTCACACTATTGGGAACTGCCAGAATGCGGAAGGTGACTGCAGACAAAACAAGTAGAAAAAACAAACTAACTACATTCTCCTCTCAGTCATTCCTATGCAATCCACAGAAAGCACTTTTTCCCAAGGCTATGTCAGTAAGTTACCACAACTGGCACACTAGAGAGAATCTGGTGCACTAAGACCAACTAGGAAAAAAAAAAAGATCTGTAGAAAAAATATCTTGGTATGAAAAACAAACAAAAAAGATAGCCATCCAGTTTCTTCGTAAGGATGGGCCATGCTAAGAATTTTGTTTCCCTGCTCAGTCTACTGGACCAAATTTGATTTACAACGTATATAACCCCATTAATTTCATTTGCTGTAAATCAGGTACACGTTGGAACATTTTCTGGCATGAAAGATAGGGACATGAATTTAAAACTGTGACTTCTCTTTCTCGCAAGTGAAAACAAGAGTAACAAATCATGTCTTTTGGAAGAAGAATATAAAACAATTAATATGATGTGTTTTGCAGAACCAGATAATATTGTTATGAGCTAGCTGACATATGGTTATGGGTTGAGTTAAAACCTTGTTGAGAGTGATGGTTATGAATGCATCCTTCAATTAATGTAAGTGTAAAGATAAATTAATCACAATCTCCCACTTATGACAAAAGGGGTTGTGAACCTGCTTAGGAGTTTTGGATTGTGTAGACACAGAAGGTGGTTGCTCATTATTGTTTTAGATGACAGCGAAAAGCATAAGAGAAAATAGGAGAAGGGAGGCGGCAACGATCACACAACTGGAGAGAGACAGAAACAGCATGAAGAAATCCAAGCAGCAGCCTGTAAGAGGGTGACCTTGAAGGAGACTTAGAGTGAGTTTCTGGGTTGGGTGTGCTGGCTGAAAAGAAGCTTGAGGCTGTAAACTTAAAAAGTATATTTGCTTCCTGCACTCAGAGAAGAAGGACTTTGTACATGCCTTGTAATTAAGCAAGGCTGCATCTAACAAAATAAACAGACCCTATCATCAATTTTGCCTCGCAAATGGAATATCCCCTAGTGCAATAGCCTCAGAACCTCAAACTCTAATTACCTGCTCCAGTCAAAAAGTGGGTAACTATGTATAAAGTCATAAAAAAGTCCTTGTCTTTATATGCAGCCTAAAGAGTTGCAAAATTGTTAGCTGTGGCGTCACATAAGCAATATTTTCAGGACTGAGCCTCAGTAACTAATGCTTCCTTCAGTAGACAGCTGGGACATAATAGCTGCGTCTACACGTGCACGCTACTTCGAAGTAGCGGCACCAACTTCGACGTTAGGCGGCGAGACGTCGAAGTCGCTAACCTCATGAGGAGATAGGAATAGCGCCCTACTTCGACGTTCAACGTCGAAGTAGGGACGGTGTAGACGATCCGCGTCCCGCAACGTCGAAATTGCCGGGTCCTCCATGGCGGCCATCAGCTGGGGGGTTGAGAGATGCTCTCTCTCCAGCCCCTGCAGGGCTCTATGGTCACCGTGGGCAGCAGCCCTTAGCCCAGGGCTTCTGGCTGCTTCTGCGGCAGCTGGGGATCTATGCTGCAGGCACAGGGTCTGCAACCAGTTGTCGGCTCTGTGTATCTTGTGTTGTTTAGTGCAACTGTGTCTGGGAGGGGCCCTTTAAGGGAGCGGCTTGCTGTTGAGTCCGCCCTGTGACCCTGTCTGCAGCTGTGCCTGGCATCCCTATTTCGATGTGTGCTACTTTGACGTGTAGACGTTCCCTCGCTGCGCCTATTTCGATGTTGGGCTGAGCAACGTCGAAGTTGAACATCGACATTGCCAGCCCTGGAGGATGTGTAGACGTTATTCATCGAAATAGACTATTTCGATGTCGCAACATCGAAATAAGCTATTTTGATGTTGGCTGCACGTGTAGACGTAGCCAATGGCATATTAATGAGATTTTCAAAACTGCTTTACCTTCTGAATTAATATCCCATATTCTTATTAAAAGCAGCTTCAGACTTCAAAAGCCACATGTGATCTACAACTGAATTTCACAAATGCAACAAGCATAATAAAATGCAAGTTCAGACTTCTGTCAATTTTATTAGTGCGGTAGCCATGTCAGCCTGTATCTGCAAAAACAACGAGAAGTCCTGTGGCACCTGATGCATCTGATGAAGTGGGTCTTCACCCACAAAAGCTTATGTTCCAAAATATCTGTTAGTCTATAATGTGCCACAGGACTTCTCACCGTTTTTGCCAGTTTTATTGTTACTGCTGATGTGTTGTGAAAGCATAAGAGATTAGAAATTGGTTTATCCAAAATGCCAGAGGGCACCCGAATTAAGCATGGCACAGCTGAAAACCAGGTGGATGATACAACTATCATTTCACTGTCAAGTATACTGCAAAATTCAACAGCTCCTACTGCTTTATTTTAACATCTTGGTGACAGTAAACACGAGCTAGCAGAGAACCCAGCAGAGAAGTTACATGATCTTTGGCCTTTTTGTGATACATGACGATTTAGGAAAACATTCTCTGAGCTAATCCACTGCAGAACAAGTCCTTTTCCTGTTATAAATCTGCTCTTTTGGCACAAATATCACTGTATTCAGATGATGCTGTTCTCAAGTAGAAGGAAATTCTGTACTGAGTCAAGTTACAAAATAACGCAAGAGTCTGTTCCTGTGTCTGGCAACCAAAATAAAACCATAAATTTAAATCAGACCAACTGGCCAGTCCGCCAACAGAGGGCAGTGGCCCCAGGGACCAGCATTTTAAAGCGGGCTGGAGCTCTGGCCGCCACCACTTCTATCTCAGCAGTGGTGGCAGGATGAGCTCTGGGCCCCTTTAAAATGCCGCAGCAGTGCTGCCGCACAGCTGTGCGGCTCTGAAGGAATGGGGAGACCCCAGTGCCATACCCCAAGGAGCACAAAGGGCTATCTGCCTGTGGCCCTGCCCCTTTTGCCCCTGGCCCTGCCCCTTCCACTCTTGGCCCTGCCCCTTCTGGGGGTGTGGAGTTGAGCTGCCGTCCCACCTTGCCCCAGGGCCCACAGCAGCTGTCAGCCCCTCTGCCAAGGGGCTAGCAATCCGTTGAACCATGACCTCTGCCGATGCTGGAATCTCCAACAGCCAGAGTCATGGTGATTGTAGGGCAGAGGTTAGACCCCTACCATTATTCTAGTCACGTGTGGAAGACAATGTTACCATGATTTGGAGAGCAACATCCACATTTTCTGGGCTGCATCTGTAACCACCCACAGAGAGACTTGACCCTAGGACCTCAGGAACTCAGTGCATGAGCCTCTACAGTGTAAGCGAAAAACCAGCTGGCTCTCACTCAGTCTTTCTCTCTGTGTCAGTAGTCTAAGTGCTACCACGTGGGCCAATGAACCACACCTAGGTGTGTGGCTTACACACAGGAGACATTTGTAGTTATCACTACCCCACACACTATCGTACAGTGCAATTCCCACTTAAGTAGCCACAACTAGCGCCAGAGTGAAACAAGACTGTATCATTCCGTCCTCATACGGTATCTTCCAGCCAAACACTTTAAAACATTTTACCGTCGCGTTAAGAAGATCTGTTTGTGTGCGACTGTGAAATCAAGTCAATTCATATCAACAGTGTTAAAATCAGGAGATGTGGGGTGAATGGACTTCTCCTGCGCCCTCTCGAAAGGAGATGCCTGAGGGTGCTCGGGAAAGCAGCCAATAACACAGAGCAGAAAAGGGAAGTGGTGCGATAGCATGATGATCAGGGTGAGGGAGTGGGAAGGAGAAGCAGGGTGAGGTGGCAGAAAGGGTGGGGGACAGTGCCGTTGAGTGAAAATCCCAGGGAAGAGTCACAGAGGGAGGTGATGAGGGTCAGAAGCTGAACCAGAAACCACTTGCCCCTTCAGCTACTGGCCTCAAAAATATAAACAAGACAAGGAGGAGGGACGGAAGTAAAGGTGACAAAAGGCGGGTACTGGCTGTGGCCCAGGAATTTAGCCACAGGAGTGCTGCTATTGCCAGTCACCCTGTCGGTGAAGAGGGCAGTATTGCCACAGGTCCCTCTCAGTATATAAAAAGAACACCTGACTCCTGGTGAGTTAAATGTCACACAGCAAAGTCAATAATCACCTTCCCCAATAACAGTTTTTAATGTAATTAAAAATAACTTAAACTAAAAAAACCCAGACGTGCTGGATGCTTTACAGGATTTTTATCCCAAGAGCTTCGGTTCAAATCTGCTCTCGGTCAGCCGTAATTATGACCTTGTCTGTGCTAGAGAAGCACCACTGTAACTCTACAGCTTGCCTATAACCAGGGCTTTTCTTGTGCCCTGGCTGTGGGGGTGAAGCCCTACCAGCAGCACAGCCGCAGGAACCCTGCCAGCCCTGGGGCTGGGAGCCTCGCCTACAGCTCCAAACCTGTGGACCTGGCTGGGGCGAGGAGAACCCTGGGAGCCCCGGGGCTAGGAACCAGCCAGGGCATGAAGCCCGGCTGGCAGCTCCAACCCTGGGGACCCAGCGGAATGACAGGAGCCCCACCAGCTATTCCAGCCCCAGGGACTGGCCAGGGGGTATGGGGGCCCCGCCAGGCCCACAATGGGGAACTGGCTGTGGCACAGAGCCCTTCCAGCAGCTGCTAGCCGTGGGAACCCTTTGTGTGGGGGTGCTGGTTGTGTTCTGGCTCCTCTTTTCTTACAAATTAGCACTGCCTATATCGCACCAGGCAGACTCATCTCACCTCTCACGAAATAAGTACTTTTTCACAAGCCGAGCAAAACTGTTCAGAGCTGGCAATGGAATGATCCAAAACCATGATAGGGTGCCAATAGATATCATGCAACAATCTGAGCAAGTCATCGTGGGATAGGTACAAAATGCCACACACCCTTCAAGGGCTGGAGGAATGGATGAATATGGACACGATATATTATGTGAAATGATTTGGTTGTTCCCATCCAGTTTTTAGGGATATGTCTTCATCTCCCACACTCTGTCCATATGGCACAAACCAACAGTTCACCAAAGACTGATTAGAATTTACAGTACAGTTTTTAATTCCTAGAACGAGGTGGAGATATTTACCAGGGAAGGAGAAGCTTCCATTTATACAAACAATACTGTGCCAGTCCTGTGAACAAGTGCTCAGAAGCAACAAAATCTATTAAATTATTTACATTTAAAAAACTAAATACCAAACAATATACATGATATACACTTGGGCATCTTAAAAATTGTATTCATAGTATGATAAAAGACAAACTGAAATGTGATAGATAACACTTAAGAAAGGGACATTTGTCAAAACAAAAAGTGCAGAGGAGTTTAGTATGTTTATTGAAAAGGAATTATTTTTTGAAGCTGAAACAAAAGGAGTTTTTGCAGGGATTTAAACATTACCCTGTGCTGACTACTAGAAATACAAAACAGCACCATTATAATGAATAAGGAAGCCAGGAAGTGGGGAGGGCAGGAGGAAGCAAGACCAGACTGACTTGAATGTCCAAGCTAGCTAAAAACACACTGTAAACTAGTCACGTAAAAACCATATTTTGGGGGAAAGAATGGCCTTTATGTATTACTAACACCACACTGCATTTTTCATACTGACCATTTAAAAACCATCTGCTTTTCAGAATTTACATGAAAACGTCTCTTTACCTCAAACAGGCTTAAATACACACAAAAATGAACTACAACAGAAAACAAGTGCAACTATGATTGTGATGGTGTACTTACCCCCTTCTCCTGATCCAGATCCATTATCTGATAAAGAGATAAAAGGAAAAAAATTCACAACACTGTCCCAGGAACATAGCTTTATTCAAGAATCTGTCATTGCCCACACATAGTATGAATATTACTCATCAGGAGCCAAGTATAAAAACAATGTCTCTCATCTTATCAGGCACCACTAATACATTTTGTCCAGGCTGATCACACACCCTTTTCCATACCTGTCAAGGTAAATTTGCTCTAAGAGCGGCAGTGTATTTGTGCGTGTTGCTAAATAACAGTGCATGTAGCCTGTAGCTGCATCCCTAACAGAAGATGGTTCAGTAAAAGATATTATTTCACCTACCCTTTTTCTCTCTCACTGCTTTTCAAGCTATTTTTAAATGATAAAAGCATCCAAGTTGTAATAATAATTCCCAATTTGATTTTTGCAATCCGTCTAACAGCGGCTACATTTTGACTTTAAGCACAGCTAGGGAAGAGGGTACGTAAACTACCTGACTCCTGAAGTGGCCTCAGGCCTCATTGAGACTTGGTGTATCTTCATGGCAGAGTTCGCTCAAGTTACCCAGGCTAGTCTGAAGTTGACTAGCCCCCAAGCAAAATCACTACACTGCGAAACAACATGGAGCTGCACAGTGATTTGATTAGTAACACAAAGTGACTGGATGAGCAGCTAATGTGCTAACTCAAACTGTAGCTGGTAGCTGCATCTCAATTCATTACTAGCTGCTGTTATCAGAAGCCCTGACGTTGCAAGGTACATACCCAACAGACCAGGCAGGTTGAATTTAAAATACCACTTCACTCAAAATAGAGATTTCTCGTGTGTGGACAGAGCTTGGATTCTGTCCAACACTCAAGTTTATACCCTGAGCTGACACTGCAGTGAAGACACGCTGCCCTCAGACACACACTGCTGAGCTCCCAACACTCTGCTATTTCCTCCCTCCTTGTGGGGAAGGGAAGGGGAAGAAGAGAATAATTTATACTGGCCTATACCAACAATAAATTGACCAACTGGATCAGCCACTCCAGAAGGTGAGGAGGGGAGTAGAGCTGGTGCACTGCTCATTCCCCACTTCCCCCTACATACTTACTCAGGGAACAGAATAGGCAAGTGAGTTAGCCCTGTTTAATTCTACACACTTCCCAAAAGGGAGGGGGGTTCTTACTTCCTTGCATGAGCTCGGAGTCAAGCCGAAACCCCTCCCATCTGGTTCAATTCTTTTTCTAATTTCCTGTATTTCTAAGAATTGATTCCTCCAAAGCAGGAATCCTCCAAAGCAAGTGAAAGTCGACAGCATTAGGTCACTACCACGCTTTAAAAATAACCTCCCACAAAAGAGGCTGCTGTCAGGAATGGAGATTTTCCTGCTATTCAACCTAAATTTTCCCTATTTAATTGCATATTATTACTCCAAGTCTCATACTGGAGTCTCATTGTTTAAATAAACTAACAGGCTAACATAAGGAAAATGTCTGTCTAGTATTTTCTTGACATCAGTAATGACCCAATTTCCTGAAGAGCAGACAGCCCTTGTGCAATGTTTAATTGTTGCACCACTGAACAGACAATGTGACATATGGTGTAGCATCGCTTGATTAACAAATCTGAAGGTGGCATCATCTGCATCCATGAGCTAAACCCGCAGGCTTCCCTGGGATTACGATATTGTGTGATGAGCTGATTCTGTACCTGTGACAGAAAAGCTGCTGAAATCTGTCAAACAAACAAATGTTTAAGTCGGAAGCAATCGGAATTACACCAGTTGCACTAATTCCAGCGTTACAGTAGCGATTTTTCATAATTCATACAATTATTTCAGACCCTGATTCCCCAGGGCCTGTACCTGCCATAGAAAGTCCCAAAGACAGCCGTACTCTACAAGTCTGCGGCCTGGGATCAGGACATTGAGTTTCCTTGAAAAATAGTCAAACACCCCCTGTGCTCTCCAGGGCTTCATCTAAACAATTATGGAAGCGCACTTTGAGGTTGGGCAGGTGTGGGGATATAATGGTTCTATAACCTTGTGAATATGCCAGAGAAGACCTCTGGGCTCTTCCGAGGATGCTGGGGTATGGAGAAAGACACTCCAGCCTAGAAGAGGCGCTGTTAGCATATTGTAGACAAGGGAGGAAGACTCCATTCTCTGGGAAGTAGCACTCCAGTGCTTACAGGCAGGTCTGAACACAAAGGAGGGATGAATCTAAGGCTGCTTCTATACTCAGGGCAAGGTAATAAGGCAATTTAAAGCAGGCAAATGAGGTGCTAAAGTGCATATTCAGCACTTCATTAGCATAATGGCAGCCACACAAACTTCAAGGTGCAGACTTCAAATTGCAGATCGACGATGTAGATGGGGGCAGCTTTGAAATAAGCGCCCCACTTCAACATTCCTGTACTCCCACAGAACTAGATCAGAGTCAGGGAATGTCAAAGTGGGGTGCTCAGTTTGAAGCTGCCCCCATCTGCACTATCAATCTGCAATTCGAAGTCTGCACTTCAAAATTTGTGCAGTCGCCCTTATGCTAATGAGGCACTGAATATGCATGTTAGTGCCTCATTAGCCTGCTTCAAATTGCCTCATTATCATGCCCCCTCCAACGGGAGGCGGGGAGTGCAGAAGCAGCCTCTGTTACACAAGTTCAGCTAAGTGAATAGTGTAGCTGCAGGTAACATACTTAGGTCTAATATACGTGGTATCTTTGCTGGAGTGGGTGGACAGAAGGCACTCTCCCACTAACTCTCTCATTGAGGTGGAGTACCAGAGTCAATGGGAGAGTGACGGGCAGTTGATTTATCGCATCTCGATGAATCAATAAATCAACCCCCCGGATCAATCTCTGCCCTGTCAACTTGGTCCATAGTGAAGTCATGCCCAAAGTCAATTTACTCCATCTGAGTGAAGAGGAGAAATTTGATACTCTTATGATGCACATTCTTTGAAATCGATTTACATCAGCAGAAGGTCTGTCTCAGAGTGTTTTCACTGGCAAGTCCCCAGCATGTAAATCACAGCTTTACTCTCTGGTCTGACAAATCCCAAATTTGCTTATCTTCAGGCTATGCTACAGGCTCATTTATTTACATAGACCATTCCTGGGGCATAAGTTGACTAAAGTGGGATTTTCTTCTTAAACTCATGAGGGTTGTGAACTAGAACATTTTAAGAGTAGTATTTCATATGTATATTATGAATCTGGACAGCTGTGCCAACAGAGATACAATAGGAATATTATAAATTAAACAATATCTTCTTGGTATTTTCTGGAAGGTATCCATGGTCTAGGGCTGATCTCATTGTGACTAATTCTTGGAGATTGAGTTAAACGCTACTGCTGAAATTCTGCATCTCAGTGTCAGGGGAGGAAAACTCTTCTCCCATCTGTAATGACACTAAATTGGTGTGATTATGAGCCAGAGGCTCAGAGACAAACCAGACTGCATCCAGTTCTGGGCCCCACCGTTACAGAATGGATGTGGATGCATTGGAGAGGATCCAGTGGAGGGCAACAAAAATTATCAGGGGTCTGGAACGTATGACTAAGAGGAAAGGTTACGGGATTTCAGCTTATTTAATCAACACAGAGAAAAGCGAGGAGGGATTTGATAGCAGCCTTCAACTACCTGAAAGGGGCTTTCAGAGAAGATGAAGACAGGCTATACTCAGTGGTAACAGATGACAGAATGAGAAGTAATGGTCTCAAGTTACAGTGGGGGGAGGTCTAGGCTGGATATTAGGAAATACTATTTCACCAGGAGGGTGGTGAAGCACTAGAGTGTGTTACCTAGAGAGGTGGTGGAATCTCCATCACTAGAGGTTTTTAAGTCCCAGACTGACAAAGCCCTGGTTGAGATACTTTAGTTTGGATTGGCCCTGCCTTTAGCAAGGGGCTGGACTCAATGACCTCCTCAGGTCCCTTTCAACACTATGATTCTATGATTACCTCTTATCTGAACGGTTTTGAGAGGATGACAAGATAGATATGTTTTTCCCTTTGTCAACCCAGATTTTAAGCCTCTTACGTAGGCCCCTACCAAATTCAAATCTGTGGAAAATGCATCATAAATTGTGAAATCTGACCTGCCTCATGAAATCTGGCTCTTACAGAGAGAGGATGTCAGTATTGCCCACTTTACCTCCTGCATGGCCTTCAGACCTGGGAAGCTGGAGAGCGGCAGCTGCTGACTGGGTGCTCAGCTCTGAAGGCAGAGCTGCCACCAGCAGCAGGGCAGAAGTAAGAGTGACACACCACAAGCCTCATGACTCCTTTTTGGGGCAGGACCACCACAGCTACAGTGCCATGGAATTTCAGAGCACTTCTCCACAGGAAAACCACGCTGAAGCATGGAGGCATAGTGTTCTCGCTTCTGAGTCTCGACCAGGATTTCCTAAGCAAAGGAACCGTCTTTCTGGCAAACACAACATACTGTAATTAGCCAGCAGATGGCACCTAAGTGCAAGGATCAACAGCTTTAGAGGGCCAAGAAACCAGATGGTTCCATGACAGCTGCGAGGAGCTCTGGGGAGGGAGGAAGGACTTGAGCTGCTCTGAGCGAGGGTGTGCTTGAGCCTGGGGAAAAGGCACGGACAGATTCAGCTAGACAAGTCTTGTTTTGAGTACTTTGGCCTAAGGCTTCCATGTGTCCTGAGGGCAGGTGAAGGCTGAAAGGCTGCAGAGCCAGGCTCCTACTTGGATGGAGGCCTACGCTGAGCAGCCACCACAGAAACAGCTAGCTTGGTGTATCTCAACTCCATGTGTACAACCTGTGGGGGAAGCAGCCTTGGGCTATGGAGGTAGGCAGGGAGGAGGAACTATGTTTTGCACAATTGTGGAATATCTTTACATTTCCTAGCCCCACTGGGGCCCTCTGGTCTGTCCCAGGCCCTGCCCATGGTCTGTCATGTGAGTGGTTTGGAAGCATTACAATTCCAAGTAATACCAAGAGTGGCAGGGCAGTCATCAGCATGGAGACTGGTGTTTTAAGGAGGAAAAGAAAACTACACAATCCAATTCATTCTTCCATATAAACAAACACTTGAAGCAGCCACACTTCAAACGACAGCTGGGTGACAGATTTTGGGACGAACGTTTTTTAGCGTGTGCTGAAAAATGCAGTTTCAGCTCAACTGAAACATTTTGTGAATTTGTATCAAACATACTCAAGCCCTCCAAATGTCCAAAAAGGTATAAATATTTTGTTTTGATGTTTCCAAAATGAAAAGTGTCCTCTTTTTGTTTCAAAGCAGCTTTTAATTTTGAATTTTACTTCAATTTTATTCATTTTTATAAAAAAAAATTAAAACACTTGAATGGAAAATGAAATGTTTCATTCTGAGTCAAACAAAATGAGCTGAAATGATTATTTTCTTCCAACTTTGTCAGTTTGCAAATAAAATTCCAAGCCCACCCCCCCCCCCCAACATTTCTGTTTGCTTCAAAATGAATTTTTCAATTTTCTGTTTGGCTACTGAACAGAAAAGTTGATCATTCTCACAGCTCTAGTACAAACAACAAAAAAGCTTAAACTTCCTGCTACTTGGTCAGCAGAGTGAGGTTCATATAGTTAAGAGGACATGAAATAAGGTTGTTAAGAAGTGTGCCAATTTAGTCTCCTCGTACTCCCAGCTACAACAGCTCAATCCTCTTCCTGCTGTGTCCCCACCCCCCAGGAGCACTGCTGCCTGCTGGCAATTACCCTTGATATTGATATGCCAGCAGGAGTTTTCTGAGAGGAATGCTTACAAGAGTAATTGCCAGCAGCTGTGGGGACTCTAGCTGCCTAAAACAGGGTTTTAACCTGTGGCTTGCCAGGCTGTGTCTCAGGACACGTATTCTTTTAAAGGTTTTTCAATCAATTGATCCAAATTTGTGTCATTTAGCAACTTTTTTCACTTAATTATAGATTGTGAAAAGTATTACAATTGGTCAGAAGCTATAATGCTAGCACCTACTCTTTATCCTCAAACCATTTATCTCCCAAAGATTAAAATGGGACCTTTTAATTGGAACAAATCTTCCACACAGGCTGGACAGAACAATTTGGCCTTCTTATGAGGGCTTTTTTTTTTTCACTTTATTTCCAATATTTAATGTTTATAAGAATTTAACTGTATCTCAATCAGCTTTAATAAATAAAAAAGATTAACAGGCTGTTTTCATAGCTCACTAGGGAGAAAACCAGACACACAGATTTCTTTTCCACATATGTACTTCTAATTACATTCATTGTGAATCTCGTACAGGGGAAAAAAGAAAAACCCCACAAACTGTGAAATCCGGTGAAATCAGAATTCATAATAAAAGATTACTGCAAACTGAAGAACACCAGTTTAAATTAAAAGGTGTCATAGGGGACTCACTCTTCACTGTAGCATAGAAAAAAGATAAAACAAACTGAACAAAATACAAAATAGATTTAATAAGAGTAATATTATTTGCTTTTAATTATGCAAACAGCATGTTCTATTTTCAGTTTAGAAGTCCCAATAAAGAAAGACTGTTTCTTCCAATAAATACTATACTCTGAGAGCTGTGAATTGAAGAGTACATTATATAAAAATAGCAGTTACAGGTCATTGTGCATGATTAATATTGATGGTCATATAATACAAATATGGCAGACATCAAAATCTTGGCAACAATCTGTACATGCAGTGCTGATTAATAGGAACACACAAGTTAAAATAAATAATGAACATTCATTTCTTATTTACAGGTTTGATTTCTTCATGACCCATAAAATGCAAATCAGAAAGTGAGTGATGTCCTCCTACCATAAAGACAGGAAGCAAACGAAAAGCTTTGTGACTGTACTTCTCAACATTCTAAGCCCCTTGGGGCAACTTCTGTCCCTGTTCCATCTCCATGGCACCAGCATCACATCTGGCTTATCCAGGCAGTTCAGGAATCCTCCTGGGGCAAGGAGATCCGCAAATGGCAAGAATTTCACCTTCATAAAGTGCTAGACCAGTGGCTCCCAACCTGGGGCCAGCAGACCCTGGGGGTCTGGGAGGGTTTTGCAGGGGGATCCGTTCAAAAAAAATAGAAATAGAAATGATCATAGAAGATAATTGAACAGAGTGAAGCATTCAGAAGTGGAACATCTAAATGTTAATTATTTACAATTCCTTTTTCATTTAAGGAAGCGTACATAGCAGCTAGAGTTAGCTTTTATGGGGGTCCGTGAACAGTGTGGGGGAAGTGATTGGGGCTCCACACAAGTGAAAAAGTTGGGAACCACTGAGCTAGACAATGGATTGTGGGGAGTGACAATCCATCCACTAAATTCCCCAGCAGTGGGACAAAATTTATAAAATCAAATTTGTTAAATCAGCTCTTAAGTTTCACTCTGAGGTATTATGTAAAGGGTGCTAACCTAGGCTGAACTCATTTCTTCAATTTATCCCAAATTTTCAAACATCGGGGCCTGCATTTAGGTACCTAAACCTCTGCTTAGACACCTTCATAAAGTAGTCTGATTTTTCATAGATGCAGAAAGTACACCATCCCCATTAAGTATGGAGTGAGCTCTGGGAGCTGAATATCTCTGTAGCTCTGCATTTTTGGCAATGTTAGCATTTTATATTAAAATTTACTAGTAGAGTTGAAGAATGCTGCTTCATATACAATCTCTCAAAGACCTCAGTTACATGTATTATCATTCCCTAAAACATAACTTTTAATCTGAAGTCCTATATTTTAGTTCTACCAAAACCACCCTAGATTTTCTGTTTTCTAATTCTGCATATTTGGGAAGATAGCGCAAAAAGGACACTCCACAAAACCTGGTTTATTTGCCATGCATCCTGTGCAAAGCAAGTATATACACTGCTAATACATATATGGCTAAGTTACCATTGAGTTTACAAACCTAGCTTGAATAATTCATTAAAATAATTAAAATAATTCATAAAAACAAGAAACAGATATGAACAGCCAGACTAAACACATTGTGTGGCCTTTTCCAATTCTGTGATATAGTTTCAGATGGGACTCATCCCAGGTAAATGAGAAATGCCTTATTCTTGATTATGAGAAGACTTAAAAATTCATATACTGTAAAAATAAAATGGTCCCTAGGCAGTAATTACTAAAAGAATTCAAACTTAGTAACCCCGGAGTATCTTGCCTCCCTGTAATCATTACCTGAGAACTAGCATAAGATGAGTCTCAAATATATTAGTGCCCCAAATGTGTAGAGCCACAAATGTGATGATCGGACATTGAGCTGTTGGAACAACATAGGATGCATGTGTACCTGAATCTGGAGGACCATTTTTATTTAAGTTGTCCAGATCCCAACACTGTGAGACCCGTCCAGCCATGCATAAGAACAGACATTTGTACCTTCTACTGCAGGATTCTGAGATTTGAATATGGCACCCTGTGACAAAGTCAGGCCCGCTGGCTGCAAAAGAGGGAGAAAAGGCAGCCCTAGAAAGGGGGTAAGTGCCACTCCCCAGTTAACTAGAAGTGGGTTACTGTAGGTCAGTGAGGGTCACCTGAGAGGGCTACCTTGGTTGCCTGAGATCTTTTTAAACCTCTCATTTGGAGGAGGGAGAGGAGGAAGAGAGACAGAGACAGAGACGTGTGCACACAAACAGCTATTAAGCTAGAAACGTTACAGGAGTGAGCAGCTTCAGGAGGAGAGGCTGAGCTCCCTACTTTGTGGGGAGACCACAAGCCTAAACTCCCTGTTAATGGGAGGGCTGACAGCCCGGATGCAGCAGATAGCGATTATTTTATCCAAGGCCCATATCGCCAAGTGGGGAGAAGCACAGAGGCTGACAAGAGAAAGAAGGGCCCTTGCCACACCCCAGATAAACCAGCTCCTATAAATAAGCTACAGCCAACTTGGTTTAACCCCATTTCCTCCCTGCCACGCCTTGCCTCGCCCCACCCTGCATTGCCCCCCCACCCCAAAAAAACACACCACCTAACTTATGCTTCTAGGAACAAATGGCACCACTTTAACGTACCTTGTTTAATGGACTTTTACAATTTGGCCATGTACAGGCCAGTGATAATGAAGTAGTCTGTAAAAACCTGCCATGGCGCAGACATGGGCCAGATGTCTCTCTTAAGACTGAATTCTGTTGCATTAATTCTATATATTCTAGAATTCTTCTGAGATGGCCTGTTGTGAGAAATCCAGACACTCTGTCTGTATCCTAGTGAACTGGCCTCAGAGACTTAAATCTGCACATAGATTAGGAAACCTCTAGTAAAAAGGTTTTCTTTTGTCCAAGATCTTTGGCTAGAATTCATCCTTATAGTGTTCTTTGATTTTTGTATCACTACGGCTGCGTCTATACTAACAAGTTCTTTTGAAAGATTTTTCAGAAGAAGGGGGCTCTTTCAAAAGATCCTGTGGAGCGTCTACACACAGAAAGTGTTCTTTGAAAAATAAATTGAAAGAACGCAACGCTCCTTTCGAAAAAGCTCTTCCACTCCCATTTCAGGAATGCCTGCTTTTGAAAGCTTCTTTCAAAATAAAACTTGTGTAGATGCTCTTCAGGGCCTTTCTTTCGAAAGAGCAGTCCTCATGGCACCTGATTTTTAATTCCCTGGCCTGTTCTTTCGAAAGAACAGGGGCCGTGTGGATGCTCTCTTTCGAAAGAGCAAACCACTCTTTTGATCTGCTTCTGTGTGTGTGGGGACGCACTCTTTCGAAAGAAGTTCTTTCAGAAGAGATCTTCCAGAAGGGCTTCTTTCGAAAGATCTCTGTAGTGTAGATGTAGCCTAAAACATTATAGCACTCGAAAATAAAGCTATCAATTTTATGTAGAAAAGCCATGAAAATAGAGGATGAGTGGGTTTGGGAAACAGGCCATGATTCTACAGTAAATAGATTATCTGCTCCCTTGAATAACCACATCCAAAGCCACCACTGCCTCCTGTTCATGGAGACAGAACTGGAACCTGAACTCTGAAGCTGTTTGCTCCCACTGAGTTTTCTGCTTCTAAAGAGAGAGTCCAAAACTGTTGAACAATCCCACAGCATGTTCCAGAAAGAATAAAAGGGAAAGCAGAAACAAGATAACACTCTCAGATCCTGCACTTTTAATGGGTTAGAGAAGAATGACCATCTACCTTTGATAGTAAATCTACACAGTTGGATCTGTCCCCTGAATATATAACAAAGCTTTTACGTTATTTGTTTTCCATTTGCTAGATTGTATTAGCTACTGCCTTACCACGGTACAGTAAAATTCCTTTAATCTGGCATGTCCAGGACCGGACAGGTGCCGGATTACCAAATTTTCCAGACTATTAGATGTCCCCACCCCGCACTCCTGCAGCTCCACCACCCCCCTGCCCAGCTGCAGCTCACCACCCCTGTATGTCCCCAGCTTCTTCACCACCCCACGCTCCTCCTGCTTTGTAGGGTGACCAACCGTCCCATATTGGCATCCCTAATTATTTTTTAAAAGGGATGAATTGTTCCATATTTAGACCCTCGGAGGCTGGGGGTGGGGACAGGAGCACCTGCGGCTGCTGCTCTCCCTTGGCTCGGGGCCCAGAGCACCCGCGGCGGCCACTTCCAGAGCCTGGGGCCCAGAACACCCGCAGCCGCCATGTTCTTTGGGCTTGGGGCCAGGCGCGCCTGCGGCTGCCGCTTCCTTGGGGCTTGAGTATCCATGGCTGCTGCTTCTCTGGGACTCAGGGCCCGGAGAACCTGCTGCCACCACCCCCTGGCCCACGTGAAGCCCTAACCCACCCCAGGCTTAACCCTACTGTCACCAGCCATGGCCCCACCCACCACCCAAGCCTCCTGACTTATGCAAAGTTCAAGGTACGCATATCTCGGGGGACTCTGTATGTCGGACCATCAAATTTCACCAGACTATCTCCATAAATGGGACTATTTTTGCAACATGCCAGACCATCAGGATTTCCGGACCATCAGAGGCCAGATTAAAGGAATTTTACTACATTGGTCATTTGTAAATAAGTGGTAAGATCCTTCAAACAGACCTGCCATGGAACAAGCCAAACAGCTCCATCACAGCCAGTGGGGCTTCATGTAGCTACAGGAATGTGCTGGGTGGATCCCTTTGTGCAACATAGTTTTAATTCTGTACAGCCAAGACATAAGTCATAAAGAAATGACTAACATGGGATCTACTCAATTTTGCCTTAAGCATTTTGGGTGATAATGAAGTTTCTCCTTTTGCCGGAAAAGCATTCCCCAATTGTTTCCTAGGTTAGAACATTTTTTCCTTCCAAATATTTTTTTCATTGGCTAACACAGAGAAGAAACCCTT
Source organism: Carettochelys insculpta (assembly GCF_033958435.1). Lineage (NCBI taxonomy): Eukaryota > Metazoa > Chordata > Testudines > Carettochelyidae > Carettochelys > Carettochelys insculpta. The sequence goes on along the minus strand of NC_134138.1, from coordinate 160,475,912 downwards.
TATTTTCTGGTGATAGTGTTTCCTAATGAAAGGTCATCTGTGATCTCTACATTCTTTTGGAAATTAATTCTACAAAGATCATAAAAAGGAAAGGCACTTTAATTAAAAAGCCCTAACCTTATTTATTAATGTTGCACAATCATATCTTACATACCAGAATAACAAGGTCCTCTTGCTACCACTGTTATCTCTTTCTGATGCTTGCAAGCAGCTCTCCTGAGGAAGCATTCATTTTGGTAAGTGTCTCCATTTGATCCACAAACAGGAATGTAATTTGTATGACACTTAAAAAGAAAAGTATAAAATAAAGTCAGTTGTGCAATCATATATGAATAATTTTTAATACAATACACACATATATATAGCAAAATAGTCATGCAGAGTGGGGAACTGTCAGACTTCTATCTAACAGAAAATCATCATTCTGTTTGGTTAAGAATGCCTTTCATAAGCAATAGGAATGACAGTCCATCTCTGTATCAGCTTCAGGGATTAATTTAGCAGGGAAGATTAAAAGAATTAAATATGTGTAGATAGGCTGTAAAATGACTAAGGGGAATACAATAATCATCTACAAGTATTTGAAGGGTAAAAACAACAAGAAGGGCGAAAAGTTCTTTAAGGTAAAATGGGAATATATAATTAGGAGTAATAAGAAATTGAGCACAGAAAAATTTAAGGTGCATACCACGGAAGATATCCTCACTGCATGATCATTTTAGACTGCTGAATTGGCTTTCAAGGAAGATGGCAAAAATCCCAACTTTTGAATATGCATGCTCCTATTTATTATGTGAGTGTATTTGATTTAGTCATCATCTGTCATACTGCTTTAGTTATATATCAAAACGATACTGGTATAGGTCCATAAAAAAAAGAAAAGACAATACATTACATAAATGGTATGTAAATAAATCAATGTCTACCACGAAAGGCTTTGTCACAGTATTATAGTAATAACTGCGCCACCCTAATAAAGACAGAGTAAATGTCGCCCCTAGGCCCGGTGTATATAAAAATAATCTAAAAAACATACCGTAACCCTCTATCCTCACCCTCCTAATATCCAGGCAAAGAAATAACATCTCTATCAAAATAAATGAAAAAACTCCCAGTGACTATTTAGGGCCGGATTGGACTCTCATAGTATACCACTTTCTGATTCATGATCCCACGAGGAAAACCAAGCATTAAGGCCTGATCTGCTCACACACAATGAATCTCTTTAACTATATGTATTATGCTATACTGATTGAGCCAAACTGGTGCAAGAAGGGTCTCTATTCGTATAAATTTTATGTTTAGACATGACCGAAAATGCTCTCATGTCTGGATCAACTTCTCTGAGCCCCCAGTTCTTTACTTATTTTTCACCAGTGTATGACTTGTTTATCGAAATCACTTTTGGCAGACAAGCAATCAAAATATTTCATTTTTGAAGGAAATGGTTCTTCCTTTCCTGACGCCTTATCAAAAGTGAACAAGAACGAAATAAACTTCACACACACAGAAGCAACTCATTACTTGCTCTGCAAAGTGCTCAGAGCTTCTCCGTGATTCTTCTCATTTATGGGGCACCCTGAGGACACTGCAACTTGGCTGGTGAACCTGTCAGATCTCATGTAAATAGGGTCAGAGGTAGTCATTGCAGCAGTGTCTACATGTGCACTTAATTTTGAAAATACAGGCCCTCTTTCAAAAGAACGCAGGGAAAGTCTACATGTACAATGTGTTCCTTTGAAAGGAAATTAGAAGAATATGGCTCAGACTTTGAAATCCAGACCCCGATACCGTATTACGAAACGCACACCCTTTTGAAGTTCTTTTGAAAGAAGGTATGTGTAGATGCTCCATGGCCCACACTTTCAAAAGAGGAGTCTGCCATGGCGCTGTCCAGCTGGAGGGCGGAGATGCCCTTGTCTGCAGCACCGGGGTTCTATGATCCCTGCGTCCGGCAGCTCTTAAAGCTGCATGGACCCAGACACCCCGTGGCAGGAAGGTGAGAGCATGTGAGCAGCAAAAAGCAAGAGCTGCCCTCAGCACGCGCTCACAGTTGCCCACAGAACATCGCTGCACAGCAACGGCCAGCAGCTGCCTGCCACTGGAGCCCCAGGATCCCCTCAGAGCCCTCACAGGGTTCCCATGAGCAGCAGGGAGAAAAGAAAAAAGGGCTCTCTCCTGACAGAGCCTGAATTAAGAGACCTCCTGGGACTGTGAAAGGAGGAGGAGGTGTTGAGGGAGATGGGGGTGAAGTGCTGCAACGCTGCAGCCGTCGCCCGCCTTGCCCAGGGCCTCAGCACCCAGGAATACCCCAAGTGCACTTTGTCCCAAGTCCAGAGCAAAGTCAAAGAGCACCAGCAGAGCCACTCCCAGCCCGGGATGAGGCCAGGCACTCTGGGGCAGGTCCCTCCACCTGCCCCTACTACCAGGAGCTCCACTCCATCCTGGAGTCCTGGGACAGCTCCCCACCACCTGTCGTCCTGAACACAGCTGCAGACAAGATCAAGGACGAAGCCCAGGAGGAGCAGGGACCAGGGAGACAGAGACAAGGGACACCACCCTGGAGTGATCAAACAAGGAGAGGGACCTTGTGATTGACCTGCCCTGCCAGCTGTCCAGCCAGGCAACCAGAAGCTGAGCGTTGCTGGAGTTCGTCAAGGCACTCTTTGGTAAGTCCCTGTTGGGCCGCACACCCTGGCTAGTGGGGTGGGGGTAACATGGCTGCCAGTGGGCCATGCACAGGCCTAGTGGTCTAGGCCCAGACACATCTCAGCCAGCTATGGCACTCGGCACACCATACCACCCGCTGGTGACAGCTCCATGTGCCACATGCACAGTGAGACATGGGTAGGGCTGGACTGCACCTGGGGACTTGTCCCATTGGGGCAACCCATATGTGCCCCCTGATACTGCATGGACGTCATGCCCATCTCATCCCCGTGGGGGGGGTGTTGTCCCTCAGGGGTGGGTCTCATCTCTGGGGTCACGGCCTCAAGGTTCATGATCAGGGACTATAACACTGTCCTCTTCTTTCAGCTGCACCATCCAAGGGCCGGCAGAGTCCCATGCCCTCTGTGGTCCTGGAGAGCCCCCAGGGGTGGCAGAGAGGGGCCAGGCACCTCCATCACCACCAACTTGCCAGGCCCACGACCAGAGACCACAGCACCGTTCAGGGAAGGACACCACCAACTTCCACCAGGCTGAGTTAGCAGAGCAATGCCTCCAGCTGGAGAAGGCCCACATGGCCTGTCGGAGGGAGGCCTGGGACTGCCTATTGTCCCACCTGGAGGGCATATATGTGACCCTCCAGGAGTATGTGGCCAATATGGCCCACCGTAATGCACCCCCGCCACTCCCCCTGCCACGCCCCCCATCAAGCCCCACGTCAAAGACCTCCATTGCCCTACCTGCCAGTGCTTCCCTCCCCATCTCAGCCAAGCTGCAAACCCCACATCCAGGGAGGGAGGGAATCCCAGGGCTGACGGGGCTCTCAGCCTGCAACATCTGCCTCTGAGTGACCATCCCACTTCAGGTCCCTCCCTGCTCCCCGAGGTACATAGTTGGCTCCTGCACTGTAAATAGATTTTGTTCGTAAGATTCAATGGTTCAAGGTTTAACAGGAAAGGTTTTATTTCACAAAGATGCCCGTGTCTCGTGTTCTTGTAGGGGTGGATGTGTGGGTGAGGTGGTGAGGGGTGGCTGTGGGTGGGGGGCGTTCAGTGTGGCCCAAGAGTGAAGCTCTCCTGGATGGTCTCCCTGATGCGGACCCCATCCCATCTGGTCTGGTGACTGGCAGCAGCAGCCAGCTGCTCATACCTGGGCCTGGATTCAGCCACCTACCCCTGGATGAAGGCAACCCGCTCACCCTCCACAAAGTTGTGGAGGGCGCAGCAGGTGCCCACCACCTGCAGAACATTGTGCACCCTGACCTCCAGTCGCGAGAGGAATCACCGCCCCTTCAGGCACCCAAAAATCCGCTCCACAACATTGCGGGCCTGGTTGAGGCAGGTGTTGAAGACCTCCTGGGTGCGGTCAAGTTGGCCGATATAGGGCTGCATGAACCATGGCAGTAGGGGGTAAACAGCATCCACCACTATGCACAGTGGCATGGTGTTATCCCCAACTGAGAGCTCCTGCTGAGGGATGTAGGTCCTGCCCTCCATACGCTAGCATAGGCTTGAATTCTGGGACACATAGGCATTGTGTGTTCGGCCTGCTGAGCCCATTGACATGTCCATGAACCGGCCTCCATGATCCACCAGGGCCTGGAGAACTACCAAGTGGTAGCCCTTGTGGTTAATATAGTGGCCAGACCTGTGTGGCAGGGTGCGGATGGGAATGTGCGTTTCATCCAGAGTGCCAAAGCACTTCGGGACCCCGAGCGCTGCAAATCCCCTGACAGCAGAATCCAGGTCCCCAACATGGATGACTCGATGGAGGAACATGCTGCGTAGATGACCTGCACGGGATGGAGGACATGCACTCCCGTGAGGGTGTGTCGTGGAGTTCCCAGCCCTGGCACCCACGTCCCCTCCCAGCCAGCTACCCCTGAACGCCTGCCCCCTCCTTGCCCCTTGCCACCAAGGGTCCCTGAGCCCAGGAATTCCTCCCTCCTCCCTCTGGCAGGGGTGTGTGACCCAGGCCTGGCTTACCGCCATGAGGACAGCTCCAATAGTGGCCTTGCCCACCCTGAACTGAAGCCCCACTGAGTGGTAGCTATCCAAGGTGGCCAGTTTCCAAATAGCAATAGCGACCAGCTTCTCAAGGGGGAGAGAAGGCCACTTGGTGGCATCCTGGTGCTTCAGTGCAGGATCCAGCCAGGGGCACAGCTCCTGTAAGGTCTCCCTGCTCATGTGGAAGTTCTGCAGCCATTTGGCATCATCCCATTGCCCCAGGACCAGCTGATCCCACCAGTCCAAGCTGCTGGGGCGGCTCCATAGGCGCCAGGGCACCCAGAGGTGGGATCCAGGCTGGGGGGATTCTACGTCCCTGGGAGAGCCTCTCGGTCTCCCAAGGAGGAAATGGGCAACTGCAACGACTGTGTACAGGAGCTGTAGCACAGTGTCCAGGATATCACTGTTTAAAGCCAGGAGTAGGTGCTCATCGTCCGTGCTGCTGCACGCTGGGCTCTGCTTGGCTTTGCGTAGCTCCACAGGCCTCAGCTCATGCAGGGCAGGAGTGTTTGGGAGGAGCCCTTTAAGGAAGCGGCTGCCTGTAGACTCCAGAAGGGCGTGGCAGCCATGCGACCCTGTCCACGGCATCTCCAGCTCCGTTCTTTTGGAAGAGTGCACATAGCCACATAGATGCTCCCTTTTGAAAGAATGGAGCGGTCTTTTGAAAGGGCGGATTGAACCTTCAATTCGCTTTTGCTGTGTAGTTGCGTGCTTTTGAAAGGCTAGAATGCAAGTGCTGTCATTTGATTTTTAGCCTTTTGAAAGAGGGCTCCTGTGTAGGCACAGCTTACTAGGATGGGAGAAAAATGTTTCAAGGACTGTGTTTTCCAATGCCTATACGCATTCCGCACGTTCCATCTATAATGTGGCTGTGTGCTATTTAAAAGCTGCCAGTTTCCACTGCATTTCAGTGATATGTGAAGCGATGCCAGTTTTATAGTTTGTGTTTTTAATGCTTTGGGAACTTTGGATGATACTCATGTCAATCATTTTTATTTTACTGAAATCTTGGCAAACAGTCTATAAATCGATCTGCAAGGATCAAACACTGAAACATCTTTATCAAAAGTATACTGAATACATCCCTCCACCCCCTACCCTAGTGTATGCAAAAACAAATCTATCCTTTAAGGTTTACAGCTGCTGAATGTCAGGGCGTCATTAAAACGTGCAAGGTCACTGCAAGAGAGAGCACTGGAGAAACCCCTAGTGACTCGCATGTAGCCTCGTTTGCAAATGTAATTCTGGAGTCTTAGACTTCAAAATAGCTCTTAAATTCAATAGACGTGATGGCCGTGAGAAAGAAACAAAGGAGAGAGCTGTTCATAGAAGGACCGAATCTCATGGTGCTCTTCCTTCAGTGATGTTGCTTTTGTTTTAGTGACATCCTTGTATTTAACAGCGGGTCATTTCCAATGGGACTTCCAAGAGGAAAAGTTAAGATTCATTAGTACTCACACTGCAAAAGATTTAAAAACCTAAGAAAAAACAAGACAAGACTGGAATGTTGGTCACCGGTTATTTCATTTAACAGCTAGATATTCAGCAAGAGACCGTCTCGTGGAGGAGCTCAACTCAGCAGGGAGAGAAGGGGGATATCTGGGACTCAGTTACCAGATCCCTGAATATGAGTGGAGATCTGTGACAGCCATTATTTAAAGCAGTTTTGTGACTATTCTACTTAGTAGTACCTCATTTGTCATCCAGGACACTGCTGATGCTGTGGGGAGGACTGAGGGGAGAATGTGCAGGCAGGGGAGCTGATGAGGGAGTAAAGTAGACCCACACCCATTGGCTGTACACCAACTGAGAACTGTCCTCCAATAGGGACATTTTCTATGAACTAGAAACAACCAGAATCCAGAACCTAGTTTCTTTATTTATGAAACTGCCAAGATAGAACAAATCATTGAAAAATTGCAACGTCCCTAGAATATTGACTGAAATTCTTATTAGCTGTTTCTCTTGCCAGGCACGGCTTTTCAATTTTATAAGCAGAGCAGCTGAAGGGACACTGTCAAGCTGGTGCTGTGTGGTTGTTGTCTTAATAAGTCCTTAATTATGGATATTTTGGAGGTGCCAATTGCAGCTCCTTAATTAAGAACGAGTTGAGTTTTGCACTTAAAATAAGTATTCAAGCTCTTTGTTACATATGAAAAATACTTCCCTATTTTAGGCATTTTCTGCTCATTTCCTCGTTCCATTACCTTCTTTTGGTGGAAAAAGGTTTTAGGGATTGTAAATTCCTGTGTGCTGAAAACAGCAGATTTTAAGTTAAGCTGAAGAGATGGAAAATGTGCACCAACAAAAATACAAAATGTCCTAACACTCTGAGCATTGCAAACAGAAATAAAAGAATAACCAGTGGCTGTGATTTATTGATTCAAAAAACATAAATCAGCCCAACCCAATATAACGCAATTGGCTTTAAAATAATGGCATTTTTAAATTTTTAAATTAATAAATATTCTGTTTTTGTTATTTGCTTTCTGTTTTTTGAGCCTTCAAAAGACACTAAGATCACATTTTAAAGATTTTTTCCCACATAACCATTATTTTTAGAAGCATATTTTTTAAAAAATCGAAGCTGAGATTCTCACATGACTCCAGAAGCTGGAGCTTTTGAGAAAAACACCAAAAATATAAGACTTGCAATTAAACTGTGAAATATGGCAACAATACCAACTGCTCATAGGATGGGCCCTGGGTTAGCAGTTTGAAAATCTTTTAGCACTCCATATCCAACAATTTAGAAAGCTAAAGAAACCCAAGTATCTTGAAAGCATTTTAGATTCTAATGCCGCAAAGACAGTGTCATGAAAGAATGCCTGTAAAGGGATAAACCTTAGAGGGCTCTCTGTGAGGAGCAGCCAGGTAAGTCAATGGCTACGTCTACACGTGCAGCCAACATCGAAATAGCTTATTTCGATGTTGCGACATCGAAATAGTGTATTTCGATGAATAACGTCTACACGTCCTCCAGGGCCGGCAACGTCGATGTTCAACTTCGACGTTGCTCAGCCCAACATCGAAATAGGCACAGCGAGGGAACGTCTACACGTCAAAGTAGCACACATCGAAATAGGGATGCCAGGCACAGCTGCAGACAGGGTCACAGGGCGGACTCAACAGCCAGCCACTCCCTTAAAGGGAGACACAGACACAGTTGCACTAAACAACACAAGATACACAGAGCTGACAACTGGTTGCAGACCCTGTGCCTGCAGCATAGATCCCCAGCTGCCGCAGAAGCAGCCAGAAGCCCTGGGCTAAGGGCTGCTGCCCACGGTGACCATAGAGCCCCGCAGGGGCTGGAGAGAGAGCATCTCTCAACCCCCCAGCTGATGGCCACCATGGAGGACCCAGCAATTTCGACGTTGCGGGACGCGGATCGTCTACACGGTCCCTACTTCGACGTTGAACGTCGAAGTAGGGCGCTATTCCTATCTCCTCATGAGGTTAGCGAGTTCGACGTCTCGCCGCCTAACGTCGAAGTTAACTTCGAAATAGCGCCCAACGCGTGTAGACGCGATGGGCGCTATTTCGAAGTTGGTGCCGCTACTTTGAAGTAGCGTGCACGTGTAGACGCAGCTAATAGGGAGAGAGAAATCCTCCTTTTTTGAATGGGAACAATTGCAGGCTAACGGGTCTTTGTTTGGGTTCTACAAATGGAACAGGAAGAGGCCAAAAAGGCTGACGAATCCAGTAAATATCCTGGCCACATCATAATCAGAGCATAGATATGTAAGCAGAAACAAAATGTTTAGTTAGATGCAATCAGGTTATTTTTATTCTGGTTCTGGTGCAGAATTTCTCAGGCTGGCTGATGATTCCCTCCCCCCCCAAACTCTGTAACTTCCAAACTGAATTCCCGGAAAGTAATTCTCTATGCTCTAATATTAATAATCTGTAGTTGCTTTAATTACATGTAGCGACTAAGTACACTTATTTACTTTCTTGGTACAGTAGACCCCTGAGATACACTCATTAACCTGCATGTATCTCATGCTAGTGCATGTAGAGGAGGACCCCAGTGGAAGCTCCAGCCCCAGGGAGCCGCTGCCGGGGTAGAGGGGATCCGTCTGTGAGGGGGAAGAGAGCTGGTGGAACGTTTTGCTTCGCCAGCTCAGCCCCAGGGTGCTGCCTCGGGTGGTGGGGTGTGTGTGTGGATAGGATCCCCCTGTTAAAGGACTGCTGAGCTGGTGGAACAAAGTGCTCCACCAGCTCAGCCCCAGCAGCCGCTGCCATGGCAGAGGGGCAGGCAATACCCCTGTGAAGGAGGAAGAGAGATTAATGGGGGATTCCCCACCTCAGCCCCCGCCCCAGCGGTGGTACCCTGGGGCTGTGCTTGGGGAGCAAAGTGCTCCACCAGCTCTCTTCCCCCTTCACAGGGGCATCACCTGCCCCAATGCCGCAGCAGTGGCTGCTGGGGCTGAGCTGGTGGCCCCGCCCCCACTCGACTTGCATTTATTTCGAATTACACGTGGTTTCCCAGGGACGTAAGTCCTGCGCAATTCGAAGGTCTACTGTCTTTTCCCATCTTTTGTTCCGTGAATAAATTACCTTTTTTAAGGTGATTATTTAATTTCTGCATTCAGAGCGTGTTTGTGTGAATGCAGGCCTAAAGCAAGATCAGCTATCAGATTACAGCTCTTTGCTTCCGAGCTATCTCCTGAGGAAAGGGTGAAGCTTGGGGGTTACCCCCACAGGGAGATATCCAAGTGTGCCTTCCTGGGTTTTAAGAGAGGCTTTTCTCAGTTGGTCACAGTAGCAATTATTTCCCAGGTTAGGGAATCTGTGACCTTGGAGAGCTTTTTTTTAACTGGAGCCTATGGAGCCAAGGTGTTTTTAAGTTTTTGTGCGCCCCCACTTTCTGCACTCAGAGTGTCAGAGTGGGGAGGGAGACCTGACAGATGGACATCTAGATAAGGCATAAGTTTACTAAGAAACCCGATTTGAACACAGGGCATATTTGATAAGTGCAACCGGTAGTTTTACTCTCATTCAGAATAGTGGGAGATGGTAACCTTTTGAAAGAGGGCAATGCTTGGTAGAATTCACTGAAGCTGAATATTATCCCTTGCTAGGGGATTTTAAGATATGGAGAATAACAGGGAAAAATGAGCGACAACCCTTTAAAAATCATTCAGCTGCAATGTGTGGTGAAGGTTTTGATGTGTTTTAACTATAAGGTGAGATGGCAAGTCTGTTATTCTATTAGCGTCACTGGGGCAAAAAGGGGTCTGAACAGGCTGATGAATGTCTTAAGGAACTATTTTAATTCATTTAATTCCTAAAATAACTAATGTATTTATTTGTATGATCTCAGAAAATGCATTCTATACGTAGAGTCAGTACTGTAAGTTAGGAGAAGATACACTTACTCCCTCTCTCCCTTTTTAACATTGGGTGTATAAAACCTGGTCTCCCACCTGCCCCTGGTTCCACAATGCAGGATACCTAATGAGGCTGTGGAGGGGAGATGGCAGGGAAGCACAGTCCCTTTAAATCCACGTCAGGTGATTCACAACCTGTACCAGTGCATATATTTAGAATCCAGAGAACACATCTTATCAGACTGCATCGGTATTTAGGTGGCTGAAACTTTAAAACAAACACACTCCTCCATGTTCCTACAAATAGCCCATATTTCAAATGACAGCAGATACATAACTGCAAAGTCCTTACCTGAAACTGGCATGCACATTTCAAGCCATCTCCATCTTCTTTACACACTCCCCCATATTTACACGATGATTCATCGCACACTCTTACATCAGACTCCCTTACATTTAATTCTGTAAAAGAGAAACAAGAAAATAGGTGTATGTAATATCATAGGATTTATTTTCGGTATAATAATGTCAGCTTCATCGTAAACCAGTCATTTTCCCACACAGACATACTCTTGTTTCATATGCTGTGTGCCAATTGGCTACCTGTCTGCTCCCCAGAGGTAAACCTGTGTCATTGGTACTGTATGTACAGCTCCATTCTGCCTCACAAAACAGCTCCAGAACAGGCCCACGCGTACACTGCCAAAACAGTTATTGTCTTCCATATTCCCACTAGCTGTGCTCTTCCTACACACAACCCACAGTACCATTCTCCACACGGATAATAGCAGGAGTCAAGATACACACACAAACCTATAGACCACGTTCCCCACAGCCCATTCTGTTTTTCTTGTCACAAAGCCTGAAGGGAGAGCTGCACTGTGGATTTTAGGGGAGGCTAGAATGTGTTCTTAGAACACCTGTCCTGGATTCAGATCAGTTTGCAAGTCACACTGTGATCCTGCAGAATGAAAGTGCTATAACTATGTACAACGTTAGTAATGGTATTATGGTAGCACCTTGCGCCCCAGTCAAGGACCAGAACAACATCGTGCTAGGCATCATATGGTAACAGAACAAAGCGTTTACACTGCAAAGTGAAGGCATGATTGTAGTAGGGACAGAAGTACCTCTTAGCTTTGGTCTAGCTAGCATGGGCGAGAGAAGCTGTGTAGTAGTGGCATGGATTAGAAATCCAAATACGAGCCCTCTAGGGACCATGCATTGGGTTGCTAACCCAGGCCACACACTTCACACTACTATTACCACCTAGGCTAGCTAGGTAAAAGCTAACATGGGTGGACCTACCCTTGCTATGTCGCACCTTCAATTTGCAGTTCAGGCATACTCCAAAGCTGCAGTTACACGGCCCCTCCCTTTCGGAAGTGGCATGCAAACGCAGCCAATCGAAAATGCAAATGAAGTGCAGATTTACAAATTCTGCATCTCATTTACATACTCTCATGTGAGCACATTTCCAGAAGTGCTGTTTCTGGGAAAAAAAACCAGCCACATGAATGTGGTTCCTTCAAAAACAAACCCCATTTGAAACAAAAGAGGAAGAAGGTATCTTTCGAAAACAGGATTTGTTTTCGAAGGAATCCCATACACACAGCTTTTTTTCTCCCCGAAAACAGCACTTCCGGAATAGTGGGTGGCCATTATGCAAATGAGGCACACAATACACAAATTAATGCCTCATTTGCATTTTCCATTGGTCACATCTGCATGCCCCTTCTGAAAGGGCGGGGCCATATAGACACAGCTGAAGCGTAAAATGAGATGACTGACTGACAGACAGCGAATATGGGTTATAATAGGCCAGATCTATACTAGCTGTGGAAGATCAAATGCTTAGGAGCTATCTTCTAGGGCGTTGTTTTGCGTATACGTAAAACAGCACATTCCGGGGTCAATGTTGATCCTGGGACTCCCTGAGAGCTGCAAGGATTAAGGAATGTCAACGGGAGGAGGGCTCCCACCAACATTCTGCAGTGAGAAGAGGGACCAAAGTAGATGGCTGTAAAATTGATTTTAGGTATACAATTGGCACACCTAAAACTGCACAGCAGCCATCAACATTCCCGGCAAGTGTGGGTGTAGCCATAGAATCAGAAAATACTAGAACTGAAAGGAACCTCAGGAGGTCATCAGTTCCAGTTCCCTGGTCTCAGAAGGAGCAAGCACCATCTAGGTCATCCCTAACAGGTGTTTGTCTATCCTGCTCTTAAGCATCTCCAGTGATAGTGATTCAGCAACCTCCCTAGGCAATTAATCTCAGTACTTAACCACCCTGACAGTGAGGAAGTTTCTCCCATGAGATGCAGTGATCTCAGTGCACCAGCTGCCTCCCTACCATCCAGTTTCTTGTAGAAATCACAACAAAGAAGAGCTTTAAGGGGAGATTTGACTATTATTAACCCCACACATAAACATGAGGCATACGCAGGAGAAAGAACAGCGAAAAGTAAGGGTGGGATTACTTAATAAGCTCAGTGCTTAACTTTCCGTGAAGACAATGGGAGCTATACCACAGCTTACAGGGAAAGCAGAATGAGACCAGCACTGTGTGCTTTTAAAAATCCCACCTTAACAGTTTAACTTGGTAATGTTTCTTTAAAAGGAAAATAACTCTCATGCTTTGGGCTAGATTTGTGTTAGAGATCTCCAGAGCTGTAGAGTAGTAAAAACTGCAAACACAGATCCATCTACACCTATTTTTCAGAACTTTATCACTTTTGATAATAATTAGAAGCAAAACTGTATTCAGGTGGCTGGGTGGAGCAAACTGCATAAGGGCGTGTGATATACTCACATGACCCTGGTCTCTCCCTTGGGTCAGTAACTTTCTATGAAAAGGGGCTGTGCGCTTTGTTTTGGACAGTAAACTTCAATGCACATGGCACAGGTCATATCATACCCCAGAAACATCTCCATTCTGCCTCTTTCCTGCTCTCATTCTCTGGACTGTGGATTTACAACTAAAAGTTGAATCTTGAACTAGGGACTGAGGCCCTTCCAATCCCTTGGAAGTTATAAGAGAATTTACATGCCAGAAGTCTATTCCATCACTGCTACAAACATCATACAAGGACTTTGCAATCACTTGTATGTATACTATCTAGTAACCATTTATAATTATCTTCTTTCACTAATAAATCTTTTGCTAGTTTACTAAGGATTGGCTGACACTGTGCTCTTTGGGTAAGATCTAGAACACATATTGACCTGGACTAAGTATCTGATGCTTTGGGATTAGTAAGAACTTCAAATATGGTGAAATGGATTTCCAGTAATATCTCCCTGTTGCAGCCTTTCTTGCCTGGGTGGGAGTAAAGGGCTCAAATGCCAAAAACAAGACTCTGTTTGTCTTCTAATTAACCAGTGTGGTATTGCAGAAGCTATTTTGTTATTGGCTTGGTGAATATAAGCATAGAATTAACCACCAACTGGGAGGCTTGTCTGCCCTATTTCTTGCAGGCTTCCCTGAGTGTGGCATTCTCAGTGTGGTTCATCCCAGTTAACCGGTCACAGTAACATTAAGAATAACATTAATCAGATGTGATTGCTTTATTGTAGGATCTAAATTACGTGAGAGAACATTGCAGCTTTCCAGTTTATCTTGCTAGCATTTTGCTCCTGAAGAAAATGGTCATTTCTTTCTCCTCATAAAAATCTATCCATGAAAATGTACAAATTGTGTAAATGAATTACGAGGGAATGGTGATGTGGTGCCCAACATAAGAATGCACCTTTTAATGATAATAAATGTCTAATATCAGAATTTACAAAATGAATGATTACATGGATAAATGAGATGATAACAGCTTATTTTTTGGGGTTACAGAAAGTAAACATATACAAGCCCCTGTTCTGAGTTCCTCTATTACTGCACTGGATGCCCTGCCATCTGGGACTCTTTAGGGGCCTACTTGGTCCACGGCACCAGCCAGAGACGCTCCAATGATGCTCTAATTCACAGTCACTTCTTCTACTCCCCTATGATGTTCACACAGCTGGAGTTGTGTAATTTAGTTCAACTTTGCCCCTTTGCAAAGACCTGCCCATACAGAGCTATATTAGTTGCTTTGCAGACAATCTGGTTAGTAAATGTAGGCTTCACCTATAGCCACCCTCCTCCTCCTGAAACCCAGTAGGGGATAGCTGTGTCTATGGGAGCATGAGCAGGCTTGATTTAGCATATCCCTACTTGACCTGCTAAATCAACCCCCAGGATATCAATCTCCAGAGCGCTGATCTACCTGTACGCGCAGACAAGCCCTATGAATGCCCTGGGGAAGGGAAAGAGATAAGAACAAAATTAAAACAATGGAAGTAAAACTAGAGGAAACCTGCTCTGAAAACCCCACCATAATACCCCTTGAAAACAAGGGAAAGATGGAACGAAAAATTAGAAGCATCCTGCTTAATTTTAGGGGGCAGACTCTGCTTGTTTCTTTTGGTTTCAGTTCTAAATAATGGTTTTCAAATGAACAAGGATTGCCATCAAGGAAGAAATTAACAATTCTTGCCCATTCATGGAAAAAGAACAAATGGTCCTTTTCCAGTGCTGCACTGTGCACCTCACTACTGTGGTGATGGATGTTTTTCACTTAGATTAACATTTCAGATGAGACATTATCTAGTCCCTGCATCCATTTGAAAATGCAGTCAAGCAAAAGTGAAAATCAGTCCTGACATGTATACAATTACACTTGATGGAATCACAAGTGCTGTACGAATGTGTGTTAGCCATAATGGTTTTCACATCTACAGCATTTTATTCAAGAAATGAAAATCAGTGTTAATGGTATAATTTAAAGGCTAGGAAATAAGCTGACTAGCACATCTAAGATATGTTCAGCCTTGAACAAATTTCTGCAGATAAAGAAAGGGATAAAAAAAAAGATTTTCTGCAATTATTTCCAGAAGAATAGAATAATATACCAGAATGGATATGAGTAAGAACATGTAGCATGCAATTTAGGATGATTTCTTGCATGGGTTTATTTAATAACAACCACTACTGATTTCCAAGGCTTTTAGTAGATGTAAATAACAGTACATACCAGCATAATTGATTATGCAGAAAGAGTAAACAGTAATTCATCAAGTTCCATGAGAAAAACATAATTAGTACAATTAAATAACGCTCCCAAATTTATGTAATGTTTGTGACCAAGGACCTGCAAGGAGGTATTCAAAATGATTTTTTTAGTATCTTTCCCCTTCAGCCAATGGGGCTCAGCATGGGCAGAGAAATCAGTTTGGAGCTGTAAAGCTCCAAGCCAAGGTCCCTTCTTCCCCTCTCTTCCTATTCTCTCTCAGAAAAATTCACATAGTGAGAATCTGTATGAACAAGAAATGTCAAAGAAATGGAGACTCTGCCAATTCAACCAAAGAGCTAGAGCTTCACATTCTGCCACATTTAGTAGTATATATTTGCTTTTAAAGTGTGGCATCTTATTTTACTCATGAAATACTCAAATACAAATAATTGGATACTGACATTTGTCCTTTAGACCATCAATATGCATTGATCTGAAAGGCAGCAACCCTGACACCAAAGGTATTATATGGCACATATTAAAACTGTGAGCCTGGTGTAACTGAAACCTTGGTTTGAATTTAAACAAGTTAGGGCTCATGCAGAACCAGTAATTCTGGAGACACATGTATTCTCATGTGAGCTGGCACATTTATTATCAGTGTTGGCAACTCTCATGATCGCACTTCCAGTGGGGTGACAAGATCTCCTGATTTTACAGGGTCAGTCCTGATATTTGTGGCTTGCCTTATATAGGCACCTATTATCCCTCACACACATGCGCACGAGTGCATGTACTTGCGTGCACACGTACCCCGTATCCCAATTTTTCACACTTGCTGTCTGGTCACCAGTGTTCCCTATAAGCTGTGCACTAGTGTAGCCACTCAGGAGAAATGCAAATGCTGCCCAGCTCATTAGCAGAGTACTGACAGCCGGGTTTTTGTCTCTACTCTTGGAGTACATTCACACTTGCCTCTGTGCATATAAAAATTATTCTGCACACGGATGGAAAAAAAACAACAAACACTGAAAAAGCATAAAGGGGACAATACTGGTCATCCTACTTACCATGACGTTATCATGACATTATTTCGGCCCCTTCAGTAACCAGTCCCACATTATACCAAGAAGCTCTAGCCCTCGCTCAAATTTCAGCCCTCCCTGGGGGAATCCCCCTCCCAACTGGCTGGTTTCCCTACCACCCCACCTTCTGGGGGAGAGCAGCCAATAAGAGTTGCTGCAGGATGCAGGCAGAGATCTTTCTTTCCTCCCCGCCCCATGACAACATTCTCACCAAAGGGGAAGATACCTTGAGGGGAGCAAAAAGAACCTAGAAGCCCAGAGTGATTCTGGAATTCCTGGAGCTGCAGGGAGCAGAGGCGCATCTGGAGTAGGGGTCAGGTCTGGCAGTGGGAGGGAACACATTAATTGCTGGGCATGGGGTCACAAGTGAGTTAGAATGCTGGTGGCTGGAGAGCAGCTGGGAGCTCTGTGTGCTCAGGCAGCGGTGAGAGCCCCTGCCACCTGGCCAAATCACCTGACCCAGTGCATTTGGGAGAGAGGGCGACAGTAGCGGTAGTTTGGCCACATTTACTGATGTGAGGTGAGCAGTGGGAGTTCAAAAATCAAAAGGCAGACCAAGCACACATTGCATAAAGGGTCCTGTGGCACCTTATAGACTAACAGAAAAGTTTAGAGCATGAGCTTTCGTGAGTTAACTCACTTCTGATCAGCATCTGAAGAAGTGAGTTAACTCACGAAAGCTCATGCTCTAAACTTTTCTGTTAGTCTATAAGGTGCCACAGGACCCTTCGTTGCTGCTACAACTCCAGACTAACACGGCTACCCCTCTGATACATTGCATAAAGTTTGTCATGTGCAGGGGGGTGGGCAATCTCATGATTTCGGGTAGTCTGGCTCATGATTTTTGAACTTTTGAGGTTGATAATAGTGTATTATGAGATGGTGGGGAGGAAAACAATGAACCATATATAATATAATAACCAGTATTTCAAAACTCTTAACATGAGCTCGGGCATGATCCTTATACATGGCTTCCCCTACGTGCTGCAGTATGTTGGTAGCAACAGTCAAACAGGGATGGGTGAGACCCAGATATGGTACAGGCACAATATAGCTCTTCTATACAGGTTCCCCTCCCTGCCTCTTTCACTGCCTTTCAGTCCGGCAAAGACTGCTAAAATGAATGTCTGTGACTATCTCATCTTCTCCCCATCAAGACCCCTCTAACAAAAGGAAAACAGGTACTCTCTGATCCCTTGTAGTTGCCAATCCCTGGCACACAGACGCAGCATCAATAGGTTAAGATGATGTGAACCTCAGAAAACTTGTGTTACATAAATATTTATCCAAGTGAAGAAACTTCCTGATCTAGCACAACCACCGGAATTGTTTCTGAATGAAACACCTGTCTGAAGTTGTAAGTAGTACTGTGCATAACTATCCAAAAGTGTCTGGCTTCCTTATAAAAACCATTCCCCCTTCCATAAACTTGTAGTTCTTCGTCAAGTGAAAAGTCCTTAAGTAACTTCCTTTTCATCACTTTTCATTTGAAGAATTGCATGTTGTTCTGCTAGAACTTCCATAAGAAACCCTATTGGTCAAGAGTATATAATATATCCATTCAAATCTACTCCCAGCTGAAGCTTGCAATACAAGGTCTCCCTGGGAAACAATCTGTTTACCTCATTTAACCTTCTCTGGGATTTCATTTTTAGAACTAATTAACTGAAACATAGCAAAAAAGTGCAAAATCCATAAAGTCTCCATTTTGACTTTACAAACTACAGCCATGGTAAAGATGGTTAAGGTACCAATGGCAGTTTTGTGCAGGTATTCTGCCTCTGTGGTCCTCAGACAAGCAGTATTCCTCTAGAGCTACGTCTACACGGGGACGCTACATCGAAATAGCTTATTTCGATGTAGCGAAATCAAAATAAGCTATTTCGATGAATAGCGTCTACACGTCCTCCGGGGCTGGTGCCGTCGACGTTGGGCAGCACCACATTGAAGTAGGCGCTGCAGGGGAGCATCTACACGCCAAAGCGGCACACATCGAAATAAGGGTGCCAGGAACAGCTGCAGACAGGGTCACAGGGAGGACTAGCACTTCCGGGGCACCAGCTAGCCACTCCCTTAAAGGCCCCTCCCAGACACACTCAGCCTGCACAGCACGCGGTCTGCAGAGCCACAGGCACGCACACCTCGTCAAAGCAGTATGGACCCCCAGCAGCAGCAGCAGCAGCAGCAGCAGCAGCAACCAGAGGTCCACACACCCGCCCCTGCAGGAGCAGCGCTCACCCTGCTCAATGCTATGCAGGAGGCAGCTGACCACCTTTTATTCGCGGAAGAGGAGCTGCCCCCAGGGGATGAGGAAGCAGCCCCAGACCTTGCTGCCCCCCGCCGCCCGCCCCCCCCCCGCCGCCAGCTGTGGAGCTACCCCACGAGCACCGACTGGTGGGAGCAGCTGGTGCTCGGCGAGTGGGACAATGACCGCTGGCTCCAGAATTTCCGCATGAGCCGGCAGACATTCCTGGAGCTCTGCCAGTGGCTCACCCCCGCACTGAGGCACCAGGACACCTCCATGCGACGTGCCCTCACGGTCGAGAAATGGGTCAGCATCGCTGTCTGGAAGCTGGCCACTCCAGACAGCTACCGATCCGTAGGGCAGCAGTTTGGCGTGGGCAAGGCCACCGTCGGGGCTGTCCTCATGGAGGTAAGAGGACCCAGGGAGGGGGGAGCCCTGGGAGGGGGCAGCCCTGGGGTGGAGGGCCAGACACACCCTGCACACCCCTCACTGGTGCTCTCTCATGTCCTTCCCCTGCAGGTCGTCCACGCAATCAACGCCCTGCTCCTCCACAGGCTCGTGAGGCTTGGGGACCCGGATGTTGCCATCGTGGGGTTTGCCAGCCTGGGCCTCCCAAATTGCTTTGGGGCTCTAGATGGGACCCATATCCCCATCCGTGCCCCGAAGCACAGCGGAGGACGCTTCCTGAACAGGAAGGGCTACCATTCGGTGGTCCTCCAGGCCTCGGTGGTCAGCCGGGGCCGCTTCCTGGACATTTATGTTGGCTGGCCTGGCAGCACCCACGACGCCCGGGTATTCAGAAATTCGGGCCTGTGCCACCAGCTGGAGGCAGGGACCTCCATCGCCCAGCAGGAGATCCCTGTGGGGGACACCACCATGCCCCTCTGCGTTGTCGCAGACATGGCGTACCCCCTCCTGCCCTGGCTCATGCACCCTTACACGGGCCATCTCACAGCCAGCCAGGAGCGGTTCAACAAGCGCTTGAACCATGCGCGCCAGGTGGTCGAGCGCACTTTCGGCCACCTCAAAGGGTGCTGGAGGTGTCTCCTCACCCACCTGGATGCAGGCCTCCCCAACATCCCACAGGTTGTGGGCGCGTGCAGCGCACTCCACAACCTGGTGGAGAGGAAGGGAGAGGCCTTCTTCCAGGGCTGGGATGTGGAGGCTGGCAGGGCCAACGTGCAGCCACCCGCTGCCCCCAGTCGCCAGGTGGACCCCGAGGGGATCCGGGTCCGGGAGGCCCTGCGGGCCCATTTTGACGAGGCTGCAGGGTGAACGCTGGCAGGCCACCCACTGCACCCCCCCCATCCTCCACAACACTCCCTGACCCCACGCCCACACCACAGAGCACCCAAGAGCACACACCCCCCCACTTTGCTTGCAAATAAATGGACCTGTTTTTTAAAACCAAACAGTGAAATGTCTTATTAATACAATATATATATATATATAGAAAAAAAGGGGGGGGGACTATTTACATGGGGGGGCAGGTACCATAACAGAACAGGGGTCCAACACAAACTATATACAAATAATGGGGGATATGTACAAAAGGGGAGAGGGGGGCCACGTCCTCGGCCCCGCACCCCTACTGTCCGCAGCCCGGGGTTGGAGGGCGCGACCCTCGCCTTGGCCAGAGCCCTGGCTGAGGCTGGGTGGGGGCCGGGCGAACCGGCAGATATGGCCGGCGGGTGTCTGCAAGCCCCACGTCCCCGTCGGCAGCAGGCCCCAGGGTGGTGGACAGTGGTGGGACGGTGGTTGGAGTGGTGGTCGGAGCGGCGGGTGGAGCGGCGGGCGGCATGGCATGGGGGGCCAGGTGTTCCACTATGCACTCGAATGTGCACATGAAGGCCCCCCATGCCTCCTGCAGCCAGGCCAGCGCTTGCTCTTGGAGCTCCAGCCACCGCTCCTCCACCCGCAGGCGCCGCTCCGACACCTCCAGCTGACGCCAGAGGGTCACAAGCAGCTGGGGGTCCGTGGCCATCCTCTGCTGGTGGCTCCGCCGTCGTCCTCGTCCTAGGGCTGGTCGGTGCTCCGCCGAGGGGCTGGCCTGCTGGGATGGCCCCGGTGGGCTCTCCGGGACCATGGACACCTCGCCGGCACTCTCCGGGCCCTCCGATGGTGCAGCTGAGGAACACAGGGGGGAAGAAGAGTGGAGACAGCCGTTAGTCTGGGCCTTGGTCCGTGGCCCTTGTCCCCCCACCCCTCTGCTGCTGTTCCCCGGGAGATGCTGATGATGATGATGATGATGATGGGTGCCCCCCGCCCCCCGGAGACCCTAGGTTCCGCTCCCCCCATCCCCAGGGACGGGGCATGGCGCTGTCCTGCTGGCAGGGCAGGGACTGATGCACTCTTCTGAGGGACATGCCACTGCTGTCCTTGGGGCCATGGTCATCTGGGCATGTCTCTTGTCCCCGCCCCTTAACCCCGGGGGCGTGCACCGGGGGGGTACGTACCTGACGGTCCACTCCCATGGTCGGGGGACACCCACTGGGCAGACGCCCTGCTGGAGCTCCGGGATGGGATGGCGATCCGGAGCCCCCCCGTCGCTGGAGGAGTCCCCCTCCTCCTCCTCCGGCATCCCGGGGTGGGCTCCTGGGGGGGGGGCCCTGGGGTGCAGGGCTTGCCTCTGGGGCGGACTCCGTCTCTGGGGCCTGCTGGGGCTCGTTGGCCAAGGTGTCAAGAGTGGCCGGGGGGGAGGAGGTGTACCGGGGGCCCAGGATGGACCTGAGCTCCCCGTAAAAGGAGCAAGTGGCGGGGGCAGCCCCGGATCGGCTGGCCGCATCCCGGGCCTGGGCGTAACCCTGCCGCAGCTCCTTAACCTTACTCCTGACGTGGTCAGGAGTGCGGGCAGGGTGACCCCGGGCAGCCAGGCCCTCAGCCAGCCGAGCGAACGCATCCGCATTCCGCCTCTTGCTCCCCATTACCTGGAGCACCTCCTCCTCGCCCCAGAGCCCCAGCAGGTCCCAGATCTCGGCTTCCATCCAGGAGGTCCCCGCTGCCTCTTCCCTGGCTGGATGGATGGATGGGAGCCCTGGCTCCCCTTGGGGTGGGGTGCCCTGGGGGCGCTTGGGGGGCTGGCGAGCAGCCATCACTTCGGGGGGGTGGTGTGTTAGGGTTGCTGCAGGCTTGCAGGCTGGCCGCGTGGCTGTGCTGCCGCCTGCACGCACTCTCAGATTCCTGCACAGGAACGCAGGGGGCGGGGAGCTTTAAGGGGCTGCTGCACACAGCGACCATAGAGCTCAGGGGCTGGAGAGAGCGTCTCTCAACCCCTCAGCTGATGGCTGCCATGGCAGACCCCGCTCTTTCAATGTTGTGGGACGCGGATTGCCTACACGTGCCCTACTTCGACGTTCAACGTCGAAGTAGGGCGCTATTCCCATCTCCTGATGGGGATAGCGACTTTGACATCTCGCCACCTTACGTCGATTTCAACTTCAAAATAGCGCTCACCATGCGTAGATGTGGCAGGCGCTATTTCAAAGTTGGCACGGCTACTTCGAAGCAGCCGGCTCGTCTAGATGCGGCTTAGGCGTCCTACTGGGAACGGTATTGCACAGCTCCTCTGACATCTGCCTTTTGATGTTTCCCTAGCACTAGTTGCACACCCCAAGATGAGGCAAGAAAAAAAGAACTATGGTGTAATGAAGGGATTCTCAGTAGACTGTAGGCCAAATCAGGACTGACAGATGCTTTGAACAGACTGCAAAATCATTTCATTTCCTTATTATTAATATTGTAATTATTTTTTCTGGAGTCTGAAACTTGACTATATGTTGACTCAGAAATATTTTGACAAAAAATAATTGACTGCCCTCGTGTAATATATGTGGATGTGAAATTATGTCACCCTTGAATGAACCTTCAATCATTCCTGACAGCACTAATGGACCAATACAACATTATTATGTATCCTAAGGCCATTCTAATGTGAATATATAAAATGTTATGTCATAAAAAAAATTAAAAAAAATATATTCCTTGTTCTGACGTCTTTCTATGGAAAACGTATCATCTGGGATACACAAGAGACAATGTGGTGGGCTGGCGGGGGGAGTGTAATAGGTTCCATTCTTAATCTTTGTTGTATAGGTGTTTATTTCTATTTCAGTATGTCATTTACAGGTAAGTAATTTTACACCAAGGCTACAGTTAAATATATAAATAACTGTGGAAGTATATATAGGTACAGATAAAATTACATAAGTAAATGGTGTTTATAGGCAGCTACACAGAATTTTTCTTCCCTCCTCCATCTGCTTTAGTCTGGATCTTCAGTGACATGTTTTCTCCTAATATTTCCCCCCTTGCATCCCTCCAGTGCCCCTACCCACCCGCCATTTCTTAATCAACCTGTTAATGGCGCCTGAACTGTTTCTGTTCACAAGGCTGAAGTAAGAGCTGTGGAGGAAAAAGAGGATCTATAAACCAGCCCTAACTCTTTGAAGAGTTGCTGCAGAAGCAAAGACCAACCACTAGTGGACTCTGAAAGCCACTTCTCCTTTTTAGAAAGCATGAAGCACCAGCAACAATTGAGTCTAAGAATAGCTCTTTCCTTGTCCCATTAACTTCTGTTAGGATAGAGAAATTATGCGTGAAACTGCTCTCAATTTAGCTTCTGTAGGAGAAATTAAAAGTTGAAAGTGGTCAGGCTGGAAAAGAAGTTTCCTCAGAGGAAGAATGATTCTTGGCTGAGATTATGAAGAAGGTAGCCTGGAAAAGAGGCTTCCATATTCTGTGCTCATCAGTGCTTTCCTGACAGCACAGCCAGAAGTGACTGCATTAGGAATTTCTTAGAAACAGCTGAATTATGAGCCAAATTTTTCACAATTCTGCATTTGTAAATATGGAAGTGAAACACTGGCAGTGGACATAGGCAGTGATAAGATGGCTGCATGGTGCATGGCTGCATGTAACACAGAGACAGGTTAGTTTATTAAAAGAAACATGCATACACACTCCCAGGACAAAGAATTTTGCATTGGCCTAGATCTATGGGAGGCTAAGTTTCATTTTTGCTGTTACAAGAAATTAAAGGGGAGGCAGCAGTTTGGATAAGATCTGGCTGATACAAGTGGCAGGTAGACACAATATTTTTGTTCCTGTGTAAATAATGTGCCTTCTACCAGTTGGGACTAGAACAGGTTTGAGTCTAAGTTTCCACATTTGTTCCAACAGATGTAAATTCTGAATCCCAACTATGACACTTTGTATTGTCGACCACATCACGGGTTCATTTTGGCAGAAGCATACCAATGTTCTGGGACTAATATTAACCCTCACATTCTCAGACGTACACCCGGTGTTTCGCCCCTTCTCACACACATAGATTTCTATCAGACAAATGCAGCCAAAGCTTACTGATTTAGAAAATGATGTGGGGTTCTGTGTGTGGAAAATTTCAAGTTTTCAGCAAAAACCTGGAAACAAACTATTCAGAAATGCCACACAGGTGTCTCCCATTGTGCTTCCAGTTGATCCTGTAAGCAAGGCTCCCTGTCAAGACTACAACCGGCATCAAAATCTACCTTCTTGCTGAACCACCACATGCATCATAAGAAATTCATAGGTTCACAGAAGGGACTACTGTGATCTTTTAGACTGACTTCCTATGTAACACAGGTAGCACACCTGCCCCCAAATAATTCGTAGAGTATATCTTTTAGAAAAGCATCCAATCTTGGTTTAAAAATCATCAGTGCTGGAGGATTCAGCACCCTTTCTTGGTAAATTATTTCTAGTCTGAATTTGTCTAGTTTCAGTTTCCACCCATGTTATGTCCTGCCCACGTTAAACCATTCTCTGCTAGACTGACGAGTTCATTATTAAATATTTGTTCCTCGGGTGGCTACTTGTAGGCTATAATCAAGTCACCCCTTCACTTTCTCTTTCATTAAGCTAAAAATGGGTAGCTCCTTGGGTCTACCCCTATAGTTTCTAATCTTTCGATCTCATGGCTCTTCTCTGAACCCTCTCCAATTTATCACCATTCCGCTTGACCTGTAGACCCAGAACTGCACTAGGTGGCAATGGACAGGGTTGATGAAAGATTTTGCCAGACCCTGTGGGGAGCTAGCTCTGCCTCTCACAGAAGGGGCAGAACGAGTAAGGTTGGGAGCTAGCCTTCCTCAGTCAGACTTTCAGCACTGCCGGGGCCACAAGGTGCACATCTCTGCAGGCTCCAGTGGTTATTTAAAGAGCCCAGGGCTCCAGCTGCTGCTGAGGCACCAGCAGTCGGGAGCCTTGGATCCTTCTAAATCGCTGAGCCCTGCGGTAGTTGCCCTTTTAGTTCTGTATCGCTCACCCCCGTTGGTGGTCCTGTCAATGGAGGTAAAATAACTTCTCTACTCCAACTCACGATTCACCTGTTTATGCATCCCAGGACTGGATTAACTGCTTTGGACACAGTGTCCTACTGGGTGCTCATGTTCCTCTGACGGTCCATCATGACACCAGGTCCGCATGTAGTCTAGGCAAGTAACTAGGTCCATTGAGGAGAATGGAACCATGGGGTACTTGAACCACATCTCTTCCTGCAAAGCAAATACTTTTGCTCGTACTTTGGTCAGAACTTTTCAGTTTTGGGTGTTCACTTGGACAAAAAGTTGAAGTTTTCACTGAGGTCAAAACCCTTTTCACAAAAATATTCATTTAACCAAAAACCCCAGTGTTGCCAGAAACACTAAAAGTTCTGACAGAAAATGTTCTGCAAACCCTAATTCTGGCCTTTTTTCCATTCAAGTGCCTATCCCCTATGGAGGGCTGCTTTCAGGGGTCGGGGTGGGGGTCAGGGTCATGGGTTTGGGTCAGAGCTCGAGGTCAGATTCGGGTGTAGGGGTGGAGGTCGGGTGTGGTGTCGGGGTGAGGGATGGGGGTGGGGTGTGTGGCTCAGTGCCTACATTTTGCTCACCAATCCACAGACTTTTGTTTCTCTGGCTCTGCTGCAGTGAAAAAGTTGAACCAATATTTTTGCAGAAGTTAAAGTTAGATGCAGCTCAGCTTCCAGCCAAGGGCTGCAGCTGAACAGGAGATGGGGCATAGAAGGCACACCCCTTTGCAGCCGACCATTCACAGAGGCCTGGGCTTCTCAAGAAGCCCCATTTAACTGTAAAACATTATGTCTTGTGTTTGCTGTGCAGGAAATGAATAAAAACGGAAGGGGAAGAAGGGCAGGCAAGAACAGATGGGGAAACAGGTGGCAAAGAAGAGAAGGGCAACAAAAGAGAAAAGAAAAGGGGAAAATGAGAAGATGGCACTGAAGTTAATTGCAAACTGACAGTGATTTAAAATGACTAACTTTTTCCAATGATTTCTTCTCTCTCTTCCACTACAAGAAAATAGTTCATAGGGGATGGATATGTCATAAGAAATAATAAAACCAAAACATTTGTTTTAAATAAATTTAAACTTAATTGTAGAGAACTAGAGTCTGATAGAATTAAGACACTCCGGGGTACGTTTTATAGGTAGATTAATCAGGTTTTTGGACAGCTGATGGCACTTGTTTGCTTCCAATACACCCTTGTCATGTATTAGAGGACCAATAAAACTTCTCTTGTGTCTTGAGGCAGTATTTAAAGCTCAATCAAGCAGACAAAACCAAATGCTGTAGGTTGGCTCTTGAAAATGCTAACTGGGTGGATAAAAGCAGAATCTCTGAGGAGAAATGTAAAAGTACAACCAACTTGATGGTAGATTACCCCACTGTTTAAAATTTTGTCCAGAAGACAACATTAGCAGAGTCCTATTTAAAGTTTTTTAAAAAAAGTAAAACAGAATGTACACATATTGCTAATATTATTTTAATCATTTATATTAATTTAATTTAATATTCAAAATATTAAAATTAAAAATATTTAAATTTAATCATTTTATTTTTTCTTCAAATCCATTTTGGATTGACAATAAGCAAGCAGTCCAACTCCACGTCTTACATGTTTTTCTACTGGGAATTAAACAAAATACTGTTCGTAACACTTGCATATAAAAAAGTACCTTTTTGTCTTTATGTAGAAAAAAAATAAGGAAGTAATCTGTGGGAGGAAGCTGTTATAAATATGTTGATATGAATATCAGGTTTACATTAATTTAGGTAGTATGCTTCTAATGCTTCTTTAATTTAAAATTAAAGTGAAAAGTCAGCAAAGAAAACATTTGTATGCTTCTTGCGCCAGCCTCTGGTTTCTGATGGGCAAAAGCAGGATGAAGATATTTCTTCTTTCAGTCATGTTGCTCACATTTTGTGACTTGCAGATTTAGGGCTCAGTCCTGCAAACATACATTGAGTAACTGTATGAGAGTACTCCATGAGACTTCTCATATGTATAAAAGCTGGTGGAATTGGGTCAATTAGAGTGCTATCTAACTTCTTTCCTCTGAAGTCAATGAGAATTACATCACAGACTTTAATGGTAGCTGGATGGCCCACGGTACTACTTTTTCTACTCAATTTCCTCCCCCCTTTTAAAATATGAACAAAACCAGGCTTTCCAAGCTGTGCAGAGAGTCCAGTCTCCACAGACGGAGCTTTGTTTCAAACTCTGTAGTGTAGACATGCCCAAAGAATTCTCGGGGGAGGGGAGAAGGACAGTTTCTTTGTGCTAGGGAGATACAGACCTCCTGTACCAATCCGTGAATTCTTCCCTGTGCAGTACCCTCCTATCCAATAGCAGAAAAAGAGTAATTTGCCACTTTCTGAACATGGTACAGCCCACTACAAATAGTAGGCCCAAGCGAATGATATCAGCCAACTCTGTTATAAATGAGATGCTGCCACAAGAGCTGACACAATTAGAGGGCCCAATCCAGCAAACACTTTACTATGTTTAACTTATGCACATGAGTAGATCCAAAGAGATCATTGGGATTTAAGGTTAAGCATGTTTGCGTTTGCAGTGCAGCATCAGGACCAGAATCAAGTTGTTTAATGACCCACTTTTTTGCGTAAACAACAGCCAATGTGATTAGGGCCTCACTCTCTTGGAAAGAAGTTTATAGCATTCATACATTTTTGTTAAGTTTTTAAGAGGCCATTTCATCTACTACAAGAGGGATGGAAAGCAGAAATCTCAAGTGTGGCCTCTAAGTGGCTCATTTCAAAGATGTGCATCGAATTGGCATCTGTATTAACAGAGCTATAATGAGTATTGCTGCAATATCTAGAGGGCCCCATTCTTCTAGGCACTAAACATACACATGTTGCACACAATATAAACAGACTAGACAAACCTGTTCTGTAACTGGTGTTCTTCAAGATGCGTTGCTCATGTCCATTCCAATTTGGGTGTGCTCCAGGTGCATGCCCAGTTGCCAGAAGCTTTTTGCCGTAGCTGGTAGCCCTAGGGTTGGTGCAGTGCCCCCTGGAGTGGCACCTGTATGCCCGACCTTACATGCACCACCCACCCATATATACACCGCCCGCTCCGCCTCCCGCTCAGTTCCTTCTTGCTGGCTACTCCGACAGAGGGGAAGGTGGGAGGGTTTTGGAATGGACATGAGCAGCACATCTCGAAGAACACCAGTTACAGAACAGGTAACTGTCTTTTCTTCTTTGAGTGATTGCTCATGTGCATTCCAAGTTGGGTGAACGCAAGCCAATGTCTAGGAGGTGGGGCTGGAGCCCTGAAAGGAGTGCAGGACAGCCCTGCCCACCGTAGCGTCTTCCCGTTCATGCTGTGTAACTGCGTAATGCGCTGCGAACGTGTGAATGGAGGACCAAGTGGCTGCCCTGCAGATGTCCTGGATAGGGATCTTGGCCAAGAACGCTGCAGAGGAGGCCTGTGCTCTAGTGGAGTGAGCCCTGATTGGGGGAGGGGGAACCCCCGCCAGTTTGTAGCACTCTCTGATACAGGCCACTATCCAGGAGGAGATCCGCTGAGAGGAGACTGGGTGCCCCTTCATCCTGTCTGCCACTGCAACAAACAACTGCTGTGACTTCCGGAAGGGCTGGTCCTGTCCATATAGAAGGCCAGTGCCCTCTGGACATCCAAAGTGTGTAAGCTCTGCTCCCTAAGGGAGGAATGGGGCTTTGGACAGAACACCAGTAAGGTGATGTCTTGGTTAACGTGAAAAGGGTAGACCACCTTAGACAGAAACGCCAGGTGGGATCTCAGCCTGACCTTATCTTTGTGGAACACCATATAAAGTGGGTCCACTGTCAGGGCCCTGAGCTCCAACACCCTTCTGGCTGAGGTAATGGCCACCAGGAATGCTACCTTGTAGGTAAGGAACAACATAGAACAGGAGGCAAGAGGTTCAAATGGGGGAGCCATAAGCTTAGACAAAACCAAATTAAGGTCCCATGTTGGCAGGAGGGCCCAAACCTGTGGTTTGACTCTCTCCATTCCCTTCATGAACCTTTTCACCACTGGGTCTGAGAAGACCAATGACCTCCTGGCCCCTGGCTGAAATGCCAAAATGGCTGCCAAGGGCACTTTCAGGCAGGATAGTGACAGCCCTGTCTGGCTTCGGGCCAGCAAGTAGTCAAGGTATATGGTATTGGGGCCTCTCCCGGGGACAACCCCTTTTGAGTGGCCAATATGGTAAACCTTTTCCATTTGGCTACATATGTTACCTTCATAGAGGGTTTCCTGCTGTTCAACAATACTTCCCTGACAGGTTTGGAGCAGGCCAGCTCGACCAGTCTCAGCCTTGGAGCCTCCATGCTGTGAGATGCAGCGCCTGGAGATTGGGGTGCCTCAGTTTCCCCTCCTCCTGTGTCAGCAGGTCCGGGCACAGCAGAAGCACCTCCGGGGCGTGAGTGGACATCTCCAAGAGGGTCGAGTATGAGTGTTGTTGAGCCCAGGCTGGAGCCACCAGGATAACTGATGCTCAGTCCGACTGAATTTTCAACAATTTTCAGTGGATGACTGGTATCGGTGGGAAGGCATTCAGCAATGGACCCAACCAATGAATGCTGAAGGCGTCTGCCCAAGAGCCCGGACTTCGGTTCCCGTTAAGAGCAGATATCCTGCACTTTGCGTTTAGATGAGTGGCAAAGAGGTCTACCTGGGGATGTCCCCACCTCTGGAAAACTGAACTCAGTACTTCAGTGTGTAATTACCACTCGTGGTCCCTGAAGGACCTGCTGAGGCGGTCCGCTAGGGAGTTGTGAGCCCCAGGCAGGTAGAACACCCTCAGGAGAATCTGGTGCTGGATGCAGAAGTTCCAGAGCATGAGGGCCTTGAGACACGGGGCAATGAGCATGCACCCCCTTGTTTGTTTATATA